>NC_052161.1:50063954-51336399 GCF_902713615.1 Scyliorhinus canicula
CCTCTCTCCCCCCTCTACTACTCCCTCTCTCCCCTCCACTACTCCCTCTCTCCCCTCCACTACTCCCTCCCCCTTCACTACTCCCTCCCTCCCCCTCCACTACTCCCTCTCTCCCCCCCTCCACTACTCCCTCTCTCCCCCTCCACTACTCCCTCTCTTCCCCCTCCACTACTCCCTCTCTCCCCCCCTCCACTACTCCCTCTCTCCCCCCTCCACTATTCCCTCTCTCCCCCCTCCACTACTCCCTCTCTCCCCCCCTCCACTACTCCCTCTCCCCCTCACTACTCCCTCTCTCCCCCTCCACTACTCCCTCTCCCCCCTCCACTACTCCCTCTCTCCCCCTCCACTACTCCCTCTCCCCCCTCCACTACTCCCTCTCTCCCCCCTCCACTACTCCCTCTCTCCCCCCTCCACTACTCCCTCTCTCCCCCCTCCACTACTCCCTCTCTCCCCCCTCCACTACTCCCCCTCTCCCCTCCTCCACTACTCCCTCTCTCCCCCTCCACTACTTCCTCTCCCCCCTCTGCTACTCTCTCCCCCTCCCCCTACACTACTCCCTCTCCCTCCACTACTCCCTCTCCCCCTCCCCTCCACTACTCCCTCTCCCCTCCACTGCTCCCTCTCCCCTCTCCCCCCTCCACTGCTCCCTCTACCCCCTCCACTACTCCCTCTCCACTACTCTCTCTCCCCCTCCACTACTCCCTCTCCCCCTCCACTACTCCCTCTCCCCCTCCCCTACTCCCTCTCCTCCTCCCCCTCCACTGCTCCTTCTCCCCCTCTCCACCCTCCCCCCTCCACTACTCCCTCTCCCCCACTACACCCTCTCCCCTCCACTACTCCCTCTCTCCCCCCTCCACTACTCCCTCTCTCCCCCCTCCACTACTCTCTCTCCCACCTCCACTACTCCCCCTCCCTCCCTCCACTACTCCCTCTTCCCCCCCCCCCCCACTACTTCCTTGTGAATGGGTGAATTATCATAGAATCTACACTGCAGAAGGGGGCCATTCAGCCCATCGAGTCTGCACTGGCCCTGGGAAAGAGCACCCCACCTAAGCCCACGCCTCCACCCCATAAATTACCTGGAACTCTCCTGCTAACAGCAGTGAGTGTATGTACACCACATACACTGCAGTGGTTCAAGATAGTGTCTCACTACAACCTTCTCAAGGGCAATTGAGAATGTAAAAAAAATGATGACCTTGCTAGCGACCCTCACATTCCGTGATGGAAAGGTCAAATATATTGGAGTTCAGTCAGGTTGATTCTCTGAAGAGACTTTTTATTGTAATATTGCCATGTCATTGTATGTCAAATATTAGCTTTTTTCCAACAAAAAAGATAACAATGACGTTTTAAAACATAGGGCGCGATTCTCCCAGACAGGGAGAAATCGTAAGGCTGGCGTCAAAACCGGGCGGGTTTGACGCCAGCCTCCCCCTCCCCGACGAGAACCGATTCTGGTCCCCGGTCGGGGCTAGTATGCCGCGGCCGTGAACTCCGGCATCTGTCGCTTGCCAGAGTTTGCGACGGCTGACGCGTCACATGACGTCAGCCGCGCATGCGCGGATTGGAAGACTCCAACCCGCGCATGCGCGGATGACGTCATCACGCATTTGCGCGAAACCCGCGCATGCGCGGGCCGGGATGCCCCTCAGCCGCCCCGCGAAGTGATACAGCGGGGCGGCGGAAGGACAAAGAGTGCACGGGAATCGGACCCGCTGCCCGCAATCGGTGCCCATCGATCGCGGGCCCATGGCACCCTTGGCACGGCCGTGGTACTGCCGTGCCAATCGGTGCCATGGTTGCCAAGATCGGGACTTTACGGCCGTTTTTACGAACGGCCAGACCAGGTGTGTTTGCCGTTCGTAAAGGGCTTGTAATTCGGCCCATTGCCAGCTGTGAATCGCTGCTCGCCGTAAAAAAACGGCGGCAGCGATTCGTGTCGGGAGTCGGGCGTGGGGAGAATAGCGGGAGGGCGTCGGACTAGCGTGGCCGTAAAAATTTACGACCCCCGCTATTCTCCGTACCGTCGTAAGTGCGGAGAATTGCGCCCATAATATTTGGAAGTAATCAAGGTCCAACACATCTGAATGGAGCCTGTGAGGGAAAGAAAATTCACTTGGCAAGCAGATGCCCACGTTGAAAACGCTGAAGTAAGATCAATGCGAGAGGTTTGTGGATATGTGAGTATACTGACTTCCAGAGTTGAACTGCCATGAGAAGGAGATGAATATGCTGGGTCAACGGTTGTAATATTTACCAATGCTAATTGCCAGGGCATCCAAATTACAGAGATATCATTAGTTACGTGTGATGAAGTTAATAGGAAAGGAAAGAAACAAATGAGAAGTTACTTGAAATCAGTGATAAGAAGATCTATAAAGAAAGTGGTGTATAATTGGCAGGGAGCAATGACAAATCCTTCATGAGTGATGGAGGCAGGGCAGCACGGTGGCGCCGTGGGTTAGCCCTGTTGCCTCACGGCGCTGAAGTCCCAGGTTCGATCCCGGCCCTGGGTCACTGTCCGTGTGGAGTTTGCACATTCTCCCCGTGTCTGCGTGGGTTTCACCCCCACAACCCAAAGATGTGCAGGGTAGGTGGATTGGCCACACTAAATTGCCCCTTAACTGGAAAAAATTAATTGGGCACTCTAAATTTATAAAAAAAGAAAAAAAAAAAAATGAGTGATGGAGGCTGCAGCTGACATAGGTCCAGAACAGAGATAATGGGGGTGACTTTCTGGCCCTGTTCGCCGGGAATGCATATCCATTATGGCCGCTAACTCTAATGAAATCACAATGATGGAATTTACGCCAGGAGATTTCACTTTGAGAACTTCCCCGCTTCCCATCGGTGATGTCATCATGTTCACACCCAGTGAGGGCGTAAACCTGATTTCTATGCATTTGCACAAATTTTAATATAAAAACGCTCAACGCCACTGCTTTCGGGTTCACCTTTTGCACCTCCCCCACTCCCACTGGCGTGATGTCCAAAAACAAACCAGTTGTGATCACCATGCTGGGCTAAGGTAGAGCCCCCAGGTGGTAAAGGACATGACCGGACAGCCTAGCGCTGCCCTGCCCCTGGCCTCAAGAAAACAACATGGGGGTGGTGGGGTGTTCCCATTATTTGAGGGAGGGCGGTGGTGTTGTGCCTGCATGGCAGTGGGGGGGCGGAGACTTAGAATGGGGGCAGCTCCGATGCAGGTAAGGATGGTGGGGGGAGGGGGTGTCACGTCAACCAATATCTGCGTGGTGTTGGGGGTTGACTACAATGGAGTAGTGGGAGGTTGGCCCTCTGTGTTGAAGGGTTGGAGATGTTCCCCTTGTCTGCTGGTCGTCCCAAAGCCTTGGTGGGGAGGCCCTTAAACTTGACTCTGAGATATCTTTGAAGCCCATCTTTCCGGCGGGTTAGTACCGAATAGGGCATGTTGGACAGCGCACTGTTGGGCTCCCGCTGCTGTGGGAATTCCTATTGAAGCTATCCCATGCTGCTGGAAGCAGAGCTTTGACAGCGGGACCAGAGAATTCCACCAGCGTGAAACATAGAACATAGAACAGTACAGCACAGAACAGGCCCTTCGGCCCTCAATGTTGTGCCGAGCCATGATCACCCTACTCAAACCCACGTATCCACCCTATACCCGTAACCCAACAACCCCCCCCTTAACCTTACTTTTATTAGGACACTACGGGCAATTTAGCATGGCCAATCCACCTAACCCGCACATCTTTGGACTGTGGGAGGAAACCGGAGCACCCGGAGGAAACCCACGCACACAGGGGGAGGACGTGCAGACTCCACACAGACAGTGACCCAGCCGGGAATCGAACCTAGGACCCTGGAGCTGTGAAGCATTTATGCTAACCACCATGCTACCCTGCTGCCCATGCTACCCTGTTGCTAATTCTGGCCATCGTTTTGAGCAACATCTGAGATTTTATACGCTTAACAAATGAATTAAACAATAGAAAAACAAAAACATAGCACCCTTAAAAATATATTTATTTTTACAAGACCTATTCACAGACTCACATAATTGTTGTGGCGCAGGAGTCCATTCAGCCCATTATGTCTGCATAAACTCGCCAAATGAGCTTTCAGACACAAGTGCTATTCTCTTACCTTTTCCTCATACGTTGCTTCTATTCAAATAATCATACAAGATATTTGTGTACGAATTGAATTACTTGCTTCTTCCTTGGGCAATCAAGTGACTCAAATAAACTTAATTCCATCACTTATCCAGGCTGTACATTCGAGACCTGGACCACTTGCTGTGTGACAAAAGATTTTTTTTTCTACACAATTGCTTTTTTTTTGCAAATCACGTCAATCTGTGCCCTCTCGTTCTCAATCCTTTTACAAGTGCCAACAGTTTCTCCCTCTCTACTCTGTGCATATGATTTTAAACATCTCTATCAAATTTCCTCTTAGCCTTTTTTCCAAGGAGAACAGTTCCAAGCTCTCCAATCTATCCCCATAACTGAAGTCTCCCATCCCTGGAACCATTCTTGTAAACCTCTTCTGCACTCCCTCCAATGTGTTCAGATCTTTCCTACAAAGAGGCACCCAGAACTGCATACTGTTGAATTCAATTAGCTTTGTACATCAAAAAAAAATACATCTTGATAAACATTATTGTTGTATAATAGATATTATTTTAATATAGCAGTTCATTTGCTTTTGGCTGGAAGATGTCTGGCATAACTAACTCTCTTCTATCGGTATCAGACATGCGGTCTGATGTGAAAAAAAAATATCGAGATTGATGAAGGACTTCAAGATAATGACGCAATAACTTTAATCATTGTGTTAAATTCAAAGCAAAGTGCCAACCAAAAATATTTTTGAACACAATATACAAATATTTGTGTACGAGTTTAATGACTTGATTCCTTCCTTATTATAATAATAATCTTTATTATTGTCACAAGTACGCTTACATTAACACTGCAATGAAGTTACTCTGGGAGGAATCCCCTAATCGCCACACTCCGGCACCTGTTCGGGTACACAGAAGGAGAATTCAAAATGTCCAAATTACCTAGCAACACATCTTTCAGGACCTGTGGGAGGAAACCCAAGCACCCGAAGGAAACCCATGCAGACACAGGGAGAACGTGCAGACTCCTAATAGACAGTGACCCAAGCCGGAAATCAAACCTGGGACCCTGACGCTGTGGAGCAACAGTGCTAACCACCGTGCGACCGGGGCAAATCAGGTAAGAATTGTGTGGCAATAAAACTGGAATATTTATTTGTAAGTTAGGTTACTTTTTAAACACTTCATGTGCCATGCCACAGTTGTCCATGTCGTCCATGATCCCACAAAGTGTATCAGACATGAAGACATAAATTTAAATTTGTTGGAAGTAATATGAAGAGTGATAAATGTTTGAAATGATTTAGAAGAATTCTAGATATAGTTGTACAGTATTATGAATAAGGCAGAATGTTAATACAACAACCTCAAATTGCTGAATGGCTTTTTCTCATGCTTTTCTCATGTTCATCCCAGCAAATGATAAGGATCAAATGCAAGAATCAATTCAGATTAATTTATCCAACTGATGTTTTGCACGACCTGTCACACAATGTACTGTATCATTAGGGAATGGCTGGAAATATTTAGAATATTAGAAAAATACCACGTTTCAATTCACATTTACCATTCCTACCTTTCATCCTCAGACAGTTGGGCAGTGTCTTTTGGGAATTGTTCAGTTGTCACAGCTAAGTATGATGAGGCTCCTGTTTTGTGCAATGCTAAATGCCGATATATCTTATTTAACTGAACTGAGAGATCCCTTGGATTTTCGTTGGATTCCAATTGACTGAAAAGTCAAAATTTCAGTCTTAGACATTTGTAAAACAAGTAATGGAATACCTTCAAAGTGTGAAAGTCTTTCTTTCTCATGTAACCATAAAATTTGAACACATATCCTGTAAATGTCTGGGGGAATGTGAGCCGATGGCATGAACTATGGTGTACAGTGAACAGAACATCAAGCAAAGTATAACACATCAAATGAATTGTAGGATCCAGAAGGCACTTATTTCACATGTTCTCCAAGGTTAATAGACCTTTGTTTTAAAATTTAGCTGCCACTTACGGATTAATTTTAAGCCACGCGCACCTTGCATCCACTACGATGGACAGGAGGCAGATTGAGCAGAGGTTCAAAATTTTTGAATGGGAAATCTGACCGGTCAGATTTCCCATTTTAAAATTTTGAACCTCTGCTCAATCTGCTCATAGTATGTCACTTCTGGTTTTAACAAAGTTGGGTTGGTGGCAGGCAATTAACCTCTTCTCCAGGAGCGTTATCCAATTGTACACATGAAGCGGCGTGCTTGATATTTTCCTTTTATTTCAGGTATGATGCAAGCGAGTCAGGTTTGTCAGCTCTGGGGAAACCCAACAACTCAAGTGAACTGAATTAAAGAGGTAAATGTCTTTCCTGCACTGCTTATAGGACGGGGGAACAGGTGGGTGACACCCCCTCTGCACTCTACCCCTCCACCTATCAAGTTCACCAGTTAACCTTCCTGCTATCAGAGTCCCATAATTTTACTCACTGTTATAGAGCCACCCTCTCCAGGTATCTCCTCTCAACTCCAGCCCCACCCAATGTTCTCCACAGGGACCCCCACTCCCAAGTTCACCATGATCCAACAATTGTACAGGCCCAATCTGAAGAACAAGGTAGCAATTCTCCCATGTGGGTAAAAGCAAATTACTGCAGATGCTGGAATCTGAAACGAAAGAGAAAATGCTGGAAACTCTCAGCAAGTCTGGCAGCATCTGTAACTAACAGACAGAGAAAAGGCAGTGTCTGTTAGCTTTGACAAAGAGTCACTGGACTCGAAACATTAGCTCTTTTCTCTCCCTACAGATGCTGCCAGACTTGCTGAGATTTTCCACCATTTTCTATTTCTCCTCCCATGTGGGACTAGGTACTGTGGTAGTGACAGGCACAGGGAGTGTTTCCCGCTGCAGAGGCCGACAGGTAATAATTCCACATCTTCCAACCCTGGCCTCAGTAATTAAGCATCCAGGGGTTAGGAGCCATATTCCGTGGCAGGTCAATGGGTGACGTATTGAAAAGGGGTCCAAATCATTGATCTACCATCGAAGAAAGATGGATTTCCAGGAACATTTTGAGGCTAGGCAATGGACCTCGATTGACACTAAAGCTGGTAGATCCACCTGAAAGATGCTCCTCCCACCCATACTGTGATGCTCCAGGGTCCAGAGTCAATCTTGGTCTCCATCCATAACTTCAAAAGACAGCCCCAGACATTCTCCATGTAAGTCCAGAAGATGGCGCCAGAGCGAGGCGACTCTCTGCGAGCTCTCCCCAACAGATCCACTCTTCACTTAACTTATACTCGTTCTACTCTTTTAAAATTTAATTCTAAGACTAACATTATTCCAACCTCTCTCTTTTATCTTTTCTTGAAGGCTTGAACATCCTCAGAGGCCCGTGGAGACCTTTTGGCCCGACCCAAACTGACATCGACGAGCTGGAAGTGAATCAGGCTCCAACCGGAAGTGAAGCCCCAACCTCGATTTGGAGCCGACCCGGACCTCAGAGCTCCCAACCCGGCCTAACAACCGACGCCAGCCCCCGGATCGCCCAGCCCAGTCCCTGGAGCTCGCGACCCGATCCCTGACGACGAGACCTGGCCCAACTCGACTCAGAGAGACCCGCTCAGCGACCCGACCCGGAGAGGCCCACCCAGGAGCCCGGCCTACCTGGTGATGGAAGAGAAAATAAATCCACGTGGAGGCCCGACCAGGCCTACTTCAAGACCCGACCCCAGGAGCGCCCAGGGAGGGAACAGACCACGGGACTCAGCCCCGAAATGACGGAGATCCTGCGCGAGGACCCGAACGCGCTGCAAGCTATTCATGTGCCCGCAGAGCACCCGGACCCATCTGGATCGCAAACATGCCCCCCTAGCAACCCCTCTAACTCAACCAGTGCCTGGGACCCTGCCAGACGCGACCCCAGAAACGTAACCAGCACCCTGGTCCCCGCCAGCACCCTGGACCCTACCAGATGCAACCACCTACCTTCCATAAGGTCAGACTTCTCCCATCGGATCCTAGGATCATCCAGCCGCAGCTGCCAACCGAGGAAGCGAGGGAAATGCGGTGGTCTGCAGGTTAGACTGAAGCAACGCGGTTTCAAGACCCCTCTCCCCAGCATACTCCTGGCAAATGATCAAAAACAAGCTGGATGAACTTAACACCAGACTTACCTCTCAGAGGGAAATAAGAGACTGCTCTGTGCTCTGTTTCACAGAGAAATAGCTCATCCCCGCCTCACCGGACTGTGCCATACAACCTGAAGGCTTCTCAAGTCACTGGGCGGACCGCACTGCGTCATCAGGCAAAGCGAAAGGTGGAGGGGTTTGCCTCCTCATCAACTCCTCCTGGTGCTTGGATGTGGAGACCCTGGTGACCTACTGCGCCCCGGACCTGGAATACCTGACCGTGAAGTGCCGCCCATACTATCTTCCACATGAGTTCACTTCAACCATTATCACAGCGGTCTACATCCCACCGGAGGCAGAAGTGATGAAGGCTCTGGAAGAACTGTGCACAGTTATAAACAACTACGAAACAGAACACCTGGAGGCCTTGTTCATCTTGGCCGGAGACTTCAACAAGGCCAAACTCAAGAGTGTACTGCCAAAATTCCACCAGCACATCTCCTGTCCCACCAGGGGCGACAACACTCTTGACCGCTGCTGCTCAGAAATCAAGGGCGTCGACTTCCGGTTGCGGTGATGTGGAGCTAAGCCGCACGTTCAGCAGCTCATGCTATTAAAGGACTTTCGGGCCTGCTTTAGGGCCCCAAATGGCGCTGTTTCGACGATTCCCGGTGGGGGAAGGTGTTTATGGTGTGCACCCGGAGTGGGGCAAAGGAAAAGGCTGCAGCAGCTCCCCAGAAAAAGCGGGGGAAGGAGGACAACATGGCGGCTGGCGGAGCTGAAGGCTGAGTTGGACTCCCTGAATGCGACTACCCAGACAGCCCAGGGGGCGGCCATTCAGGAGTTGCAGCAGCAGGTCGCTGAGCGAGAGGAGGAGGCCGTGGTCCTCGTGGGGAAGGTGGAGATGCACGAGGCATTTCACAAAAAGTGGCAAGACCGTTTGGAGGAGCTGGACTTTCGTACGAGGCAAAAGAATTTGAGGATCCTGGGCCTGGCGGAGGGGCTGGAGGGGTCGAATCTTCCGTCCTATATGGCCACGATGCTGAACTCGTTGATTGGAGCGGGGTCCTTCCATTTGCCCCTGGAGCTTGAGGGAGCCCACAGTGCTGGCCAGGAGGCCCAAGACGAATGAACCCCCGCGGGCGGTGTTGGTGCAGTTCCATCGATTCAGTGACCGGGAGAGTGTGCTGCGCTGGGCCAAGAAAGAGAGGAGCAGCAAGTGGGAGAATTCGGTAGTGCGAATCTACCAGGACTGAGTGCGGAGGTGGCTAAGCGGCAGGCCGGGTTTAACCGGACGAAGGCGGTGCTGCATGCCAAGCAGGTCAAATTTGGAATGCTGCAGCCTGCGCGTCTGTGGGTGACATATAAGGACCGGGCACCACTACTTCGAGTCCCCGGAGGAGGCGTGGGCCTTTGTACAGGCGGAGAAGCTGGACTCGAACTAGGGTATGGGGGCTGCGGGGTCCGGTGTACTACGGTCGTTGCTGTTTTTGCTGTTGCTGTTTTTGTAATTTTGACATGTGTTTTTTATGCTGGTTTTTGCGGGTAGGTCTGTTGGGTATGGTTTTGTGTTGTGTGGGGAATGTTGGGGTTTGTTTTGTACGGGGCTGGGGGATGGGGTGGAGCTGGAATTTGGGAGCTGCGTCAGAAGGGTGCGGTGGGGTAGTGTGAAAGCGCGGGCTTTCCTCTGGTTTCCCGCGCTGCGGGGCAGGAGGGGTGGAGCTGGCGGTGGGGGCGTGGCCTCTACTGGTTTTTTCCCGCGCTGAAGCGGTGCCAAGGAGGTATGGCAGGAGGGGGGATGACCCCATGTCGGGAGGGGCCAGGTTTTGGCGGGGGTTGCCGGGGTCAGCAGAAGTCAGCTGACTCACGGAAGTACCATGGAGGGTGCGTCGCGGCTAGGAGGGGTCCTAGCCTGGGGGGGGTGGGGTGGTGGGGGGGGGGAATACCGGGTTGCTGCTGGAAGGGCCAGGAGGGAGCTACTGTGGGCCGGGGGTAGAGGGGAGGCGGTATCGTCATGGGGAACGGATCGGGCGGGGTGTGCTGGCCTGCGGCGAGCAGTCGATGAGCTATGGCTAGTCGGCGGGGGAGGGGGGCGGGGTGCCCTCTGATCCGGCTGATCACCTGGAACGTGAGGGGGCTGAATTTTCTCATTTGAAGGGGCTAAAGGCGGACGTGGTTATGCTCCAGGAGACCCACTTGAAGGTGGCGGACCAGGTTCGTTTGAGGAAGGGGTGGGTGGGGCAGGTTTTCCACTCAGGATTAGACGCGAAGAACCGGGGGGTGGCGATTCTGGTGGGGAAGAGGGTGGCGTTCAAGGTGTCTGAGGTGGTGGCGGACTAGGAGGGCAGATTTATTATGGTGAAGGGTGGGCTGCAGGAAGAGAAGGTGGTGCTGGTAAATGTGTATGCCCCGAATTGGGATGATGCTGGCTTTATGAGGCGTATGTTGGGCCGCATTCCGGACCTGGAGGCGGGGGGCCAGATCATGGGGGGAGACTTTAACACGGTGCTAGATCCCCCACTGGACCTGTCCAGTTCAAGGATGGGTAGGAGGCCGGCGGCGGGAAGTATTGAGGGGTATCTTGAGACCAACGACGTGGGGGAGATCCGGGTGGGGATGGTCTGGGAGGCTCTGAAAGCAGTGATCCGGGGGGAGCTGATTTCCATCCGGGCCCATAGGGAAAGGAGGGAGAGGGAGAGACTGGTGGGGGAGCTCCTGGATGTGGATAGGAGGTACGCGGAGGCCCCGGAGGAGGGGTCGCTGGGGGAACGGCGTAGTTTGCAGGTCAAGTTCGACTTGCTGACTACCAGAAAGGCGGAGACACAGTGGAGGAGGGCGCAAGGTGCGGTATATGAGTATGGGGAGAAGGCGAGCAGGATGTTGGCGCATCAGCTCCGCAGGCGAGATGCGGCTAGGGAAATTGGTGGAGTGACGGATAAGGGTGGGAATGTGGTGCAGAAGGGGGCAGAGGTGAACGGGGTCTTTAGGGACTTTTATGAGGAACTATCGGCCGGAGCCACCAGTCCGGGGGGGGGGGGGGAGGATGGAGAGCTTCATGAACAGGCTACGCTTCCCAAAGATGCAGGAGGAGCTGGTGGAGGGGCGGAGGGGCTGGGGGCGCCGATAGAGTTGGAGGAGCTAGTCAGGGGGATTGGTCAAATGCAGTCAGGTAAGGCACCGGGGCCGGATGGGTTCCCGGTGGAATTTTATAAAAAGTATGTGGATCTGGTGGGCCCCCTGTTGGTGCGAGCCTTCAATGAGGCATGGGAGGGGGAGGGCTTTGCCTCCGACGATGTCGCGGGCGCTGATCTCTCTGATCCTGAAGCGGGATAAGGACCCCTTGCAGTGTGGATCACACAGGCCAATCTCGCTCCTCAATGTGGATGCTAAGTTGCTGGCGAAGATCCTGGCCACCAGGATAGAGGACTGTGTGCCAGGGGTGATACACGAGGATCAGACAGGATTTGTCAAGGGAAGACAGCTTAACACGAATGTGTGGAGATTGTTAAATGTTATTATGATGCCGGCGGTGGAGGGGGTGGCGGAGATAGTGGTAGCGCTGGATGCAGAGAAGGCGTTTGATAGAGTTGAGTGGGGGTACCTGTGGGAGGTGCTGGAGCGGTTCGGATTCGGGGAGAGGTTCATCAAATGGGTGAGGTTGCTCTACGAGGCCCCGATGGCGAGTGTAGCTACCAATGGAAGGAGATCAGAGTACTTCAGGCTCTACCGTGGGACCAGGCAGGGGTGCCCCCTGTCCCCCTTGCTTTTTGCACTGGCGATAGAACCTCTGGCTTTGGCGCTGAGGGAGTCGGGGAGGTGGAGGGGCCTGGTGCGGGGTGGGGAGGAACATAGGGTATCGCTGTATGCGGACGACCTGCTGCTGTATGTGGCGGACCCAGAGGGGGGCATGCCGGGGGTGATGGAGCTGTTGGCTGAGTTTGGGAGCTTCTTGGGCTATAAGTTGAATCTGGGCAAGAGCGAGGTATTTGTAGTGCACCCGGGTGATCAGAAGGAGGGAATTGGGAGGCTCCCGTTTAAGAGGGCGGTGAAGAGTTTCAGATACCTGGGGGTGCAGGTGGCCAGGAGTTGGGGGACTCTCCATAAGCTTAATCTTACCAGGCTTGTGGAGCAGATGGAGGAGGAATTCAAAAGGTGGGACATGGTGCCGCTATCGCTGGCGGGTAGAGTGCAGTCCGTCAAAATGACGGTTCTCCCAAGGTTCTTGTTCCTTTTTCAGTGTTTGCCCATCTTTATCCCTAGGACCTATTTTAGGAGGGTGACTAGCAGCATCATGAGCTTTGTTTGGGCGCATGGGACCCCGAGGGTGAAGAGGGTCTTCTTGGAGCGGGGTAGAGATGGTGGGGGGCTGGCGTTACCCAATCTCTCGTGGTATTATTGGGCAGCCAATGTGTCGATGGTGCGCAAGTAGGTGATGGAGGGGGTGGGGGCAGCCTGGAAACGGTTGGAGATGGCGTCCTGTGGAGGCACAAGCCTGGGGGCCCTGGTAACGACGCCGTGGCTGCTCCCTCATACGAGGTATACCACGAGTCCGGTGGTGGCGGCTACCCTCAAGATTTGGGGGCAGTGGAGGCGACATAGGGGGGAAGTGGGGGGCTCGATGGAGGCTCCGTTAAGGGGCCTCCATGGATGGGGGGTTCCAGGGTTGGCACAGAGCGGGCATCAGACAGCTGAGGGACCTGTTCATTGATGGGAGGTTTGCGAGCCTGGGGGAGTTGGAGGAGAAATTTGGGCTCCCCTCGGGGAACATGTTCAGGTATCTGCAGGTAAAGGCGTTTGCTAGGCAGCAGGTAGAGGGATTCCCTTTGCTTCCCGCGAGGGGGGTGAGTGACAGGGTTCTTTCGGGGGTCTGGGTCGGTGATGGGAAGATATCTGATATCTACAAGGTAATGCAGGAGGTGGAGGAGGCGTCAGTAGAGGAGCTAAAGGCTAAGTGGGAGGGGGAACTGCGGGAACAGATCGAAGATGGGACATGGGCTGATGCCCTGGAGAGGGTTAACTCTTCCTCCTCATGTGCGCGGCTTAGCCTCATCCAATTCAAGGTGCTGCACCGGGCCCACATGTCCGGGTCTAGGATGAGTAGGTTCTTTGGGGACGAAGACAGGTGTGTCAGGTGTTCGGGGAGTCCAGCGAATCATGCCCATATGTTCTGGGCATGCCTGGCACTGGAGGAGTTCTGGAAGGGGGTGGCGAGGACGGTGCCGAGGATGGTAGGATCCAGGGTCAAGCCAGGCTGGGGACTCGCGATTTTTGGGGTTGGGGTGGAGCCGAGAGTGCAGGAGGCGAAAGAGGCCAGTGTTCTGGCCTTTGCGTCCCTAGTAGCCCGGCGGAGGATCATGCTACAGTGGAAGGATGCGAGACCCCCAAGCATGGAGACCTGGATCAATGACATGGCGGGATTTATTAAGCTGGAGAAGGTAAAATTTGCCCTGAGAGGATCGGTACAAGGGTTCTTTAGGCGGTGGCAACCTTTCCTCGACTTTCTGGCTCAGCGATAGGGTACTGGGTCAGCAGCAGCAGCAACCCGGGGGGAAGGGGAGGGGGGGGGGGGGGGGAGGGGAGGGGAGGGGGGGGAGGGGAGGGGAGGGGGGGGAGGGGAGGGGAATCAAGGGCGTCTACCGTTCCATCCCCCAACCGCACTTTGGAAAATCAGATCATAATACGGTGCTCCTTCTCCCGGCAGACAAGCAGAAACTCAAGCGGGAGAATCCAGCTAAGAAGGTCGTGCAGTGCTGGTCCGAAGAAACAGAAGAGCTCTTACGTGAATGCTTAGTGGACTAGTCCATATTTAAAGAACTCAGCGACCAACTTAATGAGTATGCCACCATTGTCACAGACTTCATCAGCAAATGTGTGGACGACTGCGTGCCAAAGAAAGTAGTACGTATGTTCCTCAACCGGAAACCATGGCTCAATCGCGAGATTAACTCACTACTGAAAGACACGATGATGCTGATGATACGGCCATAGTGGGCCGGATCTCGAATAACGATGAGTCAGAATACAGGAGGGAGATAGAGAACCAAATGGAGTGGTGCAGTGACAACAATCTCTCCCTCAATACCAGCAAAACTAAAGAGCTGGTCATTGACTTCAGGAAGAAAAGTACTGTACACACCCCTGTCAGCATCAACGGGGCCGAGGTGGAGATGGTTAGCAGTTTCAAATTTGGCATGTCTACATTAATTCCTACCACTTTAACAGATGCACCATAGAAAGCATCCTATCTGGCTGCATCACAGCCTGGTATGGCAACTGCTCGGCCCAGAACCGCAAGAAATTTCAGAGAGTCGTGAACACCGCCCAGTCCATCACACAAACCTGCCTCCCATCCATTGACTCCATCTACACCTCCCGCTGCCTGGGGAAAGCTGACAGCATAATCAAAGACCCCTCCCATCCAGCTTACTCACTCTTCCAACTTGTTCCATCGGGCAGGAGATGCAGAAGTCTGAGAACACGCACGAACAGACTGAAAAACGCTTCTTCCCTGCTGTTACCAGACTCCTAAATGACCCTCTTATGGACTGACCTCATTAACACTACACCCTGCATGCTTCATCCGATGCCAGTGCTTATGTAGTTACATTGTATATGTTGTGTTGCCCGATTATGTATTTTCTTTTATTCCCTTTTCTTCCCATGTACTTAATGATCTGGATTTGGATAAATGAGAGGTTATCCACTTTGGTAGCAAAACTGGAACGGCATACTATTATCTAAATGGCCATACATTGGAGAGGGAAATGTGCAACGAGACCTCTGTGCCCTCATTTGCCAGTAAAATAAGCATGCAGGTGCAGCAGGCAGTGAAGAAGGCAAATGGTATGTTGGTCTTCATAGCGAGAGTATTCAAGTACAGGAGCGGGGATGTCTTGCTGCAACTACACAGGGCCTTGCTGAGGCCACACCTGGGATATTGTGTGAGTTTTGGTCTCCTTATCTGAGGAGGGGAGTGCAGCAAAGGTTTACCAGACTGATTCCTGGGATACCAGGTTAGACATATGAGGAGAGGTTGAGTCACTTAAGATTTTATTCGCTGGAGTTCAGAAGAATTAAGGGGGGAATCTCATAGAAACTTATAAAATTCCAACAGGACTGGACACGGCAGATGCAAGAGGGATGTTGGCAATGGTGGGGCTGTCCAGAAGCAGGGGTCACAGAAAAAGGATGCGGGGTAGACCATTTAGGATAGAGATGAGGAAAAACTTCTTCACCGAGAGTGGTGAACCTGTAGAATTCATTACCATAGAAAATAGTTGAGGCCAAAACATTGTCGGCGGAATTCTCTGTTCCTGAAACTAAGTCCGGTCGGGGCTGGATTTGCAGAGTTCTACGACAGCAAAACTGCCGCCGCACCTGGACCAATTCATCGTCCAATGAGGGGCTAGAACCAGCGCCACATGGTACAGGATCGATTCCATTGAGAAACTGCGAGATGGGGCACAGACCCACAAGGTGGTGGAGCAGTCGCAGAGTAATGTGGCGCAGTCTCAGACAAAGATGGTCCAATCTCTGTGCTCCATAGCCGCGAGCATGCAGACCCTGGTCGAGACAACAGCGGCCTTTAGGACTGGCAATGCCAGATGGCGGGTCAGACTCAGCGGCTAGCCACCCCGTTCCATGGAGTAGCCGGGGGCCATCGGGCACACAGAAGGAGGTGGTGATGGGGCCAATGCCGATGACTCGCGCAGGGGAGGTGACGGAACACTGCAGCACCTCGGATCCCCACCTGACCCTGACACATCTGGTGAGGAGCGGGCAGAACAGAGTTGCACCACGCCACCTGGGACACCCAAGCAAGCAGCTGGGCCCATCCAGACCGGCCGCCCCAGAAGATGCCCACCAAAGGGGACCCAGGTTACAAAGCAGGTATCACAGTGGTCTGCCTCCACTCCTGATGTACCATCTAGGGATCCACCTAGACGTAGCGCCTACGGTCACAAAAATCAACACCAGTTAAGTTGGTACTGGTGCAGGGTACAGTTCAGGGATAGAGGCTAGGGCAATGCCAACCCAAGCCCCAGACCCTGCAGTGTGGCAGCTATGTATCAAGGAGGGGGTTGCAAGTGGGAGGGGGGGGGGGGCGTGGTCTGAAGTGTCCATGCCCCTGGCCAGTCCTCCCCCCCCCCAGTTGATGAATTTGGAGGCAGAGCATCCCATGTGCATTGGCCTCAGCCCACAGGTTGTTTGGCCTCCCGCGTCTGCCTGGACCCGTGCCCTATCCATCCTCGCCCTCCCTCGGATCCTCCCCGTCGGACGAGGACTGGCATTCATCCTCCTCCAGCACGTTGCCCCTCTTCTGCGCGATGTTGTGGACGACTCAGCAGGCCACCATGATGCAGACGACCCTCCCAGCTCCAGACTGGAGGGCCCCTCCAGAGAGGTCAAAGCACCTGAACGGCATCTTCAGAATGCCGAAGCACTGCTCTATCACACTCCTGGTTGTTACGTGGGTATTATAGTCGTGAGTTTCCACATCGGCGTCATCAGACACAATCGCAGTGATAACTCTGTCGCCCAGGATTTAAACCCCCCACCCCCCCCAGCTTCGAGGAGGCCGGGAATCGTCGAATGTGTCAAGATGAAAGCATCATGTCCACTGCCCGGGCGTCGGGCACAGATATGCATGATGTGCATCAGATGGTCACACACCAGCTGCACATTAAATGAGTGGAACCCCTTTCTGTTTGTGAAGATCGGACTGTCATCTGCCTGTGCTCGTAGGGCAACAGGCATCCTATCAGTCAACCCCTAGACCCAAGCGAAGCATCTGGCAATGGACTCCACTACCCAAGCACCCTGGTGGGCTCAGCCCACATTGAAATGGATCTGTGCCAACTGGGCATCTGGGGCCTCCATGATGGCACAGATGCACCTGTGCATCGAGCTCTGGAAGATCCCGGACAGGTCCCCTTCGGCATCTGGAAGAATCCCGTTGGCAAATGTTCAGGATGACACCAAGCCACTGGGAGCGTGTGTCCTCCCCATTTCCCCACAGTGCTGGATGTGCCATGATCTGGCAAATATGGTGCACTGTCCTCCTGCTCAGCTGGTCCAGCAGGTCCTCGAATGACAGGCGCTGCCGGTACACACAGGCCTCATACAGTGCCCCCTTTGAACCGCCTCCTCGTTGGCCTGTTGGATGGCCGACTCTCCGTCCTCAGTAGTTGTCTCCCATTGCTCTGGCACAGGCTCCACTACTGCAGGGTCCTCCTCCTCGAACAGCTCTAGCTCGTACGGCTGCAGTGCATTCCCCAGAGCTGCGGCGACTGGGAAGGCAACCGGTGCTGTTGAATTCCAATATCCATGTTAGCATAGTGTGTACCCCCGTGCCTACCAAGTCCACTGGGCTACACAGTGGCCCAGGCTAACACTGTGGGCTCTGCCCCCACATGCCCCCCATCATACCCCATCCCCACACCCCTGGCCCAGTCAGTGCCGGCATCATAGTGGCCTCTGGCACTGGTGCCCATCCCTGCTAAGGGATACCGTCGACTACCGCTACCCATACCAACGATACGTTCCACAGCCCCGTCTGGCACGCCCCCCCTGTAGGGGCTACTGAAGGCATTGCCCTTTGGTGGGTCAAGTAATGCCCCGCCGGTTCGGCAGAGGGTGGGGTGGAGTATGGGGGCTGGGGTGCGGGGAAGGGTGGTAGGGCAGAGAATGGGGGCTGGGATGATGGGGTGGGAGCACTCATATGGCCAGTAACACGCTGCAGAACTAGGGTCAGTTTGGTGGTCAGTAGTGTGCGCAGCAAGATGGCTGCCTTGTGGGCCGTGGCAAGGTGGTCTGTGCCTGGACAGTTCCCCAATCCCCGGTGGATCTCCCTGCGGCTCTTATTCCCCGTCACCCTAGCAGGGGCTTCCCCTCAATCCAGCTAGCCCGACCAGCATCAGGGCCAGCAGCCCACGGTTGCGCCTCTCCAAGTCCTACCTCTTCTCTCTCCCTCATTAGCCTCACATTTTTTAAAGACAGAAGAGAACCTCACCGTTGGGAGTTTACCCCAGTGGAGGCAGAGAATCACGGAGGCTCTGGAGAATATTAGGTCAGACCCGCTAACGATAAACAGCGTTTACTGCACTTCCGGAGTGGAATGAATTGATGCTGCTGTCCAGGCGATGGAGAATTCTGATTTGGCATGAAGCCGGCATCCGCCACGATTTTGGCATCGGAACTGATTCTCCGCTCAATCACGTTTCCCGATTCCGGCATCAGCCGACGGAGAATCCCGCCCTGTATGTTTTCAAGAAGCAGTTAGGATATAGCCCTTGGGACAAAGGGGATCAAAGGATGTGGGGCAAAGACGCAATCAGGCTCTTGAGTTGAAAGATCAACCATGATCATAATGAATAGCGTCACAGGTCGGATGGCCTCCTCCTGCTCCTATATTCTATGTTGTTCAGACGTGTTCTGGACCAACATGTTTTCTCGTTGGCTTGGCAGAGAATCAAGAGTGGGGGAGGAAATTCTGGTTGGGCCTTCATCTACATCCCATGAGCGAGTTGCAAATCATTTTGAACGGATTTCTCGATCTGCCATGTGGGCACCAGCAGAAGATCCCACGGGAAATTCACACTTGCGTAAAACCTATTTTCTGACTCCTGCCGAATTTGCTCTCTGCCACCGCCCACTATTAAACCCACTCCTGGCAACCCTTCTCTGGTCTTTTCCAACCAAACTATCTCTCCTGGTCGCCCATCCGTCCACCAAAGCCCATAATTTCTCCAGGATCTCCCAAATCCTCACCAATTCCTAGGTCAACCTCGGTTCAACAGCCTTTCTGTAGCCTTCCTTTCAGTTCTTATCAAAGATGGAAATTAAACTGACAAGGTTCATTCATCATGATTAATCAGAATTCATTCCAATGGTACTTATACTGCGGGAAGTATAATTTGTTCAGCTAAATCATTATTCTCACCAACAAGCGATGGAACTGAAAGCGAAGTGGCTGCCTGCTGAAAAAAGAATGGCACCCAACTTAAATAAAAGTAAAGGTGCTCTGTAGAGGGTACTGTGTTGGCTTTGATAGCTGGTTGAGAGGCATTTCCAGTTGAAAATCAATCATTTCTGGGAAAATGGTTAGTGCCATTTGCTCACCATTGATCATAAAATTTGGTCTAATTCAATACTTTTCCAGGAAATTTATACTGTTATTCCTTCGGCAAGAAAATAAAAATATTGACCTAAACTAGGCACTTACGATTTCAGTCTGTGAATTTTATAAATTACTGTCAGTTTGATGGATTCTTTGACATCTTTAGCGACTTTGAAAAGATCCACAAGCTTGTGGTGCACCTAAAGTACAACAATTTCATGTTTAAAACGTGTTCTCAGAAGTAATCAAGGAGCAAAATACTTGGCCTCAGTGTTCTAACATTAAATGAAGTCACCTCATACTTTGAAATCTGAAAACATGGTTTGTTCACATAGATTACATTCTGATAATTCTATTGTATGATCCTTCAATAGAAATAATCTAAGAATTGTTGATTTCAAATCAGACCCGGACATAAACAAAAAGATTTTGGGCATGATTTAAGGGCTCGACATGCGGACTTGGTGACATGACAAAGCCCTTTAATCTCACCAAGGTACCCAGGTGCCAGGTTGCCCATGTCAGGGATCAGGCCCCTGTTCTGCTTTTAGGAGAACTGAACTCGTCAGGGCAGGAAATGGGATAAGTGTGGCCTGGGTGGGGTGTTCCCCACTGAGCCGGAAAAAAAAGAGTCCTCTTCGATAGCGGGGTCATTCTCGGTGCTGCAGGTGCTGAGAAACACCCAGCTCTACCTGCCCAAAACGGGACTTATTTTTTGTTAAATCGCATCCTTTGACTCTTCTATGAGTGTTTTACAGTGTGCTACTTTTGATCATTTAAATAATCGATATTTAAATGCACCTCATAGTAACAAAAATTAAGAAGGTAGTTTACTTTACAGAGCTATCGGAAGCGATCAGTTGATATCGTGAGACATTTTACCATTTCAAGTTCTGACTAGTCTGAAAAGCAATTAAACTTTAACTGACCTCAAAGTTCGGTTTCCTCGCCTAACAATTAAACTCTTATTGGCCCACTTTTTCAGCAAACATATTCTGCATTGCGCCACATGCCATTTTTATTCATAGAAATGAATTTGATTCAAGACGCTTATTTTTCATAGAAATAACTGAAAAAAGACTATGTTTTTTTTCATGAAGTCCCGGTTTAAATAAAAACTTACAGTTCTATGCAAGTGGCTTATACTTCTTGCATAATGTATAAAAACCCTGATGAGACCTAAATATCCTTTTCTGTTACTAAGGATTAATTTTGAATATTTTAGCTATTCAGCAGAATTATTTATGCAGTGTAAAATCTGAATCTTATTTAATGTCTTTGTAACTTATTTTACCTGTATAGAAAATATCTTCTTATACATATGTGGAACATAAGTTTTAATAAATTCTGCTGTACTGTAGGCAAACATTGTTGCATCTTTTATTTTTGCAGCATCCAAATAACATTCAACGAGTGCACTGAAAAAAGAATTAGAAACATTTGTTGGACACTTAAAAATATGTAATACTATATAATTTATAACTAGAAATGTAAAATTATGCTTATTCTCTCGCTTGTGTGAAGCCTTCCAACACACACATCGCCCCGCCATCACTGATTGGACGTAAGCCAACCTCGGCTAAATTTTCCCTTTCCCGGTTCAGGTGCACTGAGGCCAACTGTAGTATTCCATTTGCTGCCTGATCTGACATCAACAAAGCCAACCCAGAATGGGAAAGAAACATGGCCGTTTCATAAAGATGAAACTATCATGCTCAGTCAGTGCACCTGACCAGCAAAGTTACTTTAGGCTAGGGCCAGTGAAATGCCACAGTGAGTCTGCCGTGCTCACTTTAAAAACTAGTACTGCCACATACAGTGCGAAAATGCTAATTCCTGTCCATCCCCTCATGGTTGACCAATACCAGTGAGCCAAATTTCACATCAGGTCCAATTGTAGCAAACCTCTGTTTCACATTCCAGTGCTGCCAAATTTCATAATGCCTCAGGGTCGGCACATTGGTTAGCACAGCTGCCAGGGACCTGGGTTCAATTCCAGCCTTGGGTGACTGTCTGTGTGGAATTTGCGCATTCTCCCCGTGTCTGCGTGGGTTTCCTCCGGGTGCTTCGGTTTCCTCCCACAATCCAAAGATTTGAGGGTTAGGTGGATTGGCCATGCTAAATTGCCCCTTCACATCCAAAAATGTGCAGATTGGTGGGGTTATGGGATTATGGCGATAGGGTGGGGGAGTGGGCTTTGGTAGAGTGCTCTTTCAGCAGGTCAGTGCAGACTCGGTGTGCCGAAAGGCCTCCTCCTGCACTGTAGGAATTATATTCTATGGTTCAATAGTGATTGATACCAGATCAAAAGGGATACAAACCACATCTTGCCAAAGTTCATAAACTCCCAGCATACATGGCTAAATGCCAGGCTTTCACCTATCACTTCTCAAGTACTGCTAACTTTATAATACTTAACATTGTATATTGTAGCAAATATCAGCTCTTATCAACTATCAAAATCACTATTTAACAATTAATAATAAAAAGGAACATTGCTTGAAACTTGCCCTTCAATTACAATAGAAATGAATCATTTTGCACTGTATGTGATTGCCAGTTCTTTAAACATCCACTATACAATACATTGACATTACTGGAAATAATTTTGGGTTAAACGAGTGGTATCATTTTGCAAGAAAAATAATAAGTAGCTTACATCCTTAATTCAGCCCTCCATTGGTAGTCCAAATCATCAGTGGCCTGCAATCCTTTTATAACTTCAAGAAGACTTGTGATCACATAGTAACAAAAGCCAGGCTTTATAAAGGGCCTTATCATCCTCCAATACAGAACAGATGCATTGTAAACCAAGAAGTGGTATCTGTAAAAAAAGTGTTTTTTTTATACTGCTCACTTTTACAGCATAACTATTAATCCACTATTAAGGATCTTTGATTTGGCAAATGGAAATGTATTAAAATTAGGTAATTTTTCTCGGAGTTCTTTTGGATTTATTCCTGTAAATCCAGTGACACTACATAAGCAATTAAACAAAAACGGTGGTTAATTTTCCATATCAAGTCTATTTTGGGACAACACTGCAAGTTTCATTGATTATAACCAGGGTGGAGGAAGAATTCAAAACTTAAACAATGCTATGCAATTGATTCTGATTATGGATGGCTGATAGATCCTTTTAAAATTTTGAGTAGTCAAACATTCACAAGCCAGCAAATCCCGGTAATATTTTTTTGGGACCTAAAAGACCAATTGCGCTTAATTTGGGGAATGAGTGTGGGGAAGAGGCTGATCGTTTTGAAAATCCTGAAAAATCATAAATCAAAATAAATGAAATGAAATGAAAATCGCTCATTGTCACAGGTAGGCTTCAAATGAAGTTACTGTGAAAAACCCCTAGCCGCCAGATTCCGGTGCCTGTTTGGGGAGGCTGGAATTGGATGGTATTACCCAAGGAGAAAGTGATGCATCCCCAATTGCACAACTGCAGTTGAGGATTAATAATGCCTAAGCCATACCCTGCAAGTAGTCTTGTTGTTAGTTCCTGCAGCAAAACAGGGAAGAACAGTGTTGCAACATGACCAGGGACGGAATTCTCCAGTTGTTGGGATTTTTTTTTTCCTCGCTGGCAGTGCGGGATTCCTGGTGGCGTGAAGTCGGCTTAAATGGGAAATCCCATTGACAAGCAGCTGGAACAGAGAATCCCGCCACCAGCGAATGGACATCGCCAAGAAACACTTGGCTGGGGGGCTGGAGAGGCCAGTTTCCTTAAGTAAATGTGTATCATCCCAGATCTAATGGAGTTACATTTCTGAATACTTCACAACTGTGCTTCATCTGTCCGTGGAGAGATCTGAGAACAGCACAAAAATGAGTGGGTGAATAATGCAAAGTAACATCTGAAGGTCCAGACTTAAAAATGCCTATCTGATGTTGTTAAAAAAGTGAGAACAGTGGAAGGAAAAAAACAATTTATCTTTCTTTACCCAATCATATAACTCGTGTACATTACATCAATGATATTTGAATTATTTTGTAATTATAAACATGACATTTTCATTTGCTGAACTGAAACTATCATACCTCGTATCGGCTTTTGAGTATGTTATCGTCGTAAGGATGCACCGTGTAGCCTTATTTAAATCAGACTGGAAGAGAAAACAGGCCGTTAGACAGTTAAAACAATCACCTTCTCCAAGGAAAAGCAATGTAAACTTAGAAATGGAGCATTTTCACATTGTGGAAGTTCATACCATTCAATGTCAACTATTTTGAATGTGACTAAAAGCTTTAAGTTTGAAATCAAACAAAATATTTGAATTACATAAAAGCAGTCAGCCTTTGAAAAAGAAACATTGGTTAAATTATGATCAAAAATTCATGAATTTCATTGTTGTACTTCATGTTGATCAAATTGCATGCCATACTTTTTGAATAAGAATAACGTATGATTCATCCCTGTTCCTCACACTATGCAGTTTAGAGAAGACTGAAAATGTTTTCAATAGTTTTATAAACTCCATTGGAAGAACACTGCATGATCATTTAAATATAAATTCCACTTGAAAAAAATTATGAAATTGAACTATCCAAATTAAAAAAGACATTGGAATGAATTTCACAACCAAAAACTGATGGATTTGGGGTCAGGCGCGATGGTAACATTTTTAGGGCACGAATTACTGGCCGCGTCCCGCCCAAAAAGGGACATGGCCGATAGATCCCTCTTCCCTAGTAAACATTGATACAAAGCATTGATTAGGCTGGATCTTCCAACGATTGTCACTGCATTTGTAAACTCCCCCAGTCTATTGCTGCACCTCAATTCTTCCCGGATCCTCTGAGTCTGGCTTCCCGAGGCGGCTCAGTGGGATTGCAGTAGAATTGGGGAAAAATAGGACACACTCTCCTTTTACGGCAGTAGTTGGCACATGTAACATTAGTGTCCTGGGCAGGATTCTCCATCTGCTGCTGCCGGAATTGGGAAACACGATTGGGCAGCGAATCGGTTTTGATGCCAAAATCATGGTGAGTGCTGGTTTCACATCAAAACCGCAATTCTCCGGTGCCTCGCCAACGGTGTCAATGCGTTCCACTTCACATGTACAATAAACGCTATTGGCACATCATTAGCGGGCCTGATCCGGTATTCTCCGGGGCCTCCACAATTCTCCGCCTCCACTGGGGCGAATTCCCGGCGGTACGGTTCACTTGTGCTTTTACAAATCGTAAAACAAGCGCCATGGCTGCTGAGGGAATGAGAGAGAGGGGGTACGAAAAGTGACCAACAGTGCCAAACTGTGCTGACAGTTGTGCTACTGAACTAGGGGCTTTTGCCAGGACCGGCGGGGGTTGGGGGGAGTAGTGGGGGATGGCCAGGAGGTGGGCTGTGAGAATGTTGTGGACGTACATGGAACATCAATGCTGCAGCCTGCAAGGCAGCCATATAGCTGCGCATGCCGCTGAATGCCTACGGTGAACTTAAGGCCATGGGTTGTATGGGTGTCCCCCCAGACCTCCCCCAGGTGCTCTCTGGCACCAGCTGACCCATCAACGGGATGGCCGTGCTCCAATGCAACCAGTGCCATCTTGTTCGCTGGGATGAGTGTGTGTGGGGGGTGAAGTGTGTATATGCGGCTGCAGCCAGTCTCCTGAGTGTCAATTGCAAATCCGGCGAATCCGGAACCGTTTCTCATGGGATTCGATTGTATTCCACGTGGTGCCAATGCTCGCCCCTCAACGATCGTTTAAATCGGTCCAGGTGCAGAGGCAGTTTTGCTGTTGTAGAAGTCTACGAATGCTGCCCCAGCGTCAACAGGTAATCTCAGGAATGAAAAATTCTACCGCCTGTCTTTCAGTGTTAATGAATGATACACAAATGTGTAGGTGTGCAGGGTTATAGGGTAGGTGAGTATGAGGGTGGACAAGGTGGGTAAGTAGGTGAAGTGGGTAAGGGGGTGAAGTGTAGAGGGTGGGGGTGGGTGAGAAGGTAGGTGGATGAGTGGGTAGGTGGATGAGTGGGTAAGTGAGTGGATAAGCGGGTGGGTAAGCGGGTGGGTAAGCAGGTGGGTAAGCGGGTGGGTAAGCATGCAAGAGAGTGAGCGGGTAGGTAGGTGAGGCGAGTAGATGGGTGAGGCGAGTAGGTGGATGGGGTGAGTAGGTGGGTCAGGGGGTAGTCAGGTTGGGGGTAGTTACATCTTGGGGGGGACAGTCAAGTCGGATCCAGAATTTTGAGGACAAGACAAACCTGGGACATTTTCCACATTGTTGGACAAATGCCAGTGTTCTAGCTGTTTTGGAACTGCATGGCTAGGCATGGTTAGTTCTGGGAAAGACATCTTCAGCACCTAAGTGGGAATTGCCCGGGAAGTTTGAACTTCTGATGGACAATTGCTCTGCTCCCTGGGACCCTCCGCAGATGTCCCTAACTTTGAGCTAGAGATTTCAGACAGTTCCGTAGAACCTACCTGAATAGTTACCCAGGAAAAATCCTAGTCTATCTCTTGGCCAATTCCAGCACTGCCTCCCGTCAGTGACCCCCGACTAGCCTTTGACCCTCTGACCAACAACCTCCCCCCATTCAAATACCCTCTGACTACCCCCACTGATGAAACATCAGTCAAGATTTTGTGCTCAAATTCTGGATTGGGTTTCAGAAACAAAAATGTGAACCATTCTTTGCTACATTTTCAAAGTATGAGAAGTATGAAAAGCGGAGAAATACTGCCAGTCATTTCACATTTGTCTGTTCTTTAACTGGAAGTTTGCAAGCTACTGTCAAATAACAGGGGCAGCACGGTAGCATGGTGGTTAGCATAAATGCTTCACAGCTCCAGGGTCCCAGGTTCGATTCCCGGCTGGGTCACTGTCTGTGCGGAGTCTGCACGTCCTCCCCGTGTGTGCGTGGGTTTCCTCCGGGTGCTCCGGTTTCCTCCCGCAGTCCAAAGATGTGCGGGGTTAGGTGGATTGGCCATGCTAAATTGCCCGTAGTGTCCTAAAAAAAAGTAAGGTTAGGGGGGGGGTTGTTGGGTTGCGGGTATGGGGTGGATACGTGGGTTTGAGTAGGGTGATCATTGCTCGGCACAACATCGAGGGCCGAAGGGCCTGTTCTGTGCTGTACTGTTCTATATTCTATATTCTAATACTGTCCAAAGATGTGTGGGTTAGGTGGATTGGCCAAGTTAAATTGCCCTTAGTGTCCAAAAATATTAACTGGATTATGAGGATAGGGTAGATACGTGGGCTTCAGTAGGGTGCTCTTTGTATGGGTCGGTGCAGACTCGATAGGCCGAATGGCCTCCTTCTGCACTGTAAATTCTATGATTCTATGAACAAAGATCCTTCTATAACATTAATAAAGTGAAAAGTAGACCATAAAGATAAATAGGCATGAAGAATCAGTTGGATGCATCCAATCCATCTTTGCCAATGTAAATCCTGAGCATTTTGAGACCCAGGCTTCATTTACATCGTGATCTGTGGTTGCAACCTACCAGTAATGGGAAAGTGGGAAATGCTGAGCTCAACCATTTTAGGAGCACCTGCCATTGGGACACCGTGTCCATTTCTACCTAGAGATTATATTTGGGGCCCAACAGCTAGCAGAGAACCCCAATGTTCACATTAAGAACGTTGCCACCTGTTACGAGGTAGGAATGCTGCTCATCGGTTTGCAGGTTCGTCTTCTGGTTCAAAGGGATGGCTTTGATGCCTCCCTATCCAATCTGACTTTTGCATCCCAGCCACCTACATTTTCAAGTGAGAAACAGGTGTCTGGCAGTTAAACATCACTCTCTTTATCTTTTAATAGGAAAGGGAAACTCATATTACAAAAAGATATCATCGGACTTGTCGTGAGCAATGCAACAGGAGATCTACAGGCATTTTCAAAAACACACATGCCTGCCTGGTTACAAATAAACTTTTCACACAGCTTTCTGTGTTCAGGTTCACAAATTTTACACTTAATAGCCATTTAAGGTTTCTCTTCTGAAATAATTTCATTATTGTATTTACTTACAACATCCGCAGAAGACTTTGGAGCATACAGTTGAGCTTGGCAAAGATATGCTCGACCCAAAAAGTGATTGTGAGGGAGTATTCCCTTGAAATACATATTCAGGCAATCCTGGCTAATATCACGCCGTTCAAACTAAGAGAAAACAGAATTTGGTATTTAAGTGAGCATATATTACAGGAGCAATTTGTCACACAATAGGCAACATGTTGCGGCTGTTCGGGCCGACAGCATCTTCCAGTCCCGATGACGGCACACCCGCATCCCGTGCTTTCCGGCAGCGTGGGGTGGGTTCAGAGGGAAATCCCACTGACAGCAGCGGGTGGCAAGATCCTGCCGGCAGTCATGGCGGGCTGCCTCCCGCTGCAGAGAAACACACAACACACCGTTGAGAGGCCAGAGAATCTTGTCCTAAGCCAAAATATCAGAAACAAATAAAAAAACGACTGCTTTCATTTTCTCTCTCCAGCTATGCTGAAGACAAAACATTTGAAAACTTGAACATTTAGCATCATTGAATCATATAATTTACAGGGCAGGAGGCCATTCCACCCATCGAGTCTGCGCCAGCCTTGGAGGGAGCACCTGATTTTAGTCCATGCCTCCACCTATCCCCATAAACCCAGTAACCCGACCTAACATTTTGGACACTAAAGGGGCAATTTTAGCATGACCAATCCACCTAACCTGCACATCTTTGGACTGTGGGAGGAAGCCGTATCACCCAGAGGAAACCCACGCAGACACGGCGTGAAAGTGCAAACTCCACAAGTCACCAAAGGCGGGAATTGAACCTGGGTCCCTAGCGCTGTGAGGCAGCAGTGCTAACCACCATGCCACTTCTATGGAAGCTCAGTTTGAAAGATATACCAAATCCAGACGTCATTGGGAATATTTATAAAGTACAAAGCTACAATTGCTGTTCGTATAAAGCAAAGCATTCAGCATCTCAGTTCCAGATTTCATTATAGCCTTAATCCAAACATGGTAAAAGAACTGAATTCTGGAGGTAAAGGTAAGAGTGACAGCCCTTGACATCAAGGCAGCATTTGACCGAGTGTGTCAATAAATATACTGGAGTTAATAGGAATCAGAGGTAAAAAGCTCCACTAGTTGGAGTCAAGCACAAAGGAAGATGTTGAGATTTTTGCAGACCAATCATTCAGCCCCAGAATATCACTGCAGAAATTCCACAGTGTACTGGCCTTGGACCAACCATTTCAACTATTTCATAGGATCACAGAATGGTTACAGCACAGAAGGAGGCCCTTCAGACAGTTGTGAATGTTATAGATCACTGCAAGAGTAACTCAGCTCGTCTCACTCTTCTGTCTTTTCTCCACAGACCAACAAATGTTGCTCTTCAGATATTTATCCAACTCCCTTTTGAAAGCCTAGATTGAATTTGTCTTTCTTGACCTTCCCCCATAATTAATTCAGACATGGGGATGCTCTCTGACGATTGTACAGTGTTCAACTCCATTCACGGCTCCTCTGATCTTTGGACAAAATTCAAGCATGGGCTGATATCCAGGAAATAACATTCAAGCAATTAACATCTCTAACAAGCATTGGTTAGCACTGGTGCCTCGCAGCACCGAATACCCTGAGGACAACTGTACGTGTGGAGTTTGCACATTCTCCTCATGTCTGCATGAGTCCCACTCCACAACCCAAAGATATGCAGCATAAGTAGATTGGCCACGCTAAATTGACCTAATTGGAAAAAAAAGAATTGGGCACTTTAAATCAATAAAACATCTCTAACAAGAGGAAATCTAACCATCTCCCCTGAACATTCAACAGCATCACTGAATTCCACACCATTAACACCTGGGAGTTACCACTGACCAGGCATTTTATTGGAAGAGTCATATAAATACTGTGGCAACAAAGGCTGGGAAATCTGCAGTATGTACTCATCGCTTGACACCCCAAAAACTTGACCACCATGTAGAATCCCTACAGTGAGTGCAGAAGGAGGCGATTTGGCCCATCGTGTCTGCACCGACCTTCTGAAAGACCACTCTACTCATGTATACTTCCACATCCACCCCAACCTAACCCCGTATCCTAACATGCACATCCCTGGACACTAAAAGGGAATTTAGCATTGCCAATCCACTTAACCTGCACATCTTTGGACTGTGGGAGGAAAATGGAGACACGGAAGAAACCCACACAGACACAGGGAGAACGTGCAGACTCCACACAGACAGTCACCAAAGGTCAAAATTGAACTCTGTTCCTGGTGCTGTGAGGCAGCAGTACTAACCACAGTGTGCCACCCACTTATGAACATAATATAACCCAAAATTATCCCACAGTTTTAAACAAACAAAATTAACTTTACTAAAAAAAGTAATACAAATTGAAAACAATGACAATACCTATCTTAGAATCATAGAATTCCTTAAGAAGTCTTACAACACCAGGTTAAAGTCCAACAGGCTTGTTTCGAATCACTAGCTTTTGGAGCACTGCTCTTTCCTCAGGTGAATGAAGAGGTGGGTTCCAGAAACATATATGTAGACAAAGTTAAAGATGCAAGACGATACCTTGAATGCAAGTCTTTGCAGGTCCAGACCGAGCAAATGGAAAGACGGATAATCACAGGTTGAAGAGGTGTGAATTGTCTCAAGCCAGGACAGTTGGTAGGATTTCGCAAGCCCAGGCCAGATGGTGGGGGAGGGTTAATGTATTGCGACATGAATCAAAGGTCCCGGTTGAGGCCGTACTCATGCGTGCGGAACTTGGCTACACGTTTCTGCTCGGCGATTCTGCGTTATCGCGCTTCCTGAAGGCCGCCTTGGAGAATGCTTACCCAATAGAATTCGAACAGTGCAGAAGCAGGCTATTCGGCCCATCTAGTCTGCACGGCCCTTCGAAAGGCCTCCCTACCTCGACCAAATGCCCTGCCTTATCCCTGGAACCCCACTTAACCTTTTGATGTTACATGTTTAGCGACTGTTGCATAAAGAGTCAAAGGGTCTGCACCTTTTCTCAAACCCTTTATTTCACTTTAATAGACTCTGCACAAAACTCTATCTTCACATCACCTGCCACAAAGGCCATCTGAAGCCCCTTTACATATCAGTGTCAATTATTGGTTCCTTAACATAAATGAGACAACTAATTTGAATGTCACTCAACCCATTACTTAACAGTCTCCCCTTCCTTGGAGAAAAAAATAATTAGGTGAAAACAAAATTTCAAGAAACTCAAAGACACACACTCAATTTCCCTTCTTTTTTTTTAGAAAAAAAACAGTCACAGAAACAAGCGCCCTTCATTAACAATATCCAAAAGTTTCTGTGAACTAGCCCCTCTTATGGTACAACAGTCTGACAATTGATAGCTACTGTCGTCCCATTTAATATTTGCTATTTCCCCTCTGTCCAACATCTGCTTCAAACTTGCAATGTCTACCCTTAACCTTTATTCATTGACACTTTTTGTAGAGTGCACATTTATTGTCAATGTGACAGTCAATAGGTATATTACCCAAATCCCTGAATCCCAAACTTTCTGTCAATATCTCAGATATATACAAAGAACAAAGAAAAGTACAGCACAGGAAAAACCCTTCGGCCCTCCAAGCTTGTGCCAACCATGCTGCCCGTCTAAACTAAAATCTTCAACACTTCCGGGGTCCGTATCCCTCTATTCCCATCCTATTTATGTATTTGTCAAGATGCCCCCTAAACGTCACTATCGTCCCTGCTTCCACCACCTCCTCCGGCAGCGGGTTCCAGGCACCCACGACCCCCTGTGTAAAAAACTTACCTTGTACATCTCCTCTAAAGAAGTCCCCTTGCACCTTAAACCTATCCCCGTCGTAATTGATCCTTCTACCCTGGGAAAAAGTCTCTGACTATCCTCTCTGTCTATGCCTCTCATAAGTTTGTTGACCTCGATCAGGTCACCCCCTCAACCGCCTTTGTTCCAGTGAGAACAAACCAAGTTTGTTCAACCTCTCCTCATAGTTAATGCCCTCCAAACCAGGCAACATCCTGATCAATCTCTTCTGCACCCTCTCTAAAGCCTCCACACCTTCTGGTAGTGTGGCAACCAGAATTGAACACTATATTCCAAGTGTGGCCTAACTAAGGTTTGAGACAGCTGCAACATGACTTGCCAATTTTTATACTCAATGCCCCTGCCAATGAAGGCAAGCATGCTGTATGCCTTCTTGACTACCTTCTCCACCTGTATTGCCCCTTTCAGTGACCTGTGGACCTGTTCACCAAGATCTCTCTGACTGTCAATACTCTTGAGGGTTCTACCATTCACTGTATATTCTCCACCTGTATTAGACCTTCCAAAATGCATTACCTCATATTACCTTATATTTGTCTGGATTAAACTCCATCTGCCATCTTGCCGCCCAAGTCTCCAAACTATCTAAATCCTGCTGTATCCTCTGATAGTCCTCATCACTATCCGCGATTCCGCAAACTTACTAATCAGACCAGTTGCATTTTCCTGCAAATCATTGATATATACTACGAACAGCAAAGGTCCCAGCACTGATCCCTGCGGAACACCACGAGTCACAGCCCTCCAATCAGAAAAGCACCCTTCCATTGCTACTCTCTGCCTCTATGACTTAGCCAGTTCTGTATCCATCTTGCAAGCTCACCTCTGATCCCATGTGACTTCACCTTCTGTACCAGTCTGCCATGAGGGACCTTGTCAAAGGCCTTACTGAAGTCCATATAGACAACATCCACTCCCTACCTGCATAAATCATTTTTGTGACCTCCTCAAAAAACTCTATCAAGTTAGTGAAACACGACCTCCCCTTCACACAACCATGCTGCCTCCCGCTAATACGACCCCTTGCTGCCAAATGGGAGTATATCCTGTCTCGAAGAATTAGTTCCAGTAATTTCCCTCCCACTGACGTAAGCCTTACCGGCCTGTAGTTCCCTGGATTATCCTTGTTACCCTTCTTAAACAAAGGAATAACATTGGCTATTCTCCAGTCCTCCAAGACATCACTGGAAGACAGTGAGGATCCAAAGATTTCTGTCAAGGCCTCAGCAATTTCCTCGCTTGCCTCCTTCAGTATTCTGGGTTAGATCCCATCAGGTCCTGGGGCTTATCCACCTCAATATTTTTCAAGTCGCCAAAACCTCGTCTTTTGAGATCTCAATGTGACCCAGGCTATCTACACACCCTTCTCCAGAGTCAACATTCATCAATTCCTTCTCTTTGGAGAATACTGATGCAAAGTATTAATTTAGTACCTCGCCCATTTCCTCTGGCTCCACACATAGATTCCCTCCCCTGTCTTTCAGTGGGCCAACCCTTTCCCTGGCTACCCTCTTGTTTTTTATGTACGTGTAAAAAGCCTTGGGATTTACCTTAACCCTATTTGCCAATGACTTTTCGTGACCCCTTTTAGCCCTTCTGACTCCTTGCTTAAGTTCCGTCCTACTTTCCTTATATTCCACACAGGCTTCATCTGTTCCCAGCCTTCAAGCTCTGACAAATGCCTGCTTTTTCTTTTTGACAAGGCATACAATATCCCTCATTGCGACCGTGAAATTTGCCATATTTATCCTTCTTCCTCACAGGAACATGCCGGTCCTGAATTCCTTTCAACTGACATTTGAAAGCCTCCCACATGTCAGATGTTGATTTACCCTCAAACATCCCCACCCAATCTATGTTCTTCAGTTCCCGCCTAATCTTGTTATAATTACCCTTCCCCCAATTTAGCACATTCACCGCAGGACCATTCTTATCCTTGTCCACCAGCACTTCAAAACTTACTGAATTGTGGTCACTGTTCCCGAAATGCTCCCCTACTGAAACTTCTACCACCTGGCCGGGCACATTCCTCAATACCAGGTCCAGTACAGCCCCTTCCCTAGTTGCACTATCTACATATTGTTTTAAGAAGCCCTCCTGGATGCTCCTTACAAACTCTGCCCCGTCCAAGCCCCTAGCACTAAGTGAGTCCCAGACAATATTGGGGAAGTTAAAGTCACCCATCACAACAACCCAGTTGCTTTTACTCCTTTCCAAAATCTGTCTACCTATCTGCTGCTCTACCTCCCCCTGGCTGTGGGAGGCCTGTAGTAAACTCTCAACATTGTGACTGCACACTTCTTATTCCTTTTTTTAAAAATAATTTTTATTGAGTTTCTCAAAATACAAACATTTTAACCCCCCCTACATTCACATTTAAATTATAACAAAACAAAGTCAAACCCCCCTACTTAACAAGAAAAAGAAAACAGTCTCCCCCCCCCCTACCCGCGCGTCCCCCCCACCCCACCCCCCCCCCCCCCCCCCCCCACCCCCCCCCCGCCGGCGAACCGACAGTCAGACCAACTTATCATTTCTAGCAGCGTCCTCGGGCAGGCCTTGCCCGTGCCACCACCGCTACCGTACTTCCTTCGTCTTTGTCCCCCCTCCCCCCCCCCCCCCCTCCTCCCCCCTCCCTCCCGCCCTCCCCTCCCCTCCCGGGTTGCTGCTGTCACGGCCTCAGTTTCTATCTCTGATCCAAGAGGTCTAGGAAGGGTTGCCATCGCCTGGAAAACCCCTGCACCGACCCTCTCAGGGCGAATTTGATCCTTTCCAATTGGATGAAGTTTGCCATGTCGTTTAACCAGGTGTTAACACTCGGAGGCCTTTCGTCCCTCCACTGAATCAGGATCCTCCTCCGAGCCACCAAGGACGCAAAGGCTAATATTCCAGCCTCCCTCGCCTCCTGTACCCCCGGTTCCACCCCAACCCCGAAGATCGCAAGTCCCCATCCTGGCCTGACCCTGGACCCCACCACTCTCGACACCGTCCCTGCCACCCCCTTCCAGAACTCCTCCAGTGCCGGACATGCCCAAAACATATGTGCATGATTCGCAGGGCTTCCCGAACATCTAATACACCTGTCTTCACCCCCGAAAAACCGACTCATCCTTGTCCCCGTCATGTGGGCTCTATGCAGTACCTTAAATTGAATGAGACTTAGTCTCGCACATGACGACAACGAGTTGACCCTCTCCAGGGCGTCTGCCCATGTCCCGTCCTCTATCTGTTCCCCCAGCTCTAACTCCCACTTATCTTTCAGCTCCTCTACTGGTACCTCCTCCACCTCCTGCATAATCTTATAGATGTCCGAGATCTTCCCCTCCCCGACCCAGACCCCTGATAGCACCCTATCACTCACCCCCCTGTCGGGGAGCGCGGGGAACCCCGCTACCTGTCGTCTGGCAAATGCCTTCACTTGGAGGTACCTGAACGTGTTCCCCGGGGGGAGCCCAAATTTCTCCTCCAGCTCTCCCAGGCTCGCAAACCTCCCCTCTATAAACAAGTCCCTCAGTTGTCTAATACCCGCCCTCTGCCAGCTCTGGAATCCCCCTCCTGTGTTTCCCGGCGCAAATCTGTGACACTTCTTATTCCTGATCTCTACCCATATGCCCTCGCTGCCTTTGAGGTGTCCTCTCGCAGTACAGCTGTGATATTCTCCCTAACCGGTAGCGCAACTCCTCCACCCCTTTTACCTCCCCCTCTATTCCACCTGAAACATCTAAATCCTGGAATGTTTAGCTCTCAAACCTGGTACTTCCCTCAATCAGGTCTCTGTAATGGCAACAACATCATATTTCCAAGTACTAATCCAAGCTCTAAGGTCATCTGACTTACTTGTTATACTTCTTGCATTAAAACAAATGCACTTCAGGCGACCAGTCACGCTGTTTTCAGCAACATCTTCCTGTTTGCTCTTCCTCAGAGCCATAGTGGCTCTATTTCCTAGTACTCCCTCAATTTTTAAACCTTCTGACCTATTGCTCCAGTACCCACCCCCTGCCATACTAGTTTAAACCATCCTGTGTGACACTAGCAAACCTCGCAGCCAGGATATTTATGCCTCTCCAGTTTAGATGCAACCCGTCCTTCATATACAGTTCACACCTGCCCCGGAAGAGCACCAGTGGTCCAGATAACTGAAACCGTCCCTCCTACACCAGCTGTTTAGCCACGTGTTTAGCTGCTCTATCTTCCTATTTCTACCCTCACTGGCACGTGGCACAGGGAGTAATCCTGAGATTACAACCCTTGATATAAAAGGCCATATCCACCGCCTCTGCAAGGCTTAACGTCCCAGCAGCCAAAGTGCTTTTGACCACTCTCCTTATTTCCTTTGTTTCCCACACAAGAGGGCAACATTTACCATTGTTCCCCAAAAGGAAAATTATAAAACTTCCTGCGCTTGAAACCCCATCACATAAATTTGTGTAGCATCACTATAAACTATGAGTTTTAAGTGCCTACGGTCACCTAAAACCTGGAACCGGGCGCGATTCTCCGCTCCCCACGCCGGGTGGGAGAATCGCGGGAGGGCCAGGCGACACACGACACGCCCCGCCGGCTCCCCTCCCCCCGCGATTCTCCCACCCCCCGCTCGGAAGAATCGCCGGTCGCCGTTTATGACGGCGACCGGCGATACTCTGACCCGGATGGGCCGAACGGCCTGCCGTTCGCGACCGGTTCACGACGGCAGCAACCACACCTGGTCGCCGCCGTCGTGAACATGGCGCCAAAAGCTGGTTTGAAGCTTGTGCGGGGCGGAGAGGGGAGTGAGCACCACGGCCGTGCTCGGGAGGGGACTGGCCCGCAATCGGTGCCCACCGATCATCGGGCCGGCGTCTCAAAGGGACGCACTCATTCCCCTCTGCCGCTCCACAAGATCGAGCCGACACGTCTTGCGGGGCAGCGGAGGGGAAGACGGCAATCGCGCATGCGCGGGTTTGAGCCATCAGCCGTCGTGACGTCAGCTGCACATGCGCGGGTTGGAACCGGCCAACCTGCGCATGCGCGGCTGACGTCACTTAGGCGCCGCCGTCGCGTCATTCTCGGCACGCCGCCTTGACGCAAGCATCAAGGCCCGGCGGCCGAGAGTTACAGAGGGCCACTCCTAGCCCCCCCGGGTGGGGGTGAATAAGGTGAGAGGAGTGGCCTCCGAGGCCGTCGTGAAACTCGGCCGAGTTCACGACGGCCTTCCCAATTTTTCGCGGGAGCGGAGAATTCCGCCCCTCAAAACACACACCTGCATTTTTAGTTGGGCCAACACTTTATTTGCTCTTATTATGTCTTCCACTTTGGGATCATTCATTTTTGTACTCAACTTTAAGACATCAAAACTCACATCCAGTCTAGTCTGTCTACCTAACCAATTCAGTTGCCCAATTAAACTTCGTAGTTGCTCTTTTTCCATCTTTGAAACCATTGCGTCTTTTTGCGAAACCCGCCACAACTAATTGCTATTGGGCTTATGCTTTCCAAATAAGATTGCTGACATAAAGTTGCCCCTAACTTAAGTCTGTCCGATTTCCAGTCCAAATATATTTAAATTCACCGGAAGCCTGACTTCCAACCCTGAATTCTTTCCTCAAACTAGAGATCCAATAGCTTTGAAATCACTAGTTCCACCTGATGGAACCATCAATTCAGCGAACACGTGTAGTTGGATCTGAACAGAGGCTTTCATACACTTACAATAGAGCCAGCCTATTCGTCGTTGAACTTCAGGTGAAATGGCAGGCTGGCTCTCAGGCACTGATCTTTATATATCGGTCCCAGAGGGAGGAGTCCTGGGCGGAGCCAAGGGAGAAGCCCAGTACAAACTCTTGCGTACTCCCAGAGCGACTCCCCCTGGTGGTCGGATAGTGCAACTGCACTTACAATGGGTAGATAACGAACATATATACATGGAGTGATATTGGGAACTATATATAGTGTGAATCACATTCACCACATTCACCCCGTTAAAAAAAATCAAGTCCGGCGGGGGTGATGGCTCAAAGAGTCAGTCTGTCCGGTGGACAGATTGTCCGTTTTGATCTGCGGAGCACCGGGGTTGCAGCCTCTTGCGGTGGCTGGGCGGGCGTCGAAGTCTGGGGTACGGTTGCCGGCTCCGGGGCGAGTCTTGTCCGAGCCTCATACATCTCCTGGTCGAATGGAGACTGGGGGCGCGGGGTGCGGGCTGGTGCTGGCGCTCGGGACTGGTGGGGTGAGCTCGCAGAATCGGGAGCACAAGGGGGCGGCCGCATAGGGAACGGGGAAAGGAGTTCCTCGGTGGGGGTAGTTGGGGGGCTGGATCCAGCGGGTGCCAGGTCCCGGAGGGATACTGTGTCCTGGCAACCGTCCGGGAACTCAACAAATGCGTACTGTGGGTTGGAATGAAGCAGGCGCACCTTTTCAACAATGGGGTCGGTCTTGTGCGCCCTGACGTGCTTCCTTAGGAGAACCGGGCCTGGCGTCCTCAGCGACGCCGGAAGTGAGACCCCTGTAGTAGTGCCCCTGGAAAAAATGAAGAGCCGTTCGTGGGGGGTTTGGTTGGTAGCTGTACACAGGAGGGATCTAATTGCGTGGAGCGCGTCAGGGAGGACTTCCTGCCATTGGGAAACTTGGAGCTTCCTGGACCTGAGGGTCAGTAGGACGGTCTTCCAGACCATCGCGTTCTCCCTCTCCACCTGTCCGTTCCCCCTGGGGTCGTAACTGGTAGTCCTGCTCGAGGCGATGCCCTTGTCGAGCAGGTACTGACGCAGCTCATCACTCATAAAGGATGCACCCCGGTCGCTGTGCACGTAGCTGGGGAAACCGAACAGGGTGAAGACACTATGCAGGGTCCTAATGACTGTGTGGGAGGTCATATCGGGGCATGGGATGGCGAAGGGGAATCGGGAGAACTCGTCAATAATGTTAAGGAAGTAAATGTTTTTGTTAGTGGAGGGGAGTGGCCCTTTGAAATCGATCGCAAGGCGTTCAAAGGGCCTAGAAGCCTTGACCAGGTGGGCCCTGTCTGGTCTATAGAAGTGCGGTTTGCATTCCGCATAGATCGGGCAGTCCCTGGTGACCGCTGTTACCTCCTCATTGGAGAAAGGCAGGTTTCGGGCTCTGATATAGTGGGCGAGCAGGGTGACCCCTGGGTGGCAGAGGTCATCGTGGATGGCTTTTAGGCGGCTGATTTGCGCGCTGGCGCATGTCCCGTGGGATAGGGCATCCGAGGGCTCGTTGAGCTTCCCCGGTCGATATTTGATATCGTAATTGTAGGTGGAGAGTTCAATCCTCCACCAAATAATTTTGGCATTTTTAATTTTGCCCCTTTGCGAGTTGTCGAACATGAAGGCGACCGACCGTTGGTCGGTAATGAGGGTGAACCTCCTACCTGCGAGGTAGTGCCTCCAGTGTCAGACAGCCTCCACGAAGGCTTGTGCTTCCTTCTCGACTGAGGAGTGTCGGAGTTCTGAAGCGGATAGGGTACGGGAGAAAAATGCAACGGGCCGCCCTGCTTGGTTTAAAGTGGCTGCTAGCACTACCTCTGAGATGTCGCTGTCAACCTGAAAGGGAGTGGATTCATCCACCGCCCGCATGGCTGCTTTTGCGATGTCGTCCCTGATGCAGGTGAAGGCTTGGCGCGCCTCAGCAGACAGGGGAAATCGTGTGGCCTTGAGGAGTGGGCGGGCTTTGTCCGCATATTGGGGGACCCACTGAGCGTAGTACGAAAAGAGCCCCAAGCACCGTTTGAGGGCCTTGGGGCCATGGGGGAGGGTGAGTTCTAAGAGTGTGCGGTCCGGGTCTGGGCCCAGAACTCCGATCTCCACGGCGTAGCCGAGGATGGCTAGTCTGTTTGTGCGGAACACGCATTTCTCCTTGTTATATGTAAGGTTTAATTTTTGGGCCGTCTGGAGAAAACGGTGGAGGTTGGCGTCATGGTCCTGCTGGTCATGGCCGCAGATGGTAACATTATCCAGATGCGGAAACGTGGCCCGCAGCCCGTACTGGTCTACCATTCGGTCCATTGCTCGTTGGAACACCGAAACCCCGTTAGTGATGCCGAAGGGAACCCGGAGGAAATGGAAGAGGCGGCCATCGGCCTCGAACGCCGTGTAGTGGCGGTCCTCCGGGCGGATTGGGAGCTGGTGGTATGCAGACTTCGATTCCACCGTGGAAAATACCCGATACCGGGCGATCTGGTTTACCATATCTGCAATTCTGGGGAGGGGATACGCATCTAGAAGCGTAAAGCGATTGATCATCTGGCTATAATCGACGACCATGCGGAATTTTTCCCCGGTCTTGACGACCACCACCTGAGCTCTCCAGGGACTGTTACTGGCCTCTATGATCCCCTCACTGAGCAGCTTTCAGACCTCCGTTCTGATAAATACCCTATCCTGCAGGCTGTACCGCCTGCTGCGGATGGCTACCGGTTTGCAATCCGGGGTGAGGTTGGCAAAGAGAGGAGGGGGGGGCGATACGCAGCGTGGCGAGGCTGCAGATAGTGAGTGGGGGCAGGGGCCCGCCGAAGCTGAGGGTGAGACTCTTGAGATTACATTGGAAATCCAAGCCTAAGAGGAGTGGCGCGCAGAGGTCGGGCAAGATATACAGTTTAAATTTGGAATAGCTAGCACCTCGAATCGTTAGCGTTGCTGTAGTGCGCCCTTAGATTTGGATGGAATGGGAGCCCGAAGCGAGGGTGATAGTTTGGTTGACGGGATAAATAGGGAGGGAACAGCGTCTTACCAGCTCTGGGTGTATGAAGCTCTCTGTGCTCCTGGAGTCGAAGAGGCACGACGTGTTGTACCCGTTGATCTGGACCACCGTCATCGAATTTTTCAGATGTTTGGGGCGAGATTGGTTGAGGGTGACCGTGTTGAGTTGCGGGCCGCGTGGTGGGTGCCCGGGGGTGTCGAATTTTTCTGATCGGGCGTCCTGTCGAGTAGATGCCGCTGCGTTCTGGCGAGCTTGATGCAGGAACACTGCGCTGAGTTGCGGGCCATGTGGTGACTGCCCGGGGAGGTCGTACTCCTCCGATGAGCTGTTTGAGTCTGGGGATGCAGCTAGGGCCCGTGGATCGCACGTGGAGGGTGGTGATGAAGATAGTGTCAAATATGGCGGCCCCCATGAATCGCACGTGGCCGGCCGCATGGTGGAGGTTTGCCAAGATGGCGGCCCCCATGGATCGCATGTGGTGGGAGGGGGCGGAGCCTGAGCGTAGGCCGCAGGTTTCGGACCCCGCGGGCCTGCTGGTGCTGGGGGCGATGTTTTTGGACTGTTGGGGTGTTGAGGGCTGGGGCCCTTCTGCCGGGGCACACTTTCGCATAGTGGCTTTTCTTCCCGCAGCAGGTTGCGGATCGGGCTGAGCAGTGCTGCCGCCGGTGCTGGCTTTGTCCACAGAAGTGGCAGGCTGGAGCAGTTGAATAACTGGTTTGGGGAGCTGAATAGTGGCAGGCTGGAGCAGTTGAATAACTGGTTTGGCGAGCTGAGTAGTGGCAGGCTGGAGCAGTTGAATAACTGGTTTGGCGAGCTGAGTAGCTGGCTGGGGGAGCTGAGTAATTAGCTGGAGCAGCTGGATAGTTTGAGTAGTTGACTGGGACAGTAGGACTGGCTGTGGCAGCGCGATAGCTGGGGGGCCTTGCGGCACAGGCTTGGGGGTCCTCAGGTCGGGGGCCCATGTGGGGTTAGCGGGGTCCGCGGGAAATGAGTTGAGGCTGCGGAAGGAAACTTCCATCGTGATAACAGCCTCTACAGTAGTCTCTAAGCCCTGGGCCCCATTTTCTAATAGTCTCTGGCGTACATAGCCCGATCGAAGGCCCGCTACAAAAACATCCCGCACAGCAAGCTCCCTATGTTCGGCTGTGGTTACGGCCTGGTAATTGCAGTCATTTGCGAGATTGTTCAACTCGCGTGCAAATTCAGCTAAAGTTTCAGTACCCCGTTGTCGGCGAGTTGTGAGCACATGGCGGGCAAAGACTTCATTCACGGGCCTAATATACATTTTGTCCAAAATTGCCAGCGCAGCGGTGTAGGAACCGGCTGGATTTAATTGTGTAGAAATTCTGTGGCTTACCCTCGCCACAATAGGCTGAGCTTTTGTTCCTCTGTAGTTTCAGCGGTGCTGATTTCGGCCAGGTAGGCCTTAAAACATTTCAGCCAGTGGCAGGTTTCTTTCGCCTCTGCATCCTGCGGATCGAGTTCTAGACGTCCTGGTTTTAGAGCGGATTCCATGCTTTACTTCGGCAGCTTCTTAAGTGTATTAAATTGATGGAACCATCAATTCAGCGAACACGTGTAGTTGGATCTGAACAGAGGCTTTCATACACTTACAATAGAGCCAGTCTATTGGTCGTTGAACTTCAGGTGAAATGGCAGGCTGGCTCTAAGGCACTGATCTTTATACATCGGTCCCAGGGGGAGGAGTCCTGGGCGGAACTAAGGGAGGAGCCCAGTACAAACTCTCGCGTACTCCCAGAGCGACTCCCCCTGGTGGTCAGATAGTGCAACTACACTTACAATGGGTAGATAACGAACATATATACATGGAGTGATATTGGCAACTATATATAGTGTGAATCACATTCACCACACCACCCCACAAAAAAATCATCAACATGCATCATAAAGATGCCAGAAAGATTTCCTTTATAGTGACAGTAAAACATTGCTGGATCTGCTTTCATCTGGCAACAACCGAACTTTAACAAAACTGACCTTACCAAAAAATACCAGACACTAGAGACATCATTTAATCCATATACACATTTGTTCAACTTCCAGAGTACCCCTTGTGTGTTAACTGCCTCTTTAGGAGACGGAGAAAAATGTCTCTCTGGAGCAAAAAGGCAGCTTTTAAATATAAAGCTTTGCATTCCCAATCCTTTTTTGCTAATAGAGCCACGAAGATCTTTAAAATAACCTTTCCTGCCGTAGGTGAATCTACCCTTAAATCCTGATCTTCTAAGTTTTCTTCAAATCCCCTTGCCTTTGCCTTATAAGTTCCATCCGGAAGAACCCTTTCCGTGGAAATCCATCTGTGGGATAGAGCTCTTTGTTCCCTATCCGGTACTTCCGTGTATACCCCAAATTCACTCCAACTATGCAGTTCTTGCTGTTTGGCAACTTTGATAACTTTTTCATCTAATTTATTGGAAGCCACCAAAATCTCACGTGCATGTGGACTTCTACTCATATTCGTATTCGTAGCCTTACTCATGTTCCGAGATCTTGATAAACCACGTCCCCTCTCCCGCCTGGTATCTCGTTCTGTACTACTACTGCTTGATCTTTTCCTTCTGCTGTGGGATATCCTTTCAATTGTTCACACCTTTTCCTGCAGACCTCTTCATTATCTGATATACTATCTGAACTGGCACTGCGTTTCTGTGTCCTCCATTTTTAAACTTTGTGTTCCCAATCCATTGTCTTGCCTCCCTCCCCTGAATGCTGTACATTCAACAAATGTTTATACACCTTTCAGTGTCCTTCCCTGCTCTACTAATAACAGTTGCATCCTTCCATTGACTAGACCCTTCAGGCAAGTATGTCACTTTTGTACCAATTTTTGGCAGTTGTCCTTTGGAAAAATGGCCTGTTCCAATTCATCTGAAGCGTTGTGTTCCTCTACAGAAACCCTGTCTATATCAGTTTCCTGGTCCTCATAGCTCTGCAACACGTGTGTACCAGATGACTCTGGTTCCTCGTCATGTCTGTCTGCTCTGTTTAAATTTGAACATTTGTAATCTGTACCCATTATCCTTGATGAATGTACCCTAACAATTTGATTGCCATGTTGCAAAATAATTGTTTTGCCATCTATGCCAATGATCTTCCCTGGGCCTTTCCATTCATTAAAATTATCTCTCTGAAAGTATACTATGTCTCCTTGCTGAAAAACGGTATTTGATGGCTTTTAAGACATTATATCTTAAAGCTCTGCAAATTCTTTCAGAGATTTCTGCTTCCAAAAAAGCTTTTCTACTGCTGTGTAATGCATTTAAATGCTCAGCAAAGGCAGAGCTAATTGTAGTCCCTTCCCAAGCTGGAGGCTGGTCATCTAAAATGGATGGAATTTTAGGATTTCTACCAAACACTAATTGATAGGGACTATAGCCCCCAGCCATCTGCAATGAATTCTTTGCATGTACCGCCCATGCTAAAGCTGAATTTAACTTGCACTTTGGTCTACCTGCCAAAATGTTCCAGAGCATGTCATCTATTACCGCATGGGTTCTTACACACACACCATTACTAAATGGGCTTTCCGCAGCCGTATTCATAACTGTGATATTCATGTTTTCACACATATCCCTGAACTCATCATCAGCAAATTCTCCCCCATTATCAGTAAGGAATTTTGCCAGTGGGCCCATTCCTATCCCTATCCATTTTTCCATGATTTGATCCAGAATTATTCTTTTCTTTACTTTGTACAATTACTGATTGACTAAATCTGGCTGCTAAATCGACAAAATGCAAAATAAATATATTATTGGCTTTATCCCAGATTTTAAGGTCCATGGCCACAATGTCATTAAAATCTCTGGCCAGAGGTAGGGTTACTATCAGTCATGCTGGTGCCCTTCTGTACTTCCAAAAAACTTCACAGTGATCACTAACCTGGTCTATCAGTTTAGTATGGTCTTCATCCCTTACCCCTGCATCCTTTAATAAATTTTCAGCTTCTGAGGAGGCGAATGCACAAACTGCCGATGCAGCTTTAATACAACAAGTTTATCAGCTAAAGTCCCATACTAACACATCCTTAACAACTGTACTTGAAATATTATTTGTCAGCAATGGAATACAATAGTGTCCCGACTGTGTAAATTGTAAGTCCACCGTCTTTCCAAAAACTGTTGCCTTATCCTGTTCCACATCCAGTTTCATGTGTGCTTTCTTCGACGGACTGCTCAGAAGCAAAGGTATCTCACTTGATACAATATCCGTGCTAATGAAATGATTCACTCAGGCAATTTTGCAATGGATCATAATTTTTTTCAGTGACTTCATAGTATTATCATCCCCAAACCTGAAATTGTGGAACTTTAAAATTCCTTAACCTTGTTACGATTTTCAGCATTCAAGGAGTCCAGGTAACATTTTAACCAGTCAATTCCACACACAGTAGATGTGCAGCCACTGTCCAATACAGCACAATTGAAGGATTCTGCAACCAACGCCCTCATTACCGGCATAAAACTGCTTGTTAATAGGACAATGCCTTCTTTCTGGTCACTATCTTTTTCCTCTTCTGACTCTTCCATGTTATGTGTCGCCTCGAACACTATTATAACGTGTTATACAGTTGAAAGCATAATGGTGTTGAGATTCACATCGAAAACATTGATTTATCATACCCCGGTCATTTCTGGGGTTTATCTTCCTATTGTAGATTCTAACTGGGTTTCTGTCTTCATAATTTCCGGGTCCCGATCTCCTTCTATAGTCTTGGAACCTGTTTTTAGCCGTGCAATTTCGCCATCCTGTTAGTAGTGTATCTTCCATATTCTGCTTTATTGCAGACTGACTTATTTGGGTCATCAGAGCCATCGGAATCGAATGTTTCCCCAAAAAAAATTTTTAAGTTTCTGTCATCTGATCGAATAAGGTATCCTTATCCGCAAACTGAACTCCTGTCAAAACCAGGAGCCTATCCATGTTGCTCACTCTAGCCCACTCAAGTAATTTAAAAGCCAACACAGACTGTCAAAATTCCGGGTTGTGTTTCTGCAGCCTTTTATATAGTCTGCCCAATTCCATTATATAGTCTTCCACGGAGAAATCCTCTATTGTCCGGAACCTATCAAAATCCGACCATGCTTCATACGCATTTAACAAGTCATCCTTTTTATAAATCTTATCCATATAACGTAATAGAGTCTCCAGACCTTCTTCTGAGTCTAACTTTTCCAATTCCAGCTCAGAAAACACTTTGCTTCGGATTTTACTGTTAAAAGGTAGAGAAATAGCCAATGCCAAACCTTGTTTTCTGTTTCCCAAGGCAGTTACCTTAGTCCACATAACTACTACACTTCTCCATTGGTTGTACGATACCCTTTCCGAAAATAAGGGGGCATAGTCATATCCGGCCATCTTTATCCTAGGTTCAGCCATATATCTTCTTTTTTTTCTCTTCTCATTCACTCCCTGGTTTGGTTTCGAAAAGTTGTATCTTTCAACCCTTCACATTTGCACAGCAGCCATCCTCTGCTACCAGTTCTAAGACATTCAGTTGCTGTTGTATAAAGAGTCAAAGATTCTGCTGCTTTTCCACAAAACACCTTTAATTTCCTTCAACAGACTTTGCGTAAAACTCTATCTTCACATCATCTGACACAGAGGCCACCTGAAATCCCTTTACATATCAGTGTCAATTATTGGATACTTAACATACATGAGAAAACTAATTGGAATATCTCTTAACCCATTACTTAACACTGGATGCTAAGAGGCAATTTAGCATGGCCAATCCACCTAACCTGCACAACGGAATCGAACCCTGGTACCTGACGCTGTGGTGCAGCAGTGCCAACCATTGTGTCACAGTACGCTAACATTAATATAAGGTACATGTGAATTAACAGGCAAACTATCTGTCTGTAAATTCACAAGGGCAACTAAGGATAGGCAACAAATGCTGGGAACACTCATATTCCACGAACTAACAAAACAAAACTCTGTTAAATATCACAATTGACTAATATCGCAATAGAAGGAAAAATGCACGCACATTTCCAGTCTGAAATTGAGTCATAGATTTCAATATTCGGATTGAAAAACAAGCTTCTTTTTATATTGCTTACAGATGTTTCCCTACCTGTAGTGCCAGTTCTGCACAGAGAACATACAAATCCGGACTAACAGTCTCGATTCCAGCTAACGTAGGCTTCTCTGCAGTGGCTACTTTCATTAAGTCGTAAGCTTCTTTCAAAGTACTGAAATCTATAAAATAATTCAAGAGAAATAAATTTAATAAATTTATGTATGTAATATTTTAAAAGCCCTTTCCACAAAACATAGTTCGAGATTTTTTTTCATAAGATGTTTTCAAATGCTAAGAGAGTTTATAAAATATGAGAAAATATTAAAGCCTCAAAATGACTGCTGGTGATATTATCAGTCAAACATTTAACAAATTAATGGGATTCCACTTATCATCGTAGTTAGGGGGCAGGATTCTCTGAGCCCGCGCCGGGTCAGAAAATCGCTGCCGGAGGGGGGGGGGGGGGGATGGCGCGCAAATCCGCCGCGTCGATCCGATGCCGGGCCGCCGATTCTCCAGCAACCGGAGAATCATCGGCAATCACGCCGGCGCTGTTGCCGTGGCGCCAGTCGGGGGCCGTTGAAAACGCCCCCCCCACCCGCAGCAATTCTCCACGCTCGACCGGCGTCGTTCACGTATGGTCCTATCCGGCGGGACCTCGGCGTTCTGGCTGCGGGGGCCGTCCTGGTACCGGCGCGGGGTCCGTCTCCGGGAGGGGGGGTTCACGCCTGCATTCCTCGCGCCAGTTTTTTAAAATAAATTTAGTGCACCCAATCATTTTTCCAATTAAGGGGCAATTTAGAGTGGCCAATCCACCCAGCTTGCACATTTCTGGGTTGTGGGGGCGAAACCCACGCAAACACGGGGAGAATGTGCAAACTCCACACGGACAGTGACCCAGAGCCGGGATCGAACCTGGGACCTCAGCGCCGTGAGGCCGCAGTGCTAACCCACTGCGCCACCATGCTGCCCTACTCGCGCCAGTTTTGAGGCCGGCTTCAACACATTGTTACTTAAAAAACTTAGTTGTTTGTCATTTTATGATACTTTCTCTCCTTCCTGTAGTCATTCGTCGAAAATAGTGGATGACATGCTGACAAAGATCAGCAAATACCATTCTGAATTCAGTGAAAAAAAGAACAAAGAACAATACAGCACAGAATCAGGCCCTTTGGTCCTCCAAGCCTGCGCCGAACACATGTCCTACCGACACTGTCTGTATCCTTCTATACCCCTTCACTTGGCAATGCATTCCAGGCCACCACCATCCTCTGTAAAAAAACATCCCCCGCACATCTCCACTGACCTTTCCCCCCTCACATTGAACTTGTGCCCGCTTGTAATTGTCATTTCCACCTTGGGAAAAAGCCTCCAACTGTTCACCCTATCAATACCCGTAATAATTTTATAAACCTCTATCAGATCACCCCCTCAGTCTCCATTCCTCGAGGGAAAACAATCCCAGTTTATTCAATCTTTCATCATAGCTAATATCAGACAACATCTGGGTAAACCTTTTCTGTACTCTCTCCAAATCCTCCACGACGTTCTGGTAGTGTGGTGACCAGAATTGGACACAGTATACCAAATGTGGCTTTACTAACATTCTATATAATTGTAACATAATTTTCGCGCTTTTATACTCGATACACCATCCTATGAAGGCCATATGCTTTACCACCATTTCCACCTGTGCTGCCATTTTTAAGGATCTGTGGACCTGCACACCCAGATCGCTCTGTGTCTCTGTGCTTCTGATGGTTCTGCCAGTTATTTTACAGCTCCCACCTGAATTGGATTGACCAAAATGCATCACCTCGCATTTGTCCGGGTTAAAATCCATCTGACATTTGTCTGCCCAATTTTGCAACTATATCCTGTTGTATTCTTTGACAATCTTCATCACTATCCACAACTCCTGTAATCTTAGTGTCACCCGCAAACTTGATAATCAGTCGCGCTATGTTTTCTTCTAAGTCAACCCCAACACCCTCCCCCCCACCCTCCCCATCCCGACACCCTCCCCCCCACCCCACCACGACACCCTACCCCCCACCCTCCCCACCACTCCACCCTCCCCACCCCAAGATCCGACACCCCACCCCGACACCCTCCCCCCACCCCACCCATCCCGACACCCTCCTCCCACACCGACACCTTCCCCCTGACACCCTCCCCCCCACCCCACCCCGACACCCCCCCAACCCCACCCTGACACCCGCCCCAACTCCACCCTCGCCCCCAACTCCACCCCGACACACGCCCCCCCAACCCCACCCTGACACCCTCCTCCCACCCCACCCTCCTCACCCCGACACCCTCCCCCCCCATACCCTCCCCACCTCCACACCCTCCCCATCCCGACACCACCCCCCTGCCCCCAACCGACAACCCCCCTCCCCCCATCCCACCACCACCCCAAAACGTCTATTCCCATGTCCCGGATCAGTAAATGGGCAAGAGCTGCATTTACCACTGCCGCACACCGCTGCCCTTGCCAACAAGTGTTTGATGGTCGTATCCATTGTGCAGCCGTTTCACAAACTGCACAACATGAAAAGAAGACCCGAAGCCGGAGGAGGGGGAGCAGCGCCCGGGATCCAGGGGACGGTGGGGCGGGGGGCGGGGGGGGAGTCCTGGTCCAGGGGGGATCGAGTCAGTCGGCAGTTGCTGGTATTGTCTCGGGACTCCCCGGGTCCTGATCCGGTTGCCAGGAGACGGGACGCGCCGCTCCAGCTACGGCGGCTGCAACAGGAAAGCGAAACAAGTGAAGTAGCGAAATTAACGCAGCAAACACTCAGCAGGACAAATATCATCTTTGAACCAACAAGTTGATCATTTCAGATTTGGTCCCCAACTGACGTTGAGCAGGCAGCCCTTGGGGAGTAAGTTTTAAATAATAATTGGAGATATATCCGACCAGGAGGAGACGATTCAGCCCATCAAATTCCTCCAGTCCGCCTCACCTCCCCTTTGCTCCATTTCCATATGTGTGTCAGCCATGGTTCTTTACCTGAGAGAATGTGAAGGTTCATGATCCCACTCCAGATATTCACCCAATCTGGAAAGTGGTGGGAGATGGTTGGAAATCTGCTTCTAACCAAGGGGATCAAAATTATACACTGTATTCCAGGTGTGGTCTAACCAAACTCCCATTCAATTGAAGCAAGACTTCATCATTCCTGCACTCAAATCCTCTTGCGATAAAGACTAGCATACCATTAGCCTTCCTTTTTTAAAATAAATTCAGTGTACCCAATTCTTTTGTTTTCCAATTGAGGGGCAATTTAATATTGTCAATCTACCTGCACTGCACATCTTTTTGGGTTGTGGGGGCTGAGACCCACGCAGGCACAGGGAGAATGTGCAAACTCCACATGGATAGTGACCTGGGGCCAGGATCGAACCCGGGGCCTTGGCGCTGTGAGGCAGTAGCGCTTACCACAGCGCCACTGTGCCGCCCTCCATCAGCCTTCCCAATAGCTTAATAACTCTTTCTGAGATCTTGCTGTGCATAAATTTGTTTGAAGATTATCTACAATGGCTACACAGTGACTAGGACATCCTGAAGTGAAGGAAAGTTCTTGGTAAATGGTTCTTTATCGTTGCTCATTACTGCCAACTCCACCACCTCATGAGTCAGAAGAACAATGATTAAAAAGCAAAAGATTTGATATGAACATCACGGGGTGCTATTTTATCCAATGAAAAATCAACATATCAAAAAATCTTGAAAAAACAAATATAGAATTGTCAAGAAGATAAAAACATAGGACACGATTCTCCATTCAATGCCCCTTCAATCAGGATTCCTGATCAGGCAGAGAACAGAGCGCCGAGTGAAAATTGGATTTGGTACCGTTGCAGTGATTCGATCCCCCACCAGCAGCCTTGGCGTGCTTCCCGTCTCGCATCAGCAGGAGGATGCAAGGCAAGCATTTAAGTAAAGGATAATGTCATTAACGGTCTCACAGCCGAATCTCCACCGCCCTGTTATGTTCTGACACCCACAGTGGGAAATCCACCAGGTGAGCTTTGGTGCAAATTTTCCAAAGCGTGACCCTGAAGCGACGGACCCTGAGGTGGATCAAGGAGGTCAGAGCATAATTGAGGTGCCCACCAAAGTCCATCAGAAGGCCACACTCCCCCCCCACAATGCAAATCCGCCCCCCTGCCCCCGCTCACAAGTAGGAGTGTTCACCTCCCACCACAGGAATAACGGGTCATCCCCCATAGCATGCATGCATGAAGGTGATCTCACTCTCCCCACGAGCCCCCAGGCCCCAATCAGACCCCACATCAGACCCTCATCAGAGACCGCCAACAGAGATCCCCCATCAGAACACCCCCATCAGAGAACCCCATCAGTCACCCCTGCCTGAAAGCTGAAGCGCAGCCCAGGCAGGAGAGTGAAAAGCCACTTACCCTTACCTAAAATCTGCTGCCTCAATTAAAAGTGTTTAAATCAGCAGCTGTTACAAATGCCAAAGGCTTCCTGGAAAGCCAGATAAACTTGAAAGAGCTTCAAATACCTTGACAGCCTTCAAAATGCAAAACATTAATTTAATTTCTCACAGCAATACATTGCATGAGCCAATGATTGACAGTTATATTGGTCCAGACCCAGGTGCTTCGGGTTTGTTTATTCCCTTCATGCTTAAATACATCTTCATTTCCTTGCTTTGATACTAACCACAATGTTTATAAACACTCTTGCTATGATTGACAGCTCCTTACCACATCAAAAGGAGCTAATTTATTTAAGCTGATGAAAAGAGAAAGTGATGGGGGGGCCCTTAATGGGCCTCTGATGAGGGTCTCTTTTGTGGACTCTGATGGGGCCTCTGATGAGTGTTTCCTCTGATTGAGGGCCTGATGGCAGACCTCTGATGGGAGAGCTGGGGGGTGGGATGCTGGGTGGGTGGGGTGGAGTCACCCTAATGTGTGCGTGCTTTGGGGTGGGGAGATGGCCTGTTATTCCTCTGATGGTGGGGGTGCTCGTACTTTCGATGCCAGTGGGGTGCAGGATTTGCGTTGTCAGGAGGGGCCCACCAGAAAATCTTGAGCTGCCCGCAATTTTGATTAGGTGCCCAAAACCAGGATTCCAACGGAATCCGGCGAGCGAGCTCTCGTGCATAAATTAGCATTGTAAAGTAGCACCAGCGGAGATAAGTAGCGGTTCTCAGCTGACGGGACCACTTAGGTGCCAGAGCAGAGAAATCCCGGCCATATGTCCTGTCAGATATTAACAACATAGGAACTAATTAATTTATTTACCGTTTGAGAAATAATACCACATAAATATCAATCTAGGCAACAGGTAACAAATTAAAGTGCTCCACAAGGCAATATATATATAAAATATTATATATATAATATGTATATATATATATATATAGTGCCATGTCCTTAGTGTTATTTGAGCTGGAAGATACAGAAATCAAAGGAGCTGTAAAACCTGTTGAATATAAAATTAAGAATTGGCTGATTCCCAGTCCAATAAAATATGAGGTGCCTGTACCTTTCTAAATTATCTAGTGTCGTAAAATGGCCAACGGCCTGAATATTAGGTCTGACATACAATTGGGCACTTTACTGAAAGAATTGGACATTTTAAATTAAACCACAGTCAGAACCACAGGCAGGCCTGATGGGAATTTGACCTGTCAAGTCTGAATACACTAGACAGAGACAGACAGCCAGGGCAAGTCTGGGTATGCCCTGTAAACAAGAAAATCGGTCCCGTTCAAATGGATCCATTGTTGTGGATTGCCTAGATAAAGCCAAACGATCTGGCACCTAGATTTCCCGCCGTAACCTTATTGGATAAGGGTACGTGCAGACAATGCACAGAAGATGGAGCCCTGGGGGTGGGTTCCTGGTGTCCTGCAGAGTTGCAATTGGCAACTGCAGGGTGTGTTGTGACCCCCACCACAAAACCTCATTGGCTGAGAGCCAGAGAAGCTTCTGGAAGGGCACGAAGGGAGGTATAAGGAAGAAGCATGCAGAGACCTCTCCAGCGAAGACTTGATGCAGAGACAGTGGAGAAGACTCCACAGCAGACCAGAGGACAGAAGGAAGCAGCGTGTGAAACCCACCTTCACAGACAAAAGTCCTGAGATGACCGAGACTCATTTGAACCCACAGTTCGATCCAGCTCATCGGCATGGGTAGCATTAAGAATCTTAAGGCACACTACAGTTGGGGTAATTTAAGAGATAACTGTTATTAAATTATCAACTGTTTGCAAATAATCTTAGGTTGAATTGTGAATATCTGTCTGTCCTTTGTTAATTTCACAAATAAGGGCACTTGGGTAAAACGTTTGAATAATAAACTGGTCGAAGTGTCTGAATTTTACATACAACACTTGGAACAGAGAGAACAGAGGTGTGTGCACAAAACATTGAAGGTTGTGAAAATAGTCAAAAAGGGCTATCAGACCCTGGACTTTATAAATAAGGCGTGGAATACAAAATCAGAGGACCGCTTGCGTGGCAGCATGGCATCAGTCTGCTTTGTGTGAGTGACTGTGGAACTTTGGCCCATGATGGGAAGTGTTGTGTCCACAGGAGTGATGCGAGGAGGCACAGATGCTGACGTACTAAAGGTGCTTTAATAACGATTGTGTTCGGTACAGGCTACTTATTCATTCTGCACAGTTACTCCACTAGCGATCGGCGACATCGTAGAATCCCTTCAGTGCAGAAAGGAATTAGATCTAGACACTAATGTCAATTTAGCATGGCCAATCCACCTAACCTGCACATCTTTGGATGTGGGAGGAAACCGGAGCACCCAGAGGAAACCCATGCAGACACGGGGAAAAAGTGCAAACTCAACACAGGAATTGAACCTGGGTCCCTGGCATTGTGAGGCAGCACTAACCACTGTACCACTGTGCCAGCATCACTTCCGGTGATGCCATGCCATCGTGCATATATCATGATACATTGCTCAGAGCAGCTTCAATGCAGCTTCTCAGGGATCAATATAAATACATAACATTTCCTCCCCCTTTAAATTGAACATCCCCAGCAATTTTAAACAAGTATAACATGAACTATCAACAAACAACAATAATCAATAAGTCTGATGGTTTGGGGGTCATCATTCTCTGAATGGTTGCGGACGGACTGTTACTGATGCCTGGTCAGCTCTCAACAGTGCCAACAGACTGGACCAGATGTCATAGCCTTTTGGAGTTTTAAGATAGTGCGGAAAGATTCATTCATTCGAGGAGTGATATTATAAGAAATAAGGCTTGGTTATTTTATAAACAAACTTTCTTGAAACAAAAGAAAAGAAAACAATATTTAAACTTTACTACAGCTCTGACATGAACAGACTACAAGCAGTTTCTTAACCTTAACATACTACTAGTTCCCATAAAACATCACTTTAAATAACCATGCTGCTCTTATGCCACAGGCCAAGGCAATACTTGCAGATGAAGCAATTTTTCTTCTATTGGGGTTATTTGTTCAAAACCATTTTACAAAGCCTGTCTCGGTGGCAACGTTCATGACTTCTTTGGTCGATTCCCACAGCCTTCTGCCAGTAACTGTTCAGAACAACATTTGTTTCTCTACCACTCTCTCTCTAAACTCCGCCCAACCCCTCAAACAAAGGTTCTCTCGGGTTTCCTGATTTGAACCTATCACCATGGCTGATTGCCCACTCCCGTTTATACAAAAGAACAGAGCTTTGCCATTGATATGCAATGAACCTTCTATTGACGGATAAATAGGTAATCAGACTCTGTGATTAACTAATGGCTGGTTAAACAAGGTTGTCCCGAAGGACAATTATTCATGAGTGGATCATCCTGGCTGAACTGGGACATCCTGTACATTCACACTAACAAGGTTCAGTTTGAATGTGACAAGGTAATTCAGGCTGTGGGCATACCTCTTTGACTCTGCTGCGAACAGTCTTTTCCCTTAGTCTGTTTAACCCCAAAATTGCCAGCTATTTACCCTATTTTACCCTATTTCTGGACTGAAGTTCCTAATATCTCCCTATCATGACAGTACCGTAGGTGTCTAGTTCTTGGCAGTAATTGTAGCCTCTCATGTTTCTGACTTTGTATGAACATCACCAATGTTTGTGTTGACTGGTGTTAACAGTGTAACTAAAGGTTGATTCTGTACTTGGGTTTTGTTGCTTGTTCTGGGTGAGTGTGCTTAACACTCAATTTGGCTCTGTTTCGTTACCTAGCTTTGGAGTCGCCAGGTATCGTTAAGATACCGCCACAAGTTTCAAGGTCAAGTTCAAAGCAATAAAACCATACACCAATTAGTAAGTTCAAACAAATTAGTTTATTATAATACAATTATAAACTAATCATGCACACGCTAAGATGACTAAACTATTCCTACCACTAAATAGACCAATACTTATCTGAATAAGGAACTGCCGGATCAGGGGACAATAGCCTCTTGCTCTGCACTGGGTCCGCAGATTTCAGGTTGGTACGGGTTAAAAGGGGTCAGGAGTTTCTATCTCTGGTAGCGATCGTTGTGAGACACTTACTTGCTGGTGGCTGCTGTCCGAACCTCTCCTCTCTCTCGGTCAAGGTCTTCTTCGGTAAAGGCTGGTCGAGAGGGCTGGTCAAGAGAGGAGGGCTGGTCAAGAAGAACACACTGAGTTTGGCACCTGTCTTTTGTAGGTACCAGGGCTTTGCGCCCTTTTGGGTGGACCCTCTATCTGCTGGGGATCGATTGGGTCTCTTCCCAATCGATTTGTTTGAATCCGCCCAGTACTGAGGCTGTCCCTCGGCTACTGGGCGGGCATACAGGTGCTTTGTCCTCTAACCCCGCTGGTGCCGGGGTGTCTGGCTTCCCATACAATGTTGCAATCACTTCCCTAGTTGTGTCCTTTGTCCCTGGGATCGTTCCATTACTATGCTAACTGTCCGGGAGATTGCCTCATTAGTATGCGGAATGTTTGTTTCGGTGCTGTCTGCTCTCTTAGCAGACAGAATACACAGTGGCTTGTTGCAGCCTGCTTGTGCTGCAAACGTTGTCCATTTTACCCTGCAAGCTTCGCGTTCCTCCATTTTGTATTGAGGGAATGGCCAACTTCGGTGTCTACAGTTTTAAATTGAGTTGTTGTTTTTCTCAAGGTTCTGTCAGTGTCTGGGCTTTATGAAGGTTCAAGTCAGAACCTTGTACAGTTGAACTGGATTCACTGTGTGTTCTATCTATGATGGATTGGTTCTCCTTGCCAACAATTGGCCCACATGCCTTCTCTAGATGACATAATCCCAGGTCAGGATAGCACAGGACACAGGTCCAGTCTGTGCGATGATAATAATAATAATAATAATCACTTATTGTCACAAGTCGGCTTCAATGAAGTTATTGTGAAAAGCCCCCAGTCGCCACATTCCGGCGCCTGTTTGGGGAGGCTGGTACGGGAATTGAACCCGCGCTGCTGGCGTGTTCTGCATTACAAGCCAGCTGTTTAGCCCACTGTGCTAAACTGCCCCTCATGGCAGGAACTAATTTCTCTCCTGTAGAGATATTCCGAGCCAGAACCTCTCATCCTTGGCGGAAGACAAAACATTTTGCTTTGTTTTCCCGCTGTTTGATGTGACCTTGTTCCTTTTGAACGATTTATTTGTCTTTGGAGGTTTCAATAAGTCAAATACTGAATGTAATTGTCGCTTCATCATCAGTAATGCTGGAGAAATTGTCATTGTCGAATGAGCAGTATTCCTGTACATGAGTAGGAAATGATTTTGATGTTTGGTCAATGAACCTCTTCCCTGGTTGCCATCCATTCGTAGCACAATGGTATGGTGCAGACTTAATATGTTGGACGCCATTTTCTTTCAAGAAACTTACAAATTCTTGAGAGATGAACTGTGGACCGTTATCACTCCCTTCCATACAGGTATTGGTGGAATCTCTTTGCTCCAAAGATAATTCCTAAGGCATCTCTTTCAATTTGTGCATCATTATTTTCTGCTTTGATCAATGTTCTGGACACAAAGGCAATGGCTTTCTCTTCACCCAATGGCATGATGTGGGATACCATTGCTCTCACACCACAGGGAGATTCAGCACACATCAGGACTTTAGATTTGAGCAACGCGTCCTCGGCTTGCACAAACACATTATTGCACTGATCGATGACCACGTCCACTTCTTGTTTTGGCACAGCAAGTTATGAATTGGTTTTAAAATGGTCGCCAAATTTGGAACAAATCGTCCATAATAGTTCAACAATCCTAAGAAGGATCGTAACTGGTTAACATTGTGAGATGCGGGAGCCTCTGTAATAGCCTTGATCTTCAAAGAAGTTTTGTGAAGACCTGCGATGTCTATCACTTGTCCAAAATACTTGACTGAAAATAATAATTTGCACCTGTCCTTGGGGACTCTCAATCTGTACTCCTCCAACCTTTGAAGAGTGGCATCCAGATTCCGAAGCTGTTCTTCTTTACCAGTAAGCAGAGGGCAGTAGAGCAGAGCTACTGATTGACTGTTCCGGGGAAATTTGCATATGTGCAGTGCGGTCAGCGTAATTTGAAGGTGTACCTGTGCACGAGACCCGAGGTGTTCAAGTGAAGGCAAGCATTCAGCAGAGGGCAGTAGAGCAGAGCTACTGGTTGGCTGTTCCGGGCAAATTTGCATACGTGCAGTGCGGTCAGCATATTTTGAAGGTGGTTTGTGGAGGGGCTGTTGTCAGGTGACAGTTAAACCCGAAACACTTCCTCAGTGTTTCCCCCCCTACCCCCTCCTCTAAGCAAAAAAAAAAAAACCACGGTCGTTGGGAAGCGGGAGCGGCCTCCGGATTTTTAGGCGGGAGCACGGGCATGTCGCGAAGGTGAGTGAGTGCCTTTAAAATTGCTTACCTTTCAGCGGGAGCAGGGGCCTGTCAAGAAGGTGAGTACATGTATACAAGTCGGGCGGTTGCTAAACCCGAGACACTACACTTGCAGTGTCCCCCACCCTTCCACCTCCTCTAACCTAGGGGTTGAGAGAATATCAGGTAAGCTATTGCTTTCTTTTTCTTGTTTTTTATCTAGAGGGGATGGCAGGGAAGGCAGTACAATGCTCCTCCTGCAGAATGTTTGAGGTGAGGGACACCGTAAGTGTCCCTGCTGATTTCATCTGTGGGAAGTGCACCCAACTCCAGCTCCTCAAAAACCGTATTAGGGAACTGGAGTTAGAGCTGGATGAACTTCGGATCATTCGGGAGGCAGAGGTGGTCATAGAAAGTGCTTCAGGGAGGTAGTTACGCCAAAGAATAAAGATAGATGGGTGACGGTGAGAGGGGCTGGGGGTAAGCAGTCAGTACAGGGATCCCCTGTGGTTGTTCCCCTGAGTAACAGGTATACCGCTTTGGATACTGTTGGGGGGTGGGACTTACCAAGGGTCAGCCATGGGGTACAGGTCTCTGGCACAGAGTCTGCCCCTGTTGCTCAGAAGGGAAGGGGGGAGAGGAGAAGAACATTAGTCATTGGAGACTCCATAGTTAGGGGGATAGATAGGAGATTCTGTGGGAACGAGAGAGATCGCGGTTGGTGCGTTGCCTCCCAGGTGCCAGGGTCCGCGATGTGTCGGATCGTGTTTTCAGGATCCTTAAGGGGGAGGGGGAGCAGCCCCAAGTCGTGGTCCACATAGGTACCAACGACATAGGTAGGAAAAGGGATAGAGATGTAAGGCAGGAATTCAGGGAGCTAGGGTGGAAACTTAGATCCAGGACAAACAGAGTTATTATCTCTGGGTTCTTACCCGTGCCACGTGCTAGCGAGTCGAGGAATAGGGAGAGAGAGCAGTTGAACACGTGGCTGCAGGGATGATGCGGGAGGGAGGGTTTCAGATTCCTGGACAATTGGGGCTCATTCTGGGGTAGGTGGGACCTCTACAAACGTGATGGTCTACACCTGGACCAGAGGGGTACTAATATCCTGGGCGGGGGGGAGATTTGGTAATGCTCTTCGGGAGGGTTTAAACTAGTTCAACAGGGGATTGGGAACCTGAATTGTAGCTCCAGTACACAAGAAGCTGAGAGTAGTGAGGTCATGAGTAACGTTTCAAAGTTGCAGGAGTGTACTGGCAGGAAGGAAGGTGGTTTAAAGTGCGTCTACTTCAATGCCAGGAGCATCCGGAATAAGGTGGGTGAGCTTGCGGCATGGGTTAGTACCTGGGACTTCGATGTTGTGGCCATTTTGGAGACATGGATAGAGCAGGGCGAGGAATGGTTGTTGCAGGTGCCAGGGTTTAGATATTTCAGTAAGCTCAGGGAAGGTGGTAAAAAAGGGGGAGGGGTGGCATTGTTAGTCAAGGACAGTTTGGCTGGGAGGACATTTGATGAGGACTCGAATACTAAGGTAGTATGGGCTGAGTTAAGAAACAGGAAAGGAGAGGTCACCCTGTTAGGGCTTTTCTGTAGGCCTCCGAAAAGTTCCAGAGATGTAGAGGGAAGGATTGCAAAGGTGATTCTGGATAGGAGCGGAAGTAACAGGGTAGTTGTTATGGGGGACTTTAACTTTCCAAATAGACTGGAAACACTATAGTTCGAGTACTTTAGATGGGTCCATTTTTGTCCAATGTGTGCAGGAGGGTTTCCTGACACAGTATGTAGATAGGCCAACCAGAGGCGAGGGCGTATTGGATTTGGTACTGGGGAATGAACCAGGACAGGTTAGATTTGGAGGTAGGTGAGCACTTTGGTGGCAGTGACCACAATTTGATTACGTTTACTTTAGCGATGGAAAGGGATAGGTATACACCGCAGGGCAAGAGTTATAGCTGGGGGAAAAGCAATTATGATGCGATGAGGCATGACGTAGGATGCATCGGCTGGAGAGGAAAACTGCAGGGGATGGACACAATGGAAATGTGGAGCTTGTTCAAGGAACAGCTACTGCGTGTCCTTGATAAGTATGTACCTGTTAGGCAGGGAGGAAGTGGTCGAGCGAGGGAACCATGGGTTACTAAAGCAGTTGAAACACTTGTCAAGAGAAAGAAGGAGGCTTATGTAAAGATGAGGCGTGATGGTTCAGTTAGGGCGCTTGAAAGTTACAAGTTAGCTAGGAAGGCTCTAAAGAGAGAGCTAAGAAGGGCCAGGCGAGGACATGAGAAGTCTTTGGCAGGTAGGATCAAGGATAACCCTAAAGCTTTCTATAGATATGTCAGGAATAAAAGAATGACTAAGGTAAGAGTAGGGCAGGTCAAGGACAGTAGTGGGAAGTTGTGCGTGGAGTCCGATGAGATAGGAGAGGTGCTAAATGAGTATTTTTCGTCTGTATTCACACAGAAAAAAGACAAAGTTGTCGAGGAGAATACTGAGATACATGCTACTAGACTAGAAGGGCTTGAGGTTCATAAGGAGGAGGTGTTAGTGATTCTGGAAAGTGTGAAAATAGATAAGTCCCCTGGGCCAGATGGAATTTACCGTAGGATTCTCTGGGAAGCTAGGGAGGAGATTGCTGAGCCTTTGGCTTTGATCTGTAAGTCATCTTTGTCTACAGGAATAGATCCAGAAGACTGGGATAGCAAATGTTGTCCCCTTGTTCAAGAAGGGGAGTAGAGATAACCCCGGTAACTATAGACCAGTGAGCCTTACTTATGTTGTGGGAAAAGTCTTGGAAATGTTTATAAGAGATAGGATGTAAAATCATCTGGAAAGGAATAATTTGATTAGAGATAGTCAACATGGTTTTGTGAAGAGTAGGTCGTGCCTCACAAACCTCATTGAGTTCTTCAAAAAGGTGACCAAATAGGTGGATGAGGGTAAAGCAGTTGATGTGGTGTATATGGATTTCAGTAAAGTGTTTGATAAGGTTCCCCACGGTAGGCTATTGCAGAAAATACAGAGGCATGGGATTCAGGGTGATTTAGCAGTTTGGATCAGAAATTGGCTCGCTGATAGAAGACAAAGAGTGGTGGTTGATGAGAAATGTTCTGACTGGTGTCCAGTTACTAGTGGTGTACCACAAGGATCTGTTTTGTCAATTTTATAAATGACCTGGAGGAGGGCGTAGAAGGATGGGTGAGTAAATTTGCAGATGACACTAAAGTCGGTGGAGTTGTGGACAGTGCAGAAGGATGTTACAAGTTACAGAGGATCATAGATAAGCTGCAGAGCTGGGCTGATGGGTGGCAAATGGAGTTTAATGCATAAAATTGTGAGGTGATTCATTTTGGAAGGAATAACAGGAAGACAGAGTACTGGGCAAATGGTAAGATTCTTGGTAGTGTGGACGAGCAGAGAGATCTCAGTGTCCATGTCCATAGATCCCTGAAAGTTGCCACCCAGGTTGAGAGGGTTGTTAAGAAGGCATACGGTGTGTTAGCTTTTATTGGTAGAGGAATTGCGTTTCGGAGCCATGAGGTCATGTTGCAGTTGTACAAAACTCTGGTGCGGCCGCATTTGGAGTATTGCGTGCAGTTCTGGTCGCCACATTATAGGAAGGATGTGGAAGCATTGGAAAGGGTACAGAGGAGATTTACAAGGATGTTGCCTGGTTATGGAGGGAAGATCTTATGAGGAAAGGCTGAAGGACTTGAGGCTGTTTTCATTAGAGAGAAGAAGGTTAAGAGGTGATTAATTGAGGCATACAAGATGATCAGAGGATTAGATAGGGTGGACATTGAGAGCCTTTTTCCTCGGATGGTGATGTCCAGCACGAGGGGACATAGCTTTAAATTGAGGGGAGATAGATATAGCACAGATGTCAGAGGTAGGTTCTTTACTCAGAGAGTAGTAAGGGCGTGGAATGCCCTGCCTGCAACAGTAGTGGACTCGCCAACACTAAACGCATTCAAATGGTCATTGGATAGACATATGGATGATAAGGGAATAGTGTAGAGGGACTTTAGAGGGGTTTCACAGGATGGCGCAACATCGAGGGCCGAAGGGCCTGTACTGTGCTGTAATGTTCTATGTTCTATGTTCTATGCAACCAGAATGTCATCCAGGTTATACTGAGCTCCTCTTAGCCCAGTCAAGATTTGGTCCATTGCTCTTTGGAACAATGCCGGAGCTGATGTGGTACCAAACGGTAATATTTGGTACCTAAAGAAACATTTATTTTTCACAATCATCAGAACTTCTTGAGCCTTCTGATTTACATTCATTTGTAGAAATGTCTGGCTAAGGTTGATCTTGCTAAAATGTTGGCCCCCTACCAATCCCGCAAACAAATCATCGATATGGCGTTGAGGGGATTGTTCCTCATACAGTATTGAATTTAATGATTTTGAAGTCTCCGTAAATCCATATAGATCCGTTCTTCTTAATAACTGGTATAATTGGTGCAGCCCATTCACTAATGTTTACAGGTTCCATGACTCCCGCCTTCACCAGTCATTCCAAGTAAGCATCTACTTTTGGCCTGATAGCATAGGGTACCAAACTTTCCTTCTAGCATTTTGCTTGGTTTTGTTCTTCAAGCTTCAATTTAACAATGATGTCTTTCACACTGCCCAGCTCACTATTAAACATGCTATCGTTTTTCTTGAGAATTTGTCTAAGGCTATTGACTATTCCTCCTCAGACTGCGAAACGTCTCATTCCTCGCAGCCTTTTTGCACAGCAGAAACACATTTTTTCTTTTGTTCTGTTTTCACGCCGCTTTTGTTCTGCTCGTCCTGTCTCCTCACACCTGTGGCAGAAACGAGTTTGAGTTACCCATGCTAACGATCAGTGGCGTCACTTCCGGTGACATGATGTAATATATCATTATACAGTGCTCAATGCTGCTTCTCAGAAATCAATGCAAATACATAATAGGAAGGCTCCATTGACCTGGGAATAGGAGGACCACCATACAATGCTGTACAACCATAATGATCATTGTACTGCAGAACAACACAGATGGAAAGAAAAAGGAAGGAAGGGAGATCAGAATATCAACAAACTTGTACTTCAAAATGTAACATACAACTCCATCTTCAAACATCTTGATGGAGCAGGACAAACCGTATGTGAAAGATTTCAGCAGCCAGTTAGTACCATGTCAATGCAACCCTCGTTTCATCATGACATGGAAGTTCAGATTGGCATCAGCTACAAACAAGAATGCTCCGATCGCACTATGATGACTGTCAGAGCCATTGTCTTGGTGAACGTTGAGAAAATCCTCAGCCTCATTCATGAGAATGTTTGTGTGCTTAGGGAAAATTAATCACGGGGATTTGAAAGTCCTCTTGCAAGAATGTGAGTGAGGCTCAGAAATCACCACCCATCGTTTATAATGGATTGGTGCTGGGAGAATTGATTCATTTTTGTCACAAAGTAATTTCTCCCGCTTTGTATCTTTTCACATGAACAAATCCCTTGGACTTTCACATCTCCTGGCCTCTCACCATTTACTAAATGTTGTGATTTGTTGGCTCAAATCCACACTGAACTCATTATTTTGAACACTCACGGAGTTTATCTGCACAAGTTACTATGCCACCTAACTTCAAGATTATTTTGAAACATGTACAAACAACTCTATATTCCTTCATCCATATCGTGAAAAGCTGAGACCCAGTGCAGTGTTGTGGTATTTGGAATACCACAACACACCCACTAATCAGAGAACATTCCCACTAACAGGAAACTAACAAACCATTGTCAACTGCCCCAGCAGCCTCGGACACACCCATACCTACCATCACAGCCTCTGAAGTCAGATCGGCTTTCTTGAAAGGGAAGCCTTGGAAAGCAATGGGTCCTGACGGAGTTCCTAGTGTTGCACTACGATCTTGCGCAGACAACTGCCGGGTGTGCTCGTGGACATCTTCAACCTCTCCCTGCTCCATTCCAGGTTTCCACCTGCGACAAGAAGACCACCACCATACCTGTGCCAAAGAAGAACCAGGAAATGTACCTCAATGACTACCGTCCAGTGGCTTTGACATCTATCATTATGAAGTGCTTTGAGAGGTTGGTCATGAGACGCATCAACTCCAAACTCCCAGAATGCCTTGATCCACTGCAATTCGCATACCGCTACAACCAGTCCACAGCAGGCGCGATCTCCCTGGCCCTACACTCATCTCTGGAGCATCTCTAAAACAAAGACTCCTACATCAGACTCCTATTCATTGACTACAGCTCTGCCTCCAGCACCATAATCCCAGCCAAGTCATATCAAAACTCAAAAACCTATAATAATCATAATAATCTTTATTATTGTCACAAGTAGGCTTACATTAACACTGCAACGAAGTTACTGTGAAAATCCCCTTGTCGCCACACTCCAGCGCCTGTTCGGGAACACTGAGGGAGAATTCACAATGTCCAATTCACCTAACAAGCACGTATTTCGGGACTTATGTGAGGAAACTGGAGCACCCAGAGGAAACCCATACAGACATGAGGAGAACGTGCAGACTCCGCACACACAGTGACCCAAGCGAGAATTGAGTCTGGGACCCTGGTGAAGCAACAGTGCTAACCACTGGCTCCTCCCTCTGCAACTGGATAGTCGACTTCTTAACCCAAAGACAACAGTCAGTAAGGATAAACAACAACACCTCCTCCACAATCGTCCTCAATACTGGGCCCCAAAGGTTGCGTACTTAGCCCCCTACAATATGCTCCATACACACATAATTGTGAGGCAATATTTGGATCCATCTCCATCTACAAGTTTGCTGATGACACAGCCGCAGTGGGTCGGATCTCAAACAACGATGAGTCAGAGTACAAAAGGAAGATATAGAACCTAGTGGTATGGTGTATGACAACAATCTTTCCCTCAATGTCAGCAAAACTAAGGAGCTGGTTATTGACTTCAGGAAGCGAGTGTTGTGCATACCCCTGTTTGCATCAATGGTGATGAGGTGGAGATGGTTTACAGCTTCAAATTTCCAGGTGTGCACATCGCCAACAATCTGCCCTGGTCCACCCACGTTGATGCGATGACCAAGAAAGCACAACAGCACCGATACTTCCTCAGGAAACTAAGTAAATTTCACATGCCCAAATTGACTCTTAACAATTCTTGCAGATGCACCATAGAAAGCATCCTATCTGGCTGCATCAGTTGGTGTGGCAACTGCTCAGCCTAAGACCGTAAGAAACTACAGAGAGTTGTGAACACTGCCCAGTCCATCACGCAAACCCGCCTCCCATCCATTGACTCTGTCTACACCTCCTACTGCCTTGGGAAAGCGAGAAGCATTATTAAAGACCACTCCCATCCGGGTCATTCTCTCTTCAAACCTCTTCCATCGGGCAAAAGATACAAAAGTCTGAGAACACGCAAAACAAATTCAAAAACAGCTTCTTCCCCGCTGTTACCAGACTCCTGAATGACCCTCTTGTGGATTGAACTCTCCTGCATTTTCTCTAGTGTGTAGCACTGCACCCAGCATGTATTTCGGGACTTATGTGAGGAAAGCGGAGCACCCGGAGGAAACCCATGCAGACACGAGGAGAACGTGCAAACTCCGCACAGACAGTGACCCAAGCGAGAATTGAGTCTGGGACCCTGGTTCTGAGAAGCAACAGTCTGCACGTTCTCCTCGTGTCTGCATGGGTTTCGTCCGGGTGCTCCTCCCTCTGCAACTGGATACTCAACTTCTTAACCCATAGACCACAGTCAGTAAGGATAAACAACAACACCTGCTCCACGATAGTCCTCAATACTGGGGCCCCAAAGGCTGCGTACTTAGCCACCTACTATATTCTCTATTCACACATGATTGTGAGGCAAAATTTGGCTCCAACTCCATCTACACTCCGATGTCTATGTCTATGTATTTATATTGTGTATTTATCGTAGATCCTATGTTTTTCATGTATGGAACCATCTGGACTGTACGCAGAACAATGCATTTTACCATACCTCAGTACACGTAACAATACATCTAAATCTAAAAAATCTAAAATCTATCCCCACTCTCCATTACCAATCATTTACCAACATGTGTCACAGGGTTTTCCCCAATTCTGTGCATTTTCATTTTTATTAATGATCTCTCCTTGGAAACTTCATCAAATACCTTCCAAGATTGCCTCGAGCCAAAATCCATAGATCTTCCCCTATCCATCATACTGGTGGCCTCCTCGAAGACGTCAGCTAGATTATTCAGACATGACTTACCTTCACAAATCAATATTGACCCTTTTTCATCTGTACATACCTGTCAAATATTTCAGGCACTCTGCCTCTAACAACTGTCTCACAACAGATGTTAAGCTGATGGATGGGGCGGTAGTTATGCCGTTTCTCAGTTCATCTCTTCTTAAATAATAGAATGATATTTGCAACTTTTCCATCTTATTTCTGAATATCGTCAGCTTTGAAAAATGATGACTTACTCTTCTGTAATTTTCTCGGCGATATATATTTTAACACTCAGGGGTGTAAACCATCAGGTTTTGTAAATCTAAGTCCCATTATTTTCCCAATAGCATTTTTTTGCTTGTATTAAATCCATTAAGTTCCTTCTCTTGACTTACTGTAATGTTTCCTTGTACCACTGGCATTTTGTCTAGAGCGAACATTTCGAGTCCAGATGACTCTTTGTCAACGCTTTGACAAAGGGTCATCTGGATTCGAAACGTTAGCTCTTTTTTCTCCCTCGAGATGCTATCAGACCTGCTGAGATTTTCCACGATTTTCTCTTTTGCATTCACTCTCTGCTTTGGGGCTGGATCTAGAGCTTCAGGAGTTGGTGTTGCCCTTACCCAATCAGTTAATCTTCTTTTCTCCTCCAAAGCAGAGCCAAAACCAGCATTTAAACACAGTTTTCCAGGCGTGTTTATTTTAACATAAACTACCATCTTTTGTAAACAGTTCACCAAGGTCAAAAGGTTTCCAGATTCTTTAAAACTTTTTACTTACTATCTCTTATTAAATGTTGCCTTTTCCAGGAACAGCAGCAGCAGAGTCCTCACTTGCGATTCCAGCCTTGAGTGAGTGTCTACGTGGAGTTTGCACATTCTCCTCTTGTCTGAGTGGGTTTCCTCCAGGTACTCCGGTTTCCTCCAACAGTCCAAAGATGTATAGTTTAGTTTGATAGGCAATGCTAAATTGTCTCTTAGTGTCCAAAGATGTGCAGGCTAGGCAGATTGGCCATGATCAATGTGTGGGGTTACGGGGATAGGGCTGGGAGTGGGCCTAGGTAGGGTTCACTTTTGAACAGGAGGTGCAGACTCGATGGGTGTCATGAAGCAGAGGGTGATGGTTGAGGGGTATTCTTCTGACTGGAAGTCTGTGTTCAGTGGAGTCCTGCAGGGATCAGTGTTGTGGCCCTTGCTATGTGTGCTTTATATAAATTATTAAGACATGAAGAGGGTTGATCAGTAAGTTTGCAGATAATACAAAAATTGGTGGGGTGGTGAATAGCGAAGATAGGCCGAATGGGATTTTATGATTAACCCTTTAAGGGATAGTGGCTTTTAAGAAACACAAATTCTTCCAGAATGTTATTAGTCCTTGAAGATTAACTATTTTCTGTGATTAAATCATGCAGGACAATTAATATAAACTGTTAATTTATCAAGTCTATCATTTCTTTATTGTTAATATAGTCATAGTATTATTCAGCACATAAAAGGCCCTTTAGCCCATCACGTCTGTGCCGGTCAAAAACAATCATCTAACCATTCCAATCCTGTTTTCCAGCACTTGGCCCATAGCCTTGTATGCCCTAGGATCGCAAGTGCTTAAATATTTCTTAAATGTTATGAAGGTCTCTACCTCCACCACCCTTTCAGGCAGCTAAACCGAAACACCCTCTGGGTAAAAAAGTTTTTCCTTACATTCCTCTGAACCTCCTGTCCCTTACCCTAAATGTATGACCCCTGGTCATTGACATCTCCACCAAGGGAGTGTATGCCCCTCATAATTTTCTACACCTCAATCATGCCACCCCCTCATTCTTCTCTGCTCCAAGGAAAACAATTCAAGTCAATCCAATCTCTTTTCATAACTAACACTCTCCAGCCCAGGCAACATCATGGTAAATCTCTACTGCACCCTTTCCAGTGCTATCACATCTCTCCCATAATGTGGATTGCAGTACTGCACTCAATACCCTAGCTGTGGCCTAACCAACGTTTTATAAAGTTTCAGCATAAATTCCCTGCTCTTAAACTCTGTGCCTCGGCTAATAAAGGCACGTTTACCATATGCCTTCTTAACCACTATATCCACCTGCTGTACGACATTAAGGGACCAGTGTATATGCACACCAAGATGTCTCTGATCCTCGGTGTATCCCAGCGTCCTACCGTTTATCATGTTTTCCATTTCCTTATTTGCCCTTCCCAAGTACATCAAACAAGGAGAAAAGGCAAGAGAATGGGGATGAGAAACATATCAGTCATGATGAAATAGCAGAGCAGATGGGCCAAATAGCCTAATTCTACTCCTATGTCTTATGGTCTTACATCACACTTTTTCGGATTGAAATTCATTTGCAACTGATCAACCCATCTGACCAGCCCATCTATATCCTCCTGTAATCAAAGGCCATGCTCTTCACTATTCACCACGCCACCAATTTTCGTATTATCCGCAAACTTACTGATCAACCCTCTTCATATCTTAATAATTTATATAAAGCACCCATAGCAAGGGCCACAACACTGATTCCTGCGGGAATCCACTGGACACAGACTTCCAGTCAGAAGAACACCCCTCAACCATCACCCTCTGCTTCATGACACTCAACCAATTTTGGATCCAATTTGCCAACTTTCCTTGGATCATGGACTCTTACCTTTGCTATCAGTTCCCATGTGGGACCTTATCAAAAGCCTTGCTGAAATCCAAGTAGACTACGTCAAATGCATTTCCCTCATCGACACACCTGGTCATCTCTTCGAAAAACTCAGTCAAGTTGGTCAGACATGACCTCCCCTTAGCAAAATCAGGCTGACTGTTCTTGATTAATCCATGCCTCCCGAATACAGATTAATTCTGACCCTCAGAAATGTTTCCAATAGTTTCCCCACCACTGAGGTTGGACTAACTGGTCTGTAATATCCTGGTTTATCCCTTCCTCCAGTCCTCTGGCACCTCTCCTGTGGCCAGAGAGGAATTGAAAATTATTGCCAGCGCCCCATCCATTTCATCCCTTGCCTCAATCAGCAGCCTGGGATACATTTCATCTGATACTGTAAATTTGTCTACCTTTAAGCCTGCTAGACCACTCAGAAACTCCTCCATGTCTATGTTGATCTCTTTAATTTTATCACAGTCCTTCTCTCTGATTTCTATACCCACACTGTTCCTCTCATGAGTGAACACGTACACAAAGAATTTCTTTAGAACCCGACTTACATCTCCTGGCTCCAGACACACATTACCACTGTGGTCCTTAATGGGCCCTATTCGTTCCCTAGTTATCCTTTTACCATTAATGTAGGGGTCATAGTTTATGAATAAAGGGTAAACCTTTTAGGACTGAGGTGAGGAGAAATGTCTTCACCCAGAGAGTGGTGAATCTCTGGAATTCGCTCCCATTGAAAGTAGTTGAGGCGAAAACATTGTGTAATTTCAAGAAGGAATTAGGTATAGCTCTTGGGGCTAAAAAGCTCAAGGGATATGGGTGAAGATGGGATCAGGGTATTGAACTTGATGATAGGCCATGATCATAATGAATGGTGGAGCATGCTCGAAAGGCCAAATGGCCTCCTCCAACTTTTATTTTTCTGTTTCTATGATAGCATAATTGGCACTTTATGCAGATCAATGATACCACCCTTCACCATTGCTCTCCCACATGAAGAATGACACATTCACGCTTCTTCTCAGACAGGCACTCACTATCAATTCATAAATTGCCCCTTAGGGTGGGGGTTACAGAAATAGGACGGGGGATTGGGCCTAGATAGTGTGGTCATTCAAAGTGTTGGTGCAGACTCGATGAGCCGAATGACCTCCTTCTGCACTGTAGGGACTCTAAGAATAAACATTCCAGGATGAGCCATGCAATCATTATCCCTCACCGATATTGAAAAATTAACAGTGGTGATAGTGTTGCAAGCAATATCAAAGTCCCTAATTGGCTACTTTGAAACAATTCTCCACACACCTAGCAAACTGATGATTGTTGGGATGTACAAATCAATTGCTAGGTTAATTACTGTGCAGTGTGGTGCAATTAGAAAACTGCTCGGGTGGTGGTAGCGTAATGGAATTGTCACTGGACTAGTAATCAGAGAGACCCATGGTCATGCGATAGAGATCAGGGGTGGAATTCTCCGACAACCCGCAGGGTCGGGGAATCGCCCGGGGCCGGCGTAAATCCCGCCCCCGCCGTGGCCGGAATTCTCCGCCACCCGGGATTCAGCGGGAGTGGAAATTATGCCCAGCCGATCGCCGTGCCCCCTGCGGCGATTCTCCGGCCCGCGATGGGCTGAAGTCCCGCCGCTGACAGGCCTTTCCCGCCGGCGGGAATTGGAGCACCTCTGGTGCCGGCGGGATTGGCGGCGCGAGCGGGCCCCCATGGTCCTGGGGGGGCGCGGGGCAATCGGACCTCGGGGGTGCCCCCACGGTGGCCTGGCCTGCGATCGGGGCCCACCGATCGGCGGGCGGGCTAGTGCTGTGGAGGCACTCTTTTTCTTCCGCCGCCACCACGGCCTCCACCATGGCGGAGGCAGAAGGGACCACCCCTACTGCGCATGCGCCGGTGGTGATGTCAACGGCCGCTGACGCACCGGCGCATGCGCGGACTGGCGAAGGCCTTTCGGCCAGCCCCGACGCCGGGCGGCAGGCGCCAAAGGCTGTTGGTGCCGGTTTTGGCGCCAGTCGGCGTGGCGGAAACCACTCCGGCGCAGGCCTAGCCCTAAAGGTGCGGAGAATTCCGCACCTTTGGGGAGGCCCCTTGCCGGAGTGGTTGGTGGCACTCCGCTACGCCGGGACCCCCCGCCCCGCCGGGTAGGGGAGAATCCCAGTCCTGGATCCCACCACGGCAGATGGTGAAATTGGAATTCAATAAAATCTGGAATTAGAAAAGTTGCAAATGACTCAGCATCGAAATATGTGTACCTGTAAACCGAGAAAACTTCCGATGCTGAGAATGTCCAGCACATGGCGAAGCAGCAGAATATAAATGTCCAAGAAAGGATAAATAAAAACAAAATGACAAAAGTGCCTCCCAATCTCAGGGGAAATACTGCTGTTGGAGCAAAAGATGGAATCAATCAAAACATTTCTGACACAATAAAAGTGCCAATGGGGAAAAAAAAACCGGAGCAGAGTCCAATGTGCTCCATGATTTGTCCTTCACATTGTAATGGTAAATACAAGTCCTATAGCAAGCAGACCCCTCTACAGCTCAGCCTGTTGCTGCTACAGCAGGCAGGCAGGTAGGCAGAGAAGGCCTCCTTTTCTGCCTATCCAGGCTCTTCTATTCAGGACGCCACCTCCAAGCATTTAAACCTGTCTCTGCGGCCTGCTGGAGACCAATTGGAAAATTTCAGTCAGTTTCCTTTAATTGGCCTTATGTGTCCCTTAGTTACCACCATTATGCAGGAGTGTATCCCTGCCAGCCACCCCTTCCCCTGCTACCCACCGCTCCCCTCCCTGCCTCCAGGGAAGTAGCCCAGGAGCAGAATCAACTTGAGGAATTGGCATGCAGGCTGGCCAAATTATTTCCCCCTCCCACAAGCCTCCGATCCTAGGCCCAGCAGCGGCAAAATGTCAAACCCATGGTGTCTAGTAATCTAATTGGAATGTTAAACTCATAAATCCAGAAAAGTAAAAATAATGTGGTGAAGACATAAGAAAGCTTTTTGAAGTTGTTCCTTTCGAGTGTCATAATAGTAAGTCAGGTTATAAAAGCTTCTCCTGATTATGCATCATGGTTGCAATCAATTTATAGAGCTGGCAGCACAGTTAGTTCCAATCGCTGTTATAACATTCAGAATGGTGCCGCAGTGACAATTGATGGTCTGCACAGCACCAATACATCAGCAGCTTTGATTTTCATTCTTCAAACCTCTTAATGTGATTTCAGTAACTAAAAATATCAATCAATATTATCTACTTGCTGGACGTCTGCCCTCCAGTGGAGCAGTGAGAAAACCCTCAAAGCTAAAACAATTCTGAAAATCTTTTTCCGCACCTTCCTAATTAATCCCGGTTTACATTCCCTGCATGCCGTTAACTGAGGCAAGCATTCTCCTCCAGTGGCAATGATGTAAATGCCAAAGCAGTTCAGTTGCATTGCTATTTTTCAATAAAATGACCAGCTGTAGAGTCCAATTTTCTGGATTCAGTCGTTGCCACAGGTAACGCAAGTATAATTCACAGGGTTAGAAGATAAAGCCCATGCACCATTAAATGTTAAGGACTTTACGTTTAGGTTCGTTCTCTTTCCTCTCTCACAACCACTTGTTGACACCTTCAGTAGATCCCAGATGCAGCATAGTCAACCAGTGTGACTTGTTAGCCATAGATCCAGAACTTCCAAAATCAGCATTATTCAAGCACTTCTTACAAACCTTTTATTTAATGCCTGGGCCCAGGTAGCCAAGAAGCCTTGAAGTATCTGCAAGTTCTCCATCCACAATATCCTTTTCAATATGCCCATCTTCCATCTAATATAGTTTGCCAAGTCACCGGAGGCTTCTGAATTAAAGGAATATTATTAGACTTGGAAATCTTAGCTTCCTTAGCATATTAGGGAATATGAACTGATAATATTAACAGCGAATAAAGCAGTGGATATTCCGAAGGATACAGTCCATTGTAATATTGCAGCAGGACATTTGTCCATGGATGGTAATTTAATATTTATGGAAGATTTAAGCCCTTGTTCATGGTAGACTTTTTGGCTTTTACCATTACATAAGTAATGTGTTTTATCTGTTATGCCCCAGTAAAGACATTTAACATTCATAACTTTAAACTTGGAATTAATTCAGCATCAAATTTTCTGGAACTGCCTTTTCTTTTTAAAAATGGGCAATAAAAGGCTGCTGAGATGACTGTCAAGGGTCAGGTGACTTTTGCAATCGCTGCAGAGGCTCAGAGGTATACCAAACCTCCAGAAAGTTCCTAATTGAATGTCCATTGGTGGAGTGCTCCCCTTGAATTGAAAAAGCAAGACAAAAACTAATCATGGAAGTCACACCTCCTATTGTTTGTGGACTGATCCAAACCTCAAAATCTATGGACTCCATCCCCCACTATTTGCAAGCTTGAAATGTAACAAAGGTAAATTCAAAAAACAGTTAACTAACAAGCAGGTGTGAATGGCTACATCCACCCACCATTGTGTAGCAATGGCTTTGAACTTCAAATCATTCTGTTGGATAATGAAAGTATTGATCATATAATCACCAGATTCATACTATCTTCAGATAATCAAAGTTACTTACTCCAAGAACCAGGGAGAAATCAGTCTACAAACACAACAACGAGAAGTAGCAAAGGCAGAAACATCTATGCTTTGAAACTAGATACTGTTGCATTGTAAGGTCTGCAAGCTTGTTCTATTCTAAGTCCATCAGCACAGCAAATCTGACCCAAGTAATAAGACTACAAGCAACTAGCTTCATGACTTGCTGAAAATTCATCACTTCAATAGAAACCTGCAATGGCTTTGATATATGATTGTAGTTATTTAATTCATCTAACTATACATCAAAAGTGGAAAGGAATGTCCTCGTCACAAGGCCTGCATTGAGCTTCTTCTTTAACTGTGGCCTGAACTTTACATTCTCTAGCCAGGCATGCATCCAACCCAAATACACATAAAACTGTCCAAAACGACGATGGACATGCATCCCGACGCTATCACGCATACGGGCATTATTGAGTTCGGCAGCATTTGTGAGTGTTGGAGCTGTGCCCACCAATGATGAAAGGTCCAATCAAGGCCATTAAACAGCTGACTGACCAAGATTTTACATTGCCCATGTAATTTCACGTTCATCACATGGGTAAAACTGACAATTCACATCTTTCTGTCTCTTCATTAATAGTCTTCATTTCAGGATTCACTAGTGTCTCTAAGGTTCCTGGATGATTAATACTTGTATAGCCTTCCGGTCACCAGACAGCTTTCTGTCTCTCTAACCATGGGGATTGTCAACTCCACTGGTGGGAGTTCCTCTGATTTATAGAGTAATAGAGTCATGGTGTCATATGCACAGCGCAGAAGAGGCCCTTTGGCCCATCAAGCCCGCACCAGTCAAAAACAACCACCTAACTATTCTAATCTGATTTCCTCGCACTTGGCCCATAGCCTTGGGTGCCTTGGGATCGTAAGGGCACATCTAAATACTTTTAAATGTTACGAGGGCCTCTGCCTCCACCACCCTTTCAGGCAGCGAGTTTGAAACTTTCACTACCCTCTGGGTAAAAAAGCTTTTCCTCACATTCCCTCTCAATCTCCTGCCTCTAGCCTTAAATCTAAGCCCCTTGATCATTGATCCCTTCACCAAGCACAAACATTTCTTTCTGTCTACTCTATCTACGCCCCTCACAATTTCATACATCTCAATCATGTTTCCCTCAGTCCTCTGTGCTCCAAGGAAAACAATCCAAGTCCATCCAATCTCTCTCCATAACTAAAACTCTCCAGCCCAGGCAACATCCTGGTAAATCTCCTCTGAATGCTTTTCAAGTGCTATCGCATCACTCCTATAATGTGGATTCCAGAACTGCACACTGCATTCTATTTGTAGCAGAACTAACATATTTTCAGTTCCGGCCAACCTACCTGCTCTTAAACTCTCTGCCTCGACTAATAAAGGCAAGTATACCATATGCCTTCTTAACCACTGTATCCACCTGCTGTGCTCCCTTAAGTAACCGATGTGCATGGACACCAAGATCCTTGGTGTTTCCAGCGTCCTGTTAGTTTATCATGCATTTCCTTGCCTTGTTTGTCCTGCTGAAGTGCATCACCTCACACTTATCTGGATTGAATTCCATTTGCCACTGATCAGCCCACCTGACCAGCCAGTCTATATCCACCTGTAATTGAAGGCTATCCTCCTAACTATTTACCACCCCACCAATTTTCATATCATCTGCAAACTTACTGATCATCCTTCTAATTCATATCTAAATTGTTTATATAAAGCACAAACAGCAAGGGCCCCAACACTGATCCCTGCGAGACCGCACTGGACACAGGCTTCCAGTCAGAAAACCACCTGTCGCCCATCACCCTCGGCTTGCTGCCACTCAGCCAATTTTGGATCCTATTTGTCAAATTTCCTTCGCTATCAGTCTCTCATGTGGAACCTCATCAAAAGCCTTGCTGAAGTCCAAGTAGACTATGTCAAATGCATTTCCCTCAATTATACACCTGGTCACCTCCTTGAAAAATTAAATGAAGTTGATCAGACATGACTTCCCCTTAACAAAAACATGCTGACTGTTCTTAATTAATCCCTGCCTCTCCAAATGCAGATTAATTCTGTCTCTCAGAATTGCTTCCAATAGTTTCCCCAGCATGGAGTTTGGACTGACTAGCCTGTAGTTTCCTGGTTTATCCCTTCCTAAATAATAGTACCACATTGGCTATTCTCCAGTCCTCCAGCACCTCATCTGTGGCCAGAGAGGAATTGAAAATTATTACCAGCGCCCCTACTATTTCCTCCCTTGCCTCACTCAACAACCTGGGATACGTTTCATCTGGCCCTGGAGATTTGTCTGCTTTTAAGTCTGCTAGACCACTCAGAGCCTCCTCTCTGTCTTTGATAATCTCTTTCATTGTATTACAGTCCTTCTCCCTGATTTCCATACCCACACTGTCCCGCTCACAAGAGAACACTGACACAAAGTATTCATTTCGAACCCTGGGGGGAATTCTCCCCCCACTCCCACGCCAGGTGGGAGAATCGCTGGGGCGCCGGGTGAGTCCTGCCACGCCGCACCGGCACGCGATTCTCCCACCCCCCACAAACCGGCGGGACGGGATTCACAGCTGGCCGCTGGGAGAATCACCGCTCGCCGTTTGTAACGGGCGAGCGGCGATTCTCCGGCCCGGATGGGGCGAGTGGCCTGCCCAACACGATGTGTTCCCGCCAGCGCCGTCCACACCTGGTCTCTGCCGGCGGGAACAGCGCGGGAACGCTGGGGGGGGGCGGTGGGGGGGGGCCCTGTGGAAGGGGGAGGGGGGTTCTTGCCCGGGAGGAGCCTCAAAAGGGGTCTGACCCACAATTGGTGCTCACCAATCGGCGGGCCGGCCTCTCTGAAGGAGGACCTCCTTTCCTCCGGTGCCCCGCAAGATCCATCAAAATTGCGCCGCCTATCTATATCCTTTGGCTCCACACACAAATTACACTGTAGTCCTTAATGGGCCGTACTCGGGGGCAGCACGGTAGCATGGTGGTTAGCATAAATACTTCACAGCTCCAGGGTCCCAGGTTCGATTCCCGGCTGGGCCACTGTCTGTGCGGAGTCTGCACGTCCTCCCCGTGTGTGCGTGGGTTTCCTCCGGGTGCTCCGGTTTCCTCCCACAGTCCAAAGATGTGCGGGTTAGGTGGATTGGCCATGCTAAATTGCCCGTAGTGTCCTAAAAAGTAAAGTTAGGGGGGGGTTGTTGGGGGTATAGGGTGGATACGTGGGTTTGAGTAGGGTGATCATGGCTCGGCACAACATCGAGGGCCGAAGGGCCTGTTCTGTGCTGTACTGTTCTATGTTCTATGTTCTATGTTATCCTTTTCCCCTGAATGTACTTGTAAAACAACTGAGGAGTTTCCTTTATTTTATGTGCCATTATCCTTTCATGTCCCTTTTTGCTCTCCTAATTTCCTTCTTAAGTTCTCTCTTGCACATTCTATACACCTCTAAGCTTCTGCTGTTTTGAGCCCTCGATATCTGCCATAAGCCTCCCTTTTTCTCCTGATCAAATGCTGTATGCCTCTTGATATCCCGGGTTCTGGAATTTGTTGGTCTCACCTTTTTTCTTGGAACTTGTTGGCCATCCTTGCAGCTGGAGATGATCCCACTTCTGACACAGGTTTACATAAAAGTGTCTGCTCCCAGTCCACTTTGGTCAAATCATACCTGATCTTATTAAAATCAGCCACCCCCAGTTTATAACTTTGATCTCAGGCCAATCCTTGTCTTTTTCCATAACAATCTTGAAACTAACGGAGTTCTGATCACTATCTGCAAAATGCTCCCCCACTGATACTTCAACCACTTGCCCAGCTTTGTAGCCAAAAATTAAGACCAGGATCACCCCCTTTCTTGTAGGTCCTTCTACATACTGGCTTAAAAAGTTCTCCCGGATGCATTTTAGGAATTCTGCTCCTTCTAAACCTTTCACACTATGGCTATCCCAGTTAATATTGATGAAGTTGAAATCCCCCACCATCACTGCCCTAATACGTTTACACTTCTCTGACATTTGTCTACATATCTGCTCTTCCATTTCTCTGGACTGTTAGGGGGCCAATAGAATACTCCCAGCAATGTGATTGCTCCTTTTTGGTTTTTAAGTTCCACCCATATGGCTTCAATTGAAGAGCCTTCTGAGATGTCATCCCTCCTTCTTGCTGCAATTGATTCCCCTGTTGCTCGTTCTGGTGAGTGTGCTTAACACTCAATTGGCTCTGTTTTATTCCTTAGCTCTAGAGTCGCCAGGTATCCTTATGATACCACCACGAGGTTCAAGTTCAAGTTCAGATCAATGACTCAATACACCAGTTAGTAAGGTTCAATCAAACACGTTTATTATTTACACAGTAAATCGATACTCATGCAACTAATACTAACGGACTAAACTATTCCTACCACTATAAGCCAATACTTATCTTCAATAAGGGAACCTACTGGATCAGGGAACAATGGCCTCTCGTTCTGTTCTGAGACTGCAGGCTTCCAAGTTGGTACGGGCTAAGGGGTCAGGAGTGTCTATTCTCGTAGCGAGCGTTGGTTAGACACTTACTTGTCGGTGTAGCTGTTGGCCAGGCCTCTCCTTCTCACGGTCAAGTTAGAGAGCTGCTGCAAAGATGTTCTGCTGGGAGGGCTGGCTAAGAGAGCGAGCTGGATTTGGGACCTGACTTTTATAGGCCCCAGGGGCTTCGCGCCCTTTTGGGCGGACCCCGATCCTACTGTCAATCGATTGGTATGAATCCCCCAATACTGAGGCTGTCCCTCGATTGCGGGGCGGTTCTTCCTAACTGGTTTGTTTCCTTTTGTTTCAGACCCCGTTGGCGCCGAGAAGTCTGACCTGCCATAGAATGTCCCAATTGTAGCTAATCGTTGTATCCAGTGTTCCTGGGGATTGCTTCATTAATATGCAAACTGCTGGTTTCGGTGCTGTCTGCTTTCTTTGCAGCCAGAATACACATGAACTTCTGCAAACTGCTTGTCTCCTTATAATTGTCCAGTTTTCCCTGCAATCTTTGCGTTCTTCCATTTTGTGTGGGGAAGTGGCCAACCCAGGTGGCTACACTCCGATCAACATTGCGACACCCCTCCTCTTTTACCTCCTTCCTTAACTCGCCTGAAGATTCCGTATCCTGGAATACTGAGCTGGAATATCGAGAAGGAAGACACGCGCAGAAGAGAGAAGGGTCTTGTGGTAGGAGTGGCGCAGGCATGGGAGATGCAGGACCAACAAGAAGTGGAAGTTGGAAGGGGTCATAGAAGATGACACTAATCTTCTGCCAGAGTACACTGCTACCTCAACAGAGGTGCAGTGCTGGGGGAGGCCCCATCCCTCCAGGGAGACTGTAACCTCCACATGTCAGTTGATAGGGCTGAAGATCAGCTGCAAGGATGGCCACCCCATGCCACTGGTTCTAAAAGTCATAATAGCCCTCAACTTCTATGCGTCCAAATCTTTTCAGCTGCCCGTGGGTGACCTATGTGTAGTGTCCCAATCTGCTGCCCACATTTGCAACAAGTTAATCACTGCTACATTGTTGAGGCGAGTCATGACATTCATTCATTACCGGATCGATAAGACCAGCCAGGCTGAGTGTGCCAGAGGCTTCGCTGTGATTGCAGGGTTCCCCCGCATGCAGGGTGCCATTCACTGAACATTTGAACAAAGGAATTAGGAGCCGGAAGCCACTTGGCCCCTTGCCGCCTATTCTGCCATTCAATAAGATCATAGCTGATCTGACTGTAACTCAACCCCACATTCATGCCTACCCCAGATAACCTTTCACCCCTTGTTAATCAAGGATATATCTAATTCAGTTTAAATATATTCAAAGACTCTGCGTCCGCTGCCTTTTGAGGAAGAGCGTTCAAAAGACTCACAATCCTCTGAGAGAAAATGGGCTGGATTTGCCGTTTGGGAGACTTTGTTCTCCTGCTGGAGCTGAATCGTTTGAGGTTTGCGCTGGCACTAGGAACAGTGCCTACAAACGATTTGCTCTCCCCAGCCACGCAAATGTATGCATGGCAAGGATCGCAAAGGATCCTGTCACAAATCCAGCTATCAGGCTGCAATCTTGAATGGACGGCTCGGTAGTGAGGCTGCCCCCCTCCTCCTGCAACCCAAATCCACCCGCCACCCGACCCACTGACTGAAAAAGATGGGGCAACCTACATCCCCCACCACAGGAATTGCTGGATCAGCCCCCCAAACATGAGAGTGACCTGGCCCCCTCCCCACCAAACCCCATCAGATCATCCCCACCAGATGCCCACCGACAAAGACCCCAACCAGAGAACCTCACCAGAGACCCTCACAACAGAGATCCCCCAGAGCAGAGACCCCTCATATTAGAGAACCCTTATATTAGAGAACCCTCATATTAGAGACCCCCCATATCAGAGAATCCCCCATATCAGAGAACCTCAGATAATAGAGACTCCCCATAACAGAGACCTCCCATAACAGAGACCTTCCATATCAGAGACCCCCCATATCAGAGAGCCATCCCATATCAGAGACCCCCCATAACAGAGAACACCCCAGAGTAGACACCCCCAGATCAGAGAACCCCATAATAGAGAACCCCTCATAGTAGACACCTCCCTTTAATCAGGGATCCACCACAACAGAGAACCCAGATCAGAGAACCCCCATATCAGAGAACCCCCATATCAAAGACCGCCCCATAACAGCAACCTCCCCATTGTAAAGACCCCCCATATCAGGTACCCCCATAACAGAGAACCCCCACATATTAGAGACCTCCCATATGAGAGACCCTCATAACAGAGAACCTCCCATAGTAAAGACCCCGCCATATCAGAGACCACCACATTAGAGACCCCTCATAACAGAGAACCCCTCATATTAGAGACCCCCCATATCAGAGAACCCCCATAACAAAGGCCCCCCATGTCAGAGACCCCCCTGAACAGAGAACCCCCATCTCAAAGATCCCCATAACAGAGAACCTCCCATAGTAGACCCCCCATATCAGAGACCCCATATCAAAGAAACCATCATAACAGAGAACCCAATAGTAGAGAGCTCTCCACAATCTGGCAAGGGGGCACTCACTAAAGGATGAGGTAGACGGGGCAGCTCTGAAGGCCATGGATGATACCTTCAGTGGTATATTTGAAGAGTAGTCCAGGGAGGCACCTGAATCCCGCTATCGGGCTGCAATTCTGAGTGGACGGCCCGCTAGTGAGGTTGTAACCCCCCTCCTCCTGCAACCCATCGTAGGGGTCCCCCTATTACAGGAATCCTTGGGGGCGGGGGGGGGGGTGGTGGATGTTTGGGTCACACCCGTACTTAGGGTTGGGGTTACCCAAGCAACCTCGGGGTGGGAGGGACCTACTGTGAGGTATGGGGGGGTCAGGAACCATTTGCGTGCGGGGGGTGGTGGCCGCCCTCGGGACCTCGCTATTGGGCCGCCTGTTCAAGATGGCAGCCCATTATCGGGATTCTCCTGGAATCCCTTGTATTCCACGCCATGCATAAATGCGCATGGTATGGAACACTGAATTGCATCCGCCTTACGATCGCAAGGGGATTGTAAAATTAGTGCAATTCAGCTCCGGCAGGAGAACATAGTGTGCCAAGTGGAGAATCCTGCCCATTGTATTTTGAAGCAGGTAACACTGGACCATTAACACCACATTGGATATTAGGAGCCACAAACAGCTGCCTTTGTCATTGGAGGTACAGTGGGGTGCATTTAACACCTATTTGCCTCCGATAGCGGGCTTCCCGATGTGGTGGAACGATGGCTAAAAACGATGGCGCCGATCCCTTTCCAATGTTCCGGTCCCCCACTGGCAGTAGGATTGAAATGGGTCATTTGAACCATGGGTGTGGATTGGTGCAAGTATTTTCAAGTGTGGCCCCGTCACAGTGGACCTCACAGTGAGTCAAGGTAACATAGGTGTCCCGAAAGTCCACGGAGGGACCCCTCCACCCACACGCGATGCAAATCCTGCCCACCCTATGCTCAAGACCCTCCCAGACTTACATCAGACCTCCAACAGTAACCTCCATCAGACCACCCCAGCAGACATCCCTTCAGACCTCCAAAAGAGACCCTCAATAGAGGCCACCATATCAGAGACCCCATTTCCGAGACCCCCAGAAGAGACCCCCATATCAGAGATCCCTCCCTATCAATCATCCATGCTTGGAAGCTAAAGAGATTTTGATTATCAGTCACGTATTCCATGGCACAGAAATTGATCATTGCCCTGTGTCAATGTCTATGTCCACAGTAATTAATAATAGTTAATCATAGTTGTTTGTATTTTGCCGTCATCCAACTGTAATTTTAGTAGACATCATGGAAACCCTTTTGTGTTTTACTTAATTAATAAAACAGTTTCATTCATTTACAAAGCTGTATGTTCTTTGATCACTTCAAGTCCAAAGACCTCGCCATCCGTGCATACAGGGAACATTACATGATAACAGGTGTGGGGTGAATGGGGGCCATTGGGAAAAACTAGATATGGAAGAAAAATCGAAGACGACAATCGCTGGCTCGACAAGAAAGAGATCGGCTGCGAAACTCAACACGACCAGGTGAAGCGAGATGGAAGCACTCAGGACGTCCGGCCCACTCCTCACGACTGGTAATGAAGACGCCATCTGGTGTGCTCTTGAACAACAATTTACTTTTTATGTGGAGGCCCAGGGTCTCCAGGAGGCCTCACTTCAGAAGAAAATAGCCCTACTGATGACTGTAGCAGTTCCCCAGGCAAGTAACTTATATAACACTGGATAAAAGCAAATTACTGCAGATACTGGAATCTGAAACGAAAGAGAAAATGCTGGAAAATCTCAGCAAGTCTGGCAGCATCTGTAGGGAGAGAAAAGAACTAACGTTTGGAGTCCGAAGAGTCTTTGTCAAAGCATATATAACACGTTCCAGTTTGTCTCGAAAAGCTACGATAAAATAATTGAATGCTTTGATGACTACTTGACTATTGCCATGCGAAGAAAAATGTAACGTTTGAGCGATATGTCTTTCATATGCGGTTATGAAAAATGGAACAAACTTGCATCTTAAAGTGCAAACCTACAGTTTTGAAGACCAAATTTTTTATCAACTTAAAAGCGTCACGTCAGGCAAACAATTGCTGCGTGAATGTGATTTGACTTTATCCGATACAATACAGATATGAAAGGCCAGTGAAAGTGCTTTGCAACAAATCACTGAAATTCAAGCACAGGGAAGTGGCCCGAAATGGGAAAGTGAGACCGACGCCATCTTTGCTGTGTTGCAGCAAAACAATCAGCGTGGTCAGCATGGGGGCGGTCATTTTAGAAGACAAGAGCCACTTTGTGTGTGAGGTGCGGCAGAACGCACAGCCCGCGTAAGTGCCCTGCATATGGCAAAACCTGTGCCAGATGCTCAAAGTGCAATCATTTTGCCCAGCAATGCCAGTCCATGGAGTGAATGCAGGTGTCGAGGAGCATCAACTACATGTGGTATTCATCGACGATCTGGTCATTTTCAGTCAGACATGGAAAGAACATTTAAACCATCTGACGGAGTTATTCGATCGACCTCAGGAGGTGGGTTTGGTGATAAACCTCGCTAAAAGTGAATTTGGATAGGCCCAAGTCACTTACCTTGGGATACAATCAGAGAGGGTTGAATGGTCCCATGGGATGTAAAACCAAGAGTTATTGAGAAGTTTCCGATACTCTCATCACAAAGGGAAATAATGCGATTTCTTGGCATGAGTGGATTTGATCAAACATTTGTGGAAAATATTTGTAGCTTGGTTACTCCACTGATGTGCTTGCTGCAGAAACGTTGAAAATTTCAGTGGACAGCGGACTTTCAACAGGCATTTGACTGCCTGAAAGCTGTGATAACCAATGCTCCTGTGTTGGAGAATTACAAGGGACTTTGTGATCAGATTGAACTAAAGTATTTGACTTTAAAGAGAAATGTCGAGGCAAAGAGAAATAGATGGATCGTGCAGAGACCTTCTTATTCAAAGAGATTGTCAATCAAGAGGGATTTCAGTTGGAGGAAGAAGAACAATAATGGACTATATTATTATACCTGTTTGCGTGTGTTGTTTTTTGAAACAAAAAAGTATATTTACTATGTGCATTTCTTAAAGGATAGTGAAAAGTTGAAAAGTGAAACCATCTTGAAGTTGATGGTTTATTTTCTTCTTGGAGGGAGGTGTCATATGAGAGTACCTTTAAGAAATGGGTGTTTATAAATGGGTGTGTATATAAATATCTGTAGTGAGAGTTCCTTTAAGAAATGGGTGTTTATTACTGCAGTGATGTCAGAGAGTGGGTGGAGCTGGGCTGTCTGTCAGCTTTTTACTTTCGTTTTAGGCTTTTTGCTGTAGGGTGGGTTGGGTTTCATTTTAGTTTTGGAGAAGCTGCAATCACAGCAGTATGTGTATGAATCTCTGCAAGCTTATGAATGTCCATTTGCTGATTTCAACGTGGTAACTGTTCTCAGTTGTGAAGTTAAACCTGAGGTGCTTCTGTTAAAGGTTGTGTTTTAAGTCTTATGGATGTTAAAAGGGAAGCTCAAGGATTACTTAGTGTTGTATTCTTTGGGGTTGTATTTCAATTGATGGTTGCTAAGATGTTCACTGTATGTTTTAAAAAGGTTAACTTGAGTTCATAGAATAAATATTGTTTTGCTTTAAAAAAATACATTTCCATTTCTGCTGTACCACTCCTGTGCACTCCTCCACAACTCCATGTGCTCCCCATACCACAAACTATTAAAAGTTGTGGGTTAGGTGAACACCATGATACATTTTGGGGTTGTCTAAACCCTGGCCCATAACACGCTGCAATTAAGTTATTGTGAAAAGCGCCTAGTCACCACCTTCTGGCGCCTGCTCGGGTACACAGAGGGAGAATTCAGAGTGTCTAAATTACCTAATAGCATGTCTTTTGGGACTCGTGGGAGGAAACCGGAGCACCCGGATGAAACCCATGCAGACACGGGGAGAACATGCAGACGCCGCACAGACTATGACCCAAGCTGGGAATCGAACCTGAGACCCTGGTGTTGTGAAGCCTATGCTAATCACTATTCTACTGTGCTGACCCACTATGCCACTGTGCTGCCAGATAATTAATGTGTATTGTGAAAAGTTGTGATCCCAGCACCGACCCCTGAGGAACACCACTAGTCACCGGCTGCCATCCTGAAAAAGACCCCTTTATCCCCACTCTCTGCCTTATGCCAGTCAGCCAATCCTCTATCCATTCCAGGATCTTACCCTTAACACTGTGGGCTCTTAACTTATTTAACAGTCTTCTCGGCGGCACCTTGTCAAAGGCCCTCTGGAAATCAATATAAATCACGTCCACTGGTTCTCCTTTGTCTAGCTTCCTCGTTACTCCCTCTAAGAACTCCAACAAATTTGTCAGACATGACCTCTCCTTGACAAAGCCGTGCTGACTCAGTCCTATTTTATCATGCACTTCCAAGTACTCTGCGATCTCATCTTTAATAATGGACTTCAAAATCTTACCAATGACCGAAGTCAAGCTAACTGGCCTAGAATTTCCCGTCTTCTGCCTCCCTCCCTTCTTAAACAGTGATGTTACATTAGCCACTTTCCAGTCCTCTGGGACCTTTCCTGACTCCAGTGATTCCTAAAAGTCACCACCAATGCCGCCACAATCTCCTCAGCTATCTCTTTTAGAAACCTGGGGTGTAGTCCATCCGGTACAGCTGATTTATCTCCCATCAGACCTTTCAGTTTCCCCAGAACCTTTTCCTTATTGATGGTCACTGCACTCACCTCTGCCCCATGATTCTCCTGGAGCTCCGCATCCCACTGGTGTCTTCCACTGTGAAGACTGATGTGAATTAACTATTCAGTCCCTCTGCCATTTCTTTGTTTACTATTATTACTTCTCCAGCCACATTTTCCAGTGGTCCAATGTCTATTTTTGCCTCTCTCTAACCTTTTATATATTGAAAAAAACTCTTCCTATCTTCCTTTATATTACTAGCTAGCTTGCACACATATTTCATCTTCTCCCCCCTTATTGCTTTTTTAGTTGTCCTCTGATCGCTTTTAAAGGCTTCCTAACCCTCTGGCTTCCCACTAATCCTCGCCACTTTGTATTCTTTTTCTTTTGCTTTTATGCTGTCCTTGACTTCCCTCATCAGCCATGGATGCCTTGTCCTTCCTTTAGCATGTTTCCTCCTCCTTGGCATAAATTTCTAATGTGCCTCCAGAATATCCCCCCAAAAAGTTCTGCCATTGTTGTTCCACTGTCATCCCTGCGAGGCTCCTTTTCCAATAAACTCTGGCCAGCTCCTCCCTCATGTCTTTGTAGTTAACCTTATTTAATTGTAATACCGTTACATCTGATTCCAGCTCCTCCCTCTCAAACTGCAGGGTAAATTCTATCATATTGTGGTCACTGCTCCCTAAGGGCTCCTTTGTAGAAGTGGATTTCATTTGGAACTTCGCTGATAGGGTTAATATAACAGTTCTGAAAAGCTCTGTGAAAGAGATGTCAACAGGTCAAGGGATGAAATAAAGGGAGTGTGTCTGACCGGCATCTGTGAAAGCAAAGATATCAGAAGGTTATGGGATGGAATATAGGGAGTGTGACTTTGGTACTAATTAATGTTCTGACCGCATCTGTAAAAGCAGAGAGGTCAAAAAGGCAAAGAATGGAATGAATGGGAACCGTTACTTTATTGCAGAGATAACGTAATTAAGCTCGTTTGACCAGTTGGAACAAATAAACATTGAAATGTAAGAGGGACTGTCTTTGGAGTGAGTTGAGCCATATGGCCATGGGATAAGAAAGACCTTTGTGAACAGCATTAATAGTGACTTGTGCTAATGATTATGTCAAAAATAACCTCCCGACCTCGAAGAATAATTCCATATATGTACATGTTCTGGATCCTTGCCAAATCATTGGTGTATCTAGGAATTTAAGGGGACCACCTCTAAGCTATGATTGTATAAAGAGACAGTCCATATTTTGGACTTTGGCACTTCTCGAAGGTGGTTACCCGACTGCTTAGAGATTTGTCCCGGCCGTAAATAAACGAATATTCGTTACTGACGTGTTCGAGTGTTTTGCTTCTGGACTGACGATCAGATACGTGAAAGCGCAATTCACATTTGGTGGCCCGTACGGGGATCTCCAGAGGGGTCTGCGCAACTAACCGGCGTAATCGACTGAGCTCGTTCAAAGTAGAGGACGAATTTGGCCCCAACGTGAGTAAAAATTTGTTTTCCACCTTGGTATTCGCCTACTACCAGTTTGATCGTTGCTCAGCCTTGCCGTTGGTTTGTCGAGAAGCCTCTGCGAGATCCAGGTCAGTCCAGCGAACCCGTTTTAAAGAGGGTAAGTGAGTGAACCCTGTGGTTATCGTCTCTAGGGGCAGCCTGGGACTGCCGCCGTGATTCCAGGCAGCGTTCGCTGGAGTTACGGGCGGGGTTGCCAGGACTGCTAGGGGCAGCCTGAGGAGCCGCCGTGATTCCAGGCAGCGTTCGCTGAAGTATTGGGCGGGGTTCTCAGGATTGCTAGGGGACGGTTAACGGGCTGTGGGCAGCCTGGGACTGCCGCCGTGATTCCAGGCAGCGTTCGCTGGAGTTACGGGCGGGGTTGCCAGGACTGCTAGGGGCAGCCTGAGGAGCCGCCGTGATTCCAGGCAGCGTTCGCTGGAGTTACGGGCGGGGTTCTCAGGATTGCTAGGGGACGGTTAACGGGCTGTGGGCTCCGGACGGGACTGCCGCCGTGATTCCAGGCAGCGTTCTCTGGAAGTTACGGGCGGAGTTCTCGGAGCCTATCCCCCGGTATAACCCATACCTTCACCGAAGAATTTTACCGACTTACCCCTTAATAGCATTGGTGTCCTGGGTCCTGTGTTATTAAGGAAGTAAAGTAAGCTAATAACCACTTAAAATCTGGTCTTCTTGAGTTGAATTAGCTGTTTAAACTCGGCTGCTTTCCTTGTCTTTCTCCAGCAGGCTGCGTCTCTCTCTCTCTCTCTCTCTCTCTCTCTCTCTCTCTCTCTCTCCTGTTGCTGTTGCAGAGTGCTGCTGCTTCTGCTCCCTGGGTTTATATTCTCTTTCGAAGAGTTATTAAGTTTTAACGACTGTATTGTATATGGGCTTGTTTCACTTTGATAGTTTAAAAGTATCTTTGATGTAAACATCTTACTACAACTAATTATTCATTTCAGGCATATCGTCTCCTCTCAGATTTGATTTAAAAAATGCTTTTGTTTCAATAGTTAACTTTTATTTCTGTGATTTCAAATCGTTTAATTTTCCAATTGTCCCCAGTTCATAACTTTGCCTTTGATTTTGACTTAAATGATGTTTCTCGTAGCCAGGTCATCTCCAATTTTCTTTTAATTAACTTGATGTTCGTAGAATTTTACCCCTTAAATTGACACTAAATTCGACTGAGCATCTTCCATTCTTTCCAGCTGTTTACTAAGAGAGTTTATTTCAATTAAGGTGTGAAACTTTGCTCTTAGCTGTATGCTAAAATTTAACTTGGTTGTGACTTGAAAGACTTGCCTGTTTTAAACATTCGTCACTTAATGCAATTGAAACTCTCATCCATGCTTTTTCAGATGCTTTCTGAGATAGTTACATTCCATGAAGGTGTGAGCCATTGTTTCTGCTGAAGCCTGCTTGTGAGCAAGAATCTGCATTTTATAACCCTGCTCTTTGCAGCTGCTATTAACCTTTTGTGGGATCTTTCCCTGTACCCTCTCAAACCAGATATTGCCAGACTTTCATGTTTCAAAAGACACATTTTTCTGTATTATCAAGAACCCACCGCAAAGAAATTAATTGCCTTGTGGAGGGAATACTGTCAGTCATTGAAAGATGCATCTATACTGGCTAGCTGGCAGGAAAATGCCTCAAAATTGGGTATTGGCCTCACTGAAGGGGGAATTGTTAAAACAGTAGAGGTCTTAGAAAGGGAATGTAAAGAATATAAGAAACGTAAGAATGCTACTCCTCCCCCCGGCGCCGGTCAGCAATGCGAAGCAAGGTTGGGGGGAGGGGGACGATTAGGATGAGGAACATCTGTTCAATTGCGGGGGACGTCAAAAGCCCCCACAGCCTCCACAGCCTCCACAGCCCCCACAGCCCCCACAGCCTCCACAGCCTCCACAGCCTCCACAGCCCCCACAGCCCCCACAGCCCCCACAGCCTCCACAGCCCCCACAGCCCCCACAGCCTCCACAGCCTCCACAGCCCCCACAGCCCCCACAGCCCCCACAGCCTCCACAGCCCCCACAGCCACCTCCGCCACCGCCCCTGGAATGTGATCAGTATTATGAGTAACTCAGTATGTTCAGAACTACATTGGTCTCAGAATAAACAGATAAAGGATTTGTGCTGGGCAGTTTCGAAACTGCTGCGTTGAAATTGACACTGCATGGCTCCGCAGGGTCCTAGTGCCCGCTGATCACAAACAGTCACTAGCAGAACCGCCTCAAGGAGGCACTCCTCCAGGCCCCTGCCCTTGGTCGACCCTTATATGATCGCCCTTTTCAGCTCTATTGCACAGTCCTTGCCGACTGCGCCACAGCTGTCCTGACCCAACGCCACGGCGACCGCTGTCGCCCGGTTGCATACTACTCCTCTAAACTCGATCCGGTAGCCCTTGGCTATCCTATCTGTACCCAAATTCTTGCAGCTATCTACAACAGCCTGCAATCGGCTGCTAATATTACCCTCCAACAAGATATCACTGTCTATAGTTCCCATTCTGTTACGGCCCTTTTGGGACAGCTACAGACTCAGCATCTCACGATGGCTCGTCAGAATAGATATGAGATTGCTCTCCTTAATAACCCAAAGGTCCAGTTTGCCCACTGCACCACTATCAACCCTGCTAACTTTTTGACGCATCCTCCCACAGACATGCTCGACCCAACTCATGACTGTCTGCAACTGTTGCAGGAAGTCTCCTCGGTTCGAGACGACCTCTCCGATATACCCCTCCCAAGTGCAGATTGTTCCTTTTTCACCGATGGAAGTTCTTCCGTCGGTGAAAGGGGGGATAGACAATCTGGCTATGCAATCATCGATCAAGACGGTGACGTAGTAGAAGCAGCAGCATTTGAAGTTCCCTTTTCTGCCCAACAGGCAGAATTGTTTGCGTTAATACGAGCATGCATATTGGCACAGGGGAGGAAGGTTAATATTTATACAGATTCCCGATACGCCTTCGGGGTAGTACATGATTTCGGGCAATTATGGAAAAACAGAGGATTTCTAACCTCCGCTGGTACACCCATCTCACACCAGCAGTTAGTAACCCAGTTATTGCAGGCCCTTATGCTCCCAGACAAGATAGCGGTGATAAAATGCGCAGCGCATACAAAAGGCACAGGACTGGTGGAAACGGGCAACAGGAGAGCGGACGAGAAGGCAAAAGAAATTTCTAAATCTGGCAAACTAATGGTGCCTAGAATGATGAGGCAGACTAAAACCCCCTCGGGAAAGTCCCCCTCTGAAAAACCTATGCCAACCATTGCTGACATAATCCAAATGCAGGAGGACGCTCCTGCAACTGCTGTAAATATGTGGAAAAACTTAGGATGTATATATGATATCGAAAATAAGCTGTGGGTCACCCCGGTAGGACAAACATGTATGACCGATGCATTAGCAGCCTGGGTGACCGAATGTGTACACTTTGCAACTCACTGTGGAGCTCGTGCCACAGGGGACATATTGTTAAAAAGCTGGTGGCACCCACGACTGCAAGAAATGGCCCAACAAATTAGCAGTCGGTGCCTAATCTGTCAACAGCACAACCCCGGTAAGGCCGTCCCCTGTGATCCTGGCACAACCCCCTTACCTGAGGGTCCATTTGAGACCCTACAAATGGATTACATTGAGTTGGAAAGATGTCAATGCTATAAATATGTGTTAGTCATTGTGGACACTTTTAGCAAATGGATCGAGGCCTACCCGACTACGGATAACAAGGCCTCGACAGTAGTTAAGGTGTTAATGCGAGAAATTGTTCCGCGATTTGGAATTCCAGCCCGGCTGAGCTCTGACAATGGTCCCCACTTCATAGGTCAAATCAATAAGGAATTCTGTGCTCTGCTTGGAATAAAGCAACAGTTTCATTGTGCCTACAGACCACAAGCCGCTGGAGTGGTGGAAAGGGCTAATCAGACTCTAAAGACTAAACTCGCTAAACTACAAGCAGACACTGGGGCCACTTGGCTCAAACTCCTGCCTTTAGCACTCTTCCAGCTACGTGCCACCCCCGCAGGAAAAACTCGCCTAAGCCCAGCGGAAATACTATATGGCAGACCCTTTTGAACGCCTTGGGACAGCAGTGTTCCACGGAATGTTCAATTCCATTACATGACTACCGAGATGGCTAATTATATATTAACACTAACTAGAATTTTGAAAGGATTACACTCCCGAGTTCGTGCCACCCAGGAAGAAGTCCCATCCATTACTCATGACGTCTCCATCAACCCTGGGGATTATGTCCTAATTCGAAATTGGACACGTAAAGGTTTGGAACCTCGATGGGAGGGTCCCCTACAGGTTCTACTCACTACCCCCACTGCAGTAAAAGTGGAGGGCCGAAACGCATGGGTACATATGCACCATTGTAAGTTAATTAAGTATCCATGATGTTCTAAACTTTTCCTTTAAGTCCTAGGAACACGAGTACCAGGATGAAGTCCCTCTTCACCGTCACAATACTCGCCACCCTGCTCTCTCTCGCTGCATCCGAAAGAAGGAGATGCCCGTATGGAAGCCGACGTCCACCCCTGTGCCGAGAAGGAACCCCACGATGTGGAACAACGACAGATCTCCGATGGCTCACCACCGCTATCAAAACCTGCCCAACCACCGTTCCTCCAGATGACCAGAAGCGCCGATTCCTGATTACGTACATGGTTCTAATGTACGATCGCCGCACATGCAGGTGGAACCACCGGTGCATTGATAAGGACAGGGTACAAATTTTACCATCAAGGACTACTCACCCCTACTCGCCTTCCAGAAGGAAGCGGGCAACGCACCATGTAACGGCAAATTCTTTTCTGTTTATGTCCTATGTCTATGCTAAGAAAGTGGGTGTCTCCTCTTGCTGGGTATGTACACAGGTCCCGACCCATGCCCATGGAGGCGTTCCCTTGATATCTGTTCCTTTCTCGATCGAACAGACGGCTGCATGGGTTATATTCCAGACAGTTCAGAGAATATCACGCGTCTGGTAACCCATATCAGAGATGGAGCACAGCGCTTGCGACTCGCCGGTCAGGCTGACTGGTGGAGCTGGATGTGGTCCAATTCTTGGGCCACTTACCTATTCCATGGGCTCATTATCTTCGTTACCATCTGTTTGTTGCTCTGTATCATAGCTACTGGTGTGAAATGCCTATGCAACCGTTTGGGTGCCACTGCATTACCACAGATGCTTCAGAGATCCGCCCTAGAAGAAAAAGAAAAACTGGTTCCACCTACCCCTGACCTATATGAGGAAGTGGCATCCTGCCGGAGCCTAGTAGAGGAGGAGTACCTCCGCCTCGCTCTCATTTCCATCTAAAGTATCCTGAGTGTTATGTGATCAAGGAATGATCAAAGGGGGGAATGTAGAAGTGGATTTCATTTGGAACTTCGCTGATAGGGTTAATATAACAGTTCTGAAAAGCTCTGTGAAAGAGATGTCAACAGGTCAAGGGATGAAATAAAGGGAGTGTGTCTGACCGGCATCTGTGAAAGCAAAGATGTCAGAAGGTTATGGGATGGAATATAGGGAGTGTGACTTTGGTACTAATTAATGTTCTGACCGCATCTGTAAAAGCAGAGAGGTCAAAAAGGCAAAGAATGGAATGAATGGGAACCGTTACTTTATTGCAGAGATAACGTAATTAAGCTCGTTTGACCAGTTGGAACAAATAAACATTGAAATGTAAGAGGGACTGTCTTTGGAGTGAGTTGAGCCATATGGCCATGGGATAAGAAAGACCTTTGTGAACAGCATTAATAGTGACTTGTGCTAATGATTATGTCAAAAATAACCTCCCGACCTCGAAGAATAATTCCATATATGTACATGTTCTGGATCCTTGCCAAATCATTGGTGTATCTAGGAATTTAAGGGGACCACCTCTAAACTGTGATTGTATAAAGAGACAGTCCATATTTTGGACTTTGGCACTTCTCAAAGGTGGTTACCCGACTGCTTAGAGATTTGTCCCGGCCGTAAATAAACGAATATTCGTTACTGACGTGTTCGAGTGTTTTGCTTCTGGACTGACGATCAGATACGTGAAAGCGCAATTCACACCTTCACCTTAAGTTCCCTAATCAAGTCTGCCTCATTGCACATCACCAAATCCAGAATTGCCTGTTCCCTAGTAGGCTTTGACACAAGCTGCTCCAAAAAAACATCTCTTAGACATTCCACAAATTCCTTTCCTTGGGATCCACAACCAACCTGATTTTCCCAGTCCACGTGCATATTGAAGTCCCCCATGATTATTGTAATATTGCCTTTTTTACATGCTTTTTCTATCTCTTGATTTATTTTCTACCCCGCATCCTGACTACTGCTTGGGAGCCTGTACATAACTCCCATTAGGGTCTTTTTTATCTTTGTGACTCCTCAACTCTGCCCACAGAAATTCTATGCCTTCTGACCTATATCGCTCCTTGCTATCAATTTAACTTCATTCCTTCCTAACAATGCAACCCCGTCCTCTTTGCCCATTTGCCTGTCCTTTCGATAGGACACATATCCTTGGATCATGGAAGGGCGAAGTGGGCTCAAAGGGCTGAATGACCTATTTCCACTCCTATTTTTTAATGTTCTTATATTCTTCAAAAGTGCATAAATCAGTCCTAAAGATGTACCTGCCAAGGGAAGTAAATGGGATATCTGTCAGTGATTCCTTCATCCAGTAAAGTAAAATTATGGTACATTTAAAATTAACTTGTGAAGATCAAGCACTTTTGTATGCATTAGTCATTACTCAAAGGATTTAACCATCCATATCCAGTTTTGAGTTTGCATCTCTGAGTCAAAAACCCTTTTGCAGTGCCTCTGGAGTATTGAACTGAGTGCTGAAGGAATTCACATAGATACGAAGTGTCAGAGTAATAACATCTGAGAAAAACACAGCTTATTAGTAGAGGAAATGCTTTAAAGAAAACAACTACACATTTCCTGCAGCTCTGGCAGCTCATGTGCAGGGAGAAACAGAATTAACGTTTCAACTCAAATGACCTTTCATGAGAATGGTTTCAATCAAACATTATTGATATGAAGCATTAACTCTGCTTACCTCTCCACAGATGCTGCCCGGCCTGCTGTGCCTTTCCGCCACTTTGTTTTTATTTCTGGTTTCCATAACACACTGCATTTTTCTTTTGTAACTATATATTCCCTGTTGATATTCTCAACTCACATGAACCATGATTTAACTGATATTGGTGGCTGCCTGCTGTCTCGGAAGACAAGGATTTGCGCAGAGGCAATCCACTTTGTGTTAACGGTTACCTGTTATGTCTCAAGAGCCTGTTTCTGCCTCATTTGCAGCAGAAGAAAGCAGTGGGATGCGAAGGGGCAGCATTCGCTGGCTATGTTTTCTCTGGGCCCTCTTCTTGGCTAGCTGACCTTCCTGTGCCTTCTCCCCTCTTCGAATGCCCTTCCAAACAAAAGGCGCCTGGAGACCACAGTCGTCAACGACTGCTCTCATCATATCTTGCTTCATATCTTGCTTATAAGTGTCCTTGTAGCAGATGTTTGTGCAGCCAGGAGGTTGTGACCCAGTTCACTGTGGAGAAGGTACTGGAATAAATACGACCGATAATTGCAGAATGCTCCGAAGAACGTTATATTTACCAAATACACAAATGTCACATTTAATAAATGCCTCAGTACAATGAGTATTTTTTGTTCACTCTGGAGAGAATTGTCATCATGTCATGGAGAGCACCTGGCTGAATGGAGAAATGGAGACGTCAGTGGAATCTGTATCCTCTGCCAGCTAATATCAGGTTTCTGCTTCTTACACAAGATCTGTTGGATCCAGCTGCAGTGTGGAGTTGGAAACAGTTGTGGCTTTCAGAAGGTAAACACATCTTCTGTATTTTTGCAAGTAAAATTTCTTGCAGACTGTTATCAGAAAGAAAAGTGCCGTTAATTACAATGGTCTGACACATGTTTAAAATTACTTAACTCGATCTAATTTGAATTTCCTCTTTGCATTTTCTGCTTTCCATTTCTCTTCTATTTTTTAAACTTTCGTACAAAGTAAATAGCATTAGGAAAGGAAGGCTACAACAGATAAAACTATCTTAAATATCTATGATGAGGGTCCCTCGTTTTCTTTGCACTTTAATCTAAGTGAAAAGGATAAATTAATTTTTCTTTTCCGAGGACGAACAAAGGGTAAAAAAGTATCTAAAAAGGCAACACTTGGGGCCTTGCACTCTATTGAATAATGGTAATATAAAGTTAAAGCACTAAGATGCTATTCATCCATATTTCTTTTGGTTTGAAAACAACTTTAATGCAAAAATGGATCTCTGAACATTCGCAAAGCTGAGAGGCAGAAAAATATATTTTAAGGCCTAACCAAAGGTCAACTTTGGATCAGAAAATCTTAAAAGTAGTACCCCTGGAGCACAAAACTCCCTCTATTTTCACCCTATGTTATTCAGGCAATTGGCTTGAGAATAAATAAATGCTACAATAACACATCGGATCTGTGTCTTTGAGGTGGGACTGTTTAAGCAGAGCAAAGAAAGCTTTGCTTGGGATTTAACTGAGCTGTACCCAGTCTGGGAGCACATGATGTTGACTCTGGCTGCTTGAAAGGAAAGTTTTCCATTCCCTCAAAATTCGCTCAACTCCATATGCATAAATAAAGAAAACAAAATGATAAGAAAGATAAAAACAATGTTTTGTTTTCTGTGTGCAGAGCCCATGGGAATACACAATACATCCATTTAGGGCAATCTGGTGTATCACAGCTCTGTGAAGGCGAAGGAAAGATGGACTGCTCTCTTGTGAGTTATTTGGACTGCGGTTGAATTTTATTTGGAGCAATGCTGCCTCAGTCATTCAGCGGAGGCCGGCTGGATTTCAAGCCCATCCTGCGGCAAATGAGCGACCGTTTGGAGCTACCATCCACCTTCCAAAGCTGTCATCTAATCTGAGAGCTAGCAACTCTTCCAACTCAGCAGGGTCATGGAGGGCAGTACGCACGGTAGCAGAGTGGTTAGCTTGAGTCACTGTCTGTGAGGACAGTGCACGTTCTCCCCGTGTCTGTGTGGGTTTCCTCCGGGTGCTCCGTTTTCCTCCCACAAATCCCGAAAGATGTGCTGTTCGGTAATTTGGACATTCTTAATTCTCCCTCTGTGTCCCCGAACAGGCGCCGGAGTGTGGTGACGAGGGGATTTTCACAGTAACTTCACTGCAGTGTTAATGGCAGCTTATTTGTGACAATAAAGATTATTATTATAACTGAAGTGGGGTCAGGGGACTGACCATGGGAAGATGGACAGGGATGGCTGGTGAGAGCAGGGAGTCTTGCCATGGGGACAGCCATTACCAACAAGGTACCACTCAGTGGACCTCAGATTGCTTAATAGGAGCCCTGTGCACCCTTGCTTCTCCTCCCACCGAGAATACACAGAGATTGCGAACTAGTAAGTAAAATGCATTGATTATCCTTCACCCCTCAATCATTTATATGGAGAATTAAATGAACATTGGTGCCCACATGTTGGATTGAAGTTGAAAGCTAAACTAACACAAAAAGGTGTTTTTAAAAATTATCATATTAAAAACAATGGAATTGTTATCACCATGGAGAAATTTGATACTCAACAAATGTAAAGTTAGCTCATCAGTAATTAAATGCAAATATTGCCACAGTCCCAGAGGCTGTCCACCCCTTTGGTGAGTTATCCTGAGGGCCACCACACCTCAGGCAAGAGGTAAGATTGAGAAGGCGGGGGCTTCATGAATAACCTCAGCCGGTTTCAGGAACTGAACCCAAGCTGCTGGCTTGGCACCACATCACAAACCAGCTGTCCATTCAACTGAACCAACTGATTAGGGCCATAAAAAAAACAAGTTACATGTAATTCAGCAAGCTGTAACTTTTGCAGGGATCGTTGCAGTGAATTAAAACATAAAAAGTGGAAGCGGATTTCATGCGATTTCTAAAGTTTCATCTGTGGGGACTACAACATGCACCTGGTGGAGGAGCACTGGAAGCAGCATTTCCATTTCCACATTTAACTGGATATGTACAAATGCTGAAGTTGTTGCCAGTTGATCAGATGTAATGACGGTGAACGCTGATGGTTTGCTGTCCTTTCAATGGCAAAATCAGGGCCATTATATTTTGCATTTTTTGTACTGGTAGTATTAACGGAAACACTTTTCGCAGGACCTGTGCGGTGAGCTGACGTGGGTTGATTATTGACATGCTTTGCTACCCATGTTGTTTTTTAGTCTAAAGAATGTACTTGATGAGTCTCTGTGGCTGATGTACCTGCTGACGTGCCTTTCCCCATTGTTGTCATTCAACTGTTCAAATGGGGGAAAAGTTCAAAGAATTACAAAAAAAAGCTTCTTAAATCCTGACCAGTATCCTATCTTCATCCAACATAACCAAAACAGATGCACAATTGTTACCTTATTTTCTATTTGTGACAACTTGTAAACTAGTTGCTGATGTGCTGGGTATGCTGGGTCTACGTGGACTGCGTTTGATGCAGTGTAGAGAGAGACAGGCTTCCAACACTTGAAGAGATGCAACACGATTTTATTGAACAACCAACTATAATACATGCTTAACTGTGTGTTGACACTATGCTGACTTGACTGGAGACCTGAGGCTAACCTGATCAGACTAACTGACTACCACATGATGCTTGTACTAGTTGCTGCTCACGAGCTCTGACTGTCTCAGAGGCTGGATCTCGAGAGAGCGGGAAAACTGGTGCCCTCTGGCTTTATAGTGGTCGTGTCCTGTCTAGTGATTGGCTGCTGTGTTCTGTGTGCTCATTGGTCATCCTGTGTGTGTCAATCACTGCCTGTTTGCACACCATCATATACCTCGATGTACATTATGACAGCTGCCACATTTACATCCATAACATTGAGTGTATTTCAAAAGTAGTTCACAGTTAGTTCACTTAAACAACATGAGACAATCTGAGGGTATAAAAGGCACAATATAAATTCTCGTTTATTTTTCTTGTATTTTTAGCCTACATTCTCCAATCATCACCAATGTTTGAATTCAATGACCGATATTAGATAAAGCAACCATTGGTCCAGCGAACGCACACCTTTATATCCTACGATGAATATGGAGGAATGTTGATGCCTGATGAGGAAAATGTTTTCTAACTTCCTGGATTGGAAAGGAGACCCGGTAAAAATTGCATCCCCATGTCATTTGGGAGTAATGCTTGATCTCTGATCTCTACCAGCATTCTCGTCTACAACCTCACCACCATGATGCAATCATCATGACAGCCCAAAATGTCCTCTTCTGATCCCAGCTGTTGTTGTAACTGAACGGGAAGATCCTAGAATGGAACCCTGGCTCAAAAGACTGTAACTTTTCAAAAACAAAAAACGTGGAGGAACAGAGTCTCTGGATCGCTAATTAGTTGCAACCACAATTTAAAAATTTTTTTTGAAACATGGAAAAATTGGATTATGATACAATACTCTTTTACTCCCCCTTATCTTAACAAATACATACTGATTTAAGATTAACATGGACTATAAAGTACATATTAAACTAAAATAGTTTAATTAATACTAATGTCCCATTGAAGCACACAAGGGCGCAAATTAACAGCCGGATCCGGGTGTGCCGGTTATATAGCGGAAGAGGCCAAAATCAGGACCTACATTCGGCACAAATCGGTTTGCGATCTTACCAGCCCATTCCCAGTCGCAGGTTCTGGATCCTGCCCAAACTTGACGAGGCACCAATTGGCATCAATTCAGACCAATCTCCATCCCATTAGAGCGATGGAAGTCCAATCTAATGGCCTCCTGGGAACTAACCAGCTTCCCAGCAAGAGGTCACATTTAGCACTCCTTTTTAAAAATGAGAAGCTGGTGCAATAGCTGCTGAGGGGGGCTGAGGAGATGAGTAGCCATTTCAATTCCCCGGCATTGGAGCTGCTTCCCCAGTGGTCAGGTGTGGGGGGAATGGGCCTTGTCAGGGGGCTGGCGTCACAGGTTGGGAGTCTGCCGTGGGCTGGGGATCTGCGGGGCCCACAGACCATCCTCCAATATCGTGTATACCTGTAACAGGTCAACTATAGCTGCTGCCTGTCTGTCCTACCAAACACTTCCAAGACAGAATCCTGTTCATGGTTATATGCTGACGGTCACTTTAATTCCTTTTGGCTTTGAGCAGCCTCTAGCTGCACAGTTGAAGATATTGCTAACAAGGAATTGGGATTGTTAGTTGTTAGAACATTTCACAGCTCTGTGGATTCTCATGGGTACACATGCCAAGTCTCAGACGAGTGTTGTTACCTGGTATTTCAATCAAACTGTGAGACCTATACGCTTTGCCTGAACCCTGGGGCGTCAACACCACAGCAGCCAACAATCAAACACCCAAGAGCTGGGTTTCAGCACTGGGCATATCCCCGTATCCAGAGGGTGAGTGTGTGGTTAAGGGGAGGGTACTTGACCTCGGTCCTTTGAATGTTCCAGGCAGTTGTCGAGGGTCTGAGGTCTAGGGTCTCCTCTGTGTCCGGGGGTGAGAGTGCAGTGTGGGGTTCTCTAACACAACTGGCTCAGTGGATTGCACTCGAAGTGGAAGCGGGATATGTAAGAGTGGGGGGAGGTTTTGGGGGAATCAGGGTCCCGGGGTGGAAGCACCAACTGATTGTCAGCCTCTCTCCTTCTCCAATTCCTTACAGATAGCATGGTGCTGCTGGCAGCCCAGGTGGCCAATTGCAGGGGAAGGCGTCAGCAGCATCCAAGCCAGCTCGAGGCGGCACCACATGTGCAGGGGGCCATCACACACTCTGCAGACCCGGCCGCCCATCAGTCAGAGAATGAACACAGAGGGGGTTGCCAGCGATGGTCCAAGGTGTACAGGCATTGTTGGTCATTCGGGGAGGGAGTTGATAGTGCAGTACTTGTGCCACATCCTCACAGACCTGGCACCCTATGGAAGAGGTGTGCGCCACTCCCGGGGGCCGTGAAGGTTACCCCAGTCCTGAACCTTTATGCAACAGATTCATTTCAGTGCTCAAGCGGGAACTTGTGCATCATTTCCCAAGCTACAACCCTCAAGTGCCTCCGTGAAGTCATGGATGCTCGGTATGCCTGGGTAACTGACTATATTAACTTTGAGTTGGACCAAGCAGCAGGAATCTCCTCCATCGCTGGGAGGTCCTGAGGTCCTGGGGTAATAGATGGCATGCATGTTGCCTTGTACACACCATGGGGATCAAGGAGTGCCCTTAATTAACAGGAAGGGGTTCCACACTCTGAATGTTCAACTTGTGTGCAACCACCACCTCAGGATTATGCATATGTGCGCGCACTTCCCAGGAACGTACATAACAGCTACATCCTGGGACACGCAGAGATTCCCGGCATCTTTGAGGACCATCCCAGGATGACGGGTTGCCCGTTGGGGATAAGGGAAACTAGCTGAGATTCGTGCTATGACACCAGTGTGGAGGTCAGAGACTGAGGCAGAAACCCAACATAATGAGGCCCATATTGCCACTCATGCTGTCATTGAGAGATGCATCAGACTGGCCCGCATTCTGGGAGGGCCAGGGTGGCCCTCATCTTTGCCTGCTTCTCATAGGATGAAGTTTTGTCTGTCAGCTCACCTCCATCCCCTCAACTCGCCCTCCATTCACCCTCATCTGTTGACCATCCCTGTTCCCCTCCTCATGACACCATTTCCCTTCTTTCTCTCCCCCCACAGAATATCTGTGGTTTTCTCCTCAGAATCCACACAAATGATTGTCACATGAGAGTTTCTAAATTCCATTCCCAAAACAGTGCCTTAAAATCTTCTCTTGTAATAATAAAGCTTTCCCTTATTGCTTTACATTCCGAAATCCAGACCAGGCTTTCCAAATGACTTTTAAACACAGTTTCTGCTCCACTTTTAACAGAGAATCCAGTCCAGGATATTTCACTAACCACTTTAGGATTTCTTTGTCTTGCCTGCTGTGCAAATTGCTCACAGTTGCTTTAACTCTGAATTCTCAGACTGTATTAAATGTTTCATCCACTCCTGAAGTCTGCCGTCCCAGTGTAAATCTAGTTACTGTAATTGTCTCTTTAAATCAGAACGCTTTGTTTACGCTTCCTTGATTTCTTCTGAGTAATTCCCTGGTCTCTGTTCTCTTAACTGCAGATGTTATTTCTTTGGGAAGCTTTCTTATTTGCAACTCCTTTGACCTGTCCAGCCTCTCCTGGCAGAATTGAGAGCTGTTCACTCCCCGAAACCCTGTCTCTAACTTCCCACAAATTCAGCTAAAACAAAAACTTAAATGCTCCTCTACATTACAAGGCCCAGTTGCTAAGCAACATAGAACATACAGTGGAGAAGGAGGCTATTCGGCCCATCGAGTCTGCACCGATCCTCTTAAGCCCTCACTTCCACCCTATCCCCGTCACCCAATAATACCTCCTAACCTTTTAGGTCACTAAGGGCATTTTATCATGGCCAATCCACCAAACCTGCACGTCTTTGGGCTGTGGGAGGAAACCGGAGCGCCCGGAGGAAACCCACGCAGACACGGGGAGAATGTGCAGACTCCGCACAGACAGTGACCCAGCAGGGAATCGAACCTGGGACCCTGGCACTGTGAAGCCACAGTGCTAATCACTTGTGCTACCGTGCTGCCCAAATGCAGCAAATGCTCAACACCCATTTGCTTATGATTTTTATTTATTCTTCATAGACCTCTCTAAGCACAATAGAATCAAAGTTTTGGAATATAACCAACCTCCACACATATAAACAACTTTATCCAGCATGTATCTAACTGCAGGTTTTACCTTTGCAGGCAAAGAAACATTGAATTAAGCCCATGTATAACTATACCCTAGTTCAAATGTTTGCCAATTGAAATGTAAATCCCTTAAAATACCTTGGTTTTCCTAACACCTCCCCCTTTGAAAGAAATTTCACAGTAATGAAGGTATCTTTAAATTGGTGTTACATCCACTTTATGCAGATTTAACATCACAAATGTTTTGCCACGTACCTTTATCATACAAGTACAGTTTTCTTAGTTAACAATTACACATGCCATATTATGTAATTACAATGATTTAACTAAAACAAAACAAAAACCTTTAACAGCATTAACAAACTTTATGCATTATTTTTTTTAAAATAATTTTTATTACGGTTTTCACAAAATATAAACAACAAAACAATATTAACAAAACAACCATAGTAAAAACCCAAGAACAACAACCACCCAACTACAAAACCAACTACTACAACACAAAAAAAAAAGCAAGCAACAAAAAGGAAAGAGATAACACCCGCCATATCCAACAAACCCATGTACACCATTCTCCCTCTCACCGAACCAAACCCCCCCCCCCCCCCCCCCACCCCACCCCACCCGGGTTGCTGCTGCTGCTGGCCTATTTCCCTACCGTTCCGCCAGGAAGTCCAGGAAAGGCTGCCACCGCCTAAAGAACCCCTGTACTGATCCCCTCAGGGCAAATTTCACCTTCTCCAATTTGATGAACCTCGCCATATCATTGATCCAGGCCTCCACGCTTGGGGGCCTCGCATCCTTCCATTGAAGCAAGATCCTCCGCCGGGCTACTAGGGACGCAAAGGCCAGAACACTGGCTTCTTTCGCCTCCTGCACTCCCGGCTCCACTGCAACCCCAACAATTGCGTGTCCCCAGCCTGGCTTGACCCTGGATCCTACCACCCTCGACACCGTCCTTGCTACCCCCTTCCAAACCTCCCCCAGCGCTGGGCATGCTCAAAACATTTCGCCGTGGTTCGCTGGGCTCCCCGAGCACCTAGCACACCTGCCTTCGCCCCCGAAAAACCTACTCATCCTCGTCCCAGTCATGTGGGCCCTATGCAGCACCTTGAACTGTATGAGGCTAAGCCTCGCACAGGAAGAGGAGGAATTCACCCTTTCCAGGGCATCCGCCCACGTCCCCTCCTCAATCTCCTCACCCAGCTCCTCTTCCCATTTATCCTTCAGCTCCTCCACCGAGGCCTCGTCTACCTCCTGCATTACGCGGTATACGTCCGAAATCCTCCCTCCTCCAACCCACATCCCCGAGAGCACCCTGTCCCGTACCCCACGTGGGGGCAGCAGAGGGAACCCCTCCACTTGCCGCCTGGCAAACGCCCTAACCTGCATGTACCTAAACATGTTCCCCGGGGGGGGAGCCCAAACTTCCCCTCTAACTCCCCCAGGCTCGGGAACCTCCCATCCACAAACAGGTCCCTCAACCTCCTAACCCCTACCCTGTGCCAGCCCAGAAATCCGCCATCGATGCTCCCTGGAACAAACCGGTGGTTCCCCCGTATCGGGGACTCCATCAAGCCCCCCACCTCCCCCTTATGCCGTCTCCATTGCCCCCAAATTTTGAGGGTAGCCGCCACCACCGGGCTCGTGGTATACCTGGTTGGAGGGAGTGGCAACGGCGCCATTACCAGCGCCTCGAGGCTCGTGTCCACACAGGACGCCATCTCCATCCTCTTCCATGCTGCCCCTTCCCCGTCCATTACCCACTTACGCACCATCGCTGCGTTGGCAGCCCAATGGTACCCACAGAGGTTGGGCAGTGGCAGCCCACCTCTATCCCTGCCCCGCTCCAAGAACACCCTTCTCACCCTCGGAGCCCCATGCGCCCATACAAATCCCGTAATACTCCTGTTAACTCTCCTAAAAAAGGCCTTTGGGATAAGGATGGGAAGGCACTGGAACAGGAACAAAAACCTCGGGAACACCGTCATCTTGACAGACTGCACCCTACCCGCCAGTGACAGCGGTAACATATCCCACCTTTTGAACTCCTCCTCCATTTGCTCCACCAACCTTGTGAGGTTGAGCTTATGCAGGGCCCCCCAGCTCCTAGCCACCTGGACTCCCAGGTACCTAAAGCTCCTCCCTGCCTGCTTCAGTGGGAGCCTACCAATCCCCTCCTCCTGATCCCCCGGGTGCACCATGAAGAGCTTGCACTTACCCAGGTTGGGCTTATACCCAGAAAAGCCCCCAAATTCGCTGAGAATCCTCATCACTTCCGGCATTCCCCCCACCGGGTCCGCCACATACAGCAACAGGTCTTCCGCATAAAGCGACACTCGATGCTCCTCCCCACCCCGCACCAGGCCCCTCCAGTTCCCTGACTCCCTCAACACCTTGGCCAGGGGCTCAATTGCCAACACAAAGAGCAAGGGGGACAGGGGACACCCCTGTCTCGTCCCCCGGTGCAGCTGAAAGTACTCCGACCCACTCCTATTCGTGGCTACACTCGCCATCGGGGCCTCATAAAGCAACCTCACCCAACGGACAAACCCCTCCTCAAACCCAAACCTTTCCAACACCTCCCACAGATACCCCCACTCAACCCTATCAAAGGCCTTCTCCACGTCTAATGCCACCACTATCTCCGCCTCCCCTTCCACAGCCGGCATCATAATGACATTGAGATGCCTTCGTATGTTGGTATTCAACTGCCTTCCCTTTACAAACCCCGTCTGGTCCTCGTGAATGACCCTCGGCACACAATCCTCTATTCTTGTAGCTAAGATAAACTTTATGCATTATTATAACTCAAATTTTGTCTTAATTTTTCTGCTGATTTCCAGTTTTCATCTCAGAAAATAATATTTCATTTAAGTCTACAGTGCAATTGTCCTTTCTATCATTTGGAGGCATAATCAATTTCTCAAACCCCCTTTCTAAATTCACATGTGGCAAATTTTCATCTTGATTTCACACAAAGGCCAGAACTCTCCGGTTGTTGAGATTCACTTTTCCCACTGGCAGCGCACTCCCGCTAATGGATTTCCCTACAGTGTGAGGTGGTTACAATGGGACATTCTGTTGACAAGTTCCGCGAAGATAGAATCCCGCCAATAGCGAACGGCCCGCAGACGAGAAACACACAGCTGGGGGAACCAGAGAATCCTACCCGAAGCGTTATTTTTTGTGCATTAACAACTCTTTTCTTCTCCTATCAAAATCTCTTTTCGCTGTTTCAAGAATGTTGATAAGATGCGTCTTATGTTCACGCAGAATAGTATCGTACTCTTGCTCTGTTTCTGCTTTGAACCTTTTGTGATCTTGTTGATTCTCCCAGTCCCATTTGAAATTAGTTCTTTCCAATTCTATTTGAGCCATGCCAATCGCTTCCTTTCTCTGAAGTTTCATAGTTCATTTTAATCCTTCAATTCGATGGCACAGCTTCTGAATCATCCCAGTACAGTTCTCAGTAGACTTTGAATGGTCTTTGGCAAACTGTTCACGTGCCTTTCTTCCAAACACAATTGGCGGGATTCCCCGTCCAGTTGGCCTTTCAGACCAGGGAGAGACGCTGTCACCCCTTCCTGATACTCATTCCTGATGCAGTTCCATCAGCTGAGGGATGATCAGACCCTGGGCAAGTCATTGGCATGGGACTGAGCAATATCCTTGGTTGCGGCATGCCTCTGAGTGTCGGAACCCTGGGCCTGCCTGCCTCAACCTGCTGTGGATCATCAGTTGTGATGTGCTCACCAGTGAGTTGTCCAGAAGCCTGCCTACTATGTAATCTCACCGAGGTACGAATATCTGCGCTGGTGAAAGGTGTGGGTGACAGGCGTGGCACCCCTTTGATGATTAGATGTGGAACTCCTCCTCTGAGCAGCACAGATCTGTGGTTTCCAGCGGGCATGAGGATGGTTGGGATTCTCTCCTGATTGCCCTGCAGGGGAAGGGAGATAGCATTTGTACATCAAGGAGCATAAATGGTGAGAAATGTACTCATGTGAGGTTTGAGTAATAGCTGTTTGTCCTTACGTTTCTCACTTTTGTTCACCATTTTACTGACAGGGCAGGCACAGTACAGCTCCTGCCCAGCCAGCTCAAGGGCTCTTTCGTCACGAGGGGTGAGGATATGGAAGTCCCACATGAGTTTGGGTGGCTAGGCCCTCCAATGCCGGCTATGATCGATTTTGTCATGCAGGGTGTGCAGCTAGGGGTGGGGGGGGGGGGGGGGGTGGGGGGGGGGGTGGGGGGTGGGGGGGGGGGCAGGAGTCTAGCCAGTTCGGATGATTGAGGAGTGGCATACATGGGACTGGAATAGGATAAGGGATCTGAGGAGCAGAGTTGAGACTGGGGGACACCAAAGTGGTTACAGTAGCTGGGGGGGGGGGGGGGGGGGGGGGGGAGAGAGAGAGAAGAGGGCTTTGCGACAATTGGACAACTCATACAGTGACTGGGTAAGAGCTCACCTTGGAGGTGCATGGGCTGTGTGAGGGGTGCATTGAGAGACTGGGGGGTGGACATTTAACCTGGCAGCACAAAGATCGTTCATTTTGTTATGTCACTGCTGCCCCATCATCTTCTGCAGGGAGCTGGCACTAACTAAAGCTTTTGTACGGCATGATTCACACGGGGAAAAATCTTTTTCTTGAGAGACACAAAATTCCATGACATCTTTGGTGGGATTCGCACTGTTTTTCTCACCGGAACTGACATTTGCAATTTTTTGGAAAGATTCCCCTCCGTGCATGGGAGCGATATGTGAAATAGCTTATATTTCAGTTAAAGTTTACAACAATGCTGTTTTGAACTCCCTTGCAATTGTATGCACCATGTTTAACAGAAACTAATGACTTCTACAGCTTTCTGGAATATTTAGTGGAAACTCTCTGAAAAACCAGCCACAAATTAACTTTGACATTTTGGGGGAGAATTGGGCCCTCAGTGTCTGATTGAGGGACTGGACATTAGGCAGGGAGTGCCCGTTGGGATCAACCCCCCCCCCCCCCCCTGTCCCTTTCTTCCAACTCTCCTGCAATGCATTTTTCTCCACGTGATTCCCTACCCCATGAATTCCTCTCCATTATTTACCTTTCACGTGGGTTTCTCTATGATCTTGGGACTCCCGTGGAGTGGGGTGGGGTGGGGGGCTGGGGGTGGAAGGCCTGCAAGTGACCTCAACACTGCCTGACTGGCATGTGACTCAGCGGGCCTTCCTGAAAGGATGCAGGGTCGGTCTCTCACCACCTCTCCAGCTGGCTGACAAGATCAGGGGTTATGGGGAGAAGGCAGGAGAATGAGGATAAGAAAAATATCAGCCATGATTAAATTGCGGAGCAGACTCGATGGGCCAAGTGGCCTAATTCTGCTCCTATGTCTTATGGTCTTATCCCCGATACCTCAACAAGATTCGGATTGGATTTGGATTGGATTTGATTTTTTTTTATTATCACGTGTACCGAGTTACAGTGAAAAGTATTTTTCTGCGAGCAGCTCAACAGATCATTAATTACATGAAAAGAAAAGGAAATGAAAAAAAATACATAATAGAGCAACACAAGGTACACAATGTAACTACATAACACCAGCATCGGGTGAAGCATACAGGGGAGTAGTGTTAATGTGGTCAGTTCATAAGAGGGTCGTTTAGGAATCTGGAAACAGCAGGCAAGAAGCTGTTTTTGAGTCTGTTCGTGCGTGTTCTCAGACTTTTCTATCTCCTGCCCAATGGAAGAAGTTGGAAGAGTGAGTAAGCCGGGTGGGAGGCGTCTTTGATTATGCTGCCCGCTTTCCCCAGGCAGCGGGAGGTGTAGATGGAGTCAATGGATGGGAGGCAGGTTTGTGTGATAGACTGGGCTGTGTTCACGACTCTCTGAAGTTTCTTGTGGTCTTGGGCCGAGCAGTTGCCATACCAGGCTGTGATGCAGCCAGATAGGATACTTTCTATGGTGCATCTGTAAAAGTTGGTAAGAGTTAATGTGGACATGCCGAATTTCCTTAGTTTCCAGAGGAAGTATAGGCGCTGTTGTGCCTTCTTGGTGGTAGCGCGACGTGGGTGACCAGGACAGATTTTTGGAGATGTGTACCCCTAGGAATTTGCTTCCATCTTGGTTACCTAATGAAGCAGGTTCAGAAAATTTGCTACAAGGCCTCCTTTTATTTTCCCAGTTTAAACTATTACAATATTATACCAGGAAGATGTCTTCAACAGTAAAATATAACTGTCATTTCCCAGTAGATTTTACTGGATCAGCCGAGGCTCAAAAGTGGCACATTCACCTTGGACTCAGGAGGTTAGAGTTCATGCACCTCTCCAGAAATCTGGGCACAAGAACAAGGTTGACATTTCAGTGCAATACTGAGAGAGTGCTGCACTGTTGGAGGTGTCCATTGGATGTGACATTTAGAATAAACCTTTCTCATGTTGGTATATCCATGGTGGGTAGTGGGTGTCTTGACTTGAGATGAACTATTTGATTTTTTAAGTGATTGGCATCTCAATTCAAAGAGATAAAGTCAAATAACATCATGTTTGGTTAAAATGAGCTTGCTGCCAAAGTGCATATTATAGGGTGGATTTTACAAATGCGTATCCTGACAAGGAACGTCGCCCATATTAGGATAAACCTCCCACAATTGTAATGGATAGAACATTATCGGGAATGGTGCCCGTAGTCCAGGCACTCGTCCATGATGTACTATGAGGTTATTCATGAAGGCCCTTTCTTCTCAACCTTGCCCATTGCCTGAATTGTGCTGACCCTCAGTTTAAATCACCACCTGTCAGCTGTCTCTCAAAAGGGGAGAGCAGTCTATGGTCCTGGGGGACCATGACGACTTTCACAACAGTACCTTTGGCCTATGTGTTTTCAGTATGCCTATCAGTGGTGTGTTTAATGAAAATAATTACAGCAAAGCTATGCCACATGAGGCAGAGTGCCTATTCCTTATAAGATCCTTCAAATTTTTTAATGTTTTTTGTTTTATGTCCTCGGTACTGATGGCAAACATTGCAATTATTTGTTCGCATGTAAAAATAAATAGAAAAATGTTAACCCGAATTTATTTGCAAAGGAATCTATTTAAAAATGAAAAGAAAAATTGCTGATGAAATATTCAAAACTAAAAAGCACAAAAATGTTTTACAAGCAAATGTACATTTCATTTGTGAAGGTGTAGATTAATTGAAATATTCAGCCAACGTACATGGCAGAGGAGCAGATTGAAAAGTGCTGCAAGTACAGACAGTGTGTGTGCTCACAAAAGCATGAAATTGTCAGATGCTCTGCCATCAATGCTCTGATGTACGAAGGAATCAGGCCTTTTAATTTGCAAGTGCATTGCACAGGCTTTCTGAATAATTTACTATTTTTTTCAGTGGAAAAACGTAAGCAGCAACATCACCAAACAAGAATAACTTTCCCAAGATCATGACTTAATAAATCCTTTATATCTAGTCTATAAAATATCCTCATCCCATGATTGGAAATTGAATTATTTCTTTTCCTTGCCAATACAGAATGGATGATTAAGTATTTTTATGATAGAAATACAGCCTGAGGAATGAACTAGTCGCTTGTGTGTCTCCTTCAACTGGAAACAGAAATACAAAGCAAAAAAGAACGATAGTAAAAGAGGGCAACACAGAGGAATAAGAGAATTTTGTTTTTGAGAGGCAGGAGAAAGAGGATCAAGTATGACCAAAACTGTGGTTTTACTATTGGATTTTGAATCAAAGAGCACTATTGACCAGATCAACTAGACAGGGAAGGGAACACATGATTGCTGATATTCATACTTTACATTTGTTAAGTAATTGCAATGCAGGCATTATAGAGTTAATTTAGCAAATATCCCTCCAAAGTATGTGCATTTTCCTTGTCAACCTACATTTTTCCTTAATTTATCCTCAAAAGAATGCACTGTTGAATAAAATTCATTTGAATTTATCAAATAATTTGAACACGTATTTAGACCCGTGCTCTGCTTAGGATATTTCAAGGACAAATGTGGAAAACATTATGCGATCGAGGATAAGCCGTCAAGATAGGGATTGGAACTAGATATTTTGAAAGTATGAGATAAGATGTACTGTTCAAAGAGTCAAGTAAAGCCCTATCCTGGGAAGTAGAGATTTAACATCTGATTCCAACGGTTGTATGTTAGGCCCACTCAAGAAATTGAACACATGATCCAGGCTGATACCTCAGTGCTGTATTGTCAGAGGTCCAAGCTTTCAGACTAAATCAAATATCAGATAGGAACTGAGGTTATCTTAATGATATCGCTTTGCAGCTATTAATTTAATTGGTCACAATTAATCATCTCACTTCATTCTATATGGAATATGTATAATACAAACTTACAAAAATTATGTTTAAGTGTTTTTAATCACCTCAGATCGCTGTAAAATGAATAGAATTGCATTGAAGCTTCAATAATGTTTGCTTTGCAGACATGCATTTTGATCCTGATGTCATAGATCTATTCAATAGATTCTATATATTCATACAAATGTGCAACATAATTGAAAGCAAAATCACCCTCTCCAACATGTACCTTAACTTCAACCTGGAAAGGCCAGTCTTTGGGTGTGATTTAGCCACCATGTTGCCAGAGGCAATGGGTGAATCCTACAAGGGCCACAAATCGGGCTCCGCGCCGGGCCGATCAAGAGACACCCTTCGGCCCAACCCGATCCCCTCCCAACACTCACCATTCAGCTGTACCCAGGCACACCATGAATGATTCTGGAGGGGGAAGTGTCTATGGCAGTGCCTTTCACAGCCTTGTGCGAGCACACCCCCACTTACATGGAGCTGTCGTCCATCACACTCACCTGACTGTCTCCGAGCTTTTCCAGTGCTGCCTGCTGGGGTTCCCTTTCAGTTGTCCATCTGAGCTGACCGGCCGCTCAGCCCACCCACTGACTGAACTCCCACAAAGCACCTATGCCCTTTTCCTCATCACTATGGACCCCCTGATGCCACCTTCCACTTCCCCATTGTTACCCTCGAGCTCGAACCCTTTTCCTGAAAATGCTGGATGATCTTAGCAGGTCTGACAGTATCTGTGGAGAGAGAGAGAAAGGAGCTAACATTTCGAGTCAGGATGACACTTTGTCAAAGCTGGAGAGAACTAGCTTTGACAAAGAGTCATCCAGACTCGAAACATTAGCTCCTGTAATATCCCGCACAAACCCACTGAAAGGGGCACAGAGGATGGAAACAGCATGGGCGGTATTCCCCCCTCCCCCCATGCCGGGGTTGGGGGGGGGGGAGAATCGCTGCGGCGCCGCACGAGTCACGCCATGCTGCCCTGACACCCGCACACTATTCTCCCAAACCCCCCCCGAAACCAGCGCCGCGAGAATCGCGCTGGGCCGCTGGGAGAATCGGTGCAAACGGGGAGCGGCGATTCTCTGGCCCGGATGGGCCAGGCGGCCGGCGAAAAAAATGAAAGACCTGCCGGCGCCGTTCACCCCTGGTCACTGCTAGTGGAAACTGTGCGGGAACGCTGGGGGGGGGGGCGGGAGCAGCCTGTGGTGGGGGGAGGGGGCTCCTTCACCTGGGGGGGGGCCTCCAATAGGGTCTGGCCCACGATCGGGGCTCACCAATCGGCGGGCCAGCCTCTCCCCCCCCCCCGGGCCTACCTCCTTCCTCGGCCGACCCCAGAACACCGGCGCCATGTTGGTGAGGGGCCGGCGCGCGTAGGAAGTTCCCCGCGCATGCGCAAAATGGCGCAGCCCAACTGCGTTTGCGCAGGAATGAGCTGCCCCAACTGCGCATGCGCGGGTTGGTGCAGCGTCCATTTGGCCCCCTGTTGGGGCCAGAATAGGTCGTGCCCGGGCCCTGCTCGCGCCATCGTGAAACGTGTCGGCGTTCACAATGGCGTGCGCACTTAGGGCGCGATTCTCCGCTGCCCACGACGGGTCAGAGAATAGCGGGAGGGCCTTCCCGACATTTTTCCCGACCTCCCGCTATTCTCCCCCCCCCCACGGCCGCCCCATGACACGAATCGCTGCTCGCCGTTTTTTACGGCGAACAGCGATTCTCCCCTGGCCGATGGGCCGAGTCCCAGGCCTTTACGGCCGTTTTCACGAACGCAAACACACCTGCTCTCACCGTTCGTGAAAACGGCCGCAAAGTGCCGTTCCGGACTACCATGGCACCGATTGGCACGGCCGTGCCAAGGGTGGCATGGGCCCGTGATCGGTGGGCACCGATCGCGGGCAGCGGGTCTGATACTATTTGTTCCTCCGCCGCCCCGCAGGATCAGCCCGCGGGGCGGCTGAGGGGCATGATGGCCCGCGCATGCGCGGTTTTGACGCATATGCGTGATGACGTCATCTGCACACGCGCGGGTTGGAGCCGTCCAATCCGTGCATGCGTGGCTGACGTCATCGTGCGCTTCAGCCGCCGTGACGCTTGGCACGTGGGCTTAGCGACGGTCGCTAAGCCCGCGATGCCGTGCTTCGCGGGGCCGCGCTGCTAGCCCCGCCCGGGGGGGTGAATCGGGCCCCGGGAGGGGGCGCGGAGGTTGCCGTGAACACACCAGTTTCACGGCAGCCTTTACGACTCTCTGCATTTGCGGAGAATCGCGCCCTTAGTCCCGGGAGTGGAGAATCCTGCTCCATTTCTTTTGATTTGCTTTTTAAAATCTTGCTGATTGAGATACAACCCTATTCTGACTTTCCACATACTGAGAGGAGTACTTTCATTTGCCTGACCTTTGACATTGGCTGCTGATGTCACTAAATGGAAGTATAAATATTTGACTTCATTTCAAATAGTTTAATCTGTAGGAAAAATAAATATTGGGCATAATCTGTAATTTAACAAGGGTATTTTATAACAGTAACAGCACATTATATGGGTTTGTTCATTATATCTGTAGCCAGGATAAATGATGGTTGATGAGGGAATTCCAAAGATTCCTGGGACAATACAAGCTATCACGCACCATGATGAGCACAGCACTTTATTTTTCTTCCACTGCCCCCAGAGAATGTAACTATAATGCATAAACTGGAGAACTCTGAGAAAAACTTTGCTGTTGCTGATGATATTTGCAGGCTGCACAATTATGTCCTTTGCATATCTGTAAGTAATTAATTTGTTTGTGGTGTTATATTAGTCGACCTGATATCTGCAATTATCCGCTAATATGAACAAATTTGCAGCCCATGCCCACAATCCTCTAACTGTGACGCTAACTCCAACATAACCCAATGATTCCGTGAAGGGAGAAATAAAACTGACTGAATAAATCAGGAAGGCGTGTTAGGCAAACCAATGTTCAGTGGCATAGATAGCCGCAAATTAATTGAATAGAACAGACTGCTGTTCAATTAAACTATTTAATTTAGTTACATATGAAATTGGCCCAGAAAACCCTATCATTTTGGAGAGATGTCTATTTGTTTGCTCCCAGATCAGGGAATGAAAGGGAGCAGGCAGAATAACCCTGCTTGATTGACAAATGCAACTGTAACACTAATAATGATGTTACACATGTCAGTTTGTAATATCCCAATGCAGGTGACTGAAATGAGGCAGTGACAGACATATTGAGAGGCATCATCTTTAATATTATACAGCTGACAGTGTTAACAATCCTTATTCTCAAAATCGGCATGTAATAAGTCAGGTAGTGATATGAAAATGCTTGGAGTGCGTGCGAGTAGACAAAGCTTGCAAGAAAATCCTTCTGGTCCAACTCCGTGACTTCCTTTGCATCATTCAGAATATGACACTTCATTTGAATCCAAATTTACAAACTTTGGTCGGCCTTATAAGGTTAATGATGTACTTCATGGATGGGATTCTCCAGTCTCATCTGTGGTGGGCACCTCTGTGAAGAAAAACAGAAAATTTGGCGTTCCAGCATAAACTCCATTAGCTTTCAGCAACACCGGAAAATCCCAACCACGGACAAGGATGGAGGATTTTGGCCCATGAGTTAAAAGTTGCAGTAATATTTTTAATAAACATGGCTAGCGCAAAGTTGGAAGCAGGAGTACGTCACAATGCAAATACAGCTTTTATTAATGAATCTACAGTGCATGGTCATAAATGACATTCTTGTTACTGTTACTGTGATAAATTATCATGCTTTATCCTTCTTAACTGGGTGTTGGGGAAGTGGAGGATTGTACAGGACATTAAACAATTTTTTGCACAAACATTATGATGCCTCTGTCACTTTGTTCTGCAATGTGGGCTACCCCTGGACCCTTTGCCCATCTCTCCAGGCAATCCCCCTCCCCATGTCACCCACCCACCCTCCGACAGTGGTCATGACCCAGGAGCTGTGTCCCATCGCCTGTGTATTCGGATGTTGACTGCTGCGTGTGTGGTGTTGACAGTGTCCAGGCATCAAGGTGCGATCGGAATGCTAGGTAATGACTCCCACCTGCTACATGGCCTGCCTACCCACGGGAACCCACTTAGCATGTGTCAAGTGCTCCCTTAACCACGTTTGCTAATTCCCTATATGGTTTTGCTCAGTAGGCTAGACAGCTGGTTTGTGATGCAGAACAAGGCCAGCAGCGCAGGTTTAATTCCCGCACAAGCTTACCCGAACAGGCGCCAGAATGTGGCAACTAGGAGTTTTTCACAGTAACTTCATACTTGTGACAATAAAAGATTATTATTATTATTAGCAGGACAGCATGGTGGCGCAGTAGGTTCGTCCTGCTGCCTCACGGCGCCGAGGTCCCAAGTTCGATCCCGGCTCTGGGTCACTGTCCGTGTGGAGTTTGCACATTCTCCCCCTGTTCGCGTGGGTTTTGCCTCCACAGCCCAAAGATATGCAGGCTAGGTGGATTGACCATGCTAAATTGCCCCTTAATTGGAAAAATGAATTGGGTAATTGTTTTTTAAAATTATTGTTCGCGATAGCCTTCAGCCGTGCAGCAGAGGCCTCAGCAGTCGGTGAGTGTTATGGGTGATCGGTGGAGCAGACGGACAGGGGTTGCCCCTGGTTTGGGTTTGGGTTCCAGGGGTTGGCATGGTGGTGCCGTGAGCGATTGCCCCCCAAGTTGCTACCCCAAGCGCCTCCCCCCCCAACCCTCCCATGGCTGCCCACCCCTGCGGATGGTCCCTGGCCCCCGCCGTGCACTGGGGTGGCAAGCCCAGCCCCCACGGTCTCTTTGCCTGTGAGCAAAGATTGCTACTCCCCTCCTTGGCTCCCCACGACATCCTTCCACCAGGTTCTCATTTTTCAAAAGGAGTACTAATCGGCGCCAGCGTGACCACTTGCTGGGGAGGCCGATGAATGACAGCACACCATTGGATGATGGGTGGCTCTTGGGGTTTAAGTGGTGATAATTGGTTTCTCGCCATGCTGTGGCGAAATTCTGATTTCGCCTACGGGAGCACGCTGGGTGCAATGCAAACTGTTTGGCGCCTTGCTCCGTTGCAGTTATTGCCCCTCCCTATTATTCACCAACCTCGCTGTGCTTGAGCGCGAGTGTAATGAAGCCGGAGGATCGTGCCCTCAGTCACATTTTTGGACCCTGGTGAGTTTCTTAGTGGTTTAGCCCACACTTAAGGCGTGATTCTCCGGCTGCCTTCACTCAGCAACCTGAGAATCCCACCTGAGGTCAATGGACGTCTCCATTGTCTGCCTCTTGCCCGTAGCGTTCTTGTGGCGGGCGGGGCGGAAGAATCCAGCCCTTTGAATTTTTTTTAGCACTGGGGAGCTGAACCCAGCGATTAGGCCGCCATTTTGAAAGGGTGCCCCAATCTCTAAGTGAGCATTTGCTCCCCCACAGCTCCACCCATGGGCACTGTCGCCCCCACACATATGGACACTACCCCCTACCCCAATGAGGACACCCACCTATGGGGTCGCTGGGATCCCCCTCTTCAGGCCCCCCCAAAACCCTTTACAACACCCCCTCCCTTCTAGGACCCCCACCTATCAACCCCCAACCTCCCGGAGGCCCCTACTTACCTGCCCTGCACTACTCCACCCTTCAAACACCCCTCCACCCGCATTTCATGGATATGGCCCTCTCACCCCCTGACCCTTGGCAGTGCCACCCTGTTAGTTGAGTCCCGTGTACTGCCATCCTGGCATCCAGGCAGTGCTCCTGCTGGATTGGCAGTGCCAACCAGGCACGGCTGCAGGTTCCCTGGGGTGGTCGAAGAATCAAGGGAGACTGTGAATCCGACGCAGATAGGTCGTAAGTCGGTTTACGACCTACTGCCGCGTAATTCGGTCCTTCCCATTTGGGGCGGGGTTCCGACTCTGATGTCTCACAGAATTCCGGAGAAGCTCATGAGGCGTGGAAGCTGTCGGTTGGCTCGCCGGAAGCCTCTCCTGGCATTCTCTCACCATGTTGGACACTCGCTTGAGTGCAACATGGCCGGAGAATGCGTCCAGCCCAATTTTATCTTGACTCCACCTCTACCAGAGCCCACTGGCTGCTTAAACCCCCATCCATGGCTTTAATCTGCAAACCTGACTATTGCAACACACTGTTGGCTGGCCTTCCACATCCTCCCCTCTGTAAATGAGGAGTCATACAAAAGCCTGCTACCCAATCATAGATCATAGAATTTACAGTGCAGAAGGAGGCCATTCAGCCCATCGAGTTTGCACCGGCTCTTGGAAAGAGCACCCTACCCAATGTCAACATCTCCACCCTATCCCCATAACCCAGTAACCCCACCCAACACTAAGGGCAATTTATCATGGCCAATCCACCTAACCTGCACATCTTTGGACTGTGGGTGGAAACCGGAGCACCCGGAGGAAACCCACGCACACACAGGGAGGATGTGCAGACTCCGCACAGACAGTGACCCAAGCTGGAATCGAACCTGGGACCCTGGAGCTGTGAAGCATTTGTGCTATCCACAATGCTACCGTGCTGCCCAATGTCCTAACTCTCACCAAGTCCCTTTCACTATCGCTCTGTCCTACTGACTTACACTTCCGGGTAAACAGTGCCTCAATTGTATAATTCTGCCATTGGTAAATATGTTTTCAGCAACCAAGAAAGGATATGTTTGCCACAGAGGGAGTTTACCAAATTATTCCTGGGATGGCAGGATTGTCGTATGAGGAGGGATTGGGTCGACTGGGCCTGAATTCACTGGAGTTTCGATGAATGAGAGGTGATCTAATAAAGCACGTAACATTCTGACAGGGCTGACAGGCTAGATGCAGGAATGTCATTTTCTCAGGTTAGGGGGGTCTAGAGCCACAGTCTCAGGATACGGGATGGCCATTTAGGACTGAGATGAGGAGACCCTCCTTCACTCAGAGGGTGTTGAACCTGTGGAATTCTCTCCCACAGAAGGCTGTGGAGGACAAGTCACTGAATACATTTAAGAAGCAAATTGATAGATTTCTCGGCTCTAAAGGTGTCAAGGGGAGGGGGAGAGCGCGGGAGTATAGTGTTGAGACAGAGGATCTTTTTAACCATATCTTTGTTCTATGTTTTAGTATCTCCTCGTGTGGATGTGCAAAATTTTGCTTGTTAATGCTCTTGTAAATCCCTATTCAGACAATTCACTAAAAGCATTACATAAATGCAATTTGCTGATGTTGTTGTTGATTGTGCTGGTTTCAATATTTTCTGTCGAAAGTATTGATCTCATATTTGAAGGTTACAAGAAATAAGGGAAAATAAATAAAGTTTTATTATAACCTTGTTTTGATCATGAGAGGGTTGATTTTCCATCAGGCGTTTTTGGAGAATGCACAGTTCCCATATGCAAAGAAGAGGAAAGTGAATAACCGGCCTCCATCCAATTTTCCTGTTGGTTGTTGGGAATTTCCATCTTCTCCCACTACATTTTCCTCTCCCGGGACTGAGGGAGAACCAGTTTTGAGGGGTGTATTTCTAGAAGTAAGCCTGAGGCCTGTGCTCAGTCCCTCTCCATACGGAAGTTTTGAGAAGAGCAGTCAGGGTGGATCAAAGGATCAACAAAACAAAGTCTCTTTTCTTTCAGGGACAGTCGGGAATCGGTGTAAAATGCCTTCTGCCTGCTATTTTGGGTAATCGAGCTGGGCCTTTCAAGTCAGTTCCCAATGCTGGGTCCTGAAACTGGGTATGTTTGCTGAGGATGGTGCATTTGCCCATGCTGATGACACAAACCTGAAAGCACAGGTAAGGCTGAGCTGTATTTCAGATCTGCTCTGCCTGATTAGCCCCAAGAAAATCAAACCTTTCACATTTTACTGAGATAGAAATGGCACTTTTTCCAAAATATGCTTTGGATGAATCAATTGGCATATCAGCAGTATGTGGGAATGAAATGGTGACAAGTTGATGGAGGGTTTCTCTACCTTAAAATTTTACTTGGTTTTTTTCAATTGTGACATGTTGTGATAGGGGAATTGAATTCTATCAGCAAGAAACAGAAATAAGGCAAATATGGGTAGGATGTGAAGGCAGCTGGAAGCCGTTTAATAAAAAATATGTCTAATGTATTCTCAAAAGATTTCCTTTTTTAATTGTATTAACAGGCATAGACACTATCAAAGGCATTGTTCCCAATCAACAATAATGTTTCAACTGTGCACAGGCAGTAACTCCCGCCAGGGTACTTGGTTTTTGGCCCTTTTCGCCCAGTTTTTGGGTGATGATTGGGGGGGGGGGAGCTTTAGTAATTTGATGGGATAATGTCCCCACATAAAAGTAATGCCCAACAAGTACAACATAAGGCAGCAGAGGAGTAAAGAATCATCACCAGACTCACAAGGCCCTTGTGACTCATTGGTGGAGGCTCCTTCTGGGTCTTTCACCTCTCCGTGGATGGCCGAGATGCTGGCGAGCTTCTTGATGGAGGAGTTCAAGAAGCAGTGGCAGGTGCTCTCTGAGGACCTGGAGAAGGCAATGAAAGGGGTTCTGGTCCTCATCTGTGCATCCTTGGAGAAGATGGGTCAGAAGGTAAAGGACCAAGGTACGGTGATACAAAGGGTGAAATTGGGACTCTCAAACCAGAGTGACCGTATTGTTTCCCTGGAAGTGAAGATGGCAGTGCTTAGGATTTTTGTTCTTGTTTTGTTTGGGGTTGGGTATGGAGGTGGGGGGAGGGGAGGATAGGGATCTTTGTTCTCCTTTTAGCTGTTTGTTTGTTTAGTGGGGTGTGACTTTACTGTGAAGCAGGGTTGGGGGGAGGGATAGACTGATGATGGTAACTAGCTCTTTGTCTCTGTTCTGTCCTATGGAGCGGTTGGTGGCCATCTTGGGTGGGGCTGGTATCGGCACTGGTTGAATTATTGCTGGGTAACCCCACATGATGGGAATGGCTGACTCTGGGTTGAGGGGGTGTGAATCTCCCTGTCCAGCTGATAAATTGAAATGTAAGGGGGTTAAATGGCGCAGTAAAAAGATCACTGGTGTTTGCATGCCTGAGAGGTTTTAAGGCTGATGTGGTGTTCTTACAGGAGACCCACTGTATCAAGGACCAAACAAGGTTAAGAAAGGGTTGCATGGGAAAGGTCCACCATTTGGGTTTTGATGGCATGGCTCGGGGGCTGCACTGTTGATCAACATGAAGGTATCTTTTTCAACTGCTAATATACTGACGAGATATATGTAATTGTAAGTGGGTCGCTGACGGGCACCTTGGTGGTCCTAGTTAACATGTATGAACCGAACTGAGATGACATGGCATTTATCAATAAGGTTCTGGTTTCTATTCCGGATATGGATTCACATCAACTAATTCTGGAGGGGGAACTTTGATTGTGTTTTGGATCCCCGATTGGATAGAAGTCAGAAATCTCTGAGCCTGTCAGGGGTAGCAAAGATGATGTTGGTCTGAATGGGACAGATGGCAGGGACAGACTTGTGGAGATTTATGTATCCGAGGGATAAGGAGTTTTCCTTTTTTTTCTCACGTACATCGGCTCTACTCCCAGATTGACTTCTTTATGGTGGATAGGTCTGTTCTTTCTGGGGTGAAGGGGTTGGGGCACTCTGCTATCACTATTTTGGGTCAAGTGTCGCATTTTGCGGACTTGATATTGGAGCCAGGCCCCTCTCAATGACCCCTGTGGGGGACAAGGAATTCTGTGAGTATATATCCTCGGCCATTGTGAGTACACTGAGTTCAATAGGAATTAGGCACTTTTGGTTCCACATTGTAGGAAGCTCTGAAAGTGGTCTTTAGGGGAGGAGATAATCTCCCACAAGGCACATAAGGACAAATCTGGAAGGGTGGAGAGGCAGAGGTTGGTGGGCTTTATCTTCAAGGTGGACCGCCAGTGCTCGATTGCCCAGGCACTGGAATAGTTGGTGGGTAGGAAAAAATTGCAGATGGAATTTGAGCTGCTCTCAACAAGCAAGACAGTGAACCAGTTGCAATGCTCAAGACGGACCTTTTACAAATATGAGGAGAAGGCCAGTTGGATTTTAGCGCACCGGCTGAGGCAGCTGGCTGTCTCCTTGGAGATAGTGCAGATAAGGGATTCGGGTGGTTTTCACCCCAGGGAAGGTTAATGCAATGTTTGATGCCTTTTATCGAGAACTATATAGGTCAGAGCCTCCAGAGGAGAGACTGTCAGTGATGTAGTTTCTGGACAGGTTGTTTTTCCCGGTGGTGGAGCAGGGAAGAAGGGAAGAGTTGGAGGCGATGAGTGGACCAGAGGAAATTATGAAGTGTATCAGATTAATGCAGTCGGGTAAAGCTCCTGGTCCAGATGGGTTCCCTATTGAATTCTATAAGATGTTTGTGGGTCAGTTGATCCCACTGTTGCTCGAAATGTTCAATGATTCCTTGTCCGGGGGGTACTGACGGCCATACTGGTGCGGGCATTGATTCCCTGATCCTGAAGAAGGGGCGGGGGGGAGGGGAGCGGCATGAGCATAAGGTGTCTTTATATGCAGATGATCTGTTTCTGTATATCACCGATCCACTTTCCAATATAGCGGAGATAAAGAAGCTACTTAGGAGTTTTGGCTCCTTCTTGGGGTATAAGCTGAATCTGGACAAAAGTGAATACTTTCCGGTGAATCCCCCAGGAAGGGGAGCTGATCTGGGGAAGTTGCCGTATCGTCCGGCCAGGCTTAACATCCGTTATCTGGGAATCCGGGTCGCTCACAATTGGGCCTCACTCCACAAGCTTAACTTTGCTAGTTTGGTGAATGAGGTGAAGGCCGAGTTGAAAAAGTGGATCGACCTCCCTCTGACCTTGGCGGCCATGTGCAGAGTGTAAAAATGAATGTTCTCCCGAGGTCTTTGTTTCAATGCCTCCCAGACTTTCTCCCCAAATCTTTCTTTGGTAGGGTCAATAAGCTGGTATCCTCCTTTACTTGGATGGGCAAGACTCCATGGATTCATAGAGCATTTCTGCAGAGAAAGGAAGCGAGGGGGCCTGGTTCTACCTAACTTGTTATTTTATTACTGGGTTTCAAATATTGAAAAGGTGACGGGGTGGCTTAAGGATCCAGATTCTATATGCGGCAGATGGAGGTGGGTTCGGGCAGAGGTTTAAGTTTGATGGCCCCGGTTAATGCCCCGCTTTAATTTTCCCCTGCAAAATGTGCCTCGAGGCCGGTAGTGGCCACTCCGAGGTTTTGGAGACTGTTTAGGCAGCATCCTCAGCTGCCTAACATGTCAATGTTGGCCCCTATTTGCAGAAACCATTTGTTTGTACCATCTGGCTTAGACTTGTTGATCAGGGCATGGGGGAAGGAGAGGTTTGGGGACATGTTTATTGAAGGGAAGTTAGCCGGTATTGAGGAGTTACTGGAGAAGTTCCAGCTTCCGAGATCTAATGTATTTAGATATTTGCAGGTTCAGGTTTTTTTGTGAAAGGACATTCCTTCATTTCCCCTTGCACCGTCGCCCTCGCTCTTGGATAGGTTACTGTCTCTGGCCAAGTTGGGTGAGGGGACGATTTCAGATATCTATGGATGGATCCAGTTGACGTAGCTGGCTTTGTTGGAGGGAGTAAAGAGAAAATGGGAGGGTGAACTGGGTCTGGTTATTAATGGGGTGCTGTGGAGTGAGGCTCTTCAAAGGGTCAACTCCACCTCCTCTTATGCTGGGCTTAGCTTGATGCAGTGCAAGGTTGGTACAGGGCGCACTTGACCAGGGCGCGGGTGGAGAATAAGTGTGAATATTGTGCTGGGGGGACCGGCAAACCATACGCACATGTTCTGGTTTTGCTCTAAGTGATCTTCTGGGTCTCCATTTTCAGCACTATGTCGGGGATTCTGCGTATTCCGCTGGAGCTGTGCCTGTTGGTGGCTATTTTTGGTGAATTGGACTCGCCGATGCTGCAGACGGGGACGAAGGCAGACATCCTCGCCTTCACCTCATTGGTAGCCTGGAGGCGCGTTCTGCTCAGGTGGAGGTCCTTGGTACCACTCAGTGCCTCGGTCTGACTGATTAATCTAATAGAGCTTCTGTTCCTTGAGAAGGCCAAATACACCATGAGGGGTCAGTGAAAGGATTCTGCTCAAGGTGGCAGCCTTTCATTTCCTTTTTCAGTGAGTTGGTTACCATCAGTTGCTGGGCAAGGTGGGGAGGTTGTGTTTTTTGGTTGTTTTGTTTATTTATGGGGGGGTTGGGGGGTTAATTGTGGGTGGGTGTATTTTGAAATGGTGTCTGCTGTATGTTATTGTTTGGTTACACCTTGTTATACCGAAAAAAAATTTGAATAAAAATATGCTTTCAAAAACACAGGTTTTAATAACATTTAATAACATTCAGGGCCTCACGGTAGCATGGTGGTTAGCATCAATGCTTCACAGCTCCAGGGTCCCAGGTTCGATTCCTGGCTGGGTCACTGTCTGTGTGGAGTCTGCACGTCCTCCCTGTATGTGCGTGGGTTTCCTCCGGGTGCTCCGGTTTCCTCCCACAGTCCAAAGATGTGCGGGTTAGGTGGATTGGCCATGCTAAATTGCCAGTAGTGTAAGGTTAATGGGGGGATTGTTGGGTTACGGGTATACGGGTTACGTGGGTTTAAGTAGGGTGATCATTGCTCGGCACAACATCGAGGGCCGAAGGGCCTGTTCTGTGCTGTACTGTTCTATCTATCTATCTACTGCAAAAATATATAAAAAATAAAATATGACAATTTCTTACAGTCATCACAGAAGGTATTTCAGAACATTTTGTTGCAGGTATGTTTTCTTGATTCCAAACAGTGGTCAATCTCACACCATGACCTGGATTTTTGCTTCTGGGTTGGGGATGTGGAATCGGGACAATTACTGGCTCCGCAAAGCTGAACCCAGGAAAAAGGGCCCTGGAAATTGGAATTTCCATTCCAGGGAGGAGGCATGATGAAAGGAACGTTGGTCCTGTAGCCCAGGAAATAAGTGTGGAGGCTGAGGCGGACTGGCCAGAAGGCACAGCATGGCACAGTGTGGAAAAGAAACAGTAATACACAAAACACACCTTCAGCTCTACACACCCTACTCCCCCCCATACCCTCATGCCCTATGCATGCCAACCCATGCCACCTCATGCCCCTGCACCTATCCCCATGCCCTCCATGCCACCTCATGCCCCTGTACCATCCCCATATAACCCCATACCTTCAATGCCACCTCATGCGCCTGTACCATCCCCACAAAACCCCAAACCCTCCATGCCATCTCATGCCCCTGTACCCATCCCCATATAACCCCATACTCTCCATTCCATCTCATTTCCCACTCACGCCCATAGTCCCCGATGCCCTGCATGACCGTCTATGCTTTTCTGCACACAGCAAGCAGTTTTTTTTAACTGCAAACATTTTTTTCAGTGATAGGACAGGCCTTGTAAGTGCCTTGACAGCTGGACAGTTCCCTTTCGCTTTTGACCGTTCTTCTTGACAGTTCTGACATTTCCCTTAGACAGGCCCCTTTGACAGGTGCTTTTGACAGTTTCGACAGGTGATTGTGACAAGCCTGTTGACAGTTCCAATGAGCTTGACAGTTAAAACATTTCTGTATTTTTTATGCATATATGTGCCTACTTCTAACAATTCCACAGGGCACCAGACCTCCACCAAAGGTGTCCCAGGACCATATTCAGCAAGTCCATAAAACTCAGACCAGGACTTAAAGCCCTGATTTCCCTGCCCACCACCTGGTGGGGAAATGCCCACGGAATGGCAAAATAGCCCTTAATAGGGTCTTTAACTATCTGAATTGACTTCCCAACTCCTTGGGATGGTTAGCATATATGCTTCTGGTCTCACTTTCAGTAAAATGCCTGATGCACAATCAATTGTACAAAGACAAGAGTTGGATAAAACTGAGGCTTTATTGCTTGAAGATGTGTGGCCTCCCACAGCAGCTGGTGAAATGGCTGCTGAATGAGGACACGCATATTTATATTCCGCCTACTGGGTGGAGCCAGCAGGCCGGGACTACCGGCGAAACTGTAGTACAGGTCCTACCTTACACCACCTAATAATGGTTATTGGATAAACATATGGATGATAAGGGAATAGTGTAGATGGGCTTTAGAGTGGTTTCACAGGTCGGCGCAACATCGAGGGCCGAAGGGCCTGTGCTGCGCTGTAATGTTCTATGTTCTAATACAGGTGTAACATTGGTTTACCACAATGCCCCAACAGTGGGATTGTGTCAGGATACGTTTCCAACCGGGTTCCTCTTGATTTTATGCATCATTGTACTTTCCACCTGTCTTATAGGGCTGGTTAAATTATGTTTCAATGAGATCACTCCTCATCCTCTGAACTCTAGAGAGTTGCGCTCAATCTCTCCTCATGGGCAACTTTCTGATCCCTAGAACTAATCTAATGAACCGTTGTTGCACCATCTGTAAGTATATCCTTGTGTCCTTCCTCAGGTACAAGACCAAATGACTGCTCCAGACTGTGGTCTTACTAAAATCTTGCAAAACCGCAGCAAGTTTTCATTTTCCTTGTTACTCTGACCCTTTGCAACAAAGGCCAACATTGCATTTGTCTAACTGCTAGCTGTACTGCATACTCACTTTCTATGTTTCTTGTTCAATGAATATCCAAGTCTCTCTGAACACCAACATTTCCTGTTTCTCTCCCATTCATACGATCTGGATTCTCCGGTCTCCCAGCCGCGTGCCTCTCGGTGGCGCGCCATTCGCTGGTGACGGATTCTCTGTTCCAGCCGCTTGTCAATGACATTTCTTATTGTTGCCACCCCATACTATCGGGAAACCAGTGGGTGGGGGTGCGCTGCCGGTGGGAACAGAGAATCCCGATGATGGAGAATTCCAGCCATTATGTTTCCTATTCTTCTTGCCAAAAAACCCTCACATTTCCCAATTCATTCATTCCCACCTTCTTGCCCATTCACTTGATCTGACTCTGTCCCTTTGCAAATGCCTTGTACCCACCTCACAGCTTAACTTCTCTTTGTACCATCAGCAAACCTGGAAGCATTATACTTGATCCTTTATCTTGGTATTTGATAAATATTGCAAATGTTTTCTGCTCCAGCAGTGTTCCTTGTAGCGCCACACTGGCAGGAATAGCCTGTCAACCTGAAAATAACATGTTCTATTCCTATCTTCCACTTCCTGTCCTTTAACCAATCCTCTATCCGTATATTACTCCCAACCCAATGATCCGTACCTTTGTTATGGCACTTTGTATAATGCTTTTTGACAATGCAGATATATGACATCAATTGGTTCCCCTGTACCTCCCCTGCGCATTACATCCTCAAAAACTCTACCAGGTTTGTCAAGAAATATTTGTGACTTTGAGGAAAATTTGGAGAAGGTAATGTTCCCTTAGCACCTGTTGCCATTGTTCTTCGATGTGGTAGAGGTCATAGGCCGGAAAGAAGGAGCTGCGGTAAATTCTTGCAGTGCTCCCTATAGAGAGCATGCATGGCAGTGCTAATGATCATCATTCTTTTGACTGTAAGCTGCAAATGTTACTTTCCACTTATAGCCCAAGCCTGAATTTTGGCAAGGTTTTGCTGCATATAGACATGGGCTGCTTCATTAACTGAGAACTTGTGAGTGCAGCTGAACCTTGAAATCATTAGCCAACATCCCAGAATACAACTCTTTATTCTGCTGAAATTACTTGTAACTGAAGATGTTGAATAGGTAAGGATGAAGTTAAAAGTGATTCAACATTTTGCCTGTCCACCCAATGCAAAGAAGAAAACAACAACAGAACGTTAAACAACATGGCTAAAACTGTAGTGTGTGGGGCACAGGATCAAACTGTCTAGTCTTCATGTCAGGCCACACCCCTTCAGTACTGAGACTATTTCTGATTATTGGGACACAAGAAAGACACTTGGCTCTGGAAACAGTGCAGACAAGAATCATAGTGTTGGCCTCATAATGTCAGGGGCATGAGTAGAGAAAAAGCCCAAGATAGACTGGCTTTTCAGTCCAGAAAGGAGATGACATTATACAGGTGGCATGGTAGCACAGTGGGTTAGCACTGTTGCTTCACAGCGCCAGGGTCCCAAGTTCGATTCTTGGCTTGCGTCACTGTACGGATTCTACACATTCTCCTCGTGTCTGCGTGGGTTTCAATTGGGTGCTCCGGTTTCCTCCCACAAGTCCCTAAAGACGTGCTTGTAAGGTGAATTGGACATTCTGAATTCTCCTTCTGTGTACCTGAACAGATGCCGGAATGTGGCGACTAGGGGCTTTTCACAGTAACTTCATTGTGGTGTTAATGTAAGCCTACGTGTGACAATAAAGAGTATTAGTATTAGGTGTACATAATAGTTTAAGGGAATAGTCAGATAAATGCAGGATATTATATAGAATTAAGGGTAGGACAAAGGAATATAAGTTCAAACAAATAAAAGGTAAATTTAAGACTAATATCAAGAAGTTCTTCACACCAATGATCAGCATAGTGGAACTGACCTCAAAAGAAACAGTTCCGGGGTCACTTAAGAAATATTTAGATGCAGCAATCTTTCTGAAGGGGTAGGAATGATCTTCTCTTCCATAATTGTCTTGGCATCGAGCGAACTGAAACTTAGCCATTGAATCAGAATTGTGTATTGGTTAATACCTGAACACAAAACCCCTTTCTCCTACAAAGTGAGAGTTTTTACATGTAGGGACTAAATCTATATGCCCGCGCAAACATTCCCTTGCATCAAACATGATTACTTATAAAAGATCTGCTGGCTAAGTTACAAAACAGCTCACTTTAAATTGTGAATAAGCAAACCAAATGAAAACGCTCTTTCTTCCCCAGGATGGAAACACTTCTGCGTGCGCCACATAATGGTTAAAATTAAGAATACAGAAAAAAAGACTTCCATGGAACAAATGTACCTCCAGCCACTGGGATTTTTATATATCACTGGAACGGGTCTATTCCTTATCCAATGTCTTGTCTTTCTCCGAATGTTAGAATTATTAACTACAGCTGCAGTTATGTTAACTATTACTGTTTCAGTGGTTATTATACCTGATTCCCAGCTCTGAATCAATGAAAGTAATTTATTCTCAGGTCCAGGCTGTTTTCCTTTGTTTTAGTCTTCACGAGGACTAATAATAATAATTGCTTATTGTCACAAGTAGGCTTCAATGAAGTTACTGTGAAAAGCCCCTAGTCACCACATTCCGGCGCCTGTTCAGGAAGGCCGGTACGTGAATTGAACCTGCGTTGTTGGCATTGTTCTGCATTACAAGCCAACTATTTAGCCCACTGTGCTAAATCAGCCCGCTTTAAAGGTGTAGGAAACAAAGGGATCGTATCCTTTTTACTTTAGGTTGAGTTCTGATTCGTTATTTTTAAACTAAAATATTCACAGATGTGTCCAAGTTATCTCAAAGAGGTTCATAAGTTTAACTCAAAGTGTCTTGTTGAAACTATGCCTAATCCTTGTTCATAGTTAACTCTCCCAGAACAATTAGAATAGTCCGCTGTGATGAAAAATGCTTTGAGCTGGATTGCAAATCCTTTAAGCAAAAATGATTAGTGCTTTTCAGTTTGGTGATTAATTTGTTTTATCCAATGAATCAGAAAGCTTTTTCACAATATAATGCACTTGAAAAATGACTACGTTAAACAAAAAGGTCTCTGGCTTAAAATATCAATTTTGATATTTTTAGTGTGTTGAGTTAGTCGTCCAACACTGTTCCGTCCTTGTAGCATCTGTGGCAAGAGAAACAGGTTTAACTAATGTGGTAGTATGACTAGGGGTATTACGGCTGATCGAGTCAATATGAACTGTTAATGGACTTTTTTTTTGTTTGTTCTCTCGTTTTTCCAACTCTGTAAATAATTACCGTGTTCTAACACGCCACTGTATATAGTTACGGGCCAGTGGGCAGCCACCATTGGAGAGGTATGATCCCACGTCACTAGTCATACTACCAGTCACTTATCCCACTCGCAGGGGACACGTCCCCCTCTCATTCCCCGTCTTCTCAAGAGGCACACGCCCCCCCGGTTCCTTTCTCAACAAGGGGTGAATGTGGTAGTATGACTAGGGGTATTACAGTACCTGGGAGTGTGAGTTGCTATTGGTGCAGAAGGCTCACTGCCCATTGGCCCAAGTTTTGTCTTCTCATTGGTCGAAAGGAAGGTAGCTCCGCCTATGAGGCGGAGTATAAGAACCCATGTTTCCCAGCAGCCAGGTCATTTCTGTACTCCTGCTGCTGGGCACACTTCTTGTAAATTAAAGCCTTCGATTCGGACTACTCCTTCGTTTCTGTGTCCATTGACCGCACATCAACTTCTTAGGTTGGTAATCCTGTGATAGAAGTGACGCAGAATCATGGACCTGAATTATTAGCTTCATTTCTCTCTCCAGGTTTACTGAGAATTTCTAGCAGCTTTTGTATTTTACTCGTGTGCCACTTCTTGGCTTTTACTATTTTGGACTCTATTATACAACATCAGAGGATTTTGAAAAATGCCATTTTTGAACCGTTAATATCCATGAATGTTTATTCCGACCTGATACCTTTAGCATCAATGTCATTTAATTTTTAGCACAGAAAAAGTCATTTTACAAATTGTGTTCCCCAAGTTGATGAACACCAGGTGGCGATAATGTTCTTAACTATTGTGACTGTGCACTGCACAATTTCTCATGGCCAATATCTGAACAAAGGTGAACTTACAAAATACAAGAAACCATTTACTGGCGAAGAAACACAGTAACATGTTTTTGACAATTACATAATGCAGAAAACTTACAATAAAAAGAAATTGGAATGTCATAGTTTTCAACAAAACACTCCTCATAGCAGTTAATAAATTGTAGTTGAACGTAGAACTTAGTATTGCCAGTTGCCAAGAATAAAAAAAGCCTCATAAAGCATCTAGGAGGTCAAATCTTTGCTGATCACAGAATTGTTAAGGCGCAAAAGGAGGCAATGAAGACACCGGATGCCCGAGAAGGTAAGTAAACGAGAGCTTATTAATTCACAGCAACAGCCTCTATGGCAGCATACGCACACAAACAGTCCCCAAGAGAACTACCAGAATGCCAGTCCCTATCCGGGCCAGGTTTTACATCGCACGGTTATGAGCCGCATGTAGGTGGGACCCAATCACTAGTGGAGAAGCTTGTATTCTACCAGCCCCCGTGGGCCTTGTGTGGGTTATTACAACTCCCCCCACCCAAAGGTTCCCCTCCATTGGTCAGCTGAGTGGGCCTTCTTTGCCACATGTGGCTGTGCCTCTGCTGGTGGTGATCCTGGATCAGGAGATGTGTATCGAGTCGTCAATCACCTTTTTCATGATGAACGACAGAGGGTCACTGGCAGGGGCTCAGCTCCAATATCGTCTGTAAGTGCTAATGCCTCCGTGTTAATGTCTGAGGCTGCGTCATCGCGAACTGTTGGTCATGCTGGTCTCTTGGCTGTATGGCAGTGTGAGGGGCGGTGGAGGCGTTCATGTGGCTGCCATAGTTTCCTCCAAGGCGGGTTCCCTGATCTTAACGTAGTCCATGTGTTTCTGCATGGTCTTCCCTCCGGTTCGAACCTTCTACGAATCATCATTGGATCTTCTAGGCACTACGCCTGAAATGTAGGACATGTACGGCATCTCCAGGTTTAAAGCCTCTCTCAGGTGTCTGGTAGTTGTGGTACTTCCTTTGGAGGTGCTGCTTCAGAGAATCATAGAATTTACAGTGCTGAAGGAGGCCATTCGGCCCATCAAATCTGCATCGGCCCTTGGAAAGAGAACTCTACTCAAGCACACGTCTCCATGCTATCCCAATAACCCCACTTAACCTTTTTGGACACTGAGGGCAATGCAGGCACACTGAGCCAAATGGCTTCTGTGATTACCCTCAAGAGGACCATGGGGACACCCTAATCGATCTCATATTTTCTCCACCTGTCCTGCCATCTTCAATGATTTGTGCACATATACACCCAGGTCCCTCTCCTCCCAGGTCCCTCTCCTCTGAAGAATTTTACGCCTTATTTTATTTTGTCTCTCTATGTTCTTCCAAACAAAATGCATCATCTCACACTTCTCCACATTGAACTTTATCTGCCACCTATCTGCCCACTCAACAAACTTGTCTCTGTCCTTTTGAATATTTACACTGCCCTCCTCACAATTTACAATACTTCCAAATTTCATGTCATCCGCAAACTTTGAAATTGTCCTCTGCACAGCAAGATTTCTATCAGAAAAAGCAAGGATCTCAATACCAACCCATGGGAAACTCCACTACATACTTCCCTCCAGCTGGAAAAAATATCTGTTGATCATTACATTGCTTCCTATTATTCCGCCAATTTGTATCCACATTCCTACTGTCCCCTTTATTCCACGAGCTATCACTTTTCTCGCAAGTCTGTATTGAATACCTTTAGAAAGTTCATGTACACCACATCAACAGCATTTCCCTCATCAACCCTCTCTGTTACCCCATCAAAACACTCCAGCAAGTTAGTTAAAAACAATTTTCCCTTTAGAAATCCGTGCTGGCTCTTTCTAAATCAACCCACATTTTTCCAAGTGAATACAAATTTTATCCCGAATATGTGTTTCCGGAAGCTTCTCCGCCACTGAAATTAAACTGGCTAGTCTGTAATTATAAATGTCATTTCTCTCAGTCGAGGGAAGGTGGTCAATTTTGGTGTTTCACACTTGCCCTAATTGATCAATTAACTCAAACCTGAATGATTTGAGATGAGGCAGGTTCAAAATCACACAATGTAGTCAATTTATCATTGGAGATTCGAGGTCAGTTCACACTGCAAATTATATAACATTGGGGGAACAAAATCTTCATAATAATTTCAGTGCAGGCTTTTGTGAACTGGATATATTTGATGTGCACTTAAAGGGTAGAAAACAGAATGTTGGAATGGATCATTTTCGATTTGGCACTCTGTAAACAGCTGATTAACACAAGTATCAGGGCTTGAACCACAGATAGTTACAATCAAGACCAAGGGCTTAAATATGGGGGCTGAGTGAAATGTGTGATGAATGTAAGAAATTGTTATATATTGGCTGGAATTCTGCAGCCATTGGAATTCACTGTTCCTGCCAGCAGCACACCACCTGCGAGTTTCCCAACAGCGTGGGGTGGCTTCAATGGGAAATCCCATTGACAAGTGGTGGGAATAGAGAATCCCGGCATCAGTAAATGGCACAACACCGAGATACGTGCGGCTGGGGGATCGGAGAATCAAGCCCTTGTAGCAATGTTACTAAAAACCCTGGGTTGAAATACATACAGGTAGAATGTCTGATAAAGCTGTGATTAATGAAGTAATCATTTATTTGAACCATTTATTTGTTTATAGAGGGATGGCCAATGGAATATTGTTGATAGAAAGGCGATTCCCTGGGTGTGGATAATTAATGAGTGTTTCGACCCAGCTAAGCAGATCATGGGATATCTTAATGGGATACAGACATTGTAATTAAGTGGGAGGAATCTGGTCTGCTTTTAGATTTGGCAGTTTTGCCATCGTACTTGGGTCTGACAAGACATAAAGAGCGGGGTTCTCTGATCCCACGCCGGGTCGGAGAATCGCCGGGGGGGCATGAATCCCGCGACGCCGCACCGATGCCGGGCCGCCAATTCACCGGCGACCGGAGAATCAGCGCCAATGGCGCCGGCATGGTCGCCACGGCGCCGGTGGGGGGCCACTCAACACGCCCCCCCCCCCCCCCCACCTGGACCCCCCCCCCCCCCCCCGGCTATTCTTCACGCTCGATGGGCCGAATGCCCGCCGAGTTCGGCTGAGTCCCACCGGCGTGTGTGGTCCTACCCGGGGGGACCACGGCGTTCTGGCTGCAGGGGCCGTCCTGGTGGGGGGGAGGGGGAGATCCTACTCTGGGGGGCCTCCATGTTGGCCAGGCACATGATCAGGGACTACCGATCGGCAGGCGGGCAAATTCTGGGGAGGGTCTATGTTCCTCCACGCCGGGCCTCTGTCGGGGGCATGAGGTTGACAACCCATGTGCATGCGCGGACCCGCACCGCCCGTGCTGGCACCCATATCGGCACCTGGAGCTGTGTGAAGTGCTCCAGTGCTGTGATGGCCCCCTGTGTGGCACAGGATCGCTGCTCCTAACGGCCAGATGACGCCGTCGTAAAAAGCTCCGGTGTTTATGACAACGTCAACACTTAGCCCAAGATTTTTTTGGGTTGTTCCTGAAAGGGTCTCCCTCCAAAGGTCTGCACAGAGAATAACAAGTAACCCTGATTGCTAACTTTATTTATGAGTGGATTTTGAACTGTGTTGGGTTCTTTTGCCGTAATATATGGGCACGTTTCAGCGACTCCATTGCACCCGACACAGATCCAAGTACAATGGATGAATCCTATCCGAGCCCCAAATTGGGATGAATGGCTTATTTAAATACCTGGAAGCCAGATTCACCCGGTCCCCAGAACTCACCAACCGTGCCTGGGGGACCTCGCCAGGGCACTGTTTAGTACTGGTCCACATAATCATGGCACCTGTGGGGGTCTCCCAGGCCATTGGAGACTCCCGGGTGATCAGGGACAGGGCAGGATGGCACCCTGGTACTCCCTGGCATCTGGACAACTTGGCACTGCCAACATAGTACACTGGCACTACAACTTGGGCACCTTAGCAGTGCAATCCTGGCATGACCAAGGTGCCAGGGGCACTGCCAGGGAGCCAGGCTGGCAGGGCCAGGTGCCCATGTGCCAAGTTGGCATTACCAGGGGCCGGGCCTGGATCTGAGTGGAGCCTTGCCAAATAGGGGGGCAGTGGGGGGAGGTTTCCAAAGGCCTCCCCAAGATTGAGGAAGGTAAATAGAGCAGTGGGGCCTGAAAGGGGGTGGGGAAAGGATCAAGGCTGCCAGACAAAATGACACCCCGATCTGCAAGGAACCTTCAGCTTGGCAACAGGAAATAGGCGGGGGTGGGGGGGGAGAGAAAGTGTACAAGGCTAAAAAACTGCAAGTTGCATTGGATAGCGGGATGCCAACTGGAAACAGCCTGCTAAACGCAACTAATAGCATACTCTAACCAGTCTGCTGAATCTTGCCCTATATACTGGCAGGTATAGATTTACATTGTTTCCTATTATTTAAGAACTGTTTAACTGTTCATTGCAAAGCTATCTATTTGATGTTCATGTGGTTAATTCTGTGTTTAAATTACAATTTGGTTTAACATAAACCATACCTATTGGTCAGGGTCATCACTCTTGGGGTAAAGTATCTATTCTTCACGTTTTACGAGTAGAAAAATTGTTTGGGGTTCTGCTCCGGGTTCCTACCATAAGTTAGGGTCTGGTCCGGTATCCTAACAAATGGCTGACAATACAAAATTTGACGGGAAAATGAAGAATATAATGTTGGAAATGTGATGCTACCAATTTGGAAAGAAAAATATTTTAAATGGAGAGAGACTGGGAAACGTTGCTTTTTAAAGGGACTGGGTCTTTGTACAGAAATCATAGAAAGGTGTGGGGTGAGATTCTCCGGTCTTGTCCTTGGTGACACTTGTTGTGAGCGAGAACCGAAAATTTGGCGATGCAGCCAAAACTCCATTCATTTTTAGCAGCACCGGAAATTCCCAGCCGCAAATGTGGACAGAAGATTTTGGCCAATGTGTGCATATTTGGAAGACAAATGCTATGTTAGCCTTTGTTTTGAATGGCTTGGAGTATGAGGGTGAAGACATCTAACGCAATTGTACAGGGTCTTATTAAAACCGCACATGGAGCACGTGCATAGTTTTGATCTCTGTACCACTTCCATATACTTGCCTGAGACGGTGTGCAACAAGGATCCACTAAACCCATTCCTGGGATGAAGGGATTGTTTTGTGAGAAGAGGTTAAGTAGGTTTAGCCTTATTCCCTAGAAGTCGGAAGAATGAGCGGTGATCATGTAACATACGCACAAACATCAGCAATGACCAACTCAAACAAGAGATAATCTAACTATCTCCCCTTGACAGTCAATGGCATTATCATCACTGAATATCCCATCGTAAACATCCTGGGTGTTGACTAGAAACTTATCTGGACCAGTGCATAGTAGCATTGTGGTTAGCACTGTTACTTCACAGCTCCAGGGTCCCAGGTTCAATTCCCGGTTTAGGTCACTGACTGTGTGGAGTCTGCACATTCTCCCTGTATCTGCGTGGGTTTCCACCGTGTACTCCGGTTTCCTCCCACAAGTTCCGAAAGACATGCTATTGGGTAATTTAGACATTCTGAATTCTCCCTCCGTGTACCCAAAAAGGCGCCGGAATGTGGTGACTAAGGGCTTTTCACAGTAACTTCATTGCAGTGTTAATGTAAGCCTACTTGTGGTATTAAAGATTATTATTATAAACACTGTGACTACAAGACACAGTGCTACTTTGACCACTACAGCTGCAAATAACTCGCTTCCTGGCTCCCCAAAGCTTGTCCACCATCTACAAGGCACAAGTCAGGAGTGTGATGGATTATTTGCCTGGATGAGTGCAGTGCAACAACCCTCAAGAAGCTCGACCAGGCCAAAACCGGCCTGTTTATTGACAGCCCAACCATTACCCTCAGTCCCTCTATGATTGATGCACAATGACAACAATGTATTCCATGTACAAGATGCACAGCAGCAACTCACCAAGGCTACTTCAACACTATCTTACTAATCCACAACTTCTGCTATTGAGAAGGACTAGGGCAAAACACACAGCACCATCACCAGTACGTTCTTCTCCAACCTACACAACAACTGACTTGGAACTACATGACTGTTCCTTCACTTTTGCTGGATCATGATCCTGATCATCACCTCTCCTTAACAGATTTGTGGGTGTACATACATGTACTGCAGAGGTTCAAGGAGGCAGCTACCATTATCTTGACGAGGGCAATTAGGGATGTGCAACAAATGCTGGTCTTGCCAGTAACACAACCCATGAAAGAATTTTTAAAATCACACGGAAACATATAAAATTGTAATGGAGCTTGACATGGTGAATGTTGAGAGGTTCCCCCAGGCTGGGGAATCAGAACTAGAGGTCACAGAATCAGAATAAGGAGATGGCCATTTTAGGCTGAGATGAGGGAAAAATTGCTTCACTTATGGCTGGGAATGGTTGGACTTCTCCACCCCAGAGGGTTGTGGATGCTCACTTACTTGTTCAGTATACTTGTTCAGGAAGCCTTGTGGCTCAGTAGTAGTGCCAGTCCTATCGCTGGACCAGCTCCAGGACTTGTTGGCCAAGGAAGGGCCTTAAACCTGGTTCAACGGGCTGATAATCAGGTCAGAAATCCTTCTGCCACTTCCCCCACTATTCCCCAAAGGGTAAAAGAAAAGTACACAAATATTGTTCGATTTTTGGATAAAAAGTGAATTAAGAGATGAGTTTAGTACAGGAAGTGTTGCAGGTGGAAGGTCAGCCATGTTCACATTGGAAAGGTGAGCAGGCTCTAAGGGCTGAAAGGCCTAATCCTGCTCCTCGATCTAATATTCTAACGAAAGAGGCTTATAGTGTCTGGATGGTATGTTCTTGGAGTGATCTAACTGAAAACAAAATACAGTGTGTTCTGGGAGGCATTAGAGTGGTCTTTCCCGGCACTACAAGCTACGGGTGACACTGCCAGGGTGGCAGGTTGGCAGTGTGGGGTGCCCAGGTGCCATCCATAGTGCCAGGGTGCTATCCTGCCCAGAGACCGACCACATGTGGGGCTCCAAACGCCTGGAAGATCCCCCACAAGTGCCATTCTGCCTGCTCCCCATATGTGAGGACCAGTGCGAGGCAGCGCCCGGCTATCGTCTCCATAGCGAGGCTGGTAGATCCTGGGTGGTCGTTCGATCTGGTGACAGCATGGCTAAGTGGGTTCTTAAACTCACGTAGCCAGGCGATGCAGATCGCGACGTCTCAGGACAGGACATGGTCGGTAGATCACACCCTATGTATTTACCATGCCCTGTTGTACAGAACCGCAATTGGCAAAGCAAAAAGGAAACTGAACGACACAGAAAAATCTCTGGCGCTTAAGTCAGTGACTGTCACAACAAAATAGTATTGTGCTGTAATCAACTTATATGGCGGCAGGGTGGAGGAGGGGGAGGTTTGGGTGATGGTGGCGATGAGCTCAGTTGGCAAGATGGCTCGGGTGTGTATCAGATTAACACGAACAGCATGGGGGTCAATTGCTGCTCCAGCTGAAGTGAGCTCAGAGCTGCTTCCACACCCTAGCTGTCATAAATAAAACATCACAGAACGTTGCTATGGTCCAGTGAATAATCACAAAGGTCCCGTCTTCAGGCAGAAAATTGAAAATGATAAAAACTGGATGGGAAATTAGTTTTTCTTAATTCTCTCATGGGAAATAGATGTTTCTGGAAAGGCCAGCAATTGTGACCCATCCTAGTTGCTCTTGAACTGAGTGGCCTGCTGAACCTTTTTGGAGGACAGTTGAGAATGAACCATATTGCCATGGGTCTGGAGTCACATGTAGGCCAGTCAAGGTAAGGATTGCAGATTCCCTGCCTTAAAGAGCATTAGTGAACCAAATGAGCTTTTCCAGCAATTTGTCTCAGACACCATTATTAGAATGATGAAGCATCAGTAAGGAGACAATAAAGTTATGCTTTTTTATTCTTTTATTCTATTTGGTCAAATATAGTCTTGTAATTTCATCAAATATTTAATGTAATCAATGTTGTTGAAGAAACACAGAAATTACTAACACTTGAGTGGGAAGGTGAAATGGCTGGTTTTATGAACAGATCACTTAAGCTAAGGAGAAAACTGATAAGAGGCGGCAGTAACATACCTTCTCATCCAAATTGTGCTATTGCTGTTGGGTGACAAAGAACTTGCATTGATAGTTTTTTCAAAACAGTCTTCAGGGTAATTAATGCTGCCCCCCCACCACTGATGTCTACAAATTCAACCAGCAAGTTTTGAAAATACAGGGGAAATAGGGAAAGGTTAAAAAAAAAGAGCCAATGAACTAAAATGTAATCTATACGATTTTGAAGAGTGGGTTTATTTGGATTTTATTTGCTCTTGCCATTACAGCATAATTACATATTAAAGCAGGACAAATCCAATCCAATTGCCGCCCCATCAGGCTACCCAAAATCATCAACACAGTGATGGAAGGTTTTGTCAACAGTGCTATCAAGCAGCACCTATACAGTAACACACTGCTGAATTCTATAGGTCTTGGTGAGACCACATCTGGAGTATTATGTCCAGCTCTGGTCTCCTTACCTGAGACCGGTGATGGTGGAATTTGTGGAATTCGTTGCCCCATAGTGGGGTGAAATCTGAGCCATTAAATGTTTTCAAGAAAGAGATAGATATATTTTTGATTTTTAAAAGCGTTAAAGGGATATGGGCAACAGTTGGGAGGAGGGGGGTGTGGATTTGAGACTGGAGGAGGAGGCTCGATGGGCTGAATTGCCTACTTTTGCTCCTGATTCCTATGTTTTTCCCATGTTCAGTGATGCTCAGTCCGGGTTCTGCCAGGGCCACTTTATCTCATTATCGTGTTACTGACAGGAGGGGGATTAATTTAAACATCCCTGGTTTCTCCTCCCACTGTCCATCCGTAAACAGTAAAGTGTTTTGATTTTTGAGTTCCCCCTTTATAAGTGGTGGTACATTTTCCCCCAACTCTTCAGTTCAGAGTGATTCCAATACTCTTTTAATAACCCCACAGCAAACTTGAGGTAAAGTAAAATAAGAAGGATGGTTTATTTTATACACACACAAATGCAGAAAAGTGTTTTGCAACATCCACCCATTTTGCACACGTATAGAGGAATAAGGGAAAGAAAGGTACGGGGAAAGATCATGGTAAAACTAAGAGTTATGGCTGCTTGTGAGTCCAGAATCAAAAGCCCAATGGTGTATCCCTTCAGAGGTTATGAAAATGAAATGAAATGAAAATCGCTTATTGTCATGAGTAGGCTTCAAATGAAGTTACTGTGAAAAGCCTCTAGTCGCCACATTCCGGCACCTGTTTGGGAAGGCTGTTACAGGAATTGAACCGTGCTGCTGGCTTGCCTTGGTCTGCTTTCAAAGCCAGCGATTTAGCCCTGTGAGCTAAACAGCTAGAGGCTATGTCTTTTGAGAAGCCAAGCCTTTCATGATCAAAGTAGGCACACAGCGATTAATTAGCCTCATAGGCACCAATACAGGAGTTCCCATGCTTCTAGTTGTACCACGATGTAGGTGAGGGCCAGGCAATTTACCTGGTTGCTATCTGTTAGGTTCAGTCACACATGACAATATCACAGGTTCTAACAGCTTGGGGGAGGTTATGTGACGCCCATCCCACTTCTTCTCCTGTGTTTCCGACAAAGGATGTATTTTCCAAGATGTGGAATCTTGAGAGTTTTAATAGATGAGTCAGGATCCCTTTTGATCCTTGTCTCCGTGGTCAGAGTTCTGCCTCAGAAAAGTAAAGTGTCATGGTGCATTTCGTTGGAGTTTAATTTTCTGTGGTCGCAGGGGTTTTTCACGCATCTTTAAAGGTAGTGAGGCCCCTGTTGTTCTGTGGGTTTCTGAAGGTTAGACATTTCTCTGGTATGACTAGTCAGGCATGTCAGAGTATAGCCTTTGTCCATTTTATAAATGAATAATAATTTTATTGTCGTCAGGTTCACATATTTCTTATATCTATTTTCCTTGTTGTCTTCTTCTTGGGCAGTTCCTCAGGGTCGAGGATGATTTGCTTCCCTCCAGGGAGGTGGGTTCTACGGTGGCTGAATAGTCCAATCCTGGATCCGCAAACTCTGCCACAGGTGGCAGGTGGTGTCTGCTGAGGTGGGTCGGAAACTCTGGATATTGCGCTCTCTTTCCGTTGTTTATGCTTGGTCTCCTTATCTTTGACCCTGTAACGCTTAAGGTTACTGCCGCCTTCTTGGATGCTTTTCCTCCTGTTTACCCGTTCAAAGGCAAGCAATTCCCACGTGTTGATGGGGATGTTGCATTTATTTAGGGAGGTTTTCAGAGTGTCTTTGTAGCATTTCCTCTGCCCTCCTCATGATCGCTTGACATTGGGGAGCATGAAGTAGAACACCTGTTTTGAGAGTCTTGTGTCGGGCATGTGGGCAATGAGGCCCACCTATCGCAGCTGGTCGAGCATGACCAGTGCCTCAAATCTGGGGATATTGGCCTGCGAGAGGATACTCACCTTGATTTGCTAGTTGATTTTCATGATTTTGCGAAAGCAACGTTGGTGATACTTCTCCAGGGACTTGAGGTATCTGCTGCAGATGGGGTTACTAGGTTATGGGGGTAGGTTGGAGGTGTGAGCTTAAGTGGGGTGTTCTTTCCAAGGGCCGGTTCAGACTTAATGGGTTAATGGCCTTCTTCTGCACTGTAAATTCTATGATTCTATGTACATTGTCCATGTTTCTGATGCATACAGGAGGGCAGGGACCACAGTTGCTCTGTAGTCCATGAGCTTGGTGTTGGATTTGAGGTTTCGGTCAATGAACACTCTGTCCCTTAGGCGTCCGAAGACTGCACTGGCATATTGGAGTCGATGCTGGAGTTCATTTTCGAGAGGAGGCTTCTGTGATAAGAAAAATATCCACTGTGGATCTTGATGAACAGGGGAAGAAGTTGTGTGGTGGGGCAAGCTGGAAGAGGACCTTTGTTTTCCGAATGTTTCATCTGAGGCCCATTCTCTCATATGCTTCCTATATTCTGGATGAGACAATAACCTTGGCCCAAACATAGACAAAGAAATCTGAAAAAGAGGTGATATGAGAGTGACTGCCCTTAACATCAAGGAAGCATCTGACAGTGTGGTTTCAAAGCCATCCAGTAAAATTGAAGACACTGGGAATTAGAGGAAACTCTTCACTGGCTGGAGTCATACCGAGCAGAATGGAAGATGGTTTCGGAGGAAAATCATCTCAATTCCAGGACATTGTTGCAGGTGTTCCTCAGAATAGTGTCCGAGGACCAACCACCTTCAGCTGCTTCATCAATGACCTTCCTCAACCTTAAGATCAAAACTGGCTATTTTCTCTGATGATTGCACAGTGTTCAATACAATTCATGATTCCACAGATAATGAAATGATCCATGCCCATTTGTCGCAAGACCGAGAGAGCATTCATGTTCGGGTTTATACATGGCAAGTAATATTTCAAAATAAAGTCGCCATAGTCCCACATTACCATAGGCTGCTTTCCCTTTGAGGGTGAGAGCTGACTGTTGGTCATTTAACCTGAAGATCACCACACCTCAGATGAGGGGCAAAGTTGAGAACGTGGGGCCTTCATGAATAATCTCAGCTCGTACGGGATTGAACACGTGCTGCTGGACTTGCTCTGCATCATGAGCCAAGTGAGCTAAACCGGCCCCCAAGTAATATTTATACCACACGTGTTAGGCAATGACCATCTCTAACTAGAGAGAATGTAACCAATTCCCTTTGAAAGTCAATGGGATTACCATCACTAATTCCCCATCATCAGTTTTCTGGGGTTTATAATTGGCCAGAAATTTAACTAGACCAGCCATTTAATACTGTGGCTGCAAGACAAGGCAAAAATGGAGAAGTCTGAGCAAGTAACATATCTCCTGACACTCCAAAGTCCATTCACAATCTACAAGACTAAAGGCAGAAGTGTGACTGAACACTTTCCACTTGCTCAGATTAGTTCAGCTCCAAAAACACTCAAGGCACCTGACACCATCCAGGACAAAGCAAGCCAATTGATGAGCAACTCATCGACTACCTTGAACATTCACTCCCTCCAACTTGAGTGTACTGCGGAAGCAGTGTGTACCATCTCCAAGATGCGCTGCAGCAACGCGCCATGTATCCTTCAACAGCACCTTCCAAACCTCTGACCTAGAAGGAAAAGGGACACGCGGGAACACATCATTCTGCCTTGTAACTGTATTGTCATTGCTTCATTGCTGGGTCAAAAATCAGGAATTCCCACCCGAGCACCAGCCGGACTGGAGCAGTTCAAGAAGGCAGCTCACCAACACCTTTTCAAGGACAATTAGGGATTGCCAGAAAAGATCACATCTGATTAAAGAATTTTAAAAATCCAATCTTCGACTGCCATTAGTAAATTACTTTGTGTCCTTTAATACCTGACACAAAGCAATCCCGCAGAACATTTTTGTTCATGTCCAAGTCTTTTTTCTGCCAATTCACTCTGCAACTTATCCTTCCCACCTCCTTTTATAGCAATTTACATGACTTGCTGTAAGTTTTTAAAAAGTGATCATTGCAACAAAAGAATTTGAGCAGTAATGCACATCGAGGAATGTAATAAGTTATAATTAAAGTCAGTTTAGCGAAAACATCTGCTCCACAGGGAGGCTTATGTTTCTATTTGTCAAACATTGATAACATTTTCTGAAATGAGTTACATTTTTAAAGTACATAGCAAATTTTAAAACTACCTCAGGACACTACACAGGCAATAAGCTGAGCTGCAGTAACAGACAACAGACAGCAATGAGTCAAGTGTCCAATTAATTTCTCTCTTGTGGTATTGACTTCGGGGGGATGTTGACTGCGAGTGAGGAATGTTAGTTGAAGAGGAATGTTGGCTGGGATATGGGGAGAACTCTTTGCTCTTTTTCAAATAATGACTTGTGATTTTTACATTCACTTGAACAGTGAAACGGGACAGTCTTCCCAGACCCAAGGAGATGGGTAAGGAGGCAGGATTGAGAGGAAAATTTGAGATTGGCCCCGACACATTCCTACCTCTGAGCAATCATGCTAGAGGTGAGGTCTAGTTGCTGAAGTAACTGGAAATTTCCTGGCATTGTACTGCCCAACCTCCTGCACCTCCTCCCCAACACTTTTATAAGGCCATGAAGAGTCCATGCCAAGTTCGTAGAAATGAAAACTTACTTTATTTTGCAGCTACTATTATTCATAGCTCCAGTAGCAATGTTTCACTAGTCAGTGCTTACTGGCCAACTTTATTAATACATAGCCAGACATTGTTAGAGGTCCCCTTATCTGGGCAGTTCGCATTCTACAAGGTCCACGGGGCAGTTAATCATTGCTATCCCATAAGACAACTACGGGTTATTACAGTCACAAAAGTGCAAAGGCCAAAGCTTTTGCCATAAACCTTTAATGGAGGGTTTTCCTCTCCGCACAATGGCCCTTTAATCTGTGAGCTCTCTGGTTTTTCAATTAGTATTCAGGTCTCCATTTTGAGGTGCTCTCACACTTACCTCCCTCAGCAGCATCCATCTCCGCCAGTGGAACTGTTAGCTGTCCAGAACTCAGGCCCTCCTCAGGAATTCACACATTATTCTTTTATTTTATAAATTTGGAGTACCCAATTCATTTTCTCCAATTAAAGGGCAATTTAGTGTGGCCAATCCACTTACCCTGCACATTTTTGGGCTGTGGGGGAGAAACCCACGCAGACACGGGGAGAATCTGCAAACTCCACACAGACAGTGACCCAGAGCCAGGATCGAACCTGGGACCTCGGCGCGTGACACACTATTCTTTATTGAATAGCAAACATGAGGGCAGCAGGCCGGAGGATTTCAACTGTCAGCACACCTTTGACCTGTTCAGGGAAATGCTTCTGTCAACCGAATATTTTTAATGGGCATAAGATTCTACTGAAACTCTTTATTTTCTCATCCAAAACACCGGAGGGGTGGGCTTGGTGGGGTGGTCTTTCAGTGGGTCAGTGCAGACTTGATGGGTCGAATGGCCTCCTTCTGCACTGTAGGGATTCTATGACTCTATGAAGGATTATTAGCTGTAATGTCAGCAAAGTGCCAGGTAATCTGTGCACAGCACAGCTTGAAAAGAAATTGCCTGTGCAGCATTTGGTATCTTGGACCTCATAAATCGAGGTATTGAATACAAAACAGGAGAGTTGCTCTGAACATTTTATAATGCTCTGGTAGATCACAGCTAACATATAATATCAAACTCTGGTCACCATACCAACCACATCAGAATCCTTATGAGGATACAGTGGAGATTTAAAATAATGGTTCCAGGGATTAGGACGGTTTTAGCTGAATGGTTAGGTTCCAGGGATCAGGAAGGATTTAGCAGCAGGGTTTGGTTCCAGGGATTGAAAGGTTTGAGCTGCTGTTACACTACCCTGGGCAAGTGCCCGGTCAATTCCAGCCCCATGTGCTCTGGAGTCAAGACACAAGTGAATTAACCAATTATTCTGATAAAAATCCTGAAATCTTTGTTCTTTGGCTGCCCAATAATTACAGTCAATCACCAGATTTGTAAATTGAAACACAAATATAACAAGGTTAATGGTGAAATAAGCAACAGATACAGTTGGTTAAATATTGATAAGTACCTCACTCCTGCTGCAACTTGCCTTCCCCCACCCTATCCACAGACACACAAAACGGACAACTACAGAGGGAGGAAGGGGAAAAAATATGAATGAAAGGGAAACGACTCTTTGCTTTAGATGATGGGACCCTGAAAGCTTTCTCCACAGCAATTTTGAGATTCCCAGTCCTTGAGCGGGATTTTCTGTTGGCTGACCTCAAATTCAGGGGGCGGGTTTCGCTGGTCTCCGACACCAAAATTGCGTCCTGTGATCAGCAGGAGAATCCCCTTGGAGCTGAAATCGGAGGGCGTCACATTTGTGATGCTCCGCCCCCACCAAAATTACATACTCTAGTGTGCCGCACACATGGCGTAGCTCCATCTAGTGGCTGATCGAGACATTTCATTAACCCTTGCAGCTCTTACATTTATGATAATACAACAGGCCTGACCCGGTATTCTCCAGGGCCTCCGTGATTCTCCGGCTTACAATGGGCCAAGTTCCCGTGGCGCGATTCACTTGTGATTTTAAAAATCATAAAATCGGCATCATGGCTGCTGAGGGAGAGAGAGGGGTACAGAAAGTGTCCAACACTGCCATGGTTTGCTGACAGTTGTGCCATTGGCTGGGGCGGCTTCTGCCAGGACCGGGGGGAGTAGCGGGGGCTGGCTAGGTGGTGGGCTGTGGGGCCGGGTGGACAGGCATGGAACACCATTGCCGCAGACAGAAAGGCAGTCATGCAGCTGCAGGCGCTACTGACACCCGACTGTGAACTTAGTGCCACGGATCGATGGATATCTCCCCTAGGTACCCTCTGGCCCCAACCAATCCATCAGTGGGATGGGTTCACTCTTGCCCAACCAGTGCCACCTTGTTGGCTGGGATGAGTGTGTGTGGGGATTGTAATGTGGATATGTGGCTGCAGTTTGTCAGCCTCCTGACTGTCAATCATGGACCTGGTGAAATCCGCATTGTTTTTCATTGGAATCGATTGTGTTCCAAGTGCTGCCGGTGCTAGCCCCTCAGCGGTAACGGAATCGGTCCAGCTTCGGTGCATATTTTGCTGTCATGAAAGTCCACTAATCCTGCCCCGGCGTCAACACTTAGTCTCAGGATCGGAGAATCCAGTTCCTTGTTTTTCAGCAATTTTCACTGGTGAGACAGAGTCTCTGTTTCATCAGATTGAGAGAGAGTTAGCTGGAACATTTTTGAAGGGGTTTAGCAGCAGTGTTCTGGAAAGGATTTTGCTGGATCTTTCACCTCTGCTATCAGAATCAAAAATGAAAAATGACTGGAACCTCCTGGATCTGAAAAACATTCCAGAGGGAGAATATCCATTCACCAACTCTGGGCAGAGCACAGAGTTCTGGGCTCATTCATTGGCCACTAGCCAAATCAATCAAACCGATTCCCAGCCAATCTCTGTCGTCGGTTCATAATTTAAATTAGCAAAGCCTTCTCGGTCTTTCCACTTGAATTGAAGGCACAGGCCACCGCTTCTTTCTGCTTGGATTAAAATGGCCGGCTGCCTGAAGGACACATGTCCCTAAATCATCCATGGATCAAAAATGCAACAACAAAATAAAAGAAAGGGGAAATATGGGAATAAACAGGGAATAAACCAGAATGACCCTTACATGTCTAACCCCCCCCCCCCCCCCCCCCCCCCCGCCCCCCCCCACCGCAGAAGAATGAAACTTCAGGGCACAGATATTGTGAGGTATGCAAGAAATAAATCACAAACACATATCTATCCCCATTATACAGGTTTTTTTCTAAGTCTTACATCGGTAACTAGTCGGCCCTTAAACACATGACAAAGCATCTACAATCATACTATTCTTTCTGGGGCTATATGCAAATTTAACACTGAACTGTTTCAATAATAAACTCCAATGAAATAATCTTGCACACTGGGTCTTAAAATTCTCTATAAACACAAATGGATTATGATCTGGAAAAGTACTAGGTGGCCAGCATTAACTCGTCCTCCAGTATGGCCAATTTTTGCATTCTGTGGACCACAGGTGTTTAGTCTGTTCCTGCAACATGTACTGTATTTTAATCTCCAACTGAGCCAGCTTCCATGGTTATAGAAGAGGTGGATATGGTTTTATTGGTTCAGAGTTTCTTATGTCCACACGATGCATAACTAACACCCCTGGTGTTTCCCTACAACTCTGTCGATACTCTTTCAGTCTCTCGTGTAATGCAGTCGGTCTTTTTGATGGTCCAATGAATATTTAACCAAATTTCAAGGATCTCTTGCAACTAAACTAAAGCAGTATTGCCAATGCTGAGGGGAATATTTGGTTCATTTTTGAACAATAAACACTTTTCAACCCCTCCAGCTTTACATTCTCCCTTGTCCTTCACATGGTTGCCTTCTGCAACAAGTGCTGCTAAGGGTTCAATCCTCTCAGAGTTGGTTGACTGCACCATTCTTTGTGTTACAGTTTTTAACTTCTCATAGGAGTTTTCATAATCACAGCCTTTATCCCCATTTGGTAATAAGGACTGAAACAGTTTGTACTTTCCAGATTTCAATTGTTCCTCTTTACTTTCAGAATCAGAATTCCAAAGATGTGCAGGTTAGGTGGCTCGGCCATGCTAAAATTGCCCTTAGTATCTAAAATTGCCCTTAGTGTTGGGAGGGGTTACTGGATTATGGGGATTTGGTGGAGGTGTGGACTTGGGTCAGGTGCTCTTTGCAAGAGCCGGTGCAGACTCAATGGGCCAAATGGCCTCCTTCTGCACTGTAAATTCTATGGTCTATGGTTTAAAACTTTCTGGTTTTTGTTAACCGATACAGTGGCAGAACCACAACATAGCTCTCCATCCACCTTCTTAATCTTTAAAATAAATTGATTGCTGATTACCTCATCCCATTTGCTATTGACTTCTTTTATCTCAAAGAGGCACTGTGGGCGGGATTCTCCGCCGGCGGCGTTCTCCGTTTTGCTGGCGTCCGGGGGTTTCCTGACAGCGTGAGGGTGCCCCACAATGGGAAAACCCATTGACTGGCCAGCGTAACGGAGAATCCCGCGGGTTGAGGCAGAGAAGTGGGCGGCGGGGTGGAGAATTCAGCCCTGTGTACCTTTAAAAGAGTGTGGATTAACCAGCTAATCGTTCGGTATTACATCACAGTCCTTACTGACCTCGTCTTGACGAACTGATGTCATGCTAGCATGTACATTTTCTTTCAAAGCAGGCATGCTCTGAGAAATATCTCCACACAAAGTGACTGGCAATGGTTTACTGTAAGAAGCTGCAACAAATTGCTTTTAGGAAAGTCCAAGTCAATTTCTTCTTCGAGCTTGGAATAATTACTTGCTATTTGTTCAAGATCAGTTAGTGACAGGTCTGTATGGGAACAGCTGTTTATCATCATCACCAAGATTGAATTCAAAGCTCTTGTCTGACTCGCCAATACTGTTATTACTATTAAATTTAGACTCCTGTTTCTTATGTTCACCCTTGATCTTAGAGTTCACAGAATCTGTTTCTCTACTAGAGTTTATTTTGACAAATCTTTGTGAGAAATCATCCCCACAGAGATAATGTCATCAGTATCAGCTGAATACGATAATATTGATCACCGCCTGTTGCTGGGCAGAGCGCAGCCCTCTGTGCTCATTCATTAAGCTCCAGCCAAATCAGTCAAATCGAGTCCCAGCCAATCTCTGACATTGGTGTTGGTCCACAGCTGTCCAAATACCTTTACTTTAATTAAAGGCACAGGCCACCGCTTCCTTCTGTTTGGACTGAAATGGCAGGCTGCCTTATAGACACATGCCCACAAAATATCCATGGATCACATATGCAACAGCAAAATAAAAGGAAGGAGGAATATGGGAATAAATAGGAACAGATCAGAAGAAACCTTACACTGCAAGGTTAGGTTCCAGGGTTAGGAAGGGTTTAGCTGCAGGGTTAGGTTACAGGGTCAGGAAGGTTTTAGCTGCAGGGTTCGGTTCCAGGGTCAGGAAGGGTTTTAGCTGCAGGGTTAGGTTCCAGGGTCAGGAAGGTTTTAGCTCCAGGGTTAGGTTCCAGGTTGTGGTAACCAACTGTTACACCTGTATTAGGTGATGTAAGGTGGGACCTGTGCTACAGGTTGGCCGGTAGCCCCTGCCTGCTGGCTCCGCCCAGTAGGAGGAGTATAAATGCGTGTCCTCTATTCAGCAGCCATTTCGCCAGCTGCTGTGGGAGGCCACACATCTTACTGCCATAAAGCCACAGTTGTACCCAACCTTAGTCTTTGTACAAATGATCGTGCATCAATTTATTGCAGTACGATTTTCTAAAAGATGGACCTCAGAATCAAACCACATTGCCTGCAGCTGGATCCGCAATCAAGCAACGCCAAAAAGGACTTTAATCACTGGCTAGCTTGCTTCGAGGCCTATATCAACTCTGCTACCACACCTCCGACGGAGGCTCAGAAGATACAGATCCTGCACTCAAGGTTGAGCTCCAACGTGTTTCCGCTGATCCAGGACGCCCCAAACTACGCAGGCGCCATGGCGCTCCTTAAAGAAAACTAAGCACAGAAAACAAACACACTCTTCACAAGGCACATACTCGCCACTCGCTCTCAACTCCCTGGTGAGTCCATTGAAGACTTCTGGTGGGTCCTAATCCCATTCGTCCTGAACTGTGACTGTCAGGCCGTTACGGCCACCGAACATTCCAACCTTCTTATGCGCGATGTGTTTGTAACGGGGATTGGGTCAGACCTCAAACGCCAAAGACTGCTAGAAGGGGCCACGCTCGACCTAGCTGAGACTAAAAGCTACCACTCTCCATGACGGTCACCTCACGTAATGCTCAGGCCTACCCCTCTGGCCGCGCTGCCCACCCATCCTATCCCTCGTCGACTCCACAGACGGCCGCCCCAGCCGGGGCTTTACCCAGCCAGTATGCCATGCGCCACACACCAACCCGCCCACCCCGGGGGTCTCCGATGTTACTTCTGTGGGCAGCAGAAGCATCCCCGCCAACGCTGCCCGGCCCGCACTGCCATTTGTAAGGGTTGCGGCAAAATGTTGCATTTCGCCGTGGTGTGCCAGGCCCGCTCAGTCTCCACTGTCGACTCTCCCCCCTAACCTACACACAATGGGCGCCGCCATCTTCTTCCCGGACCATGCATGGCCAGTGGGCGCCGCCATCTTCACCTTCCCGGACCACGCGCAGCCAGTGGGCACTGCCACCTTCACCTCCCAGGACCCGAGCGGCCAGTGGGCGCCGCCATCTCACCCCCACTCAGTCTACGTGCGGCCCATGGGTGCAGCCATCTTGTCCAGCCCCCGCAACGTGCGGCCCATGGGTGTCGCCATTTTGTCCCCCGCAGAATCTTCAGGCGCCGCCATCTTGTCTTCCCCATGGGGCATGGACACCGACAGCATTCCACGACCGGGGCCCGCCACGCTCTCCATCTTCTGACGCCAGTGACGACTGACCGCAGCTCGCCTCAGTGACGATCGACCAGTCTCGTCCGCACATCCTGGCCACCGCTTCGACCAGTGTGAGAATCAACGGTCATGTGATCTCTTGCCTGCTGGACTCCGGGTGCACCGAATGCTTCATCCACCCAGATACGGTAAGGCGCTGCTCCCTCGCGGTCCACCCCACCAATCATAGAATCTCCCTGGCCTCTGGATCCCATTCCGTCGCGATCCGGGGGTTCTGCAAGGTCACTCTCACGGTACAGGGCGTAGAATTCAGCGGCCTTCCTAATCTCTGCGTTGCACTACTACTAGGCCTGGACTTCCAGTGCAATCTCCAGAGCCTTACCCTCAAATTCGGTGGACCCCTACCACCCCTCACTGTGTGCGGTCTTGCGACCCTAAAGGTCGACCCACCCTCCCTATTTGCCAATCTAACTCCGGATTGCAAACCCGTTGCCACCAGGAGCAGATGGTACAGCACCCAGGACAAGACCTTCTTGTCACCGTCGGTGATGCCACCGTCATCAAAGCCCTAAACACAATCTTTGGTCTGTTCGGTTTCCCCGCCTACATCCACAGTGACAGGGGACCCTCATTCATGAGTGATAAGTGATGCACGATCAATTGCACGAAAGACTCAGATTGGGTACAACTGTGGCTTTATTACAGTCAGATGTGTGGCCTCCTACTGCAGCTGGTGAAATGGCTGATCACAAGGAGGACACGCATATTTCTACGGCTCACTATGGGCGGAGCTAGCCGGCAGCGGCTACCGGCGAACCTGTAGTGCAGGTCCTACCTTACATCCCCTAATACAGGTGCACACAGTGGTTCACCACATTCACCCCCTGTTAAAAATGAGTCCGGTGGGGCTGGCGCGGAACTATATACAGATTTACAAATAATTTACAGTGGGGAGGTGAACAAAAATATGTCCATTTTGGTAGTCCGGTGCCCGTCAGAGGTTAAGTCGATCTGGTGCTTTGATGATTCGCTGGGAGCGACGTAACGGTGGCGGCGATGTCGGTGCTGGTGGTGCTGGTGTCGCCGACATCGGTGCTGGCGGTGTTGGTGCTGGCCAGTAGTCGGATGACCCTGGCAGTGTGCCAAAATCTTCCTCGTCAACTTACGTGGGTGAGGGAAGGAGGGATGGACCTGGTGGGGTTAATTTTCGGAGCGCCGGGGGAGGGGAGGGTGGTGCATGAGTGGGGGAGTGATTTGGAGTGGAACCTGAGGGAGCCAGGTCCCTGAGGGAGATAGTATCTTGGTGGCCGTCGGGGAACTCCACGTTGGCATATTGGGGGTTGGCGTGGAGCAGGTGTACCCTGTCCACCAAGGTGTCCGCCTTGTGGAGTCGGACGTGCCTACGTAGAAGGACCGGTTCTGGAGCTGCGAGCCAAGTCAGTCGAGAGGGTTCCTCTCTCGAACGCCCGAAAGCTATGGGATCAAGCATATTATCTGTTAGTGTTCAGCTTAATATCTTGACTTTAAGTATATCTGTCCTCTTGTTCCAAATGTCCCTTAATGATGGTCACCTCCATGTGACTCCCTCATTTTTTTTTTCAAAAGCGGATTTAGGACCAGACATATACTTAACTACTAAACCAGTGCGAGCCGTCTCGCAGAGTGTTGCAATTTACTATCCCAAAATGTTCCTGGATTTAAATAGCATGAGGGTTGCAACCAAAGGACTGCGTTAAACGAAACCAGAGGAAAACAAACTTTTAGAAATAAGACAGTCGAAATGGGTTGCGAATGTGCCGCGACGGGTAAGATTTGGGTGGAATCCCCGGGTAGGGTGTGCTGTGCTCTACCCGAGCTTAGCTGACCAAAGGGGTGGTCCTCAGACAGGGCAGATCCTCAATGCCGTTTCTCCACTGCCTGAGCGACCTGAAACGAACGGGCAAGAATGTAGTCATCGTGGGGGTTGCCTCTTCTGTCCTCCGAACAGAAGAGCGGTTATGAAACTGGAGCTAGGGAGCTCCCAGTGGATTCAAGGGAGAAGCCTTGAGCTGGGCTTCAGACATTTCAGATTAAAAGGTCTCGGGAACAAAACATCTTCACTACAGAAGAACAATGACGAAATGTGAGATGGTCACAAACGTTTCAGCTGAAAGTCTTGTGGCCAATCCTCCTAGGCGTTCTGAGATGAATGAAAGACAAACATAGAACAAACAAACATTAAACATACTGCAGGTTCCATCAGTGGTGGCGTGGGGCTGTGAAAAGCTGTTTAAATTTAAACACTGAACATTTAACAAACACATATGAACAAACATACAACGAATATCGTACAGGTTCCATCAGAAAGAAGGATACCGTAAATTACATTTGGCTTGGGGTGTAACTAGCATATGGAGTCAGTGCAGTGTGACCGAAGAAGAGAGGAAGGAGAGAAACAAAAATGAATTGGCATTGCTGAGGTATCTCTGCCATGAGAAGTGGTGGGTAAGCGCTCATAGTTTGCATGGGGCAGCCGGGACCTTGTAGCTGCTGTGGGTGGTGTTCTCTTTCATATCTGAGGGTCTAGCTGGTGGTGGGGGGCTTTTGCAATCTCGAACGAAGTGTCCTGGCTGTCTACAGTTGTAACATGACCCCTGAGGCACATAAGGCGGAGCAGGTACTCTGGTGCATTGTTCCCTTGGGTATTGTTCCCTGAGTGGGGGGTAGGGGCTGTTGGTTTTGTTGCTGCTTCGGGGGGCATTGGTGGGCTGATTCTGTTGCTGTTTCGGGGGGGCTTGACATTCTCGAGTGTAATGTCCTAACTGTCCGCAGTTAAAACATTCCTGTGACTTGGTCTGCTGTGGGCTGTTCCTTCCCTCATTTACACATGCGGGGTTTTGATGTGTTTTAACTGGATGCATGTCTGCATCTGCCTGCTCTTCCTCGGGATTTATAAATGCTGTTTTATTGTGGACGGATTGCTCCCAAGCGCGGGACAATATTTTCAATACCCATTTTTCATTATGGGCCTCTTCTGAGGGGTCATAATTGCTGCAGACATTCTGTCCTGCATCTGTGGCGTGGGAGATGATGGTGCGGGTCCATTTAACCATATTATCTTGGGTTAAATGTGCGCGGTCTAAATCACCAAAACCGGCAGTGAAATTAATCCACAGCCTTCCTGCGAATGCTGTGGGGTGCTCGGTTCTTTTCTGCCTACACTTATTTAGGCCTTCGACTGGGTCTCCTCTGTTGTACCCTATCGCGTCTAAAATAGCTGTATGCATCTCTTCGAGGGTGCCTCCGCCAACGTTCTGTGGGTCGGGGAGGGCTGCTACTACTGATGAGTCTAAACTCAAAATTGTGAGCTTCACCTGCTCTCGCTCATCCAGGCCGTACATGGTCGCCTGCTGTTTCACTCGTGCGAAGAATTGGTGGGGGTCTGCAGTGGGGAGGAACGGGGTGATTTTCTCACACGCGTCCCTTAGTTGTGTTACGGTTAAGGGGGTGGTGTATGTGACCTCGGGTGCGTCTTCTGTGGTTGCTTTTCTTTGGGTGGTGACTGGGTACGTTGGTGCTGGTGCTATCTGATCTGTGGGGGGTTGGGGCGCTTTCCTTTTCTGTTGCGCTGCTGGCGCACATGTACCCTGAACATAGCGCTGCGCGGTTTCGCTCAATTCCTGCCAATCTGGGGCATTTTCTTCATCTAACTGTGTCCCAAATGTCTCTTGGAAGCCATTCTGCACAGAAAGCAGAGATTGCAGCTGCGCAATCTGCTTCCTACATTTCGCGTGGTCCACTGTGTTTTGCCTTTGCTCAGTGGTGGCAGCATGGAGTGCCCTTAAAGCTGCCTTTAGGTCGCTACACTGCTTCTTCAGTGTCTCTACCTGTTTTTCTGACTCTTCTCTTACCAAGACTGCACGCGGCACATCTTGATAGGCTTTTTCATACTGAACTTGAGAACTTCTCAGATGGGCTAGACAAGACTGATATGTCCTCTTGGCATCATCCACCTCTCTATCCTTATCTACCAGTCGTTGCCTTAAACCTAGATTCTCCTTTTCGATGTCCCTGACATCCACTTTGCTCATTCGGTTCTTCTCCTCTAACTCTGCTCGGAGCGTCCTGATGACCTCCTCTGTGCCTCGCAAGTGGTGCCGAAGGGAACCCTAAGGAATTGACAGAGCCGACCGTCTGTCTCGAAGGCAGTGTATGGACAGTCCGATTTACGAATGGGGAGCTGGTGGTAGGCGGATTTCAGGTCAATTGTTGAGAAGACCCGGTACTGCGCAATCTGGTTGACCATCTCAGATATGCATGGGAGGGGGTATGCGTCGAGCTGTGTGTACCGATTGATGGTCTGGCTGTAGTCCACAACCATTCTGTGTTTCTCCCCCATTTTTACTATTACCACTTGAGCTCTCCAGGGGCTATTGCTGGCCTCGATGATACCCTCCCGAAGCAGCCGCTGGAATTCGGATCTGATGAAGGTCTTGTCCTGGGTGCTGTACCGTCTGCTCTTGGTGGCGACGGGCTTGCAATCCGCAGTTAGATTGACAAAGAGGGAGGGGGGAGTCAACCTTGAGGGTTGCGAGGCCGCAAACCATGAGTGGAGGTAGGGGCCCGCCAAATTTGAGGGTGAGGCTCTGGAGATTGCACTGAAAATCCAGTACCCAGCAATAGTGCAGCGAAGAGGTTGGGGATGACGTGGAGGCGGAAACAGCTGAACTCTACACCCTGGACAGTGAGAGTGACCATGCAGAACCCTCGGATCGGGACAGAGTGGGATCCGGAGGCCAGGGAGATCCGTTGGTTGGCGGGGTGGACCGCAAGGGAGCAGCGCCTTACCGTATCTGGGTGTATGAAGCTTTCGGTGCTCCCAGAGCCCAGCAGGCAAGAGGTCACGTGGCCGTTGATTTTCACCATCGTCGAAGCGGTGGCCAGGTTGTGAGGATGAGACTACTCCAGTGTCATCGAGGCGAGCTATGAGTGGTTGCCCGAGGTTTCAGATGTAGAGCGTCGGCGACCCAGACCTGGTTTTCCAGCCCCGTGGGGGAGACAAGATGGCGGCGTCCGGGGGTCCTGTAGGGAACAAAATGGCGGTGCCCATGGAGCGCACGTTGTGGGGCTGGGGCAAGATGGCAGCACCCATGGGCTGCATGTGGACTGAGGGGGGGGGGGGGGGAGATGGCGGTGCCCACTGCTGCACCTGTCCCTGGGAGGAGAAGATAGCGGCGCCCACTGGCCACACATGGCCCTGGGGGGAGAAGATGGCAGCGCCCACCGGCCACACGTGGCCCCGGGAGGAGAACATGGCGGCGCCCATTGTGCATTCGGCAGGGGGGAGGGGGCGTATTCGGGCGTGATAGCGGCTGCAAAGTGGCCGTTTTTACCGCAGGACTTGCAAGTGGTGGCATGGGCCGGGCAGCGTTGGCGGGTGTGCTTCTGCTGATCGCAGAAGTAGCAGCGGGGACCCACGGGGTGCGCGGATTGGCGGGTGGCACAGGCGCATTGTATAAGCAGGGCCCCGGCCGGGGGGGTCGTTTGCGGGGTCCAGGAGGGGTAGGACGGGTGGGCCGCGCGTTGAGCGGGGTAGGCCTGGACATTACGGGATGCGACCGTCATGGAGAGCGCTAACGTTTTTGAGTCTGTTAGGTCGAGCGTGGCCCCTTGCAGCAATCGTCGGATGGGGTCTGACGCAATCCCCGTTACAAACGCATCGCGCAGTAGGAGATTGGAATGTTCAGTGGCCGTAACGGCCTGACAGTCACAGTCCCGGACGAGTGGGATTAGGGCCCGCCAGAAGTCTTCGATAGACTCACCAGGGAGTTGAGAGCGAGTGGCAAGTACGTGCCTGGCGATGAGCGTGTTTGCTTTCTGTGAGTAGTTCTCTTTTAGGAGTGCCATCTCTTCTGCGTAAGTCGGGGCATCCTGGATCAACGGGAACATATTGGAGCTCAACCTGGAGTATAAGACCTGAATCTTCTGAGCTTCCGTCGGCGTGGGGTCCGCAGTGTTGATGTTGGCCTCAAAACAAGCTAGCCAGTGATTAAAGTCCTTTCTGGTGTTGAGCGAATCCAGTTGCAGGCGATCTGGTTTGATTCTGATATCCATCTCTTAGTAAATCAGACTGTAATAAATTGATGCACGATCAATTGAATGAAAGACGCAGATTGGTACAACTGTGGCTTTATTACAGTCAGATGCGTGGCCTCCTACTGCAGCTGGCGAAATGGCTGATCAGAAGGAGGACACGCATATTTATACGGCTCCTTATGGGCGGAGCTAACCGGCAGGGGCTAAGGGCGAACCTGTAGTGGAGGTCCTATCCTTACATCCCTAATACAGGTGCACACAGTGGTTCACTACAATAGGCTGCATCAGTTCCTGCTCAGCAGGAGTATCGCCTCCAGCAGGATGACCAGCTATAATCCCCGGGGAAACGGGCAGGTAGAGAGGGAGAACGGGACGGTATGGAGGGCCGTCCAACTGGCCCAACGGTCCAGGAACCTCCCAGCCTCTCACTGGCAGGAGGTCCTCCTTGATGCACTACACTCCATCCGGTCACGACTGTGCACTGCTACGAATAACACACCACATGGATGCCTTTTTGCCTTCCCCAGGAAGTCCACATCCAGGGTATCGCTCCCGACTTGGCTCACAGCTCCAGGACCGGTCCTGCTCCGTCGGCACATCCGACTCCACAAGGCGGACCCGTTGGTGGATAGGGTGCACTTGCTCCATGCCAACCCCCAGTATGTCTATGTGGCGTACCCCGACGGCCGCCAAGATACTGTCTCCCTCAGGGACCTGGCACCAGCAGGTTCCACCCATACACACTTCCCCGGCCAGGCGCCATCCTCCCCTCCCCCGGCGCTTCCAACATTAACCCCACCAGGACCACCCCTCCTTCCCCTGCCCACGCCAGAGGATGAAGAGGATTTTGGCACACTCCCGGAGTCATCCAACATCACACCAGCATCGATATTGCCAGCATCGACATCGCCGCCACTGCTACGTCGCTCCCAGCGGAACGTCAAGGCACCAGGCCGGCTGAATCTCTAACTGGCACCGGACTTTCAAAGGACATTTTTTTTTCCTTTTCCCTGATAAATCACTGTACATAAATTCACTACTGTAGTCCTTCACCACCCCTGCCGGACTCATATTTAACAGGGGGTGAATGTGGTAAACCACTGTTAAACCTGTATTTGGTGATGTAAGGTAGGACCTGTACTACAGGTTGGCCGGTAGCCCCTGCCTGCTGGCTCCGCCCAGTAGGAGGAGAATAAATGCGCGTCGTCTATTCAGCAGCCATTTCGCCAGCTGCTGTGGGAGGCCACACATCTTACTGCCATAAAGCCACAGTTGTATCCAACCTTAGTCTTTGTACAATTGATCGTGCATCACAGGTTCAGGAAGGGTTTAGCTGCAGGGTTAGGTTCCCGAGTCAGGAAAGGTTATGCTGCAGGGTTAGGTTCCAGAGTCAGGAGGGTTTTAGCTGCAGGGTTAGGTTCCAGGGTCAGGAAGGTTTTAGCTGCACGGTTAGGTTCCAGGGACAGGAAGGGTTTAGCTGCAGGGTTAGGTTCCAGGGTCAGGAAGGGTTTAGCTGCAGGGTTAGGTTCCAGGGTCAGGAAGGTTTTAGCTGCACGGTTAGGTTCCAGGGACAGGAAGGGTTTAGCTGCAGGGTTAGGTTCCAGGGTCAGGAAGGGTTTAGCTGCAGTTTGAGGTTCCAGCGTCAGGAAGGTTTTAGCTGCAGGGTTAGGTTCCAGGGTCAGGAAGGGTTTAGCTGCAGGGTTAGGTTCCAGGGTCAGGAATGGTTTAGCTGCAGGGTTAGGTTCCAGCGTCAGGAAGGGTTTAGCTGCTGGGTTAGGTTCCCGGGTCAGGAAGGGTTTAGCTGCAGGATTAGGTTCCCGGGTCAGGAAGGTTTTAGCTGCAGGGTTAGGTTCCAGGGTCAGGAAGGGTTTTAGCTGCAGGGTTAGGTTCCAGGGTCAGGAAGGGTTTAGCTGCAGGGTTAGGTTCCAGGGTCAGGAAGGGTTTAGCTGCAGGGTTAGGTTCCAGGGTCAGGAAGGGTTTAGCTGCAGGGTTAGGTTCCTGGGTCAGGAAGGGTTTAGCTACAGGGTTAGGTTCCAGGGTCAGGAATGTTTTAGCTGCAGGGTTAGGATCCAGGGTCAGGAAGGGTTTAGCTGCAGGGTTAGGTTCCAGGGTCAGGAAGGGCTTAGCTGCAGGGTTAGGTTCCAGGATCAGGAACGTTTTAGCTGCAGGGTTAGGTTCCAGGGTCAGGGAGGGTTTAGCTGCAGGGTTTGGTTCCAGGGTCAGGAAGGGTTTAGCTGCAGGGTTAGGTTCCAGGGTCAGGAAGGGTTTAGCTGCAAGGTTAGGTTCCAGAGTCAGGAAGTTTTTAACTGCAGGGTTAGGTTCCAGGGTCAGGAAGGGTTTAGCTGCAGGGTTAGGTTCCAGGGTCAGGAAGGGTTTAGCTGCAAGGTTAGGTTCCAGAGTCAGGAAGTTTTTAACTGCAGGGTTAGGTTCCAGGGTCAGGAAGGGTTTTAGCTACAGGGTTAGGTTCCCGGGTCAGGGAGGGGGTACCTGTAGTGTTAGGTTCCAAAGTCAGGAAAGTTTTAGCTGCAGGGTTAGGTTCCCGGGTCAGGAAGGTTTTAGCTGCAGGGTTAGGTTCCAGGGTCAGGAAGGGTTTAGCTTCAGGGTTAGGTTCCTGGGTCAGGAAGGGTTTAGCTGCAGGGTTAGGTTCCAGGGTCAGGAAGGGTTTAGCTGCAGGGTAAGGTTCCAGCGTCAGGAAGGGTTTAGCTGCAGGTTTGGGTTCCAGGGTCAGCAGGTTTTAGCTGCAGGGTTAGGTTCCCGGGTCAGGGAGGGGTTACCTGTAGGGTTAGGTTCCAAAGTCAGGAAGGTTTTAGCTGCAGGGTTAGGTTCCAGGGTCAGGAAAGTTTTAGCTGCAGGGTTAAGTTCCAGGGCCAGGAAGGTTTTAGCTGCAGGGTTAGGTTCCAGCGTCAGGAAGGGTTTAGCTGCAGGGTTAGGTTCCAGGGTCAGGAAGGGTTTAGCTGCAGGGTTAGGTTCCAGGGTCAGGAAGGGTTTAGCTGCATGGTTAGGTTCCAGGGTCAGGAAGGGTTTAGCTGCAAGGTTAGGTTCCAGGGTCAGGAAGGTTTTAGCTGCAGGGTTAGGTTCCAGGGTCAGGAAGGGTTTAGCTGCAAGGTTAGGTTCCAGGGTCAGGAAGGGTTTAGCTGCAGGGTTAGGTTCCAGGGTCAGGAAGGGTTTAGCTGCTGGGTTAGGTTCCCGGGTCAGGAAGGGTTCAGCTGCAGGGTTAGGTTCCAGGATCAGGAACGTTTTAGCTGCAGGGTTAGGTTCCAGGGTCAGGGAGGGTTTAGCTGCAAGGTTAGGTTCCAGAGTCAGGAAGTTTTTAACTGCAGGGTTAGGTTCCAGGGTCAGGAAGGGTTTTAGCTACAGGGTTAGGTTCCCGGGTCAGGGAGGGGGTACCTGTAGTGTTAGGTTCCAAAGTCAGGAAAGTTTTAGCTGCAGGGTTAGGTTCCCGGGTCAGGAAGGTTTTAGCTGCAGCGTTAGGTTCCAGGGTCAGGAAGGGTTTAGCTGCAGGGTTAGGTTCCTGGGTGAGGAAGGGTTTAGCTACAGGGTTAGGTTCCAGGGTCAGGAAGGTTTTAGCTGCAGGGTTAGGTTCCAGGGTCAGGAAGGGTTTAGCTTCAGGGTTAGGTTCCAGGGTCAGGGAGGGTTTAGCTGCAGGTTTGGGTTCCAGGGTCAGCAGGTTTTAGCTGCAGGGTTAGGTTCCCGGGTCAGGGAGGGGTTACCTGTAGGGTTAGGTTCCAAAGTCAGGAAGGTTTTAGCTGCAGGGTTAGGTTCCAGGGTCAGGAAAGTTTTAGCTGCAGGGTTAAGTTCCAGGGCCAGGAAGGTTTTAGCTGCAGGGTTTGGTTCCAGGGTCAGGAAGGGTTTAGCTGCAGGGTTAGGTTCCAGGGTCAGGAAGGGTTTAGCTGCAGGGTTAGGTTCCCAGGTCAGGGAGGGGTTACCTGTAGGGTTAGGTTCCAAAGTCAGGAAAGTTTTAGCTGCAGGGTTAGGTTCCCGGGTCAGGAAGGTTTTAGCTGCAGGGTTAGGTTCCAGGGTCAGGAAGGGTTTAGCTGCAGGGTTAGGTTCCAGGGTCAGGAAGGGTTTAGCTGCAGGGTTAGGTTCCCGGGTCCTGAAGGTTTTAGCTGCAGGATTAGGTTCCAGGGTCAGGAAGGGTTTAGCTGCAGGGTAAGGTTCCTGCGTCAGGAAGGTTTTAGCTGCAGGGTTAGATTCCAGGGTCAGCAAGGTTTTAGCTGCTGGGTTAGGTTCCCTTGTCAGGGAGGGGTTACCTGTAGGGTTAGGTTCCAAAGTCAGGAAGGTTTTAGCTGCAGGGTTAGGTTCCAGGGTCAGGAAAGTTTTAGCTGCAGGGTTAAGATCCAGGGTCAGGAAGGGTTTAGCTGCAGGGTTAGGTTCCAGCGTCAGGAAGGTTTTAGCTGCAGGGTTAGGTTCCAAGGTTCAGGAAGGGTTTAGCTGCAGGGTTAGGTTCCTGGGTCAAGAAGGGTTTAGCTGCAGGGTTCGGTTCCAGGGTCAGGACTGTTTTAGTTGCAGGGTTTGGTTCCAGGATCAGGAAGGGTTTAAGCTGCAGGGCTAGGTTCCAGGATCAGGAAGGCTTTAGCTGCAGGGTTAGGTTCCAGGGTCAGGAAGGGTTTAGCTGCTGGGTTAGGTTCCAGGGTCAGGAAGGGTTTAGCTGCAGGGTTAAGTTCCGGGGTCAGGAAGGGATTAGTTGCAGGGTTAGGTTCCAGAGTCAGGAAGGGTTTAGCTGCAGGGTTAAGTTCCAGGGTCAGGATGGGTTTAGCTGCAGGGTTAAGTTCCGGGGTCAGGATTGTTTTAGCTGCAGGGTTTGGTTCCAGGGTCAGGAAGGGTTTAGCTGCAGGGCTAGGTTCCAGGGTCAGGGAGGGTTTAGCTGCTGGGTTAGGTTCCAGCATCAGGAAGGTTTTAGCTGCAGGATTAGGTTTGAGGGTCAGGAAGGGTTTAGATGCAGGGTTAGGTTCCAGGGTCAGGAAGGGTTTAGCTGCAGGGTTAGGTTTGAGGGTCAGGAAGGGTTTAGATGCAGGGTTAGGTTCCAGGGTCAGGAAGGGTTTAGCTGCAGGGTTAGTTTCCAGGGTCAGCAAGGGTTTAGCTGCAGGGTTAAGTTACGGGGTCAGGAAGGGTTTAGCTGCGGGGTTAGGTTCCAGGGTCAGGAAGGGTTTAGCTGCAGGGTTAGGTTCCCAGGTCAGGGAGGGGTTACCTGTAGGGTTAGGTTCCAAAGTCAGGAAAGTTTTAGCTGCAGGGTTAGGTTCCCGGGTCAGGAAGGTTTTAGCTGCAGGGTTAGGTTCCAGGGTCAGGAAGGGTTTAGCTGCAGGGTTAGGTTCCAGGGTCAGGAAGGGTTTAGCTGCAGGGTTAGGTTCTCGGGTCCTGAAGGTTTTAGCTGCAGGATTAGGTTCCAGGGTCAGGAAGGGTTTAGCTGCAGGGTAAGGTTCCTGCGTCAGGAAGGTTTTAGCTGCAGGGTTAGGTTCCAGGGTCAGCAAGGTTTTAGCTGCTGGGTTAGGTTCCCTTGTCAGGGAGGGGTTACCTGTAGGGTTAGGTTCCAAAGTCAGGAAGGTTTTAGCTGCAGGGTTAGGTTCCAGGGTCAGGAAAGTTTTAGCTGCAGGGTTAAGATCCAGGGTCAGGAAGGGTTTAGCTGCTGGGTTAGGTTCCAGCGTCAGGAAGGTTTTAGCTGCAGGGTTAGGTTCCAAGGTTCAGGAAGGGTTTAGCTGCAGGGTTAGGTTCCTGGGTCAAGAAGGGTTTAGCTGCAGGGTTCGGTTCCAGGGTCAGGACTGTTTTAGCTGCAGGGTTTGGTTCCAGGATCAGGAAGGGTTTAAGCTGCAGGGCTAGGTTCCAGGATCAGGAAGGCTTTAGCTGCAGGGTTAGGTTCCAGGGTCAGGAAGGGTTTAGCTGCTGGGTTAGGTTCCAGGGTCAGGAAGGGTTTAGCTGCAGGGTTAAGTTCCGGGGTCAGGAAGGGATTAGTTGCAGGGTTAGGTTCCAGAGTCAGGAAGGGTTTAGCTGCAGGGTTAAGTTCCAGGGTCAGGATGGGTTTAGCTGCAGGGTTAAGTTCCGGGGTCAGGATTGTTTTAGCTGCAGGGTTTGGTTCCAGGGTCAGGAAGGGTTTAGCTGCAGGGCTAGGTTCCAGGGTCAGGGAGGGTTTAGCTGCTGGGTTAGGTTCCAGCATCAGGAAGGTTTTAGCTGCAGGATTAGGTTTGAGGGTCAGGAAGGGTTTAGATGCAGGGTTAGGTTCCAGGGTCAGGAAGGGTTTAGCTGCAGGGTTAGGTTTGAGGGTCAGGAAGGGTTTAGATGCAGGGTTAGGTTCCAGGGTCAGGAAGGGTTTAGCTGCAGGGTTAGTTTCCAGGGTCAGCAAGGGTTTAGCTGCAGGGTTAAGTTACGGGGCCAGGAAGGGTTTAGCTGCAAGGTTAGGTTCCAGAGTCAGGAAGTTTTTAGCTGCAGGGTTAGGTTCCAGCGTCAGGAAGGGTTTTTGCTGCAGGGTTAGGTTCCCGGGTCAGGGAGGGGTTACCTGTAGGGTTAGGTTCCAAAGTCAGGAAAGTTTTAGCTGCAGGGTTAGGTTCCAGGGGCAGGAAGGGTTTTAGCTCCAGGGTTAGGTTCCAGCGTCAGGAAGGTTTTAGCTGCAGGGTTAGGTTCCAGGGTCAGAAAGGGGTTTAGCTGCAGGATTAGGTTCCAGGGTCAGGAAGCCTTTTAGCTGCAGGGTTAGGTTCTAGCGTCAGGAAGGGTTTAGCTGCAGGGTTAGGTTCCAGGGTCAGGAATGTTTTAGCTGCAGGGTTTGGTTCCAGGATCAGGAAGGGTTTAGCTGCTGGGTTAGGTTCCAGGGTCAGGAAGGGTTTAGCTGCAGGGTTAGGTTCCAGGGTCAGGAATGTTTTAGCTGCAGGGTTTGGTTCCAGGATCAGGAAGGGTTTAAGCTGCAGGGTTAGGTTCCAGGGTCAGGGAGGGTTTAGCTGCAGGGTTAGGTTCCAGCATCAGGAAGGTTTTAGCTGCAGGGTTTGGTTCGAGGGTCGGGAAGGGTTTAGCTGCAGGGTTAGGTTCCGGGGTCAGGAAGGGTTTAGCTGCAGGGTTAGGTTCCAGGGTCAGGAAGGGTTTAGCTGCAGGGTTAAGTTCCGGGGTCAGGAAGGGTTTAGCTGCAGGGTTAATGTTCCAGAGTCAGGAAAGGTTTAGCTGCAGGGTTAGGTTCCAGAGTCAGGAAGGGTTGAGCTCCAGAGTTAGGTTCCCGGGTCAGGAAGGTTTTAGCTGCAGGGTTAAGTTCCAGGGTCAGGATTGTTTTAGCTGCAGGGTTTGGTTCCAGGGTGAGGAAGGGTTTAGCTGCAGGGTTACGTTCCAGGGTCAGGATGGGTTTAGCTGCAGGGTTAAGTTCCAGGGTCAGGATTGTTTTAGCTGCAGGGTTTGGTTCCAGGGTCAGGAAGGGTTTAGCTGCAGGGCTAGGTTCCAGGGTCAGGAAGGGTTTAAGCTGCAGGGCTAGGTTCCAGGGTTAGGGAGGGTTTAGCTGCAGGGTTAGGTTCCAGCATCAGGAAGGTTTTAGCTGCAGGGTTAGGTTCGAGGGTCAGGAAGGGTTTAGCTGCAGGGTTACGTTCCAGCATCAGGAAGGTTTTAGCTGCAGGGTTAGGTTCCAGCATCAGGAAGGTTTTAGCTGCAGGGTTAGGTTCGAGGGTCAGGAAGGGTTTAGCTGCAGGGTTAGGTTCCAGGGTCAGGAAGGTTTTAGCTGCAGGGTTAGGTTCCAGGGTCAGGAAGGGTTTAGCTGCAGGTTTAGGTTCCAGAGTCAGGAAGGGTTTAGCTGCAGGGTTACGTTCCGGGGTCAGGATTGTTTTAGCTGCAGGGTTTGGTTCCAGGGTCAGGAAGGTTTTAGCTGCTGGGTTAGGTTCCAGGGTCAGGGAGGGTTTAGCTGCAGGGTTAGGTTCCAGCATCAGGAAGGTTTTAGCTGCAGGGTTAGGTTCGAGGGTCAGGAAGGGTTTAGCTGCAAGGTTTGGTTCCAGGGTCAGGAAGGGTTTAGCTGCAGGGTTAGGTTCCAGGGTCAGGAATGGTTTAGCTGCAGGGTTAAGTTCCGGGGTCAGGAAGGGTTTAGCTGCAAGGTTAGGTTCCAGAGTCAGGAAGTTTTTAGCTGCAGGGTTAGGCTCCCGGGTCAGGGAGGGGTTACCTGTAGGGTTAGGTTCCAAAGTCAGGAAAGTTTTAGCTGCACGGTTAGGTTCCAGGGTCTGGAAGGTTTTAGCAGCAGGGTTAGGTTCCAGGGTCAGGAAGGGTTTAGCTGCAGGGTTAGGTTCCTCGGTGAGTAAGGGTTTAGCTGCAGGGTTAGGTTCCAGGGTCAAGAAGGGTTTAGCTGCAAGGTTTGGTTCCAGGGTCAGGAAGGGTTTAGCTGCAGGGTTAGGTTCCAGGGTCAGGAAGGGTTTAGCTGCAGGGTTAGGTTCCAGGGTCAGGAAGGGTTTAGCTGCAGGGTTAGGTTCCAGAGTCAGGAAGGGTTTAGCTGCAGGGTTAGGTTCCAGGGTCAGGAAGGGTTTAACTGCAGGGTTAGGTTCCAGGGTCAGGAAGGGTTTAGCTGCAGGGTAAGGTTCCAGCGTCAGGAAGGTTTTAGCTGCAGGGTTAGGTTCCAGGGTCAAGAATGATTTAGCTGCAGGGTTAGGTTCCAGGGTCAGGGAGGGTTTACCTGTAGGGTTAGGTTCCAGGGTCAAGAAAGTTTTAACTGCAGGGTTAAGTTCCAGGGTCAGGAAGGGCTTAGCTGCAGGGTTAGGTTCCAGGGTCAAGAATGATTTAGCTGCAGGGTTAGGTTCCAGGTTCAGGGAGGTTTTACCTGTAGGGTTAGGTTCCAGGGTCAGGAAAGTTTTAGCTGCAGGGTTAAGTTCCAGGGACAGGAAGGGTTTAGATGCAGGGTTATGTTCCAGCGTCAGGAAGGTTTTAGCTGCATGGTTAGGTTCTAGCGTCAGGAAAGGTTTAGCTGCAGGGTTAGGTTCCAGGGTCAGGAAGGGGTTTAGCTGCAGGATTAGGTTCCAGGGTCAGGAAGGGTTTTAGCTGCAGGGTTAGGTTCCAGGGTCAGGAAGGGTTGAGCTGCAGGGTTAGGTTCCAGGGTCAGGAAGGGTTTAGCTGCAGGGTTAGGTTCCAGGGTCAGGAATGTTTTAGCTGCAGGGTTTGGTTCCAGGATCAGGAAGGGTTTACGCTGCAGGGCTAGGTTCCAGGGTCAGGGAGGGTTTAGCTGCAGGGTTAAGTTCCGGGGTCAGGAAGGGTTTAGCTGCAGTGTTAGGTTCCAGAGTCAGGAAGGGTTTAGCTGCAGGGTTAGGTTCGAGGGTCAGGAAGGGTTTAGCTGCAGGGTTAGGTTCCAGGGTCAGGAAGGGTTTAGCTCCAGGGTTAGGTTCCAGGGTCAGGAAGGGTTTAGCTGCAGGGTTAAGTTCCGGGGTCAGGAAGGGTTTAGCTGCAGGGTTAAGTTTCAGGGTCAGGAAAGTTTTAGCTGCAGGGTTAGGTTCCCTTGTCAGGGAGGGGTTACCTGTAGGGTTAGGTTCCAATGTCAGGAAGGTTTTAGCTGCAGGGTTAGGTTCCCGGGTCAGGAAGGTTTTAGCTGCAGGGTTAGGTTCCAGGGTCAGGAAGGTTTTAGCTGCAGGGTTAGGTTCCAGGGTCAGGAAGGGTTTAGCTGCAGGGTTAGGTTCCTGGGTGAGGGAGGGTTTAGCTGCAGGGTTAGGTCCCAGGGTCAGGAAGGGGTTTAGCTGCAGAGTTAGGTTCCAGAGTCAGGAAGGGTTTAGCTGCAGGATTAGGTTCCTGAGTCAGGAAGGTTTTAGCTGCAGGGTTAGTTTCCAGGGTCAGGAAGGGTTTAGCTGCAGGGTTAGGTTCCAGGGTCAGGAAGGGTTTAGCTGCAGGGTTAGGTTCCAGGGTCAGGAAAGTTTTAGCTGCAGGGTTAGGTTCCAGGGTGAGGAAGGGTTTTAGCTGCAGTGTTAGGTTCCCTTGTCAGGGAGGGGTTACCTGTAGGGTTAGGTTCCAGGGTCAGGAAGGGTTTTAGCTTCAGGGTTAGGTTCCCGGGTCAGGAAGGGTTTAGCTGCAGGGTTAGGTTCCAGGGTCAGGAAGGGTTTTAGCTTCAGGGTTAGGTTCCAGGGTCAGGAAGGTTTTAGCTGCACGGTTAGGTTCCAGGGTCGGGAAGGGTTTAGCTGCAAGGTTAGGTTCCAGGGTCAGGAAGGGTTTAGCTGCAGGGTTAGGTTCCAGGGTCAGGAAGGGTTTAGCTGCAAGGTTAGGTTCCAGAGTCAGGATATTTTTAGCTGCAGGGTTAGGTTCCTGGGTGAGGAAGGGTTTAGCTGCAGGGTTAGGTACTAGGGTCAGGAAGGTTTTAGCTGCAGGGTTAGGTTCCAGGGTCAGGAAGGGTTTAGCTGCAGGGTTAGGTTCCAGGGTCAGGAAGGTTTTAGCTGCAGGGTTAGGTTCCAGGGTCAGGAAGGGTTTTGCTGCAGGGTTAGGTTCCAGCGTCAGGAACGGTTTTAGCTGCAGGGTTAGGTTCCAGGGTCAGGAAGGGTTTTAGCTGCAGGGTTAGGTTCCAGGGTCAGGAAGGTTTTAGCTGCAGGGTTAGGTTCCCGGGTCAGGGAGGGGTTACCTGTTGGGTTAGGTTCCAAAGTCAGGAAGGTTTTAACTGCAGGGTTAGGTTCCAGTGTCAGAGTTTTAGCTGCAGGGTTAGGTTTCAGGGTCAGGAAGGTTTTAGCTGCAGGGTTAGGTTCCAGGGTCAGGAAGGGTTTAGCTGCAGGGTTAGGTTCCAGGGTCAGGAAGGGTTTAGCTGCAGGGTTAGGTTCCAGGGTCAGGGAGGGTTTTAGCTGCAGGGTTAGGTTCCATGGTCAGGAAGGGTTTAGCTGCAGGATTAGGTTCCCGGGTCCGGAATGTTTTAGCTGCAGGGTTAGGTTCCCGGGTCAGGAAGGGTTTTAGCTGCAGGGTTAGGTTCCAGGATCAGGAAGGGTTTAGCTGCAGGGTTAGGTTCCAGGGTCAGGGAGGGTTTTAGCTGCAGGGTTAGGTTCCTGGGTGAGGAAGGGTTTAGCTGCAGGGTTAGGTTCCAAAGTCAGGAAGGTTTTAACTGCAGGGTTAGGTTCCCGGGTCGGAAGGTTTTAGCTGCAGGGTTAGGTTCCAGGGTCAGGAAGGTATTAGCTGCAGGGTTAGGTTCCAGGGTCAGGAAGAATTTAGCTGCAGAGTTAAGTTCCAGGGTCAGGAAGGTTTTAGCTGCAGGGTTAGGTTCCAGGGTCAGGAAGAATTTAGCTGCAGAGTTTAGTTCCAGGGTCAGGAAGGTTTTAGCTGCAGGGTTAGGTTCCAGGGTCAGGAAGGGTTTAGCTGCAGGGTTAGGTTCCAGGGTCAGGAAGGTTTTAGCTGCAGATTTAAGTTCCAGGGTCAGGAAGGTTTTAGTTGCTGGGTTAGGTTCCAGGGTCAGGAAGGGTTTAGCTGCAGGGTTAGGTTCCTGGGTCAGGAAGGGTTTAGCTGCAGGGTTAGGTTCCTGGGTCAGGAAGGGTTTAGCTGCAGTGTTAGGTTCCAGAGTCAGGAAGGGTTTAGCTGCAGGGTTAGGTTCCAGCGTCAAGAAGGGTTTTAGCTGCAGGGTTAGGTTCCAGGGTCAGGAAGGGTTTAGCTGCAGTGTTAGGTTCCAGGGTCAGGAAGGGTTTAGCTGCAGGGTTAGGTTCCAGAGTCAGGAAGGGTTTAGTTGCAGGGTTAGGTTCCAGCGTCAGGAAGGGTTTACCTGCAGTGTTAGGTTCCAGGGTCAGGAAGGGTTTACCTGCAGTGTTAGGTTCCAGGGTCAGGAAGGTTTTAGCTGCAGGGTTAGGTTCCAGGGTCAGGAAGGATTTAGCTGCAAGGTTAGGTTCCAGAGTCAGGAAGTTTTTAGCTGCAGGGTTATTTTCCAGGGTCAGGAAAGTTTTAGCTGCAGGGTTAGGTTCCAGGGTCAGGAAGGTTTTAGCTGCAGGGTTAGGTTCCAGGGTCAGGAAGGGTTTAGCTGCAAGGTTAGGTTCCAGGGTCAGGGAGGGTTTTAGCTGCAGGGTTAGGTTCCTGGGTGAGGAAGGGTTTAGCTGCAGGGTTAGGTTCCAAAGACAGGAAGGTTTTAACTGCAGGGTTAGGTTCCAGGGTTAGGAAGAATTTAGCTGCAGAGTTAAGTTCCAGGGTCAGGAAGGTTTTAGCTGCAGGGTTAGGTTCCAGGGTCAGGAAGGGTTTAGCTGCAGGTTTAGGTTCCAGGGTCAGGAAGGTTTTAGCTGCAGAATTAAGTTCCAGGGTCAGGAAGGTTTTAGTTGCAGGGTTAGGTTCCAGGGTCAGGAAGGGTTTAGCTGCAGGATTAGGTTCCAGGGTCAGGAAGGGTTTAGCTGCAGGGTTAGGTTCCTGGGTCAGGAAGGGTTTAGCTGCAGGGTTAGGTTCCAGGGTCAGGAAGGGTTTAGCTGCAGGGTTAGGTTCCAGCGTCAGGAAGGGTTTAGCTGCAGTGTTAGATTCCAGGGTCAGGAAGGTTTTAGCTGCAGGGTTAGGTTCCAGGGTCAGGAAGGGTTTAGCTGCACGGTTACGTTCCAGAGTCAGGAAGTTTTTAGCTGCAGGGTTAGGTTCCAGGGTCAGGAAAGTTTTAGCTGCAGGGTTAGGTTCCAGGGTCAGGAAGGTTTTAGCTGCAGGGTTAGGTTCCAGGGTCAGGAAGGGTTTAGCTGCAAGGTTAGGTTCCAGAGTCAGGAAGTTTTTAGCTGCAGGGTTAGGTTCCAGAGTCAGGAAGGTTTTAGCTGCAGAATTAAGTTCCAGGGTCAGGAAGGTTTTAGTTGGCGGGTTAGGTTCCACGGTCAGGAAGGGTTTAGCTGCAGGGTTAGGTTCCAGGGTCAGGAAGGGTTTAGCTGCAGGGTTAGGTTCCAGGGTCAGCAAAGGTTTAGCTGCAGGGTTAGGTTCCAGGGTCAGGAAGGGTTTAGCTTCAGGGTTAGGTTCCAGAGTCAGGAAGATTTTAGCTGCAGGGTTAGGTTAGTTTCCTGAAGCTCGGGTTGTTTTGCTCAGAGTAAATGAGTTTGAGGGCGATTTGATCGCGATGTAAAATGCTCTGAAATGTTTCGATAAGTCATACGAGGGAAATCAGTTCCCATCAAATGTTGGCGAAGAAGTCGAGGGCAGGGACGTAAGATTTTGGGCAAGAGATGGAGGGGAAATATGAGGAAGGACTTTCTTTCACACATTGAGTGGTAATGACCTGGAACTTGCTACCATATGGGTAGGGAAAGCAGAGATGATCAATGATTTCAAAAGGAAAGTAGATGGGCACTTTAAGGAAATAGATTTGCGTGGGTTATGGGGATAGAGCGGCGAGTGGAACTGACAGGAGAGTTCTGCAGAGAGTCTACATGGAGCTCCTTCTGTGCCATTATAATTCTGACAGCAAGGTCCGAACGAAACGCCGCCCAGATAACCTATTTTAGTGATGCTGCTCCTGTGGCAAAATGATTCAATAAGGATTGGTAACATTTTAAGCTCAGTAAAGAGTAAAATGACCGTTTGCAAAATTTCAGCGCGTTGGAAACACACATAAAACATCCTCCAGATTGCCCAAGGTGGGGTTTTATAAGTGCTTGGACAATGTGCTAAAATGCTCGTTTTTAAAGGGCGATATTTAATGGTACGATAATCTGTTCACGAAAAAAGCTGCCAAAGACAACGAGAGTCGCCACTGTTACTGGTGCGGTTAAAGTTTCCGGGGTTCGGCTGGATCGCATAGTTTAAAGAACTTTCTTGTAATCGAGTACAAAAACTGCCTCACAATGTTGTGGCAAGCCGAGAGGTCGAGAGAGAGTTTCCCAGCCTGTTTCAAGCAGCGAGCGGTTATATTGAGTTTTGAGCAGGGATAGAGTGCCCGTCCCAGGGAATGCCACCGGACAGATGTGGCTGATGTGGGTCAGTCACGGTGCAGACAGAGGTACAGCTCAGGAATTCGCCACTGTATCCTTTCCTGTACAGTCACGTGAAACACACAGACACACAGACAAAACAAAGTTTCCTTTTGTGCAACCGGACGCTTTCTGCTCTAGTTGATGAACTCCGCTGGGTGAACATTGCTGAAGTCAAATCTAAACAATGCCGAAGGGGACGTGGCCACAGCAGTGAACCATTGCAAAAGTCCAGCCAAGTTGTCTCCTTCCCCCCCCCCCCCCCCCCCGCCACAAGGGAAGCCGGCAGAAAGATGCCCTGTCACTTTAAGGCTGGCTGACTGACTGCAGGCTGGGCCAGTGGACTGAGGGCCACTTGCTGCTGCTCTCCCACTCAACGGGGGAGGGCTGAGCACATCTGGATCAGGCTGGCAGCCCGGCCCAGCTCCCCCCCCCCCCCCCCTCCCCTGTCCACCCCAGGCTGGACCTGTTGTGGGTGATGTGTGTGGAGCATTAACCTCCGGTTGTATCAGCCCGGGGAGAGAGTATCAGCCCGGGGCCGTGCAAGGGGAATAAAGCGAGCGGCGTGTCTCCAGCCCAGTGCCGCCCGCAGTGATTGGAGACAGCGGCAGAAAGTGGGGCGGGAAGCAGCCCCATGTATGGGAGAGGCTGCGGCTGGCCAGAGGCGCTGCAGCTGGAAGGAGGCGGGCGGAGGGGAGAGCTGCAGGTAACCACCACATTGACAGCTTGGGTGCCCGAGGCTGTGCCCTGAACTAGTGTGACACCCCGCTCGCCATCCAGTGGCAAACACACAGACCACCAAAGCTCAGCGCCGACAATGTGAGCCCAGTGGCTCCCTCCACCCCCTCCCCACTCCTCTCCGAGGCGCTCGCCAGCAATTCTGATTCAACAGTTGGCAAAGAAAAGTCATTAGATGAGATCCGTCACTTTGGGAAGTGTGCAGCCTGTCAGAGGCACAGGCACTGACCTAAGCCAGTCTCAGGGATCCTGGTGAAATGAGCAGTCCGCTGGACGGTGGACCAGGAGCAGAGGGATCAGTCACAAAACTCCATTCATCATGAAACTCTTGTACTTGGTGCATTTCATGGCCGGATTGTTGGGGAACACAGCCGGGAATAGAAATTGCCCTGATCTGATCATAGATAGCTGCAGCTGTGCCAGCGAGCGCTCCAAGGGACCCAGCCGACAGATCATCCGCATCAAAGTGGCGTGCAGCCATGGAGAGTTGTTAGAAACTTTGCAATCCAGCCTCCTGCCTAACCAGACCGTAACGCTGTAAGTACTTGAGTTTCTTTTCTCCGTGGGCAATCGCATCGAGATGCCCCCCTACAACCCAGAACTCTGAAATAGCTGCATGGTTAAACAGCACACTGCAAATCCTCAATGCCTCCAGCCTGTCCAAAGGGTTCTTTAGCAATTGGGACCCACTACCTGCGCCTGCCAGCAGGCTTCTCACGTGTGAACAGATAGCACCCGTGGGCAACCCTTTCTAGAAATGTTCCATGTTGTCGATATAACTTAGGGGTTACTTAAACGGTCTCTCTCCAGTAAGCAGCGTACTCCACAAATAATGCTCCTGCACCTTGGTTGTTATCCAACTGAGAACCCTTTCCCCAGAGATTCCCATATTTTTCGGTGTATCCATACCGCTGGATATCTGGACAGTTAAAACTAACCTATAATATTCACAGCCTGTCAATGCTGGAACAGGACTGGAGTTAACATTTGCTGGGTGTGAACTGGTGTGGGCTGGTCTTCTTACAAGGGTCCTACTCCACTCGGCTATCGGACATAACAGCGATTGATTATATTCCAATAAAACTGTTTTCTATTGACACCGAGTGGTGATTTCAATGCAGCCTTGCATGTTTTAAGTTTCTCATCCTTTCTTTGCTGCTTTCATTATCTCTTCCCTCATTCCTTTCTTTGAATTCGAATCTCTGCTGCCCTGAACTCCCAAATCTTTGCCCCTGGTCGCAGTCGTTGCCTTTCACTCAATAATTATGACGCTACACGTTTTCTGCCTCTTGTTCCCTCTGCAGCCCTCACTTCCTTACATTTCTCTTCTGCTCCTGTTTAACTGTTAATCCATTTGCCTCTTATTTTAATTCCTAACCCGACTGCTGTTAACTGCTGGCGACACTGAGCAACTTCTTGCCACAGTTTCTCTTAAGGTGAAATTCACTTTCATGGCAACACCTGGCACTTTAATTGGTCAGATAATGAAGTGACTCTGAAGTTCCCTGCTATAACCTCTTCTTCTCTACCTCTCGATTCTGTTTTAAGGTGCCCTTAACACTTAGCTCGATGGCCAAGCTTTTGGTCACCTCTGTCTCTTTAAACTGACAGTGTCAATTTTGTCTAATCGCCCAGGATGAAACAGTTTGGGACATTTTCTCATATTAAAATACACGTTGCTGCTATCTAACTCTATGACACACGGAAGGAATAGGAATCAGGGTCCCACCTTGATTACAAACTTAGCACATCAGGTATTTTGGTTTACAAAGAAAGCCCCCTGATGGTGATGCTACATCCATTATCCTCCAGAACATGGTACTAATAGTAAAGAAGAACTAAACATTCTGATCCTACAGTGCCAAATTATTGAAGGCCTTTCTGCAATGCTGTGGATTTCTGAAAATAGATACCTCTATTACATTCAAATACCCAGGGGTTTTATATATTTTATGTACATTTTACAATTTTGCGTCTGTAATAAATCATTCTCATTTGTTCCCCCACTCCCACCATGCCCCCAGAAAATAGCAAATACACTGAGAGGAGAGGATTTGGCTGAATACTGTGCGGCTGCTTTTGTTACTCGTTAGTCACAAAGATATTTGTTTGTGATCTAGGGTTACTAACACTTTAATTCCCCCCGTCCCAACGACATGGAAGTAAATCATTTTAACCCAGCACTTATCCAAGTGGCACAGTTATCATGGTGATCACTTGTACACATGTGTTTCTTGATGTCATATTTACATGCTCCATCATTTAAGTTTCATTCCTCATCTTGTGCACTTTAATATTGTCATATTTTGGAACACATTTCTACATTTTTGAAGAGTAATTTGCCTAGAAATGATGCTAGTTTCTGCATCTTGTACTTTAAGGAACGCTTATGAAGCAATGAGATGACTATGGAGAATCCAAGTATTTCTTTTAACTGACTGGCGTTCTGTAAGGTTGTCTTTGGGATTTTAATGAGAGTGTGTGGCTAGCTAAAGGTGCTGTCTTTATTAGTCCCTTCCAAGGAAACAGTAGCACAGTATGATTTACATGCTGTGAGAATCTTGTTGAATGCTATCACCAAGCATCACCCTTACATCTACATTATTTGTAAAAGTGTTTATGCCTCTCTATAAATATTTTTTTGAAAAAATTGTTTCCATTTCTAAATAACTAAACTTCCCAAAGTTTAGTAGAACAAATAGTAGAAACTATCGAGATTACGCCTCACACTGAAATCTCTTAAATCCCAAGCGGCATAATCATACACCAGAAATAAAGACAATTTGATTAAGCTTTCAATATTATATTGAAAACAGTATTTAGACAATATAAATAATAAACGTATGACTTGTGATGAACTTTAGAGATCTTGTAATTCTGAGCCAGTCAGCATGATCATACACTACTTTCATTGTTCATGGTTAGCTGATCCGTTTGACCAAAAACCTGAATTCTAACTCACACTGTAGCATTTACTACTATATTCAGTGAGAGTATTTTGTATGGTCCGCCTATAAGTGAGGAAATTGTAAACATTTCACTTAATCAATAATTATATGTAATTATATCCGCAATAATTTATTGTAGTTGTGTGCAGATGTCATGAGTGACTGGTCGACATCATGAGTGACTGGTCGACATCATGAGTAACTGGTAGAATCATTGCTTTGTTGATTGTTTCTGGTTTTCCTTCTCAGGTCCATGGCCAGCACTTGTCCTGAGGCTAATTACTCATCTTTATGTCTCCTTTTACACACTGCATTAAATATGTTTCTCTCAGTAAACTGTCCAAGCACTTCTCTATTTGCTTCAATACGTTTGCCTATCCTACTCGTGCTGTTGCTTTCTCTCCTTCTGTCTTTTTAAATGTAAAATGTTGTACCTCGTTGTGTTTGGTCAGTTGCTGCCCAACCAATTAGAGTAAAACGTGACTTCTGGATTCTCAGCAGCCAACATGTTGCAAAACTAACATCTCCATTTTTGGTTTATTACAAAAGTACTAAGAGGAAAAACTCCCAAAAGGGTGCAACAACTTTTATTCTGTCTTTGGAGATGCAGGATTATATGACTGCAATAATAATCCCCTATGTGTTTTTACAGTAATAATCCCCATGCGTTTTGCAGTAATAATCCTGATATATTTCACAATAATAATTCCCATGTGTTTTGCAGTAATGACCTATTTTGAATTAACATTCAAAAGATTAATTTATTTAAAAAATATAATCTGAAGGATTGCTAAATTTACAGATCACCTTCACTTTGTGTGTCAGTTCCTGTGATAAGGTCGACGTACATGCATCGTGAAGTAATGTACTATTCAGACTTTTTATTCCTATACTGAATGGTACCTCCCCCTCCTAAATAGTTTTACAAAAATTGACAAAGAGGAAATATATATCTTACTCATGAAGGTCAATTATGAGAAACTTTGTTAGGATTGCACAGATGTTCTTAGAGATAAAAATGAAAAATAGATGTCGAACTCAAGTCAGCCAATGGCCTGGCTGTTTAAAAAAACATTTTTTTATTTGATTTATTATTGTCACATGTATTAGTATACAGTGAAAAGTATTGTTTCTTGCATGCTATACAAACAATGCATACCATACATAGGGAAGGGAGGAGAGACTGCAGAATATAATGTTACTTTAATGTATCTTTAATGTAGAAGATGGAAAATAAGACATGTACAGTTCATGAAACTAAACCGTTAACTTAATTAGCAATGGTCCAATTATACATATGTGTCCCTATTTTCCTTTATTTTTGTGCTTATGAATTTGAAGGATAATAGGGCACTTCAGTTCCACATGATTGTTAATAACATCCCATTCTACTTCACTGTCACCTCTTTGATGTGTCTTTAATTTGTTCCATTGTTTGTACAACATCCAGGACTCAATGAGCAGAAATTTTGACCGCAACTAAATATTGGAACACAGCAAACATTGTCTTCGATCCCTACCATAAGTGTCATTCCCCAGCCAATGGCACCATGCCAAATGTCCCTGGCAATTGCTTGAGGCAGGACCGGGTCATTTGCAACCTTGGTATCATATTTGGGCTTTCAGTCGCATCAATTTCATCATTAAGGCTGTCTACCATAATCTTCGTAAATATTACCTGACTCCACTTTTGCCTCAAGCTTGTCTGCTGCTCTAACCCTCATCTATAATCTATACCTTTGTTAGTTCCACATTTGACTATTCCAAAGCACTCATGGTGGCTCCCATCTTCCACCCACCATAAACTTAAGATCATTCCTAACTCTTGCTGCCCGTATATAAACTTGCTTCAAGTTCTGTTTGCCTTTTGGTTGAGCAATGCATCTAGTTTTGAAATTCTCATTCTTGATGCAAATCCTTCCATTGCATCACCTGTCCTCATCTCTGTAATCTCCTCCAGCCCTACAAACATTTGAGATACCCGCTTTCCTTCAAATCTGGTCCCTTGTGCGTCCTTGATTTTAATTGTTCCACCAATGGCAACCATGACTTCGGCTGCTTCTGAAGTTCCTTCCTTAAACCTCATTGTTTCTCTGCCTGTCTCTGTCCTGCTTTTATATACTTCTCAAAATCAAGATTTTTGACCTTCAGGTTTTTCATAATCTGCCTGAATATCTTCCTTTGAGGTAGTTTGTTAAATTTTGTTTCATAATCGCACCTGTGAATCACCTCAAGACATTATGCTACATTTAAAAAAACTATAAATGTAAGGTGTTGTTGCTGCTGCTGGAGAACGGAACTCTTCTTATTTCAGGCCCCAGCATCAACCATGCAAGGCTTCCTTGTTTTAGTAACATGTTGCAGTACAACATTAGAAGAATGTCCTCAACTATAATCGTGTGACATTTCTCATATCTGCCATTGTATGACCTGTCCAACTGACATTGCCTATTAAGAAGTTTTATGCTGAGGGCCAACATTGTGATTGGAACTAGTTAAACGGTATATTCTCTTTTTAAAAAAATATTTTTATTCTAATTTTTCACGTTTTCTCTCGAATTTACGCCAACCAACAATAAACAATAATCAGCAACAAATATGTAAATCCCCATAACAATAATAGCGATCCCATCCTCCCACCAACCCGCAAACATCAGCCCGCATGTTTACATAAACAAATGACAAAAAGGAATCAGGGATTATCCATAGTCATCCTTAATACACACAGCCCCCCTCCCCCCAACCCTCCCACCCATCGCCTCAACTAATGTTCAATGTTATCCAGTTCTTGAAAGTGCACAATGAATAATGCCCATGACTTGTAGAACCCCTCCATCTTTCCCCTCAGTTCAAACGTAACCTTCTGAAGGGTCAAATACTCCAACAGGTCCCCCCGCCACGCCAGGGCACAGGGTAGAGAGGCTGCTCTCCATCCCAGCAGGATCTGCATCGGGCAATCAACGAGGCAAAGGCTACAATATCTGCCTCCGCACTCGTTTCCAACCCTAGCTGGTCTGACACCCCGAATATGGCCTCCCGGGGACCCCGATCCAGTTTCACGTGCACCAATTTGGAAATTACCCTAAAACCCTCCTTCCAGTAATCCTCTAGCTTTGGACAGGACCAAAACATATGAACGTGATTCGCTACACCAACCCCCCCCCCCCCCCCCACCCCCACTATGCTCACACACATCTTCTACTCCTTCAAAGAATCGGCTCATCCTCGCCCTCGTGAGGTGTGCTCTGTATACCAGCTTCAGCTATATCAGCCCCAACCTCGCACATGAAGTGGAGGCATTTACTCTCCGGAGCACCTCACACCAGACCCCCTCCTCTATAACCTCTCCAAATTCTTCCTCCCACTTTGCTTTGATCCCTTCCAGTGGTGCTTTATCCTTTTCCAAAATAGCTCCGTACACCGCTGACACTACCCGCTTCTCCAGTCCCCTTGTCGTCAGCACCTTCTCCAGCAACGTGAAGGCTGGTTCCTCCGGGAAGCTCTGTATCTCCTTTCTGGCAAAATCTTGAACCTGCATGTATCTAAACATTTCTCCCTGCTCCAGCCCATACTTCGCATCCAGCTCCCTCAATCCTGAAAACCGACCCCTAAGAAACAAATCTTTTAGCATATTAATCTCCTTCTCCTCCCATTTCCGAAAACTTACATTCCACCTCCCTGGCTCAAATCTGTGGTTCCCCGAATTGGCATTTCCCATGATCCTGCCCCCAACCCAAAGTGTTGGCGAAACTGCCTCCAGATTTTCAATGAAGCTATTATTACCGGACTCCCTGAGTATTTCCCCGGAGCTATCGGGAGCGGCGCTGTTGCTCGTACTTTCAGTCCCAACCCCCTGCACAAACTCTCTTCCATTCTGACCCAGTGGGAATCAACCCCTCTGACCCAGCTCCGCACCTTCTCCACATTCGCCGCCCAGTAGTAGTACATCAGGTTCGGGAGACCCAAACCCCCTGCCTGCCTTCCCCTCTGTAGCAGCACCTTTCTCACTCTGGCCACCTTCCCTCCCCATATGAATGAGGTAATCCTTCCCTCAATCTCCCTAAAAAAAGCCTTTGGCAGGAAAATTGGTAAGCATTGAAAAATAAACAGAAATCGCGGCAACACATTCATTTTAACCGCCTGTACCCGACCCGCCAGTGACAGAGGGAGACCATCCGACCTTACCAGATCGGCTTTCACTCTCCCCACCAAACTTGTGATGTTGTACATGCGAAGCCTCCCCCACTCCCGGGCAACCTGCACCCCCAGATACCTAAAGTGAGTCCCTGCCCTACAGAATGGCAGTCCCCCACCCCTGCCCCCACCCCCGGCCGAGACACCACAAAATACTCACTCTTGTCCAGGTTCAGCTTGTACCCCGAGAAAGACCCAAATAATCTCAGTAGCTCCAATATTCCCCCTATCGACACACTCGGTTCCGACACATACAGCAGCAAGTCGTCGGCATATAAGGACACCCTATGCTCTTTCCCCCCCCCACTATTCCTTTCCATGCTCCAGAACCTCTTAATGCGATGGCCAACTGCTCAATTGCGAGTGCAAACAGCAGGGGGACATAGGACATCCCTGCCTCATCCCACGGCGGAGAGAAAAGTATCTCGAGCTGATATTGTTCATGCGGACACTTGCCTTCGGCTCCTTATATAATAGCTTTACCCAGTTCACAAATCTTGGTACAATCCCAAACCACTCCAGAACTGCCATCAAGTACCCCCATTCTACCCGGTCAAAAGCCTTCTTGGCGTCCAATGCCACAATCACCTCTGTTTCCTTCCCTTCCGCCGGTGCCATAACGACGTTCAAAACCCTCCTAATGTTCAAAAAAAGCTGCCTCCCTCTCACGAGCCCTGTCTGATCCTCACCTATCACGTTCGGGAGGCACTCCTCCAGCCTACCCGCCAGTACCTTTGCCAATACTTTTGCGTCCACATTCAGAAGTGATATGGGCCTGTACAACCCACACTCAGTTGGATCCTAATCTTTTTTTAGCAACAGTGAAATCGATGCCTGCCCCAAGGTTTGTGCCAACACCCCCTTTCCTATCACCTCTTCAAACATCCCCACCATCAGGGGTGCCAGCTTATCCTTGAGTTTTTTATAATATTCCACCGGAAACCCATCCGGCCCTGCGACCTTCCCCGACTACACCCTTCCAATCGCATCCTTTAGCTCCTGCTCCACTATTACTCCTTCTAATGTAGCCCTGTCCCTCTCCCCTAGCCATGGGTACTCAAAACAAAGAACAAAGAAAAGTACAGCACAGGAACAGGCCCTTCGGCCCTCCAAGCCCGTGCCGACCATGCTGCCCGACTAAACTACAATCTTCTACACTTACAGGGTCCGTATCCCTCTATTCCCATCCTATTCATGTATTTGTCAAGATGCCCCTTAAACGGCATTATCGTCCCTGCTTCCACCACCTCCTCCGGCAGCGAGTTCCAGGCACCCACTACCCTCTGTGTAAAAAACTTGCCTCGTACATCTACTCTAAACCTTGCCCCTCGCATCTTAAACCTATGCCCCCAAGTAATTGACCCCTCTACCCTGGGGAAAAGCCTCTGACTATCCACTCTGTCTATGCCCCCCATCATTTTGTAGACCTCTATCAGGTCGCCCCTCAACCTCCATCGCTCCAGTGAGAACAAACCGAGTTTATTCAACCGCTCCTCATAGCTAATGCCCTCCATACCAGGCAGCATCCTGGTAAATCTCTTCTGCATCCTCTCTAAAGCCTCCACATCCTTCTGGTAGTGTGGCGACCAGAATTGAACACTATACTCCAAGTGTGGCCTAACTAATCCAACCCATCTAGAAATTCCTGCATCTCACGGTCTCCCCGTTTGGCTCTGACCTGTACAACCTCTCATAAAATTCCTCAAAAACCTTGTTAATCAGCTCCAGAGCCATCACCAACTTCCCTGCCCTATCCCTCAACTGAAGAATTTCCCTTGCCGCTGCTTCCCTCTGTAACTGACCTGCTAACATACCTTATCTCCACTGCACCCCTTGCTCATCTCAGTTGACGCACCGCCTTCCTGGTGGACAGTCGGTCGAAGCTCGTCTGTAGTTTCTTCATCTTTTCCAGCTTCACTGGGTCCCCATCTTCTGCATAACTCCTATCTACCTCCAACATCTCATCTATTACCCTCTGCCGCTCCAACCTCTCCTCTTTGTCCACCCTGGCCTTAAACAAAATTACCTCACCCCTCACCACCGCCTCCAGAGCCTCTCAGACAACTGCCTTCGACACCTCACATATACCTTAATTACGTTTTCAATTTTCTCACAGAACACTTGGTTCCCCAAAAGCCCCACATCCAGTTTCCACCCCGGCCTCTGCGCTACCTCCTTCTCTAGTATCATATCCACCCAATGCGGGGCATGATCTGACACTGCAATTGCCGAGTATTCTGACCCCTTAACCCCAGCCAGCAAAGCCTTTCCCACCACAAAAAAAATGGATCCGCGAGTATACCTTATGGACTGCTGAGAAAAATGAGTATTCCCATTCCCTTGGGTGCAGGAACCTCCAAGGGTCAACCCCTCCCATTTCCACCTTGAACCCAGCCAGCGCTCCCCCCCCCCCCCCCCCCCCCCCGATGGGACCAGCGAGCGCGGCCGTGATCTGTCCAAACTTGGTTCCTGCACCATGTTCCAGTCCCCCCCCCCCCCCCCCCCCCCCCACCCCCCCCCCCACAATCAGCTTGTGTGTCGGGGATGGCCCAAAACACCTTCTTTGCGAATCCCACATTGTCCCAATTGGGACCGTATACACTTAACAGCGCCACTAACCTCCCCTCCAGCGCCACTGTCACAATCGCATATCTAACCCCCTGATCTGCCACCACCTTCTCCATCTGCAAGCGTACCCTTTTGCTGACCAGCAGCGCTACCCCTCGAGCCCTTCCGTCAAATCCAGAGTGAAACACTTGATTAACCCAGCTCTTTTTAAGTCTCACCTGGTCCTTCACCCTCAAGTGAGTCTCCCAGGCATTGCCACATTGGCTTTCAAACTTTTAAGATGCGCAAGCACCCTTGACCTCTTGACCGCACCTCCTAGCCCTCTCCCGTTCCACGTGACTATCCTTACTGGGCGTCTCTCACCCCCCACCTTTCTTACCCACCATCATCAAACCACCGGGCCTTGCCCCATAAGCCTGATCCGCCCCTGTCCATTGTTAACATTGAACTCCTTCCCCCCTTCCAAGAACCCCCCCCCCTACATTTCCCCTTGAAAAAACATCTCCCAGCATCAATCCCTTCCCCCCCCTATCGCTCGCCTCGTAGGCCCATTGAAGCCTGCTATCCAGGCTCCAACATCCGCAGCCCTCCTCTCACCTCACCTCCGTTCACTAGCTGACTTTAGTTAGCTAGCGCGGGTGGCTCCCCCCGCCAAGATATATCGTTCCCGTCCACCCAGTCCCAGAGAAAGAAAAAACAAAAACAACAATCCAACCCATACGGTTCACTAACCTAAGATTTAACCGTCGCAACACAGAACGCCAATCAACCCAACCATTAACTTGAACTCTGTAACAATGCAAAGAGAAGTAAATTACAATACACATCAGTAAAAACAAAGTTGTAGCATTTAGACATTTTCCAGCTGCCCAAACACAGTCCACAGTCTCTCTTCCAGCTCCGCTCCTCACATCTGTCCCAAGCCTTCTGCCCTCACGAATGACGCAGCTGCCTCCGCTGTCTCAAAATAAAAGTCTTTAGCGTTGTATGTTACCCTCAGCTTCGCCGGGTATACCATACCAAATCGGCCCCCCTTTTGTACAATTCCGCCTTCACTCCCCGAACGCCGCGTGTCTTTTTGCTAACTCTACCGTCAAGTCCTGGTAGATCCGAACCACAGTACCATTCCACTGTACCTCGCACTTCTGCTTTGCCCAGCTTAATACCTTCTCCTTCATGCAGAACTTATGGAAGCAGATAATTACTGCTCTTGGCGGCTCGTTCACTTTGGGCTTCGGCCTTAATGACCGATGAGCTTGCTCTAGTTTGTCCTGGGAGGGGTTCTCACCCTCCCCATCAGCTCCACCAACTTCTTAGCGAAGTATTGTGTTGGCCTTGGGCCCTGTGTCCCTTCGGGCAAGCCCACAATTCTCAAATAGTGCCGCCTTCAGCGGTTCTCCAAGTCTTCGAGCTTTGCTCGGAGTCCTCGTCACCTCCACCACCCTCCGCAGCTCGTCCCCATCGAGGTGACCTGGTCGCTGTGCTGTGACATGGCCTCCTCCACTACCTTCATCTTCTCGCCCTGCTCTCTAACCTCGGCCGATGTCTTTGCCACAGCCACCCTCACTCGGGCGATTGCCTCCTCCAACAATTACTTCAATGCGATCACCGTCTCCTTCCGCAAGGCCTCCATGTGCCTCGCGAACTGTTTTTCCAGCTCCACCACCATCACCTCCGTCATCTTCTCCATTGTAATTAGTGCGGCCCCGCCTTGCGGTTCGGCTTCCGCCATCCCGTCAGCGCTTTTGCTCGTCCTCTCATTCAGCGGCGAACCCGCGTTTCCACCTTTCTTCGACGCTGCTCTTCACATCCTTTAGCAGCTTATTGTTTTTCCTTTCTTTTCTTCTCCTTCCACTCTCCTGTCCTTCATCAATCTGAATTTTCTTTTTTTTTAAAAAAACAATTTTTCTTCCTTCACACAAAAAAAGGGAAAAAGGGGAGAAAAAAACTTTCACCAAACTTCCTTAAACCTTTTTTATCTTCTCATTTAAATCCCCCAGAGCTCCCTGGGATCGGACTTCAGCCTTCTTATTTCATCCTAGGTGGGAGCCATCCGATGTGGGACATCCCACCTACATCATGTCCTGGCCTCGGGCCTGCTGCCTCGGCCTCCTTTTAGCTCCGCCCCCGCTGCTCCATCCTCCGCGCCGCGCTGGGCCCAGCATCTCAGCCCCCGTCACCTGACACTCGCGGTTCTTCACCAGCTAGCTGCCCGTGACGGCCCCAAAGGCCGACGATAGTCGAGGGGTGAATGATGGCTCGGGGAAATCCCCGAAAGTACCACAAATTGTGGCCACCGGCGGGAGCTCTTCTTAATGCGGCCACCCTGCTCGCATACGCCACCGGAAGTCCAATTGCACGCTATATTTTCATTCATAGTTGAGTTTGAACTCAAATCCTAGCCCATTGCCCAGTCCACTGCATCGTCCAGTTTCCCCGTAAAGTTGCCCAAGATAGGTATAGCCAATTGCAGAACCTACTGGAGGAACCAGGCGCAATACATTTATTCACCTGCCCCCTTGTGAATCAAAAATTATTCCCTTGCTCTGTCACAAGGGTCTGCGGACACTTATCAGTAAAAGCACTCGATGAACTTGTCAAAAATAGTGGGCACTCACCTACTGTATTGCTGAATGTTTTCCTTTCTTCCTGCCATACTCTCCACATCCCCACCCCCAGTCAAATGAAATGGCCTATTAGCTGATTGAGAACTGAGGTTCATTATGACAAGTTAATTGCAATTGGCTGCTTCACTGTTCTCACCAGTGAAATCATATTGCATGAGTTGTGATCTTCTCTTCAAAATAATGAACCTTTGTTGGCTGTAGGAATGGATTAAAGAAGGGAAGTTGTTTCGTTTTAAAGACATTTCAGAAAAAAGCATCAAATGTGGTTCCGGTGATTCTTTTACAACATAAAAGGTGTTTACTCTGTGCACCATATTTAAAGAAAACGCTACTGCTAACAGGGCTTGCAGTCACCTCTGGTTTCTCTTTGGCATGTTGATGTTGTGGTCTGGAATTAGTGCATTTTTAAAATCATTCATAGGATGTGGGTGCCGGTGGCGAGGCCCACATTTATTGCTCACTCCTAATTGCCCTTGAACCGCTGCAGTCCCAGTGGGGTATGCACACCCATAGAGCTGTCAGGGAGGGAGTTCCAGAATTTGGACTCAATGTCAGTGAAGGAGCGGCGATATATTTCCAAGTCAGGATGGTGCGTGTCGTGGAGGGGAAACTGCGTTGTCATGGTGTTCCCATACTTCTGCTCCCCTTGTCTTTCTGGGTGGCAGAGGTCATGGATTTTGAAGGTGCTGTCAAGTGAGCCATGGTGACTTCCTGTAGATGTTATACATCACAGCCATGGTGCATCAGGGAGTGAATGTTTAAGGTGGTGGATGTCATGCCAATCAATCGGGTTGCTTTGGTTTAGTTGGTGTTAAGGTTGTTGGAGCTGCAATCATCCAGGAAGGTGGACAGTATACCTTTGGACTCCTGATTTGTGCATTGTAGATGGTGGACAATCTTTGGGGAGTCAGGAGGTGGGTTACTCATTGCAGAATTCCCAGTCTCTCAGCTGGATCAAATTATATATGGCAAACTTTGACAAGTTATCACATTCTGCTCTTGTCATACTAGTCACTGGTTCTGAGTCAAAAATAATTATTTCTTCTGGTGGAATTGTTTTCTCCCCTGTTTGCAAGCTGTATCCTCTGCAGTTTATGCAACTATAATAACCCCCATGAGACCCACAGGGATACATAGCGATCAATCTCCCCGTACGGCTCGGATAATATGAACTCCTCCGCTAATTGACAGTGGCCAGTCCAGCTGATTTGCCTTTTAAAAGCTGTTCCGGAATGGGACCGGCACTTCCGGTGGTCCCAATTGGCCGTGTTGCAGCCTTTTATTTTATGTTTATGAATTAAATATTGTTTAATTTACCTTCGCAGGTCTTCTGAGCTTTTGTAGCAACATATGTCGAATTCTTGATGATGTTCACGTAAAACTATATACCATCCAATCCCATTTGCTTCAAACTCTCATTTGGAAAAATAAGGAGCATATATTGTAACCATAAAGCACAATGTAGGTACCAGTCTTTCAATCCTTATTGCCAAAACAAGGTAGGGCAGCATTGTATCATAATGGTTAGCACAGTTGCTTCACAGCTCCAAGGTACCAGGTTCGATTCCGGCTTGGGTCACTGTCTGGGCTGAGTCTGCACGTTCTCCTCATGTCTGTGTGTGTTTCCTCTGGGTGCTCCGGTTTCCTCCCACAGTCCAAAGATGTGCAGGTTAGATGGATTGGCTATGTTAAATAGCACTTAGTGTCCAAAAGAAAAAGGTCGGGGTAGGTAGGATTACGGGGATAGGGTGGAGGTGTGGGTTTAGGTAGGGTGATCTTTTTGAGTGCCGGTGCAGAGTCGATGGGCTGAATGGCCTCCTTCTGCACTGTAATTTCTATGATTCTCTGACCAGTATTTAAATTAGGCTTACAAAAGTAAAATGCTCTGGATGATGGAAATCTGAAATAAAAGCAGAAAGTGCTGGAAATACTCAGCAGGTCAGGCAGCATCTGCGGAGAGTAAAACAGAATTAACTTTTCAGGATGAGGAATAGTCTAATTAAAGGTAACTGACCTGATACATTAACTCTCTTTTGCTCTCCACAGATGCTGCCTTACGTGCTGGGTATTTTAGAATTTTCTGCTTTTGGTTTCATTTAGACTTTCCTTTTTGCTAGTCAAAAAATGCACTAAATGCATGTAAACAACACAAGGGGAGTCAGTTGGATTATAATTACAATGGTGTAATGTTTCCACATTTTACAGCAGCATTATTAATACAGTGATTAGCACTGTTGCTTCACAGCTCCATGGTCCCAGGTTCAATTCTCGGCTTGGGTCACTGTCTGTGTGGAGTTTGCACAATCTTCCCGTGTCTGTATGGGTTTCCTCCGGGTGCTCCAGTTTCACCCCACAGTCCAAAGATGTGCAGGTTCGGTGGATTGGCCATGCAAAATTGCCCTTAGTTTTGAAAAAAAAAGGTTAGGTGTGGCAGGTTAGGTCGGGTTACTGGGTTACGGAGATGGGTGGCTTAAGTAGGGTGCTTTTTCCAAAGGCTGGTGTAGCTTGATGGGCCGAATGGCCTCCTTCTGCACTATAAATTCTATGTAACAACATTGTGTTCATGAGCCTAATTCAGCATTTTCCAGGAAAGAGGATGTGGGTGTATTATAATGCTGATTTTCATCAATTTTAGCACAGAATACAACCCTTCAACATATTTATAATGGAAAAGAACTGATTATCTTGCCAGCTATTTACAATCATACAAATCCTCGCAGTTGATTTATAAACAAAATTATGCATATTTTTTGGAAAATCTCCTCATAATCACTGCCAACTAGCAGTCCACAAAGTTATACACTTTTGGAATATTTAAAATTAAGTGGAAACTGAAATCAAAGGAAACTTGCCATGTGAGGAAGGAGTGAATTTTGTGATAGATGAATTAATGCTGTGTACCGGGTTTATTTCAGAGCAGTACAAGTGGTGTTTTCATTTCCTGCTCATTGTGTGAATTTGAAAAAAAAAAACTGAGCACCACCATGTACTCGAAAGCATAAGTGAGTTCTACTCACTAGCTGCCCATCACGATGCAACAATGGAAAATAAATTATTTTGACGAAGTCAAACAAATTGATAATAGCACCACGCAGAGCTGACTATCGGATGTGATGAGTAAATGCTATAATAATGATATAATAATAATCCCAATCTCAATGCAAAATTGGGATGCAGAATGAAATAGTCCCAATTTAGTTGAATATTAGCCTCTCCTGGCAGAGATATGCATAAGTTGATTTTATGCTGCAGAGAATACTTGGTCCTATTTTAACCCTTGCACAATGTGGATGGGTTTTGAGCGCAGTAAAATCTCGCCCCACCTCCGTGACGATGGTGGGTTAAAAATGCCTCACGGGGGCAGCACGGTGGCGCAGTGGGTTAGCACTGCTGCCTCACGACGCCAAGGTCCCAGGTTCAATCCCGGCTCTGGATCTCTGTCCGTGTGGAGTTTGCACATTCTCCCGTGTTTGCACGGGTTTTGCCCCCACAATCCAAAAGATGTACAGGGTAGGTGAATTGGCCACACTAAATTGCCCCTTAATTGGAAAAAATGAATTGGGTACTCGAAATTAAAAAAAAAAATATTTTCAGAGGTTCCCAGAAGAAACTCTAAATTTATTTAAAAAAGAAAAAAAATGTCTCACCATATGGTGAGCAACAGAATATGACTCGGTTCCTCAAATAATAACTGAAAAAGAATCAGCGACCTCAGGTAATAATGGAACAGAGAACCCGGATTAAAATGTCTGACTCAGCTGCTGGACACTGTTTATTGTTTCCAACTGTAAACATGTTTTTGATGCAAGCTAACAGTTTACCTGTTCAGTTGGCTCAAAGCTCATAGCTCACTGAGTTTTTGTCAAATATTGACTGTTCTGTTTGTGGTGGTACAGCGGAATGAACCAGTGAAGGGAGGGCCAGCGGAGGGAGGATTTTTGTCAAGATTATCAAAATCCGCACAAGAGAAACAAAGGTGTACAAAGATCATCTTTTTCTTGTGGTGTGTTATAAATTGGGTCAATCAAACAGAAGAGGAATGGATCAGAGGGTTCACAGAAATATTTGAGAAGCAAAAGAACCAAAATGAATGGCCGCAGCAAGGGCAAGAAGGCTGCAACTAGCAGTTAGAACATGGTTATAGTTGAAAGCTCTAATGTTCACCTTCTAGATGTTCTGAGAAATTATAAAGTTGACATGGGATGCTTTAGACTCATTAAAATACCAAGGCCACATTAGTAGGTTGCAGTCGGGAAAGGCCCCGGGGCTGGACAGCTTTCTTGCAGTGTTTTACAAACGGTTTGCGATGGAGTTGACCCTTCGCCTGTTGGGCATGTTTAGTGAGGCAGTGAAAAAGGGGGAGTTGTCGGCCACGTTGGCACAGGTGTCGATTTCGTTGATCCCAAAAAAAGGAAAAGATCCATTAGAGTGTGTTTCTTACAGGCTCATTTCGCTGCTGAACACGGACGTGAAAGTCCTGGCCAAGGTTTGTGGTAGGTGAGAGGGTTGTGTCCCGGAGGTGGTTTCTGAGGACCAAACGGATTTTGTGAGGGGGAGGCAGCTCTCCAGTAACATTAGGATGTTGTTGAATGTAATTATGACTGGGCCAGGGTGACGGGAGGCAGAGGAGATCGTGTCCATTGTCTCAGAGGAGGCATTCGACCGGTTAGAGTGGAGGTGCCTGTTTGAAGCTTTGGGAATGTGTGGCGTGGTTTCGATTGTTGAATGTATCGCCCATGGCTAGTGTTCGAATTAAAGAGATGGGTTTGGGCTGTTTTGGATTGTGCAGGGGATGAGGCAGGAGTTCCCACTGTTGCTGTTTGCGTTGGCTATAGAGCCCCTGGCCATGGCCCTTTTGGCATCAGCTGAGTGGCAAAGGATTGTGAGGGGTGGTTGGGAGCACCAGGTATCATTGTAAGCAGACAACCTGTTGTTTGTGTTGCACCCGTTGGAAAGTATGGGCAGAATTTTGGGCTTGTTGGAGAGATTTGGGGTGTTTTCCAGCTATAAGTTGAACGTAGGGAAGAGTGAGGTGTTCCCGGAGAAAGTGGCGGGGCTGAGGACAACCTGGGGGCACGACCATTTAAGGTGGCAAGGGAGGAGTTTAGGTATCTAGGGATTCAGGTAACACCTGAGTGGGCCACAATGCATAGGTGGAACTTGACAGGGTTGGTGGAAGAGGTTAAGGGGAACTTTAAAGGGTGGGATACATTGCACTTGACAGGGAAGGTGCAGGTGGCAAAGATGAATGTGTTGCCGAGGTTCCTGTTGTCTTTCAGCCCCCCCCCCCCCCCCCCGATTTTTACCCCAAGGCCATTTTCCGGAACATGGAGGTGTTGGTGTAGGCAGGGGAGGTGCCGAGGGTGAGGAGGGCCCTGCTGCAGAGGCAGGGAGGTGGGTTTGTGCTCCCAAACCAGATGCACTACTATTGGGCAGCGAATGTGGAGAAAGTGAGACGTTGGTGGTGATGGTTGGGGGGGGGGGGGGGAGGGGGGGGGAGGGGGGGGGGGTGGCGCGGGCGGGGTGCAAACTGGATCAGGTTGGCGGAGGAGATGTAGGGGCTTGTGTGTGAATGCTCTGATGACGTTCCAGTTGCCGATTGCTCCAAGGTGGAATACTGGTAGTCCAGTAGTGACTGTCAGGATCTGGAATCCGTTGAGGAGGCACTTTAAATTGGGCCATGTGTCGGTGCTGACACTACTGTCTGGGAACCCCAAGTTTAAGCCAGCGGCTGGGGTGGGGGGAGGGGTGGGTGCGGATGGGTGAGATTTACAATCAGTGGAAGGAGGAGTGGTTGAAGTGGGTCAGGGATATGTTCTCGAAGGGGAAATTCACTGGGTTGAATCAGCTGCGGGAGAGGTTTGAGTTAGTGAGGGGGAGTGAGTTTAGGTACTGCAAGGTGCGGGACTTTGCGCATATGGAGCTACCGATGTTCCCCCAACTACCGAAGTATATACTGCAGGAGAAATTGCTGCTCTCCGATGAGGAGGGGGAAGGCAGGATCGGGGATATATATGGGTGGTTGGGAGAGCAAGGTAAGGCACTGGTGGAAAGGATTAAGCGGAATTGGGAGAGGGAGTTGGGGTGTGAGATAGAATGGGGGCTCTGTTGTGAGCTGATGAGGCGAGTGAACTCAACTTCCTCCAAGAATGAGCTTGATTCAGTTTAAAATAGTGCACAGTGCACCATGACTCGGGCTAGGGTGGGTGGGTTCTTCCCGGGGGGGTGAATCATGTTCACATGTTTTGGGGTTGCGAGAAGTTGGAGAGCTTCTGAGAAGTGGTGTTTGGGACCTTATCGAGGATAGTGGGAACCGACATGAAGCTGGAACTCATGGTGGCGATCTTTGGAGTTTTGGAGGTGCCAGAGTTGCTGGAGGGGAAGGGAATGGATGATGTGGCCTTCGCCTCTCTGATTGTCCGGCAGCGGATTATTTTGAATTGAAGGTCGGTTACACCACCAGGGGTTGCGACCTGGCTGGGAGACCTGAACGAGTTTCTCCAGTTGGAAAAGATTAAATTTGCCTTAAGGGGGTCGAAAGAGGGTTTTGAGGTTCAGTGGAGGCCCATAATGACGATATTTGAGGAGCTGTTCATCGGGGAAGTGAAGGATGGGGAGGGAGACTAAAAGGGGAAAAATGTACAAACTGTTAACTCTGTTTTGTTGGAATGTGGTGTTATTATTGTTTATGTTTGGAATAAAATTTATTTTAAAAGAACAAGTTCAAAGTGGTATGATTCCCCTTTCCCCTCCATCCCGTTGGGTCCTGAGGTGGAGAAAAGTGTAAAATTGTATGGATGGGATTCCCTCCGCGATCCTGCCTGCCCTGACACCGACTCAGTTTTACACTGGTCTGGCTGGGCCTCGGACAGGAATTCGCCAATGCCCCATTAAGGCTCTTTAATGACCATTTAATAAACACATAAAGGGGCCTTTCTCCTTTAGCCTGAGTTTTCAGGCGCCGGCACAGCAAGATGCCAAACTTAAAAAGGTAAAAATCTCCATCTCGGACAGGAAGCAGGGACTGCTTGGGAAGGGGGTGGGGGTGAGGGGTTGGGGATGAGGGCCTCAATCTGATGGCCCCTTCAACTTTGGGGAGCTTCCCCCCCCCCCACCAGGACCTGGGAGTTCTGGCCTCCTCCCCCCTCCCCCCTCCCCCCCGCCCAGGATGCCCCCATCTCGATCCCCTAGGGCATCCCCTATCCCCATGCCCCCAGGAACCCCGGTACTTAGCTGAAGTACAGTCCCAGGTCATAGGCTCAGGCAGAGTGCTGCAGTACCTCTTCTGGCCCACGGCAGGACCTCCATCTAAGAATAGACAGAGGTCCTGCTTGTTGTCAGTCATTGTTCAATTGAGCGTAAAATGTCAGCAGGCTGTTGGGATTCATAGGGATGGGCTCCCCACCAACTCAGCGCCTGCTGTCCTTAAAACGCAGGCCCAGGTAAATATGGCAGAAGCTCTAATTGAAGAATTATAATTGAACTAAGATATTGCAGCAAATATAAATAAGATTATGTTCTCAATACAGAATGGGAATTCCTTCATGTTTGTAACATATTTGGCAGATTAACTTGGTAACATAATTGTTTTCAATTAATGCAGGGTTATGTCAAAATTGAAACGTTAATCAGTAAGTTTGTAAAATAAATTTTGCTCCTTAAAAGTAAAACCATCAGTTTGGAAGTTGTAGTGTGCTTTTCTTTAAATACCCAGCATGCATTGCAAACTGCATTTACATTTGTCCTTTATTGATCTTCTAAGATAGTTTGATCTGCAAAAGAAAAACAGACTGTAAATGTCTGCTATTCAGCCTATCAAAGTTCCAGAAGCTATTGGGAAAAAAAGGATCATTTTTGTTTTTCAAATTTCGTACCCTTATTTTCTTCTCCTCATCATTGTTCTAATTCCTATTGGGTATGATTACTTGATGCTGGGAACGCTTGCAGAAATTGCCCATTATGCACGTGTGGGCACAGGGAGTGTCGGCATGTTTTCCTGTCAGGAAGTTTAATCCTGTCCTCAACCGTCGGCCACAAACATACACTTCCCAGCAGGGGTCACTGGATCACGATCAGGAGCTCTGCATGAGTTCTTTTGGCATCCTTAGAAACTGGCATGTTTGGAGCAATTGTTAAACTGCCACTGCAGCTTTGCAATTGTTAAACTGCCACTGCAGCTTTGCACAATCTCACCAAACTCAGCACAGGCACCCAAGACCAAACTGTCCAGCGTGGCACAGCGTCACAGGACTTACCTGCCGGAGGCATGGGTTTCTGTGGAAGGTTATCCCTCCTTTTGCAACAGGAAAGTTCACAACTTGGTAGCGCTTTAAAATAATTGTTCCCGTTGACACCTTTAGTTATTTATTTTCACCAACAGCGTCAGGTATTATTACTATGAAGCTCAGCTTGAAAAGCAGCTGGCATAGAGATATCAGTCTTAACCTCTTTAATACGTGCACAAAAGAGGCATTTATTATTTTGAAACCAAGATGCTGCATAAATCAAGTCTGTAAACCAGCAATTTATGTTGGGATTGCCCTTCCCCATGTTTAGCTTTACTATTCAGAAACTTGATTTGTAATTGGCGTCTCAGAAGTGTGATCTATCACAATGTCATTTTTCCATCAGGTGGAGAGATCAAAAACATATAGTAGTGGCCTGTACAGTGTGTCCCTCAATAGTAAAAGAGTTCTTTGTTCACTTTGGGTCCTGCTGCAACAAATTATTCTCCCCGTAGAGTGATGTTTCGGTTCATAGCGAGTGAAAGCTTGCCTGTGGATGCCTCCTTGACTTGGCATGAGAAGAAGCACCTGGAACAAGTTTAAATTCTAACAGCATCCTCGTAGTGTGCCTCCTCCTTCAAATAGTCCGTCAAGAGAAGATTATCTTAAAATTAAGACATCATCATTTTTGTTTCAGAAGTTGGCTTTGATGTCAATAATGCTGTGCTGGTTATCGCTGACGACCTGCACATTAATGGGGCTAATCCAGTAAATACTTGAGCTATAAACAGAGGTGAAAGAACCATGTCAATGTGCTTTAGTTGTATTTAATGTAAGTAGAGTTGCCTGTGGGATATGAAGCTGTGCATAACGACACAAAGTTAAAGTGAAATGGAAGGGTTCCGATAAAGGACAGCAGCATTGCTCATGTCATTTTGGGTGCTGTTTTATTTAAGAATTTATTGTGGCACAATGTACCTGATCATCTTATGTTGATTAATTATGTGAGATAACTGAGAATGACGATTAAATGTACATGAGAATTCTTGTCATCCGTATTTTCAAACTTATTCGTGTAATGCATAGACACAAATGCGTGGATATGGAAAACTAACAAATACTTTCATGGTCATTTAATTTCTTAAAGACAAAATCAATGAATTTGTATTGTGACATCTTACAGAAACTCTAAAGCCCTTTACGGCCAAATAATTTTTTCTGAAATGCTGATACTGTTGTTGAGTAGACAAATGCAGTCAGTTTGTGCGCAGAAAGGTCCCATGAAATTAAAGTGAGGAATGACCAGTTAGTCGTTTTCTACTAATTATTGATTAAACGTAGCTAACAATAAGAATAGATTCATTATTTCTGGAAAAGAAAGTTCAAATGTCCGGTATTTTGATATATCTTGAACTTGGAGGATTATTTTCAGATTATGAGATGTTGATGATTATATGATGTTAAGTATAAGTGTCCCGTGTTTCAATATAAATTACTTCTGCAGCACATGTAGTAATGTATCTTTATTTTTAAAAAGATATTTTTATTCTCCTTTTTCACATTTTCTCCTAAATTTACACCCAACAATAAACAATAATCAGTAACGAATGCAATGTCAATCCCCTAATCAATAACAACAATCCCATCCTCCCACCAGCCCGCATGTGAACATAAACAAATGACAAAAAGGAATCAGGAATCACCCATAGCCACCATTACCACATACAATCCCCCTCCCCCCAACTCTCACAACCCACCGCAATGTTCGATGTAATCCAATTCTTGAAAGTGCATAATGAATAACGCCCATGAATTGTAGAACCCCTCCATCCTTCCCCTCAGTTCAGATTTGACCGTCACAAGAGTCAAGAATTCCAGCAGGTCCCCCTGCCACGCCAGGGGGAACAACCTCTCCACCCTAACAGGATCTGCCTTTGGGCGATCAACAAGGCGAAGGCTACAACATCTGCTTCCGCACCCGTTTCCAACCCCGGCTGGTCTGACACCCTGAATATGGCCACCCGGGTCCAGTTTCAAGTGCTCCACTTTATAGATTACCCATAATGCATCTTCAGCTCACAGTATTTGTATTTAATTTTTTAATTTGGGTGCCATGGTGATTTTTATTAATGCGTGTCAAATTGTAGGCGGGAAAATGGAAAACAAAGTTGGTGATTTTATAAAGTCAGGATTTATATCAAAGTATAAATATTCTGAAAGGGTCGTCAAAATCAAAATGAGTTGTGCTAATAAGTGCACCACCTCACAACTATACAGTAGCAGTACAAGTGGTATTCTCCAGTAACAGGATGCTGCCCTCAAGCCAAAAAGACGTTCTGCTGACCACACAAATCAGTAATGTGGTATGTGAATTTTGAGTGTTGATGTAATGTCAGGTATGTAGTCCATCCAGCCCAGCATCTGGTCAATGGCATCAAACATCTCTTTGGCTGTTGGCAACAGACAAAACAGACCATATCCAACTAACGTTCTGCGCTTGCAAAACTCAAGACAATAGTACCCAATATTAGATGTGACTCCATGATTCAACAATACTTGCTGTACAATTCGAATTGTGCGAAGATTTATACAAATTTGAACAAGAAAGGTCATGAAGATCAAAAAAAATAAGACTGAGCAAAATATTTTCTACCTTCTGGACAAAAGAGACAGCACATTATCACAATCAAACCTGTATAATATACAAATGCTTAAAGAAAATTATCACTTCATAGAGTAGAATTTATTTATACACAGCTTATATTGTAATTCACAATTAGACGGAGACAGTGGTGAGTTGGTAATGCAACTGCATAGGTAATCCAGAGGCCCAGTTCAAGAAGGCAACTCAACACCACATTTTCAAGGACAATTAGGGATGAGCAATAAATATTGAGAAAGTGGTGTTGCGTTGCCTTCTTGAACTGCTACAGTTCATGTGGTGTGGGAACATCCACAGTGCTGTGATTGTGGGAGTTCCAAGATTTTGACCCAGTGACAGTGAAGGAATGGTGATAGATTTCCAAGTCAGGATGTTTTGTGACTTGGAGGGGAACTTCCAGGTGGTGGTGTTCCCATGCATCTGCTGACTTTGTCCTTCTAGGTGGTAGAGGTTGTGGGTTTGGAAGGTGCTGTTCCAGGAGACTTGGCGCATTGCTGTGGTGCATCTTGTCGACGGTGCACAATGCTGCCACTGTGCATCAGTGGTGGAGAGAGTGAAAGTTTAATGAGGTGCCAATCAAGTCGGCAGTTTTGCCCTGGATGATGTCGAGCTTTTTGAGTGTTGTCAGAACTGCAGTCATCCAGGCAAGTGGAGAGTATTCCATGACACTCCTGACTTGTGCCTTGTAGATTGTGGTCAGGCTTTGGAGAATCAGGATATGAGTTACTCTCCACAGAATTCCCAGCCTCGAGCTGTTCTTGTAATGGCAGTACTAATTTGGCTGATCCAGTTCAGTTTCTGCTCAATGGTAACCCCCAGGATGTTGATTGTGGGGGACTCAACAATGGTAATGCCATTGAATGTCAAGTAGAGTTTGTTACAGTCTCTCTTGTTGTGTGGTGCGAATATTACTTGCCATTTATCAACCCAAGACTGAATATTGTCCAGATTTTCTGCATGTGGACACGCACTGCTGCAGTATCTAAGGAGTCGTAAATGATACTGAACATTGTGCCGTCATCAGCGAACTTCTGACTTCTGCCTTATGATGGAGGGAAAGTTATTGATGAAGCAGCTGAAGATGGTTGGATCCAGGTTGCTAACCTGTAGAAATGTCTTGGGATTTAAAAGAAATTATGAGATGTTGGTGTCGCTGGCTTAGCCAGCATTTATTGTCCAGTTCGAGTTACTCTTGAGGAAGCAATGGCAGGCTGCTTTCTTGAATTGCTCCAGTCCCTGAGGTATAGATACAACTGCAGTGCTGAAGACTGACCTCCAACAACCTTTGTGGTAGGATGACTCCAACCAGTGGAGGGTTTTCCACTCAATGCCCATTGACTTTAGTTTTGCAATGGGAACCTTGATGCCACACTCAGTCAAATGCTGCCTTGATGTCCAAGAGCAGTCGCTCTCACCTCATGAGTTCAACTCTTTTGTTCATGTTTGAACCAAGGCTGTAATGAGCTCATGAACTGAGTGATCCTGGTGGAACCTGAACTGTCCGTCAGTAAGCAGGTTATTCCTAAGTAAGTATTGTATGACAGCACTGTTGATGAACCTTCCATCATTTTGCTGATGATCGAGAGTAGACTGATGGGCAGTGTGAGGACCCTTAATGTTGATTCCCTTATTTCCCATTTCTCCAATTTGTCATTATCATGTTTGATCCATGGATATTTAATAGACATATATGTTTCAGTCGAGCAGAGGAAATGAGGAACTCAAAAGTTGCAAATGAATATACTGTGCTGTGAAGATTAAGATTTTTAACAGAAGAACTGATCTTTTTGGCATCTGAGAGATCGGAGGGATTTGGTTCAATTGGTTGTCTGGTGGCCAATGGATTGGACAAAATCTGTATTCTGCCTGGCAACAGACAGTGATTGGCCTCAGGCAGGTGGAAGGTTTTCAGTGGACCTAGGAAGGAAACAGAACATGCCTGGATGCCTGAGAGAAGAAGCTGTGAGTTGCTCGCTCTCTCTCTTTCTCCAAAAAAGATTCCTTCTTGCCTGTTTCTGAATCTGCAGAGAAGTCTTGAGATCCTGATGAATGTACAGTGAAATTCATTACAGACTGAAAGCAAGAACACCCACCTGACAGCCTAGATTGAGAATAATCAAACTGGAATGCAACAATCTGAACTACAGACCTTTATCCTTTTTCTCCTCACGTTATTTTTTCTTTCCACTCCTCCTTCCCTTCTGTGTTTGTCTGCCTTGTGTGTGTAGCATTTGGGGTGAGTTTAAGACGAAGGTTAGGAATTAGATAATAGTTAACTAGTTGTATTTATTGCCTATTTAATTATAGTTATTGTGTTAATAAAAATTAATTGTGTTTTAATTTACAAAGCTGGTGTCTGTAGTTATTGGGCAGCCAAAGACCAAAGACTTGGGGCATTGTCTAAGAATTAATAGTTAATTTCAATTGTGTTGTGACTCCGGGTCAAGTGGGGCTGGATTGACCGCGCACTAGCCCAGGGTATCATAACAGCAGTAACTGGCAAGGCTGGATTTGTCTGGTTTTTGGGGACAGGCCATACTTGGGAACTTTTCTACATTTCTGGGTAGATTCCAGTATTATAGCTGTACTGGAACACCTCAGCGAGGGGTGCGGCAGGTTCTGGAGCATAAATCTTCAGTACTATTGCTGGATTGTTGTCAGGGCTCAGAGCCTTTGCAGTAATCAGGGCCTTCAGCCATTTCTTGATGTCATATAGAGTGAGTTGAATTGGCTGAAGACTGACATCTGTGATGCTGGGACCTCCTGAGGAGACTGAGATGGATCATCCACTCGGCACTCGTGGCTGAAGATTGTTGCAAATGCTTCAGTCTTATCTTTTGCACTAATGTGCTGGGCTCCCTCATCATTGAGGATGAGGGCAGCACGGTGGCCTAGTGGTTAGCACAACCGCCTCACGGCGCTGAGGTCCCAGGTTCGATCCCGGCTCTGGGTCACTGTCCGTGTGGAGTTTGCACATTCTCCCCGTGTCTGCGTGGGTTTCACCCCCACAACCCAAAAATGTGCAGTGTAGGTGGATTGGCCACGCTAAATTGCCCCTTAATTGGAAAAAATAATTGGGTAATCTAAATTAAAAAAAAAAAAATCATTGAGGATGAGGATATTTGTGGAACCCCCTCCTCTTGTTAATTGTTTAATTGCTCACCACCATTCACGACTGGGTGTGGCACGATTGTAGAGCTCAGGGACAGACTTCTCAGATTTTTTTGTCAGTGTTCCCTTGGACGGGAAAAGCGAAGAGCAGCTTGCTGGCTTCCTTGATGGCCGTTCTGCCATATTTTAAAATTCTTTGAAAAATATGGAAGGGGCTGGTACCATGACATCATGCTGGCGACAGAGCCCACCCGACCAGCAACTTAGGTTTCTGAAAGAGGACGCCCTGATTTTAAAAAAATGAGCACCCAACAAATACCCCCGGAACCAGAAACCGCCCCCCCCCCCCCCCCCCCCCCCCCCCCCCGCCCCCCAATGCCTCCTGGCAGTGACAGGGAGCAGTGCCTAAGTACTGCCATGGCATGACCCTCTTCCCCTCCCCTAGTGGCAGTACTTACATGAGTGCCTCCGGTGGGCTCTGTTCACCAGTTCCCCATTTTATAAAACCCGTGGTAAACCCCGCTGACATGACATCATGCCAGGTGGGTTGAATTTCCCACATGTGGGATGGCACAGCGGGTAGTCCCACTATGTATATGATAGTACATTATTATATGCAATACCGCCATTGCATGGCAGGATCCGCATAACATTACTGGTGGGTTGCGGGGACAATTGAGCAGAGAAATCCCGCTGGTGTGAAAGCCATTTTGGGACTCCCTCCCAATTCACTGTCCCATTGCCATTCCCATTTGCTGAAACAGGAGTGAAGTGTCCCCTCTAGATCTGTTCCGTTGGCTGTTTGATCCCTTAACTCTGCCTATTGCAGTGTTGGGCATGCGTTGTAGCTTCACCAAGTTGACACCTCATTTTTTAAATATCACTGTGCTGCTTCTGACCTCCCCTACTGCACTCTTCATTGATCCAAGGCTGATCCCCTGGCTTTGTGCTAATTGTAGAGCGGAGGATATCCCGGACCATGAGGTTACATATGGTGGTTCAATACAATTCTGCTGCTGCTAATGGCCCACAGCGACTCATGAATGCATAGCTTTGTTCAAAACTATCTTGTCTAGCAAGCCCGCAGTGCCGCACAACATGTTGGGGGATATCCTCCAGGTGAAGGAAGGGCTTTGTCTCCATGAAGATTGCGAGATAGTCACGCTACAAATCTGTCATGGGCAGGAGCATCTGCCACAGGTATATTGGGTTGAACAAGCTCAGGGAGGTTCTTTCCTTGTTCTGACTCCCTCACCACGTGCTGCAGACCCAGTCTCATAGCTTTGTCGTTTTGGAATTGGCCAGCTTGGTCAGTAGTGGTGATACCGTTGGTAGTAGGCATTGATATCCCCCACCTAGAGTACGTTTTTACCCTTGACAACCTCAAAGCGTCTACAAAGCGATGTTCAACATGGAGGAGTACTAAGAGGGCATGGTAGGTGGTAATTTGCAGGCGGTTTTCTTTTGCAAGTTTGACCTGATGCTATGTGACTTTGTGAGGTCTGGAGTCAATGCTGAAGACTCCCATATCTCTATTGATGGACTGTCCTGCCAGTGGGACGTGGTAGTGATGGTGGTATCCAAGGATGGTGATGTGACGTCTGGGACATTGTCAGGTTTTGATTTCATTTCATCTTTCAAGTGATCAATTCCTCACACTCCTGACTGTACACCTTCAAATACATGTGGTAGTCCTCAATTTGACATTGATAAATTCAAAAAACGCAAGCCTTAATTTGTAGCATTTGCAATAAAGCAAACCCTGCCTGTAAATGCTGCATATGCATTAATTTTCAATATGTTCACTGCACACCCAGCAATCAACAGTGGAATGGCAGATAAATTTCTTGCTCCCACTCCCCAGTCACAACTCTGCCTGAAGTGCAGTGGAAATCCTGTTAAAGACAAACATGAATGTGACACCAAGTTGGAGGGGGAGGGTGAGCAGTGAGAAGGATGCAGAGATTCTTCAGTGTGATTTGGACAAGTTGAGTGAGTGGGCAAATGAATGGCAGATGCAGTATAATTTGGATAAATGCAAGTTATCCACTTTAGTAGCTAAATAAAGAAGGTGGACTATTATCAGAATGGCCATAAATTAGGAGAGGGGATCGTGCAATGAGACCTTGGTGTTCTCATACACCAGTCACTGAAGGTAAACATGCAGGTGCAGCAAGCAGAAAAGAAAGAAAATGGTATGCTGGCCTTCATTGCAAGAGGATTTGAGCAGAGTAGCAGGGATGTCTTGCTGTAATTATATGCAAGTGCGGCCATGCCTGGAATATGGTCTGCAGTATCTGAGGAAGGATATTCTAGCTATAGAGGGACTGCAGTGAAGGTTTACCAGACTGATTCCTGGGATTGCAATACTGATGTACAAGGAGAGATTGAATCAATTACGACTCTATTAGCTGGAGTTCAGAAGAGGGGGAATCTCATAGAAACCTATAAAGTTCTAACAGGACTGAACAGGGTTGATGCAGGAACGATGTTCCCGATGGTGGGTGTGTCCAGAACCAGGAATCACAGTTTGAGGATATGGGGTAAACCATTTAGGACAGAAATGAGGGGCAATTTCTTCACCCAGAGAGTGGTGAGCCTGTGGAATTTATTACCACAGGAAGTAGTTGAGTCCAAAACATTGCATGGTTTCAAGAAGCAGTTAGATCTAGCACTTAAGGCAAAGTGGATCCAAGGATATGGGGGAAAGCTGTGTTAGGCTATTGAATTGGATGATCAGCTGTGATCATAATGAATTGCGGAGTGGGCTTGAAGGGTGAATGGCGTCCTCCAGCTCCTATTTTTTCTATGTATGATTTCTAGTGACAGTGAAGTGTACCATAGAGTTCACTTGGATATTCACCATAACTTGAGTTACTTAGAGGATACGCCTCTATCTAATCAATTTATTTTCATGTTAATCTGCCAACATCAAATAGTTGCTACTCAGTTCAAAGCGTGGTATGTGAATTTGTTTTAGTACCGCCCAAAGTCATATTAATGCTCAGAAAATTCACTTCCACATCGTAACAAATGGGCATAACAATAACTGGCAGTCTGAATTTAGGGCTGCAATTGTTTGCATAAGAATTCTCCAACGATCTTGGAATGACTGCAGGAAAACCACATTTACCCTGAAATTATTTTTGTTTTCTAATAATTTTTAGGTCTGCTGCACAGTTTGTTATCTTACATTTTTCCTTCCATGTACTTCCGTTGTTTCAGAAACCATTGTTTTCTGCACACTGTATTTTAGATACTTTCTCAGGAAATAAGATCATTGTATCTTCAAAATAGCCAAGCTGTGAATCTTGCGGGGCTGAGTTGCAAAGGTGTCTCCTTTGTCTCATATTGTTAATTGCTAAATATTGAATGCCTGTTATTATTTTATTTCCCATACTTCTTGCCCGAACGCAGTCTGTTAACAGACTCCAAATGATGTAAATGTTTCATTAGTTTTAAACCTTTCACATTCAAAGTACAACAGCAATTTGTTGCCGTACTGCTTTTTGCATTAATTGGGAATAGGTTTCATTGAAGGAAAGGTGCATTTGAAATTCTTTGTAATTTGAGTGCAAGGACAGTGGTGCGAAGTGAGCAGATTTGCATTTAATCTTGCATTCACAAATCTTTGCTGAGAAAAATAGCATTCAATTAAAAAGACATTAACTGCTGCCTTATGAATATTGTAATTATGTTCATAAAAGCACAAGTTTATAATACTGTGAGTAATAAGATTGGCAAAATAAGGTAATCAGGTACTGCCTGGTGTTGCAATTAAAGAATAATTAAAGCAAGGACTAGTTACAAAAATAATGGTAATTTAAGATTCAAATTTGGAGATCATTTTTAGTGAATAAAAAATAGATGCAAATAAATTGCCATGGAGTAAAAATAATTTATTTTGCATTTATAAAGTTGAAACCCATGGAATAAAAGAGACATTGGCAGCCTGGGGTACAGGAAACAGGGAGTAGTGATGAATGGTTGTTTTTCAGACTGGAGGAAGATGTACGATGGATTCCCCAGGGGTTGGTACTAGGAGCACTGCTTTTCTTGATCTATATTAATGTTCTACACAGCACAATTTCAAAATTTGCAAATATCTCAAAATTTGGAAGTACTATGAACTGTGAGGAAGATAGTGATAGACTTCAAGAGGACAGATACAGGCTGGTGGAATGGGCAGGCACATGCCCGGTGAAACTTAATACAGAGAAGTTTGATGTGAGACATTCTGGTAGGAAGAATTAGAGAGGCAGTATAAAATAAAGAAAAAGCTGGAGTTGATCTTACTCGAGTAGGAAGAATTCAGAGAAGATTTGATAAAGGTTGTTCAAAATTACGAGTTTAGATAAAGTAGATAGAGTGAAATTGGGAGAAGGGTTGAGAATCAGAAGACTCTGATATTGGGTGAATGGCAAAACACCCAAAGATGTCAAGAGGGAAACCTTTCCACACAGTGACTGGTTACGATCTGTAATGCACTGCCTGAGAGTGCGGTGGAGGCAGGTCGACACAGCGCGTAGTTACAATCTGTAATGCACTGCCTGAGAGTGTGGTAGAGGCTGGTCGACACAGCGCGTAGTTACTGATCTGTCATGCACTGCCTGAGAGTGTGGTGGAGGCAGGTTCACAAAGCAAGTAGTTCCGATCTGTAATGCACTGCCTAAGAGTGCGGTGGAGGCAGGTCGACACAGCGCGTAGTTACTGATCTGTAATGCACTGCCTGAGTGTGTGGTGGAGGCTGGTCGACACAGCGCGTAGTTACTGATCTGTCATGCTCTGCCTGAGAGTGTGGTGGAGGCAGGTTCACAAAGCAAGTAGTTCCGATCTGTAATGCACTGCCTAAGAGTGCGGTGGAGGCAGGTCGACACAGCGCGTAGTTACTGATCTGTCATGCTCTGCCTGAGAGTGTGGTGGAGGCAGGTTCACAAAGCAAGTAGTTCCGATCTGTAATGCACTGCCTAAGAGTGCGGTGGAGGCAGGTCGACACAGCGCGTAGTTACAATCTGTCATGCACTGCCTGAGAGTGTGGTGGAGGCAGGTTCACACAGCGCGTAGTTACAATCTGTCATGCACTGCCTGAGAGTGTGATGGAGGCAGGTTCACACAGCGCGTAGTTACTGATCTGTAATGCACTGCCTGAGAGTGTGGTGGAGGCAGGTTCACACAGCGCGTAGTTACTGATCTGTAATGCACTGCCTAAGAGTGTGGTGGAGGCAGGTTCACAAAGCGGGTAGTTACTGATCTGTCATGCACTGCCTGAGAGTGTGGTGGAGGCAGGTTCACACAGCGCGTAGTTACTGATCTGTAATGCACTGCCTGAGAGTGTGGTGGAGGCTGGTCGACACAGCGCGTAGTTACAATCTGTCATGCACTGCCTGAGAGTGTGGTGGAGGCAGGTTCACAAAGCAAGTAGTTCCGATCTGTAATGCACTGCCTGAGAGTGTGTTGGAGGCAGGTTCACAAAGCAAGTAGTTCCGATCTGTAATGCACTGCCTGAGAGTGTGTTGGAGGCAGGTTCACACAGCGCGTAGTTACTGATCTGTAATGCACTGCCTGAGAGTGTGGTGGAGGCTGGTCGACACAGCGCGTAGTTACTGATCTGTCATGCACTGCCTGAGAGTGTGGTGGAGGCAAGTTCACACAGCGCGTAGTTACAATCTGTCATGCACTGTCCGAGAGTGTGGTGGAGGCAGGTTCACACAGCGCGTAGTTACTGATCTGTCATGCACTGCCTGAGAGTGTGGTGGAAGCAGGTTCACACAACGTGTAGTTACTGATCTGTCATGCACTGCCTGAGAGTGTGGTGGAGGCAAGTTCACACAGCGCGTAGTTACTGATCTGTAATGCACTGCCTGAGAGTGTGGTGGAGGCAAGTTCACACAGCGCGTAGTTACTGATCTGTAATGCACTGCCTGAGAGTGTGGTGGAGGCAGGTTCACAAAGCGCGTAGTTACTGATCTGTAATGCACTGCCTGAGAGTGTGGTAGAGGCAGGTTCACACAGCGCGTAGTTACTGATCTGTAATGCACTGCCTGAGAGTGTGGTGGAGGCAGGTTCACACAGCGCGTAGTTACTGATCTGTAATGCACTGCCTGAGAGTGCGGTGGAGGCAGGTTCACACAGCGCGTAGTTACTGATCTGTAATGCACTGCCTGAGAGTGTGGTGGAGGCAGGTTCACACAGCGCGTTGTTACTGATCTGTCATGCACTGCCTGAGAGTGTGGAGGAGGTAGGTTCACACAACGCGTAGTTACTGATCTGTCATGCACTGCCTGAGAGTGCGGTGGAGGTAGGTTCACACAGCGACTGGTTACAATTTGTAATGCACTGCCTGAGAGTGTGGTGGAGGCAGGTTCACACAGCGCATAGTTACTGATCTGTAATGCACTGCCTAAGAGTGTGGTGGAGGCAGGTTCACAAAGCAAGTAGTTCCGATCTGTAATGCACTGCCTAAGTGTGCGGTGGAGGCAGGTCGACACAGCGCGTAGTTACAATCTGTAATGCACTGCCTGAGAGTGTGTTGGAGGCAGGTTCACACAGCGCGTAGTTACTGATCTGTAATGCACTGCCTGAGAGTGTGGTGGAGGCAGGTTCACAAAGCGCGTAGTTACTGATCTGTAATGCACTGCCTGAGAGTGTGGTGGAGGCAGGTTCACACAGCGCATAGTTACTGATCTGTAATGCACTGCCTGAGAGTGTGGTGGAGGCAGGTTCACACAGCGCGTAGTTACTGATCTGTAATGCACTGCCTGAGAGTGTGGTGGAGGCAGGTTCACAAAGCGCGTAGTTACTGATCTGTAATGCACTGCCTGAGAGTGTGGTGGAGGCAAGTTCACACAGTGCGTAGTTACTGATCTGTAATGCACTGCCTGAGAGTGTGGTGGAGGCAGGTTCACACAGCGCGTAGTTACTGATCTGTAATGCACTGCCTGAGAGTGCGGTGGAGGCAGGTTCACACAGCGCATAGTTACTGATCTGTAATGCACTGCCTGAGAGTGTGGTGGAGGCAGGTTCACACAGCGCGTAGTTACTGATCTGTAATGCACTGCCTGAGAGTGTGGTGGAGGCAGGTTCACAAAGCGCGTAGTTACTGATCTGTAATGCACTGCCTGAGAGTGTGGTGGAGGCAAGTTCACACAGTGCGTAGTTACTGATCTGTAATGCACTGCCTGAGAGTGTGGTGGAGGCAAGTTCACACAGCGCGTAGTTACTGATCTGTAATGCACTGCCTGAGAGTGTGGTGGAGGCAGGTTCACACAGCGCGTAGTTACTGATCTGTAATGCACTGCCTGAGAGTGTGGTGGAGGCAGGTTCACAAAGCGCGTAGTTACTGATCTGTAATGCACTGCCTGAGAGTGTGGTAGAGGCAGGTTCACACAGCGCGTAGTTACTGATCTGTCATGCACTGCCTGAGAGTGCGGTGGAGGCAGGTTCACACAGCGCGTAGTTACTGATCTGTAATGCACTGCCTGAGAGTGTGGTGGAGGCAGGTTCACACAGCGCGTTGTTACTGATCTGTCATGCACTGCCTGAGAGTGTGGTGGAGGCAGGTTCACAAAGCGCGTAGTTACTGATCTGTAATGCACTGCCTGAGAGTGTGGTGGAGGCAGGTTCACAAAGCGCGTAGTTACTGATCTGTAATGCACTGCCTGAGAGTGTGGAGGAGGTAGGTTCACACAGCGCGTAGTTACTGATCTGTCATGCACTGCCTGAGAGTGCGGTGGAGGCATGTTCACACAGCGACTGGTTACAATCTGTCATGCACTGCCTGAGAGTGTGGTGGAGGCATGTTCACACAGCGACTGGTTACAATCTGTAATGCACTGCCTGAGAGTGTGGTGGAGGCATGTTCACACAGCGACTGGTTACAATCTGTAATGCACTGCCTGAGAGTGTGGTGGAGGCTGGTCGACACAGCGACTGGTTAAGATTAATGCACTGCCGAGTTTTCACATTAAGACCATAAGACCATAAGACATAGGAGTGGAAGTAAGGCCATTCGGCCCATCGAGTCCACTCCGCCATTCAATCATGGCTGATGGGCATTTCAACTCCACCTCCCAGCATTCTCCCCATAGCCCTTAATTCCTCGCGACATCAAGAATTTATCTATCTCTGCCTTGAAGCCATTTAGTGTCCCGGCCTCCACTGCACTCTGCGGCAATGAATTCCACAGGCCCACCACTCTCTGGCTGAAGAAATGTCTCCGCATTTCTGTTTTGAATTTACCCCCTCTAATTCTAAGGCTGTGCCCACGGGTCCTCGACTCCTCGCCTAACGGAAACAGTTTCTTTGCGTCCATCCTTTCTAAGCCATGTATTATCTTGTAAGTTTCTATTAGATCTCCCCTTAACCTTCTGAACTCCAATGAATACAATCCCAGGAACGCCAGCCGTTCCTCATATGCTAGACCCGCCATTCCAGGGATCATCCGTGTGAATCTCCGCTGGACACGCTCCAGTGCCAGTATGTCCTTCCTGAGATGTGGGGCCCAAAACTGGACACAGTACTCCAAATGGGGCCTAACCAGAGCCTTATAAAGGCTCAGTAGCACATCGCTGCTTTTATATTCCAACCCTCTTGAGATAAATGACAACATAGCATTCGCTTTCTTAATCACGGATTCAACCTGCATGTTTACCTTTAGGGAATCCTCGACTAGCACTCCCAGATCCCTTTGTACTTTGGCATTATGAATTTTCTCACCGTTTAGAAAGTAGTCTATGCTTGGATTCTTTTTTCCAAAGTGCAAGACCTCACATTTTCTCACGTTGAAATGCATCAGCCATTTCCTGCACCACTCTCCCAAACTGTCTAGATCCTTCTGCAGCCTCCCCACTTCCTCAGCACTACCTGCCTGACCACCTAACTTCGTATCATCAGCAAACTTCGCTAGAATGCCCCCAGTCCCTTCATCCAGATCATTAATATATATGGTGAACAGCTGCGGCCCCAACACTGAACCCTGTGGGACACCGCTGGTCACCGGCTGCCATTCCGAAAAAGAACCTTTTATCCCAACTCTCTGCCTTCTGTCAGACAGCCAATCCTCAACCCATGCCAGTAGCTCACCTCGAACACCATGGGCCCTCACCTTACTCAGCAGCCTCCTGTGTGGCACCTTATCAAAGGCCTTTTGGAAATCCAGATAGACCACATCCACTGGGTTTCCCTGGTCTAACCTACTTGTCACCTCCTCAAAGAATTCTAACAGGTTCGTCAGGCACGACCTCCCCTTACTAAATCCATGTTGACTTGTTCTAATCCGACCCTGCTCTTCCAAGAAATTAGAAATCTCATCCTTAACGATCGATTCTAGAATTTTACCAACAACCGAGGTTAGGCTAATTGGCCTATAATTTTCCATCTTTTGTCTTGATCCTTTCTTGAACAAGGGGGTTACAACAGCGATCTTCCAATCGTCCGGGACTTTCCCTGACTCCAGTGATTTTTGAAAGATCTCAACCAACGCTTCCGCTATTTCTTCAGCCACCTCCCTCAGAACTCTAGGATGTAGCCCATCGGGGCCAGGAGATTTGTCAATTTTAAGACCTTTTAGCTTTTTTAGCACCATCTCTTTTGTAATGGCAACCATACTCAACTCAGCCCCCTGACCCTTTATAATTTTTGGGATATTACTAACGTCTTCCACTGTGAAGACAGACGCAAAGTACTTATTAAGTTCTCCAGCCATTTCCTCATCTCCCATCACTAGCCTTCCAGAATCAGTTTGAATTGGCCCAATGTCTACTTTGGCCTGACGTTTGTTTCTTATGTATTGAAAGAAACTTTTACTATCATTTCTTATATTACTGGCTAGCCTGCCTTCATATTTGATCCTCTCCTTCCTTATTTGTCTCTTTGTTAACCTCTGTTTGTTTTTGTAGCCTTCCCAATCTTCTGATTTCCCGGTGCTTTTGGCCACTTTATAGGATCTCTCTTTTTCTTTGATACATTTCCTGACCTCCTTTGTCAGCCATGGCTGTCTAATCCCTCCCTGGATAATCTTTCTTTTCTTGGGGATGAACCTCTGTACAGTGTCCTCAATTATGCATACAAACTCCTGCCATTTTTGCTCTACTGTCTTCCCTGCTAGGGTCTGCTTCCAGTTGATTTTCACCAGTTCCTCTCTCATGCCCTCGTAATTACCTTTATTTAACTGTAACACCATTACATCCGATTTTGCCTTCTCTCTTTCAAACTGCAGACTGAACTCAACCATATTATGATCGCTGCTTCCTAAGTGTTCCCTTACTTTAAGATCTTTAATAAAGTCTGGTTCATTACATAGCACTAGGTCCAGAATAGCCTGCTCCCTTGTGGGCTCCATGACAAGCTGTTCCAAAAAGCCATCTTGTAAGCATTCCATGAATTCCTTTTCTTTGGATCCACTGGCTACATTATTTACCCAATCCACCTGCATATTGAAGTCCCCCATGATCACTGTGACCTTGCCTTTCTGACATGCCTTTTCTATTTCCCGGTACATGTTGCGCCCCTGGTCCTGACCACTGTTAGGCGGTCTGTACATAACTCCCATTATGGTTTTTTTGCCTTTGTGGTTCCTCAATTCTACCCACACAGACTCCACATCATCCGACCCTATGTCGTTTAGTGCCATAGATTTAATTTTGTTCTTAACTAACAAGGCAACCCCACCCCCTCGGCCCACCTCCCTGTCTTTTCGATAGGTTGTATATCCTTGGATGTTTAACTGCCAGTCCTGAACCCCCTGCAGCCATGTCTCTGTGATGCCTACCACATCATAATCATTCACGATGATCTGTGCCATTAGTTCATCTACTTTGTTACAAATGCTACGAGCATTCAGGTAAAGTGCCTTAATGTTAACTTTCTTATCAGTACAGATATTGGAAGTCCTAAGATGTCCAAAGTTATCCTTCCTTTTTGTTGCATTCCTAGTCTGCCTCAAGCTTAAATCCACCTGCCTACATGTTATCCTCCTGCGTATCTTGCCATTTAACTCCCTGCTCCCTGTCGCTTTCACTTTCCCTTCCCCCCAACTCAGAAGTTTAAAGTCCTACTGACCACCCTATTTATCCTCTTCGCTAGAACACTGGTTCCAGATCGGTTCAGGTGGAGACCGTCCCAACGGTACAGATCCCCCCGGTTCCAAAACTGATGCCAATGTCCCATGAAGTGGAATCCCTCTTTCCCACACCAATCCCTTAGCCACGTGTTTACTTCCCTAATTTTCCTATCCCTATGCCAATTGGCACGTGGCTCGGGCAGTAATCCAGAGATTATGACCCTTGAGGACCTGTACTTCAATTTTCTTCCTAGTGCTTGATAGTCCCCGAACAGGTCCTCCACCCTAGCTTTACCTATGTTGTTAGTCCCAACGTGGACCACAACAACTGGATCCTCCCCCTCCCGCTCCAGTATCCTTTCAAGCCGGTCAGAGATGTCCCGCACCCTGGCACCGGGCAGGCAACACACCATGCGAGACTCCCGATCCGGCTTGCATAGGATACTATCTGTCCCCCTAATTACATTCTCCCCGTGTCTGCGTGGGTTTTACCCCCTCAACCCAAAGATGTGCATGTTAGGTGGTTTGGCCACGCTAAATTGCCCCTTAATTGGAAAAAAATAATAATTGGGTACTCTAAATTTATTTTAAAAAAGATTAATGCACTGCCTGAGAGTGTGTGGAGGCAGGTCGACACAGCGACTGGTTAAGATCTGTAATGCACTGCCTGAGAGTGTGGTGGAGGCTGGTTCAGTGTGGCTTTCGATAGGGATTTGGGTGAGCACTTGAAAGGGAAAAAATTGTAGGGCCTCTGGGAAAGGGTGGGGAGTGACAGTGTTCGGTTGGTCTTGCAAAGTCTTGGCAGGAACAAGATGGGTTGAATAGTCATGTTACATGTTGTAGGGCGCGATCCAGCGGACTCAAGTTAAATTTCGTTGAACGGCACGTTTCCCTTCAAGAGACACCCACGATCCAATGGCACTTTGCTGGTTTCATTTGGCATCAGGGAGTTTCTCCCCATCGAGGGTACACTCAGTGGGATTTCCTGCTGGCGTCCGGTCCAGCAGCCGCGACCATCCCCCCTCCCTCACCCATCTTTTGACCTAGCTCTCCATTAGCCTCGCCCCAACCTTTGGAAGGCTTCTGGGAATCCCCCCCCCCTCACCCTTCCTTTATCTGGCAAGGCCGCCGTGGACCTGACCCTTGGAACTGCCAACCTGGCACCCGGGTGCCTGGTAATGCCAATCTGGCACCCTGGCAGTTGCCCTGGCATCCCAGCAGTGCCACCTGGGGACCCTGGTATTGCTCAGGTGCCGGACTGGCAGTGCCCAGGTGCCAGGGGAGTACCAGGGTGCCACCTTGCCCTGTCCCTGACCATCTTGGGTTCTTCAATGGCCTGGGAGCCCCCCACATGCCATTACGACAGGTGCACGTTTGTGTGGACCAGTTTTAAATGGCGCCCTGTCACAGTCTCCCAGCCACGGACGATAAGTCCTGGGCACCAGGTGAATCTGGCATCTGGGTATTTAAATGAGTCATCAGGCTCGTTTAAATAATCAGATGAAGGTGTGGCCCAGTGAGGGCAAGGCCCAGATTGTGTCGGGCGGAGTGAGTTGGGTGACTTGCAATTGGCCTGGCCCAAGTTGGAAGCCCGACTTGCGGATTGTACACTGTTTACCTGTTGTGCCTGGATTGGTGCAGGGCTGATCTAGGAAACGGGATCATTGAATTGCGCCCGTAGCCATTCTTTAATTTTATGATAATCAAGTTGGCAGCTGTGGGGATACAAAATTGGCAAAGGGCAGAAAGCAGAGAGCAAGGTGACCTGGCAGCCCCCAGTAGTTAGTATTCAGACCACTGCTCTTTTTGATTTATTAATTGCCTGGACTTGGGTATATATGGCATCATTTCAAAATTTGAAACTCAAAAATGTTGCCGGGAATTACAAAGATAGCGAAAGGTCCCAGGATGACGTGGGCAGACTTCCAAATGGTCAGATATATGGCAGATGAAATCTAATTCAGATAAATGTGAAATGATTAATTTTGGTAGAAAGAATAAGGTAAGGCAATAAAATGCGAATGGTACAATTTTCAGGGTACTACAGGAACAGTGGAATTTCAATAGATTTTGAACCACAGAAAGCAAACTTCCTTAAAGGTAATCTGAGGAGTGTCAGATTGCTACCTTGTTGAGATCTTCCAATTAAAGTAGTTCACCATCCCAGCACAGAGTAAACAGCTGATGGCCCATTGTCTCTGCGCTGGTTCTTTGAAAATGGTATCCAATTAGACCCACCCTCTTACTCTTTCCAAAGCACTGTAAATCTTTCCACTTCAATTATTTATCCAATTCCTTCTGAGAGTTGTTACTGAAGCCCTCCGCCGCCGGCTGCCGAATTCTCTGGCGCCGGGGATTTGGCGGGGTGGGAATCCCGGTCGGCAGCCGCTGGCAGCGGTCCCCACGGCGATTCTCCGGCCCACGATGGGCCGAGTGGCCGCCCATTTTAGGCAGGTCCCGCCGGCGTAAATTACAACAGGTACTCGATGCATGGGCGGCCTCCGGGGTCCTCGGGAGGGGTGCAGGGGGATCTGGCCCCGGGAAGTGCCCCCACGATGGCCTGGCCCGCGATCAGGGCCCACCAGTCCGCCTACGGGCCTGTGCCGTGGAGGCACTGTATTCTTCTGCATCGGCTGCTGTGGACCTTTGCGATGGTCATCGCAGAGATGAACCCCCCGCGCATGCGCTGGGATGACGCCAGCACACACTGGCGCTCCCGCGCATGCGCCAACTCGCGCCGGCCAGCAGAGGCCCTTTGGCACTGGTTGGCGTAGCGCCAAGCTCCTTCCGCGCCGGCCAGCGCAGCGCAAACCACTCCGGCGCCAGCCTAGCCCCTGAAGCTACGGAGGATTCTGCACCTTCGAGGCGGCCCGACGCCAGAGTGGTTCACGCCACTCCTTTGCGCTGGAGTTGCCTGCCCAGCCGATTCCCGCAGAATCCCGCCCAGTATGTGTGTACATACCCAAGCCTTTGAAGGTGGCAAGACAGCTTGAAAAGGCTGTTAAAACGGCTATGGGATCCTGGACATCATGAACAGTAACACATTACAGAAGAAACTGGTTAGGCTCCAACCAGAGCCTTGACTCCAATACTGGGCACCACATTTTCAGAAGGATGTCAAGACCGTAGAGAGGATGCGGAGGAGATTTATGTGAATGGTACCAGGGACGAAAATCTTCAATTACTTGGCAAAACGAATACAATTAGTGTTGTCCTCCATAGAGCAGAGGAGGTGGAGGGGAGATTTGTCCGAGCTATCCTCAATGAATAATTTTGCTTGAGTGAATAAAATGTTTCTAGCAGCAGGTCAATGACCAGAGGACAAAGATGTAAGGTAATTGGCAAAGGACCCAGTGACAAAATGAGAATTTATTTTCTTTGCAGCAAATGATGAGGTTCTGGAATGCACTGTCTGAAAGGGCGGTAAGACAGATTAGGTAACAACTCTCAGAAGGAATTGGATAAATAATTGAAGTGGAAAGATTTACAGTGCTTTGGGAAAGAATAAGAGGGTGGGTCTAATTGGATAACATTTTCAAAGAACCAGCGCAGACACAATGGGCCATCAGCTGTTTACTCTGTGCTGGGACGGTGAACGACTTTAATTGGAAGATCTCAACAAGGTAGCAATCTGACACTCCACAGATTACCTTTAAGGAAGTTTGCTTTCTGTGGTTCAAAATCTATTGAAATTTCAGCATGGCCAGCCAATCTATTGTTGGCACTCCAGCTTTTATTTTTCTCTAGTTTTAGCACTGCGATAGAAAGTGTGTAGCCCAAAGAGAATCAAGGAAAGAAGAACGAGAGAACATTAGATTATCTTCAAATAGGGTTTGTATCAGCAAAAAGCACTGGAGAGATTTTCGATGAATTCATTAAGTATTTCTATATCTTTTCCCTTGGACCATGGTTTTGGTCTCCTACCGCTAGTATCTTCTGATGTGATTCAGTCACATTTTGTTTGATAACACTCCTGCAAAATGCCTCGGGACATCTTACTACATCAAAGTTGCTGCATAAGTGCACATTGTTGTGGTTTTTATACAATTATCATGTATTTTATTGGCAATATTTATAGAATTATGCAAATCGAGGAGAACGAATTAATGGTGAATGCTGAGTGTGGAATAAAATACATCGCTCGAAAGAAATGGAAATAACGTCAGTATTTAGAAATGATCAGAAATATTTATTGGTCTATTTCGAAAGAAGTGAGAGCACCACTGGAAGGGATCAAAGCATAGTGGGAGGAAGAGTTGGGAGAGGGAATAGAGGAGGGGTTCTGGTGTGAGGTTCTCCAGAGAGTGAATGCTTCCACCTCGTGCGCGGGATCGGGGCTGATACAGCTGAAGGTGGTATATAGAACTCTCAAGGTTGAGGATGAGCCGGCTGATTGAGGGGGTAGAAAATGTGTGAGAAAGTTGCGGGGGGGGGGGGGGGGGGGGGGGGGGGCAAAATAACGTTCATATGTTTCGGTTCTGTCCAAAGCTGGAAGGTTATTGGAAGGAGGTTTTTAGGGTAATCTCTAAAGTGGTGCAACGTGAAACTGGACCCGGGCCCCCGGGAGGCCATATTCGGGGTGTCGGACTGGCCAGGGTTGGAAACGGGTGCGGAGGCAGATGTTGTAGCCTTCGCCTCGTTGATCAGCCGAAGGTGGATCCTGTTGGGATGGAGAGCAGCCTCTCCACCCTGTGCCCTGGCGTGGCGGGGGGATCTGTTGGAATTCTTGACTCTTGAGAAGATTAAGTTTGAACTGAGGGGAAGGATGGAGGCGTTCCACAATTCATGGGCGTTATTCATTTTGCACTTTCAAGAATTGGATAACATTGAACATTAGTGGGGGAGGGGCGGGTTGGGAGGGTTGCGGGGTGGGTGACTGTATGTGTTGACTATGGGTGATTCCTGATTCTTTTTTGTTATTTTTTTATGTGAACATGCGGGCAGTTGTTTGGGGGTTGGTAGGAGGATGGGATTGTTGTTGTTGATATGGGGATTGACATTATATTTGTTACTGCTTATTGTTTGTTGTTGATGGGTGTAAATTTGGGAGAAAATGTGAAAAAGGAGGAGAATAAAATTTTTTTTTAAAAAAAGGAAATATTTATTGGAATGGTTGCTAAACTCTTGGTGGTAGATATTTGTTCCGCGTGGTGACACAAAATGGGCAGTATAGGATCGGCCAAAATGTTACACACAGCATCTGATATTTAGCTCCCATTGCAGTCAATGGGATTTATCATCAGGCGCTGCATAAAATAGGCAGCCAATCCAACATCACAGGATGCGAAAGGAAATGAAGGCAGAGAAAAGGGGGAAAAAAATTGCATAATCTTCCAAACATTTCCAGGATTTGGGGAGTTGCCAAAGATTTAAAAAGTGGCACATGTGAAACCTTTCATTTTTAAAGAAAGGTTGTAAGGACATTCCTAGTAAGTGCAAGCCAGTCAGTTTAACACCTGGTGGTGGTTTAGTTTTTAGAAACACTGATCAAGGAAAGAATTAACAGGCAAATGAAGTTGAGAGGAGATTAGATAGAGGTGTAAAAGATTATGACAGATTTAGGTAAATTAGACAAATAAAAGGTGGCATAGTGGCACAGTGGTTAGCACTGATGCCTCACGGCACGAGGACCCTGGTTCAATCCCGGCCCCGGGTCACTACCCGTGTGGAGTTTGCACATTCTCCCTGTGTCTGCATGGGTTTCACCCCCACAACCCAAAGATGTGAAGGTTAGGTGGGTTGGCCACGTCAAATTGCCCCTTAATTGGGGAAAAAAAGTAGACAAGTAAAAACTGTTCGCAGCAGCAATATGATGCAAACTAGGGGACACAATTTCAATGTTTGAGGAGTTTTGAGCTAATTAAGGAGACCCAGCATGGATTTGTAAAAGGCTGATTGTGTTTGACTAGTTTCATGAATGTTTTCATGAAATAACAAAGAAGGCTGTTATTAACAATGTCATGGATGTTATTTACATGGATTTTAAGAAAGCCCTTGCGAAAGTATAATCTAAAAGACTAGTTAACAAAATGGAAGGTTGTGGATGGGGGGAGGGGGGGTTTGGGGGAAGGACAGTGTAGTAGTCACCACTGATGGATATATTGTCTATATAGGTGTTTTACAGTAAGGCCCCTGTACTACAGGTACGGGGGTAGATCCCTGCCTGCTGGCTCCACCCAGCAGGCGGAGTATAAATATGTGTGCTCCCCGTACAGCAGCCATTTTGTCAGCTGCTGTAGGAGGCCACACACCTCCGTGTAATAAAGCTTCGATTATATCCTACTCTCGTCTTTGCGTAATTGATAGTGCATCAATTTATTACACTGTGATTTTGCAGGAATGGCCATCAGCAACAAGCCGGATCGTCTGCAGCTGCATCCTCAAGCAGACAACGCCAAAAAGGACTTTGAACATTGGCTAGCCTGCTTTGAAGCGTACATCGGGTCTGCGCCAGACACAATCCCAGAAGCACAGAAGCTCCAGATCCTTTACACGCGGCTGAGCTCCAACGTCTCTCCACTCGTCCAGGGCGCACCGACCTACGCAATGGCCATGGCGCTACTGAAGGAAAACTACACTCAGCGGACTAACAAAATCTACGGCAGACACCTCCTCTCCACGCGACGCCAACTTCCCGGTGAGTCAGTGGAAGATTTCTGGCGCGACCTGCTCGACCTAGTTAGAGACTGTGACTGTCAGGCCATTTTGGCCATGGAACACTCAAATTTGCTAATGAGAGACACATTTGTTACGGGCATAGGGTCTGACTACATCTGCCAGCGCCTCTTAGAAGGGGCCTCGCTCGAACTCGCGGCGACCAAAAAGCTAGCTCTCTCCCTTACGGTCGCATCACGCAACATTCAGGCCTATGCCCGGACCGCGCGGCCCACCCCCCTTGTGCATAGTGGACTCCGCAGACGGTCGCCCCATCGTGGACCCCATCAGCGACCGCCCTCAGCCAACCCCACGCCTGTGCTGCACAGCAGCCAACCTACCCCGGGGGGGGCCAAATGCTACTTCTGTGGGCAGTCAAAACACCCCCGACAGTGCTGCCCGGCGCAGAGTGCCCTCTGCAAAGCCTGTGGCAAGAAGGGACATTTCGCTACAGTGTGCCAGGCCCGCTCAATCGCTGCTATTGTCCCGGCATCCCCCACGTGCGGCCAGTGGGCGCCGCCATCTACCCCTCCTCGGACCACGTGCAGCCAGTGGACTCTGCCATCTTGCTCAGCTCACAACACGTGTGCCATCTTGTCCCTCCCAGAAACAACGGGCGCCGCCATCTTGCCTCCCCCACGACACGTGCGGCCCGTGGGCGCCGCCATCTTACCAGACTCAGGACCCCTGCCCATCGGGCACCTCATCAGGCCACTCATTGCCTGCAACCGCCGATGACCAGTGACCCCCGGTCACGATTGACCAGTCTTGACCACACAACCTCGTGGCCGCTTCAACTAAAGTGAAGGTCAACGGGCACGAGATCTCCTGCCTGCTGGACTCCGGGAGCACTGAGAGCTTCATTCACCCCGATATGGAAGTCCACCTCCGGGGTTTCGCTCCCGACATGGCTGGCAGCTCCAGGACCCGTTCTCCTCCGTAGACACGTTTGACTCCACAAGGCGGACGCATTGGTTGAGAGGGGACAGCTACTTCACACCAACACGCAGTACGCTTACGTAGCGTACCCCGAGGGCCGCCAAGACACAGTCTCCCTCAGGGACCTGGCACCAGCTGGTTCCACACACAGCCCCCATGCCCCGGCACCATCCTCCCTTCCCCCGGCGCACCACACCGCAGCCCCCGCTCTGGGACAATCTGTCCTCCCCTTGCTCCCACCCGGGGATGAAGAGGATTTCGACACACTCCCGGAGTCACCGAAGACCAAGCCGCTGCCTGAGTCGCAAACAGCACTGCGGCGCTCTCGACGACAGATCAAGACACCAGACCGCCTGAATTTGTAATATTATCTGTAATTTTGAACACAACTTTCTGTATATTGTTCTCCACCACCCCGCTAGACTCATTTTTTAAACAGGGGCTGAATATGGTAGTCACCACTGATGTATAAATTGTATATATAGGTGCTTTACGGTAAGGCCCCTGTACTACAGGTATGAGGGTAGATCCCTGCCTTCTGGCTCCGCCCTTTAGGCGGAGTATAAATATGTGTGCTTCCCGTACAGCAGCCATTTCGTCAGCTGTTGTAGGAGGCCACACATCTCAGTGTAATAAAGCCTCGATTACATTCTACTCTCGTCTTTGCGTAATTGATAGTGCATCAGACAGCAATGCTGTTTTGCTTGGCTCACACATTTAGTTGCATGAGGTTGTATATCCATCCGCTTGAGGCAGAATGTCCCACTTCAAACACTTGCCAGCTAACGACCAGAAGCGGTGGTCACTGCTCAGACTGTAACTGGTCTCTGACCAGGAGCAGCAATGGAATCGGAGGAGCAGGTGACTCGAAGGCTTACAGGAGCCAGTCAGCAGACCTTCTGCTAGTAAAATTCCAGCAGAGATAAGAAGGCAGCAAGTACAAAGTCTCCTGCCACCCCAATGACTTGGACATTGGAATACAGAGCAACGTTTCAAAATTTGCCAATGATACAAAATTTGAAGAAGTAACAGTCAGTGAGGATGATACCAACTGATTACAACAGGACGTTGATAGGCTTAGAGAATGGGCAGACAAGGGGCAGACCAGATTTAACCCTAGGAAGCCTGAGGTAATGCATTTTCTCAGAAGGATAAGAGTGCAATGTGGACTTAATGACTCAGTTCTAAAGAGTGTGTAGGAACAGAGAGACCAATGATTCACTTGAATAGAATTTTGACATATTGGGAGCAGTTCTTGGTATTTGGGACTTTGTCAGTTGAGGTATTGTGCACAAAAGCAGGGAAGTTATGTTGAACCTTTATTAAGATCTGGTTAGGTCACAAGTGAAGTATTGTGCTCATATCTGGTCACCACACTTTGGTAAAAATATGAGGGTCCTTGGGAGGGTTAAGAGAAAATTTACCAGAATGGTTCCAGATATGATGGATTTTAACAACAAGGAGAAGCAGGAGGTTTTCTCCATGGAGCAAAGGAAGTTGGGAGGAGATCTGATCGAGGTGCAAAAGATTTTGACAGATTTTGATGAGGTAAACAAAGAAAAAAATGTTTCCATTAGCAGATAGCATGAGGACTGGGGTACGGAGATTGAAAGTTTTGGGCAATGGACAGAGTGGAGGAAGTGAAAAAACATTTTTCTTCAGGTCGTCTATGAATAATTTAGCATCAGGTTCCATCTGAACATTCTGTGTGTTAACAGGGGAGAGGGGGCGCTTATTTGATCGCACTTAAATCTTTAAATCAAGTGGTACTATGCACTGGCCAGCAGTATCAAACGTTTGTTTCATATGTTCGCCCACTTTTCCCCCTTTTTTGGGAATAGCTGCAAGAACAATTAGCAGGCTGATTATCAATTTGTTTGAACCACATCATAAACACTCCTTCCTTGGCAACAAGTCCTGGGGTGGGTCTTGAACCTGGTGTACACAGAGAAAGAGGTGCAACCTATTGACCTGCAAAACCTCCCAAAATCAAGTTTGATAATGTTTTCGCCTGGTTTAAAACTGGGGACTTCTTTTGCATGTGAGGTGAATGAGGGATAACCACTACACTATACAAACCGTGAACAAGGAAGATTGTTTTTTGGTGCAGCAAGTGATAACCTGATGCCTACGTGGGTGGTGGAAGCAAAGATGATCAATGCAGGAAATTATATGCACACTTGAGGAAAATTAACTTCCAAGGCTATTGAGATAGGACGGGAGAATGGGAGTGACTTTGCTTAGGCAGCATCAACATGGACGGGGAGAATGGCCTCCTCTTTGCTGTCATGACTATGACCTCTGTAATTCACCTGCCTCCATTACAGCCACGGTCCATTTACTATTCAAGGCCTCGTTCATTCTTTTTTTAAACTTCAAAACTCGATAACTGCTAACACGTCTCCCATCCTCCACACGTGTGGAACTGGACAAATTGCTCTTGTAGAGAGCCAGCACAGACATGATGTGCTGAATGGCCTTCTTCAGTGCCAGAACTGTTCATGGAGTAGTTACAGAGTGATTGTTTTCTCTTGTGGAGGAGAACAAAACTAGAGGTCATCAGTGTAAGTTAGCCACAAAGGAATTGAATAGGGAATTGATAGGTTTTGATGAGGTAAGATGGGAGGAGGCTTTAGTGGAGCATGAATGACCTGTCTTTACACTCTATATCTTATGCAACGTATTTCTAAGCACCTCATTAAATTTCATGGTATAGTTAAACTGATCTTAAATGTCTTAACTTCAAGATCAAACCTCAAAGCTGAACACCAAACGGGTTGAGATCACAAGTCACTCTTTCTTTTTGTACATGACCATATCTGGGAATATATCTAAATTTGTGAAACTAAGGGATAAAGGAGTATTGAATAATAATCCAACTTTTCATACTTAATAAATGTTTCTTCCTTGATATTAATACTAGTTAGTGGTCCTGTGACTCTCTTCCTCCATGTTTTGTATAAAAACTTAAAATTGTCTTTTGAGCCAGGGTTCCATTCTGGGATCTTCCCATCCAGTTATAGCATCAACAAGGACCGTAACATATCCGTGATAGGTAAGGTTAATGCTTTTTTGCTGCAGGGCAAGAAACAATAAACCGAATAAAGGCAGAATCCACACACCATTAAGCAGCCTTTCAATCTGATGAAAGAACATCTGCTAATTCACTCTATACCGAAGGAGGACAGGATTGTTGAAAAGCTGAAAGATTTCTTGGAGAATGTGTATGAAAAGATATGCACTTGAAAATGTCCTGAAGGAGTGCTCTGATTTAGTGCAGAGTGTGATTCTGAGTATAGAGTTTATTTACAAAGCTCTGGAAGGATTCAAAAAGTGCCTTACCCTACAGGCTAGTTTCTGCTCTTGAGAATTTTGAGGTTGTCTTTTCTGCTGACGTCTGTGAAGAATGCTACATATAATCAAATATGAAATACAATAGATACTAAACAAATCATTCCAATGAAGGCAGGCATCACTACAATTTATAGTTTTGGACGGCTTGCAACTTGAAGCAGACAAAATGCACTATTTTTCTATGATCCATTATCGTTTGGGCCATGATTTTATTTGACGCTTTAGAATTTCACTAGATCAAGAAAATTCTTTATGTAAAGTAGCTGTTGCGCCTTAACTCAATGCCGTATCTATTGTTGGAAACTGTGCGGTATTTCACAGTTGCATTGTACACATATAAGTACACTTCCTTATGAGTGTCGTGCTTTAAACGGCGATCGTGCCGCTTACTATGTATGCCTACTCAGTGGGTATCTGCTGCTAATGTGTGAGGTCAGGCAGTGCCAAACTCAGTATGTACGATCAAACTAAGTTATGACTGATTACCATACGTGCTGGTAAATTCATGAATACATTGTTGAACATTATTGAATAAGTCGGATTTTTTCTTACATTAACCTTTATAACTAAAGATATTGCAATAAGATTATGTCAAAGGTTTATTGTTAACACCTACTCAATAACTAAACTTAAGCAGTATTTCCTGACCATTTTGTAGAAAAACTGCCCCTCTTATTTTTCTAGAAAGTAACTTTTGTGTACATCTCCATGTAATGATAGATGTATTTAATCATTCCAATTTAATGAAACAAAGTGATGTATCTTTAGTGATATATACACAATACTGACTTTGTTTTACATTACATGCGTCTTACAGCCATAGTCATTTTATTGCACTGACGACTTCTTGACTGCCTATTTGCACACACATTTATTGGTCTGTAATTTAACCTAGCTGAGCATTATTATTTACACTATTTTGTTTTGCATGTTCAGATATGAGGGTAATTTTTTGTAAGACTCCAAAGGTTACACTGAAGCTCCAGAGCCCAACCACAAAAGAGACAATGAATAGATATCAGGAGAGGTGACACAATGGTGAGCATAGCACCAGGGGTCTGGCTTCGATTCCAGCCTTGGGTGGAGTCTGCACATTCTACCTGTGTCTGCGTGGGTTTCCTCCAGGTGCTCCTGCTTCCTCCCATGATGCACAAGTTAGGGTGATTGGCCATGCTAAATTGCCCTTTAATGCCCAAAGACTTGCAGGTTATGGATTGGCTATGATCAATGGACGGGTTACGGGATAGGGTGAGGGAATGGGCCTAGGTAGAGACTCGATTGACCGAGTGGCCTCCTTCTGCACTGTTGTGTTTCTATGGAACCTGAGTGATTTACGCAATGAACTAATAAATCATCGCTTTGCCATCTGCATCTCAATTCCTTGAATTTCCCTGATAATTTCATGTCACCAATATGTTTCTGGCACCACAAAAACAGGATAAAGATAAATTGTCAATTAGTCTGTTTTTGGTGGCATTGGTTGTGGCATTCTCCCAAAGGTTGACTGGGGCGATTCTCATGTCAATTTGCGCTCGAATGAGAGCATAATGCGGCCGGAGAATCCCGGGAGAGGTCTCCAGCGGGCCTCCCGAATCCTCCGCATCTCGCTGGATTCATCCAAGTCCCACAAGAGGTCGGAATCGGAACAAAAGGGGTGGGACAAAATGACGGCTCGTGGAAGTAAATGGTAAACATACATACAAACCCGCTGCCCGGGATCCACAGGCCTCTGTCGATTCTCCGACCTCCCCAGGGAAGCTGTAGCCAGGCATTGATCAGTACTGGTCTGCACAAACATAGACCAGGTGAGACAGCATCCGGGTGTCTCCCGGGCCATTGGAGACCCCTATGTGGTCAGTGTAACTGCAGGGTGGCTCCCTCCCTGATCCTCTTCTTGGAAAGCAGACAATTTGGCACTGCTCAGCTGGCACCTTAGCACTGCCATTCTGGCATTGCCAGCTGGCAGGAGCACTGCCTGGGTGCCAGGATGGGAGAGAAAGGGTGCCCAGTTGCCAGTGTGGCACTGCCAATGGTCAGGGGCTGAGGAGGGGGGGCATGTCCATGAAATGAGGGTGGAGGAGGTTCTAAAGGGTGGGGGAGTACAGGGCAGGTACTTCAGGGCCTCCAGGGGGTGGGTGGTGAAGGGTGGGGGCCCTGGAAGGGAGGGGATGCTGCAAGGCAACTTGGGGGGGGGGGCTGAAGAGGGGGAGCCCCCAGCCCCTTGGGGGGGGGGGGGGGGGTGTAGAGTAGTGTGTGGAGTGGCATTGCCCATGGGTGGAGGGCGTGGGGACCCACAAGCTCACTTAGAGCTCAGGGCACCCTTTCAAAATGGCAGCCTGATCTGGGTTCAGCTCTACAGTGCTAAAAACATTCAAAGGGTATGATCGCCTGGCCATGCTGTGCAAGCAAAGCAGCTTGTTGTGGCACAGCATCGCCGGTGAAATCTGGTAGACCTGCACCCGGGATCTACCTGGCTCACAATGCCTCATGAGATTCAACGCAATCAGTTTTTGGCAAATCTGATATTTGAGCGAGGCAGTAAGCTTCACTCTAATGTGCAGATTCCTGAGGTACGTGAGGCTTTGAGGTTCAATCCTTTCACCTTGGGGACATGGGGTGAGCACTGCTCGTACTAGTCCCCTCAAATGTGGACCAGATAGAACAGCGCTTGTGGGGGTCACCATAGGGGATTGGACACCACAGATGCATTCCCTTTAGGCAGGGTGGTGCCCTGGCACTGCTGGTGTCACCTGGGCACGCTGGCAGTGCAGGCCTGGCATCTTGACAGTGCCACATGGGTGACAGCCTGGGACTGCCAACGTGCTACGCTGGCATTTTGTGCATGTGCGTGATTGGGCCGGGGTTGCCCGGCATGGGTGTTGGGGGGGTGTGGGAGGTCCGGGGGACCCTCCCATGTTGCGTTCGGGCTGGGGGAGGTCAGGATTATTTTGAGGGTCTCGGAGATCTGGACGCCATTTTCAAATGGGTCCCGATCACTTGCTACAACGGAGTGTTCTGGCCAGCAGAGCTCCCCATTGTAACAAACGGGGCTACCCATGGCCACGGCTGTGCATTCCCAGTTTAGGTCCCTGATTCACACCGAGTTGCGTTCAATAGCCACGTGTTTCACGGCCATGTGAGTGTTGGGAAACACGTGGCTAATCGTGCAGGCTCGGAAACTTTGTTCCCTTTTGGGAAGATCGTGCCTCAAGTGTGGGCTAAACCAATGAAAAACTCCCCAGGGTCCCAAAAAATGACGAAGGGCTGGATTCTCCGGTTCTGCGGCTATGTCCAAAGATCTGTCTGGTCTTACGACCAAAATGTCAGCGATGCCCCCGCACCGATGCTCTTCCCGGTGGAAGCCGCAGCCCGGCTTTACCTGCCAATACTGATGGAGAAGTGCTGGATCCGTGGGTGCGCACGCACATGGCGCGGCCTGCGGAGGCCGGGCCGTACAACATGGCGCCGGCCGCGAAAGGACACGGCCTGCCAAAAACTGCCCCCCTGTCAGTGGAACAGCTCCCCACCCCATGACTGTGGCAATGCTGGACACAGTCCATGACCCATCTGGGATGGAGCATCGGGGGAAGGCCTCAGGTGACATCCTGCGGATGTCCTGACGGTATGCGGCTTACTCCTCGGGTACGCCGTCTTTGAGGAGGCAGAGCATCGGAAACCGCCGCCGCCGCCCCCGATACCGGCGTAAAAATGTATTCTCCAGCCAATCACAGAGCCCAATTTCAGTGTCACCGATCCGAGAATTCCACCTATCGTGTCATTGAATAGCAGTGGGGAACTCGCCGGCAGAGACGGTGGGAAACCCCTTGAAAAACCTGCCACAAATGAACTTCGAAATTTTTCCGGAGAATCCAGCCCTAAGTGTCACTTTGGCCTGGAATCATGGTGTCATTCCTGCTGGGTGTATGGGCATGATTCAGGTCACAATTCACCCATACTTAGTCATTTTATTGGAGCCCGGGGAGATTCTCACTGAAGTAACACAAACGTAGGGCGGAATTCTCCGCTCCCCACGTGGCGTGTGAGAATCGTGGGAGGGCATCCCGACATTTTTCACGCCCCCGCCAATTCCCGGGTGGTGGAGAATTTCTGCCACGATGGGGGCAGTGTTGGGAGAGGGTGGGCAGTGTTGGGAGGGGGTGGGCAGTATTGGGAGTGGGTGGGCAGTGTTGGGAGGGGGTGTACAGTGTCGGGAGGGGGTGTGCAATGTAATGAGGGGTGGGCAGTGTAAGGAGGGGGTGAGCAGTGTTGGGAGGGGGCGGGCAGTGTTGGGAGGGGGCGGGCAGTGTCGAGAGGGGGTGCGCAGTGTAATGAGGGGGTAGGCAGTGTAAGGAGGGGGTGGGCAGTGTAAGGAGGGGGTGGGCAGTGTAAGGAGGGGGTGGGCAGTGTAAGGAGGGGGTGAGCAGTGTTGCGAGGGGTGTGCAGTGTCGGGAGGGGGTGGGCAGTGTGAGGAGGGGGTGGGCAGTGTGAGGAGGGGGTGGGCAGTGTGAGGAGGGGGTGGGCAGTGTAAGGAGGGGGTGGGCAGTGTAAGGAGGGGGTGGGCAGTGTGAGGAGGGGGTGGGAAGTGTGAGGAGGGGGTGGGCAGTGTGAGGAGGGGGTGGGCAGTGTGAGGAGGGAGTGGGCAGTGTGAGGAGGGGGTGGGCAGTGTGAGGAGGGGGTGGGCAGTGTTGGGAGGGGGTGGGCAGTGCAAGGAGGGGGTGGGCAGTGTGAGGAGGGGGTGGGCAGTGTAAGGAGGGGGTGGGCAGTGTAAGGAGGGGGTGGGCAGTGTGAGGAGGGGGTGGGCAGTGTGAGGAGGGGGTGGGCAGTGTAAGGAGGGGATGGGCAGTGTAAGGAGGGGATGGGCAGTGTAAGGAGGGGTTGGGCAGTCTCGGGAGGGAGTGTGCAGTGTAAGGAGGGGATGGGCAGTGTAAGGAAGGGGTGGGCAGTGTAAGGAGGAGTTGGGCAGTCTCGGGAGGGAGTGTGCAGTGTGAGGAGGGGGTGGGCAGTGTGAGGAGGGGGTGTGCAGTGTAAGGAGGGGATGGGCAGTGTAAGGAAGGGGTGGGCAGTGTAAGGAGGGGGTGGGCAGTGTGAGGAGGGGGTGGGCAGTGTGAGGAGGGGGTGGGCAGTGTGAGGAGGGGGTGGGCAGTGTGAGGAGGGGGGTGGGCAGTGTGAGGAGGGGGTGTGCAGTGTGAGGAGGGGGTGTGCAGTGTGAGGAGGGGGTGTGCAGTGTAAGGAGGGGGTGGGCCGTGTAATGAGTGGGTGGGCAGTCTCGGGAGGGAGTCGGCAGTGTCGGTGGGTACTTGCCGTGCCGCCTTGGTAATTTCCTCAGGGGGCATGGTGATGTATCCTCAAGTGACGGTGCACAAGACCTCCAGATGGGGTGGTACAAGTACACGTGTGGCTTTGGCATGCTGGAGGTGAAGGGTTGCCGGGAATGACTACCTTCACAAGGGCAGGATCCAGGTCAATTATACAAGACAGAGACCCCATTGCCCAGGAAGCAACGGCAAGCCAGAATTCTAATTTTGAGCTTTTAAAGGGATAGGCACCGGTGACTCCAACTCTAACTTTGAACTACGCCTCACCGAGGGGTGTGACTGCGCTGTGGAGGTGGAGGGTGAGCGCTGTGATGGCTGTTCCTGAGGTCCCTCATCCTCAGACATACTCTGGGGCTTGGGGGTTCTGCTCACCTGGCTGTCTGGCGGTACCAAGCAAACACAAGAGGACAGTTTTAGTGGATGAGCTGACAGTTCTTCTGCGTTCAGAGCACTCAGTGTGAATTGCAGGATTGGGTGAGGTGATGGAGCTGAGATCTATATTGGGTTGTTCATAGAACATAGAACATAGAACAGTACAGCACAGAACAGGCCCTTCGGCCCTCAATGTTGTGCCGAGCCATGATCACCCTACTCAAACCCACGTATCCACCCTATACCCGTAACCCAACAACCCCCCCCCTTAACCTTACTTTTTTTATTAGGACACTACGGGCAATTTAGCATGGCCAATCCACCTAACCCGCACATCTTTGGACTGTGGGAGGAAACCGGAGCACCCGGAGGAAACCCACGCACACAGGGGGAGGACGTGCAGACTCCACACAGACAGTGACCCAGCCGGGAATCGAACCTGGGACCCTGGAGCTGTGAAGCATTTATGCTAACAACCATGCTACCCTGCTGCCCCAAGCCAAGCTCTGCATTGCCACAGGAGCGATCCCTGCCCTCACTGGCGAGTTGTGCTGCAATCTCCTCAAACTCATTCGCACTCAGAGGATCTCTGCTGATTTCCCCAGGTCTGGGCTTGCTCACGTTTGGTGTGCGTGAGTTTGACCTGTTGACCTGAATGGAGACAAAATAAAGACATGTGATCGGAGGGGATGGCGTAGAGGTTGGGTGAAATGTATGTCCCCTGTGTGGTGTGCCCTAAAGTAAAGACAGATGTGATGGTGCTGTTGAGAGACTAAGTGTTAACATGTCCCCGCTATTGAATGTGTGAGACCCGTGAAGAGAGGAGCAGTTTGAGCACATGATGCCATGCTGAGAGTTCGATGGTGGAGGGAGCTGAGAGAGGACTTACCCTGATGGAGTGGATGAGATCATTCATCCGCTTCCTGCACTGTGTGACGCTTTGTGGGCAAGTGGCAGCTGTGCTGGCCCCCTGGACAACGGCCTCCCTGGATGGAGAATTGAGATTGGAGGTATCGGGGATAGAGTACAAGTTGGTGATCCCAGACTCCTCGAATGAGGACCTCAAGGGCGTTGGCAGTGGAAGCAGGTGCTGCCTCATCTTGCTGCCTTTTGCTTCTGAATTTGTGACACGTTGAATGGTCTCCAGAAGACGGGTGGGCTGGAGAGAGTGAAATGAGTGCGCAGGACTGGTGAGTAAATATGGCACCTGGACCTTTGAACCTGTCAGCTGACAGCGGGTGGACGGATGAGTCAAGTGATTTGGAGGGAAACGCATCTGTTCATAATCCGGCATTGGTTCCCACTATGCTAGTTGTTGGGAAAGGCCCCGTCAGAGCCTCCCATCACCGCCCTTAGTCTCATAAATGGAGATTCTGCTCATAAAACCAGACAGTAAAATTTCCACTAAATAATGAATCTTCAGAAGGATAGGGTGGAGGCGTGGCTTTAAGTATGGTGCTCTTTCCAAGAGCGGGTGCAGACACGATGGGCCGAATGGCCTCTTCTGCACTGTAAATTTTATGGGCAGCACGGTAGCATTGTGGATAGCACAATCGCTTCACAGCTCCAGGGTCCCAGTTTCGATTCCGGCTTGGGTCACTGTCTGTGCGGAGTCTGCACATCCTCCCCGTGTGTACGTGGGTTTCCTCCGGGTGCTCCGGTTTCCTCCCACAGTCCAAAGATGTGCAGGTTAGTTGGATTGGCCATGCTAAATTGCCCTTAGAGTCCAAAATTGCCCTTAGTGTTGGGTGGGGTTACTGGGTTATGGGGTTATGGGGATAGGGTGGAGTTGTTGACCTTGGGTAGGGTGCTCTTTCCAAGAGCCGGTGCAGACTCGATGGGCTGAATGGCCTCCTTCTGCACTGTAAATTCTATGATTCTATGATTAGAGGAGCAGAGAGACTTGGGGGTTCAGGTATATTAATGTTTAAAAATGGGCGAACAGACAAGTTGTAAAATTATAAATATAAAGAGTAGTAGGTTTGATAAATGTGGGCAAACATTATAAGGGCAAAGTTATGCTCGCCCTATAGGAATTATTAGTTGAGCCACAATTAGCTTATTGTATTCAATTTTGGGCACCGTACTTCAGTGAGGATGTCAGGACCATGGAGAGGGTGCAGAAGAGATCTATTAAGATTATATCGGGGACGAGAGGCTTTAGTTACGGTGCTCATTGAAGCAAAGAATACTGAGAGGGGATTTGATAAAGGTGCTCACTATTGTGTTATGATAACTCAGGCTACAACTTGATGCAGTCTTAACTAAAGGATGCTCCAGACTCTGAAATGAGTTCAAAGTGCTTAGTGAACTATTAACACAGTTCTCAAATGAGTTTGACTCTCTGCTAATCTAACTGTAGTAACTCAGTCTAACTGTACCAGCTTGCTCCAAGCCACGTGCTGGGGTATGATGCTGCTGATCAACCCTGTCTAACTCTCCAGGTGTCTGTCTGTGGACAGAGGCAGGGTGTGAGTGCCTCATCCCTTTTATCGTGTTTATGTCATGCCCCCTTGTGTGATGCCATCTCTGAGTGTCCTGATTGCCCATTGGTTGTGTCCTATTCTGAGTGTTCATTGGTTGCATGTTTGCATATCATGACACTGACAATTATGAAACGTTTTCAGAAGATAAATGGGTAAAATATTATTTCCACTGTTTGTTTGTTGAGCTGGTAATTAGATGCATAAATATACACTAAAATAATTTAGTGAGTGTTTGGGAGACTTTTGTGTACGCCTAGAGTCGATAAGATGTGGAACAGTCTAACTAAAACATCACACATGATTCAGCGACCCGTTGTGCCCGGCACGGATCCAGGTGCAACGGGTGAATCACGTGAGGTCCATTTCAGGCTCCACGCTCGGCCGATCGCGAGTCACGCGACTCGCTCAGCCCAGCGCAATCTGGATCTCGCCTTCGCTGGGCAACATTCTGATCTGAATATTATGAGCCTAATGGCTCATTTAAATACCTGGATGCCAGATTGACCTGGCACCCAGGACTCACTGGCCGTACCTTACCGAGATGCCAGTACTGGTCCACACATAAGTGAGTCATAATATGCACCCATGCATATCATAAGGTAAAAGCAGGCAGTGACAGACACCCAGGTGAGCCAATCAACATACAGAACAGAACACAACCAATCACCAGACAGAACACTAGAGGGGGGCTTCCAACTATAAAACACACAAGGCATCAGCACTCTGCCTATTTTCCACTGGTGACAACTGTAGTGACAGTCGGGGTGTACAAATCATTCAACACCTTCTACACATGGATCAGAGCTAGCCTGGTCTAGATAGTTAGAGTTAGTTTACTTAGAGTAGTAGAGAGTCAACCCACAGGCAGCTGTGTGCTTTGTTACTGAAATTCAATAAACCTTATTGAACCAACGCCTATGTTTGGTGTATGCTTTATCATTTATCTGCATCGTGTTGCAGTCTGTGTTACCCCATGGTGAATAACACGACAGCGTGGACTAGGATAACGACATCTTAAGGGGTCTGTCAGGCCATTGAAAGTTCCTGGATGGTCAGACACAGGACAGGGTGGTGCTTCCACTGTCACCTGTGCACCTTGGTGTTGCCAGGAGCACTGTCGGGTGCCCAGGTGCCAGGTTAGCACTCCTTGGGGCTGAGCCTGGGGTGGGAAGGTCCTGAAAGGGAGGGGGATGGGGAAAGATCGGGAGCTGGATTCTCTGTTTCTGAGAATGTGCTGGGGCAGGATTTGTGGACTTACACGACAACAAATCTGGTGCTGAACCTAGGCCAATTCAGCGACTGTAGAGGCGCTAGCACCAGCGCCACGTGGAACAGGACCAATTCCAATGAAAAATGATGCGGGATTAGGCGGCTCCGTGAATGATTCTCAGGAGGCAGTTTCCCGATTTTTAAAAACACAAGCGAACTGTGCCGTTGGGAACTTGACTCATTGGCGGGCGGTGCAGAATGGCTGAGGGCCCGGAGAATACCGGGTCAGGTCTGCTATTGATATGCAAACGATGTTTACTGTACGTGAGTTCCGTATCGCATTGGCGCCAGGGCATCGGTGAATTACAATTTAGCGTCAAATCGGCACCCGCTCGATTTTGCCATCAGAACCTATTGTCCGCCCAATCGTGTTTCCCAATTTTGCGTCAGCCAATGGAGAATACTGCCCGGGACTTCAAATCAAAATGGCACCCTGATCTTCAAGCAGCGTTTCCTGCTGCCGAGCTTCAGCTTTAACTGTAGCCTGCTGAATCGCGCCCAACATATTTAACAGCTTTGAAAGGCGAAATTCATAACTACTTTAAAATATAGATTGAAAAGGACTGGGAAGAAGGTAGGGCAATGAAGAAGGTGGACGACTCTTTCAGACCATTTACATAGACATGTACACAAAATGGACCCCTTCTCTGATTCTAGAACTTTTAAGGTTTTTGTTTTTTATGTGGGCAGCTTCTTAACAAACTGTTATTCTTTCATCAGGGTTGTGTCATGGAAACTTATTCTTCATCTCATTAGGGAGTCCTGAGGGCGTGAGTGAAGTGGCTCCCACACAGCAGAGTGATAGGAAAATGTTCTTGAGCTCCACAATTTTAACATAACACAGCCATCGTGCTGCACACCAGATAAGGCACACAATTTCCAGTTGCAGTTAGGAGTTGAAATTTGGAGAGACTCACTGACTTATTCACTTTAGTCTTGCTGATGCTGAGAGTCCTTCAGCATGGAGATTCAATTGCATCACATTTACAGGACAGAAAGCAGACGGTTTGGTCCAAATGCTCTATGCCAGTGTTTATGCTTCAGTTTCTGATTCTAGAAGCCAGACCATGCAGACCTAGGGCGGGATTTTCCAGCCCTTCCTGCCAGTGGGATCTTCTCTTTCTGGGAAAGTCAACCCCCTCCCTCCCGTGGTGTGGATTCCCTGGGCGCGATTCTCCCACGTATGGGAGAATCGCTGTTCGCGCCATTTTTTTCCCGTGGCGCCGGTCCAACGCTAGCAGGCAATGCTCCGAGCAGCGGAGAATCGGCGCCATTTGCACTGGCGTGTTTGCCGCGGCGCAGCTCGCGGGCCGCTGTCCGCAGCCGGGCCGTTGATTCTCCTGCCTTGATGGGCCGAGCGGAAGCGGCAGAGTCCCACCGGCGCCATTCACACCTGGTGGCTGCCGGCGGGAACTCTGCGCGAAGGGTCGGGGGATGACCTGTGGGGCGGGGAAAAGTGCTCTTTCATCTGGGGGTGCCTCCGATGGGGTCTGGCCCGCGATCGGGGCCCACCATTTAGCGGGCCAGTCTCTCCAGCTGCGCCCCCATTTTATTACGCGGCCGGCCCCTGAACCCCCACGCCATGTTGCGTCGGGGCCAGTGCACTGAGGAAGTCCCCTGCGTATGCGCGGATTGGCGCAACCCAACTGTGCATGCGCGAGTTGGCGGGGTGCCCATTTGGCACCGGGAAGGGAGGCTGGAGTGGCGTGAACCGCTCCAGCGCCATGCTGGCCTCCTATGGGGGCCAGAATCGGTAGCCCCCGCACCTGTTTCGCCCCGTCGTGAAATGCGACAACGTTCACAACGACACAAACACTCTGTCTCCATTTCAGAGAATCACACCCCCTGTCGGGTCATGCAAATTGCCATTGACTTTGGAGCGTCTGGAAGACCCCATTGGCGGCCCTCTCAGGCATTGCATTCCGGAACATCACATCTCACTGCATTAAAAAAAAATACCCATATCACTTCTGATTATTTTGCTAGTTACCGTAAATCTTTGTCCTCAAACCTTTGACCCTTCTGTCAGCATTTTTTTTTTTAACTTAGAATGCTTCATAATTTTGGACACCTCTATTAAATCTTCCCTTGCCCATCTCTGTTCAAAGGAGAATTATTCCAGCTTTTCAAATCTTAAGGCCCTCAAGCTTCGGACAAATGGAATAAAATCTCCTTTGAATGAATGACGTACTTTTACCTTCAGAGCCATAGTTAGCTGTCAAATCAAGAAGTCATGAGTAAAATTAGAGCCTCTGTTAACAATTAACCTGTGCTAACCTATTTTGAGTTCAGTGGGATAAAGTACCTAACCACATACTACATAGAATCATAGAATTTACAGTGCAGAAGGAGGCCATTCAGCCCATTGAGCCTGCACCGGCCCTTGGAAAGAGCACCCCACTTAAGCCCCGTGCCTCCATCCCATCCCCTTTATCCCCCTAACACCACCATACCTTTTTGGACACTAATTGCAATTTAGAATGGCCAATCCACCTAACCTGCACATCTTTGGACTGTGGGAAGAAACCGGAGCACCTGGAGGAAACCCACGCAGACACATGGAGAACACAGACAGTGACCCAAGCTGTAATCGAACCTGGGACCCTGGAGCTGTGAAGCAATTGTGCTAACCACTGTGCTACCAGGCTGCCCATTGATTAGAGATAGAAAAATTGAATGGAAATTGAAGCCACCAAATCTTTCCCTTTTGGCACTCACTCCCCTTTTTTATAGTAATAAAATATCCATGTGTGGATTCCATTTGACAACACATTGACTGAACTGGGAAAATCTCTGAGGGGTAATCGGAGGGAAAAAAAATCTATTGTCTTTTCCTTGGAGCAATATTAAAGCTACAACATAACTACTTTGCAAAGAAGTTTTTATTTGTTTTAAAGTATTTTCAGTTAAGAGTAACACTTGAATGTAGAATTTGCTTTATGATCCATGGTGTTTATCTGTAAGCCTGGGGCAGAGTGGGGTGATTTTTCTTTTGCGTTCATGTGAATGAGAGAGAATACATTCACAGAAAGGCAGTGTTTCCCAATTTTTGAACACAATGCCATCCCCCAGTACAGCCAAATCAGATCAGGTCATTGATTAGGAATAACAATAGCTTGCACACTGGCGCTTAACTCCAGCCTCTGAACAATGCTCCCACATTGGTTGCGCTTGCAGCCATTATTCAGCAAGATTACCAATGTAGCGCTGAAGCGTTGGCAGTTTGTGCCTTGGACGGACACTTACTTGGCATTGAATCAAGACTACTTTAACTCATTTCACTTGGAAGCCTTACATCCACCACAGTAGATTTTCAAGCACTGGTAAAAGGACAGAGCTGATGCACTCCATGGCACCATACAAGAACACTTTCTTTGTAGATAAACAGTAAGTCTTTTCACTATTATTTGATGATTGGTAGTAGTGAATCAATTGTGGTGCTGGGAAGGACAAAACCCCTATGGCTGTAAGTGCACATCTAAAATATACGACAATATGTTATTTTGTTTTAGTGCCTGGCTTTAATTCTTGGAACCCAGGACTCACAGTTTCAGGAAAGGACAACAATGTGCCAGGTACACAACTAATTACCTGCTTTCCATTTCAGCTGAAAGCAACTGTCTTACTAATAAATGTTAGTGTGATGGAGAGGAGAAGTCCTTTCTACCTCTGTTTGCACTACTTCAGACAGGTCAAGTTTCCATTTTGTTGCATCAACACTGCTTTAGGGTGCGGTGAATGCATACTAAAAAAGAACCACAAAAGCAAACTAAAAAAGGACAAATCAACTCGTCATGTCTACATGCTATGAATGTGTCTTAATTTAAGACCCTTATATGTTTGATTATCCAGGATGTTATGGGTAATGATGATCATATTTAGTGGAAAAAAAGAAGAGACATCTCCTCACGCGGTGTATGATTGTGTTTGGGATTACAATAGATGTCGGAGCAATGCAACCATTTTACTCGTGTCTGCTTTCCCAGTTCAGAATGGCTCCTGGACATAAATATCTTTTAACATTGTGACAATAGCAATGGTGTTTGAGAAAAAAGTTTATTCTTGTAGGGTCAATCTAATTTCTACCATTTCTTGGAATTAGATTTTGTCATGACATAGGGGTCAAGTTTATTTTAAATTAACAGCCAAATGTACTCATAATGTGTTTTTTTTTGTGAGGGCCATAAAGAATCCAGCATGGGTTTGGAGAGTCAAACAGAAAGTAACTTTATTTACAACTATCTGTGCAAATGCCAATAGTTCACTACTGGTTCACTCTAGTCAGTACCACACCAGCCAGCTCTATTTATACAACCGCACTGCTAATGATTGCCCCCCCCCCCCCCTCTCCCCTCTCCCCACCTCATTGATGGAGCTCAAATTCCCCAAGGAACATGGGGTAACCAATTGTCCCCAGCCAATAGGATCCGGCCAATAGTTTTATGTTAGATAGGTAGGCAAACGGTTTCATGAACTAAAAACTAATTGTTAATGCATGAAATAATAATAAATTTACACAAATATTTTTGATAACATTTCAAACCTAAATGCAGCATGCCACTATGTAGACACCAATTAATTTATGATAAATTAGATTAAGTCAAATGACAATATTAATATTTCATGCTTGCTTTGACACAGCAAGCAGCATTGTTTAATTTTCAACAGGGTTTTGACAGGAAATGTTTTGGGTTTATTTAATTCCCAAAGAACTTCAATGTGTTTGATTTTATTATCTATTCAAAGAATTAAAATCAGAGCTGTTATGATGAGAAATGAAAATAAAGTCAGTCAGTTCACTTAAGTGCTTACATTTCTAATTGTCAAGTGACTAGCAAATATTCTATTCAGGGCAAAAACTTGGCCATGTTGTGAAGCAAGTCATAGGCTGTATTCCCAAACCATTCTTTTTTTAAATAAATTTAAAGACCCAATTATTTTTTTTCCAATTAAGGTTAAATTTAGCACGGCCAATCCACCTACCTTGCGCATCTGTTGGATTGTGGGGTTGAGACCCATGCAGACACGGGGAGAATGTGCAAACTCTACACGGACAGTGACCCGGGACCTGGATGGAACCCGGGTCCTGAGCACAGTGAGGCAGCAGTACAAACCACTGAGCCACCGTGCCGCCCGTTCCTTTTGTATTCTTGGGCCAAATAGGAATAAACAACTTTTGGAGTTCAGCCATTGGTGCTAACCACTGCACTATTTTCAAGGCACCCTAAGCCTAATGCAGAGTAGGAATATAACTGCAATTTATCAGTCAACAATGTGGTTTTTGGTAGCCTGAGGCAAGTTTGAATTTCAAACTTGCTGTTCCACACTTTGTGATAATCTCCATTAAGTGTGGACGTCCTCTAAATTGTTAGGAGTATTTTGTTGGAATGCTCTGTAGTCCAATGTAAAACAAACGCAAATAGCTCTTGGGTTTGAATGACATGCTTATAACGTGCGAGTTTGAACCGAGCAGTGATATTATTTGCATGTGAGTGTATAAAAAAATCATTGATATGAATTTAAAATGTACCAATTTTTCAGACTGGTTTAATGGGCAGAGCTACCTATTTGGTGTCCGATGGTGATCATGGATATTCCTGATGTTGAATTTGCTAAGTTTTGCGGGGTGTCGAAAGTACCTCAATTGGTCTCAATGTCACTGGGGTGAGGGAGAGACAATTACTGCCCAAAGTTCCACTCCTGAATTTTGCCTAGTGATCTCCAGTGGGCGGCATGGTAGCACAGTGGCTATCACTGTTGCTTCACTGTGCCAGGATCCCAGATTCGATTCCCGGCTTGGGTCAATATCTGTGCGGAGTCAGCACATTCTCCCCGTGTCTGCGTGGGTTTCCTCCGGGTGCTTTGGTTTCCTCCCACAAGTCCCAAAAGATGTGTTTTTTAGGTGAATTGGACATTTTGAATTCTTCCTCAGTGTACCCGAACAGGCGCCGGAGTGTGGTGACTAGAGGATTTTCACAGTAACTTCATTGCAGTGTTAATGTAAGCCTACTTGTGACAATAATAAAGATTATTATTATTAGTCGTAGTAGTATTATTATCTTCTAATAATTTTATGATCTTAGCATGCATGTGCGTTTATGAGGAAGTTATATTAGACCTGACTGCGATGATTTTGCAATTGCATTGCTTGTTAACACATGAGGAACCATACCTGAGGGTGAACCAATATCTTCAGTAGAAGGGAAGAGAGAATGGGAAATTGAAAACAAATATTGTAAAATATTGCAAACGAGAAGCTAACTTTATCACTGTCCAATAAATCAGCTGAAGGAGATCTAAATTTCTTGCAAATGTGAATAGGTTCCACATTTTTTCCTTGCTATGATTACAAGGCAAATAAATTCAATCATCACCTTGACATGGGCTTGGATTTTGTGTTCAGTTGTGAAGGAACGGTACTCCCTGTTCATACTGCTTCCTGCTTCCCAGAGATATTTAACATGCTCTTGAATGGCAACTCACGGTTATTAGAGATCATTATCAGTGCCACGTTCTTGAAAGGGAGCATGACATGTTTGAGTTGGGCACAGTATGTCTTATTCAGCACTCAGATTGAAAACCTACTCCAGACAGGCTTTCTTGTTGGTTTAAATTAAAAGAAAGAATAAACTTTTATTTTCTAAACACCTGAAATGTGAAACAACAACACAGGCACTCATTCATGCAAGACATGCACATACAGAAAAAGATGATTATAAGTGTCACATACAGGAAAAGATGATTATAATAGATGTAACATGCACTGATATCTTTAGAACAGCCTAATAAATCCCTATCATTTTAGTTTTTCAGGATGGCAGCTGGAATCATGGAAGGCCTGAGGTATATTTTGGTTCATTGAAGGAAATGGAAGTTGGAGGTTAATGGTGATGAACTCACAATAGTTTACTTCATTCAAAATCAGGTTTCTGGCTTTTCCAGTCAAAGTTGTAGTTCAGCCTTTGTAGTGAGGATATAATTCTGCGGGTAAAACAATTTCACCCAGTTCTCTGCCTGTGGTGGATTTTATAGCTTTTCCTTTTTGTGGATGAGATGGCTTCCCTCTGCAATCTTTGGATCACAGACTGCCTCAATGGACATCCCTTGTGAATTAATAAGGTATTTACAATCACAAGCCAGTTTTTGTCACGTGGCCACAGCATCATGTCCCTATTGTCCACACACAGTCTGAGGGGCTAGGAAATCATCACACAATATGATTAGGCTCCAAATAAATTTATTTGCATTTTCATCTCTCTGACAGCACCAAATATGTCAGATGTTCTTATTCCAAGTAACTTTATTTTAAATGGAGAGAGTCATCAGCATCTGGAAGCAGTCATTTGCATCTTAGTAAGTTCCCAGAAACATGCGCAGGCCTGAAGTAGTCCCCGTCAGTGCAGAAAACACAAAATTATGTCACCAGACCTTAGCTCACTGGTGCGAATTGAAATTGGCCACATCTTGCAAGCAAATCTACAACTTTAGTGCAGGATGAGGATGGTATTGCCATTTGGTATAAGGATAATCATGGTCATGAACTGCTTTGCACCTGGCTCCTTCTTTTCACAGTTACTTCATTGCAATGTTAATGTAAGCCTACTTGTGAAATTAATAAAGATTACTATTATTATTCTGGGTGAGGCACGAGCTTTTTCAGGGGTTTCTGGATCCACCCACTACCGGGATCATTTGGTCCAACCGAAACTCCTGTGGAGGGTCCCGCCACATTGGAGACAGCCAAATTCTCAGAGTTCACCATACACTGTTGTATTAAGGAAGTGACTGGCTCATTGATTATGAAAAGAATGGAAAATATTGTGTCTTCTCTTTCAAAGAAAAACAGATGGAGCTAGCATGAGGATTCACCAGGATAGCAGAGTTCCACAAAGCGCAGGATGTGAAATATTGTACATGTAGTTCTACGGGTATCACATGTAAATTCGGAGATGCACTGTTAGGGTTCCACTCTCAATGTGCAAGTGATGTGTGAACAGACTCAGCTCATCATGTGGATCAATGCCCACTCCCCTGGCCACAGAGCTGAGTTCTGACAAACCGTCATAGACCTGAAACTTTGCCTGGACTTTTCCAGCCCTTCATCCCGGCGGGTGCCTTCTGCTCCCATTGATGTGAACGACTCGCCAGCCCAGCCACAGGTGAACTGCGGTAAGGTTATGGCCTGGAAAATTCCAGCCGTTAACTCAGTTTCTGCCAGGTCTGCGGAATATTTCCAGAATTTTCTATTTTTATTTCAGATTTCCAATTTCCACAGTCTTTTAATGTTATTAAAAATAGTACGACACTAGCTGACATCTTGATAAGTTTTCCTTTTGATGGACGAACGCCATTAACTAGTTAAAATTACGTGGAGGGAAAGAGATTTTGTAACGCTAGGAACTGATTTTTAAAAAAAATTTAGATTAGCCAATTATTTTTTCCAATTAAGGGGCAATTTAGCGTGGCCAATCCAACTACCCTGCACATTTTTTTTGGGTTGTGGGGGTGAAACCCACGCAGACACGGGGAGAATGTGCAAACTCCACACGAACAGTGACCCAGAGCCGGGATCGAACCTGGGACCTCAGCGCCGTGAGGCGATTGTGCTAACCACTAGGCCACCGTGCTGCCCTACGCTAGGAACTGATGACAAGTAATAACATTATATAAGTAACGTGAGATCCAAAATATGCCCCAGTTTCGAATACAGTATAAATTGCAAAGGAAAATGCACTAAAATCAGCCAGTGGCTGAATATCTTAATGGGCTGCCCTGCACTGATCAGAATGTGGATTTGCATCCTTAGCTTCATACTTGGCAAGCTCCTGATTTATCTTGCTTCCTGTGAAAGGGCGCTGGAGAAAAATCATTATATGGCACTCCTGTGGTCTTCTTGGCAGCTGAGTTACATTAGCGGAGGCCTATCCCCTGAACCTACTGGTCTGGGAAAAAGCAGAAAGTAATGTTAAATTTTGATTTTACCCTTGTCTAATTGCTTTCTGACTGCTCCCTACATTTTTGAATGAGAGGCGTATGCCTTGACTTTGTAGAATGCCATAGTTAAACTTAAAGAAAACCACACGATAAAAGGTAAGTATGGGGTCTCCTTTGTCTGATGGGTGCATTGAAACCATAAATATTGTTCTTTGTAAATAGATTTACAGTTTAGTTACATATAGCATACAGAGTAAATCATTCCCATAGTTTCCACCCTCACCAAATATTAGCCCTTAACTGCTGGTGGAAAGTAAGAATTATTACATCTAGACTGGTCGAAAGAATGTCGAAGGCTGTATTTAGGTTAATTGGTATAAAATAGACGAGAGGTTCGTTCAACAATGTTTGCAGATTCTTTCTTCTACCTGTGTAAATTGAAAGTTTACTTTCAATTGGCAACTGGCTTAAATGCAGTGGCAAAGTCATCTTTTAATGTTATTTCATCTACTATGTTATTCTGGAAAGTTATTCCTGAAGATTTTAGTAATGCCCCTTTGCAAGTGGTGGAAACTTTGATTTATTCTGAGCAGTTAACCCCATTAGTAACCAGACTCAGAATGGAGCAGTAAATAAACGTAGTTTTAGCACTGAAGTCTGCATTGTTCAATCTCTAATGCATTTTTCCTCTCTATTAGTCTGTTTTTATTATAAATGAAAACATTATATTACTATTCAGTTTATTGATTGTGTATGTAGAAGAATAATAAAGAGTTGGCAGCAAATCAGAAGCAGGAATTCAATCAAGGCATACTGATGATGTGATGTTCTAAACTGTCTGAAGCATAATCAAATCATAAATTTCAGCAGGCAATGAGATTGAATTACAGCGACAAACTCATTGCCAGGCATTTGCTCTTAACATTAGAGTTGATTTTAAAATCTATCTTCAGTTATTCTGTGCATTTGATGAGTTTGGTTGACATAATATGAAATATCAAAAAGTTAATAACATAATAGTGAGCCCTGGAAAATGTAGAATTACTTGCTGTCATTTTCTAGTATTGATTGCTTGCAAATAATATATGGAATAATCCTAATAAACATGGTGTAGAATAACGTGCAGGGATATAATTCTTCAGTAAATAGTATTATGTGCTCATTTCATATTGTGGACAGTTAACAGAGGATGCAGATACATGAATTCCAATTCAGCAAACTCTAGGCAGACCAATAGTTCTTACAAAACTTTAGGTGAAGTGGAGATTGGCTGCTGCTATCTCAAACAGTCTGTTGGAAAGTTTTGAAATGTGCTTTCTACTGTTTCAAATGTTTGAGAATGAAGTTTCCTGAATACTTCAATGATTTAATCATAGAATTGGTTCTTTTGAGGAAGGGACTGTGCTGTGTATTCCATTTAGTGCAGAATTGCTGCTGTATTTTTCCCATGTTGGATGGTGAAATGCTAACATTTGTCTCAGAGCAGATCGCATCGAGATATGTATTTTTCCCTGTGTGTCGTACTTATAAAACACCTTACAACAAAGAAACATAGAAAACATAAGCAGGAGGAGGCCATTCGGCTCTTCAAGCCTTCTCCGCCATTCATTATGATCATGGCTGATCATCAAGTTCAATACCCTGATCCCACCTTCCTCCCCATATCCCTTGACCCCTTAACTCCAAGAGCTACCGTATATACTCGCGTAACATGCGACCTTTGAAGACCTAAATTTTGACCTGAATTTGGGGGGTCGCATGATACGCGAGATACAAAATTGTGGGTGTGAAGTACTGGTCAAGATTAGGCTGTTAGGCTGTTAAGCTGTTAAGCAGACCGTATCCATTAACGGAAAGTCAAATGGACATTATTATGGACATAATGAAATATAAAACAGGAATACATATGTAGGTTAATTAACAAACTTTAATAAAACTTTAATAAAAAACTATTAAAACAAACTTTTGCAGTTTAACTAAAATCTGTCAAATTCGCTTTCATTGCTATCAGTGTCATCATCAAATAAAGCTTGGAATTCTTCTTTATCGAGGCAGTCGTCATACTGATCATCTTCCAGGTCTTCAATATTTTCATCCTCTTCTCCTGCATCTTCGAATATAGCATCATCTTCACTTCCATCCAAAGCATTTGCTATTCCACATTTTTAAAATGCTTTAACAATCAAATCTGCATCTATCGCAGCCCATGCTTCTTTTACCCAGAAACACAGTAGAGGCAAATCCGGAGCCTTCATATTCCCTCCCTTCGTAAATGATTTCTCTCCTTCCATCATCCAGTCATTCCATTTCTTTCTTATATTGTCTTTAAATGGCTTATTAATGGATACGTCAAGTGGCTGAACGACGCTAGTCAAGCCAGCTGGAACGATTGCTATATCGGTGTTTGATTCGCGAACAGCTTTCACAACAGAATCCACGCGATGTGACCTAAACATATCCCACACAAGTAAACTTTTTGAGCGTCGTAAACCACCAGCTCTTGATTCCCAAACTCTCTTCAGCCAAATCTTGCAACCATTATCGTTCATCCAACCTTTTTCATGGACATGGACAACGATACCATTTGGAAATTTTACTTTGGGCATTAATTTCCGTTTAAAGATAACCATTGGAGGAAGTTTTGTCCCATCTGCCATACACGTTAGTGCAACCGTAAAATGTGTCTTTTCATGCCCTGTAGTTTTGATAAAAATACTTTTCTCACCGACTTTATTAACGGTTGAGTTTGATGGCATATCAAAATTCACGGGTGTTTCATCCATGTTTCCAATGCACGATAACTGATAGCTGTTAGCTTTGCGATGTTTGATTACAAATGTTTGAAAACTAGTCACTTTTTCTTCTAATTCTTTTGGGAGTCTCTGTGCAACTTTTGTTTTTCTTCTTAACACAAAGTCATGTCTTTTCATGAACCGCGTACACCATCCAGGACTTGCAGTAAACTCACGAATGCCCATGTTTCTTGCTTCTCGTAAAGCAAAAAGTCTAATTTTAGATCGAGTTATAATATAACCATTTTCCCGATTTTCGGACACCCACTTTGAGACGTTATCTTCTAATTGCGGCCAATGACATTTCGACCCGCGCTTAGCGTATTTATAGGAAGGACTTTCCATCAATTTCTCTTTCTGTTTTCTCCAGTTGCGGACACAGCTTTCTCCGACACCAAACAGCTTTGCAGCTTTAACGTTGTTGCTGTGTTCCGCTTCGGCAACGACTTGCAGCTTCAATTTGGCAGTATATTTCCTGGCAGATCTTTTCTCCATAGTGGCTAATGGTAGAATGTGTACGACCGTTATGTGTTACGCGTTAGTTAACTGCTTATTACCGTGATTAGAAACCGCAAAACAGCTGGTTGTTTACGGCGGTTGTTAACGGCGTAATTTGGTATCTCATTTGGTGTCTCAAAAAAGTGACTCGCATGATACATGAGGTATAGCATAAAATCATGTTTTGGGGTCTAAAATTTAGGGAAGTTTTACCCTTTATCCTCAAACTGTAACCCCCCCCCCCCCCCCCCCTTTTCTGGATTCCCTGCCATTGGGAGCATTCTTTCTGAATCTACCCTGTCTAATCCTGTTAGCATTTTATAAGTTTCTTTGAGATTCCCTGTCACTCCTCTCAACTCCAATGAATATAATCCTAACCGATTTAGTCTCTCCTCATATGACAGACCCGCGATCCTAGAAATCAGCCTGGCAAACCTTTGTTGCACTCCCTCCATGGCAAGAATATCCTTCCTCAGACAAGAATACTAGGCCTCCAGGTGTGACCTCAACAATGCCCTATAGAATTGCAGTAAAACATCCCTATTCCTATACTCAAATCATCTCGCTGTGAAGACAAACATGCCATTTGCCTTATCTATTGCCTGCTGAACCTGCGTGCTTACTTTTGGCAACTGATGCACGAGGACACCAAGGTCTCGCTGTGTGTCAACCTCTCTCAATTTACACCCATTCAAATGATAATCTACCTTCCTATTTTTGCTACCCAAGTGGATAACCTTACATTTATCCACATTTTTCTGCATCTGCCATGCATTTGCCCATTCACTCAACGTGTCCAAATCTGCTAAAGCATCTCTGCATCCTCCTCACAATTCATCATCACATCCAACTTTGTATCGTCTGCAAATTTGAAAATCCTGGGCGGGATTCTCTCACCCCAGGGCCGGGTGGAGAATTGCCGGGACCGGCACGAATCGAGCCACGCCGCCCTGACGCCAATCCGCCGATTCTCTGGAAAGTAGAGAATCAGCGCCATTGCCGCCGGTCGGAGGCCGCTCTACGGGGCCTCCCCGGCGATTCTTGGTCCGTGATGTGCCGAGCGGCCACTTTAAAAAAAACGAGTCCCGCTGGTGCTGTTCACACCTGCTCTTAGCTGGCGGTACTTTCGGAGTGGATGCTTCTGAGGGCGGCCTGGTGAGGGGGAGGGGGTTCCGACCTGGGTTGGGGGGAGGGGGGCCTCTTCTGGCCCGTAATCGGGGCCTACCAATCGGCGGGCGGGCCACTCGGGTTTCGGGGCCTCTTTTGTTCTGTGCCGGCCCCTGTTGCCCTGTGCCATGTTGCATCGGGGCTGGCGCGGAGAAGGGACACACTGCGCATGCACGGCAATCACGCCGGTCCCACTGCACATGCGTGCATTGGTGCCGGCCCCACTTTGCATGCGTAGGCCCACGGCACCCATCTGATGCCGGGGATTTGCAGCTGGAGCGGCGTGGGTCGCTCCAGTGCCGTGCTGGCCCCTGTAGCGGTCAGAATTGCTGCTCCTGAGGCCATGTTGACACCGTCGAGAAACATTAGGGCATTTACGACAATGTCAACACTTAGCCTCAGGATCAGAGAATCCCGTCCCCGGTCCAAATCATTAATACATATTGTGAACAGTTGGGGTCCTAACACAGATCCCTGTGATGCTCCATTAGTTATTGCCTACCAATCGGAAAAGACCTATTTATTTCAACTTTTTGCATCCTGTCTGCGAACCAGCTTTCTATCCATCTTAATACACGACCCTCAGTCGCATGCACTTTAACTTTACATAATAATCTGCTATGTTAGACCTTGTTGAAAGTCTAAACAAATCACCAGTTCTCCCTAGCCAATTCTGCCAGTTACATCTTCAAAGAATTCCAGTAGATTTGTCAAACATGATTTTCCTTTCATAAATCTATGCTGACTTTGTCTGATGACACCAGTATTTTCCAAATGCTGTTCTACAAAATCCCTGTTAATGGACTCCAGCAACTCCCCTACTACCGAAGTTAGGCTCATTGGTCTATAGTTCCTTGTTTTCTCTCTACTTCCCTTTTTGAATAGCGGGGTTACATTTGTTACCCTCCAATCTGTAGGAACCATTCCAGAGTCCAAAGAATTTTGGGAAACGGCCACCAATAGGTCTACTTTTTCCAGGGCTACTTCCTTAAGTACTCTGGATAAGTACTTACATAAGAAGATTATCAGGTCCTGGAGATTTGTCCAGCTTCAATCCCATTAATTTCCCTCAAACCTTTTCTCTACTAATACTAATTTCCTTTAGCTCCTCACTATAACTTGTGTTTTTCAGAGCTTCTGGTACATATTCATGCTTTCATTTGTGAAGGCAGAAGCAAAGTACAAATTTAGTTCCTCAGCCATTTCATTGTTCCCATTTATGAATTCCCCCATTTCTGACTGTAGAAGCCTCCATTCATTTTTATCAATCTATTTATCTTTTCATACTTATAGAAACTTTTGCAGTCTGCTTTTTATGTTCCTGGCTAGTTTACTTTCATTTTATATTTTTCCCTTCTCAGTCAATCCCTTCGTCTGCCTTTGCTGAACTTTAAACTGTTCCCAATCCTCAGGTCTATTGCTTTTTCTTGCTAACTTGTATGCCTCTTCTTTGAATATAATGCTACCTCTCATTTCCCTTGTAAGCCATGGTTTGGCCAAGGTTCCCTTTCTCTACTCTGGCGCCAAATAGGAATAAACAACTTTTGGAGTTTACCTGTTTGTTCCTTGAATGCCTGCCATTGCCTGTTCACTGTGCTTTCTTTCAATAATGTTTCCCAGTTCATCATAGCCAATTCATGTCTCATATCATCATAGTTACCTGTATTAAGATTCAGGACGCTAGTATTAGAATCAAGTACCTCACTATCCACCATGGTTAAAGAATTCTATCATATTATGGTCACTCATCCCCAAGGATTCTCTCACAACTATGTTGTCAATTAATCCTCCCACTCATTGCACAACACCCAGTCCAAGATGGCGTGTCTCCTTGTTGGTTCCTCAATGTATTAGTCCAGAAAACCATCCCGTCTACATTCCAGAAATTCCTCCACGATTGTGCTGTGACAAATTCAACTCACCCAATATATATTCAGATTAAAGTAATCCATAATCACAGACGTTTCTTTAACACATGCATCTCCTTTAATGCTATTCCCAACATTACCACTACAGTTTGACGGTCTGTATAACCACCCCTATGAATGATTTTTGCCCCATGGTGTTTATTAACTCAAACCATGCAGATTCCACATTGTCTGTGCTGATATCTTTCCTCAATTTTGTATCAAATTTTTCTTTAATCAATAATGCAGCTCCACCACCTTTTCCTAAAACGGAATAGCTCTCAATGTTTATTTTCCAACCTTCATGACCTTGGAGCCATGTCTCCGTAATTCCAACTATATCATACCTCTTTACATCTATCTGCACAACAAATTCATCTATTTTATTTTGAATGCTCCATGCATTCAGGTACAAAATTTTCAGGCATGACCGGTCCCTACAATCTTTCTACAATGTCATTATCTGACTTTGGCCCTTGGTTTCTCTGCCTATCACTTTTCTTTCTCTCCTAGCTGTATTTTTCCCTTGTTCTTGATTCCCCTTTTTCAGAATTCTTACATAGGTTCCCATCCCCCTGCCAGATTAGTTTAAACACTCCCCAGAATCTGTCCTGTTGAATTGTATATATGTGTGGAAATAAGATATCAGGGAACCGGTTCTATAAATGTTAATTGTTGTTGTTGCACTAATGGAGTAAAGGGGGGATTATGTATCTGGGAATATATTACTGCTGATTATGAGTCACGGGATGTGTTGCGACAGCAGAGTTTTTGTGCGAGTGTTAGCAGATCTCCATGTTGACTGTATCTTTAATAAACCTCTCATCGGGTTTTACAAGAGGCACCTCTGCACCTTTTCACGTTGCATCAACAGGTTGTGTCATCCAAATATTTATAGTTTTCACAAACAAAATATTCCAATACCAGTAACAGCAGGAGTTAATTTACTGTAAACCTGAATTCGGGCAAATAAGATCTAAAGGGATTAGATTAAAAAATTCAGGAATAACAGTGGAATTTTATAGTGCACAAATTTAATTTCATGCATAAAACATTGGTACTTCAATAGCTTTACGTTTGATGGGCCAAATGGGCTTTTTGTTGTTATGCTTTCAGCTAACTTTGGATAATCCAAGTATTTACTTTGGTTCTAAATTGAAATTGCTGTGACTAAGTTCCCATCTAGGATTACAGGAGATACATAAAGATGCTGGCCCTTTAGTCTTTTGTGCAGGTGTCAGCTTTTCAAGTACTTCTCATGTTTTGCCTTTCCCCTGTCCTTTGTATGTATTCATTTTAAAGTGAACCTTTTGAAATATTTATCCACGTCCCTTTGTCAGGTTGTTCAAGCTTCAGTTCCTGGAATGCTCTTGACGTAACTTCACCTCAAGGAGAAATGCCCCAAACATTCCCCTTGCCTTTTTGGGTGAAAATCACATGCCCTCTAGTAATTCACTGCCAATGGAAAGATTTTTTTTCTTGTTTACTTCATGGTATACCCATGATAGTTCTGAATACCTCCATCAGATCTTCGCTTGGCCTTCTGTAGTCTGACAATAAAAAATCCCAGTGTCTCGAACCTCTCCCCATTGCTAAACCCTGTCAGACCACTGATATCCTTTTTAAAATAGCATCGCTGGCAGGAAAGCTGAAAAGCTGAATTTAAGGTGCTGAGGAAATACTGCGTTGTTGCTCACAAGCTGGCAAGTTGCTTTAGTTTTGTGTTCAGCCTGTTCAGGTACCTGGTCAGCATGTGTAATTCTGTAACTTGGTACTATTCATTTTCGTGCATAACATCATTGTTTCTTTTGAAGGTTCTTCGTTTCCTGCTGCATTTCCCTCCTTATTTAATGGATTTACTCTGATAGCTACAATGTCAGCAAGCATTCTACCTTCAACAAAGTACCCAGAGGTACACTTAAAGCACTTCCAAGTAAATGAGCTAGTTTATTTTATTAATATTGGGGTTGGTTGGCTCAGTCGGTTGGACAGCTGGGTCATGATGCAGAGCGATGCCAACAAGCGGGTACAATTTTCTGACGTTATTTATGAAGGCCCTGCATTCTCAACCTTGCCCCTTGCCTGAGGAATTGTGACCCCCAGGTTAAATCACCACCAGTCAGCTCTCATAGTGGAGAGCAGCCTATGCTCCTTTGGGACTGTGGCGACAATTACATTACCCAAAATAAGTTCAACAGTATACTTTTGCATTTCGTTATACTGTATTGAAATGAACACCATGGACGGGATTCTCCGACCCCCCGCCGGGTCGGAGAATCGCCGGATGCCGGCCTCAATCCCGCCTCCGCCGTGTCCCGAATTCTCCGCCACCAGAGATTTGGTGGGAGCGGGAATCACGCCGCGCCGGTTGGCGGCACCCCCCCCCCCCCCCCCCCCCCCCGGTGATTCTCCGGCCCGCGATGGGCCGAAGTCCCGCCGCTGTCAAGCCTCGCCGGCGTGGATCAAGCCACCGACCTGACCGGCGGGAGAAGGCGGCGCGGGCGGGCTCCAGGGTCCTGGGGGGGACGCGGGGCTATCTGGCCCCGGGGGGTGCCCCCACGGTGGCCTGGCCCGCGATCAGGGCCCACCGATCGGCGGGCGTGCCTGTGCCGTGGGGGCACTCTTTTCCTTCTGCCTTCGTCATGGTCTTCACCCTGGTGGAGGCAGAAGTGACCCCCTCCCCTGCGCATGCGCGGGCATGACGTCAGCAGCCGCTGACGCTCCGGCGCATGCACGGATTTCTGCCGGCCGGCGAAGTCACTTCGGCCCCGGCTGGCGTGGCGCCAAAGACCATGCATGCCAGCCGGCAGAGCACCAACCACTCCGACCCTAACCCTAGCCCGTCAATGCTAGGGCTTGGCCCCTAAAGGTGCGGAGACTTCCGCACCTTTGGGGCGGCCCGATGCCGGAGTGGTTCACGCCACTCCATCGCGCCGGGACCCCCCGCCCCGCCGGGCCCATATTTTCAGATGATCAGAAGTGACATAACCCCCAGGAGTCCCACGGGGATGACCTGATTGATGTCCCCATTATAATGATATGCATAAGCAATTCTGTATGTTAATATGTTAGACCTCCAACCAGCAAGTGGCAGTAGAACTACGGCATGTGATACTGCAACCTCGAGGAGTCTGAGTGTTGAGTCGCAGTGGATAGTCATGTTTAGTGTTAGCTCTCATACTCTAATTGTTCACAATTTTTGGTTCCTTAGTAGTATGAGTATTGTTTTCTACCCACGTTATTGTAATTTAATAAATCTTAACTAGTCACAAACTAGATGTTCTTTGGTGCACTGACTCAATCATTGCAAAGCATGAGAACATAACACCCACTGGCCTCGTGGAATATGAGCTCCCCCCGCCTCGGGGCGGAGGCCCAACAACGGGGCTCTTTAAATCCCCACGATAAAAGCCAGCCCAGAAGGGAGCCAGCATCTTCGGGTGGTTGCGGCTAGGACTAGGGGATGTTATTTGCCATTATATTTCCTTACAGTGATTAGGAAATAAACTGCGTTAACTTACCTTTTCGGGTCTCCTCATTGATTACAATAAGAAGATATATAGATGGCTGAAATTATACTCTGAATATTGAATATGCTTGTACATAATGGTTTTTCTGTTGTTTTTTACAGAGGCAGTACTTTCAGTGGATTAGTGCTTCAATTTAAAATAGCAGAGCAGATTCTCATATACAAAATTTAAACCATTTATATGCTAAAAGTCGTCAAACCCAATTTCTAGCCAAATGTTTCATTATTAACAAATGCATCAAAAGAGAGTGAACACTTACGACGATGATGATAATGGGAGCAAAAATGTGCTCTATTGGAGACCTTATATAATAATAATAACCTTTTATTGTCACAAGTATGAAGTTACTGTGAAAAGCCCCTAGTTGCCACATTCCAGCACCTGTTCGGGAAAGCTGGTCCGGGAATTGAATCACGTAGATATTAATATTATTAGAAGAGCAAAGTGCATCAATATCAGCCATTGTCTTTCTGCGGCGCACTTTCCAAGTGCTGTGTTACTTGCAGAACAGCAGAACAGATTTTAGGTAAAAACCATTGCAACATCAGGACCAGGTGGGTGGCATTATTATGGGCAGATGGTACATATGTCACCTTGATCTTTAAAAAACCACAGAGTTTTTAAACAGTTGAGTTTTTATAAATTGCAGGATTTTTGGTGTCAAACAGAAGCTGAATTCTGTCTCTATTTGGCTTCCATTTGCTACGATAAATATATTAGACAATGATGGAGTTCTTTTGACACAAAGGCTGTTTATAATCTAAGAACTATTCAATTAAGTGCTGATTTGTAGACCCCTGCCAGTACTTTGCTACCCCCTTATAAGTATTTGCTCTGCTTTGGGCAACTAAAACAATGTATAATGGGCAAAATTCTCCGACCCCCACGACGGGTGGGAGAATAGCGGGAGGGCCTTCCCGACATTTTTGCCACCCTCCCGCTATTCTCCCCCCCCCCCCCCCGCCGAAGTCCCGACCCGAATCGCTGCCGCCGTTTTTTTACGGCCGGCAGCGATTCTCAGCTGTTAGATGGGCCGAAGACCCAGCCCTTTCCGCCGTTTTTACGAACGGCAAACACACCTGGTCTTGCCGTTCGTAAACACGGCGTCACAAACTCGCTTTTTATAACCATGGCACCGATTGGCACGGCCGTGCCAAGGGTGCCATGGGCCCGCGATCGGTGGGCACCAATCGCGGGCAGCGGGCCCGATGCCCGCGCACTACTTGTCCTTCCGCCGCCCCGCAGTATCCATTCGCGGGGCGGCTGAGGGGCAACCCGGCCCGCGCATGCGCGGGTTTCGCGCAAAAACGCGATGACGTCACCCGCGCATGCGCGGGTTGGAGTCTTCCAAACTGCGCATGCGCGGCTGACGTCATATGACGCGTCAGCCGGCGCTAACTCCGGCAAGCGGGCTTAACGATTTTCGTTAAGCCCGTCTTGCCGGAGCCTACGGCGTCGGGCTGCTAGCCCCGACCGGGGACCAGAATCGGTCCCCCGTCGGGAAGGGGCGCGCTGCCGTAAAACCCGCCCGGGTTTTACGGCAGCTTTACGATTTCTCCCGTTTTGGGAGAATCTCGCCCATAATTTATCCCCTTGTGAATATGGAGGTCCATGCCTTGAATATGAATGGAACAATTATACTAAACAATTTTAAATTTTGTAATGTTGGCTGGCATTATTTCCTTTGCATGGCACAGAAGAATTGTTGTTTTGGAAAGTTAGTCCCCATGGGAATGTCAGAAAATGTACAATAACAGTAAAATCCAGAAATGGCAACAAATGATGCGGGGCTAAAACGAGGGGGAAAAAGTACAGAATGCTTTTCAGAGCTCAGTTTAATTTCATCTGCTGTGCTCTGATGCAAATAGGAAAGTGATATTGCGATACACGTCTTTGCTACCTTTATCATTGTAACTGGAATACTGCTGATCAATATCTTGAAAACAACATCAGCGCTTCTGCATCAAAATAACACTTCATCATTCTGTGTGCTTGATTTGATCACAGTTCACAGAAATGATATTCCGAATGTATGAAAATCAAGCAGGATAATTCACATATCTTGGTCATTAGCTCCAGCCAAGTAATGGTCCACATTAATTCTCAGCAGTGCAGGAATTATGCGCCTGTCAAGTAGACATGTCACCAGTGAGGGAGGAAATCTATCCTGCATTTACGGGTAGATTATTGAAATACGATTGGATTTTGAGCAGAAATACAATTTGTTCAAAATATTCACGTTTTCAAAAACTATTAAGGGATTTAAAAGAAAGGTCCTGCAACTGGTTAGGTAGAAATGTTTCACTTGTGAATGCCTGAGCACTTCTGTGTTTTCAAAGATCCTGCGCAACTAGAACACTTGCCTTTAATCCAAGGATTTTTTTTTGTTCAATTCCCTATTATGGCAGAAATCCTGATGTATTACACTTTACATTAACAATGACAAAATATATTTTTTGTTGAAATTCATTGTCATTAATGTTTTTCCAATAAATATTTTTATTAAATTTTATACTGTACAGGGGATGATTGAAACGGTTATTATTTACAATTTACATGATTTTCCTTTTTATGTACTCCCTCTCTCCACCCCCCTATTCCCCACTCCCCTTTTCTGTTCTTCGCGCTCTGTAGTAGGCCCTTTCTTACGCCGCAGATGTTATAATCTAGCGTTCATCTTGTTTTGTTCCTATAACTTTGTGGGGACCCTTTGGCCCCCTCTTCAGTCCTTCCTGGTACCCTCCTGGTGTTTTCTTGGGCTCCTCCTTTGCTGCCCCCCCCCTCCCCGCCCCCCTGTTCCTGTCTGCATTGTGTGGGCCTTTCTGTTCCTATTGGTACCCCGCACACCCCCCTCTCCCGCCATCCATATTGGCTTTAAACAGGTCTTGGAACAGGCTGATGAATTGAACAAGAACAAAGAACAAAGAAAATTACAGCACAGGAACAGGCCCTTCGGCCTTCCCAGCCAGATCCTTTATCTAAACCTGTTGCCTATTTTCCAAGGATCTACTTCCCTCTGTTCCCCGCCTGTTCATAAATCTGTCAAGATGCATCTTAAATGATGCTATCGTGCCCGCCTCTACCACTTCCGCTGGCAAAGCATTCCAGGCACCCACCACACTCTGCGTAAACAACTTTCCACGCACATCTCCCTTAAACTTTCCCCCTCTCACCTTGAAATCATGACCCCTGTAATTGACACCCCCACTCTTGGAAAAAGCTTGTTGCTATCCACCCTGTCCATACCTCTCATAATTTTGTAGACCTCACGCTCTCACGCTTCGGGGTATCAGACCAGCCAGAACTTCAGATGGGGAAGAGGGCTGATGCCCTGGCTTTTGCTTCCTGAATCGCCCGCCGGAGAATCCTGCTCGGCCGGCGATCAGCAGCACCACTCACAGCTGCAGATTGGCTGGCAGACCTGGCGGAATTTCTCTATCTGGAGAAGATCAAGTCCACCCGGGGGTCAGACAAAAGCGTAAACGTTTTTTTAACGAGAACTGCAGGGGTTGCTATTTTCTAATAATGTTCATTTGTAAAGGCTATCTTTGTACGTCTGTTCCTTTTGGCTGCAGCGCTGCGTTCCGAATTTGCCCCGGTACCGCTGCCAGCGAAAAGGGTGAATTTGGAGCTTAGTCAAAACTCCATTCACTGCAGCGGGAAAGGAGAATCCCACTAGTGTCAACGAACGGACAATCTCTGGCCTTCCAGCCATGTGTTTCTCGGCAGTGGGAAGCGGCACACCATACGCTGGCAGCGGGAATCTGTTCCCGCCGCTGTCAAAGGGAATTCCCACTGAAGCCAACCCACGCTGCCCCATGTGTGCGCTGCCGGCAAGATCAGGGAATCCCTCCGCCAGGGAACAGATAGAGAATTCCGGCCATACCTTTTTGTTTTCACTCAGCACGTTTGTACAGCTCGCTCTCGTTCCCCTGAAATGATCACTCCTTTTCCAGCCCTTTTCCGTCCGCACTTCTTACCTCTTACACCATCACCCCGCCACCTCCTCACTCCCACTTTCATCCCACTGTGCACGATTGGCAACTGGCTCAGCCAAAACAAAACTAGGAATCAGTTTCAACCTCTGCTTCAAACTGCAGGCAGCATTGCTACATCTCAGATTAAACAAGATGTGGGGGCTACATGTGAGGTTTAGTTTTTATGATCTGAAACAGCACAGCAATAAGGAACTGTCATTTATTTTGTTACTGAAACTAACCGCAATATTTCAAGATTTCTGACGTAAAATTTGGTTTCATTTTCTGTGCAAAGAACAGACTCTGTCATCATTGGGAAAAATTTGAATATATTGACCTAAAAATTTATTCAAGGCAGGGTCAAGTCTTGGCTTCTGCACTGTAGTTTCAGAAAATCAAACTTGTTAAGAATTCTGTAAATTTAATTCTGACCGGCTAAACTTAGTAAAATCAAATTTGAATGGTTCCTCCCAGTTGATGGCAGATATTATAGCTGGATTAACAATGTGAATTCTTGGTTTAAGATAGCGTTATCATTATTCCTTTTCACTGAATCTTTCTGTTTAACATTGTTCCCAAGTTGTCACAAGAACAAAATGTTATTTTCAGTAACATTGCCAATGGCCAAATCTAATATGAATACATTTTTGCACTAAGCAGCTTTCTCTTCCAGTGTGCTCTCTTTCTGAACAATTCTTTTTGGGAATAAAAACAGGAAAATTCTGGAGAAGTTCAGCGGCTGGAATTTTGCAGCTGTTCTTGCCCACAGAATCTTCCGGGTCCCCCGACGGCAAACCCCTGCCACGGATTTCCCAGCGGTGGTGGGTGCATAGAATAGGAAACCCTATAGAGTGGCGCGGTCAGAAGATCCTATTACCGGCTAATGTCAGGCCAGTTCTGCCGTTGTTAAGCCGATGGGGAGGTGCATGGAAAATCGTGCTCAGTGTGTCTGGCAGCATCCGTGGAGAGAAAAGCAGAGTTAATGTGTTGAGTCCAATGTGACTCTCCTGATCTGGAGAGATGTAGAAATATAATGGGGTTTATGCTGTTGAAAATGATGGGTGGAGCAAAATAATAGACTGGAGCCAGCAAATGACAAATACGTCTTGGAACAGAAGAAAAAAGGAATGGCAATGATAGCATGAAAGACTAAAGCTTTAGTCCAGAATAGGTGTTAATAGCAGATTAAAGGTCAGTACGGTTTGTAACCAAAATAGGAAAAAGTGGCAATGACAGAAAAATTATCAGCAACGCCTGAAGGCAAAAACATGAGAACAAGATATTTTGAGGATAGAGTAGTACATTGAAGTTGTTGACCTCAATGTCGAGATCAGAAGACTGCAAAATGCCTAATTAGAAGATGAGATGCAGTTGCTTGAGCTTGCATTGGGCTTCACCCAGACCATTGTAGCAAGCTAAGGACGGAAATGTGAGCAAGGTGGAGAATTGACATGGCAAGCAGCAGGAAGGTTATCCAGTCTGTATCTGGTCTTTCCTTTGTAGAGGACTTCACATTGTGAGCAGTAATTCTTATTTTGAATTTATCAATTGACAATTTTGCACAATTTGCTTCAAGTCTGCAGCATGAATTCAATCTGAAATGCAACACTGATCTTTTAGGTGTTCTGTTCTTGAGAAGGTGAACATGTTTGTGTCACTCATCAAAATTATCCTTTGCTGGCTAAGAATTGTTTAAATTGACAGGCATTTTAATTTAAATTGAGTAATCAATGATTTAGGGCGCGATTTAATGGCCGTATTGGGCCCAGTAAGGATCCATGCAGACCGGTTCGATCGCGGGAGAGGTCCAAATGGGGAACCGTGCCAGGCACTGAGCGGTTTGCGATCTAAGAGACTCACTCCATTTGGCGAGATCTGGATCCTGCCCAGAGGCGAAGCGAGTTGAGGAAAATTAAAGGCCATTTCCATCTCACTAGCGAGATGGAAGTCTAAGCTAACAGCCTCCCTTGATCTAATCTTGTGAGGTCATGCGGGTGCCAACGAGTACTGGTTGACACAACATGGACTAGGTGTTTCAGCACCTTGGAGGTCTCCCAGATCATTGAAGACCCACTGAGTGATCAGGAACAGGGCAGGGTGGCACACTGGCTATCCCTTTAGCACTGAGGCACAATGGCACTGCCAGGCTGACACCCTGGCACTGCCACCCCTGGCACTGTCAAGGTGCCTGGGTGGTACCTTGGCTGGCAGGGGCACAGCCAGGGTGACAGTGCCATGGTGCCCAGCTGCCAAGGTGGCACTGACAATGGAGGGGACCTGAGATGGGCCCTGCCCATGAAAGGGGGATGATTGAAGGGGGGGGGGCAGATGGGTGGGAGGGGGTATGAAGGACGGGGTATGAAGGGGCCACCAGAAGGTTGCGGTGAAAGCTGGGGGTCCTGATTGGAGGGAGGCCTGAAAGGGGGCATGGGAAGGCTCTAAGTTGGGGGAGAGAGGGCTCAGCGACCCCATAGTGGCGTGTTCTCACCTGAGGGTTTGTGTGGTAATACCCTTGTGTGTGGGGGGTAACATTACCCATGGGTGCAGGGTGTCGGGGGAACATCAAGCTCACTTCGAGATTGGGGCACCCTTTCAAAATGGTGATCCAATCTCTGAGCAGCCGGCGAGTTCAGCGCCCCAGTGATGAAAATAACTTTGAATGTGGGATCGCCTGAAGAGGAATTCCCCAGGGCCCAAAAAAGTGATTAAGTGTGGTTAGATAGTGGTGGGAAACTCGCTGAAAGAGCCAGGAGAAACTCTCTGCCAAAACCACCTGAAATGACACTTAGAAAGATTTCCATTAAATTCCAGCCTCTATTTCATTTTTTTAGTCTTCTCACCAGATTATAAATATATTCAGTGATGAAAGTGACACACTGGTGCAAAACCTCAATGAAAGATGTGTGAATGGAAGGGAATGTTCAATAAATGCAAGAGCTCCAAATAAATGCAGTTTGTGTAACTAGGTTGCCACGACAGAAAGAAGGGTTGTAAAACAGTATTTTGCATGTGCCCTGATTGTGGTTTTATATCAGGTTGATATCCACCACCCAATTCATGCCTGAATGAAAAACCCCTGTTGCTTAATACAACACCTTCCATTATGCCCAACCAATGCAGACTGACAAAGAATATAAGCCAATACAATCCAGATTGGAACTCAGTGATCAAACTGTCCAGTGCTCTGGACATCAATATTGTGTCCAGTCCTGGCCACTGAGAAACAAGGGAAGCACTCAATGCAAGGAGAAACCACAATATTGAGTTCTAGGGCGGGATTCTCCGAGCTCCGTGCCAGGCCGGTGAATCGCTGTAACCGCACCACGCCGCCCTGACGCCGACACACGATTCTCCGAGGAGCGGAGAATCAGCGCCATTTGCACCAGGCGCGGGCCTCTGTCTGCGGCCGTCGATTCTCCGGCCTTGATGGGCCAAGCGACCGCGCAGCACAGTCCCGCCGGCGCCATCCACACCTGCTCGCAGCCAGCGGGAACTCTGCGCGCAGGGTTGGGGGGGGTGGCATGTGGGGGTGGGGATGCGGGACTCCTTCACCGGGGGGGCCTCCGATGGGGTCTGGCCCGCGATCGGGGCCCACCGATCGGTGGGCCGGCCTCTCCAGCACGGCCTATTTTGTTACACGGCCGGCCCCTGAACCCCCGCGCCATGTTGCATCGGGGCCGGTGCGTTGAGGAAGACCCCCGCGCATGCGCGGGTTCGCCGTGCTGGCCCCCGTGCCATCCACGATGGCGTGGACACTCTGTTCGGAGAATTCCACCCTAAGTGACTGAATTGTGGGAAAAGACAGATATTTGAGCTTTTCAGATTGGAAAAGAGGAGTCTGACCAGGTAAGTAGTGGAAATAGGAGAAAGGATGAAGGTTGAAACTCGTAAAAAGTGAATTCAGACCAACCTCAGGAGGTTCTCCATGTAGAGAGTGATTGACAGGTAGAATGTGCAGTGAAGGAGACATAAGCTGGAGTCCTGTAGGAAACAATTAAATGCAACATGAGGAGGAGTCATAGAATCATAGAATTTACAGTGCAGAAGGAGGCCTTCGGCCCATCGAGTCTGCGCCCTCCCTTGGAAAGAGCACCCTACTTAAGCCTACACCTCCATCCTATCCCCGTAACTCAGTAACCCCACCTAACCATTTGGACACGAAGGGCAATTTATCATGGCCAATCCACCTAACCTGCACTACTTTGGACAGTGGGAGGAAACCGAAGCACCCGGAGGAAACCCAGGCAGACATGGGGAGAAAGTGCAAACTCCACACAGACAGTGACCTGAGGCCGGAATTGAACCTGGGACCCTGGAGCTGTGAGGCAATAGTGCTAACCACTATGCCACCTCAGTAGTGCAGGATTGTTCTTGCTAGAATTATTACGGTGGTCTGAATTGGCTCCTAGTCCACAATTATTTTGTGATCATAGATGTGACAGGGGGAATCTTAGATGTGATTTCAAGTTACAAATAGAGGTTGACAGTTGCAAGTTGAATCATCACATCCACAGCACTGCTGAATTAGTTATTTCATTGATGGGGCAGTAGACATCCAACTTTTTTGCTACCGCCAACAAGATTGCACTTAGGTAAAGCAGTGCCTACTTCTTATTTCTTGTTACTTTCTAATTACTGTTAATTTATTTTCCCTCAATTATTTTGCTATACTTTTGGTGAATTCCTACCTGGAGACTTTTTTTTGTTTCTCCAAAATGGAGACAGACGGTGCAAAACGGGATCAGGGACTACCGATTCTGGCCCCCACACGGCGCTGGAGTGGTTCATGCCGCTCCAGCCTCCCTTCCTGGCGCCAACTGGGCTCCGCGGCAACCTGCGCATGTGCAATGGCGCCGGGCCAACCCGCGAATACGCGGGGGACTTCTTCAACGCTCTGGCCCTGACCCAACATGGGGCGCGATTCTCCGCAAATCCGGCGTGGCGTGAATGCTGGCGTGAAACTGGCGGCGTTTCATGCCAGCCTCGGAGCTCTGTCCCGGGAACCGATTCTCCCCCCCGGGCAGGGCTAGTATCGGGGCCCGGGGAATCATGGCGACGCGGAGTTAGCGAACGTCGCTAACTCCGCCCGCCAAGAGTCACGGCGGCTGACACGCAGGATGACGTCAGCCGCGCATGCGCGTGTTGGATAGCTCCAACCCGTGCAAGCGCGGATGACATCATCACGCAGACACGTCAAACCCGCGCATGCGCGGGCCGTCATGCCCCTCAGCCGCCCCGCGGACTGATCCTGCGGGGCGGCGGAAGAACAAATAGTGCGCGGGTATCGGATCCGCTGCCCGCGATTGGTACCCACCGATCACAGGCCCATGCCACCCTTGGCACGGCCGTGGTGCGGCCGTGCCAATCGGTGCAATGGTTGTCCGGACAGGCACTTTGCGGCCGTTTTCATGAACACTGAAAGCAGGTGTGATCGCGGCCGTGAAAACGGCCGTAAACTCCGCGGTATTCGGCCCATCGGCCTGCGGAGAATCGCTGTTCGCCGTAAAAAACGGCGAGCAGCGATTCGTGTCGGGGGGCGGCCGGAGGGGGGGAGAATAGCGGGAGGCCGTGAAAATTGTTAGGAAGGCCCTCCCGCTATTCTCAGACCCGTCGTGGGCAGCGGAGAAGTGGGGGTTCAGGGGCCGGCCACGTAATAAAATAGGCCGGGCTGGAGAAGCCGGCCCGCCAATCGGTGAGTCCCGATCGCGGACCAGACCCCATCGAAGGCCCCCCCCCGGTGAAGGAGCGCCTCTCCACCACCCCCCTCCCCCCCACAGGCCGCCCCCCCGACCCTTTCTGCAGAGTTCCCGCCGGCAGCGACCAGGTGTGGATGGCGCCGGCGGGACTCTGCTTTTATCGCGCGGCCGCTCGGCTCATTTGGGCCGGAGAATCGGCGGCCCGGCCTCGTATAGCGGCCCGCGACTAGCACTGCGCCAAACGCGCCGGCGCAAATGGCGCCGATTCTCCACACCTCGTAGAATCGCACGTCGGGTCGGTGTGGCGCGGTTTCGCCGATTCTCCGGCCCATTGCGGGGCTGGGAGAATTGTGCCCAGGGTGTAAGCACACGGCAAGGTCAACATTTGTTGCCCATCCCTAATTGCCCTGGAAAAGGCTGTGGTGAGCTGCACTCTTGACCCGCAGCACAATGTGGTGTTGGTAACCCCAAATCGTGGGTTAGAAAGAGAATTCCAGGTTTTTTATCCAGCGGCAGTGAAGTAAGGGCGATATAGTTCTAAGTCGGGATGGTGCGTGGCTTGGAGGGGAACTTCCAGGTGGTGCAGTTCCCAAGTGTCTGTTCCCTTGGTAAATTCGGTGGTAGAGATCACAGATTTGGGACGTGTTGCCAAAGGAGTCTTGGCAAATGGCTTCAGTGTACCTTGCAAAATGGTTCACACAGCATCCTCTGTGCATCTATGATCTCAATTTTTTTTTACATTATTATTTTTATTCGCATTCTACGATCTCAAAATAATTATGGATCAGCAATGCCATTCAGCTGATTTAAGAATATTAATCCAGAATAATCCTTCACTCCTGGTGCATGGTGATGGTAGACAAGTGTTTAAAAATGTTTGGTGTTCCTGTTCCTGTGTCACACACACACATACCTGTATAAGATCACCGGGGAACTCTAAAAAATTTTGCGGGCTCAATACATAGTCGCTAGCTTATTTTCATTATGATGATCGCTGCTGATGGATTAAAGGTGCTACCACTAACATCTTTCATTATCTTGCTTTTCTGTTTGAAAATAGACTGTACAGAAACAGGACTGTGTCAAGACAATTATGTTAGCACCCGCAGAGCAGTTTATGTTACTGGTTTCTTATTAACTATTAGGAACGGGAAATTACTCCATTTGAATGATTTTCTGAGAAATGGACTCAGCACCACACTGCATTGCCAAGCCATAACATTTCTTTTGAGCTGGAAAATAAAATGAGTCTGACAGAAATCTGCTGTGTAAACACAAGAAGAGAGGCTCGAAGAAAAAAATGTTTCAGGCATCTGCCCTGCACTTGCAGTTAAATCCGTTCTCACAACTCACTGACTACCTTTATCTTTGTCCTGCCTTGTCACAAAGGATGCAAACATTAGCTTATTGAGCCAATGGATCATTCTCTGCCCTGTACTATACGCCACTGTTCAACAAATTGAATCAGGTTAGAAGTGCTCCATCATTTATTTTCCCTTCTTGACCTATCAGTTCCCTGAGTGTTGGTGGGCCGTTTCACCGTGGAGGGCATCATAAACAAACTTGATTCTCTTTACGTAAGTGCACTTCCCAACAGCAGTCATTGGGCAATGACAATACTTTCCCAAACCCAAAAGGCACTGAGACCAATCATATCACCTCCTACTGTCATCGACTGAGACAGAGACTGAACACTGACCGTAATAATCAATGAAAAGCCCTAGAGCCCTCTCATCAACGCGCTTAAATAATGCCAACAGATTTCCTGTAATTAAATGCTGTACATTTTCCAGTGAAATCCACCCTATAAAGACAATATTGCATAAACAGTCTGTGCAATAGAAAACCTGCACAATTTAGAAATGGAGCCTCCTTCATTGTGCTGCCAGTTTATTTTAAGCATTACCTTGAAAATAAAGGAAAAGATATTTTCTCTTAATATAATGAATAAATATTCTCATTTTATGTAAGCTTTTCATTTCTTATTTCCTGTTACTTCAGAAAGTTTGTCTGTCAAGCATTGGTTTGTTCTCTGTGAAAATCCAGTTAACTAAAATGCATTTTCTGTATGCGTTCCATTCTAAATATTGAGCTAGATTACATAATACAATTAATCTTGGAATAAATTACAGAAATTGTCGATTGTGCTGTATATTCCATTTAGTGTAGAATTGCTGCTGTATTTTTTCCATGTTGGATGGTGAAATGCTAACATTTGTCTCCGACTAGATCACAGGGGGCTATATATTTTTCCCTGTGTGTCATACTTAAACATATAACTGCTTTCAACAAAGAAACATTGAAAATAGAAGCAAGAGGAGGTCATTTGGCCCTTCGCGTCTTCTCTGCCTTCATTATGAACATGGCTGATCATCAAATTCAACACCCTGATCCCACCTTCCTCCCCATATTCCTTGATCCCTTTAGCTCCAAGAGCTATATCTAATTCCTTCTCGAAATTACACAACATTTTAGCCTCAACTACTTTCTGTGATAACGAATTCCACCGATTCACCACTCCCTGGGTAAAGAAATGTCTCCTAACCTCAGTCCGAGAAGGTTTACCCCTTATCCTCAAAATATGGCCCCCTACTTATGGACTCCCCCACCATTGGGAATATTCTTTCTGAATCTACCCTATTTAATCCTGTTAGAATTTTATAAGTTTCTATGAGATTCCCTGTCATTCTTCTAAACTCCAATGAATGCAATCCTAACTGACAGTCTCTCCTCATATGACAGTCCCGCCACCCCAGGAATCAGTCTAGTAAACCTTGTTGCACTCCCCCCATAGCAAGAACATCCTTCCTCAAATAAGGACCAAAACTGCACACAGTACTTCAGGTATGGTCTCGCCAATGTCCTATACAATTGAAGTAAAACATATTTAGTCAAGCTACCTGACTCAAAACTCTGGATACTTAGAGCAATGTACATAACGTAGTGGAGAGTCACAACTTCCTTATTTCCATGGTGCAAATACCTTTAAAAAAATATATGGACAGTGCTCAATTAATTTGGGTACACAGGTGCCAATTGGATTTAAAATGGCATCCTCACTGCCTGCTCACTTGTGGGGCAAGCCACGTGGCTGCGGTATTGGTGAGGACATTTGCACACATGCAACAAATGGCTGCTGGAAGCATGTAGAGCAAGGAGATCACAATGTCAACCAGTGTGCAATATGAATTGTGTCATTTCAGCGCTGAACACTCTGGTTAATACTCCCTCTCTTAGTCTTATACAACTGTATAAGTTGTATAAGTTGTAAGAAGTGTTTTAATCATGACCTCACAGTGAAGGTGGTGGAAATGGTGGAGGAGGATACTTGTAAGTGGTGCTCAGTGGAATGGAAGATTAGGACAAGGATAATTGTGCTATGGTTCTTGGAGGAAGGAAAGGGACAGAGTGAAATGATGCAAATGGAATGGACATGATTAAAGGACCTGCCAATCACAAACTTTGCATTAACCCGAACCCTAACCACTAACACTGCATTAACCCTAACCACTAACTCTGCATTAATCTTAACTCTAACCTCTAACTCTGCATTAACCCTAACCACTAACTCTGCATTAACCTTAACTCTAACCTCTAACTCTGCATTAACCCTAACCACTAACTCTGCATTAACCCTAACTCTAACCACTAATTGCATTAACCCTAACCGTAACCACTAACTCTGCATTAACCCTAACTCTGACCACTAATTGCATTAACCCTAACCACCCAAACCTTCCTTTCCATTCCTCAATTTCTCTGTGTTGTTTCTGGAGATAGGCTATGGTGACCAATATCCACCGCAAGGCTACTTGTATCAATGTTAAATTGATACATTTTTATATTTTACCAATATCCACTACACTTGCCACCTCACTTCCTGCAAGGACTCTATTCCATTCTGCCACTTTCTCTTTTTTTAACAATGATGTTATCCCAATCAATTTGTTGATAGCAGTGTCCAATGGTGAGAACTTGTTTGCGAGGACTTAACCCTGTAATGGGCCTAGGCTAGCGAGTGGAGCGCCTGAGTGCCACCCGTCCATCTCAGTGGGCTGCAAGATTGAAGTTAGGCTTGTTCACTAATTGTGAACCTTGAATAAGATTGAATATATTTGATAAACGGCGAATATTTAGCAACAAGTTATAGAAAATGCATAATCATTTATATATTAATAGAACTGTCTTCAACTTCAAGTGATAAAAAGAAAATAAATATTTATGCTTGATTGGACACAGAGGGAGTGCACGGCTTTCACAGTCAACATTGTGTGCAATCAGCACGCACATCGCCCCCATGTATCGCGTGTATCACTTCAGTCATACCGGGAGTAAAAACCTACATGGATGGAAACCAGCGGAATGTGGCAACTCTGCGTGTGGGCAACAGTCAACAAAATGTCTTGTAAGCCCCACTCAGAACCCTGATGGGCCAGATGTGGCCCCTGGACCATGTTTCCAAGTCAGGATGGCACGTGATTTGGAGAAGGGCTGAGAAGGTAGTGATGTTCTCATTGTCCTGCACTCATTCTCCTCCTAGATGGTAGAGGTCAAGGGTTTAGATGAAGGTGTTGGCGCCCTGCAGTGAGTTGCTGCAGTGTATCTTATAGATTGAACACCGCAACCCTGTTGTACCAGTGGTGGTGGGAGTGAATGTTCAAGGCTTCAAGGCTGATGAATTCTTCTCAAGTGTACTCACTGTTATTTGCAGGGCAAATGGCTGTGCAGCATGGTACCACAGATGGAAAATGGTATAAATGATCAGTTAATTTGTTTTGATGGTTTAGTTGAACATTCATTTCGCTAAAATATTACACATTCATTTCTCAGAGAACTCTTGTTCCTACATCTGATTGAATCAGTCAAGTACCAAACGGAAGCCATTTTGTTTAATGGAAAGCACAATTAAATAATAGTAGATGAGTTTCTGCTGTGTAACCGTATAAAACTTAAGTGCAGCGAAGTGCAACATAATCTGCATTCAGTAGATTTTATACTGGCCTATAAATCTTGCATTTTATTCAAAGTTCAATTTAGTCATTTTATCATTTTACAGTGACATAAGAGAACCATCTTCTTTGCAGCAGCTCATTTATCGTTCTGCATTAACTATGTTCTCCACTGACTTTCTGCAGGATCCTGAGTAACAACAAGATCTCACTGTTGAAGAATGGCTCTTTCTTTGGCCTGCGCTCTCTAGAGAGACTGTGAGTAACTGATCACTGCACCTTGTTCTGTTACACTTACTGGGTGCAGCATTTTTAAAAAACTATAATGATTGATTGGCAATTAAAATGAAGACATTTTAAAAGTTGTTTCTCTTTGTGTGCCATGGATCATGATTGGCAGCCAGCCAACAAATGGTATGGCTGGTGATTGGTGGATTAAGTCTTCAAGAAAAATACGCAGGAATTTGTTGGTAATTTTAAGCAAAATAAACTTCAATTCACGAGGTGAATAGATGGTGTGCACTCGACTGCTTTGATTTCAAAAGTGAAGCTCTTTTGGTATTTTAACTCTTCAGGAATTAATATTTGTTCTCAATGCCATAAGGCAGTTTTTTTTGCATTGTTAAGATATATGCAGGCGTGAAATTTGAAAGGCACTGAAGACAGGGGTGGGGATCACATTGCACAGTTAGCCCATACCCAGCCAATGTGATGCATGCAGCTTGTCAACTTTGTGCTGTCTGCGAATTAACATGATTGTAGTGTGCAACCAACAGTAACCACACAGAGTGCTGCATGTCTCAGCAGGGCACCCAAAAGGCCTAGCACCATCTGAAGCTCGCCTGGACCACTTGAAGCCAGCCGCTAATAGGGGTGATGCATTAGCATTGGGTAGGTGCAGAAAATGGTTCTATGACGGATTCTGACCTCGAATAGATAATGGCATAACATAGGCAACAGCAGATTGTAACATTCTTGACACAGTGCTGGCAGCCTTGGCAGAAGGGGTGGAAAGGGGAAGAGATGTCTTTTATCTGCAGATACCCAGGAGGCCCTACTGCCATTCGCTCAGAAGACAGTGGGAACAGATAGCCATGGTGGTCAACATCAGGAATCAAGCCCTGTGGCTTTGACGGAGTGCTGCAAAATCTTTGCCAACCTCACACAAGTGGTCATGGTCAGAGAATTTGACCCCAAATGCCATATCCTACCAGGTGTGCTGGTCACCATAAGCTGCACCATGTTAATGCTCTCCTGTCCAGCTTCCCATTCCCACTTTCTGCAAGCTTAAGCTCTTTCAAAACTGTGCTTCCTGGACTTTGTACCAAATCCCACTTGCCAATGACTCCTATCCTCAGTGACCTGCCATAGCCTCATCCTTCTCCACTTCCGTTTCCTTCTCAACTCCTACAATCTCTCCCAAGTGGCATGCCTTCAACCATCTCAGGCATGACACACCACAAACCCTTGTACCTATCTTCTTAAAGATTTCCTTAAAGCTTATATCTTCGACAAAATGTTTTGATCAATGCTCTGGACAGCCGTTTCTTTTGCTCAGCCTCCATCATCTCTCCTTCCATTACTGTGATACATCATGCCCTTTTTTTGTATTTTCTACATTATCTAATATACTGACTGGATGTTTGGTTTTTCAAATCTTATGGATGCCTGACTGAAATTGTTACATTTCTAATTGTTTTAATGACTCTCTGAACACAACAGAAAGAAACCCTCTTCAAGCTAATCTCTCAGGGTGACAGCACACCTGCTCCCTTGCCAGTCTTTCAATCATGTTAATGTAAAACAGTTATCTGTGACAGACAGCCCAGACTAAAGCAGACATCCAGTACTCTGTCGCTGGATTCCTTAACAACCAAACCGTCTTGTGTTTACTCACCACAGCTATCCCAAGTGCTCTCCACAGAAATGCAATAGCTTCCCACTCACCAAGCTGTAGCCATTAGGGGACCAGCTCATGGCAGCATTAATGTGGATAAGTGAGCACATCAGACAGGCATGGAGTTTTCCACAAAGATGATGTTTAGTTCCCTCCATCCTGTGGACAGATTTATTAAATTGTGAATGTTTAAGTATGATGGAGTAGTAAACATTATTTTAGAGTACTTTTGATCTCAATATGTTTACTGAAGCAAGAATAATGTTCATAAAGTTACACCGACTGAAGACATTTAGATGGTGGGTGTAAGGACGGTATGACTGGTGCATTGGATGGTGGGGGGGGGGGGGGGGGGGGGGGATCGGATCTTCGAGAGGCTCTTCTCAATAATTATCTACCAGAAAGCCCTGGCTGGGCCTTGCTCTTCCTTTGGAGCACCTACCACTTCATCCTTTCTTCTGTTCCTATTCCTGTCCCTTCTCCCATGGTCGTTGTGGTACTCTTTGTGTTGCTTAATTCAGGATGGTTGGCATAATGTTCACAAAGATCACAAAATAGCTTGAACTTAAACAAAGCTACACATTTATTAACACTAGTAATTTGGATTTGATACATACTTCTAAATAATATTGTTAACATATAAACTACACTCATCTACAATTAATCTTAATACTGGTATAAACTATGATCTGCTCTATTTCACACTAATAATAGTTCTGACTCTCTCTAGCTAAGTCCTGACTATCCTCACCCCCAAGGCTTAGCATCAATGCCTTATATACTTGTATCTGTAGCTCCCTCCAGTGGCATTAACCCTTGCAGTGCCTACAGTTATGATAATATCACAGTATTATCAAAGCTTTTATTTTAAGAGCCCAATAATCCTTTCTTTCGGGACTCTGGTTGTTGTGCAGCTCTAATTGCGGAAATGTTCCACACTACGCGGTTATTGTTAAGTGGATACTCCCAGTCCTCCAGCACCCAGCCCCTGTTCTTTTTTTAAATACATTTAGAGTACCCAATTATTTTTTATTCCCAATTAAAGGGTAATTTAGTGTGGCCAATCCACCTAACCAACACATCTTTGGGATGTGGGGGTGAAACCCATGCAGACACGGGGAGAATGTGCAAACTACACATGGACAGTGACCCAGGGCCGGGATTCGAACCCGAGTCCTCAGCGGCATAGGCTGCAGTGCTAACCACTGTGCCACGTGCCGCCGACACAGCCCCTGTTCTGATAGTTTGGGTGGAAGAGAGGCAATATTCAGGACTGGCGCAGTGTGAAAGCGTCAGGACTATTAATAGGTAAGCCGTTACAGAGGTTCATTGTTTTCAGCCTTTGGCGACAGCAGTTGAAGATTTAACAAATGTAAGCCCTTTCTTGTTCTAGAAAATGCCTGGTTCACTGCAAGGAGCATGTCAAGCTATATAGGTGCAACCTTTTACTACATGTACCAATGGAAAAGCAACAATTCCGGAAAAACTCAAATCTATTTTTTGTTGCCTGCCAGTTTTTATGGTGTGGAGATGCCGGCATTGGACTGGGGTGAGCACAGTAAGAAGTCTTACAACACCAGGTTAAAGTCCAACAGGTTTGTTTCAAACACGAGCTTTCGGAGCGCAGCTCCTTCCTCAGTTTTTATGGGGAAGATGTTGGAACACTGCATTGATCTCTGCCAAATTGAAATGTGGACAGCAAAATTTCTAATGTTATTCATGTCTCTAATAGAGTCTGGAATGATGGAGAGCTACAATTACCTTCAGCATTATAGGAAAATTTGTGCATTGTCCTGGTTCTGGGTTCCAGTTCTTGTGCAGCATATGATACAGCTCAGTAACTGCTTCCTTGTGAAGTGCAGCTCCTAAGTGGATTCTCGTGGGTAGGCATGCCATGTAGCATGTGGGGGTTATTGCCCAGCATCCCAATCAGACTGTAATGCTTGGACACTGTGCCTGAACACTGCAGGAAGCCACATGTTTCATTCATCGCGGGGGCTGGGGCGTGAGTGGGAGCAAAGGGGGGGGCTATGGGGAGATGGGGTGCATGGAGAGAAATGGAGGGATGGGAGTATGGGGGGAGGGTGGTACTGCTGGACATGGGTGGGCCAGGGCACGGTACGATGCAGGGCGGGAGTGGTGTCAGGCCCATGCTCATGGTTGGGGGGAAGGGGGGGACGGTGCCAGGGAGTTGGTGCCAACTCACCCATCCAGCCGATGGAGATCGTTGATCTTCTTACGACACTGGGTGATGGACCACCTGGTTGCCCTCACCGAGCTGACGGTTGCTGCCATTTCCTCCCAGGTGGCACTGACTGCCTTGGGGCTGACCCTCCGAGCACCTTGGGGAAACAGAGCATCCCGTCTAGTCTCCACCACGTCCAACAATCTGGCCAGGTCAACATTCCCGAATCGTGGGACTTGACTCATCAGTGGCATGGCTGCGAGCTGTGAGGGGTTTGCTCAGCAGGATCGGTTTAAGTGTTGTTCTCCCTTGTTAGCGGGGAGCTGGTAGCCTGGCAAATCAGCCAGCGGACCATCATTTGCAGTGTGAAGCCCGTGGGGTCTCATTAAGTGGACCAATTAATGGTTGATACCGTGACAGTCTCACCAGACTGAATGTCGCGCTCAGTAGCTCTTTAACAGAGAAAGTACCTAATCTTAGTAAGTAAGCAAAGATTTCTCTACTTTTAAGGATATTTAGGAGCTTTAGTCTGCTTTCTGGTCGCCCACTAGTGAGAAAAGTAATTAACTGAGCCAGACAGTCTTATGGTGGTCCATCAATTTAAGTCTGAAAATCTACTTTGGTCTGTTCAAGTTCTGCATTGGGTGAGGGAGCTGCAGCTTTCCTGCACATGTATTTCCACTCCAAACCTGCTTTCTAATCGAAATATTGATGACCAGCGTTCTCACAGATTTTCAAACTATGATTTTTGTTGTTTGAAGCAATAGTTTCCTGTTCTCAGCATGCACAGTGAAATAATTTTCTCTGATCGTCCTGAATAGCCTTGATTCTGGAAATATTCCAGGTGATTGGACAACCACAAATATAACAAATATAATATTCAGGAAAGGAGAAAGACAGAAAGCAGAAAATTATAGGCCCGTTAACCTACCATCTGTCATGGGAAAATGCTCAGATCCATTCTTAAGAAGGTAGTGGCAGGACATTTAGACAAATAATAGTTTAGGGCAGCACGGTAGCATTGTGGATAGCACAATTGCTTCACAGCTCCAGGGTCCCAGGTTCGATTCCGGCTTGGGTCACTGTCTGTGCGGAATCTGCACATCCTCCCTAGTGTGTGCGTGGGTTTCCTCCGGGTGCTTCGGTTTCCTCCCACAGTCCAAAGATGTGCAGGTTAGGTGGATTGGCCATGCTAAATTGCCCTTAGTGTCCAAAATTGCCCTTAGTGTTGGCTGGGGTTACTGGGTTATGGGGATAGAGTGGAGGTGTTGACCTTCGGTAGTGTGCTCTTTCCAAGAGCCGGTGCAGACTCGATGGGCCGAATGGCCTCCTTCTATACTGTAAATTCTATGATACTATGAATAGTGCAATCAGGCAGAGTTGTTATGACCTTGTGAAAGGGAGATAGTGCTGACACATTTATGAGCGCTCTTTGAGGATGTAACAAGCAGGATGGATAAAGGAAACCAGTACGTGTAGTGTATTTAAATTTCCAAAAGGCATTTGATGCAATGTAACATAAAGAGTAACTGCACAAAATGATAGCTTATGGTACTGGGGTGATGTATTATACTGGACAGAGGATTGACTGAACAACAGGAAAGAAATGGTTGGGATGAATGCGTAATTTTCAACCTGGCAAACCACAACGAGTGGGATGCCAGGAATCAGAGCTAGGCCTCAACTATTTATAACCGATATTAAAGAAGGGACTTTTTATGTATTCATAGTTATTTCAGTGTTCCCTCACAAGCAGCCCTGTAGCTGAAGAAGGCACTTTAAGAGAACGGTTTTGATGACATCAAAGGCCATTTACGTGCAAAAATGGGCAGTCTAAAATTGCAGCCTGTAGTGTTAACATCTAACTAACATTTTGGTTGAACTTCCGAGACCTGTAGACTCAATCTTGAATCCACCACTGGACTGACCGTATTGCAGCCAAATTTTATCTTCCTATGAAGATAAGTAGAAAGAGAAGTGAGGAGGACACAAAGGCTGGGATTCTCCCCTACTTCGCCGGCCGGCGGAGTTCATGCATGCGCCGGAGCGTCAGCGGCTGCTGACATCATACCTGCGCATGCGCAGGGGAGGGGGTCACTTCCGCCTCCGCCATGGTGAAGACTATGGCGAAGGCGGAAGGAAAAGAGTGCCCCCACGGCAAAGGCCCGCCGGCCGATCGGTGGGCCCCGATTGTGGGCCAGGCCACCGTGGGGGCACCCCCCGGAGCCAGATTCCCCCCCCCCTCCCCCCCCCCCAGGACCCCGGAGCCCGCCCGCACCGCCTTCTCCCACCAGTAAGGTAGGTGGTTTGGGAAGCATGGCGGGAGAAGCATGACAGCGGTGGGACTTCGGCCCATCGCGGACCGGAGAAACACCGGGGGGGGGGGGGGGGGGGGGGGGGGGCACGCCGACCGGCGTGGAGCAATTCCCGCCCCCGTCGAATCTCCGATGCCGGAGAATTCGGGACACGGCATGGGCGGGATTGACGCTGGGACCCGGCGATTCTCCAACCCAGCGGGGGGGTCGGGGAATCCCGCCCAAAGCGTCTGCAAAGGGATTGGGACAGGTTAAGTGAGTGAGCAAAAAATTGGCACGTGGAGTGTAATATATGAAAATGTGAAATTGTTCACTTTGGTGGGAAAAATAGCTATGCAGAGTGATTTGGGCAAGCACGGTAGATGCAGTATAATGTGGACAACTGTGAGATTATCCACTTCGGTAGGAAGATTATTAATTGTCTGGCTATAAATTGAGAGAGGGGAATGTGCAACGGGACCTGGGTGTCACTGAAAGTGCAGCAGGCGGTAAAGAATGCAAATGATACGTTGACCTTCATAGTGAGAAGACTCAAGCACAGGAGTATGGTTACCTTGCTGCAATTGTACAGGGCCTTGGTGAGACCACGCCCAAAATATTTTGTGCAGCTTTGGTCTCCTTAGCAGAGGAAAGATGTTCTTGCTGTAGAGGGAGTGCAGAGAAGGTTTACCAGACTGATTCCTGGGACACATGAGACAGTTTGAGTCGGTAAGGACTTTATTTGCTGGAGTTCAGAAGAATGAGTGGGGAATCTCATAGAAAGCTATAAAATTCTACCAGGACAGAACTGGGTAGATGCAGGAAGGATGGCGCCGATGGTGGGGGAGTCCAGACCAAGGGTCACAGTCTGAGAGTACGTGGTAAACCATTTTGGACTGAGATTAGGAGAAATTTCTTCACCCAGAGGGTGGTGAGCCTGTGGAATTCGCTACCGCAGAAAGCAATTGAGGCTAAAACATTGTGGGTGGAATTCTCCGTCCCGTCAGCCCCGTTTTCCTGCACAGCGCACCTTCGCAGGCAACGGTATTCTCCGTTCCCGCAGCCGGCCTGTGGGGTTTTCCATTGTGGGCCACCCCACTCCGCTGGAAAATGCATGGGCGTGTGTACACTGCCGGCGGGGTGAAAGATCCCGCCGATGGAGAATCCCGCAGAGTATATTTTCAAAATGGAGTTTGATATAACTATTGGGGCTATAGGAATCAAAGGGTATGGGGGGAACAGGCTATGGAGTTGGACGTTCAGCCATAATCAGAATGAATGGCGGAGCAAGCTCAAAGGGCCAAATGGCCTCCTCCTACTCCTATTTTTCAATGTTTCTATGTTTTATAATATTTTTTAAATCGAGTGAGATTGCAGAATGCTGCAGAAAAGAGGGATTTGGGTATCCTTGTTTATGGAACACAAAAAGTTAGCATGCAATTCAGAAAGTAATTAGGAAGGTAAATTGAACGTTGGCCTTTATTGCAAGAGGGCTGCAATGCAAAAGTCTTGTTCCAACGTTACAGGATATTGGAGAGGTCACACCTGGAGTTCTATGTACAGTTCTGGTCTCCTTAGTTGAGGAAGGATATCTGGCATTGCAAACACAATAAATGGAATGAGGAGATGTGGACAAAGTGAGGGACCTTGATTTAATGTCCACAGATCCCTGCAGCCAGGCGGACAGGCCGATAAGTGGTTAAGAAGGCATATAGAATCTTTCCATTTATTAGTTAAGGCAGAGAATATAAGAGCCGGGAGGTTATGCTGGAACTATATCAAACAATATGCAGGCCAGAGCTTGAGTACTGTGTGCAGTTCTGGTCCCTCATTACAGAAAGGATGTCATTGCAGAGGGTATGGAGGAGAGGGTATGGAGGAGATTTATGAGGATGTTTCCAGGGCTGGAATATTTTAGCAATGAGGAAAGTTTGGAGAGGTTGGGCTTGTTCTCCTTCACACAGCGGAGGCTGAGGGAAGATTTGATTGAGATGTACAAAATTGTGATAGGCCTGGATAGAGAGGTCACCGATTAGGGGGCATAGATTTAAAGTGATTGGCAGAAGGATCAGAAGGGAGATGAGGTAAATATTTTTCACCCGGATGGTTGTGGGGGGGAGGGGTCTGAAACTCACTGCCTGAAAGGGTAGTAGAGGCAAAACCCCCCGGCTAATTTAAAAGGTGACTGGATAGCGAGCCATAAGGAGCAGAGCTCCAGACCAAAAGTGGGTTAGACTGGGTGACTGCTTCTCGGCCGCTGCAGACCTGATGGGCTAAGTGGCCTCTTTCTGCCCCAGAAAAGTCTGATTCCTGGGATAAAGGGGTTATCTTATGATGAAAGGTTGAGCAGCTGGGGCTCATATTCATTGGAGTTTAGAAGACTGAGAGGTGATCTCATTGGAACATATAACATTCTGAGGTGTCCTGACACATTTGATGCTGAGAGGATGTTTCCTCTTGTGGGGGAATGTAAAATTAGGCGACATAGTTTAAAAATAATGGGTGGCCCAGTTAAGATGGAGATGAGGAGGAACTTCTTCTCTTAGAGGGTCGTTAGTCTTTACAATTCTCTTTCCGAGAGAACAGTGAGCACCTGGTCATCAAATATATTCAAAGCTTAGTTAGGCAGGTTCTGGTGACTAATTGCTCCCACGAGCAGAGACTTGCTCCTGGTCTCCGCTGGCACCAGGAGCGGGCTGCTGCCCACCAGATGCACCAGGGACAGGAGGAGGGGGGTCCGGCACCTCCCTTGTGGGATTCACCAGCACAAGCCCCATCATCTCTTCCTCCCTCAGGGTGATCAATGGCCCCTGGGCTACTCCATGGGACGTCAGTGCGAGGGGAGCTTTCCCCTGATGCTCCCTTGCCACCTGGCATTGTCAGTCCTGGAGGCCTGATCTGGTCTCGGCCACACGCTCGGGGGTATGGACCACAGTGAGAGGACCCGCTCTGCCTGGGATTGCGCAACATCACCCATTGACAGTGCAACCACCTTCTGGGTCTGTGCCACATTAGCCAGTGACTGCACTATATCCCTCTGTGACTGGGACATCTCGCTCTGTGTCTGCACCATGTTGGCCAATGGCTGGGCAATGTAGCCGATGTCCCCAGCCATGGCCCACTGCGATCGGGCCACAGGAGCATCGCTGCGATTTTCAGGTGGCTCTGGGTCATGTTTGCCTATGAGGTGGCAATCCGGGGACTCGGCCAGTGCCTGCACAGAATGCCCCAGGCTTTATTCATGCTGATCCATAGCCAGAACCGTCGGCCCAAACAGGTCTGAGTTTTCATCAACCTCGCTTGGCAGCTGCAGACTGTGTCCAGCGCTGCCACAGTTGGGGGAATGGGGGCTGTTCCTCTGGCTGAGGGGGCTGAGGCGCGGGCTGGGGGTACTGGTGGGGGGTGGTCCAGAGTTCATGAGGGGGTATACAGGGGGGCACTATCTAACAGGTTGGATCTGCACGCGGCCGGTGGCATGTTGTAAGGAGCGACTGCTGCAGATCTTCGCGGTGCGGATTGCCACGGACCCGGACATTCTCCGGCTATTTTTGCCATGGGTGCCATGGGTTTTACCCAGCGCGGCTGCTATCCCTTCACCGGTCCCAGAATTGTTGAGGATTCAGAGCTGATTTTGGGTCATAAAACGCCACTGTTCCCATACCGGCGTCAGCACTTAGCCGCAAAATCAGAGGATCCATTCCATAATCTCAGAAAGGAAGAATCCTGTCCCCTATTCTTTTCCATGCTAAGTTATGCATGAGGGCGAGCTCGCCGGATTCCGTTGGAACCCTCCTGTCGGGTGGCCAATTTGAACAGGCAGCCAGATACTGAGGTCCGATTTTGGGACGCCCCTCCCCGCACAACACAAGTCCTGAGCCCGACCCCACTGACAGGTAGGGGAATCGGTGGGGTCTGGGGCATCGGAACTGGTTTGATGCCCGGCGCGATCCTGTTTTTGGGCCGATGCTCCATTCTCTGCCATATTGGGAAACCCGCTACCATTCAGGCAATGGAGAATCCAAACAGGTTCTCACAATCAGATCAGCTATGATCTTACTGATTTGCAGAGCAGGCTTGGGGGGATCGAATGGTCCTCCCTGCAGCAATTTCTTATGCTTGAATCGGTTCATTTTTTAAAAATTAAAAAGCACAGTTTAGTTAACCTACATTTTCTCAAAACAGATGTGTGGGCAGGAATGTAAATGTAACTCAATAACATCTGGTAGTTGGCTACAAGCTGAAGAAAATGACACTCAAGAAGTAGCGGCCCATTCTTCCTCTCACTGCAGAGTTCCGAGTCGACTTTTTAGTTGATCATTTATAGAACTAATTGCTTACAGATTTAAAGAAACAAAAGTGCCTAATTAGAGAGCAAAGAGCGAGTCAGTGCCATTTTTCATCGTTAAATCCCGTCTCTGTCTGTTGTTGTGTCTGTGCAATTCATGTTTATTGGAATATTACTTCTTTTCATATTTTAATCCTCTTGGGATGTTTTATCAGAGGGTTTCACGTCAAGCTAAAGATTCTTTTGGTTGCTACATTTTAACACGCTTATTGATTTGCAGTACGGTTATGCTGTGCTGCCAGCGCTTTTTAAATATAATCTTGTTGTTTAAAATCCATCTCATTGTTGAAAGTGTATGGGAGAAATTCTCATATTGAATTGGTTTATAGATTTCTTTTTCTTTGTGTAAAATCTGATTGCCATTGGCAAAAGCATTAGCTCAGGAGAGAAATAGAAGGGAGGAGTGTATCAACACTTTAAAACGCCCCAGGGAAGGGTGTCAGCAGAAACCTATATGAATGCAAAGGTCATGCACACAATGAACAATTCGTTTGCATGACCTTGTATTTGAACATATTGTGTTATTTGTAGAATTTAGTTATATTCAATTTGATGAATGGAGAGGGGTTTTATTATACTATTATAAAATCTGCTATGCACCATTGCAACTATGGTAGACTATTAAGCTGAGATGACCATTGCATTTGTCACAATTAGTCAAAAGCAGTGTGAATAGATTTGGACTGTCACAGGGACTGATTGCACTGGCACATTTTAAACAAAAAGTATTTATTTTTCGAGCTTTTAATGCGCAACTGTATCCTGAAATCCAAGTTTTCTCCAGGGATCATCTGCAGGATTTTAAATTTATGCTCGGGCAATTGTTTACTCAAGTGGATTATGCTATGTATCCTGCTCTGGGATTCCAATGAATTAGACCGTGTCAGGAGGGCAAGGAATTGTTGGAAAAACTTCATGCTTTCCAAAGACCGACCTAGTGGACGTGTACCATGTCAGCCTAAAACATGTAACAAAATGTGATTTTCTTTTAAAATGCAAACTTATTTTATACTTCAACGTTTAAAGTGCAAGGAAAGCATGATATTCTATGTGTTACTTTAAACATTTTTGAATAGAATTTTGTCAACAAAATGTTGATTTGTTTAAATTCATGTGGTTATTTAGAAACTAAAATTGCTTACTTAATGCTGGCTATTTTAGCTTTAGAAGTTCTACTGAATGCCTTCATTATGTTATTTAAAAAGTGTGCTCATAATACAAAGTCGGTTTAAAGACATACCTGAAATGAACAGTTTGTCTTGTGGGGTTTCGGCTGGAAAGGCTGGGCTTGTTTTCATCAGAGTTTAGAACAGTGAGGGGTGACTTGATTGAAATATGTAAGATCCTGAAAAGTATTGAGAAGGTGGACATTGAAAGGATGCTTCCTCTTGTGGGCGAGTCCAGAACTAGGGGGCATTATTTTAAAATTAGGGATCGCCCAAATAGGACAGAGATGAGGACAACTTTTTTCTTCAGAGGGCTGTGCAACCCTGGAACTCTCTGTCTCAGATGGAGGTGGAATCGGGATCACTGAATATTGATTTATGTTGCACAACGGAATCTAAAGTTATTGGGATTGGATGGGGAATGTGGAACTTAGCGCAAACAGATTGGCCACGATCTTATTGAATGGCGGAGCAGGCTCGAGTGACCAAATTACCTACTTCTGCTCCGATTTTGTATGTTTGTATTGATGTAACTTGTATTTATATAGCTCGTTCCTTGTATTTATATAGCTCGTTCCTTTAATTATTTTTTTCATTAAGGGATGTGGACCCATTTATTGCCCACCCATAATTGCTCTTGAGAAGGTGGTGGTGAGCTGCCTTCTTGAACCACTGCCACCCATGTGCTATAGGTACACCCACAGTGCTGTTCGGGAGGGAGTTCCAGTATTTTGACCCAGCAACATTGAAGGAATGGCAGTGATATATTTCCAAATCTGGATGCAATTTAAGGTAATTTAATATAATAAAACATCCCCCAGCAGCATTCCACAGAGCTTTACAAAACAAAATTTGACACCGATCACATATGGAAATATTTGGGCAGACAGCCAAAAGTTTAGCCAAAGAGGTAAGTTTGAAAAAGTGTCATAAAGGAGGAGGGTCAGGTAGGGAGGTGGAGACAGGTGGAGAGGCAATTCCACAGCTTCAGCACCAGGTCGCACAAGGCACAGTGCAAGGATGGAGCAAGTAAATACAGGGATGCTCAAACGAATCATCAAATCATAGAATTTACAGGGCAAAAGGAGGCCATTTGGCCCATCGAGTCTGGAGCAAGTAAATACAGGGACGCTCAAGCGAATCATCGAATCATAGAATTTACAGGGCAGAATGAGGCCATTTGGCCCATCAAGTCTCCACCAGCTCTTGGAAAGAGCACTCTACTTAAGCCCATGCCTTCACCCTCGGATATCTCTGAGGGTTCTGTGGCTGGAGGAGATGGCAAAGATTGTGATGGCTGAGGCCATGGAGTGATTGGAAAACCGGTGATCACAGGTGTGATGGCTGAATGTTTTTTTGGTGGGGTGAGTTACAATATGGGCTGCTGGGGTTTGGGTGATCAACAGTTCATGTAGCACAGAATATGGGAGGCCAGCCAGAATTATATTAGAATCTTGAGGTAACAAATGCACAAATGAAGGTTTTAGCAACTGAACCGAGGCAGAGATGGAGTTGGGAAATGTTATGATGGGCAAGGTTTTAGGGATGGTGTGGGTATGCTATTGGAAGCTTCCCTCAGGGTCAAATGTGATGCCAAAGTTGCGAACATTCTGACTGAGGGCAGCACGGTAGCACAATGAGTAGCACTGTTGCTTCACTGCTCCAGGGTCCCAGGTGCGATTCCTGGCTTGGGTCACTGTCTTTGCGGAGTTTGCACGTTCTCCCCGTGTCTGCGTGGGTTTCCTCCGGGTACTCCGGTTTCCTCCCACAAGTCCAGAAAGATATGGGGCGCGATTCTCCCAGACAGGGAGAAATCGTAAGGCTGGCGTCAAAACCGGGCGGGTTTGACGCCAGCCTCCCTCTCCCCGATCGGGAACAGATTCTGGTCCCCGGTCGGGGCTAGAATTTCGTTAAGCCCGCTTGCCAGAGTTTGCGCCGGCTGACGCGTCACATGACATCAGCCGCGCATGCGCGGATTGGAAGACTCCAACCCGCGCATGCGCGGATGACGTCATCGCGCATTTACGCGAAACCCGCGCATGCACGGGCCGGGATGCCCCTCAGCCGCCCCGCGAAGTGATACAGCGGGGTGGCGGAAGGACAAAGAGTGCGCGGGAATCGGACCCGCTGCCCGCGATTGGTGCCCACCGATCGCGGGCCCATGGCACCCTTGGCACGGTCGTGGTACTGCCGTGCCAATCGGTGCCATGGTTGCCAAGATCGGGACTTTACGGCCGTTTTTACGAACGGCCAGACCAGGTGTGTTTGCCGTTCGTAAAAATGGACGTAAAGGGCTTGGAATTCGGCCCATCGGCCAGCTGAGAATCGCTGCTGGCCGTAAAAAAACGGCGGCAGCGATTCGTGTCGGGAGTTGGGCGTTGGGGGGGGAGAATAGCGGGAGGGCGTCGGACTAGCGTGGCCGTAAAAATTTACGACCCCCGCTATTCTCCGCACCGTCGTGAGTGCGGAGAATTGCGCCCATGCTGTTAAGTAATTTGGACATTCTGAATTCTCCCTCCGTGTACCCAAACAGGCACCAGAATGTGGCGACTCGTGCCTTTTCACAGTAACTTCATTGCAGTGTTAATGTAAGCTTACTTGTGACAATAAAGATTATTGTAGACAGTTGTCCTGGAGAGGGGTGGAGTTAGTTGTTAGGGAGCATAGTTTGTGGTGGGGCCCAAAATCATTGGCTTCAATTTTCCTGATATGCAATTGGAGAAAGGTTCTGCTCACACAGTGGTGGCTGTCGGACAATCAGCCTGATTATTTGGAGATAGTGGAGCGGTTGAGATTGTGGCGGTGAGGCAGAGCTGAATGTCGTTGGCCTACATGAGGAAACAAACGTGTTTTCAGATGACATAGGCCCTTGGAGATATCAGAGGTAATGGTGTGGGAACATGAAGCGAAGCCATTATAAGTGATAAGCTGTCTATGATTCTGTAGCGAATGTAAGAACATAAGAACTGGGAGCAGGAGTGGGCAATTCAGCCACTCAATCTTGCTGCGCCATTCAATATGATCATGGCTGATCTCCTCTCAGCCCCATCTCCACCTTCCCCCCCGTTCCCATAAACCGTTACTAATTAAAAACCTCTCTATCTCCTCCTTAAATTTATTTAGTGTTCTGGCTTCTGCTGAACTCTGAGGTAGAGAATTCCACAGTTTCACAACCCTTTTCGTGAAGTTCCTCTTAATTTCTGTTTTAAATCTTCTACCCCTTCACCTAAACCTATGGTCTCTCATTCTAAAATGTCCAACAAGGGTAACCATCCACCCTGCACGTATCCTCTCAATCCCCTTCAGCATCTTATATTCCTCAATTTGATCTCCATTCATCCTTGTAAGCTCCAGCGAGTATGGACCTGAACTGCTTGATCTCTCTTCATAAGAGAAGTCCTTCATCCCTGGAATTAATCGAGTTAATTGGGCAGCATGGTAGCATTGTGGATAGTACAATGGCTTCACAGCTCCAGGGACCCAGGTTCGATTCCTGCTTGGGTCACTGTCTGTGCGGAGTCTGCACATCCTCCCCGTGTGTGCGTGGGTTTCCTCCGGGTGCTCCGGTTTCCTCCCACAGTCCAAGGATGTGCAGGTTAGGTGGATTGGCCATTCTAAATTGCCCTTAGTGTCCAAAATTGCCCTTAGTGTTGGGTAGAGTTACTGGGTTATGGGGATAGGGTGGAGGTGTTGACCTTGGGTAGGGTGCTCTTTCCAAGAGCTGGTGCAGACTCGATGGGCCGAATGGCCTCCTTCTGCACTGTAAATTCTATGATTATCTATGATTAACCTTTTCTGAACAATCTCTAATGTATTTCGTCCTCCCTCAAGTAAGAGGAGTAAAACTGTATGCAGTGCTCCAGATATGTCTCATCAATGCCCTACACAGTTACAATAACACTTCCCTAATTTTATATTCTATTCCAGTAGCAATGAATGCCAAAATTCCTTTTTTCCTTCCTTTTTATCTGCTGCACCTGCTGACTAACTTTCTGCGATTCATGCATGAGGATACCGAGATCCTTTTGCACCAAAGCACTTTGCAGTTTTTCTCCATTGAGGTAATAAGTTGCCCTTTTATTACTCCAACCAAAATGGATAACCTCACACTTATCCACATTAGATTCCATCTGCCAAATTTTGGTCCACTCACCTAACCTACCCATGACCATTTGTAAGTTTCTTATTCCATCACTGCAACTTGCTTTCCTATTTTAATGTGTTGCTCGTTCTGGGTGAGTGTGCTTTACACTCAATTTGGCTCTGTTTTATTCCTTAGCTCTAGAGTCGCCAGGTATCATTAAGATACCGCCACAAGATTCAAGTTCAAGTTCAGACGAATAACTCAATACACCAGTTAGTAAGTTCAAACAAGACACGTTTATTATGATACAGTTATCTATTAATTATGCATATAAAACTAAAAGACTAGGCTATTCCTACCACTAACAGGCTAATACTTATCTGGAATAAGGGAACTGCCGGATCAGGGAACAATGGCCTCTTGCTTTGTCCTGGATCCGCAGGCTTCCAGTCGGTGTGGACTAAAGGGGTCAGGAGTGTCTACTCTCGTAGCGTGCATTGTATGACACTTACTTGATGGCGGCTGCTGACCAGGCTTCTCCTTCTCAAGGTTCTTCTACTGCAAAGGTGTTCTGCTGGGAGGGCCGGCTGGTCAAGAAGAACGAATCAGTCCTGGGACCTGACTTTTATAGGTCAATCGACCTGCAATCGATTGGGTCTCTTCCCAATCGATTGATTTGAATTTCCCCAATAATGGGCTGTTCCTCGATCACCGGGCGGTTCCTTACACCTTATTGGTGTCCTTTGTCTTAGACTCCACTGGCGCCGGAATGTCTGACCTTCCATAGACTGTTTCAATTGCAGTTAACTGTTGTGTCCATTGTGCCTGGGAATCACCCTGAATCGCTCACTTAATATGCGCAGCTCGTCAGTTACAATTCTGTTTGGTTTCTGTAGCAGCTAGAATACAGGGGATTCTGCAGACTGTTGGTTTCTGTGCCAATGTCTATTTTTCCCTGTAATCTTTGCGTTCTTCCATTTTGTGTGAGGAAGTGGCCAACCCAGGTGGCTACACTCCCTCCTTGTGATCCTAACGCGAAAGCACCTAACACCTAAGTACGGTGTCTGTGTTCCCTGACCTCAGTGAGTTCCATGGCCTCTGCACTTTCCTCAACTATGCAGAAAAATTTTAACCACAATCTCTATTTGGCGCTATGTCATAGGGGACATGCATTACCAAAATCACAATGGGGAACCTCTAACTATCCTTAAATAAACTACACTCACTTACATGCAATCATTCTAAACTTCCTATCAATACAAACTTACAGCAGCATTCATGGCACATTTCTCTGATTCGGCAGTCGAGCTCAGAGGTACAAACATTTAAAAGTTCCTTTTATTTACATGGCACGGCAACAACGAAAAGAAAATCCTTTATTTACATTTCAAGGGGTTCGGGGGACTGATGGAAACCGAAGATAGGGGATCCCACCTATATACCGTCGGGGTACGAGAGCGGGAGGCTCTCCTTCGCCATTTCCTCATCCGAAGGGTCTGAACTAGGATGCAGACCAGTGCCAAAAGCGATTCTACGACATATGACAAGGAGTACCAAGTTAGAAATCTGGTACACCAGGTTGGAGTACTGTTGCCGTTTACTGGGCTTGGAGTGGTCTGTGTCTGGGAAACATTAACGGCCGGGGTGGGGGTAAGGGGGTTCGCGTCCCCGCGCAAATATACAAAAGTGATGAATAAAAATATAGTCGCGGCTGTCATTTTCCTTCTCTCTTCTCTTCCTTCTGTTCTCTTTTCTTGCTGTGATCTTGCTCTGATCCTGCTTTGGTCCCTCCTTCGAATGTCCGAAAGCTAGGGGATCAAGCATAGTATCTGTTAGTCTTCTGCTTAATACCTCGAATGATAGTATATCTGTCCTCTTGTGCCAATTTTCCCTTTATGAATGGTCATGTCACTCCCTGTGACTCCCCTCATTTTTTTTTAAAAACGAATTTAGGACCAGACATATACTCAAAATACTGTATCACTGCGAGCCGTCTCGCAGGCGTTGCAATTTACCATCCCACTGTTTCTGGATGTAAATAGCATTTGGAGTAGCAACCAAAGGGCTACCTAAACAAAGGAAACAAAACCAAACTTTTTAGAAATAAGACTTTCAAATGAATTGCGTATGGGCCGCGACGGGTAAGATTTGGGTGGAATCCCCGGGTAGGGCGTGCTGTGCTGTACCCGAGCTTAGTTGACCAGTGGGGTGGTCCTCAGACAGGGCGGGTCCTCAATGCCGTTTCTCCACTGCCTGAGCGACCTGAAACAAACGGGCAAGAATGTAGTCATCATGGGGGTTGCCTCTTCTGTCCTCCAAACAGAAGAGCAGTTATGAAACTGGAGCTAGGGAGCTCCCAGTGGATTAAAGGGAGAAGCCTTTAGCTGGGCTTCAGACATTCCAGCTGATTTGGCGTCTTACAGGTTCTCAAAGGTATCTGCAGACAAGACATCCGTCGAATTAGAAGGGCAGTTATGAAATGGTCTCGGGAACAAAACATCTTCACTTCAGAGGAACAGTGACGAAATGTGAGATGGTCACAAACTTTTCAGCTGAAAGTCTTGTGGCCAATCCTCCTAGTCGTTCTGAACTGATCCAAAAACAAACATAAAACAAACAAACATGAAACAAACATACTGCAGCTTCTATCAGAAAAGGACACCGTTTATCTCTCAAGCGTTTCCTCTTTTTACATCATCTGGGCACCTCAATTCTCTTCATTCTCTGCGAACAGGGTCGCAATGGGGTTGCCGTGTCGGGAGTCAGACTTAAAGTCATCCTCTTCTCCCGGATCCCATACCCTTGTATGGATCAGGCATGCTATGAGTGAGTTGTGTGACCAAGGGTCTCTCTCGTCATTCCGGACGAGCCTGTAAGAGTTGTCTCGGTGCCAAACGGTCGTGTCCAAATTTGTGTGAACGTTGTCGGGGTTGTCATAGTTGGGCGGTGGGTCTGGGTGTGGGTCTGGTGTCTTAATGTAAGTGATCTCCAAATCACTGTAGTCGGGGTCGTAGTTGATGTGTGTGGGGTCTGGTGTATCAGGGCAGTAGAGAGGCGTGCTGTGGCTGTCGTCAAAGTCACAGTCGCTGTCTCTGCTGTGGCAGCTTGTGGGCGTTTCAGGGCGTGGTCTGAAGTCAATGGGCGGAGTCGAGGTCGAGTCCGATGAGGTGCTGGTCTGTGAGGTGGAGGGTGGAAATGCGTCTCTTGTGGGCGGGGCGTGGTGTTCTGCTGTGTCTAGCAGGACATAATGTGTGTGGTTGGACTGTGTTCCATATGCCTTTAACTGGTTGATATGGAACCAGGCAGTCTTCCCGTTGGGGTACTTTATCTTATAAACTGAAGGGCTGATTTTGTCCACAATTGAATACGGACAACATTACCTGTTGTCCAACCTGGAACTCTGTGGAATGTACTGTTCTGTCGAAACAAGCCTTGCTCTGTTTCCTTTTCTTTCCCAATTTAACTGCGGCTGCTAACTGAGCCGATCTTACAGTTTCCACTAATTGTTTTACTGCTGCCTCGTTTGTGAGGGCCTTCACTTCTGGGCTGGTCATGTCGAGTCCTAAAAGGAATTGAGAACCTTTCATGGGGCGTCTGGACATGTGTGTGTGTGGGGTGAAACCTGTTGAGGCTGAAACAGTATTCCTTAAGAACATAAGTGCGAATGGGAGCACCAAATCCCAAGTTATGTTGTTTTCCTGGACCATCTTTCTAAGGGTCGATTTTAGAGTCCGATTCATGCGTTCCACTATTCCACTTGACTGGGGGTGGTACGCAATGTGGAAATTTTGTTTAATGCCGAATATGGTCAGGACGTTCTTCATGACCCGTCCTGTAAAATGAGATCCCTGGTCCGACTCAATACTTCTGGGGAGTCCCCATCTAGTAAAGATGTGGGTCAGGATCTTTGCAGTTGTTTTGGCTGTGTTAGTTCGAGATGAGAATGCCTCTACCCATTTCGTGAACGTATCAATGCCCACCAAAACGTATCTATAGCCATTCCTGCAAGGGGGCAATGGACCTATAAAATCGATCTGGAGGTTTGTCCAGGGGCCATTAACGGGGCGAGTGTGACTGAGTTGTGCCTTCTTCGAATACCTGTCCGGGTTATTGAGAGCACAAATCAAACAATTTTCGATGTAGTGCGTTACATCCTCTCTCAAATTGGGCCACCAACAGAGCTGTCTCAGGTGGGCTGTGGTGGGGCCTATTCCTTGATGTCCATGACTGTCATGGAATAAGGCAATCATTTGATTCCTGTCTTTCTCAGGAACCACATACAGTTTGTCTTTGATGACCACACCATCATGTGTGGTCAGAGCATGTTTAAACTTGTCGTACGGGGAAAAATACTTTCCTCTACTAATCTCCCTGAGATTGCTGTCCTGTCTTTGTGCCTGTACTAGGTCCTCAATGTTTGTCTGTGAGACCTGCACTGAACTCACAGGGGCGCTAGCTGGGACGCTAGCTGGGGGTGTCCAAAAATGTCCGTGCCTGGAACCTGCTTTTGCCAGTGCGTCGGCTTTCACATTTGCAGGGGGGGATGACCGATGGTGACTCCTTACTTTAATAGTGCCATAAGTCCTATCCTTTGCCTGTTCTAGGATATGGCGGAGCAATGGGGATGATGGAAGGGGCTTTCCATCCGCGGAAACAAAGCCTCTTGTCTTCCACAGGGGTAGAAAATCCGTCAAACTATTGCAGACATATAAACTATCCGAATATATATCTGCTGGGCTATGGAACGAATCTGGGTGGTCCACTATGTAAGTCATGGCCACAAGCTCTGCTGCCTGTGCGTCTAACTGACCGGGTAACTTTAACGATATCTCTTCTAATGCGCGTCCCTGCGCATCCTCTACATAGATGCTGCATCCTGTAATGCGCTCACTATTTAAGACAGTGGATGAACCATCCACATAAATCTTCAAGGGGCACATGTGTCTGTGTGCTGGGAGCTTTGAGTTGAACTTCCTATCTTCCTGGGGGGTGTCTTTGCAATGAAGGGTCCTGTGTTGTGGAGGGGGGCTACTATTTCGGAATCATGGGGTTTTCCTGGGTATTGGAGGTTGTCTGCTAAAAAGGTCTGTGTCTTAGTCCGTTCCACCGTGATGTCCCGTCCTTGTAAAAGAAGTGTCCACCTAGCTGCTCTAATTTGGCTAACTGAACCGTCCTTCAGTCGTCTGTCCAATAGAAGCTGTGTGGGGGTGTGTTCGGTCAGAATCGTTATGGAGTTTAGTCCGGTAATGTACGAAAAGTACTGTACTGCCCAGAATACTGCAAGTAGGTGCCTTTCGCAGGCTGAAAATCCTTGCTGTACTGGGTCTAAACGTCTGGAGGCATAAGCCACTGGTCATAGCTGCTCGTGCCGTTCCTGAAGGAGCACGGCTGAGAGGGTCAGATCTGTGCTTGCTACCTCAATTGCATAGGGGGAGAGCGGGTCTGGAAGCTTGTAGTGCAGGTGCTGTGCTAAGGGCTTTCTTTAAATCTTCCACAGCCTCTGTATGCTGCGGAAGCCATTCCCAAGGGGCTCCTTTCTTAAGGAGGTCTGAAAATGGGGCTGCCTTGGTCGCAAAACCATCGATGTGGTTCCGACAATACCCAACCAGTCCTAAAAACGACTGGAGGGCTGAAATATTTTGGGGAAGGGGCAATTTGACGATCGAGTCAATTCTTTTGAATTCGATCTCGCGTTTGCCGTGCCTGATGATTGTATCCAAATACATCACTTTATTCTCCAATAGTTGGGCCTTTCTGGGGTTTACTTTACATCTGATTGATTGTAAGAGTTGTCGGAGTTCAGACATAAGTGTGATGTGCTTTGCCTTGGTGTCTGTCTGCAGTAATAGGTCGTCCACATACTGTACCAGACATTCGGGTTGGGAAAAGTTTGATAGTCCATTTGCCAGCTGTCGGTGGAAAATGGAGGGGGAATTGTGGAATCCTTGTGGGAGGCATGTCCACGTGTACTGCTGTCCTTTAAAAGTGAAGATAAATTTGTACTGGCACGTCCTCGCCAATGGGATTGACCAAAAGCCGTTGCTAATGTCCAACACCGTAAAATACTTGGAGTTGAGTCTCTGCTTGAGCATGGTCTCGGGACTTGTTGCTACCGTGGGGGCTACTGCTGGGGTAACTTTGTTGAGTTCCTGATAATCAATGGTCAGACGCCATGATCCGTCGGGCTTCCTCACTGGCCAAATAGGGGCATTGTTAGTGGAGGCTACTGTCCTTAGTACGCCCTGCTCTAATAAGCTCTCTATTATCTTTCCGATTTCTCCCTCCGCTTCCAGGGGAAATCTATACTGTCTTTGTGGTCTCGGGTCAGGTCCTGTAATCTGAACTTGTCCAGTCATTCTGCCGCAGTCGTGCCGGTGACTGGCAAATGCTGTCCTGTGCTTGTTTAAAACTGCCCTAACCTGTTTGTCCGTGCTGAGCATGGTCGGGACAAAACAATAGTCACCGACTGCGCTAATCCTATGTTCGTATTCACCTACTGTGAGCGTTGCGGGTGCTCTGTCTGATTTTGCCATTCGCCAGACACACTGATTGACTGGCTGTGGGCATTCATAAAATCAAGGCCGAATATGTGTTCTGCTGTGTGGGGCAGATCAACTAAAACAACGGGGTGTCTGGTGGAGATATTCCCTAGCTAAATTGGTACAGGGGCTGTAATGGTTCCTTGCTGTGAGTGTCCTGTAAAGCCGCTGAGTGTTATTGTGGCTGTAGTGGGCCACGTGTTTGCCTGTGGTGTAGTGGAGGAATTAATGGTCGTGCGGGACCCTCCTGTGTTCCAGAGTAATTCTATGGGCTTTCCCCGGATTTTCGCTGTGACTACCGGTCGTCCGGATCAGTCCCAGAGGGTGTCACAGACCCAAGTGGGGGAGCCCGAACACCGTCAGTCCGTTCCGTCCACATTTGTCTGTCCTGACTGCGTCCCTACACTGTGAATAGGCTTCGCTCTGTTCCTGTTCAGAGTGCCTGTCTGCTGGCCTCTCTGATATTTCTGCGGGGCGTTGCATTCCCTAGCAAAATGCCCTAACTGTCCGCAGTTAAAACATTCCTGTGACTTCTGTGGGGGGCTGTTCTGTCCCTCATTTACCCATGCGGGGTTTTGGTGCGCTCTTACTGCTTGGATATCTACCTCAGTTTGCGCCTCCTCGGGCTTCTTAAATGCTGTCTTATTGTGCACAGATTGCTCCCAAGCGCGAGACAATCTTTTCAAGACCCATTTTTCATTATGGGCCTCTTCTGAGGGGTCGTAATTAGAGCAGGCTTTCTGTCCTGCCTCTGTGGCGTGGGAGATGATAGTGCGGGTCCATTTAACCATGTTATCTTGGGTCAAATGTGCGCGGTCTAATTCACCGAAAACTGCAGTGAAGTGAATCCACAGCCTTCCTGCAAATGCTGTGGGCTGCTCGGTCTTTTTCTGCCTACACTTGTTTAGGCCTTCAACTGGGTCTCCTCTGTTATACCCTATCGCATCCAATATAGCTGTATGCATTTCTTCGAGGGTGCCTCCTCCAACGTTCTGTGGGTCGGGGAGGGCTGCTACTACCGATGAGTCTAAACTCAAAACTGTGAGCTTAACCTGCTCTCGTGCATCAAGGCCGTACATGGTCGCCTGTTGCTTCACTCTTGCAAAGAATTGGTGGGGGCCTGAAGTGGGGAGGAACGGGGTGATTTTCTCACACGCGTCCCTTAGTTGAGTCACGTTTAAGGGGGTGGTGTAAGTGATATCGGGTGCGCCGTCTGCGGTTGCTTTTCGTTGGGTGGTGACTGGGTTCATTGGTGCGGTTGCTATCTGATCTGTGGGGGGTTGGGGCGCTTTCTTTTTCTGCTGCGTTTCTAGCGCACATGTTCCCTGAACATATCGCTGTGCTGTCTCGCTTAACTCCTGCCAATCTGGTACATTGTCTTCCTCTAATTGCGTTCCAAAGTTTTCTTGGAAGCCATTCTGCACAGAAAGCAGAGATTGCAGCTCCGCAATCTGCTTCCTACATTTTGCATGGTCCACTGTGCTTTGCCTTTGCTCAGTGGTGGCAGCATGGAGTGCCCTTAAAGCTGCCTTTAGGTCGCTACACTGCTTTTTCAGTGTCTCTACCTGCTTCTCTGATTCTTCTCTTATCAAGACTGCACGCTGCACATCCAGATAGGCTTTTTCGTATTGTACCTGGGAGCTGCTCAGATGGGCTAGACAAGACTGGTGTGCCCTCTTGGCATCATCCACCTCGCTATCCTTATCTGCCAACTTTTGCCTTAATTCTAAATTCTCTCTTTTGATGTCCCTGACATCCACTTTGCTCATTCTATTTATCTCTAAATCTGCTCGGAGCATCCTGATGACCTCCTCTGTGCCTCACAATTGTGCCAAGCAGGACACAATTGCCATCGGCTTACGTGCTTTACTCAAAACTTTCTTATGAATTTCAGACAAGTTCTCCCACCAAGTATGCCATATACTCCCGGGACCTGTCTCCTCATTCGAACAAAACTCACTCCAAAGGGCCATCCTTTCCCTTGAGGTACATCCTGAGTTCCAGCTCCCAAGCGGGACACTGACCTACTCTGCTGCTGTTGGTCGCTGCGACCACGAACTGCTCTGGGTTCATGAAACGTTACATTGCCTGCATGGCCATCTCTTCTATCTTATGCACTTTTAAATTTGGAACGAGGGATAATAAGGCAGTGCTATAAAATACGGGTACGTCTTTCGCTATTTTCCGAATTATAAACTCCCGACAGTTTGTCGCAACAAAAATCTCTCGGTTTTACCTTACAACCCTGTTAGTTACGCATGCAAAAACACACTTCCAAATTATGAGGATTGATTTGAACTACTTGAACACTTGTGGTTTTTCCTTTTCCGAATTGGATTTCTGATTCAAATTGCTGGGTTCTCTCGGAGTGGGGGGGCCACTTCTAGTCGAATCTCATCAGAGTTGCCACTAAATGTTGCTCGTTCTGGGTGAGTGTGCTTTACACTCAATTTGGCTCTGTTTTATTCCTTAGCTCGAGAGTCGCCAGGTATCGTTAAGATACCGCCACAAGATTCAAGTTCAAGTTCAGACGAATAACTCAATACACCAGTTAGTAAGTTCAAACAAGACACGTTTATTATAATACAGTTATCTACTAATTATGCATATAAAACTAAAAGACTAGGCTATTCCTACCACTAACAGGCCAATACTTATCTGGAATAAGGGAACTGCCGGATCAGGGAACAATGGCCTCTTGCTTTGTCCTGGATCCGCAGGCTTCCAGTTGGTCTGGACTAAAGGGGTCAGGAGTGTCTACTCTCGTAGCGTGCGTTGTATGACACTTACTTGATGGCAGCTGCTGACCAGGCCTCTCCTTCTCAAGGTTCTTCTACAGCAAAGGTGTTCTGCTGGGAGTGCCGGCTGGTCAAGAAGAACGAATCAGTCCTGGGACCTGACTTTTATAGGTCCCAGGGGCTTCGCTTCCTTCTGGGTGGACCCTCTCTAAACCTGCAATCGATTGGGTCTCTTCCCAATCGATTGATTTGAATTTCCCCAATAACGGGGCCGTTCCTCGATCACCGGGCGGTTCCTTACACCTTATTGGTGTCCTTTGTCTTAGACTCCACTGGCACCAGAATGTCTGACCTTCCATAGAATGTTTCAATTGCAGTTAACTGTTGTGTCCATTGTGCCTGGGAATCACCCTGAATCGCTCACTTAATATGCGCAGCTCGTGAGTTACAATTCTGTTTGGTTTCTGTAGCAGCTAGAATACAGGGGATTCTGCGACTGTTGGTTTCTTTGCCAATGTCCATTTTACCCTGTAATCTTTGCGTTCTTCCATTTTGTGTGAGGAAGTGGCCAGCCCAGGTGGCTACAAATGTCATCTGCAAATTTGCCTATAGTACATTGTATCCCTGCATTTAAGTCATTAATATAGATGTAAATAGTTGGGGACCTGAGGACCGAACCCTGAGGCACACTATTAGTTACAGCTTGCCAACCAGAAAAAGACCATTTAGCCTCACTCTGTTTTCTGTTGGTTAGGCAATTCTGTATCCAAGTGAATATATTAACCGCAACCCTATTGGATCTTACCTTGACGATTTAACCTTTTGTGCAGCACCTTATCAAATGTCTTCTGGAAGTCCAGATACACTACATCTACAAAACCCCCATTATCCACTTCGCTTGTGACATCTTTGAAGAACTCCAGAAAATTAGTCAAACACAATTTACCCTTTATAAAACCATGTTGACTCTGATGGATTGCATTTTGACATTCAAAATGTCCCGTCACATCTTCCTTAATAATAGATTCCAACATTTCCCAACAATAGGCGTTAAACTAACTGGACTATCGTTTCCTACTTTCTGCCTTTCTCCCTCTTTGAACAGGGGCGTTAAATTAGGCTTTCCCCAACCCAATGGAACCTTTTCAGAATCCAGGGAATTTTGGAATATTATAACAAATGCTTCCACTAAATCTGTTGCCACTTCCTTTAAGATCCTAGGATGCAGGCCCTCAGATCCTGTGGAACTGCCTGCCTTTAATCCCAATAGTTTGGTCAGTACTTTTCCCCTGGTGATTGCTTTAAGTTCATCCTTTTCAACAACCTCTGCATTTAGAAATGAAACCAGGTGAGTGCAGTGCATCTAGCTGGACAATGGTGGCAGATGGTATGGTGAACCATGGTAAATACTGAAAACAGATTGAGAGACACGCCGATGGCATGTTTATCTTCAAAATAGTCACATTAGACTCATTTGATAAGAGCCATTTCTGTGCTTTAACTGAAAAGATTCAATCATGGAGTTCCAGGAAAGATGGGCATACATTTTAGCAGCCATCCTATGTTCAAGGACTATTGAGAGAATGGACACAATCTAACCAAAATAAAACAGAGTGCCGCCCTGGGCGGGATTAGCAGGGTCACTCCGGCTCAACCACCGGATTTCCCAAATGCCTTAACACATCTATCCGGGGTCCTTGCGATTCCCACCCCACCACATATGGGCAGGACATGCACCTGCAGGTCCTATCACTGGTGCGGACACAATGCCAGCTTGTCACTTTAACACTGCCAGCCTGGCACTCTGGCAGTGGCCTTGCCAACTTGGCAGTGTCACTTGAGCATCCTGACAGTGCCAGGCTGGCACCTGGGTGACACTGCCAGGGTGTCACATTGGCAGTACCAAGGTGTTAGGGTGCCACCAGCCAGGGTGCCACCGTGCCCAGAGGTCAACTACCTGGGGGCCTCTGATCACATGGGAGGCCTCCCCCAGGTATCATTCTACCTGGTCCCTGTTTGTGGGGGCCAGTACTGAATGATGCCCAGCTGGGGTCTGCCCAACAAGGCTGGTGGATGCAGGGTGGCCGTTCGAACCAGTGAAAGCAGAGGTAAGTCAGCTTCTAAGCCGATTTCACTTTGTGAGACTGGATCCCGGCCATTGTCCAGGTCGCGACATCTCACCAAATCTGGTTTGATCTCGCGAGGAGTAATGACTGTCGGGAAGCCTTGGGGGATGCCTTTTTGGCATTTACAGTCCATGTTGCTCCTGAACGGGGTTGTGCCCGTTGTATTAGTTATAAGTGGTTCATATCTGAATTTGAAAAATGAATGAGTTCAAAGATTTAATCAGAAATTATATTCATGCACAAAAGCCTGTTTAACTTTGCACAGGCATGGGGTGGCATGTGGCGCAGCGGTTAGCACTGGGACTGCGGCACTGAGGACCTGGGTTCGAATCCGGCCCTGGGTCACTGTCCGTGTGGAGTTTGCACAGTCTCCCCATGTCTGCGTGGGTTTCACCCCCACAGCCCAAAGATGTACAAGTTAGGTGGATTGGCCACGCTAAATTGCCCCTTAATTGGAAAAAAATAATTGGGTACTCTAAATTTATAAAAACAAAACTTTGCACAGGCATGAAAATATGATCAGATTTTCCACAGTGTGACCAACAAGATAGAGGCTGGAATTCTACAGCCATTGTGATTCACTTTTTGCGCTGGCAGCACACCCCACCTCCAGGTTTCCCAGTGGTGTGTGGGGGGGGGGGGGAGCTCCATTTTTGTAATTTGCAATAAGCAGGTAAAACGCACCAGAGGCCTTTGATTTGTTCAATTCCTTCTTTCCGCTGCATCAGGCTGCTAGCTGCATGTTCAATGTCAGGCAGTACTTAAAGGTGAAAGCTAAATATCATCTAACTCAACCTTAGGCTGGATTTGATGCACCCCACCCAACCCAGCTGACGTATTTGAGGGGGAGCTCACAAAATAAAGCGCATGGCCTTCCCATCAGCTCCCTGCACCGCCCTGACCATTTTCCCACAGGTGTCTGCTAACCCACTGTTTGATCGGCCTATAAGGCACGTCAATGGCCAATTTATCGGCACTTAGGAGCCTCATTCCACCTCCACAGCAAATTGTACCCACCACAGGGGAGGCAGAAGCCAGGTGGGTACTCCGATAACTATCACTGCCCGGACTGTTGTCCGGAAAGAAGAGAGGGGGAACGTCCTTTGCAGTTGCCCTGTTCCCATTGGAGGCAACTCTTCCCCCTCCAAGATAATTTACCCTCCTTTAACCATGGATACCTTGTAGTCTGGATCCTTCACTTCTTGGGAACTGCCTGTAGTCCCAGAAGTATCCACCGCTCACACCTGGCATGGCTGGGACTACAGAGCTGCTAACCAATAAAATTGGCTGACAGCTTTCTAAGGTGAGAGTGTCTCCGGTGCCCTGTAAAGTACAAAAATGTATGCAACAGAATTAGAGTAAATGATTTTGATTGGTGAAACAGTAAGTGGAGGTGATCTGGAAGCATGCATCACAAAATCAAGTATTTCAGATGTGTAATAAAGCTCATGAAGCCTACTCTAATCGATCTCCCTGTGGGACTTGTAGAATATGAGCTTCCCCATTAGTAGGAGGAGGCCCGCCCAGCTGGGGCTCAATATCTTGCTCTATAAAAGCGGGCCTGGACTGGGACCAGCATCCTGGTAGCTCCAACTAGGACCTATTGTGTGGCATGCTGCCATAGCGGTCGTTTCTCCAGTTAACTTACGTTCTCAGACTTGCTGGATATTTATAAGATATATTTTTTTAAATCAGCTCAGATCAAAATAAAGGCTGCTTCATTTGCTAAGTTTAAAAATGTACCTCAAGGAATCATCAGGATGGCACAAGGAACGGAAAAACCCATTGCAGTGCATCTCCTCTTTTTTATAAATTGTACGCTATGCCTCTAGTTGTAGAATCTGTGATTATGTTTAACATGAGATGTTTGTTCTATCTACACCGACTATGGGGAAGTCCTGTGATGCAAAGGCTGCCTCTGGGCCAGAGATTTTGGGTCCAAGTCCCACTTCAGACTTGGTGGCCACGAAACGTGCACATAGAACATGGCCAAACAGGCTTGTTATCAACCAATGAATCCTTCCCATGCCTGATGGCACAAGGTAAGAATGGAAGAGTTTCCTGGTCAACCATACTGCAGAAGGCAATAGCATATACCACTCGGACTTTGCTGAGCATAATTATGGACAAATCTAATGGAAGCCCATGGTCTCCAATTCCATCCGGGCAGGTACCTGAAGAGGATACTGTCTGTGATCTCGGCTTTTTTCATAACGTTCACCATGGGCTGTCACTTTTACAGTTTACACATGGCTAACACCTAGAATCTTTACTTACAATTCAGATGCCTAATCTCAGCATTCAATTTAATTGCCCTTTGCTGGACCCTCAATAATGCCACCAATGGTACCTCTGTATTAACGGAAATTGCCCATAAAATATGTTAATGCTTAGAGCTTGACAGAAAGAGATATTTCTGCACTTTTTCTGTCGCTGCGAGTTAACTGCTGAAAGCAGATTGCTTTATGCTCCATGACTGCTAAGCAATTAGAGAAGCCACCCTACAGTATAGTTTAGGATCAAAGTCATTCTTACAAGTTAAGCTACACTGCTGCTTTGGTAACTCATTCAGTCAACATTGACAAGTGACGTTCTCAAATTGTGCTTGATCTTCAAGAGAAAGGCACTTTGGCAATCCAAAGATCCCTTTGAATTTCAGTTTTATATTTCCTTCCATACATAACCGCAGCTGAACATGTTTGATAGTTTTTTTTTGATTTTTGCTCTAAATTGTGTGACAATAATAATAAGAATCTTTATTAGTGTCACAAGTAGGCTTACATTAACACTGCAATGAAGTTACTGTGAAAATCCCCTAGTCGCCACACTATGCCGCCTGTTCGGGTACACTGAGGGAGAATTCAGAAAATTCACCTAATAAGCACAGCTTCTGGGACTTGTGGGAGTAAACCGGAGCACCCGGAGGAAACACATGCAGACATGGGGAGAATGTGCAGGCTCCGCACAGACAGTGACCCAAGCCGGGAATCAAACCCGGATCTACTTTTCTGCGTTTAAATTTAATTTTATCCAGAAATAACAAGCAGATCTTGCCCCCATGCAGCAAAACTTGGTCAAGATTCAGGCTTGGACTGATAATTGATAAGTAAAATTCATGCCATGCAAGTGTGACCATATCCAACAAGAGGGATCCAACTATTGTCCCTTGACATTCAATGGCATTAACATTGCTGAATCCCCCGCTGTCAATATCCTGGGGGTTACCATTGACCAGAAACTGAATTTGACCAGCCACATAAATATCGGGCCTACAGAGTAGGTTAGAGATTGGTTACTCTGGGACGAGTTACTCACCACAAAGCCTTCACACCATTTACAAAGCACAAGTCAGGAGTTTGATGGAATACTATCCATTTGGATGAGTGTAGCTCCAAAAACATTAAAAGTTCTTGACTCCATCAGGACAAAGCAGTCAGCTTGACTGGCACCCCACCTACCAGTTTAAACATTCGCTCCCTCCACAAGCAGTGCACAGTTGCAGAAGTGTGTACAATCCACAAAATGCACTGCAGCAAATTGCCAAGGCTCCTTTGACGGTGCCATTCACACTGCAACCCCAATCATCTAGAAAAGCAAGGACAGCAGGCACACAGGAACACTAGCACTTAACAAGCCCCACACCACCCTAACTGGATATAAGTCACCATTCTTTCATCATCACTGGGTGAAAATCCTGTAGCTGTCTTCCTGTAATAACCCTCACGGGACCCGGGGGGGCCACTCCAATTGATTTCCTCACGGGACTCATGGAATACCAGCTCCCCCACAAGTGGATGGAGGCCCATCAGCTGGGGATCGGAAAAAACGCTTCATAAAAGTCGGTCCAGACACAGAGCAGTGAGAGCAATAGTCCCAATTGGAATCTTAGGACTGTAAGCCACGTATTGGCCTTTACTTTTGTTGTTGAATTAAACTTTAGCTCACAGGGCTAATCGCTGGCTTTGAAAGCAGACCAAGGCAAGCCAGCAGCACGGTTCGATTCTTGTAACAGCCTCCCCGAACAGGCGCCGGAATGTGGCGACTAGGGGCTTTTCACAGTAACTTCATTTGAAGCCTACTCGTGACAATAAGCGATTTTCATTTCATTTCATTTCAACTTCTTTTGCACATTCACAGTGCACCAGAGCTTTTATACTTCCTAACGGCATTGTGGATGTATCTACACCACATCAACTGCAATGGTTAAAGAAAGGGGGCACACCACCATCCATATCAAGGGCAATTAGGTATGGGCAATAAAAGCTGGCCACATCCTAACAATGAACAGAAAAATATCCTGGCTTCTGTTCAGAAAAGAATTCTGCTATTATAAACTATTGCCTAGTGCTGAATATGCTGGGCAAAGAAAGCCTGGAATATAATGTGAACAGACGGTGACGAACATTAAATTTCAAATTGGTTTCAAGTTCTTAAGCAATTTCAAATTTAGACTTAACTTGCAGCAGAATAAAGTAAATGTGATTAAATGTAGTAAACTCAGCTATCGTTCTGCAGTTAAAAACGTAAATTATTGGGAGTTGTAACGTTCAATTATCTTCTCATTAGGAATAATTTGATTTTCAGCTTTGGTGGATATCCATGCATTTGCTGTTGTTCATGAATAATAGAAAATGCTCCAAGTATTATGGGCAATTCAGTGGCATGATAGTTAGCACTGCTGGCTCAAAGTTTTGGATTTGATTCCGGCCTTGGGTGATAGTCTGTGTGGAGTTTGCACTTTCTCCCCGTGTCTGTGCAGGTTACCTCCATGTGGTTCAGTTTCTACCCACAGTCCAAAGATGTGCAGGTTAGGTGGATGGGCCATGCAAAATTGTCCTTTGATGTCCAAAAGCTTAGATAGGGTGAGGTGGGTGGACCTAGATAGGGTGCACTTTCAGGGTATTGGTGGAGATTCGATGGGCTGACTCGCCTCCTTCTGCACTGTAGGAATTCTATTATTCTATAGTTAGCAAGTCTGGCAGAATTTATGGAGAGAGAAGAGTTAAAGTTCAGAAGGTTCTGATGAAAAGTCACTGACTGGAAACGTTAGATTGATCTTTATTGCAAGCTACAATATCACAGTGTCAGGCCAAAAATTGGGGCATGTGCCAGCACTTGCCAGCATCAAAATTTTAACCACAGGCGACCTCCTAATTGACCACCAATTAAAGACAGGAGGCGGGCTCCTTGAAGCCCAGCAGTCCGAACAGAAGAGGTTGATGCTGCTGAGGCAGACAGGATGCCTTGAAGGCACCTCAACATAAAATCAATTCACAGAGGCATAAATTTTCCTTTATTGCAGAGCACATCCTTCTTTTGTCTGATGTCAATGAAGAACAAGTTGTGTGATGATTTGCGATGATTGTCCCTTTAAGGGCAACACAGCAGAGTAAGGTTCACCTGGTTTGGGGGACCAATTGGGATGCAGAGTGGGTAATGACTCCAGGGGGTGGAGTCCTCTCTTAGGCAGGAGACATGTAGGGAACTAGTTGCAACTGGGTGGCTGCTGTGCAGTTCTTATTGATAAATCCTTTTGTGTTTCGAAAAAGTCTGTGAAAGTGGTTGTCATCTGCATTCTCGAAATGGAGACCCACGGACATGGATGAAGAAATTAAAATTTAGGGGGCTGAGGGCGATAGGCCCCGTGGGAAACTTTAGGGCCACAAATGCTGCATCTTCTTTTCCCATGGTACCCTCTTTAGGCCAGCAAGACCCCAGCTTTCTGAGCCCTCCTCGGCTGCTGTTAGGATGCCACCTCCAGGAAGCCAGTAGCCTCCCCACACTCCCATGACGGTCAGACAGTGATGGGGAGCATTCTGGATATGGCTTTCTGCCATTTTAATTACCCCTGAACCACCGCACTCCCTCCTCCATCCCCTAGCCATGTCCCTGCCACTTGTGGGCTGCGTAAGATTCAGGTTATTAATTCTGTTTCTCTTAACACCGGTACTTTCTGAGTATATCCAGCATTTCTATGTTTTTATTTCTGATTTCCAGCATCTGAGGTATTTATACTTTTGCACTCATTGCACCAGTACCCTGTGTTCTGGCTCTTTGCAGCCTGGGTGTAACCCTTCACCCCTCCGCTTACCAACTCCTATGCTCGGTTTCCTATCTGTGGCAAATATACATTTTATTTTGTCTAGGGACTCGTGTTTTCAGGTTCTGGTGAGACAACAAATATAGTCCGATGAACATAAAACACTTTCCATGTGCTTGGAAAAACTTAAAAGGAGAGATTGAGACTCTGGAAAACGCTTGGCAAAAGTTATAGCTGAGGCTTATGAGCATATGGCAAATGGAGTAGTACGTTTCCATCACTGGGCATGTTTCTGCAGGCAATGAAATGTTTTTCATAAGATTATTTTTAACAAATATAATTCTCTACAAAGCTGCATTGCTGAAGTTCATTTAGAGGCTGCAATCCAAACTTTCCTGGCAACCAATATAATGGTTTGAACTACTTGAGCACAGAGATTTTTTGTCTCTGTAGGGCTGAAATCTCTCAGCTTCCTGCTTTAAGGAGAAAACAAGCCTCATGGTACAGTTGGTAGTGTCCCTTCCTCTGAGTTGATAGTTCTGGGTGTGAGTCCCACCACAGGACTTGATGACCAAGGTGGTAACAATCAATCAACCCGACTTAGGAAATTCTAGTTATGGAAACAGACATGAGTATATGCTCTGTCTGCTTCATGAAGTTACAGTTACAAAAGAGATGATGGATTAATGGAAAAGCAAAGTAATGTTTCTGCTCTATTGCTCCCTTCCCCTTAAAGGAGATGAGGAATTTGCAAGGAACAGCTTGAAAAAAGACAATAATATAATAATGTCACTTCACTTATATATTTGCCCTCATTAGGCCTCCTTGCTGTGTTGAATGAGCGTCTTTATTTCATACACCCTCTGTTACATCCCGGATAGAGACTAATGACTTTTTAAAAAATATTTGAGTTCCCAGTGGCTGACTCAAAGGAAACGCACAAGATTTCAAGTTTTAAGTCTTTTACTGTAACAAACACACTCAAAGCAACATAAACAAAATAGTATTTAGTAGGTAACTACACAAAAGATAAACTTGGGGGGCGATTCTCCGAGCCCCGCGCCGGGCCGGAGAATCGCCGCAACTGTGCCACGACACCCCGCCGCTGGCGCGCGATTCTCCGAGGTGCGGAGAATCAGCACCATTTGCGCGGCGCCGGCCGCTGGAATCGCCGATTCTCCGGCCCGAATGGTCCGAGCGGCTGCGCGGATATGACAGAGTCCCGTCGGCGTCTTTCACCCCTGGTCGCTTCCAGCGGGAACTCTGCGCGAACGGTCGGGGAGCGGCCTGTGGGGGGTGCTTCATCCCCAGGGGGCCTCCGATGGGGTCTGGCCCGCGATTGGGCCCACTGTTCAGCATGCTGGCCTCTCCCTCCCCCCCCCGGGCCTACTTTCCTGCGCGGCCGGCCCCTGAATATCGACGCCATGTTGAGTCGGGACCGGCGCGCTGAAGAAGTCCCCCATGCATGCACAGGTTGATGCGGCCCAACAGCGCATGCGTGGGTTGGCACGGTGCCCATTTGGCGCTGGGAAGGGAGGCTGGAGTGGCGGCGTCACAACGGCGCAAACACTTGGGCTCCATTTTGGAGAATCGCCCCCCCCCCAATGTCTTAACATGACTATAAACCTACGCTACATTTATACTTTACAACGTTCTCTCTGCAGAATTCCAATCTTTACAGGTCCCAGTCCAATTCCAAGGGATTCACTACTCCCCGTTTCATTGAGTCACAGCATTCAACAACCATCAAAGTGATTCTTCCTCAGTTGTCTTAGAATTTCTGAACCAACTTTCAGCAGCAAAACCCACTCCACTGATTGAGTCAACCGGCCTCGCCAGGGAAAATCTTCCCAGTCTTTAGATTGCCATGGGATGCGTCTCTTCGACCAATTACCATCCTCCCTCCCGCATTCTGCCATGGGGATCACAGATCAACATCTTTCTGCTATCTGCTGACCACACCAGCTGCAACCTTTATCACTGTAAGACTTCATACAACAGAAGGGATCCCCACATGGCTTTGACGTGACCAAAAATCCCACGCCAAAGTAATACTTTACACGGCCCCTTAACTGCACACTTTATTCTCCCAGAGCCAATTCAAACCTATTCTTTGCCCCAAGGGTGTGCTTTTGGATTTTTTTCCCAGATGGGAACTTTGAACCCAAGAATGAACTTTCATTGTGAGGGTTACATGATGTTTCCTTCTTTCTAACCTAGGCTAGATCAATCTTCCACCTCCTTTTTTAAAAATAAATTTAGAGTACCCAATTCATTTTTTCCAATTAAGGGGCAATTTAGCGTGGCCAATCCACCGACCCAGCACATCTTTGGGTTGTGGGGGCGAAACCCACGCAAACACGGGGAGAATGTGCAAACTCCACACAGGCAGTGACCCAGAGCCGGGATCGAACCTGGGACCTCGGTGCTGTGAGGCTGCAGGGCGAACCCACTCCGCCACCATGCTGCCCCATCTTCCATCCTCCTTTAGCTTCTCACAGTCTCGCTCTTTATCTCTCTCTCACCTGTCCAAAAAGTCTCAGACAGCAAGTCTATCCCCAATTAACCTAGCTGCTGTTACCTTTATTTCCAGGTTTTAATACTTTTGCACCATCCTCCCAGCCAGTCTCAACCTGGGCCCCCAATCTTCATGATAACCTAGCCACACAGGTTTGTTTTGGGGCCGAACTCACAGCAAGTCGCATAACTCTCTTTATTACTCTATTTTACATTAAATTAAAGAGCTGGTTTAAAAGATGATGGGTGGGATTCTCCGGCCTCCCAGCCACGTGTTTCTTGGTGGTGTGCCATTCACTGCCGCTGGGATCCTCTCTTCCCGCTGCTTGTCAATGGGATTTCCCATTGAAGCCACCCGACGCCACTGGGAAACAATGGGCGGGGTGCGCTTCCAGCGGGAATCCCAACGGCAGGAGAATTCTGGCAATAATCTTCGAAACCTCACATTCGTAACACCTCAGTGAATGCAGACCCAGCAGAGGCAAACTAAGTGGCGCAATTCACTTCCTTTGAATGGGTTTCTTTCTGATGTTTATTTCTGGAACCAGTTACCTGAGTGGTTAGCCTGTGCTGGCAATTTAGGAACAATTATGGTTAAATGTTGACCGATAGCAACAACAACCTTTATATTTGTCCAACAAAACAGATCACTAACTTTAAGAACATAAGAACTAGGAGCAGGAGTAGGCCACCTGGCCCCTCGAGCCTCTCCGCTATTCAATGAGATCATGGCTGATCTTTTGTGGACTCAGCTCCACTTTCCGGCCTGAACACCATAACCCTTAATCCCTTTATTCTTCAAAAACTATCCAGCTCTATCTTAAAAACATTTAATGAAGGAGCCTCAACTGCTTCACTGGGCTAGGAATTCCTTAGATTCACAACCCTTTAGGTGAAGAAGTTCCTCCTAAACTCAGTCCTAAATCTACTTCCCCTTATTTTGAGGCTATGCCCCCTAGTTCTGCTGTCACCCGCCAGTGGAAACAACCTGCCCTCATCTATCATATCTATTCCCTTCATAATTTTATATGTTTCTATAAGATCCCCCCCTCATCCTTCTAAATTCCAACGAGTAGTCCCAGTCTACTGAACCTCTCCTCGTAATCCAAACCCTTCAGCTCTGCGATTAACCTAGTGAATCTCCTCTGCACACCCTCCAGTGCCAGTATGTCCTTTCTCAGGTAAGGAGACCAAAACTGAACACAATACTCCAGATGTGGCCTCACTAACACTTTATACAATTGCTGCATAACTTCCCTTGTCTTAAACTCCATCCCTCTAGCAATGAAGGAGAAAATTCCATTTGCCTTCTTAATCACCTGTTGCACCTGTCAACCAATTTTTTGCGACTCATGCACGATCACACCCAGGTCTCTCTGCACAGCAGCATGTTTTAATATTTTAGCATTTAAATAATAATCCCTTTTGCTGTTATTCTTACCAAAATGGATAACCTCACATTTGTCAACATTGTATTCCATTTGCCAGACACTAGCCCATTCACTTAGCCTATCCAAATCCCTCTGCAGACTTCATATCCTCTGCACTTTTTGCTTTACCACTCATCTTAGTGTCGTCTGCAAACTTGGACACATTACACTTGGTCCCCAACTCCAAATCATCCATGTAAATTGTGAACAATTGTGGGCCCATCACTGATCCCTGAGGGACACCACTAGCTACTGATTGCCAACCAGAGAAACACACATTAATCCCTACTTTTTGCTTTCTATTAATTAACCAATCCTCTATCCATGCTACTACTTCACCTTTAATGCCATGCATCTTTACCTTATGCAGCAACCTTTTGTGTGGCACCTTGTCAAAAGCTTTCTGGAAATCCAGATATACCACATCCATTGACTCCCCATTATCTACCGCACTGGTAATGTCCTCAAAAAATTCGACTAAATTAGTTAGGCATGACCTGCCCTTTATGAACCCATGCTGCGTCTGCCCAATGGGACAATTTCCATCCAGATGCCTCGCTATTTCTTCCTTGATGATAGATACCAGCATCTTCCCTACTACCGAAGTTAAGCTCACTGGCCTATAATTACCCGCTTTTGCCTACCTCCTTTTTTAAACAGTGGTGTCACGTTTGCCAATTTCCAATCCGCCGGGACCACCCCAGAGTCTAGTGAATTTTGGTAAATTATCACTAGTGCATTTGCAATTTCCCTAGCCATCTCTTTTAGCTCTCTGGGATGTATTCCATCAGGGCCAGGAGACTTGTCTACCATTAGCCCCATTAGCTTGCCCATCACTACCTCCTTAGTGATAACAATCATCTCAAGGTCCTCACCTGTCATAGTCTCATTTCTATTAGTCACTGGCATGTTATTTGTGTCTTCCACTGTGAAGACCGACCCAAAAAACCTGTTCAGTTCCTCAGCCATTTCCTCATCTCCCATTATTAAATCTCCCTTCTCATCCTCTAAAAGACCAATATTTACCTTTGCTACTCTTTTTTGTTTTATATATTTGTAAAAACTTTTACTATCTGTTTTTATATTGTGAGCAAGTTTACTCTCATAATCTATCTTACTCTTCCTTGTAGCTTTTTTAGTAGCTTTCTGTTGCCCCCTAAAGATTTCCCAGTCCTCTCGTCTCCCACTAATCTTTGAAACTTTGTATGCTTTTTCCTTCAATTTGATACTCTCCCTTATTTCCTTAGATATCCACGGTCGATTTTTTCTCTTTCTACCGTCTTTCCTTTTTGTTGGTATAAACCTTTGCTGAGCACTGTGAAAAATCATTTGGAAGGTTCTCCACTGTTCCTCAACTGTTTCACCATAAAGTCTTTGCTCCCAGTCTACCTTAGCTAGCTTTTCTCTCATCCCATTGTAATCTCCTTTGTTTAAGCACAAAACACTAATGTTTGATTTACCTTCTCACCCTCCATCTGTATTTTAAATTCCACCATATTGTGATCGCTCCTTCCGAGAGGATCCCTAACTATGAGATCATTAATCAATCCTGCCTCATTACACAGGACCAGATCTAGGACCTCTTGTTCCCTCGTAGGTTCCATTACATACTGTTCTAGGAACCTATCACGGATACATTCTATAAACTCCTCCTCAAGGCTGCCTTCACCGACTTGGTTAAACCAATCAACATGTAGATTAAAATCCCCCATGGTAACTGCTGTACCATTTCTACATGCATCAGTTATTTCTTTGTTTATTGCCTGCCCCACCATAATATTACTATTTGGTGGCCCATAGACTACTCCTATCAGTGACTTTTTCGCCTTACTATTCCTGATTTCCACCCAAATGGACTCAACCTTAGCCTCCATAGCACCGATGTCATCCCTTACTATTGCCCGGATATCATCCTTAAATAACAGAGCCACGCCACCTCCCTTACCATCCACTCTGTCCTTCCGAATAGTTTGATACCCTCGGATATTTAACTCCCAGTCTTGACCATCCTTTAACCATGTCATGTAGTTAATGTACTGTAACTAATCATGAAAAAAAGTCCGACTCCCTGGCTGTGACGTATGCTGAAGCATTTGCATAAATATTTCTGCAATTTCTTTTAAAATTTTTATGAAACATAAATAATGTTTTCCAATTGTGTCATCATGGAGTTTTATTATTTACCAGTGGAAGTTCACATTTCATGGAGGGAAATAGACTGTATATTTAATCTGGAAAATCTGGTTAACTGGAACAGGGTTTGCATATGTATATCTTCTGACTGTGGTAAAGATTGACGTGACACCACATTATAATGTAGTATACCAGCTGGAGCTGTTGGCAGACAAGTTAATCCAGCCATCAAACTGAGATAGTGGCCAACAGTGGCAGCAACAGCAGCATTGAATTATGCAGCTGTTGCTGTGCAAGCCTTCTTACTGTGTCTGTCTGTCACCTCCATGTTACATTATGGCATTACTTTTTGTTGTTTGCTTCAGTAGCACAATTTTTTAAATAACTATACAATGTGGAGTAATCGGAGTGAAAATATATGCACTTGATCCAAGCTCTGACCCAGGCACAGATTTCAAATCCGATCCATTGCTGTTGTATTCTTTATGTAAAGGTCCTAATCCAAGCATTTCTATTCACAGTTGGAATTTAGCTGTACATAAGACCCTTTCTAACAATGCTTTATCCTGCGACACATTTTGTGTGTTGAGGTTTCGTATTCACACCATTCAAGAGAAATTTGCTCAAAGTTAGCCAAGTCGGCGTATAAGATCGAGAAAAGTCAAGAACAAATTACACCTTGCTTAAATCGAATTATGTTGGTTTAAAAAGATTCAGTGACATTACCACTACTCCTCCATGTCCCCCATTTTTATATTAATAACATTTTTTGATTGATAACACAGGCTATCTGATCTCTGTGGTCAATTTCACAATATTTATTTTCACATGTTAAGTGGTTTCAAGGGTTCAAAAGCCATGGAGGACATGGATGGTGCATGGGGTGTTTGGAGAGTAAACGGCTGGGGAGGGGGTGGGGGGTGGGGGGGTGGGGGGGGGGGGGTAGGTGAAGGATGGAGGGCCTTTGTGATTTGATTTTAGTGGGGACAACATCTCACCAAGGTGGGCCTAATTCCAAACAGCTCCTCTTTGCTTTCGGCAGTCCCAGCCTCTCTCCCCCTAACCGCCTCGGTGTTGAAAATCCAGGCCAATTTTGTCTTCTCAAAGACAAAACATTGGCTGTCGGGTAAAAGTAAGAAAATAAATTATCTCAAATTGTGTGTGCATTTTGTTAATAACAATGGCTTGTATTTGCTATTATGCAATATTGGCAGAATGTGCGACAAGTTAGACTGCCATGCTCCTTGATCCTCCAGTGGCACATTCACACCACATTTGCTGAATAAATGATGAGAATATGCTGCAGCTAGTGTAGTGATGGATCAGGAGTGGTGAAGCCAATGTCTGATAACAACCCAAGGTACTGGTGCCTGACAGAGCGACAGCTGTATTTACATAGTGCCTTCAACACATTCAACCTTCCATGGTGATTCACAAGAGTGTGATCAAACACAATTTCACACCGAGCTGTGTGTGGAGATAGGGGGCGCGATTCTCTGATCGCGGGACAGAGTGTCCGTGCCGTCGTGAACGCTGTTGCATTTCACGAGGGCGCGAAACGAGCGCGGGCACTAGCAATTCTGGCCCGCACAGGGGGCCAGAACGGTGCTGGAGCAGTTCACGCTGCTCCAGCCTTACTTCCTGGTGCGCACTGGGGGTGACGCCAACCCGCGTATGCACAGTGGCGACACGCCAACCCGCGCATGCGCGGTGGCCTTACTGAACGCTCCGGCCCTGACGCAACATGGTGCGGGGGTTCTGGGGCCGGACGCGCAACAATGTAGGCCCAGGGGGGGGGGGGGGGGGGACCAGCCCGCCGATTGGTGGGTCCCGATTGCGGGCCAGACCCAATCGGAGGCTCCCCCGGGGACGGAGCCTCCCTCCCCCCCCCCCCCCACCCCCCCCCCCCCCCCCCCCCCACAGGCCGCTCCCCGGCCCTTTGCGCAGAGTTCCCGCCGGCAGCGACCAGGTGTGGACAGCGCCTGTGGGACTCTGCTTTTTCCGTACGGAGAATCGGCGGCGCCACCGCGTACAGCGGCCCGCGACCGGTGCCGCGCCAAACGCACCCCTGCAAATGGTGCCGAATCTCCGCATCTCGGAGAATCGCGTGCCGGCGTCGGGGCGGCGTTGCGGCAATTTTCCGACCTAGCGCGGAGCTGGGAGAATCGCGCCCAGGAAATAGGAAGTCTTACAGGTGTAAATAAGATTGAGAGCCAATGTGGATCAACAACGACAGACATAATGGGCAAAATGGACTCTCAGCAAGTTAGGACATGTTTTTTGTTTTAAATATTTTTATTCGCCTCCTTTTTCACATTTTCTCCCAAATTTACACCCACCAACAATAATCAATAATCAGTAACAAATATGTCAATCCCGATCTCGATAACAACGATCCCAACCTCCCACCAAACTCCAAACATTAGCCGCATGTTCACATAAACAAATGACAAAAGGGAACCAGGAATCACCAATAGTCACCATTAACACACACAGCCCCCACTCCCCCCAACCTTCCCACTCACCCCTCCAAACTAATGTTCGATGTTATCCAGTTCTTGAAAGTGCATGATGAATAATGCCCATGAATTGTAGAACCCCTCCATCCTTCCCCTCAGTTCAAACTTAACCTTCTCATGAGTCAAGAATTCCAACAGGTCTCCCTGTCACGCCAGGGCACAGGGTGGAGATGTTGCTCTCCAAACCATCAGGATCCACTTTCGGCCGATCAACGAGGCGAAAGCTACAAACATCTGCATCCGCACCCGTTTCCAACCCTGGCTGACACCTCGAATATGGCCTCCCGGGGGCCCGGGTCCAGTCCCTCCCCCAACAACGTTCACACACATCTTCTACTCCTTCAAAGAATCGGCTCATCCTCGCCCGTGATGTGTGCTCTATATACCACCTTCAGCTGTAACAGCCCCAACATCGCACACAAGGTGGAGACGTTCACTCTCCGGAGCTCCTCACACCAGAACCCCTCCTCCATATCCTCCTCCAACTCTTCCTTGCACTTTGCTTTGATCCCTCCCAGTGGTGCCTTCCCCTCTTCCAAAATAGCTCCGTAAACCACCAACACTACCCCCTCTCCAGTCCCCCTGTTGTCAGCACCTCCTGCAGCAATGTGGAGGCCGGTTCCACCGGGAAGCTCTGTATCTCCTTTCTGGCAAAATCTCGAACCTGCATGTATCTAAACATTTCCCCCTGCTTCAGCCCGTACTTCGCTTCCAGCTCCTTCAATCCTGAAAACCGACCCTTAAGAAACAAATCTTTTAGTGTCTTCATCCCCTTCTCCCATTTCTGAAAATTTTAATCCCACTTCCTGGCTGAAATCTGTGGTTCCCCTGAATTGGCATTTCCCTTGACCCTGCCCCCAACCCAAAGTGTTGGCGAAACTGCCTCCAAATCTCAATGAAGCTATTATTACCGGATTACCTAAGTATTTCCCCGGGGCTATCTGGAGAGGTGCTGTTACTAGTGCTTTCAATCCCGACCCCCTGCACAAACTCTCCTCCATTCTGACCCACTGGGAATCAACCCCTCTGACCCAGCTCCGCACCTTCTCCACATTCGCCGCCCAGTATTAATACATCAGGTTCGGAAGACCTAAACTTCCTGCCTGCCTTCCTCTCTGTAGCAGCACCTTTCTAACTCTGGCCACCTTCTCTCTCCATATGAACGAAGTAATCATTCCCTCAACATCTCCAAAAAAAGCTTTTGGCAGGAAAATCGGCAGTCATTGGAAAATAAACAGAAATTGTGGCAACACGTTCATTTTAACGTACCCAAGCCGCCAGTGACAGAGGGAGACCATCCCACCTTGCCAGATCAGCTTTCATTCTCCCCACCAAACCAGAAATGTTGTACCTGCGGAGCCCCCCACCCGGGAAACCTGCCTTTTTTCCAATTTCGCTGGGCCCCCATCTTCCGCATAACTCCTATCTACCTCCAACATCTCATCTATTACCTTCTGCCGCTCCAACCTCTCCGCTTTGTCCACCCTGGCCTTAAACGAGATCACCTCACCCCTCACCACCACCTTTACAGCCTCCCAGACAACTGCCTTCGACACCTCACCCATACAGTTGAAACCTACATATTCCTCAATTACCGTTTCAATTTTGTCACAGATCCCTTGGTCCCCCAAAATTCCCACATCTAATTTCCACCCCGGCCTCTGCGCTACCCCCTTCTCCAGTTTCATATCCACCCAAAACGGAGAATGATCTGATACTGCAATTGCCGAGAATTCCGACCCCTTAACCCCAGCCAGCAAAGCCTTCCCCACCACGAAAAATTTGATCCGCGAGTATACCTTATGAACTGCCGAGAAAAACGAATACTCCTGTTCCCTCGGATGCAGAAACCTCTAAGGGTCAACCCCTCCCATTTCCACCATTAGCCCAGCCAACACTTTCGCCCCCCCTGATCAGACCAGCGAGTGCGGCCGTGACCTGTCCAATCTTGGCTCCTGCACCAAGTTCCAGTGCCCTCCCCCACCATCAGTTCGTGTGTGTCCAAGTCGGGAATGGCCCCAACACCTTCTTTGCGAATCCCACATCGTCCCAATTGGGACCGTATACACTTAACAGCGCCATTAATGTCCCCTCTAGCACCTCTGTCACAATCACATATCTACCCCCCGATCTGCCACCACCTTCTCCATCTGGAAACGTACTCTTTTGCTGACCATTATCTCTACCCCTCGAGCCCTTAATTCAAATCCAGAGTGAAACACCTGACTTTTTAAGTCAGCCCTTTTTAAGTCTCACCTGGTCCTTCACCCTCAAGTGAATCTCCTGCAGCATTGCCACATCGGCTTTCAAACTTTTAAGATGCACAAGCACCCTTGACCTCTTGACCGGACGGACCTCCTAACCCCCTCATGTGCCACGTGACTACCCTAACTGGGGGTCTCTCACCCCCCCACCCTTCTTATCCACCACCATCACACCACCGGGCCCTGCCCCATGAGCCTGACCAGCCCTTATCCATTATTAACATCGAACCCCTTCTCCCCTCCCAAAATCCCCCCTACATTTCTTCTCCAAAAAACATCCCCCAGAATCGACCCCTTCCCCCAGCCCCCTCGTTGCTCGCCTTGTAGGCCCATCAAAACCTGCTGACAAGGCTCTAATGTTCACAGCCCTCCTCTCACCTCACCTCCGTTCACTAGCTTACTTTAGTTAGCTAGCGCTGGTGGCTCCCCCCGCAAAGGTATACTGTCCCCTCCCACCCAGTCCCAGAGAAAAAAATAAAAACAACAATCCAACCCATACAATTCACTAAAATAAGATACAACCATCACAACACATGCCAATTAATCTAACCAATAACTTGAACTCTGTAACAATGTGAAGTGAAGTAAATTACAATACACGTCAGTAAAAAGAAAGTTATGGCATTTATACATTTTCCAGCTCCCCAATAACAGTCCACAGTCTCTCTTCTAGCTCCGCTCCTCACAGATGTCCCAAGCCTTCTGCCCTCACGAACGCCTCAGCCGCCTCCACTGTCTCGAAATAAAAGTATTTGCCGTTACACGTCACCCTCAGCTTCGCCGGGTATACCATACCAAATCGCACCCCCTTGTTGTACAGTCCCGCCTTCACTCGCCCGAACGCTGCTCGTCTTTTTGCCAATTCCACCGTCAAGTCCTGGTAAATCCAAACTCTAGCACCATCCCACTGCACTTTTGGAAGCAGATAATTACTGCTCGGCGGCTCGTTCACTTCGCCCTTAATGACTGATGAGCCCGGTCCAGCTCGCACCCGGAGGGATTCTTATCCTCCCCCATCAACTCCGCCAATCTCTTAACGACGTACTCTGTTGCCTTTGGGCCCTCTGTCCCTTCAGGCAAGCCCACAATTCTCAGATTTTGCCACCTCGAGTGGTTCTCCAAGTCCTCAAGCTTTGCTCGGAGTCCTCTGTTGACCTCCACCACCCTCCACAGCTCGCCCCCCATTGAGGTGAGCTGGTCGCTGTGCTGCGATATGCCCTCCGCCACTTCCTTCATCTTCTCGCCCTGCTCTCTCACCTTGGCCGATGTCTTTGCCACAGCTACCCTCACTGGGGCAATTGCCTCTTCCACCAATTACTTCAATGCGACCGCCATCTCCTTCCTCAAAGCCTCCATTTGCCTCGCAAACTGCTTTCCCAGCTCCACAGCCGTCACCTCAGTCATCTTCTCCACCATAAGCAGTGCGGCCCCACCATGCGGTCCAGCATCCGCCATCTTTTCAGCGCTTTTGCTGGTCCTCTCATTAAATGGCGAGCCCGCACTTCCTCCCTTCTTCGATGCTGCTTTTTGCATCCTTCGCGTCATCCCAGCGCATGCACAGGGGGAGTTCATTTCCGCATCAGCCATCGTGGAGGTCCACAGCAGCTGATGCGGAGGAATAGAATGCCCCCACGGCACAGGCCCGCCCGCAGATCGGTAGGTCCCGAGCGTGGGCCAGGCCACCGTGGGGACACCTTCCGGGTCCAGATACCCCCGGGCCCCCCGCCGAGGATCCCGGAGGCCACCCGCGCAGCCAGGTCCCGCTGGTAAGTACCTACTCTAATTTACCCCGGCGGGACCGGCCTAAACCAGGCGGCCACTCGGCCCATCGCGGGCCAGAGAATCGCCGGGGGGGGGGGGGGGGGAAGTGGGGCACCGCCAACGGCCACCGACCCGCGCGGCGCGATTCCCGCCCTCGCCAAATCCCGGAGCCGGAGAATGGGCAGGGGTCGGAGAATCCCGCCCACTATTTTTCCTTTTTCCCCCTTCTTTCCTTCTTCAATCTTTTTTTAAAAAAAATTTCCTTCAAGAGAAAGAAGAAAAAAAACATTATTTTCACAAAGTTTTTTTAAAACATCTTTCTCGTCTTTTTTGTATTCCTCAAGAATTCCTCTGGGACCAGACTTCAGTCTTCTTAAAACATTCTAGTCGGGAGCCACCCAATGTGGAATATCTCCACTACATCATGCTCTGGCTTCGGGCCTGCCGCCTCGTCCTCCGTTTGGCTGCACCCCCGCTGCTCTGACCGTCGCGCGCGCTGTGCCAAATGCCTCAGCTCCAGCCGCCCTACACCCGCGCGGGGCTCCTAGCCGGTTTTCAAACTTGCCCCGCTTGACGCCCAGGATGGCCCCAAAGGCCGACAATAATTGGGGGGAGAGCGAAGAATCAGGGAAACCCCTGAAAGCGCTGCAAATAGTGGCCACCGGCGGGAGCTCCTCGCGATGCGGCCAACCCGCTCGCAAACACCAGCGGAAGTCAGGACGTGGTTAGCAGAGTTTTAGATGACTTCATGTTTACTGAGGGCGTAAGATAGCAGATCAGTGGGGGAGTGTGTTGGAGTCATCAAGTCCCGAGGTAACAGTTCCTGGATGAGGATTTCAGCACCAGATTAACTGAGCTAAGGAAACTAATGTACAATGGTACATAGGCGGTGATAAGTTGTTTCAGCAATGGCATGTGGCGTCATGGTATTGTTGCTGAATTAAAAATCAAATACCCTGGGGCCATGCTTCGGGGACCGGTTTCAAATCCGGCCCGAGCAGATGATGGAATTCAAATTCAATTCTTTTTTAAAATCTGGAATTAAAAGTCTAATGAATGCATTGTCAATTGTCGTTAAAAATCCATTTGGTTCACAATACCTTGAGGGATGGAAATCTGCCATCCTTACCCTGTCTGGCATCTATGTGACTCCAGACCTGCAGGATTGTGGGTTGCCCTCTGAAAATGGTCCAGCAAGCCACTGAGTTCAAGGGGAATAAGTACTGGCCCAGCCAGTGACATCCCATAAAACGAAGAAAGAAATAAAGCTCATCTTAGAGCCATCGAGTGTTTGGGTATGATTTTATGGCCACGTAGCGCCCAAAAAGCAGCTCACCTTGGCACAATGTGGCTGATCCCGTACCGCTGAGCGGAGCTCCTCAGTACACACAACAGGGCTTTGTGCGGCAGCAGTCATGCATACCCCGCTAAGGCCCTCTATCTAACGAGTGCCGTTTTATAGCATTGCGTTTCTCAGCGCTGCGAGCGCCGGGAAACACGTGGCTAAATGTGCTCACTGTGGGACTTTGTTCCCATTTTGTTAAATCCCGCCCTTTGAACAGTCTGGTTAAATTACAAGGGGAGGGATGGAACCGCTAGCTCGGAAGTGGACTTCACAGTGGGAAACAGAAGACAAAAAGGTTTTGGTCTTCCCAATATTTTAGATGGAAAAACTTTCTGCCCAACCATTGGATGCAATCAGACAGTTCAAGGGTCAGGTGATTTGGTGATGAGGTAGAGCCGGGTGTCATCACCATATATGTAGAAACTGATGCTGTGGTTTCAAATAGTCTCGGCTGCAGATGAGGAACCAAGGATAGATTGTGGGGGCACTTCTGGTAGATTGGGGGGAGACTTCTGAGGCAACGGTGCAGCAGCAGCAAGAGAAGCCAATGCAGGTGATTCTCTGGTTTACAACTGAAAAGATAAGAATGGAGCCGGGAAAGCCCCGTCGTAGCCAAGTGGATGCTGCTGGAATGGTGTTGGGGAAGCAAAACAGGACCGAATAAGAAGTTATTTGATAGGGACACGTGCGAGTGCAATAGCTCCAATCTGATAACGCGGTGGTGTACAGGCAGCGCAGATTTAAATTGATTGATGAGTTTGTACTGACACCATTTATTGGACCATCAATTCACTAGACACGTGCTTTAAGATGTGAACAGTGGTTTTAATCTACTTACAACAGAGCCAGCCTGTTCTGCGTTGAACTCTCGATGAACTGAACCACTGGCTCTGAGCATTGGTATTTATACAGCAGTCCGGGGGAGGAGTCGTGGGCAGAGCCAAGGGTGGAGCCCTGTACAAACTCCTAAGCATTCCCAGCACTACTCCCCCTAGTGGTCGGGCAACGCAACTGCGCTTACAAATGCATGGTCTCATGTATATACAATACAGTGTGAATTACAGAGTTACATTCACCACAACCATAGTATAAATATATAAGTATTCCGAAGAGTCCTGTGTGTATGGGGTTGAGCCTGAACTATATGTTAGCTGCAACCATGTTTCATTACTAATTGCAATCATTCTGAGCGCACAAGCTCAAGAAATATTAATATACAAGATAGGTCTGACGTGAGAGCATGGCTGCCTGTCAAACATTTATTTTGCCACTTAAGTAAAGTGTAAGTTTACAATGAAGCTCCAAGAACAAAGCCATTAAAAATATTATCCTCCGGTAATTGAATACTTTGCCGATGGTAACCCCTCCAATGCTGATCTGTAATGGGCTAAGTGGCACTGGTAACCGCAATATAATTCTACAAACTTCATTTCCCGATTCATTTCAATAGAGGGAGGAGCTTAATTAACTGTTCAGTAATTTTGCCAAAGCTCTTTTTGGAGCAGCGCAGAAGAACTGTGAAGTTACGACGTGGTGTAAGTCGCTCGTGCAGGCATTTCCTGGGGTTTTTGCGCTGTAACAATGGCACATGCTGCGGCTGCACCATTCATGTGGCGCAAGACTACAGAAAATTGAGGCCCAATTATTTCACAGATCGAGTGAGAAAAAAGTTACTTTTTTTAAAACTCTAATCTCGGGATATTGCCAAATGTGGGTACGCTGCTGACTGCCAAATTATGTGAGAGCACTCGAAGTACTGACTGCAAAGGGAGTTCATAATTTCTTTTGAAAATAACAAAAATCCTGCTTGTGATTTGTGTGCCATGAGCTTGTCATCCTGAACAGACTTCAAGTGTGCTGTTGCCGCATTCTTCAGTTGAAATCCAAAAATTATTCACCCCTTTCATGAATAGACTGGAGAGGTTGTCATTGTATGGGTAGCACGATGGCACAGCGGTTAATACTGCTGCTTCTCTGCGCCAGTGACCCGGCTTCAATTCTGGCCTCGGGTGACTACCTGCGTGGAGTTTGCATGTTCGCCCTGTGTCTGCGTGGGTTTCCTCCTGGTGCTCCGGTTTCCTCCCACAGTCCAAAGATGTGCAGGTTAGGTGGATTGGCCATGCTAAATTGTCCCTTAGTGTCCCAGGATGTGTTTTGCTAGGTTACAGGGATACGGGGGAGCGGACATGGGTGGAGTGCTCATTCGAAGGATCAGTGCAGACTCGATGGGCAGAATGGCCTTCTGCACTGTCGGGATTGTCTGACTCTATGAACCACATGTAAATCTATCTTACAGAAATAGGTTTACTGCAGTGTTTCATGGTTGTTATGGGAACATGGCATTGTCCATCCTCTTATATGGTTCATGATTTACATTTCATCTATGAATTGCAATGGAAAATCAATCTGCTATTGGTGCTCCCTCTATTCTGTATTAAATTGCTTTGAAAAATCTATCTTCATGCTACCTATATGCACCATTTGCACAAATTCAAATACAGGTGAATAGAGGGTTTCTCCCATTATTAAATTTTTTTGGAAATTGGGTTCAACAGTCAATGTTTGAATTTACTGCATTAATTGGCTAAATATGACTTGACGTAGTCACCAGAGTAATATCAATGTGACCAGGTGTTGTTAGTCCAAACACAATGGCTGAGATTTTCTGCTCCCATTCATGTTGGGCAGGTTTGGCGGCGAGAGCAGAAAATATTGCGAGAAGGCCTTAGTTGTGTTTCCCATTGCCGTAATGCAGGCCGCGATCGTCCCCTCCCCCATCTGTGCAGGCCACTTTTCCCGTCACTCAATGTCAGGAATCTCATTGCAGTGTATTAGCATATCATTATTGGGCCCATACGCCGGAATCATATCCTACATCGACTAATGGAGGAGATTCTCTGGCTTCGCTGCGGTGTGTTTCTCGGATCTTCTTGTTCTGCCGCTGTCAATGGAATTTCCCATTGAATCCATCCCACACCGCCGGGAAACCGGTGCACCATCGGTGGGACTGGAAGATCGACCGGCGTGAACAGCCACAAGATCTCGCCCAATGTGTCCGTGATGTCGGAACAGCGCAATGTAAAACTGGTGCGTGCAGCGAGTGAGCTGAAGTCCAAGGGGAGCTCGGATTTGTGCATTCAGTCAGGGACAGCACTCACCAAATCATAGAATTTACAGTACAGAAGGAGGCCATTCGGCCCATCGAGTCTGCACCAGCTCTTGGAAAGAGCACCCTACCCAAGGTCAACACCTCCACCCTATCCCCATAACCCAGTAACCCCACCAAACACGAAGGGCAACTTTGGACACTAAGGGCAATTTAACATGGGCAATCCACCTAACCTGCACATCTTTGGACTATGGGAGGAAACCAGAGCACCCGGAGGAAACCCACGCACACACGGGGAGGACGTGCAGTGACCCAAGCTGGAATCGAACCTGGGACCCTGGAGTTGTGAAGCAATTGTGCTATCCACAATGCTACCGTGCTGCTCACCAAGCGGCTCCATGTCTCCAAGAGTTGGGGGGGGGGGGGGGGGGGGTGGACATAGCAGTGAGTTGGAGGAGATAAAGGTTGAGCAGGGAGAGCCTGGAACATGCGGTGAGTGGGTGGAGGAAGAATGGGAGGATTGGGTGTGAACTTGATGCAGAATGTTTCCTGGATATGGTGGCCATTACTTCCTTGGTTGTGGTTGTGCGCAGGGGAGGTCTTTAAAGCTGGCGCCCCGGCTGATATGTTGAGGTGATGGTGGGGCGGGTGAATCAGAGGCCGTCAACCATGATGCCGTATGGAACCCGTGCCTGCTGATTTTTTTTCTCTAAATACCACACAATATAGTGGAAAAAGGCACCATTACCATTAGTGGGCTCAATGCTGCTTTTCCTGCCCAACATCAGGCTTTGCCAATATCGGAGATGACTCCGCCATATATATGTTACCCAGTCAAAAGAGGTGGTTCCCCCTTTCCTTGTAATTTAAATATATTCAAATTACTTGAGGGCATGAAAAATGAACAGTTCAGTTATGATCTTATAATAAGTAGCCAATGTTTGGCTACTTAAAAAAAAAAACGAATTGAGTGAAAATACCTGCCCTCTCTCATGGCGTATTTAGGAAGGGGTGGGGGGGGGGGGGCATTTATTTAGGCAGGATGGTGGTGGGTGATGATCGACAGCCTTCCCACATCCATACATTAAGTTCATGGCAGGAAGGACTGTAGGCGGCCCTCTTATTGTGTCATTAATTGAATCCCTGAAGAGTCCTTCATTCAAATTCATCCAGTGCCTGATTGAGGAACCTTGGCATTGTGAAGGGGGCATCACAGAGAGCCACTACTCTGCCATTGCTGCCCTCCCCATTCCCCCCCTCCCCATTCCTCTCCTCCACGGCCTCCCATCCGCGAAATACTTCCACCGTCAGTTTTTTGTCACACTGTGGCCCTGGGCCTCTGGTGAATGTCATTGCAGCAGCAGCCATCACCTCCAATCGATGCAGCTGAGCAAAAGTGCTGCCAGCCTCTGATTGGCTGTCAGCTCTTGGTGGGCAGGACCTCCTGTCGGCAGTGTCCCACTCCTGTTGAAGGCCCACAGTGGCCTCTCAATTATCTGATTGGCTCATGATTTGGTGGGACTTTGTCAAAGGTGGCAACAAGGACCACTCACCAGCTCTCCTGTACGCAAATGAGACCTCTGTCACCTCCACAGGATTCTGGCTCAGATTTCCTTGGTTTACTATTGTCAGCAGAATTTACTCACAAAAAACTTGTTTTTAAATTGTGCCGTTATTGAAATGTGCTTTTTTTAAAAAAAGTATTTTTATTAGGGTTTTGCAGAAATTTTCATAATAAAACAGTAGTAACAATAATAACAAAACAAACTAGAGTGGATATTAACATAGTGTAAAACGAGAATATGCAATAGCAATTAAATAGACATTACCCCACGTGACCCAGTCTTCCCACACCATCCCAATGAAGCGATCACCCCCCCACTCCCTCCCCTCCCCCACCCCCTACGGATTGCTGCTGTTGACATTTTAATTTTCCCCGAGAAAGTCGATGAACGGCTGCCACCACCAAGAGAACCCTAACGTAGACCCTCTTGAGGCAAATTTTATTTTCTCGAGGCTGAGAAACCCAGCCATGTTGTTAACCCAAGTCTCTACACTCGAGGGCTTTGAGTCCCTCCACGTTAATAAAATCCGTCTCCGGGCTACTAGGGTCTTCTGACACTCCAAATATCGCTATCTCTGGACATGGCACCATCCGTGTGTTAAGCACCTTGGACATTGCCCTTGCGAACCCTTGCCAGAACTCTCTAAACTCCGGGCATGCTCAAAACATGTGGGCATGATTTGCAGGGCTACCCTTACACCTCATACAACTGTCTTCTACCCCAAAAAACGTGCTCATTCTCGCTGCCGTCATGTGTGCCCAGTGGACCACCTTAAATTGAATTAGACTGAGCCTGGTGCATGATGAGGAGGAATTAACCCTGCCCAGGACCTCTGCCCACAGACCCGCTTCCAACTCCTCACCTAGCTCCTCCTCCCACTTGCCCTTGAGCTCCTCCACCGGGGTTTCCTCCGCCTGAGTGAATCAAACTTTTTTTTTAAACAAACAATTTTATTGAGGTATTTTTCGGCATTTTAAACAGTTACAGACATCAAAAAAAAAAGCAAAAAAGGCAAAAATGTGCAAACATCCACGTAGAATCAATACTTCAATTGTACCATACTGCACAAGCCCGCTCCTCTCCCATCAACACTACCCGCCAATTTATCCCTCCTACTCTACTCTACTCTAACCCCCCCAAACCCCCTCCCCCTGCTGACGCTCACTCTCCCGCAAAGAAGTCAATGAATGGTTGCCACCTTCGGGCGAACCCCTGTATACTCTCCTCAAGGCGAACTTAATTTTTTCCATACCCAGAAAACTCGACATGTCCGAAAGCCACAACTCAGTCTTCGGGGGCTTTGAGTCCTTCCATGCCAATAGTATTCATCGCCAGGCTATCAGGGAAGCAAAGGCCAAAACATCGATATTGAAACGTGCTTTAACAGAAACTTGCATCTTGCGATGTTTAGCATCAATATTTTGCCTATTTTTGTAAGCTACTTGAAGGTTCAGGTGTGAAAATGATCTGAAAAAGGAAGCATATGAGAAATTATTATTTTTTAATTCTTTTGAAGAAGTTATGGACTTAGTGGCGTTCTGGACACATCTGCAAACACTGGAGGGATAAATCTAAATTGGCTCCTCACTGTTAGCTTGATAATGCCAAATCGAATGTACAAAGCACTGATTCTGCCCTCTCCAAGGCAAAATACAGAACACATGGGCTTGGAACGTGATTGATTTCAAGCTTCTTTTTCCTGCTGACTACAGCTTTGCAGTTTTATGGGTCCATGTAGACTTCAACAACTTCATTTTATGTGTGAAAATCAAGATGCAGAACAGGACTGCAAGTAAGCTACTTCTCTATGGGTAGGGAAGAAGATTCAACCCAATCAACTGTTGCACACTCTTCAGTGAAGTCCAAGCAATTAGTGGTCAATGCACCTTTTCAATCAGGAAAGAATGCATGGTGCAGAGAGTTCTGAAGTGAATATAAAATATTTTCTTCAAAGCTCTGAAGTGATAAATTGTAGTTGTATGTGCTGGAAGCTCCATGCAGATAGTGAGTATGGTGGCCTCTGTGTAGGGGCTGGTTTAGCACGGGGCTAAATAGCCAGCTTTGAAAGAAGGCCAAGGCAGGCCAGCAGCACGGTTCAATTCCCGTACCAGCCTCCCCGAACAGGCGCTGGAATGTGGCGACTAGGAGCTTTTCACAGTAACTTCATTTGAAGCCTACTTGTGACAATAAGTGATTTTCATTTAATTTTTCATTTCATTTCTTTATGTCATTCCAGACATATGTAAAAATATATAGCTCTGTAAGAAAAACTTCCAAAAGTTGCAAACAGGCTTTGAAAATAATACTGTTGTAGATTCCCACTGGAATGAACTGAAGTGAATGTTCCACTGGCGTCTGTTTTGAAAACTGACATTGAAATCCTATCATGCTCACTTGTTTGTGAAGTGAAAGTCCATGTGATTAAAGGGACAGTGGCAGCATGGATACAGGAATGACTAAGGGGTAGAAAGCTCATACTAGTGGTGAACAATTGTCTTCCATGATTTGGAGATGCCGGTTGTAATAAGTCCACGGAGCCAGAAGTCCCTTCACCAGAATCCATTGTATTAACAAAACCAACAGCAGTACAACCATGTGCATTCCTCACCAGTGGTGCTGGAGGGGTGTGAATCGGCTGTCGGGGAGGACTCTCCAAGGTTCCCAGTATGCTGATCTGAGTCAAGTCCAGGTGCTTTTTTAACCACGTGTTGTCTTACACGTATTTGATCTGCCACAGGTCCTGTCTGGCCTTGACTGTTCCTGCTATCCATGATCCTATTTGCATAATTTCTGACCGATACCTTTTCTCCCACGTTGAACTGCCTTGGGCCTCTTAGTGTTTGTCTGCACTTCCGCCCAAATTTGTGATAGCTCCCCACCCCGACACAGTCCACAGCCGCCACGCGAGGTCCCCGAAAACTGAGAGGACACGCAACCAACGCCGTTGGGAAGTCGACCCATTGGGGGCAGAGCATCTGGGGAGGGCCTCAGGTGACGTCCTGAGGCCATCCCAACAGTGTACACTCAGCGATTATGCCGCTTTTAAGGGGGCGGAGCATCTGAAAAACGCGCCGCCCCTGATTTCGACGTCAAGACAGATTCTCCAGCCAATTGCCGAACGCGATTTCGGCATTGGCAATCGGCGAATTCGACCCCAACGGTTGACGCCAACGCAGAATTTGTGGACATTCACGACCGAAAAACTGGCGCTGAACCTAGACTGATTCTACTACCGTTGAGGGGCTAGCACCGTTGCCGCATGGAACACAATCGATTCCAATAAAAAACGGTGCGGGGTTCGCCAGGTCCATGATTGACACTCAGGAAGCTGCATATACACATTACACTCCCCACACACACCTATCCCAGCCAAAAAGATGGCACACGTTGTGCTGGAGCATGCCCATACAGCTGATGGGTCGGCAGGGGCCAGAGGACAACCAAGGGTGTGGGGGGGGGACACCTATACAACCCGTGGCACTAAGTTCAAAGTGGGCTGTTAGCGGTGTGCACAGCTGCATGGCTGCATTGCCGGCTGCGGCAGTGGTGTTCTGTGCCTGTCCACCTTGACCCCACAGCCCACCTCCTGGCTACCCCCCACTACTCCCCCTGGCCAGCTGAACAATTATCAGCAAACCATGGTGATGTTGGACACTTTCCTCTCTCTCCCTCAGCAGCCAATACGCCATTTCACGATTTTTAAAAGCAGAAGTGAACCATGCCGTCAGAACTCGGCCCATCGGAGGCGGAGAATAGCGGAGGCCCCGGAGAATACAGGGTCGACCCGCTAATAGCATGCAAATGGTGCCTACTGTACGTGTGTTCTAGAATGCATTGACACTGTTATTGAGGTGCTGGAGCATTTTGATTTGGCATCAAATCAGCGCCTGCCGCGATTTTGGCATCAGAACCGATTCTCTGCCCAATCCCCATTCCCGATTTCCGCATCAGCTGACAGAAGATCCGGCCATGGTGTTTTTGATAAAGTTAATGTGGAAAAACTGTTTCCAGTTACAGAAAGGTCCGTACCCAAGCAACACAAATTAAAGATGATTGCCAGAAGAATCAGAGCTGGTGTAGGGAGCTTTCTTTTTTCACACACGTAGTTGTGAACTGGAATGCAGGGCAGGATTCTCTCAGCCCGGGGCTGGGCCTGAGTATCCCCGCAACCGGCACGAATCGCGCCACGCTGCCCCGACGTCCCGATGCCAGCACGCAATTCTCCGCAAAGCGGAGAATCAGCACCATCGGTGCTGGCGTGGTTGGCGCGGCACCGGTCGGGGGCCTCTCTACCCGACCAGCCTGCCAATTCCCAGGCCGGGATGCGCCGAGCAGCCGTCGTAAAAACGCAGAGTCCCGCCGGCGTTGTCCACACCTGCTCTGAGCCAGCGGGAACTCGCGCAGGAGGTTCTGGGGGCGACCTGTGAGGGGGTGGGGTGTCCGACTGCGGGGTGGGGGGGGGGCCTCCGATGTGGCCTGGCCCGCGATTGGGGCCCACCGTTCAGCGGGCCGGCCTCTCTGGCTGGCGGCCACCTTTCTTCCGCGCCAGCCCCTGTAGTCCTGTGCCATGTTACATTAGCATTAGGGCCGGCGCGTTGAAGGAAGCCACTGTGCATGTGCACATTGGCGCTGGTGCGAATGCGCATGTGCGGATCCCGCGGCACTCAGTCGATGCCGGGATTAGCAGCTGGAGCAGCGTGAACCGCTCCAGGACAATGTAGGCGGTAGAATTGCTGATCCTGAGGCCATGTTGACACTGTAGAGAAACACAACAGCGTTTCCTACGGTGTCAACACTTAGCCTCAGGATCATAGAATCCCGCACGCAGTGCCTGAATGGTTGGTGGGTGCAGATTGAAAGCCCTTGGAGAATGAGAAATACAAGGCTGCGTGGGGAAAGAGCAGGGGAGTGGGATTAATTGGAGCCAATACAGATACAATGGGTCATAGGATCATCGAAGGAGAAGGAGGCCAATCGGCCCATCGAGCCTGTACTGGCCCTTGGAAAGAGCACCCCATTTAAGCCCCCTTCCATCCTATCCCCACAACCCAGTAACCCCACTTAACCTTTTTTGGACACTAAGGGCAATTTAGCATGGCCAATCCACCTAACCTGCACATCTTTGGACCGTGGGTGGAACCGGGAGCACCCGGAGGAAACCCGTCAAGTCATTAATTTCTGCACTGCCTTATTAGATCATAGAATTTACAGTGCAGAAGGAGGCCACTCGGCCCATCGAGTCTGCACCGGCTCTTGGAAAGAGCACCCTACCCAAGGTCACCACCTCCCCATAACCCAGTAGCCCCACCCAACACTGACGGCAATTTTGGACACTAAGGGCAATTTATCATGGCCAATCCACCTAACCTGCACATCTTTGGACTGTGGGAGGAAACCGGAGCACCCGGAGGAAACCCACGCACACACGGGGAGTATGTGCAGACTCCGCACAGACAGTGACCCAATCCGGAATCGAACCTGGGACCCTGGAGCTGTGAAGCAATTATGCTATCCACAATGCTACCGTGCTGCCCTCAATTCTACGATATCTATGCCATTGCAGATTATGCATTATCATTGTTTACTTCTTTGGATTAAGATGATAATAGGATTACAAGTTTGATTTTACTTGTGAGTTTGACTCAGTGATATTGGGCGGGATTCTCCAATAATGGGGCTATGTTCCAACGCCGGCGTGAAAAGCGGCGCCAACCACTCCAGCGTCATTCCCCGAGAATGGGGAATGCTCCCCTTCCAAGGGGGCTAGGTCGGCAACAGAGTGGTCCCCGCAGTTCCAGCCGGCGTGGAACGGGCCGGCGCGGGTTGTCGCATGCACGGAACGGCCGGCGTGATTCCACGCATGTGTGGGGGTTCCTTTCTCCCCGGGTAATATGGCAGAGCCCTACAGGGACCCGGCATGGAGGAATATTAGCCACCACGGAACCAGCCCGCCTGCCGATTGGTAGGCCCCAATCGTGGGCCAGGCCACCGTGGCCCCCCCCCCGCCCCCCCACCGGGGTCGGATTTCTCCCCCCCCCTCCAGGACGGTCCCTGCAGACACACCTTCCAGGTCCTGCCGTGTGGGACCTGAGTAACCCATGCTGGCGGGACTCGGCCGCACCTGGTGGCCACTTGGCCCATCGGGGCCCGGAGAATCACCGGAGGGGTGGGGGGGCACTTTCAACCGCCCCTGACCATCGTGATGGGAATCTCGCGGGAAGCCGGCAGCGGGGCACGATTCTCAAGACCCCTGGGGATTCTCCAGGATTTTCAGCCCCGGGTTGGGTTTGCTGAGTCAGGAGGCTTGGCGAATCCAACCTTTCAAAGTTTCCGCCCACATGTTCGATTTGTTTGGGGGGTGGGGTGGGGGTGTGTGTGCTGAAACAGGAGTAGGGGTGCACAACACCGGACTGAACGTGTAGACTATGAGCTGAGCGCAAGGCTTACCTCTGGGCACTGGCACTGTATTTAAATACATTAAATATAATGATAAAACAGAAAACATTCCTCCTGCCCTCACCATTCACCCCCACACACTCACTATGTCCTATCCATAACAATCTGTGTTTGCCTATTTCCCCCCCCTTGTCTCATACTCCATGTCAACTTAGTGCCCTGTATCCACCCGCATGGCACCCAAACCTCCGATGCCAATATAATGCCCCTCTATCAACCCAATTGCCAGATATTCCTGTGCCAACTTAGCACCTACCCATGCCCTTTACCCACCACCCTCTGTTCCTATCCTCTCCATGCCAACTCACTTAGTATCCTTTGATAGATGCTTTTTTAAATATAAATTTAGAGTACCCATTTATTATTTTTCCCAATTAAGGGGCAATTTAGCCTGGCCAATCCACCTATCTGCACATCTTTGGGTTGTGGGGGTGAAACCTACGCAGACACAGGGAGAACGTTCAAACTCCACACGGACAGTGACCCAAGGCCGAGATTCGAGCCCGGGTCCTCTGCGCGGTAGGCTGCAATGCTAACTACTGTGCCACGTGCCACCCCTCCTTGATAGAACCTTGACAGATTTGACACTTCCTGGACAGCTTTGACACTTACTGGATAGTTTTGACAGGTTTGATAGCTGGAAAACTCCTTAACATATCCTTGACAGCTGAACAGTTCCACGATGGCTGGACAGCTCTTTGACAGCTTCACAGTCCCAATGATTTGGTGTGCAGAAAGTGAATAATCATGTTCACTTTTAACAGATCATAAAAGTGGAGAGGCGGTTGACCCTGTACCCCGGCCCGGGAAGGAGGCTGCCAGCCGTCGTCATTCACTGTGCCTGGGCACAGTTGGCAGAGGCAATGAGCGCTGTCAGCACTACTGTCTGGACTGGCCTGCAGTGCCAGAAAAAACTGCACTACCTCCTCAGGGCGGCCAGGGTGAGTAGACTGCACCGTGCTCCTGGCACTAACCCCTGTCTCACCACACCCCCTCCCAACCCGGACGGCAGCCAAACCCCCAGCCTGCACCACATACCAGCACCCACACCGGCCACCATGGCAGGGTGCCAGCTTCCCACACCCCTGGGCTACGTGTCTGACTGTCTAATAATGTCATTTTCTGCCCCCCACCATCACCAGGAGAAGGCCGCTCATAACTGCTGGGAGCTGGAGAAAAATGAAGACGGACTGCTGGACCTGCGGCCCCTGACCATGGCAGAACAGAGGGCCCTGGACATGGCCGGCGGCCCGGAGGAAAGTGAGATTGCCGGTGTCCGGCCCAGCAGCCTAGTCGTGTCTCTCTGTGTCCTACCTCCTCTCTCCCTCATCAGTCACGATGCCGGTTTTACGGTTTTTAAAAGCGTGTGTTGGGATCTCGGGCCACCGGAGGCGGAGAATTGCAGAGGCCCAGGAGAACATCGGGTTAGACCCGCTAATGAAATGCAAACGGCGTTTTCTGTACTTATGTTCCGGATCGTATTGATGTCGCTGTCGAGGTGATGGAGAATCGCGATTTGGTGTCACATTGGCATCCACATGATTTTGGCGTCGGAACCTATTCTCCGCCCGATTCCGGTGTCAGCCAATGGGGTATCCCGCCCCCTTTGCAAAGGTTAAACCAAAACGCTGAAAATACTCAGCAGGTCTGGCAGCACCTTTCACAGTCATTCGCCTCGAAACGTTAACTTTGTTTCTCTCTCCACGGATGCTGCCAGACTTGCTGAATACTTCCACACTTTCTGCTTTATATTTTAGACTTCCAGCAAACAGTGTCATGCAGTGCTCCGAAAGCTAGTGATTTGAAACAAACCTGTTGGGCTTTAACCTGGTGTTGTACGACTTCTTACTGTGCTCACCCCAGTCCAACGCCGGCATCTCCACATCATGCTTTTACTTAGCAGAGGATTGTGTGAGTGAGTTTGGAACCATTTTAAACAGGGTGCTGTTCCCTTTAGGATGAGAACGTACTCAGAATTACTGCTGGTACTAATGTTTACTAAAAATGGGGAGTCGTGTTAAATGTCATCTGGTCATGTTTATTATTTTAGTGCACTGAATTTCTTGGCGCCCTGCCAGTTCTCTGCTTCTGTTTATATCTTGTATTCTTTCTGTAACTATGACTTTACTGTGACTTTCTGGGCTTTATCTGTAAATTCTTGCTGTTTTCTTTCTGAAATGTGGACAGTTCATCGTTAACAGCGTGAGGACAGTTCATAGTTAACAGCTAAACTATAAGAATGGCCAGTTCCGAACAAGTCAGGATGATATTTTGTCATGAGAATTTTTGAAGCAAATCTATGGCACAATCAGAGGTCAAGTTGAAAATTCTATGGGTGGACACGTCTAGTGTCCAGTCATGAAGGCTGTACTTCACAGTGTACTCCCAGTGGTGTCTGGAGAACGTTTCAGCTAAAGTATAAATAGTCTGAGGCAAACATTAGGATGTCAGAACTTGAGATTTCATTTAATAAGATATTTTGTGGGGATGCAGAATTTGTTCTCATTTGGTATCAGAACAATGCTGGGGTGAGACGTTCCTATGCCTGTGCCATTACAAGCGTAATTTGGTGCCAATGGAATATTAGCTGATTGTGTAAATTAAACAGTTTAACAACAGGATATGAGCCCCTTGACCTTAAAGTAATGAGTTCTATTTTACTTTCGCTGGTGGCAACCGAGACAAAGGGCGTGATCTAGCATAATGGGAACAGATTCCCAGATCAAGCTCATTTAGCCGGGTGTTTCCCGAAGGTTCTATTTGGGGCTCAGGGAACGCCCCGCCTAGGCCGCACTTAGTCCCATTTCCTGCACTGGAGTTCCAGTGAGTGGAGCTCCTCCTCGGTGCAGGAGGAAGTCGGGACGCCGGCATGACCGCCCCCCCCCCCCCCCCCCCCCCCCCCCCACCAAGCCCCAAATACCCTATAAGACCCCACTGCATCCACACATGGAACCCCCAGGACTGATCTCCATCATGGGAAAAATGGCAGCTTGGCACCACCTCTGTCAGCTTGCAGTACCACCTGGGCACCTTTGCAGTGCCAGACTGACACACAGATGGCACTGCCATGGTGTCAGCACAGTGTCAAGGTGCCCATGTGATGCCAGCAGTGCCAGCATGCCACCTTGCCCAGAGGGTCAGTACCAGGGAACCTCCGATCTCCTGAAAGGCCCGCACAAGTGCCATTTCATCTGGTCCCCATTTGTAGGGACCAGCACTGAACAGCGCTCACTCGAGGTCCCCAGGGCGAAGGGGTTAGATCCCAATGATTCGGGTAGATCATGGGAGAGAAGATTAGAGTGAGACCAGCTGTCTCACTCTAATATGCAGATTTGCAAAATAGTGATCCCGCCCACAATGGGCAGGAGTCAGAACGTAACGTCGTACGAGGTTGCGTTAGATCTCCCGACACTTGTGAGCTGAGTAGATTCCCAGAAGAGTGATCTCCCGTCATCTACCAGCAATGCTGCTTTTGGGCATTACGCAGCTGATGGATCGCGCCCAAAAACCTTCATTGTAAATTTTGAAAAATCACAGCAAATGAGACAGGCTCATTTGCATTAGAATGCCCAAATCAAACAATACATTTATTGGCAAGTGAAGGATGGTCACAAAACAAAAATCGTTACACGAAAGCCAAAGAGGCGCTGTAGCAGTCAAAAAGTAACATTAGCCAGCTAAGAAAAATGATTTTTTTTTCACGTCAGGAGCACACATCTACTTAGTCACTTGAATCAGGTAACTTTCACATTATTACAGTACGTTGCTAATCAATTTCAAATGACACTAATTGCTGAAGGTGTTATTACAGATAGATGGAAATGTGTGAGAACAAGAACAGGGATTTAAAAATTTTAAAAAACGATGTACCTGCTCCAACTCGCTGACCTCATGAAAGCTAAAATGTCGTTGGGCTGAAAGGAAAATCACACCTGCAATGAATTTAAAAAGCAATAAGCCCTCAAATTTTAAAAATTATTTCTGAACTGACAGATTTCAAGACTTCATCAATACTCCATTGTGGAGATCTTGAATGTGTCATGCACGTACTCTGCAGGTGGCCAGGTGTAGTTAACCATGAGCTCCCTCCCAGTTCATGCCTGGGGAAATGTACATGTATCGCAAACCTCACAGTTGGAGGAGTATGCGTGGACACAAACCAGATGAACATTTAACATTGTTCACTTGACAGTCCAAAATGGAGGGAAATCTCATGCTCAGAATGGGAGAAGTTATTCAATGGAGAGAGAAACTGGACCCAAAGATCGTAACAAGCAACCAGGCTGCCAACAGAACATACTTGAACAAAGCCAGCTCAACACAAAACAAAACGTAAATTCTCAAACGGTAAGTGTGTTCATCATTCCAAAAGATGTTGGGGGGGGATTCTCTGATCCTGAGGCTAAGTGTTGACGTCGTTCACGATGGCGTCAATATGCCCTCAGGAGCAGCAATTCTGACCCTACAGGGGGCTACACGGCACTGGAGCGACCCACGCGCTCCAGCTGCCAATGCCGGCTTCAAATGGGCGCCGCCAGTCTGTGCATGCACACTGCAACCGGCGCCAATGTGCGCATACGCAGTGCGACCAGCGCCAATGCGTGCTTACATAGTTTGACTGGCGCCAATGTGCGCATACGCAGTGCGACCGGTGCCAATGCGTGGATGGAAGTGGCTCCCTTCTCCGCACCGGCCTTGATGCAACATGGTGTAGGGCTACAGGGGCCGGCGCCAATGTCGCCGATTCTCCACTCTCTGGAGAATCGCCGGTCCGGCATCGGGACGGCGCAGTGCGATTCGTGCCCGGCCCGGCGATTCTCCGGCCCGGCCTGGGCTGAGGGAATCCCGCCCATCATTTTCTTCAATGGCTTAATTCCAAGAAAAATCTTGGGCGGGATTCTCCGTTATCCGACACCGATATTGTAATATCGCAACGACGATCGGGCAGACGCCGAAATCGGGTCCGGCACCAGTTTGACGCCTGTCAGCCATACTCGGTCCAATCCAAAATAGCATCATTGCGCCACGTGCTGTTGCAACGGTGTTGGCGTGTCATCGGATGGCCCTCCTGTGATGCTCCGCCCCTGGTGGGCCAAGTTCCCGACTGCGCGTTTGACATGTGGTCAATGTGGTCGGGAACCCGACGTGGCGGCTGCGGACTGTGTCCAGCACTGCCACATTCAGCCAGGATCTGTACCGCTGGCTTGGGGGGGGGGGTGCTTTCGCGAGGGCTGGTGGGCGGGTGGCCAAGGAGCGGTCTGTGGGGTCATGTCCACGCACGGCTGGTGCCATGTTGCACGGTGCAACCGCTGCATGGGCAGCCAGGGACCCGGCCATTCTTCAGCCATTTTCGGAGTGAGAGCCAGGTTTTTCGCCCGGCACCGGTGCTAGCCCGTCACCAGACCCAGAAATGGCGCAGGTTTCGGCGTTGTGCAATGCCTGTGAATTCTCCGTTTGCACCGGCACTTAGTCGCTGAAACGGTGAATCCAGCCCCTTATTTCTGGTGTTGATAAAGAAAAATTAGATGAAAGGTGGACCTGCTCTTAATACAAGGGAATTTCGATTGAAAATGTTTGCTTGTCACCTAATCAGCTGTAGAAAATTGAAGGTGGAATGCTTTTCCACATCATATGTAATCAGCTGCAAAACTTCACATAAAAGCATGATACAGAAATGTGTTATGGCACGAGCTTCATGCATTTTTTAACCTCATTCTCTGTTTTAAAATTGTAACCATATGTCTGCTTCTGCAAACATGATAGAAATGGGGAAAACACATTGCAGAGCACCCTGAATCACACATAATAGCCATCGTCCACTTCTATTAGCATCACGTCCCACTGATCGTCCACTTCTATCAGCATCACGTCCCACTGATTGTCGAACAAGTCATTTTATAAATTGCGCTTTTACATCTGCAGAGAGTTCATCCACATTGAAAACCACATATGATGCTTATTAAGAAACCACCATCACTTGTTTGGACGAACCAGATGGAAATAAGCACTGTGGAATATCCTCTAGTAACTGGATGCTTAAAACATCAGTCAAAAGGAAAATTCTTGAGGACTCAATCCTCATTTCCCACAGAGCCTTTTCACAAAAGAGTCAGGTTGTATCCACTTGAAAGAGATGGAGGGACATAGCAACCCCGAGGAGCATGGATTTCTCAACCCTTCACCTCACAACTTCTAATGGCAGAAGACAGGGAGAGTAATGAGCTTCAACAAAACGAAAAAAAATGTAATGTTGTGCAACCTGAACTCAAACAATTGCACGGGTTACATGGGATAGCTTACACTGCAGTACAAATCCGTTATTGCCATGAAGGTTTCCACTCTTGTCATCAGCCTTCTGACGACACCATTTTGTTTTTATTATTCCTTTAAGGGATGTGGGTGTCATTGGCTAGGCCAGCATTTATTGCCCCTCCCGAATTGCCCTTGAGAAGGTGGTAGTGAGCTGCCTACTTGAACCTCAGCAATCCATATCATGTAGGTAATGCCCACAGTGCTGTTCGGGAGGGATTTTGACGCAGTGATAATGAAGTAATGGCTGATATAATTCCAAGTCAGGACGGTGAGTTGCTTGGGGAGTAACTTCCAGGTGGTGGTGTTCCTGTGTCTGCTATCCTTGCCCTTCCAAAAGACAGTGGTCTTGGGTTTGGGAAGTGCCGCCGAAGGAGCCTTGGCGAGTTCCTGCAGTGCAATGGTGCACACGGTTGTCACTGTTCAGCAGTGGTGGAGAGAGTGAATGTATGTGAATGGAGTGCCAATCAAGTGGGCTGCTTTGCCCTGGATAGTGTCAGCTTCTTGAGTATAGTGGGAGCTGCATTCATCCAGGCAATGTTATATTACACTTCTAACTTGTACCTTGTAGATGGTGGACAGGTTTTGGGGAGTCAGGAAGTGAGTCACTCGCTGTAGGATTCCTAGCCTATGACCTGCGCTTGTAGCCACAGTATTTATATGGCTGGTCCAGGTTAGTCTCTGGTCAATGGTAACCCCAGGATGTTGATAATAGGGCATTCAGCGATGGTAATGCCATTGAATGTCAAGGGGTGCTGGTTTAATTCTCTCTTGTTGAAAATGGTCATTGCCTGGCACTTGTATGGTGGTAATGTTATTTGCCACTGATCAGCCTGGTCCAGGTCTTGCTGCACTGCAGAACCGGAAGATCCTGCCGGGGGGGAATGGCTGGAAAATCGCACCCTAACTCCTGCAAATTATAGCATGCATTAATATCTGTCAACAGTTTTATGAAATATTTGGATATAGTAGGTAGTGCACGTCAGATTTATATTTACATACTGGGAAGGATTAAACTTCTTCAATTTTTTTTTACTGCAAAAATGCATAATACTCAGAAGCGTTGCAAGTTAATATCCTGAATTTACTTAACTCTATTCTGTTCCAGAATTAATAATTTACTTTGGCGATTATCTACTTTGTTGGTAATCCAATCATGAATTCATAGCATAAACTACAATTTATTAGAAATCTTGGGCAAAGTATACTTAGGGCGAGATTCTCCGCACTCCCGACGGTGCGGAGAATAGCGTGGCTCGTAAAATTTTACGGCCACGCTGTTCCGACGCCATCCCGCTATTCTCCCCCCCCCACGCCCAACTCCCGACACGAATCGCTGCCGCCGTTTTTTTACGGCCGGCAGCGATTTACAGCTGATAGATGGGCCGAGTTCCCAGCCCTTTACGGCTGTTTTTACGAACGGCAAACACACCTGGTCTGGCCGTTCGTAAAAGCGGCCGTAAACACTCGCATTTTATAACCATGGCACCGATTGGCACGGCAGTACCACGGCCGTGCCAAGGGTGCCATGGGCCCGCGATCGGTGCCCACCGATCGCGGGCAGCGGGCCCGATGCCCGTGCACTATTTGTCCTTCCGCCGCCCCGCAGTATCCATTCGCGGGGCGGCTGAGGGGCATCCCGGCCCGCGCATGCGCGGGTTTCGCGCAAATACGCGATGACGTCATCCGCGCATGCGCGGGTTGGAGTCTTCCAATCCGCGCATGCGCGGCTGACGTCATATGACGCGTCAGCCGGCGCTAACTCGGGCAAGCGGGCTTAACGAAATTCGTTAAGCCCGTGATGCCGGAGCTTACGGCGTCGGGCTGCTAGCCCCGACCGGGGACCAGAATCGGTTCCCGGTCGGGAAGGGGCGCACTGGCGTCAAACCCGCCCGGGTTTGAAGCCAGCCTTACGATTTCTCTCCATATGGGAGAATCTCGCCCTTAATGTCCCAAAATGGAGGGCTGGATTCTCTGTTTTTGGGACTATGTCTCCACGTCATCCTTAAACTGTGGCCTTTCATGCCAGACAAACTGGCGCGAAAGGGCCACTTTTTCCTAGCCCTGCAAGAGGCTAGCAGTGAACCAGTGTGAAACTAGCAGCTTTTGCTGCAGATACGCCCCCCCCCCCCCCCCCCCCCCCCCGCACTTCCGGGTCCGAGACCAAGCATGCGCACGGCGGCGGCCTCCAGCCACCGCCGTGCAGCCGGCATGGTAGTATCTCGACCAGCAGGACCATGTTAGACCCGCACCGTCCGGACTTTGGCCAGTCGGGAGTGGAGAATGGCGGGGCAGTCCTGCAGCAATGGCTACAGGTAGGTGATATGCGGCGCAGCATACTCTCCAAGTACGCTGCTTTTCGGGGCCTGGAGAATCGAGGAACCGGCGCCGGACCTGATTCCAGGCGGGGAAATGGATTCTCTGCTCTGGCGCCGGCCACGATTTCGGGGTCGGGGTGCGGAGAATCCAGCCCCAATTTCTTGCAGATTATAAAATAGCATATAAATTATACACTTTTTACACTGCCTGCAGAAGGTAGGGTCATTTCATTTCACATGTTTAGTCTCTAACTTTCAGAGCATGCCCGTCACCTTGGATGGCATGTATGTCAGTTGGCCACTCATTGACCAATCAGGAAAAGTCACAGCCGGGTGACTGTTTCTCTTAAAGTGCGGGATTCTGACCTCGATTTGACCCTGACTCAGAGGTGCTGAAGCTGCAGGGAAAATCCTACTGCTGTTGTCCATTTAGAACTTTTGCTTATGTTATACTCTGGTTTATTTTTCAATGGTAAATAACTATGGCAGAAAACTGCTTGAATTATTTTTATATACAATACTGTGTGTATGTTCATACTACAGATTTTAGCCATAAGTTGCTTTTGCTTTGCTTTTTTTGTTCGCAGAACTCTGTGCACAACTCAACTGTTATCACCTTTTAAATTGCAAAATAATAATAACCAAACCTGCTGTAATTCACAGGTTACGATTATCATCAGTAAGGCACAATTCTACGAACCCTTTCTTCTTTGGGTTGGCAGTCTTGATGGTATAGCTTTCCGGAATTCCCAAGAAGCCAATAGCACGTATTTCACGGTTTGACCACTCCTGGGAATACATCCGGATCTTAAAATCCCTGAGCTGTTCACACAGCTTTTCAGGTTATAGCTCTATTAGCCAACTTGCACACTAACTAGGAGTGCTCCTGTTTAGTTCTCTGCCAAGCAGGAAACTGACCTTTGCCTGAAAGTGATTTGCTTCTTCTCCTCACAATAATTCTTTATTCCTCTTTCTGTCTCTATCTGCTTTCACTCTGTACTTGAATCTGTGCGCCAATCATCTTCACCCTCCAGCTCTTCTGCTTTTATCTCTCAATTGTGTCTGCAACTCTCCTCTGTGTCTTACTGCCCCATGGCATTTGGTCTTAACTTCATTTTGTTAGTACTGCTTCTCGGTCAAGCATAGCCAGGTCACAAGGGCCAATATCTTATTATTCAACAAATTACAATTGATCCCTCGACAATTTATGTAAACTCTTAAAAGTTATTTTCAAACATTCTTAAAAACAGTTAATAATATTAATCTTCATTGTCACAAATACACTTACATTACCACTGCAATAAAGTTACTGTGTTACCAGTTGCCACATTCCGGCGCCTGTTTGGGTACACAGAGGGAGAATTCAGTTAGTCCAATTCACCTAACAGCACGTATTTCGGGACTTGTGGGAGGAAACCGGAGCACCCAGAGGAAACACACGCAGACACAGGGAGAACGTGCAGACTCTGCACAGACAGTGAACCAAGCCGGGAATCGAACCTGGTACCCTGGCTCTGTGAAGCAACAGTGTTAACCACTGTGCTGCCGTGCTGCCCCACCTTTTGAAGAGATTACAATTTTTTCTATTGTACTGCGTTGAAGTCAAACATTGTCACATTTTTTAATGAATTGTTGCATTGAATATAATAAAACCTTTTTACACTGCCTGCAGAAAGCAAAGTAGTAAATTGTTCAGACTACCAAACAATGGCACCGTTAACGTCTGTCATTTTATAACATTGAATTTATGGAAAAGACTTCACAGTCTCACAAAGTTGCAGTTCAAGTTCATCATTAAACATTCAATTCTGTCAAACAACATTTTCATCTTGGGAAACTTCTAGCTTCATTTAAAAACTAGCTGCTCTTTGAGTTGATGCTTACAAATACAGAGAAATGCAAAATATGTTTTTGCTGAGTTGTTCAGTTCCACATGAACAGCAGCAATTTTTATCAATTTGGACCTGGAGAAAATAAATTATAGAAAAAATACTAGAAAAATTATACTCCTCATGATCCCTGTGATCTGTGCCATAATTGCATTCTTACTTATTAGAACATAGAACATAGAACAGTACAGCACAGAACAGGCCCTTCGGCCCTCAATGTTGTGCCGAGCCATGATCACCCCACTCAAACCCACGTATCCACCCTATACCCGTAACCCAACAACCCCCCCTTAACCTTACTTTTATTAGGACACTACGGGCAATTTAGCATGGCCAATCCATCTAACCCGCACATCTTTGGACTGTGGGAGGAAACCGGAGCACCCGGAGGAAACCCACGCACACAGGGGGAGGACGTGCAGACTCCACACAGACAGTGACCCAGCCGGGAATCGAACCTGGGACCCTGGAGCTGTGAAGCATTTATGCTAACCACCATGCTACCCTGCTGCCCGTTATTATAATTATATTATTATTATTATAATGAAGATCATAATTGTTTGTTCCACTAACTTTTTGCAGGGTTTTCTTTCAGGCTCCAGTTTTATTTTTGATTTTCAAAAGTTGAAGGAAAACAAATCACTTATTCAGCATGTTTTTAAAAATTCTTTGTACAATAATGCTTTAATTTTCCGAGTGCCAATTATAATCAAAATGTACTCCTGAGGGCATAGATGGACATGATGGGCATTAAAAAACTCTCTGATTTTGACCCGAAATTTCGCTCCTAGGTAGCGGGAGTTTGAAATGTCGCAGCTTGTCGTGCTAGCCTTGGGAAGAAACTTATTCAAATGCGGGATCTTCACTCTGGGAAGAGGATGAGTGCAGGATGTAGTCAAGCCCACTGCTGCCAGACATAGATCAGAGACTGCCGATTGCTGAGGCAGGCTGCTTAAAAGGCCCACATTGGTTGTCTGGTACTTTGTCCCTGTTACTTTGTTAAATATTAGACCCTCTATTCATCATTCACACCACTCCCTTACCCCTTCACACCAATCCCATGCTACATTAGTGCAAGCCCATGCCCAAAGCCCTCCTTCTTTAACCCTTGTCACCCCAAGCCAACTTACTGTCAGCTCTAGCCAATTCTCATGGCCTCTTAGAGTCCCATGCCAACAATTGACCCATGCCAACAAAATTTTAACTCATGCCAACCCACACACCAGCCTTTGCCCATCCATTCTCCATGTCAACTTACCCAGCATTCTCCGTTGGCAGTCATCGGAAGCCGTGTTGAGATTAAATAAAATAAAGTCTAAATATCTATTAAAGCCTTTAATGAAAAGCACACATTCATGAAATCCCATTCAAAACATTTAAATCCCCTTATGTACTTATACCCTTATAGAAACAAACAGACTTGGATTCATAACCCCACATCAAGCTGATCCTTTAATAACCTAATTGAACTGTCAATTTAGGATCACCCTACTTTGGTAATAATAGTTTCAAAAGCAGCCAAGTCTTAATCATGATATAAATAATAGTTATTGGGGTAATGTCAGCAGACAGCAATTGTAACTGTGAGAGCAGAAGGTGTTTCAACTTCTATTGACACAGGCAGGCTTTTAAATAAACAAAATTACAGTGAAAGTGAAATAACTCCAGGGCTTGATTTTTTGCATCTCTTACTGATACATACAGGCTGTTTTTTAAAATTTTTTAAAGTGCTAAGGAATTAAACAACTTAACATCATGACAGTTCTGCAGACCTTATCCATCCTACAAAAACATTTATGACTCTACTAAAATTCAGTAACTCCTACACTGTGGTTTAAGACCCTTACTGCAGCAAGAATGGGTGGTTTAAAACTCAGCACTGATTTCAATTGGCTCTATTGAATTTTGGGTTTGCTGCATGTAAAAACCACACCCCTGCCTCCTGCCACCACCAATGAAAATGCGATCTGTCAGAAATGGGACCAGAACTTCCAGGTCTGGGTCCCACATGCGATTTTCGCAACTCCAAGAAATTCCAGGCCCCTATGTCTGCTTCTGAACCCTGATTTCATTGTAAAATGCATGACAAAAAAATCAAACAAAAAAAAAACTCTCATTCAGATCTTGTTATTAAACCTGCTATTAGTTACAGAGCACTAGCACAGCCAACACTTACATTGTTTGATCTAAATATGGTACTGCCCAATAACTGTGTAATACTATAGATAGTTTGAGCAATGCAGAACAATATCCTTATGTAACCTGTTGCCAATATCATGCAAGTCAGTTCTTTTATGAGTCCATTACTTTGTAAAACTTTTTATTTGAAGAAAATGTACAAATGAAACAACTGTACCAATGTGTCAAACTAATAATAAGATGTTGTTACATGCACTAAGCTAATCCCAAATATGATGAAAGCTTTAAACATTTCAAAACCATCACTTCTCCCACAATGTCAAGACAACCATCATAAGTTGAAGGAATTGTAAGTGCTTTACTATGACTTATTGTAAGGTCTGTAAAAGGAAGCACAAATTAGTGATTCGCAGGATGGAAAAATACAAATGTGGCCTTCTAGTGTGCCTTTCATTGTTACAAAAAGTGTATGGTATATATTTCATTTATTCACATTTACCTAAATACATTTCAGAAGCCGAGTCCCCCTGAAAAGCCCACATTTCCCATGGATTGAAGTGAAATCTGGGACACAAAAGCATTCAGAATTGTGTGTAGCATGCTTGAGAAAACAATAAGGCCATTTACTGTCCAGATTGTATTAAGAATTTCTACTATATGCCTGTGTCACATTAGAAAACAAATCAACATTAGTCATGTCATAAACTTTGCCCGAAACATCCAAAGAGCTTCATTCATAGATGGTTGTTTGCAGCAACAAGTAGGAACAATGAGTTATTGAAGTCAGTTCAAGCTAAAGCAGCAATCTTGAAACAAGCCATGAGAAAGTTATAAATACATACTTATCTATTTACTCTATGAAAGCTGAACCAATGCTCCTCTTCCCAAATGTACCCACTCTTTCTCCATAGTGGCTCATTGCTCAGGTTGTATAATTTGTGAAATTCTTTTCATGCCACACCTAAATGGACATTCTCCATGAGTGAGTAGGCTATTTGACAATGAAGAGTATGATTCAATCCTTATACCATACTTTTCTCACAATTAGTGCTCCTCTATTGGGTTCATCAATGCTCATAACCCTGTAAGGGCTCTCGGTCATGCTGATACTGCCCAATAACTAATCGCATGCTAGTGTGACCCAAAAGCACCGCTGGATCAATTTTCTTTCGTTAATTTTTTCCAATTAAGGGGCAATATTGCGTGGGCAATCCAACTTCCCTGCATATCTTTGGATTGTGGGGGTGAGACCCACACAGACACCGGGAGAATGTGCAAATTCCACACCAACAGTGACCCGGAGTCGGGATTGAACCCGGGTCCTTGCTGCCGTGAGGCAGCAGTGCTAACCACTGCACCACCGTACCACCCCCAACCCTGGATCAATATCAAATCTTTTATATCTATTATTTAAAATCTTTTGGGGGATATGAGTGTTATTGGCATGTTACAGGAAGCAAATAAATATATAGTACACTGCTTAGTAACTGTAATGAAGTCTCAATACTTCAATTGATTCCAAATCAATCCTTATGCATAAGAAAACTAATATGCCATGTAGCTCTGGATCAGTTAACAGCATGCTCACCTCAGAGTCACAAGCTTCTGGGTTCAACTCCCACTCCAGGTCTTGAGCACAAAAATGATAGTTAGCACTGCAGTTCAGTATTGGGGGTGCGCCACTCTATCAAAAGCTTTTGGATGAGACGCTAATGGAGGACCCATCTGCCTGGCCTAGTGGATGTTAAAGATCCTTTGACACTTTTTCAAAGTGAGAAGATGGTTATCCCTGATGTTCTGGCCAATATCTAACAGCCCCGACAACAACAAAAAAAACAATTATCTTGCCTTTATCACATTGTTGGTTCTGTGAGTTTGCTGGGCGCAAATTGGCTGCCATGATTCCTACATTACAAGAGTGACTATGCTTCAAAAGTACTTAATTGGCTGTAAGGCACTTTGCGACATCCAGTGGTCACAAAAAGTTTGATATATATGAATGTTTTTTCAAATCCTGCTTTAGTAGGTTGCCATGTATGCTTTCAATTAAATTATGAAAAATAAACAAACCAATAATGTGACATGATGCAATACAAGAGCTATAATCATTTTTGTAAATGAAATAAATGAAAACTGTAGACAGCTGATATGTACTTTCTGATCTCTGAACTATGGCCATCAATGTTCTGAGGCTTTTCGAGAGAAGATGGTGACTGTCACAGCATTGTTGATTAGAATGCTGTCTGATATCATCAATACATTTAAATTAACATCTTGTGATTCCTTTGCCATTTTTTCTGCTTCACTGTACCATTTTATAAGTTGTCAAACCCCTCCATGGTAGTAAGTGCTGTTGCGGGGGCTGATTTAGCTCAGTTGGCAGAACAGCTGGTCTGTGATGCAGAGCGGGAACAACAGCGCAGGTTCAATTCCTGTACCAGCTGAGGTTATTCATGAAGGCCCCACCTTCTCAACCTTGGCCCTTGCCTGAGCTATGGTGATCCTCAGGTTAAATCACCACCAATCAGCTCTCCCCCTCAAAGCGGAAAGTAGCCTATGGTCATTTGGGACTGTGGTGACTTTACTGGTCTCGGTGTGTGCCTTGCATGTAGAATCCTCATTAGCTAAAGCTGAGAATAAGATATCCTTTGAATAAATTATTAACGGTGGAATTATTATTGTTTATGCCTGGGCCAAACCTTGATTGAAAAACCTAGATCAACCATAATTTATTAATTTTATGAACTTTGTACGAACATTTGGCATGGAAATGAAAGGATTTTTGTTTGGTTTTCTCTGAAACATTTATTGAGAATTGTGAACATCTGGTACAAATATTTAGCTTAGACAGTTAGTGTTAACATATTTTGATTTACTGGCAAACTCTGGACATTTGTAATTCATTTTGGGATGAATGTTATGTTGAACATATTCAATGTTTAAATCAGCTAAAATAGTGAAATGGTACAGTGTGCTGATAATTTACAGTATTTAATCAGAGTAGCAAATAATTTCCAAGTTCTGCTTCAAAGGCAGAAAACAAATGCATTTTATGGACTTTGTGTGGCATTGCAGCACATTATTAGATGATACCAAAATAATTGCAATACAAATTTATTACAAGGCTTTTTCACCAGCACCAACCAAGGACAAGGGCAGCAGACACATGGAATCACCACCATCTGCAAGGTTCCTTTCGAGTCTTATGATCCACATAGAAACCAAATATATGAGGGAAGGCAAGTGATGAGGAGAACACAAAGAGTCCACAGAGGGATACATTCAGGTTAAGTAAGTGAGCAAAAACCTAACAGGTGGAATATAGTGCAGGGAAATGTGAAATTATGCACTTTAGTAGGAAGAATAAAGGAGCTGAATATGATTTAAATGGAGAAAGACTGCAGCACGGAGGGATTTGGCGGGTCCTCGTGCATAAATCACAAAAAGCTAGCATGCAAGCTCAGCAGGTAATAGGGAAGATAAATAGAATGTTGGCCTTTATTTCAAAGGGAATAGAATATAAAAATAGGGAAGTCCAGCTGAAACTTTACAAGGCAATAGTTGGACCACACCTCCAATACTAGATTTTTGGTTCCTTATCTAAAGAAAGATATACTGGCATTGAAGGCAATACAGAGAGGTTTCACTAGGTTGATCCTGGGCATGGAGGGGTTTTCATTTGAGGAGAGGTTAAGTACGATAAGACTGGAGAATTATCAGCTAGGCTTAACAGGGTAGATGCTGATAGGTTGTTTCCTCTCGTCAAAACGTTTAGGACCAAAGGACATGAACTCAGAGAAAGGGCCGCCCATATGAAACAAAGATGAGGAGGAATTTCTTTCACAGGATGTAATGAGTCTGTGGCATTCTTTATTGCAGAGGTCTGTAGAGACAGTGTCATTAAGTCTGTTCAAGGTTGAAATAGGCAGATTTATAATTAGTATGAGAATCAGGGTTATGGGGATAAGGTAGGAATGTGGAGTTTAGGATTATCAGATCAGTCATGACCTCATTGAATGGTGGAGCAGACTTGATGGACCGAACGGGCTACACCTGCCCCTACGTCTTACGGCCTAATAACTTCAAAGAAACATATTAATTCCCAGTGGAAGGCTGGAAATCAAGACATGCAATTCCTTTAAGTTTTACATATTTTACTGGAACAAATAAACTAAAGCCAACATTGACGAAACATTACTCAGTAAGAAACTAATACTCTAAATTACAGAAAAGACATATGCTTATTTAACCTTCCAGTATAATGGAAAAACCCATGCTTTAGTTATACTTCATAACCTGCTGTCCGCAGAATCATTCTTTTTATAGGAACCAATCCAACATTATCCCCAGCTTCCAATGAGTTGATTTTTTTAATGTCGCTGGGTCATAATATCAAGTGATTATCAATAGACACTTGTCTCAGTTTCTGAAGATATCCTGAAATGATGACTAGCAATAAAGCCTATTGTCACCAGTTCCTTCCTCTGGCCATGCGAGGACAAATCTTTCTGAGATTCCAATGGGGGTGCAAATCTTTGACCAAAGATCATCTTCCCTCCTGCATTCTACCATGCTTTCCACAGAAAAGACACCCTCTCCTCCCCGCTGACCACAATTGCTGCAGCCTTTTGTCTCATTGTGAGACCCCTCTCTATCCAAATCTCAAAGACAGAAGCTGGATTCTCCATTTGGGAGATTATGGACTGGATTCTCCGATCGTTGACGCCAAAATCGCTTTCGGCGATTGGCCGGAGAATCCGTTTTGGCACCGAAATCGGGGGCGGTGCTGCTTTTCAGGTGCTCCGCCCCCTCAAAAGCGGCATCATCGCTGAGTACACCGCGCACCATTGGGGCGGCCTCAGGACGTCTCCTGAGGCTCTTCCCCGATGCTCCGCCCCCGATGGGCCGACCTCCCGACGGTGTAGAACACATGTGCTCAGTTTATGAGGGCCTCGTGTGGCGGCTGCGGACTGTGTCCAGCGCTGCCACAGTCGTGGGGGGGGGGGGGGACGTTCTGCTGGCCAGGGCGGGGCTTCGGCAGCGCTTGGGGACTGGTGGGGTTGTTCTGGGGGTGGTGAGGGGGTTACAGGGGACACTATCTGGCAGGCTGGGTCCGCACGTGGCCGGTACCATGTTGTTCAGCGCAACCATTGCTGGTCACCACCATGCGCATGCGAGGCCATGGACCCGACAATTCACCGTTCGTATCTGCAGGTAAAGCAGTTGGCGTGGCTTCTAGCCCCCTAGCAGGCGGAGCATCGGTGTGGGGGCAGATCCTGCTTTTTGGTCATAAGACTAGCAACTTGCTCCGGACATAACCTCAAAATTGGAGAAACCAGCCCTATGTTCTCCCACCGGAATCAAATTTCAACAGTTTTACAATTGCTTTGAGGTCATAAAGCGGGATGCAATTCAGTGTTCCATGCCATGCGAATATGCAGTGAACATACCCACAGGTGCTTCTCCCACACCTACTTCACTGAACATATTCTTCTATTTCTTTTCCCCTTGTATGTTAACCAGTTTCCGCGTTAAATGCATCTAAACAAAATGAGTCTCGATATTTATTTGAAAAAGATTAAATGATTGTTTGGTGCTGTCAGTGCAATTTAGCCTGAGCAAGGCTCTGAGCCAAAATATTCATTCCAGGTCAAGAGAGAGTTTTCCTTCAAAAACTGCTGTCATGTAACTTGCTGGAAGAGAACAAGCAAGGGTTTTCAGCAAAGATGAGAAAAGCATAAGCCTGAGGTTCTTTAGCAAACATGCACCCCACCCTCATTATTGATCTGTGAGGGAGATTTAATAACTCCAAGAACTGAACTCAGGGTGGGAATCCTCAAAAGCCATTTAAAGCTTTTGTTCGGTGATGATGTTGCACAATGTATTTGCTTTACTCCTTTTTTGCTTTGTAAGTATGCAACCGATAGTCCCTATGGTTACATTTTATACTAATACATTCTGGTGTATTGTAACAGTGATACCACAGCATTATATCTCCACTTTGTTTAATCGGTGTGGCAGCAGGAACATAAGTATAAGTCAGCTTGTTACGATGAAGCAGTTGCAGTCCCTGGCACGAGTCAATCCTTTAACTACACCATTAATTCCAACTGAACCTACCTATTTATGTTGGGTTTTGTGCCTTTTTGGCTTCGCATTCGTAAAGTTGAAAATTGCTTGTGTTGCAGAAATGTACACCTAGTTCAGTGAGCTGTATTGAACACATGAACTCACGTTATCAATTCACAAGAAAAATGTTCATCAACTTAACATTTTATAGAAAATGGCAAACTTATTTGGTCTCACAGACTCCGATTTTTCTGTTTAATGCTGTGTGACAGCTGTCAGCTGCCCACACCGGTGTCACTTGTTTTTTCATCTGGCCATGCAAGCCATCTAATAATATTCCGAGAATTTAGGAAAATATATTGTCATGGCCGTACAGGGCCACAGCAAAGGCAAAATAGGACTAAAGTATTCAAGGATTTTGCTTCCAATTTTGGATTAAGTGAACCATAATATTCCGAGAATTTAGGAAAATATATTGTCATGGCCATACAGGGCCACAGCAAAGGCAAAATAGGACTAAAGTATGCAAGGATTTTGCTTCCAATTTTGGATTAAGTGAACCGTTCTTTACCCCTGTCTGTTTATTCAGTTGTCCAGCAATACTAATGAGCTATGTCAGCACAAGTGGAGCAAACAAGCAGTGACAATTACAAACCTAAATACAAAAGTTCTATTTAGAGCAATTAACAAAATTGTACATGTTGCTCTACTTTCATCCTTGCTAAGTGCACAAATTTCCTTTCAGCAATGGGTGACTGGAGTTCGTTTTAAAGCCGGAAAGGAAAGCTCTCTGCTAAAATAGTTGATGGTATTACATTTTCACCATTTTAACTTTACTATCAAAGCCACAAGCAAAAAATGCGTTGAAAATAAGTTGCAGGAGAAAATAAGATTTATAACTGTGCTGCATGCACATCAGTGCAGTCAGATCTTTGCAAAGAAATTCTCACAATTATTTTGAATATTGTTTACAGTTGAGAGCTCCTTTTTTTACTGTTTATTTCTTTTTGAAAAATACTGATTGGATACATTTATTTCGCAATGTGTTCTGTCATGAGATACTTCTGAAGAAGGGTCTAATTGTGCTCCATCTGGTTACTGTGCTGTCATTCATTTTGAGTTGTAAGGCTAGAAAATAACAATAGGCTGGGTTTTCCATTTGGGGTAGGAACCCTGACAGCGGGACCAGATGCGTGTCCCAATCCCGCACTGTGTCAGGAAGCCACGCAACAACAGCTTTTGTAGGATTGACCAATTAGTGGCCAGACGGCATGCTCGCTGTCCAATTAAGGGTGGAAGGCAGGCTGCTGGGACTGGAGGCTCCCTAACAATGATGCACCGGTAGTGTCACTGAACTAAGTGAGAGTTGCTGATTCCGGTAGAGAGAGAAGAAGGAAGAGAGAGTGCCTCAAGATTGAGGCGTTCCCTGAAGACCAGTAATAAAATTTAAACTAAAAAAGGGCACAGCCCGCTGGTCATGATTGTGGCGGGACCCGATGGCAATAGAGTGTGAGGGTTACATGTTGCATCAAAAGCGGCACCCATCCCACCTCCTGTCTGGAGGCTGTCTTGTTTAACTGGCTGTGGTTCAACCACAGTGTCGATCCTGTTGGCCAACCAGCCCCTTTGTCACCTCAGGTGGCTACCCACCACTTGCAGGTGGCCGTTTCGTCTTCGACCCAGTCTTCTCAAAAATAATAGGGCGAGGGATAGTATTGACAGGTAGGAAATTCAATGCCAGTCCATTTCCAGTCCCACTCCAACTGCACGCCAGATTAGAGGCTATTCAAGTCAATGGCAGAAGCTTAGGTTTAGTTTTGCTCAACTCATCACAACTCAGGCGGGTTTATAAAGGGCAGGTAATATACTCCACCACTCTACTGCACCAGCAAATTCTCTCCCCAATCTCCTTTCTAGATCCCAAAGAGAAAATGCTGGAAAATCTCAGCAGGTCTGGCAGCATCTGTAGGGAGAGAAAAGAGCTGATGTTTTGAGTCTAGATGACCCTTTGTCAAAGCTATAAGACAGAGGAAGTGGGAAATATTTATACCGTGGAGTGGGAATGAAAGATGAGTCATAGCCACAGAAACCCAGGGAAACGGGGTTCTAATAGCCACAGAAACCACGGGGAAATAGTGCAAATGGCAGTCTCCAGAGAGAACAAAAGTGAAAGGCCAAACAGCAGGGAAACTAACATCAGAGGGTAAACTGTGACAGATGTAGGTGTGGGGGAGGGGAAGGGGGAGCAAAGGGGAGAAAGGGTAAGGAAAGGTGGATAAGATGGGGGGGGGGGGTAAATATATATAAAGAAAGACAAGAGAGAAAGAAATGGTAAAGGACAGTTAAAATGAAATGGGATGAAAACAAAGGGGTCGAGGTGGGGTAGAGCTAATCATCTGAAGTTGTTGAATTCAATGTTGAGACCAGAAGGCTGTAGTGTGCCTAACCGGAAGGTGAAATGTTGTTCCTCCAGTTTGCGTTGAGCTTCACTGGAACATTGCAGCAGGCCAAGGACAGACATGTGGGCATAGGAGCAGGGTCTTGTGTCAAAATGGCAAGCAACGAGAAGGTCAGAGTCCTGAATGCACACAGACCGAAGGTGCTCAGTAAAGCGATCACCCAGACCGCATTTGGTCTCTCTAATATGGAGGAGACCCTTTCTAGATCGTAGTACAATGATCAGATCAGTGAGGTCCTGAACGTAGAGCAAACCAGCTGGGTGAGATCGATGGGATGAAAGCTCTTTATTTCACTCTTGCCTTCTTGTTGCTTATTTCCACAACTGTATTTCTGTGCCTCTGTTACTGGGTAATTTCTTTGACTCGCCGCACATGAAGAAGGAGTCAAAATGCTACTGTTGGGAAATTGCAGGCAGTGAGCTTGTGAATTTCCATTGTGCATTCATGACAATGTTCAAAATAATATATTGTCAGATACATCCAAAATATTTCAGGAGACAAACAGCTGATCTTAACTGAATTGAAAGCTGGTGCTGTGTGAAGGAAAATGATGAAGCATTTCAGCAGCAGCAGAATTATACTCTGATTGTAGACCAGTTGATACTATCAGGGCATTATTATTGAATCTTAGGCTCCTCATCACAGCAGAAATGTACAGCAGGAGGAACAAAATCTTCTCACCTGCACATGAACCAGTTTATTCTGTACCAGGTCAGAGTTAGACATTTAAAAGATTTTATTCTGGTGTACCATAGCGATATAAGGTGACCTTGTCTCCTTTCTTTTTCCAGCTCTTTAGATCATAAACCAACAATTAATCAGCCATCAAGCCATAATAAAAGCTGTTGAAAGAATGTATAAACTGATGGTCCACCTTATTTCAGTAACATACAGAGGCATGCTCTAGAATACTCTGTATTTGGTTTCATATAAACTGTTACAAATAAGACCATAAGACATAGGAGTAGAGTTTTTAAAAAAATAATTTTTATTGAAAAATGTTGTATTTATATAACAACAACGAACAGCAATAAAATACCAACAATAACAATAACAGTCATAAACATTCGCCCAACCTCAATGAACAACAAAACATATTAACCAAATTAAATTAACACAATATTAAGTTAAATAACCATAGAAAAAATAGAAAAAAATAAAGAACACCCTCCGCTGCTATTGACCAAGATACCTATCTTTGAGTCAGAAAGTCCAGAAAAGGCTGCCATCGTTTATAGAACCCATGTACTGATCCTCTCAGGGCAAATTTGACCCTCTCCAATTTTATAAATCCCGCCATGTCACTGATCCAGGTCTCCACACTTGGGGGCCTTGCATCCTTCCACTGCAGCAAGATCCTCCGTAGAGTTAGGCCACTCGACCCATCGAATCTGCTCCGCCATTCAATCATGGCTGATATTTTCTCATCCCCATTCTCCTGCCTTCTCCCATAACCCCTGATGCCCTTATTAATCAAGAACCTATCTATCTCTGTCTCACAGACACTCAGTGATTTGGCCTCCACTGCCTTCTGTGGCAATGAGTTCCAAAGATTCACCACCTTCTGGCTGAAGAAATTCCTCCTCATCTCTGTTTTAAATGATCATCCCTTTAGTCTGAGATGGTGTCCTCTGGTTCTAGTTTCTCTGACAAATGGAAACATCCTCCATACCTCCACTCTACCCAGGCCTCGCAGTATCCTGTAAGTTTCAATAAGATCCCCCCTCATCCTTCTAAACTCCAACGAGTACTGACCTAGAATCCTCAAACGTTCCTCATACGACAAGTTCTTCATTCCAGGGATCATTTTTGTGATCTCCTCTGGACCCCTTCCAAGGCCAGCACATCTTTCCTTAAATACGAGGCCCAAAACTGCTCACAATACCCCAAATGAGGTATGACCAGAGCCTTACACAGCCTCATAAGCACCTCCCTTGTATTCTAGCCCTCTTGTCATGAATGCTAACATTGCATTTGCCGACTGAACCTGCACATTTCCCCATTTAGAAAATAGTCTATGCCTAAATTTCTCCTTCCAAAGTGCCATAACCTCACACTTCTCCACATTGTTTTTCATTTGCCACTTCATTACCCACTCTCCTAGCTTATCCAAATCCTTTAGAGCTCCCTTGCTTCCTCAAAATCATCTGTCCCTCTACAGATCTTTGTATCATCTGCAAACTTAGCAACAGTGCCTTCAGTTCCTTCTTCTAGATCATTAATGTGTATTGTGAAAAGTTGTGGTCTCAGCACAGACCCCATAGGCACACAACTAGTCATGGGCTGCCATCCTGAAAAAGACCCCTTTATCCCCACTCTCTGCCTTCTGACAGTCAACCTATCCTCTAGCCATGCCAGGATCTTACCCTTAACACCATGGGCTTTTAACCTATTTAACAGTCGCCTATGCGGCACCTTGTCAAAGACCTTCTGGAAATCTAGATAAATCACGACCACTGGTTCTCCTTTGTTTAACTTCCTTGTTAACTCCTCAAAGAACTCTAACAGATTTGTCAGACATGACCTCCCTTTGACGAAGCCGTGCTGACTCAGTCCTATTTTATCATGCACTTCCAAGTGCTTTGCGATCTCATCTTTAATAACAGACTCTAAAATCTTACCAATGACCGATGTCAGGCTAACCAGCCTATAATTTCTCGTCTGCTGCCTCCCTCCTTTCTTATACAGTGGTGTTACATTAGCCACTTTCAAGTCCTCTGGGACCCTTCCTGCCTCCAGTGATTCCTGAAAGATCATTACCAATGCCTCCACAATTTCCTCAGCTATCTCATTTAGGACCCTGTGGTGTAGTCATCCGGTCCAGGTGACTTATCCTCCTTCAGATATTTCAGTTTCCGCAGAACCTTCTCCTTAATAATGGTCACTGCACTCACCTCTGTCCCCTGGTTCTCCTGGAGCTCTGGCATCCTACTTGTGTCTTCCACCGTGAAGACTGATGCCAAGTAACTATTCAGTTCGTCTGCCATTTCTTTGTTTCCTATTATTACTTCTCCAGCCACATTTTCCAGTGGTCCAATGTCTATTTTTGCCTCTCTCTTTGCTTTTATATATTGAAAAAAACTCTTCCTATCTTCTTTTATATTACTAGTTAGCTTGCACTCATACTTCATCTTCTCCCCCCTTATTGCATTTTTCAGTTGTCCTCTGCTTACATTTAAAGGCTTCCCAATCCTCTGGCTTCTCACTAATCCTCGCCACTTTGTCAGTTTTTACTTTAGCTTTTATGTTGTCCTTGACATCCCTTGTCAACCATGGATGCCTTCTCCTCCCCTCAGCATGTTCCCTCCTCCTTGGGATGAATTTCTGTTGTGCCTCCCTAATAACCCCCAAAGCCTCCTACCATTGCTGTTCCACTGTCTTCCCTGCTAGGCTCCTTCTCCAATCAACTCTGACCAGCTCCTCCCTCATGTCTTTGTAGTTACCCTTATTTAATTGTAATACCGTTGCAGCTTCTCCCTCTCAAACTGCAGGGTAAATTCTATCATATTGTGGTCACTGCTCCCTGAGGGTTCGTTCACCTTAAGTTCCCTAATCAAGTCTGCCTCATTACACATCGCCAAATCCAGAATTGCCTGTTCCCTCGTCGGCTCTGTCACAAGCTGCTCCCAAAAAACATTTCTTAGACATTCCACAAATTCCTTTTCTTGGGATCCACAAACAAACCTGATTTTGCCAGTCCACCTTCATATTGAAGTCTCCCACTATTATTCTAATATTGCCTTTTTTACATGTCTTTTCTATCTCCTGATTTATTTTCTGCCCCACATCCTGGCTACTGCTCGGGGGCCTTTATATAACTCCCATTAGGGTCTTTTTACCTTCGCAATTCCTCAACTCTATCCACAGGGATTCTCTGCCTTCTGATCCTATATCACTCCTTGCTATTGATTTAACTTTATTGCTTACTAACAATACAACACCGCCTCCTTTGCCCATCTGCCTGTCCTTTCAATAGGACAAATATCCTTGGATATTTAGATCCCAGCCCTGGGGCAAAATTCTCCGACCCCCAGCAGGGTCGGAGAATCGCCTGGGGGCACCTACTCCGGGACCCTCCGTCACGCCGGGTAGGGGAGAATGCCGCCCCTGATCCCCTTGCAGCGACGTCTCTGTGATGCCCACAGCATCGTACTGGCCAATTTCAATGTGTGCGACAAGCTCATTTACCTTGTTCCATTTACTGCGTGCATTTAGGTACAACACCCTCAATCCTGCATTGACCACCTTCCCTTTCACACTCTCCTCAGTCACTGTACCCTGTACTGTGGCACTTTTTGATTTTTGACTGTGGTTTCTCTGCCTTACACTTTTCCCCTTACTGCTTTTTGTTTCTGGTCCCGTTTTACTTCCCTCCGACTTCCTGCATCGGTTCCCAAATGTGTAATTATGTTATTACAGATTTTAACGATAACTGTTTGTTTAACGATAACTGTTAGGGGCAGCACGGTAGCACAAGTGGATAGCACTGTTGCTTCACAGCACCAGGGCCCAAGGTTCGATTCCCGGCATGGGTCTCTGTCTGTGCGGAGTCTGCACGGTCTCCCCGTGTCTGCGTGGGTTTTCTCCGGGTGCTCCGGTTTCCTCCCACAGTCCAAAGACTAAAGGTTAGGTGGATTGGCCATGATAAATTGCCCTTAGTGTCCAAAACAGTTAGGAGGGATTATTGGGTTACAGGGATAAGGTGGAAGTGAGCGCTTAAGTAGATCGGTGCAGACTCGATGGGCCGAATGGCCTCCTTCTGCGCTGTATGTTCTATGAAAGACCTATGGCTATTTTCAAACCTTTACACCTCTCCGAAGCGGCCGTTGAAAGGTTCAGTGATGAGTGGGGGGTAGGGAGAATTCGGTAGGAGGCCCAAAAATAATTTTCACGCCAGCGCATATATTTGGCAGGATCTTCCGCTGGTGCCCGCCATGGTGGATCGGCGAACCCACTGGAGGATGGCACAAAATAATTTTCATCCCGTTAATGGGATACTGGTGAAGATCTGAGCACTCATGCCTGAAGCTCTACAGCAACAGTGGAAAAGCACTCAGTGTTAAACATGTCTGGAGCAACCTGGCGTGCAGATGTCAGGATTCACCTGAATGATGCCTGAGGCTCCATTCCAAGCTCATGATGGAGAAAGCTGGCAACCCTGGATCCCGAAACACCACAGCGGTGAGTGTGGGGGGGCTTCTGATGGTGGACCTTCCAGATTTGGTGTCCTGGATGTGGTCCACCTTCCAACCTCAGAACGTTGCTGTAGATCAATCCTCTTTCCCAGGAGGTTCATCTTCCGGTCTGAGTGTTCCCGGAGATCCATCTTCATCTCCTGGCATGGTATAAGGCGCAAAACACCTGGCTGCCTAGTTAATGCGGTCGGGCCATAAGAAATGGCATGTTTCCGGCCAGCCTGTACAGCGGGAAACATTGCTCATTCTCACCCCTGCCATGGAAGAATTCCACCCATTTTTCAAAAGTAAGTATGGTCAGAAAACAAGACCCCTTTCTGTACCATCGAAACCTTGTCAGACTCGTATCTCTGGAGCTGGCTATGGAGAATCATTAAAATGCAAAGGACTCCTCTAGAGATGTCCATTATACCTTCTAAAAAGTTGTGAAACGCCATTGGCTTCTGGGAGAACAAGAGACTGGAAGGGACTTCAAAGGACCATAGTGATTCCTTGAAAATTAATACAGCAGCCACTTTTATGTTTTTTGAGCTGGATGAAGTGTGGCAACATGAAATGGCAGCTTGCAGCTTTCAGCTGAAAGAGCCAGGTGCCTCCAAGAAGAACATTGAAAGACATCCAAGGGGATTTCTCTCTCTGCCACTGGATGTCGAAGAGAAAGGGGTTAACAGGTCAACTGCTGTTCTGTTGAGGAGAGTCCAGGAAATCTTCAAATGTTATAACCACAACTATTGAGGAACAAGAGACCTTCTCGCTCTCTCTCCCAGAACTTGCTGCTCGACCTGCTGAACCCACATGAAAAAGGCGATCACTGTTAAGTCGACTGCAGAAGCCATCACAGCTGCTAAACTGAACATCTAGGTTCAACCCCTTCACTTCAGAAAGAACAAATTCAAATAATGGGCCCACAACGAGACCTCACAGAGACTGATTTGAAATCTCCTCTTAATCTTGTTTTTAATCTTTGTACCTGGATTTTACTCAATAATGTCCTCGCTTCATCCTAAGTAACCTTCAGTGGTAGTTTTGTAATAAAGTAACCTTTATCTTGTTCAAGACTAAAGCTTGCCTGCTATGTTATTTCCAATTTGAGCAACTCAGAAATTGAAAGGGTGCAACATACACCCCCACACATGAACTCTTAGTTTGCAGACCGTTTTGAGGAAACGCCTTTTATATGGTCGTGACGCATTGAAGAAAAAAATTACATTTACTTAAAAGTAGCATTTTTTAATTCTTTAAATAGTATAGAGAATTCCTGTAACTATTTAAGGGGAATAGTTTTGGATGAATCATCTCCCATGTACTAAGTTTGGCGTCAGCTAGCTATGGTGGTGAGGTGAATTCCTCGAGAGATGACATTTGGGGAAAAGCAATATTCATAACAGAAAAGCCAGCATTGTGTTGAGAGTAACTTATCATTTGAATTAATTCCCGCACTGTAACATTGTAGTCAATTATTGACATGTACATATTACTCTTAGCGGTCAGTTTGTTGTTGTGTATGTAATTATTTATTTTGACAGCAAGGGAAGACCAGCAGTCTTACAACAGTTTGTCCAGGCATGTGATGCACTCAAGTGCTGGTGTGCCTTTACCACAGAGGGAATCCTTCAACTTCCATATCTATTGCTAATTACGTTACACAATTTCAAAATATTACCTGGTTTCAAAATATAATTTAAAGGCTGGCACAGTAACTGTTTTGATTGCTCTGGATGAAACATTATTGCAAAGTCCCATCTGCACCAAAAATATTTTGTGGCGCTACTTAAAAGTGAGGGAGTTGCCAAGGTCCTGGTCCGTATTGACTCCTCAGCTAATGATCTGATCATTATCTCATTGCCATTAGACTGCCGTGCATAAATTAATCTGCCTTGGTTTCCCAAATTCTAATGGTTTCCCAAATTCCCAAACAGTGACACTTGAAAAGTACTTAACTTAGTTGTTAAGTGCACTTTTTTATGCTTCTTACCCTTTTATACAGAAGGGTTCAACTGCACCGGATGTTGGGGATATAAAGCTGAATTGTTACTATCAGTACTCGCTGCTACAAGTCCTACTGGATGGTGGCATGAGCTGTTAACAAAGTGTAAGTCAAAACAGTGCCTACTGATTGACTTTGTTTGCTTGACAGATGTTCGAGAACAAGAATGCTGACAAAATGGGCTGATTTTTCGTGTTTTGGACAAGAAAGCAGAGTCTGGACTGTCCCTGATCCCGAGCCCACTCCCGGAGCGAAACATCGGAGCAGGAGTACATCAGTAGAAACAGTCACTGATCTAGTACTTTTGTAGAGTTTCCCTTTAACTAGCATAGAGAGAGGTTCCCCACCCTTATTGGTTGACAGGCAGTTCCTAGAGACTCAATGGCCAATTAGTCATGTTTCAGTTTAAGATGCAATCAAGGATAAGTAACGGAGAGGACGTTTCAACATGGTGGTCTTCTCTCGCTAGTGCTTTTTTAACCTTTGAAAAAACAATAGAAAATGCAGTCTGGCCACCACTTTCCAGGTGGAGGTGAGTGGGGAATGCTCGACGTGGTGGCCTTTAGCAGCATCCACACCCAAGCATGCAAAGCAGGCTTTTCAGCCTGACTGGAACACTGATCCTTGGCCTGCCACAGGGTGCCTGCCTTCAGGCAGTTCAACTTTCCGCATTGTTTCGGAAAATTGGAGGCCAACTAGAATATCCTCCTACACAGTAGGAATACTGTGACATAGAACATGCAGTGCAGAAGGAGGTAATTCGGCTCTTCGAGTCTGCACCGATCCACTTAAGCCCTCACTTCCACCCTATCCCCATAACCCAATAACCCCTCCCAACCTTTTTGGTCATGAAGGGCAATTTATTAATGCCAATCCGCCTAACCTGCACGTCTTTGGACTGTGGAGGAAACCGGAGCACCCGGAGGAAACCCACGCAGTCACGGGGAGAACATGCAGACTCCTCACAGACAGTGACCCAGCGGGGAATCAAATCTGGGACCCTAGCGCTGAGAAGCCACAGTGCTATCCACTTGTGCTACCGTGCTGCCCTTGTGACCTTCTATGTCTGCTTCCTTGTGGTCTGTTGGTGTTTAACGCAATACCAAGCCTAGTCCTGCTTTAGGAGTTGTTGTAGCAGTTCATTGATGTGTGCACGATTGGACAGCAACTTACCCAATGATTGACCATGCTCACGAACCCTTGAAGCTCTATAACATTAAGGAGAAGTCGGAAACTCTTGATGGTTGAGGTTTTCTGGAAATCTGCCTTGAAGGCAGAGGTGTGAACAGTATGGCAGAATAAGATTTAAGGTTTCGAGAGCTTATTATTGTGTAAGGCCTGGGGCCTGTAAGCATAATACTGTCACACCCTGATGCTATGCTCTGAAGTAGAGGATCTACGAATGAGAATATCATCCACATGGCAGATACTCCTTTCCAGCCCGACCAGAATGCACTGAAGCAAGTCCAAATGGTAAGTGATTCAAACAATAGTTCCCAAAGGGTGTGATGAATATTCTTAGTTGTTTGGTTTCCCTGCCAGGATTTACTGTTTGTATCCAGTTCAGTGAAAGCTGTGCTTCTTGCGAGCGTCGCCAAGCTTTTGTTGAAAGTGGGGTGGATCTCTCTTTCTATGGCCTTGCTGAGGTCTATGCAAATGCATAGTTAGGATTCAGTACAGAACCATGCCTAAGCTCCAAAATGTGGCTGGCATTACTGTCGACATCACACCGCACTTAAAATGGCGTCAATCTCATATTTAGCATTTTTCAGAAGGGATGTGGGCCAATGGCAAGTATACAGGCTGGGATTCTCCAAGCTCCCACTCCGCAATCGCGCCCGGCGGATTGGCCCTCCCCCGACTGTGGTGGTGCTGGACTGAGTCTGCAGCCGCCACGGCGAGTTCCCTACGGGTGAGACCAGGAGAAACCCGCGGCTTCGGGAACTTGACCGGTCGGGGGCGGAGCATCGGGGGTGGGCCTCAGGCAACATGCTGAAGCGCTCGATACGGCACTCGCTGTACTCTCTGAGTATGCCGCTTTGGAAGGGGCAGAGCATTGCGAAAGACACAGGCCATTAATGAAAGAAATCAATACTTTTTCCAGACTCCTGAAGACTGAAATATGAGTCAAATATCAATAAAGTCTTTGGAGGTTGCCATATAGTCATTTACATTCTGGGCAGGATTCTCTGACCCCCCGCCGGGCCGGAGAATCACTGGGGAGAGGGGGGGGGGTGCCGGCGTGAATCCCGCCCCGCCGCCGGCTATCGGATTCTCCGGCGGGGGCGGGATTCGCGTTGCGCCGGTCAGGGGCCGTTCGCAGCGGGCAACCCCGGCGATTCTCCATGATGGGCCGAGTGGCCGCCCGATTTCGGCCAGTCCCGCTGGCGTAAATCAAACAAGGTCCTTCCGCCGGCACCAGTCTCTGCGGGCGGCCTGCGGAGTCTTTGGGGGGACACGGGGAGATCTGGCCCTGGGGGGTGTTAGCCCCACGGTGGCATGGCCTGTGATCAGGGCCCACCGATCTGCGGGCGGGCCTGTGCCGTGGAGGCACTCTTTCCCTCCTCGCTGGTCGCTGTAACGGTCCGCTATGGCCGGCGGGGAGAAGAAACCTCCTGCGCATGCGCTCGGATCACGCCAGAACACGCTGGCGCTCCCGCGCATGCACCTAGTGCCGAATAGCGGAGGCCCTTCGCCTCCGGTTAGCGCGGCGCCAAACCCGGTGGTACCGGCCTAGCCCCTAAAGGTGCGGAGGATTCCGCACCTACCGGGCAGCCTGCCACCAGAGTGGTTCACGCCACTCCTCGGCACCGGTATGGACCGCCCCGCCGGATAGCAGATAATCCCGGCCTCTGTCTGAAAAAATGTTGGGCTGGATTCCCCCCCCACCTCCGATGACAAAATCACATTCGACGACAGGGTGGAGAATTTGTTTTGACACAGAAAGCGGGAGCGGTGCCGGTTTTTGGATTCTCCGCCCCCTGAAAAGCCATATCCACAGCTTCAGGCCACTGTCTGAGGCCAGCCCCGCGATGCTCCCGCCCCGATCCGGCCGAGTTCCCGACGGCATTAGTTACGTGTGTTCACACCATTTGGGAACCTGGCGTGACGGCTGCGGACTCAGTCCGGTGCTGCCACAGTCGGGGGTTGGGGGCTGATCCGTGGGCAGGGGGGCTTCATCTGAGGCTGGGGGCACTGTGGGCGGGCAGTCCGGGGTGCCCGAGCAACCGAATCGGACACTATTTTTGGGGTCCGGGTCCGCTGTGTGCACACGCGGCCTGGGACCCAGAAATGCTTCAGGCCATATCGGCAGCTAGAACTGGGAGCTCTACGCTGCCTCCCTGCCATCCCCCAGCAAAACGGCGAATCACTTTCCTGGCATAAAACACCACCGTTTTCACGCTGGCGTGTGGATTTAGTCTACCAAACGGAGAATCCAGTCCGTTATCTCCACTGCCACCAATGGAATAGAAGTGTGTGCTGACTTGTTCTTTATCAGGTTTTGGTGCTAACCCTGAAATGTTCCGATACATGTTTTGTCTGTGATGCCAGTCTTGCGAGTGTGCTGCTTGATTGGGCTCCTCTATGTGGACAAATGATAGGCCTTTCTCCATGATAGCAGGCAGATGTGAGGAAGAGGTCTTTTATAGGAAATTCCAGTTAGTGCAGGAATGGGGCCTCAATAAGCCCATGATTATCAATAATTGGCCTCTCTTGGCTAATCTGACCCCAAGCTGTCCGCATTCAAAATGGCTCAGAACAAGGATGATGGTGGCGAACCGCTAGGGAGGCTGACACCAAATTGCAGGCCTGCCTCTCTCCAAATTGGAGCCCAAACTGTTTTTTAAAATCCAGCCTCATGTCCGGGAGAATGAGCAGAGGGCAGTCAGAGCAACTGGAAGATGGGCGGGGAAGGATGGGGAGAATAGTGCTCAACAGGAGGCCACATTCATTCTGGGTGTTCCGGAAGCAATTCTCTTATTGAGCTGCAGTAATGTGTGAGATGCCTGTGTATCGGTAAGTATATCCTCACTAAAATAGGCCACCTGCTTCAGTCACAGCTGCAACCATACAGCGGGGTTAGGGCTGCATTGTCAGTAGCTGTAAAGGTGATAAACCTTTATGTCTGGACACCTTTCGGGCCGCAGCTTGAACTATTTGCAGTTTTCCTTCCACCGTTGCATTAGGGAGGTCACTGCGACTCTCCACTCAATGAAAGTTAACTTTCATTTCATTCTTTCTCACCAGAGGTTTTTCTGTGTGCAGCATGCTACAGAGTGCAAACACATTGCTTTGCGGGTGTCGCAATACTGCTGTGTCCTGGAACTGAAAGAGATTCCACGCCCTCAATGTCCAGCTGGTGTGTGACCATTGTCAGTGAATCATACAGTTCAATCCCCAGTATTCTGGTAGCAGTCCTGATGTATTTGAGCCACCACAGTAAATGAAGAGCTACTGGCTGATGATGACTGTCCTTTGATGACATGACTGATAGCCTCCGGCCTACAACCCGCACATCTGTTGAGCATGCAAAGAAAGCCCTGCTACCACACAATATGTGACAGAGTAGACATTGGCACGCTGAAATAAAGCTTCAGCTGCCTGGACTGCTGCTAGGGGATACCCCTCTGCAAACAGTGCTCTGAAGAGCGGGTGTTAAGATTCACTGTGGTCTGCTGCATACTGCATAATCTCACCATCAGGAGGGGACAGCCCTTGCCATTTATGTGACAAGTAGCTCAGGAGCATGAATAAGAGGAAGAGGAGTGGGAGCATGAGGAGGAGGAAGTGGGCGTAACCTTGACGGTCCATTATTCGCTGGTATGCCTGTGTGGAACTATACAAGTGCAATGCCAATAACCACAACAATTCGCCATTCACCAACAATCCCACAACTTAACTTCCTTCCGTCACTTTCAGTCACAGCTGCTGCACGGTCACAAATAAAGCCACCACTAAATAAGCATTCCACAACAAATTTATAAATTAAATCACGTCACAATGTAAACAGAAGTCAACAAATCTTATTTTTATGCATTTCAATAATACTGGCTGCCCTTGTGTCATGCTGGTTCAGTGCCAATCCAATGACTGGAGCCTGATTAGTGGGAGGCAGCTGATTAATGGGAGGGGGGGGGGGGGGCGTGCAGATGGATTTCCAGGATGACTTTGAGCACGTCTGGGGTTCAGAAGGCCACGGCCTGGATGTCATCAGCTCGGAATATGTGGCAGCAATTTGGGCTGGGTAATGGGCATTTAGATGGGCATTGTGAATTTCCAGAGATAGGAGGGCAAATAGTGCCCTCCTGAGAGAGAGCAGGGCAGGTTTGTCCTTCCCGGCGCTCGCAGTATTGAGAAACACATAGCTATTAAGGCCGACTCACGTTGTTTAAGGGGCCTGAATGGGGAATGCATGGCCGAGGCCGCACAAAGCCCCGTTTTGTACAGTGTAGCCAGAGATCAGAACCCCATTTTTAAAGGGCATCTCGATCTCTGAGGCCCCAAAGCGATCCCCGACCTCCCCCCTCCCAACCCATGCAGGGCACCCCGGCCCAATTGCGCACGTGCAAAATATGCCAGCTTGGCAGTGCCAAACTGGCAGTGCCCATGCCAGTGCCACCTAGCACAGATATCATGCTGCCGAGTTGGTACTGCCAAAGTACCCCAGTGCCACCAGCAGCCGGTGCACCACACTGCCTGAAGGGCATATAGCTGAGAGCCTCTAATCCCCTGGGAGACCCCAACAGTGCCATACCATCTTGTCCCTGTTTATGGGGACCAGGGCTGAACGGCATTCACCTGAGGTCTAGAGCTGTCTCGCTCTAATATGCAGATTTGCCAAAATGTGATCCCGCCACATTGGGCGGGATTTACATTGCAACGTCTCACAAGGTCGTGTTGGATCTCATGAGGTATGGCGAGTTGGGTAGATCCCGGGAGCGGGGTCTCTAGGCTTTCATCGGCCATGCTGCACGGTGGCGAGCTGCTTCTCCGGCGCAGTGTGACCGTAGGATCACCATCGAGTTCCACCATTGGTCAGCAGCCGATGTTAATTGGGTGGTACGGTTCATCTCCAATGGCATTGGCCACCTCTGCATGCTGCACTGATGCAAATCAAAATTGGTGTTGAAATTCTGAAGGAGTCTGGAAAACAGATGTTTCTGCTTTCTTTCCAGCTGCAGTGAAGGTATACAGAAAGTAGATTATTTCAGGAAGAGGAAATGGAGTTGATGCAGCACTTTCTTAAAAACAAGTTTACTTTGATGTGCAGAAGTGATTTAAAAAATGTCTTTTTGCCTGAACAAGAATATAACGGAACTTCTTTTAAAGCTGATTCATAATTTATACAGTAGTGGCAGCACAAACCCAGATAACAAAAGATCCTTTTACCATGAGGGAACAATCAACTGAGAAGGCCTGGAGGCAATAGGCAAGCTACTCTGGAAAAATAGAGTGTGGTGGTTTCCTTATTCCTTGTAATTAGTGACCCACCCTTATAATGAATAGTGGTTTTAGAATTTAAGCACTCAAGTGACCCTGGACAATGTGAGATAAAATGTCTGCAATAACAAATTGCAGCACTTTACCTTGACAGTTTGACCAGAATTCACTTCTGAAAGTTTGTCTAACACAGCTTGGGTTGGTTTTTGCTTTCCACATGGGAATTCTGATTAGAAGTCTATTGTCTTTTTTTAAAAAAAAACTTCAGTTGTGCTTGAAGTTTGGCAGAATGTGCTGCTTTTAGTTTAAATTTGGAAGACTGCCTGTCTGAATTGCTGACATGTTTTGCAATTGTGATTGTAGAAAGGCTTCTGTTTCAGGTTTCAGCTCATAAAATGCACTTTGTGGATAACTGGGCAGAGAGAGAAAGAGAGACTACAAGCAAAACACGAGAAGAGCAGTGCTTCTTAAAGAGAGGGGGGCGGGGAGTAACCCCAAGAAGAATGTAAGAGTTGCAACATGACTTTAATTTGAAGAATGTGGAGTAGCCAATTCGTGTCACTTGGGGGATGAGGTGGGGGTGGGGGGGGGGGGGGGGGGGGGGGGGGGGGGGGTCAATGTGTGATTTACTAACCATAGTTTGTATCTTGTACTGGATGTACACTGTCACAAATGGATTGTCATGCTGCTGATGCGTGACAGCAGGGTGCTTATCCCCTGCTTCTGCTCTTACTTTTCAAAGATTCCTTGCCTTTTCCAACACACCCTGCTTTGAGGGCGCAACATGAAGCTCTAATTTGTCATGCTGCCTCAACTATTTGCAGCTGTTGCGCAGCAGGGAACGCAGGTGCCAAATCTTGTACTTGCCCTCCCCCTGACCACCACCCTAACCCTTTACAGTTGCTGCAAGAGCACTGCCTTTTCATTCGCACGGCACCCTGCCAAATCATGCTGCCAAATCATGGACTCCGAGGCATGGCTCCATTATGCAGACTTGACTGTACAGCATTATGGGCCCAGCAGGGTATAAAACCCCGGTGTGCCCTGGTAAACAAATCATTGTGATGACCAAAATAACATGGGCCAAGATTTCCGCAAGTTTAAGAAGGCAACAAATACTTCAAGGCAAATGGTTTCAAATTTCAACCTTTGATTGAAAAACCTGATGCATGAAGCCCTATGGAGTAAGATTCCCGGAAAATATTTGTTTACAAATTTATTTTTGCAGAGGGAATGCTTTGGGCTTTCGCAGTAATAGTTTAGCAGTCCCATTTGTGCTCCAACTCTCAGTTTTAGGCCAATTATGAATGGGCCCAGCTTCACTGGGAATTCAACACTCGTGACCTTTTTAGCACTGTGTGTTGTGTGAGTTTGTTTTGTGACGAATAGGGCTCACTTGCATTGTTATAAAAAATGAAGTGAATGGCATTGCTGATGCGCAAAGCTGAATTATTGGCAACCTTTGGGATCTTTCGAGGGTTGGGACTGCACTGTCTAGACTCATTTCCCAAACGTGGTGAGGTAAATTATTTTGTTTTCAGTTAATCATACATATTTTGAAGGCAACTTTCCTTGCTTGTTTCCGGCACAAGTCTTGTGTAATGGTATGAGATTGGTACTTACATGCAGAGAGGATCCTGCTTTGATGATCAGGAAAGTTAAAAATATTTCCCTGCAAAATGTTTGCAATTAAAAGTACTGAAGTAGAAAAAAACTCTACTTCAAGGCAAATGGTTTCAAAATTAAAACCTTCTTTGATTGAAAAAGTTCTTACACGGTATCGTTTGAATAATTTTTACTGTGTATAAGAGTTAAGGCAGAAAAAACCTCTCGAGAGTTTAGTGTAAATATGTCCAAAGGTGCTAAGAGTGAACAATAATAATATTATAGTGCTGAATTTTTTGAACAACTAGGGCAAAACTGGGTAGTTTCTGAAAACAAATGTGGGCATCGCGATGCATTGTTAACCGTTAACAGAAATTGGTGCTGCTTGCTCACTTAGATGATTGCAATATGTAACGCGGAAGGTGCCATTAGTGACTGCACACCTCAGCAGGGGGCTCAACATCACAGGAGGCTAGCACAAGCTAGCCTGTAGTGGCATGGCAGAATAATGCTAATGTTACTGGAGGAGAGATCCAGAGGCCAGGACTAATCCTTCAGAGACGGCTTTGGGCCCTGGCGAGTTTCTCCCCTGCCAAGCCCACACTTAGAATGATTTTAATCACTGGGTGGGTGGGGGGTGGAGGGGGGAGGGGTGTGAACCCTGACACACCACACCCACAGGCAATGTCACCCCCCCCCACACACACACAAATGGGCATTACTACACCCCCAAGTGATGACACCCTGTTATGGGGGTCACTGATGGTGCCCACCCCCTTTTTCAGGCCTTCCCATGTACCCTTTCAGACCACCCCCGCCAACAGGACACCCACACTTCACTGCCCCCCCCCCACCTTCAGGAGGCCCTTTCATACCCGCTGTGCACCCCCCCCCCATCCTTCATACACCCCTTCCACCCTTCTTTCATGGGCATGTAGCCCACAGGCCCAGACCATCGGCTGTGCCACCTGGGCATCCTCCCTTACACTGCCACTCTGGCAGTACTCCTGCTTGCTGAGCAGTGCCACTTGGGCACTTTGACAAGGACAGGGTAGCGAGGCCAACCTGGCCATGCCAAGATGCCTGCATTCAAGGGGGAGGGCCAGAGGGCCACCCTGCCCTGTCCCTGACCACCCAGGTGGCTCCGATTGTCAGGGAGAACCCCTGGTACTGTTCCGCCTAGTCCATGTTTGTGTGGGCCAGTACTGAATGACGCCGAGCTGGGGACTCCCTGGGGAGGCCGGTAGATAATGGGAGCTTGGTAGATCATGGGTCAGCAGTCTTAAACGTTTTTTAAACCTACTTAGGCGTGTAAGGCTTGGTCTATTGTGGGCGGGATCCTGATCGCAACATCTCGCGAGTCCTGGGTAGATCCCGCGAGGCATACTGGATGTCGGGAAACGCACGGGAGGCTTCACTGGTGATCTACTGATCTACTGGCTGTGTCACAGTCCCGTTCAGGCGCAACGTGGCCGGTAGATTGGGCACAAAAGTTTCAATCCCACCATGTCAGCAAGGGGAATTTTAATTCAATCTGATTTATATGCTGTGGGAAAAATAATGCTAGTCTCACTAATAATAATAATGAAACCATCAGACTATCAGAAAAACCCATTTGGTTCACTAATGTCCTTTAGGGAAGGAAATCTGCCGTCCTTATCTGGCCTGGCTTACATTAGACTGCAGATCCACAGCAATGTGGCTGACTCCGAACTCCCCTCTGAAGTTGCCCAGTAAGAACGGTAGCATGGTAACACAAGTGGATAGCACCAGGGTCACAGCGCCAGGGTCCCAGTTTCGATTCCCTGCTGGGTCACGGACTGTGCCGAGTCTGCATGTTCTCCCCATGAAATTGCCCTTAGTGACCAAAAAGGTTGGGAGGGGTTATTGGGTTACGGGGATAGGGTGGAAGTGAAGGCTAAAGTGGGGCGGTGCAGACTCGATGGGCTGAATGGCCTCCTTCTGCACAGTATGTTCTATGTTCTGTGTTCTATGTAAGAAGCCACTCAGTTCAAAGGCAATTAGCAAAGAGCAACAAATGCTGACCTTACCATGAGCCTCACAACCTAAGAGTGGTAGAAAGAAAAGAGCCTGCACTTCTTAAAGAGTAGGTACATTTTGACTGGAGTAGTTGATAGAAGTCATTTTACAAGTGATTTTAACTCAAGAAAGACATGAGAATGATACAAAATGGTAGACGGCAAGCGTCAAGTTTTTCCAACACAATAGTGGAAATGTTGGTGCAATAGGAGATGGGTCTTTTACCCATAGAGTGTTAAATGGATCCAAGCCAGAACATTTCCTTGTTGGTAGGTTTATTCACAGAATTCAGCATTCCAGATCTCTGCCTCCAAATTACCACCTCAGTGTCTCTCTTTATGTGCTCTCCTAAAACCAGTAAATAGCCAACAAAGTAAACACATTAAATATTAACTGGGTGACAGGTCCTTGTAAAGGCACAATAACAGAAAGAAAACTTTCAAAGGAACCTTACTGGGCTATCGATGGACTCATGGCCCTGCAGTGCCCACCGGTTCTGGAGCTCCTCAAGCAGACTGGTGTACACTACCTGCTCCCTGTCCAGGCACACCCAGGTGTGAACATAGCTGCAGAGTAGAGGCAGACAATCTTGCCTAACAACCCCTTCCATGGTCCACTATCTGAATGACCAGGTTAGATAGGCTCAATAGCAGACCCAAGAGAAGGTCCTCTGATCTTCCCACTCCCCTCCACACTGGGTTGCCAAAGAGGGGAGTATGGGGCTGAGGTGCATCCAGAATTTGAGGAGCTGCCCTCTCAAATAAGCGAACAGTGGTTGCAACCTCTAGCACAATAAATCGGCATGGAACACAGACTTCTGAAGGCCCGAAGAAAACGACAGCAGCCTGGGAGTCTGTTACCATCTTAACCTTCGATTATCTTGTGCGAGTGCGGCAACGCCGGTGGGCCAGACCCAGCAACGAGGGGACAGCCACAGGAACAGGCTCCCGTTGCAGCTGACCCAGGACATACCTACCCAGGACACAGCTACACAGGACACACCCACCCAGGACGCTGATGCCCAGGACACTGATGCATAGGACACCGACGCCCAGGACACCGACACACAGGACACTGACGCCCAGGACACTGACGCCCAGGACACTGACACCCAGGACACTGACGCCCAGGACACTGATGCACAGGACACTGACGCCCAGGACACTGACGCCCAGGACACTGACTCCCAGGACACTGACGCCCAGGACACTGACGCCCAGGACACTGACGCCCAGGACACTGATGCACAGAACACTGACGCACAGGACACTGACGCACAGGACACTGACACACAGAACACTGACGCCCAGGACACTGACGCCCAGGACACTGACACCCAGGACACTGACGCCCAGGACACTGACGCACAGAACACTGACGCCCAGGACACTGACGCACAGAACACTGACGCCCAGGACACCGACGCCCAGGACACTGACGCACAGAACACTGACGCCCAGGACACCGACACACAGGACACTGACGCACAGGACACCGACGCACAGGACACCGACGCCCAGGACACCGACGCCCAGGACACTGACGCCCAGGACACCGACGCCCAGGACACTGACACCCAGGACACTGACACCCAGGACACTGACGCACAGAACACTGACGCACAGAACACTGACGCCCAGAACACTGACACCCAGGACACTGACGCACAGAAGACTGATGCACAGGACACTGATGCACAGGACACTGATGCACAGGACACTGACGCACAGAACACTGACGCACAGGACACTGACGCACAGAATACTGACGCACAGGACACTGACGCCCAGGACACCGACGCCCAGGACACTGACGCCCAGGACACTGACGCACAGAACACTGACGCCCAGGACACTGACGCCCAGGACACTGATGCACAGGACACTGACGCACAGAACACTGACGCACAGGACACTGACGCCCAGGACACTGACACACAGGACACTGACGCACAGAACACTGATGCACAGGACACTGATGCACAGGACACTGACACCCAGGACACTGACGCACAGAACACTGACGCCCAGGACACTGACGCACAGGACACTGACGCCCAGGACACTGACGCACACGACACTGACGCACAGGACACGGACGCACACGACACTGACGCACACGACACTGACGCACACGACACTGACGCACACAACACCCACACACTGGCGACGGATGGACATGAATCACCACTCCAGGGGACCCCGGACTTCGGGTCGGAAGAGGAGCACGCCATTTCACCACTGCTATCTCCCACACCCTCCACCATCGCAGAGACTCTCTCCTCGGTTGGGCACTTTAGCGATGAGGCATCTGGGACACTAACTGGTGCGCACAACACAGCCGGCCTGGTACAGCAGATGGAGGCAGGAGCAGCCGAGGGACCGGGTGGTCGGAGGGCAGCCTGGTGCAAGCAACCATCAGCTGCCCAGATGAGGCCCGGGTTCCTGGAGTTACCACACCCATCCATAGACCGGATGCAGTCACGGACCAAGGGACGATCGAAGGGGGTGACGGGCGACTTGCGGCTGCTGCAGATGCAGGTGGAGGGGTCCACCTGTGTGCAGGAGCAGGGAGTGGTGCCGGTCATGCGTGCCACCCAGGTCAAAACTGCACGGGTGGCGTCTGCAGTGCAACGGTGTCAGACATGGGTCGCAGTATGCAACGCCTGGGGTGGTTCCGTGGCCCAGGACATGGCTGCCCTCTCACAGGATGCCATGAGCCAGAGCCAGCGTCAGATCGCAGAGGCGCTCAACGCCGTGGCCCAGTCCTAGAAGGTAATGGCCCAGGCTCTGCAGCTAGTGGCCCAGTCTCTGCCGGCCGTGGGCCAGTCTCAGCAGGCTATCGCTGAGGGCATCGGCGCCATTGCCCATGTGTTGTCCGGCGTCACCCAGACACAGACAGGGATGGCCAACTCCCTGAGTTCCACGGCTGCAAACTTGCAGACCCTTGTTAACACCAGGGCGGGCCTCAAGGACTGGCAGTGCCAGGTGTCGGGAGGGCGTCAGATGCTTGGTCCGTTGGCATCCCCGACCCATGTAGAGGAACTGAATGTAGCGGTCCGCAATGGCATATAGAGCGTCTGTCACTGCCCGGATGCACTGGTGCACCGATGCCTGCGAGATGCTTGACAGGCCCCCACTTCGCACCTGGAATGACCCCGTGGCATAAACGTTCAGGGCCACCGTAACGTTGATGGCCACGGGGAGAGGGTGTCCTCCCCCAGTGCCACGCAGTGCCAGGTGTGCCATCAGGTGGCAGATATGGGTGACGGTTTCCTGGCTCATCCAGAGTCTCATCCTGCATGCCCGGTCCATGAGGTCCTGATGTGACGAGCGGGGCTGGTACACACGGGCCTCGTCGGGCGTCTCCATCATTACGGCACCACCACCTCCTCCACCTCCTCCTCCTCGTCCTGTCGGGCGGGCGGCCCTCCAGCCTGGGTGCCTGCCACCTGCCTCCCTGCGGGACGCTCCTCTGCGGGAGCCTCCGTCGCTTCCCTGGCACCCTCCTGTCCTGCTCCACCAGGGCAACATGTAGAAGTGCGGCTCCCACCACGGAGCTGACTTAATTCCAATATATCATGGTTGACTGTTTCTGGCTGTTAGTAATTCACGATGACACGGAAATTGTCGTGCCAATTGTCGTCTCCCCCCCCCCACCCACCCACCACCACATGACCTCCTCCCCCCACCCGCCCCCCCCCCCCCCCCCCCCCCCCCCCCCCCCCCCCCCCCCACCCACCACCACCACATGACCTCCTCCCCGGCACCCGCCCTCTCCTCCCCGGCACTCACCCTCTCCTCCCCGGCACGCACCCCCACCCCACCTCCCCAGCATTTGCCCTCTCCTCCCCGGCACCCGCCCTCTCCACCCCAGCACTCACCGCACCCCCCCCTCCCAAGCACTTGCCCCCCCCCCCCCCCCCCCCCCCCTCCCCAGCACGCGCCTCTCCTCCCTGGCACGTGCCCCCCACCCCCCCCCCCCCCCCCCCGCCCTCCCCAAAACACCCCCCCTCCAGCATGCACACTCCAATGGGTCCTGCCCCCCCCCCCCCACCCCACCCCCCCTCCCACCAACTGCGGCCGTGCCATCACTTCTCCTGCGGCCGCCCCGCACCGAGCACTACCTCCGCGCTGGCCAGTGTCAACCAGCACGACTGGGTGACGCCATTAAATAGATGGTTTGATTCACGCCGACGTGACCCATGGGTCATGTTGGCGGGACTTCGGCCCATCCGGCCCGGAGAATTTGGGCGGCCCCGGGGCCCGTTGCGTCACCCCGATCCTCGCCATTCTCCGAAGCGGGTGGCGCGATTCACATCGGCGTGATTTTTTGGGGGGCCGGAGAATTCGGCAGCCAGCGGGGGCAGGATTTACGCCGGCCCCCGGCGATTCTCCGACCCGGCAAGGTGTCAGAGAATCCCGCCCCAGGGCAACATGTAGAAGTGCGGCTCCCGCCACGGAGCTGACTTAATTCCAATATATCATGGTTGACTGTTTCTGGCTGTTAGTAATTCACGATGACACGGAAATTGTCGTGCCAATAAACATTTGAAATTGATCATTGCACATCTGTATTCAAATTTCCTTCAGGTTGTTGGTATTTATTGGACACATGGGAAAGGGCGATGGACGGTGAATACACAGCTAGGTTTAATAGATGAACAGAGTTTAAAAGGTCACAGAAAGGAACAGCGGTGAGAATATTTGCAAATGTCATTATAATCGTTTTTTTTAGCCATTCTTGGGATGTGGGTGACATTCATTTCCCATCCCTAATAACCCTTGAGAAGGTGGTGGTGAGTTGCTTTCTTGAACCGCTACAGTCCACAGTGCTGTTCGGGAGGGAGTTCCAGGATTCTGATCCAGCGACAATGAAGGAACGGCTGATATATTTCCAAGTCAGGGTGATGCATGGTTTGGAGGGGACCTTCCAGGTGGTGCTGGTGCCCATGTGTCTGCTGCCCTTGTCCTTCGAGATAGTAGTGGTCATGAGTTTGGAATGTGCTGTCTGAGGAGGCTTGATGAGTTCCTACAGTGCATCTTGCAGATGATACACACAGCTGCCACTGTTCGCTGGTGGCGGAGGGAGTGCATGTTTGTACAAGGGGGACCAATCAAGTGGGCTGCTTTATCTTAGATGATGTTGAGCTTCTTGAGTGTTGTTGGAGCTGCACTCATCCAGGCAAGTGGAGCGCATTCCACAAAATTCCTGACTTGTTTCTTGTAGTTCGAGGATAGGTTTTGAGGAATCAGGAGACAAATTTGCTTTTTTAAAATACATTTCGTGGATGTGAACGTCACTGGTGAGGCCAACATACATTGCCCATCCCTAATTACCCTTGAGAAGGTGGTTTATGAGCTGTCTTTTTGAAGCACTGCAGTCCATGTTGTGTAGGTACACCCACAGTGCTGGTAGTGAGGGCATTTCAGGATTTTGACTCAGTGACAGTGAAGGAACAATGATATATTTCCAAGGCTGGATTGTGTGGCTTTGAGGGGAACCTGATGGTGCTGTGTTCACATGTATCTGCTGTGCTTGTCCTTCTAGATGCTAATGGTTGTGGGTTTGGAAGGTGCTGACTCAGAAGGCTTGATGGGTTTCAGCAATGCATCTTGTGAATAGTACACACTGCAGCTAATGTGTGTCAGTCGTGGAGGGAGTGAATGTGGATGAGGTGCCAAACAAGCAGGCTGCTTTGTCCTGGATGGTGTCAAGCTTCTTGTGAAGTTTTGGAGCTGCACTCATCCATGTAAGTGGAGAATATTCCACCACACTCCTGACTTATGCATTGTAGATGGCTTCAGGGTATCAGGAGGTGAGTTACAATGCGCAGGATTCCGAGCTTCTGATCTGTTCTTGTAGCCAGAATATTTAAAAGGCTGGTCCAGTTCAGTTCTGGTCAATGATAACCCCCATGATGTTGATAGTGGGGGATTCAGTGATGGTAATGCCATTGAATGTCAAGAGGGGTTGGTTAGATCCTCTCTTGTTGGAGATGGCGGTTGTGTAACATGAATGTTACTTTCACTTGTTAAACCAAGCCTGGAGATGCCCATGCCTTGCTGCATTTGTTAATGGACTCCTTCAGGATCTGAAGAGTCACAAATGGTGCTGAACATTGTGTGATCATCGGCGAACATCCCTACTTCTGACTTTATGATGGAGGGAAGGTCATTGATGAAGTTCCTGAAGATGGTTGGACCAAGGACACTACTGCTAAGGAACACAGGCAGTGATGTCCTGGAACTGAGACGATTGCCTTCCAAAAACCTCAACCATCAGGGCAGCGCGGTAGCATGGTGGTTAGCATAAATGCTTCACAGCTCCAGGGTCCCAGGTTCGATTCCCGGCTGGGTCACTGTCTGTGTGGAGTCTGCACGTCCTCCCCGTGTGTGCGTGGGTTTCCTCCGGGTGCTCCGGTTTCCTCCCACAGTCCAAAGATGTGCGGGTTAGGTGGATTGGCCATGATAAATTGCCCGTAGTGTCTTAATAGTAAGGTTAAGGGGGGGAGTTGTTGGGTATGGGTATAGGGTGGATGCGTGGGTTTGGGTAGGGTGATCATTGCTCGGCACAACATCGAGGGCCGAGGGGCCTGTTCTGTGCTGTACTGTTCTATGTCTATCTTGCTTTCTGCTGGATGTGACTCGAACTGATGGAGTGTTCCCCCATGATTCCCATTGACTCCTCTTTTGTTCGGGTTCCTTGATGCCACACTCAGTGAGTGAGATGCTGCCTAAATGTCAAGGGCAGTTCACCTCACCTCGGTAATTCAGCTCTTTTATCCATGTTTGGACCAAAGCTGTAATGATGTCAGGAGCTGAGTGGTCCTGGCAAAACCCAAACTGAGTGTAAGTCAGCAGCATATTGCCAAGCAAGAGATGCTTGATAGCACTGTTGATGACCCAATTCATCAGTAAATTGCTGATTGAGATGATAGGCCGGTAACGCGCCAAGTTGGATTTGTCCTGATTTTTGTGTACAGGACATATTGGTCAGTTTTCCCCATTGCCGGATAAATGCCAGCACTGAATATGTTGGTTATCCAATGATCGCAGTTTCATCTGCCCCTTGAAGATATTACCTCAAATAAACCACTCATTGCAAGCATTCTTGACAATTCGTACGATCCAGTTCTTGTCAAGAGTTTATAGTTTCTCAGTCAGTCCTCCTACAAAAACAATTCTATCATCCTGTAAAAATAACAACCAGCGATCACAGCAAGGCAAAAATTGCATCTTGTCGGCTGCAGTGAAGAGCTCTAAGATTCAGGCACCATCAGAATTGAGTGCATTTCTAGGCTGCTATTGTGCAGCGGTGATTCAATGCCGTATTGTCAAGATACTATACCCAACATGAAATATTAAAATACACCGCTTTTTTTTTTAGTTAAATAAAAGCTAATTACTGCAGTTACTGGGGATCTGAGATAAAAATCAGAAAGTGCTGGAAATAGTCAGCAGGCCTGGCAACATTTGTGGAGAGAGATTCAGAGTTAGATTTCAGAAATGATGCTTGAGAACTGAGGAAACATAGAAACATGATGGATTTTATGTCGTTGAAAAGGGGGAGGAAGGTGATGAGTAAAAGGGAAGGTCTGGAATGTTGGCAAAGATTATCTACGCAGCACCTAAAAATCAGCCCCTGAGGTCATATGTTGATCTCAGTTAATGCAAAATGTCGGGACCTGCTGAAGTTATCAAAATGCATCCATCGGAACGGCTCAGTCTTGTGACGTTTTGCCAATATTCAGTCACTGCTGTGCGGTCATTCGTTATCCAAGGTTAACAGGCAGAATTAAATCCGATAGTTTCCGATGGGAAGGCCCAAGATGGACCATCTCTTCCAGTGTAACTAACCAGTTGGCCAACAATTACAGGTCTTACTCACCAGACTGCACACAGAACTCAAAGATGAAAGCAAGTTACTGTGGATGCTGGAATCTGAAACAAAAACAGAAAATACTGGACAATCTCGGCAGGTCTGACTGCATCTGTGGAGAGAGAAAGGAGCTAACATTTTGAGTCTGGATGACTCTTTGTGAAAACTGGAGAGAACTGAAAATAAGGTCAGATTTATACTGTAGTGGTGGCGGGGTGGCGGTGGAGCAGTGGGGCTGGATAGGGGGCCAGCGATAGGTGGAGATTGGCAAAGGTGTCGAGGACAGAAGACAAAAGGAATGTAAATAGGGTGATTAAGGCTAATAAGGGTGCGAATATGGCACCTAAAGAGATTAGAATGTGCGAATGGAACAGATCCAGCACACGGCCATCAAGAGCGGGCTAGTTAGACAGCAAACTGATTCACGCCCTCCGTAAATCTCGACTTTGGCTTTTCTTCCTTTTTAACCGGTACACGCAGATCGGCGCTGGGCGCAACACAGTGGTTGAAACACCCCCGTTGGCTTTGGTCTTCCCAATGTGTGGTTGGAGAAGATTTCTGCTCATCCAATGCTGGATATTGGACCAACACTGACGATTTAGAGATGGTGGAGGTGTCAATAGAAGTGATGGTAAGATATAGCTGGATGTTGTCCGTGTATATGTGCAAAGTGACCATCTTTTCGGATGATGTCACTGAAGGGCCATAAGTGAGAATAGCTCTCCAAAGATAGATCCTTGACCGACCCTGAGGTGATGTTGCAAGATGGGAATGGAAGTCATTGTCGGTGATTCTGGCTACAATTGGTTTGATATAATGGAGCTATGTTAATGCAGTATCACAAAGTTGGCAGGCAGTGAAGAGATACTTCAGGAGGAATGTATGGATAACCATGGAGAAGGTTATTGACAGATCAAGAAAGACGAGGATTGATTGTTTACTTTGCCAGAATCATATAGGATGATATTTGCGATTTGAACAAGAAGCATTTTGGGATGGTGGTCGGGTAGAGGGATTGAAATTTAGAGTTCTTGGAAAGATGAGCTTGGATTTTGGAGGTGATAGCATAGTCAAGGACTTTGGAGAGGTAATGTACATGGACAGCAAGTCAAGAATTCGATTTTTCAGGTGCAAAGGTGCAATAAGCCAAATTGCTCCTTTCTGTCTTGAACAATTCTACTGGTAAAGCACAATACAAACTAAGAGGAAGCACTGAATAATGATTTATCAGTGTTTAGTGGTGCTGTGAGCAAGCTCGTGTTTGCTTGTGCCAGTCCTCAACCCAGATGAATGGGGAGCACAAGCAGCAGGGAGGGAACCTGGCTGTAAAACCACCGGCCAAATCCACAACTGGGATGGTTGATCAACTCGCCTTGTGGTGACCCCATGTAACATATAAAACTGAACGCGGAACCAACCAACCAACCAGTGGTGCTGCCAGGAGCATTTCCGTTGAAATCAGGATTTTCAAAAATTCAGCCTTGCTAACTGAATATCTCAATCACTATATGCTCAACTGCACCAGCAATACCGTCAACTACAAATGGTGGCAGCTGGTTTACTAGATGAGTGAATTGCCTAAGCACGGTATGCATATAGTATTCAAGCGTCTACTTTGAACGAAGGTCGTGCGCTTCTATTAATGTGGAACGGCATCCCCCCCTCGAAAAAAATGTAGCTTTATGGTTCCTGAACGATAAGCATTAGGCATGCATTCTGATGCAGTTGAGCATGCTGCAACTTTCTGATGGAGACAGAAAGCTGGCTCTAAAGAGATCTTGAAGAATCTGTAACTGTTGTTGAAGACCCGCTTGTCTCTCAAGCAATGACACGTTTTGAGTCGAACAGCAACATATAACATGTTTTGTGCAATGTGGTTGTGCAATGTACAACATTCTCATGAAAAACCTGGACCATTATGGCAAATGCAAAATACGGCTACCGGCAAAGTTTCCTTTCTGGACTTGGACGCCGCCAGATCAGTCACCCCAGTCAAGAAGACCAGTGTACCAGGGAGCAATGCTGGTGTGGTGGTAATGTCACTGGGCTAGTGATCCAGCCACCAGTCCTGGGAACACCGGTTCAAATCCCACTATGGCAGCTAGTGAAATTTAAATTCAATGAATAAACCTGGTATTACAAAGCTCATCTCAGTAATGGTGACCGTGAAGCTATCATTAATTGTCTTAAAAACCCATCTGCTTTACTCAAGTTTTTTTCTTTAGAGAAGGATATCTGCCATCCTGGCCTGGTTTGATCGAGGCATAATTCCAGATGCCCTTTCAAACTGCCCTTTGAAATGGCCTAGCCAGCCACAAAGGCAATTGGAGATGGGCAACAATGCTGGTCTTGCCAGTGACACCCACATCCATGAAAGAATTTGGAAAAAGGCTCTCTGCTCACTTGTATGTTCTGCAATTAAACACTATTATTGCCTATTGAATTTACTTATACTGACTCAAGTGCCATTTGGTATATATGAAGTGCAGTGATATAGTCAGTTAGATTTAATTATGGGTATTAGCACTATATTTTACTTTCTAATTAAATAATAGGCACGTCCCAGCTTAAATAGAATGCAAATGTTGCGAGTATAACACTGTCTAATTTTCTAATTGAAAAGTTGAAGGGAGGAACCAAGCTATGTTGAAAGGAACATGTCCTGCTTTGATCAGTTGCTTGTATTGCTGTTGATTACTATTTCAGTGTATCTAACATTTTTTCAAACCTAGGAAGCCCCCACAACTTTCAAAGCGTTATTTTAATGAGCGAAAGAAGTTCAAAAGCTGAGTTGAGTTTTAGGTTTGTATTTAAGGCGTGTTTTCAAAAGAATAGCTTTGTGTGTAATTCACACTGCTTCATTGTTTCCTTTTGCTTGAGGAATTGGTTATTATATCTACTGCATAGGTCTTTGTGCATTTGGAGATCTTGTGACCAGTGGGTGGCATCCCTGCTCTGAGCCAGAAGCTCTGGGTTTGAGTCCCATCCCAGGACGTGATGACCAAGGAAGATCCATTCATCATGTGGCCAGTCAGGTTAGTGGTCAACCTGCAAATCCTTCCAACGCACGCCAGGGGCAGGTGGGAAGAATGAGAGAGATCTTTGGTCAGACATGTGGTAGAAAGTTGGAGCCTCTTCACATCATTAAATGTAACTCCAGACCACAATGTGCATGTTGATACAGCGACCTGACTCCCTGAGTGATTTGTAACACACCACTACCAAGTATGTGTGCATTATATTACTCTGTCTACTTGTTCATATTTTGTTCAATAAATGTGTTAGTTATAATGAAGTCTAATGTTGAAAACTTCTGCTAACTTTCAAAGACAAAAGCAAATCCTCTTGTTTGGAGAGTTGGTTGGGGGGGGTTATGGGTGACGGTCATTGGCTCAAGGAATTAATGGGAGAAGTGTCCTACTTGTTGTCCTGGACATGCCTTCAGATAGTTATGTAGATATTTGGGGTGGTGAAGAAATTCTGAAGATTTCATGGAGCTTAGACTAAACTGTCAGGATAAGCTGAAAATACAGAAGCCGAAATGACTAGAGTAAACACATTGATGGGAAGTGCTTACATTTCCAGTCACTGAAATCTGTCATATTAATTAGAAACCTCGGAGGAGTAAGAAGAAACATGAGTACTTTTAGTCATCCAGCTTTTGATAGCTAGTCACTACCTACTGAATTACTGTTAGGTCCTTCCTCCCTTTTAACAGTGATATATGTTTCTGTCCAAGCAAAAATATTCATTTCCTAAATTTAGCAATCAAAACGGTATGTATAAACTGACTGAAGGAAACAGAAAGAAAACCCAGCTTCGCCATATTTGAATTTACATATAAAGAGTGTCAGGCTAAGCAGAGATTTATGACCACGTGACATCAGTTGGGTGGTTTTGTATGACCCGAATATTGCTGGCAGCTCCAACACTAGATGTATCTGTGAAATTGATTTGGAAATGAAGCTTCCATAGGTACAGGACAATGTATTGAAACAGATGCGTAAACATATCAAAAAATTAAGTTCTATATTATTTTACTTCATTGTTGAATTAGGGCAGTAGCACTAACATAATCTGAACATTAATGTCTGCATTAAAGTGATGCATTTATATTTAACAGCATATGTTATCTTAAACATTTATTTGGAAATGTAACCATGTGAATAGGATTGGTTAGGTCAGCAATGAAAATGCAGTTTGAGGCTGGAGGAATGGGATTTGAAGTTTACCAGAAGATTAACATTTGTTAATGAAACCAAGTTAACTTAATATCTATCTCCTTCTACTTAACGAGAAACACATTTTTAAAATATCCTTTCTAAAACAGAATGTCAGTAATAGCAAGATGATCACTCCCGTATGGCCTAGTTCTGTGCCGTGGGCTTAGAGCTACAAACAACAGTACATACAGTGTTTAAGTTGGAAAAAGGTTTTCCACATAGCTCTGTTCTCATCCTCCAACTGCATTTAATGAGCTACATTTTAGGAGCTCTGATGAGAGCAGGGAGAATGGTGCTAGTGTGTGTGGAGCTGGAGCCAGCCTTGGAAGGACATTGTTTCTGGGCTGCCCTTTCCCACCACTTATCAGCAGAGGAGGGGTTGGGAGGAATCTGTACAACACACACTGGACAGCTGGAGAACACTGCGGCCTGAAACCGTACTCTTAAGACAAAAAAGTTCCCAAAGGCTTTAAGGGAAGCTATCCTTAATTAAACTTAATTGATAAGGGTTAATGAATGTTAGTATTAAAGTACGCATATTTCAAATAAGTTTATGATTAGTATTTCTACCAAAAGAGAGCAGGATTCCAAGAAATAGTGATTCATTGAGATGAAAATAAAGGATAGGAATTGTTAACACAAGGGCCCCAGTTTTAACTCTGAACCAGGTTTCAACAGGTGAACAGTTGTGTGAGTTGGAATTCATCTGCTCTTCCAGAAATGTCAAGATTTAGTTTAGTTCTGCCAGAAAACATACTGAGAGGAGGGTGATCGAACCTTTTCTTGTGTGGCCCAGAAAAATACAATTGCTCAGCCAAGCAGGGGACGTGTGTTTCAGAGGCCGGGAACCCGGCCTGGCGGCCGCGGACTGTGTCCAGCGCTGCCACAGTCAGCCGGGGGCTGTGCTGCTGGCTGGGGGGTTTACGCGAGGACTTGGGGGACTAGTGGGGGTTGGCCAGGCAGTGGTCGGGGGAGGGGGGGGGGTTGCCGTGGGAGCAGTATTTGGCAGGTTGGGTCTGCGCACTGCCAGCGCCATGTTTTATGGCGCAACTGCTGCAGGTCGTCGCCGTGTGCATACGCGGTCACAGACCTGGCCATTCTCCAGCTGTTTATATCATGGGACCCGGCGTGGCTGCTCGCGCCTCACCGGTCATAGGATCGGTGAGGGTTTGCCGCTGATTTTGGATTCGTAAAACACCACAGTTCCCACGCCGGCATCAGTACTTAGCCTCAAAAACGGTGAAACCAGCCCAATGTTTTAGGGCCTAATCAGGCGCTGATGCTTTTCATTATCAGATTGACCAGTCAAGATTCTCACTGCTTCTCACCCTTCACATTACCTCATTAAAAAATAGTCGGAATTGGATCCCAATATACACATGTCAAAATGGTCCCATTGGCTTGGGATGGGTTAACATCCTGAAAGATCAGGTCCTAGTCACTCCAGGGCTTGTAAGTCACTTGTCGATTGCAACAGCCCATTTTAATGTTGAAATCACCTGTTCTGATGGAATAATTGTCAAATAATTAGGTTTCATTCTTTTGTCACTGATAGCTGTCAATTTTCTGTAACAAAATTAAATGCAGAGCAATCAAGTCTTCTGTTTCATGGAATGGTTTTGTGATATAATTATTAATCAGCAATGCCTTCAATGCTTTTCAAAAATGGGATAATGTATGTGCAGATTTTCGCTGCTCATGTTTTTGCTTGATTGCACATAACATTGGTATGAAAGAAGCAAAGTGCAACAGAAGCGCTTTATTAAAAATAAATGTGCACATTTTCTGCTGCGTGGAAGCTGATATTTCAGTAAACTGCTGTATGAATTGGAGATTCATTAACATTTTGCAAATCCATGGCTTTTTCTTTAATACTTTTAGCTCAGAACACTACACCTCCAACCAAGGACAAAAATAGCAACCCCAGTAGTTCAAACATAATGAAATCTCTTTCAGTATTGTTTTCATTTCATCGCATTAATTTTTCTAAACAGGTTTCTAAAATTGAAAAGAATACGATAGTTACAACAATGTGCTTCAAGTCACAGCTTCTAAACATCAGTCAGATTTTCAGAGAAATCTCAGGTGGAACTTTCCAGAACGCCCCCCTCCCCCCCTCCCCCGCCCCGTGTATTCCGCCATTAGCCACTGGCGGGATCTTCTGGTCTCACCAATATCTACGGTGTTTTGTGTGGCTCACCGGTCCCGCCACTGGGGAAGCTGTTGCGAGGGGTCACTTTGGCCGAACTGGAAGATCCCATCAGCGGGAAGGGCTAGAAAGTCCCGCCCCCTCATGATCTCATAATTCTACCTCATTCGCGGCATTTAACTAAACTAATATAGCATCATTGGCGTAATTTGTGACCTTTTCCCTAGCCAGTGTTCTGCTTGAGGTTCCTCCCTTCAATTCTTTCTGGACATATATGAAAATAATTACTATGCTGCCTTTTCATGGCCAGCCTGAGGATCAATGTACTTCACAATGAGGTCTAACTGAGGCTGGGTAGGGTGCTGCAAAATGAAGCGTTAAGATGGCAGCTGAAGATCATTTCTAAGTTCTTGTTTGGAAGATGCAGGAACAATCCGTCAATTCATCGGTGTATCTTAAGTCCCAGGTCAATGCCTAAGACCAATATGCTGTGACGAATTCTGTTTGATCGTTCCATTCTTCAACACCAGCAGCAATCCAATTTATGTTAAGCTGATATTCCCGAACAGTCCTCCATAATGCTTTGGAGTAGTTAGATATGCAGGAGAAAAGCTCCTTTTGACACAAGGCCCAAGTAAGAAGGAAAGCTGTTGCAAAAAGGGCTGCAGTTACGAAGCCATCTGCAAAGGGATTCAAACTCACTGGACATGTCTTGGTATGAGAATCTGATTGATGCAGCGAGTGATGATCAAATAAAGAACAAAGAACAAAGAAAGGTGCAGCACATGAACAGGTCCTTCGGCCCTCCAAGCCTGTGCCGACCATGCTGCCCAGCTAAACTAAAATCTTCTACACCTCCGAGGTCCGTATCCCTCTATTCCCATCCTTTTCATGTATTTGTCACGATGCCCCTTAAACGTCACTATCATCCCTGCTTCCACCACCTCCTCCGGCAACGAGTTCCAAGCACCCACTACCCTCTGTGTAAAAACCTTGCCTCGTACATATCCTCTAAACCTGGCCCCTCGCACCTTAAACCTATGCCCCCTAGTAATTGACCCCTCTACCCTGGGAAAAAGTCTCTGACTATCCACCCTGTCTATGCCCCATATAATTTTGTAGACCTCTATCAGGTCGCCCCTCAACCTCCGTCATTCCAGTGAGAACAAACTGAATTTATTCAACCTCTCCTCATAGCTAATGCCTCCATACCAGCCAACATTCTGGTAAATCTCTTCTGCACCCTCTCTAAAGCCTCCACATCCTTCTGGTCGTGTGGCGACCAGAATTGAGCACTATACTCCAAGTGTGGCCGAACTAAGGTTCTATACAGCTGCAACATAACTTGCCAGTTTTTATACTCACAGCCCCGGCCAATGAAGGCAAGCATGCCTTTTGCCTTCTTGACCACCTTCTCCACCTGTGTTACCCCTTTCAGTGACCTGTGGACCTGTACACCTAGATCTCTCTGACTGTCAATACTGAGTCTTGAGGGTTCCACCATTCACTGTATATTCCCTACCTGACTTAGACCTTCCAAAAAATATATATAGTACATAACATTGAACTTTGAATGTCCCAGACACCAAGATGAGCAACATGGTGCATGCAATCCTACATAGGTCTGTGCACCATGTCATAGAACTGACTAGTAAACTCTTTGAACTGCAGCTACCAAAAAGGTTTCCCTCCAGACTGGGTACAGAATATGTCCAGAACTCCTGTTATGATTGGAAGGTAGAGAAATGAGCGGATGCTCTTGTAATTTCATGTCTCTTGTACCATGTGGTAGTGAGAACGATGGTGCCAATAAATTCACACAGGGTGTGATTTGAGGGAAACAGTTTTAAGTATTATTTTGGCCGGATTTGGCAGGGTGTTTCTTGCCAGCTTTTTTGCTGAGGTCCACACCAGTATTTACACACACTTAGGGCGTGATTTAACAGAAATGAAACAGAGACCTGTGTTGAGCGCATTTAGCCAGGTATTTCTCGGTGCTTGTAACACCGAGAACAATCCCGCTATTAAACGGGACACTGCTTCATTTCAGGGCACCTGCGAGGAACACTCCACCAAGGCTGCACTTCGCCCCATTCCCTGCCCCAACAAGGCCCGCTTGCCAGTGCAGGAAGAATTGACGCCCCAATCTCTAGACCCCCACCGCAGCCTCTGGACCTCCCCCCAGCCCCATTCACCAAAAAGGAGGTCATCGAGTCCCTCGCACCCCACCTACCAGGCTGGGGATGCCACCCGGCACCCTGGCAGGACCAGGGTAGCACCCAGGTGACACTGCCAGGGTACCAGGCTGGCAATGCCAATGTGTCTGGATGGCATCAGTGTCCGGGTACCACCCTGCCCATAGGCCGATCACCTGTGGGCCTCTGATCACCTAGGAGACTCCCCCTCCAAAGTGTTGTTCTGCCTGTTCCCCATGTTAGTGGAGACCAGTGCTAAACGGCGCTTGCTCAGGGTCTCTGAGGCGTGAAGGTTAAAACTCGCGCCTTTGGTAACTCTGGTGACATTATATTAAAGTGAGCCTGACTGGACACTTGAATATGTAATTTTAGGCCCCGCTCATTGTGGGTGAGATCCAGATTGCAACATCTCGCTGAGGGCTCCCCTTTTTCTTGCCTGCCCACCCCCCATTTTGGACCTCCTCCCCCTCCCCCTTTAAGGACCCACACACTTCATCCCCCAAAACTTTAGGAGGCCATTAATGCCTGCCCTTTAACTTTCCACCCTTCATACTCCCCTAATCCCCTCTTTCATGGGCATGGCCCCCCTCAGGCACTGGCCCTTGACAGTGCTACCATGTCATCCAGGCATTGCCATTCTAGAACCCTTCCAGCCTGGCAGTGCCATCTGAGAACCTTGGTAGTGCCTGGGTGCCAAAGGGAGAGCCAGGGTACCTTCCTGCCCTATCGTTGACCACTCGGGGGTCTTGAATGGCCTGGGATATCCCCCCAGGTGCCTTACGTTTGGTCCAAGTTTGAGTAGACCAGTATTTAATGGTGCCATGGCGAGGTTTCCCAGGCATGGGCGTTTCAATCCTGGGCCTTGGGAGAAGCGGACGGCTACTGGCTCATTTAAATATGTATATACGGATTGTGACTGTTAGATCTCAGGAGGCATTCCAAGTGTTGCAAATCCCATGAGAGGCCTCTTGTAAGATTTAACGGCCTCGCCCCGTCACCAGCTCAGGCGTGACGAGGCTGTTTAATTGCGCCCACAGTGTACGGGGTGACTAGTGTTGCTCAGCATGCCACTGCCTACTGTTTATGTAGTGAGAGCCCAAACTGTGCTTTCTGGGTGCCCAATAACCAAATAGTGACGACCCTTCTTGATGGTGACAGCAGAATTTAAAAACAAAATTGTTCAGGGGACGTGTGTGACACTGGCATGGCCAGCATTTATTGCCCACCCCTAATTGCTTGTACTTAGTTGGTTGCTTGGCCACTTCAGAGGACATTTAAGAGTCAACCACATTGGTGTTGCCAAGGTTCCAGAGCTGTCAGCTACCTGGACCAGTAGCATCGAGAGGCCGTTGCCGGCAAGTGTGGACTCCTGACTTCCATTTGGTTCTGATGTCAAGCTCCCAAAGTCCATGGGAAAATCCAGCCCATTTTGTTCTTAATATTGGACAAGTAGAAACTCTTCACTTATATTGATTTTAATAAAGCTTGGTTTGGACAGCTTTGAATATGTTGAAAATCTGGCCAAGCATGAAGTATAATATTTTCACTCCCACACATCAGTCAAATTCCAAGGAAACTGCAGTAAAGACTCTGATTAAATCCTTTAACTTCCCCAAGTGCTCATGTTCCACACGACTGTTCAGCAATATGCAATGCCCGTGTTTGAACACAATTTATATCGATTGCCACTATTCTACAAGGCTCTCTATACTACAGTTCAGAATATTGTGCTGTACCACAAGGGAAGGAAGGGATAGAAGTTTAGAATTGATGCAAGCTTTTTCACGTGTGCTTTCCAACCACTATTTCAGAGCAATATTGTTGGAGGCGGGAGAGTAGGTTGGTTGCAGGTGTTATTCTTTGAAAACCGAGCTCAGGCCAGTGGAAATGAGAAGAACTGATATTTTGTTTCATATCGAAAATTATAAAAGAAAAATGACGAAAGAAACTTGAGTGTCTTCTACCTTTTGCAGAACTTCATCTTTGTACTTTTATTAATAAGGTTGTTCTGTTTATCAGACAGGCCAAACTACAATAGTGTTTGCAATGTGAAATATGCTTTCTCTCTCTTCTCGAGGTCATTCCATTTGCCTGCTACATAACTGTGCATCTTGTTCTTGTTACGACGCAATGAAGGTTCTTCACTTTCCCAGTCATCACCACGTAAAATGCCTGAATAATTTGGACTTTTATTTTGGATTCTAATGAACTGCCGTGGGACTTTGAGCTGTGCGCATAAAGGAGCACTTGTTATCACATCACTGTGGACTGAGCTCTCCCATTGTGACAGCATAGTTTGAGCTCCAACCACCTGTGAAGCGTACCACGTGCCATTGTCCTTGCTGGACAGCATTGGGAATGCTTTAATGAGACTACTACAGCGAATTGCAGACTGGCAGTAACTGTTTGTTCAGTCAAGCCCCAAGCAAGTCGTAGGACAAAGGTCCTTGTTGATATGAATGTGGCATTCAATTAAGATTGGCAGTTAATGAAGTGAGTGCTGATTTTGTTCTTTTTATTATGATGTCATGAATTACTGATTTGAGTTTATGTCTTTTATTCGGTTGATTTATAAAGTACTGTGAAGGGTATGGCCAATTGCTGCTCACTTGACAGAGAACATTTTTGTTCTTTCATGGCTTGATGTTGGAGCTCTTCAGAGACCTGGCTGTTTAACACACTGTGCCCTTTATGTTGGACTGGTCACAGAAGAGAGTGGTGCTTTCATTTACATTTAAGATTTATTCAACATGTCATCATAGTGCTCCAGTTCTTCAATCTGAGAGGAACACATGTGCAGAACTGTAGTAAGAAAATGTCCCAAGTCTGTCAAATCCCTCTTCAAAAATGTACTGTTCATTGTTTATATGATAATTATGACCTTTTTGAGAACATATTGGATCTTAGGTGACAAGTCTTTCAAAAAAAAAAGAAGCGTTGCTCTTGAAGAAAAAAAATGAAAGTTCCTGCATGTGAACATGTTTTGTGTTGCGCAGGAACAGATTTAAAGGCTCTTTGACTTTCCAATGTTTATTTAAATGTTGTATTGGTAGAATTGTTAACTGGATGGATTAAGTATTCAACAAATGCACCTGAATACAAGTTTCAAATAGAAATGGTAGGTGGGGTGACAATCTTATCAACTTTTTCAGCATTCAATTATAACTAGTTCCTGTTTTCGTAAAATGTGCTTTTTTTTAAGTTAACAAAATCTATGTAAGTCGGTTTTCATTAAAAGTAAATATCTTGTAGATGCGGTGTTGACCCCTATTACCTCTAAGACATTGTCAGGATTGCTGTGGTTAGAGAATGCAAACACTTGTCAAACAAAAAACATGCTCTCCTGCTTTTCTTTCTCATGTTCTAAGATATGGGGCAGGACTTTTGCTGAGGGTTCCAAATGGGGCAAAGGCCCATGGCAGTGCTACTCCATGTATTTATCCCTGCAGCAGCCAATTAATGGCCGGGGGAGGGGGGGGGGGGGGGGGTTGAGCTTGCTGTCTGTTTAAGGAGGGCTCTTTGCAGGTTTTGGGGCCATTTAGCAGCCTTCTGGCTTGGAAGCAGCATCAGGCTCATAAGTGAGGGAGAGAGCCCTTTGACATGGAGGCACCTTCTCTCCAAATGTTTAAAAGTTTAAATTATAAATAGCTTTATGAGTCAGGCTATACAGGAGAGGAGGTGGGTGAAGGTTGCAATGGGGGAGGAGCGTGCAGAGGAACAACTGTACACGGCAACCTGCTACTGAATCTACAATGAGGCCAACAGGGATGGTCTCTGAGCCTGCCTGGAGTGTTGGCCTTCTGTCTCTGCCACCAGGAGACTGCATTCATGCAGCTGAACCAGCTACTGTAAGCATGGGGGCCGATTGGAAAATCCTAGTTGGCCAGCCTTAACATGCAAGATTGACTACCCGCTGCTTGCAGATGGATACCGCTGCCACTCCCTGCCCGAACTGAAAATGATCCCTGCAAAATAAAAAAATTAATTCATGCGATGCTTCCATCGCAGGCTAGACCAGCCTTCATTTCCCAATTTCCACTGAGGCGGTGGAGGTCAGCTGCCTTCCTGAACAGCTGCAGTCCATGTGGTGTCAAGGAGGGAGTTCCAAGATTTTGACCCAGTGACAGTGAAGGACGGCGATGTAGTTCTAAGTTGGAATGGTGTGTGGTTTGGAGAAGAACGTCCAGGCACTGGTGTCCCCATGTGTCTGCTGTCCTTGTCCTTCCAGATGGCAGCGATCATGAGTTTGGAAGGTGCTGTCTAAGGAGGTTTAGTGACCACAAACGAGTCTGAGGCGAGTGGATAAGAGAAACTAGTTTTATTATAAAGTAATAATATGTACACTACTCTTCAGATCCCAGTGGTTCTGATGTGTTGGTTCCAAATCATATTACAGGTCATTAGAGTGTCCACGGGCTCCCCGCCCCTCAGCGAGGGAGCTTGTACTCAATGAGGCTCATGGGGAGGCTAATTGCTTCTACCCCGTAGGCCTCATGGGGGATTTAACATGAGGCTTGATGAGTTCCTGCATTTCACCTTGTAAATGGTGCACACTGCTGCCACTGTGCAATGGTGGCGGGGGAGTAAATGTTTGTGAATGGGGTGCCAATCAAGTTGGCTGCTTTGTCCTGGATGATGTTGAGCTCCTGAAGAGTTGTTGGAGCAGCACTCATCCAGGCAAGTGGAGAGTATTCCATTACACTCCTGCCTTGTGCCCTGTAGATGGTGGACAGAAGGTGAGTTGCTCACCACAGGATTCTGACCTAGTAAAAAGAAAAGTACAGCCCTCCAAGCCTGCGCCAACCATGCTGCCCATCTAAACTAAAACCTTCTACTCTTCCGAGGTCCGTATCCCTCAATACCCATTCATGTACTTGTCAAGATGCTCCTTAAACATCACTATCATCCCTGCTTCCATCACCTCCTCCGGCAGCGAGTTCCAGTCACCCACTGCCCTCTGTGTAAAAAAACTTGCCTCGTACATCCACCTCTAAACCTTCTCCTCGCACCTTAAACCTATGCCCCCTAGTAATTGACCCCTCTACCCTGGGAAAAATTCTCTGACTATCCACCCTGTCTATGCCCCTCATAATTCTGTAGACCACTATCAGGTTGCCCCTCATCCTGCGTCGTTCCAGTGAGAACAAATCGAGTTTATTCAACCTCCTCATAGCTAATGCCCTCCATACCAGGCGACATCCTGGTAAATCTCTTCTGCACCCTCTGTAAAGCCTCCACGTCCTTCTGGTAGTGTGATGACCAGAATTGAACACTATACTCCAAGTATAGACGAACTAAGTTTCTATACAGCTGCAACATGACTTGCCAATTCTTATACTCAATGCCCCTGCCAATGAAGGCAAGCATGCCGTATGCCTTCTTGACTACCACCTCCACCTGTGTTGCCCCTTTAAGTGACCTGTGGACCTGTGCACAATCTCTGACTGTCAATAGTCTTGAGCTCTACCATTCACTGTTTATTCCCTACCTGTATTAGACCTTCCAAAATGCATTACCTCATATTTGTCCGGATTAATCTCCATCTGCCATCTCTCCGCCCAAATCTCTAAACGATCTAAATCCTGCTGTATCCGCTGACAGTCCTCATCGCTATCCGCAATTTCACCAACCTTTGTGTCATCTGCAAAATTACTAATCAGACCAGTTACATTTTCCTCCAAATCTTTTATATATACTACGGACAGCAAAGGTCCCAGCACTGATCCCTGCGGAACACCACGAGTCACAGCCCTCCAATCAGAAAAACACGCTTCCAAAAACACCCTCTCTGCCTTCTATGACATAACTAGTTCTGAATCCATTTTGCCAGCTCACCGTGGATCCCGTGTGACTTCACCTTTTGTACCAGTCTACCATGAGGGACCTTGTCACAGGCCTTCCTGAAGTCCACATAGACAACATCCACTGCTCTACCTGCATCAATCATTTTTGTGACCTCCTCGAAAAACTCTATCAAATTAGTGAGACACGACCTCCCCTTCACAAACCGTGCTGCCTCTCGCTAATACGTCCACTTGCTTCCAAATGGGAGTAGATCCTGTCTCAAAGAATTCTCTCCAGTAATTTCCCTGCCACTGACGTAAGGCTCACTGGCCTGTAGTTCCCTGGATTATCCTTGCTACCGTTCTTAAACAAAGGAATAACATTTGCTATTCTCCAGTCCTCCGGGCATCACCTGAAGACAGTGAGGATCCAAAGATTTCTGTCAAGGCTTCAGCAATTTCCTCTCTTGCCTCCTTCAGTATTCTGGGGTAGATCCTATCAGGCCCTGGGGACTTATCTACCTTAATATTTTTCAAGACGCCCAACACCTCGTCTTTTTGGCTCTCAATGTGACCCAGGCTATCTACACACCCTTCTCCAGACTCAACATCCACTAATTCCTTCTCTTTGGTGAATACTGATGCAAAATATTAATTTGACACCTCACCCATTTCCTCTGGCTCCACACATAGATTCCCTCCCCTGTCCTTACTGGGCCAACCCTTTCCCTGGCTACCCTCTTGCTTTTTATGTACGTGTAGAAAGCCTTGGGATTTTCCTTAACCCTATTTGCCAATGACTTTTTGTGAGCCCTTTTAGCCCTCCTGACTCCTTGCATTAGTTCCGTCCTACTTTCCTTATACTCCACACAGGCTTTATCTGTTCCCAGCCTTCTAGCCCTGACAAATGCCTCCTTTTTCTTTTTGAAGAGGTCAACAATATCTCTCGTTATCCAAGGTTCCCGAAATTTGCCGTATTTATCCTTCTTCCTCACAGGAACATGCCGGTTCTGAATTCCTTTCAACTGACATTTGAAAACCTCCCACATGTCAGATGTTGATTTAGGCTCAAACATCCACCCCAATCAGTTCCCGCCTAATATTGTTATAATTAGCTTGCCCCCAATTTAGCACATTCACCCTAGGACCATTCTTATCTTTTTCCACCAGCACTTTAAAACTTACTGAATTGTGGTCACTGTTCCCGAAATGCTTCCAACTCAAACTTCTACCACCTGGCTGGTCTCATTCCCCAATACCAGGTCCAGTGCAGCCCCTTCCCTAGTTGGACTATCTACATATTGTTTTAAGAAGCCCTCCTGGATGCTCCTTACAAACTCTGCCCCGTCCAAGCCCCTAGCACTCAGTGAGTCCCAGTCAATATTGGGGAAGTTAAAGTCACCCATCACAACAACCCTGTTGCTTTTACTCCTTTCCAAAATCTGTCCACCTATCTGCTCCTCTATCTCCCCCTGGCTGTTAGGTGGCCTATAGTAAACCCCCAACATTGTGACTGCACCCTTCTTATTCCTGATCTCTACCCATACAGCCTCGCTGCCCTCTGAGGTGCCCACATGCAGTACAGCTGTGATGTTCTCCCTAACCAGTAGCGCAACTCCACCATCCCTTTACATCCCCCTCTATCCCGCCTGAAACATCTAAATCCTGGAATGTTTAGCTGCCAATCCTGTCCTTCCCTCAACCAGGTCTCTGTATTGGCAACAAGATCATAGTTCCAAGTATTAATCCAAGCTCTAAGTTCATCTGCTTTACTTGTTATACTTCTTGCATTAAAACATATGCACTTCAGGCCACCAGTGCCACTGTTTTCAGCAACATCTTCCTGTTTGCTCTTCCTCAGAGCCATACTGGCCCTATTCCCTTGTTCTCCCTCAATTTTTCCCCCCTTTGGCCTGTTGCTCCGGTACCCACACAGTATTTATATGTCTAGTTCAGTTCAGTTTCTGGTCAATGGTCATTCATCCTGCTATTTGACTACATATTCTCGGATCTTATTCACTAGTATATATAGTGCACCCTTACAAAGGCCTTTTTGTAAACCAGGTGAGTTACATTTGTTACATTACCCTTGTCTACCTTCTGTTATCTATTCAAAGAATTTACTGAGATTGTGAAGGAACAATTTTCCTTCTTAAGTCCATGCTGGGCTATTCATTTTTATAGTGAGTTTTCTAAATGTTTTTCTATTTTCTACTTCAGCAGGAATTATTATCCATTATCTTCCCTTCCACTGATATTAAGTTGCCTGGTCCCTAACTCATATCCTATATGCCTTCTTAAAATAAGGATAATGTTAACTGTCCACCAGTCCTCTGGCACTATACCCTTATCAGACTACTGATTAAATGTGTAATAGTGCCTCCGATTTATTGTGGACACTGTGTGCATTGTCGTACTGACATTTTCACTGATTTTTAAGTGAAGTTCCTTTTGTTTTATTTTTAACCATCTTTTTACACTGTTGTTCTTGAATTCTATTTATTCTCTGACCGTTTCTGACCTCCATTTATTTAATCTGTCCAGTGCTCTACTTTCCTGCTTCATTTAAATTGAAAACCTGGGGGCAGCACGGCGGCACAGTGGTTAGCACTGTTGCCTCACGGCGCCGAGGACTCGGGTTCGATCTCTGCCTCGGGTCACTGTCCGTGTGGAGTTTGCGCATTCTCCCTGTGTCTCCATGGATCTCGCCCCCACAACCCAAAGATGTGCAGTGCAGGCCACACTAAATTGCCCCTTAATTGAAAAAATAAATTAATAAATTGAAGACGTGTTCCATTTCTTGTACTCACTTCCCCCTATTCTACTAGTTTGAAATATTTGTCACTTACCTGTTGAAACCATAAAGCCTGTACGTCCTGTAGCTCAAGTGCAATTTCCTCTATGAATGCAATATCCTCAATTTACTTAGTCTCTCGAGGGATGGTGCTGCAAACTACATCCCTCCTGTTCAAACATAATTGGGGGAACTTCTGGAGTACGTTCAAACTGCTGACCCACATTATTCAACCTTGAATACTTGCACCCTATGGTATGATGTTTTGTGTTGTTAGCAACTTATTCAATTAAGCATTTGACCCTGGAAGTTTTCTGTGGGGAAAAGCTGCTACACTCAAGTCCCAAGGGATGATGTTGAAGCGGGTTGGGAATTGGGGCTGTGAGGGCCAAAGCGAGAACTGTCTGGCCACTCAGAGCATGGTGGCTGGGAGATTTTAACATTCAATCAGTGCCTGGTGGGAATATCACTGGCAGTGGACAGTAGTCAAAATTGGTGTAGGCCAAGCTTCTCCTGAACATCCATGGAAAACAAGAGTTTTGGTGGAGGACTGTTAAGTCTATGATCTGGGAAAGGGAAGTCCTACATCCAGAGGAGGGGGCAGTGAGGAGGGGTTGATCAACAAACATGCGGGAACCATAGGCAAGCCAGTGGCTCAAATAGCGTGCCTTTCCAGATGACCTAATCTGAAATGCTATTTAAGTTAAACCCTAGCTCCTGTGAAACATGAAGCCTTTTCCAATTGAAATGTTGGGGGTGAACGGACTCACCATCTTAAACCCCCAAAATCTGCCCAAACCATACAATGTTCCCAAGGTGCAGAGTTCAAATCAAACTTTTGATTCCAGTTTGTTAATTGGACATTGTTCTTGTTTTTCCATTGTGTTATGGATCAAATTGAGTGTAAAGTCGTCATAGTCCCAGGTGACCATCAGCTGCTTTCCCCTCGGAGGGGACATGGCTCTGTCTATCATTTACTGCTTCTGCGCACAAGTGGTCCTTGAGCTTCACAAGGCCGACATCTGATTTTATAAATATTTCTGGTTTTCGTCTTGACATGCCCTCCTGCACTATTCATTGCTAGATCTGTTCGAAATCTGTACCATTTATCATGGCGGTAGTGCCACACAACACGATGGAGGGTATCCTCAATGTGAAAACGGGACTTTGTCTCCAAAAGGACTGTGCGGTGGTCACTCTTACCGATACTGTCATGGAGAGATGCATCTGCAGCAGGCAGATTGGTGAGGATGAGGTTAAATATGCTTTTCCCTCTTTTTAGCTCCCTCACCACCTGCCACAGGCCCAGTCTAGCAGCTATATCCTTTAGGACTTGGCCAGCTTGGCCAACAGAGGTGCTACTCAAACCACTATTAGGGATGGATATTGAAGTCCCCCACCAAGTATGGATTCTGCACCATTGCCACCCTAGGTGATTCTTCCAGTTGTTCAACATGGAGAAGTCCTAATTTATCAGTTGATTGGAGGAAGGGGTAGAGGTAGATGGTAATAAACAGAAGGATTCTTTGTCCATGCTTCTCCTGATGCCATGAGACCTCATGGGATCCAGAGTCAATGTCGAGGACTCCCAGGGCAACTCCCTTCTGATTGAACACCACAGTGCTGCCACCTCTGGTGAGTCGGTCCTGCCGATGGGATATACCCAGGGATAGAGATGTCAGTCTCTGAGGCATTGTCTGTAAGGTATGATCCTGCGAGTATGACTATGCCAGGCTATTGATTGACTATTCTGTGGGGCAGCTATCCCAATTTTAGCACAAGCCCTCAAATGTTAGTGAGGAGGACTTTACAGGGATGACAGTGCTGGTGGTGCCATTGATGTTTGAAGGGCCTGCATGAACCAAAGTGAAGTTTCACTGGGTGGGAGGGGGGTAGGTAACTTTTTTTGAATGTAGTATATGTTGGTGCATGTACTTTGGCTTGGCATTGTGCCAGTCAGCTCTCAAAGGGGAGAGGACCGTATTGTCCTCTGGGTTTGTGGCGACATTAACATTTACATACCACCCAACCAGTGAAGTGGTCATAGGGACCCCTTCATTCTATCCATTGTCCAGCAGTCTGTGCTGCAGAGCTACAATGGCCAATGTTGCTAAAATCCACACACAACTATTGTGTTTAATTTTTTTTTAACCAAATTTGCCATCGATGAACAATTCGAACAAATAATTGAATGATACAGTTCAGATGAAATTATACTTACGGATAAGGAAGGGAATTTTGCCCATTTTTGTTAATAGAACTTGAAAGTTATCCAATTTTTTCTTATCTGAAACTAGTAGGATGTTTGTCTCTGCTACCCCGTCTGGAAAATGTCTTGTTTCTTAATTTTTCATTTTGTTAACTTGAACGTATAGGACATAATCTAACCAAATTAAAGCCGAGTGCCGTTCTGGGTGGAATTAGTAGGGTCAAGCACCGTGAATGATCCCACTATTGAACTATGCCAGCCATAGTGCCAACCTGGCCAGAGGCTGACTACTCGGGGGCTTGCTCTTCATTATCTTCTTGTCCTGGGAGATATTATCTTCTTGTCCCCTCCCCCACCAGTGACAAGTACCGCTCCACCTGGTGCCCATTTGTGGGGACCTATACTGAATGCCACCTGGCTGGGGTCTCCTTGGCGAGGCCAGTAGATGTTGGGTGGCGAGTTGCCCATTATGGGCAGGATCCAGATCGCGACGTCTCGTGAGATCTGGTCAAATCACAGGAAGTGTATAGGGAAGGGGGTGTTGTCACAAACTTTGGGGCAGGCATCGATTTCCCTGGTGCTAAAAAAAGATAAGGACCCGACGGAGTGTGGGTTGTATCAGCCCATATCACTTTTGAATGTGAACGCAAAAGTATTGGCGAAGGTACTAGCGGGTAGGCTGGAGGAGTGCCTCCCGAAGGTGATAGGTGAAGATCAGACGAGGTTCGTGAGAGGGAGGTAGCTCTTTTCAAATGTTAGAAGGGTATTGAACGTGGTTATGGCACTGGTGGAGGGGAAAGAAACAGAAGTGGTTGTGGCATTGGACGCTGAGAAGGCATTTGACCGTGTAGAATGGGGGTACTTAATGACAGTTCTGGAGCTGTTTGGGATTGGACCAAGATTTGTAGACTGGATAAAGCTACTATGTAAGGAGCCGAGGGCGAGTGTCCGCACAAACAACATCAGCTCAAGATATTTTTCTCTCCACCGTGGGACTAGGCAGGGATGTCCTGGGCGGAATTCTCCGACCCCTGCAGGTTCGGGGAATCGCCCGGTGCCGGCGTATATATCCCGCCCCCGCCGTGGCCGGAATTCTCCGCCATCCGGGAATCGACAGGTGCAGGAATCGCGCCCTGCCGATTGGCGGGGCCCCGCGGCGATTCTCCGACCCGCGATGGGCCAAAGTACTGCCGCTGTCAGGCCTCCCCCGCCGACGTGGTTTCAACCACCTCTGGTGGCGGCGGGATTGGCGGCGCGAGCGGGCCCCTGGGGTCCTGGGGGGGGGGGGGGGCGATCGGACCCCGGGGGGTGCCCCCACGGTGGCCTGGCCAGCAATCGGGGCCCACCAATCAGCGGGCGGGTCAGTGCCGTGGGAGCACTCTTTTTCTTCCGCCGCCACCACGGCCTCCACCATGGAGGAGGCGGAAGAGACCCCTTCCACCGCGCATGCACCGGTGGTGACGTCAGTGGCAGCTGACGCACCGGCGCATGCGTGAACCGGCGGAGGCCTTTTGGCCAGCCCCGACGCCGGGCGGTGGGCATCAAAGGCCGTTGGGACCAGTTTTGGTGCCAGTCAGCGTGGCGCCAACCACTCCGGCGCGCACCTTTGGGGAGGCCCGACGCCAGAGTGGTTGGCGCCACTCCGCTACGCCGGGACCCCCGCCCCGCCGGGTAGGGGAGAATCCCGGCCCTGATGTATTACTACTGGCCGACGAATGTGGAGAAGGTGCGGTGCTGGGTCAGAGCGGTTGATTCCCAGTGGGTCAGAATGGAGGAGAGTTTGTGCAGGGGATCGGGATTGAAAGCACTAGCAACAGCACTGCTCCCGGTTGCTCCGGGGAAATACTCAGGGAGTCCGGTAATAATAGTTTCATTGAGAATTTGGAGGCAGTTTCGCCAACACTTCGGGTTAGGGGCAGGGTCAAGGGAAATGCCGATTCAGGGAAACCACAGATTTAAGTCAGGGAAGTGGGATGGAAATTTTCAGAGATGGGAGGAGAAGGGGATGAAGACATGAAAAGATTTGTTTCTTAGGGGTTGGTTGTGGTGAATCACAGTAGCGTAATTCACACTGTATTACACATAGAACATAGAACATAGAACAGTACAGCACAGAACAGGCCCTTCGGCCCTCGGTGTTGTGCCGAGCAATGATCACCCTACATAAACCCACGTAACCCGTATCCCAACAATCCCCCCATTAACCTTACACTACGGGCAATTTAGCATGGCCAATCTACCTAACCCGCACATCTTTGGACTGTGGGAGGAAACCGGAGCACCCGGAGGAAACCCACGCACACACAGGGAGGACGTGCAGACTCCACACAGACAGTGACCCAGCCGGGAATCGAACCTGGGACCCTGGAGCTGTGAAGCATTGATGCTAACCACCATGCTACCGTGAGGCCCCGACATGTACTACGTCTCTGTAAGCTGGCACACGAGCAGTTGCGCTGCTCTGCCACTAGGAGGAGATGCACTGGGAGCGTACGGGAGTTTGTACTGGGCTTCACACTTGGCTCCACCATGGCTCCTCCCCCAAACGGAAGTATAAAGGTTGATGCTGAGAGCCTGCCTGCCAGTTCATCTGGAGTTCATCTTGTCACAGGCAGGCTCTGTTGTAAGACGATTAAAACCACTGTTCGCTTCTAACCACGTGAAGCGTGAATTGATGGTGTCATCATCAGTTTGCAGGAATGAGGGAGCCGGAAGCAAAGTATGGGCTGGAGCAGGGGGAAATGTTTAGATACATGCAGGTTTGAGATTTTGCCAGAAAGGAGATACAGAGCTTCCCCATGGAGCCGACCTCCACATTGCAGGAGGAGATGCTGACGACAGGGGACTGGAGAAGGTCGGAGTGTCGGCGGTTTACGGAGCTATTTTGGAAGAGAAGGCACTACTGGGGAGGAAGATTTGGGAGCGGATATGGAGGAGGGGTTCTGGTGTGAGGTGCTCCAGAGAGTGAACGTGCGCGAGGTTGGGGCTGATACAGCTGAAGGTGGTATACAGAGCACACCTCACGAGGGCGAGGATGAGCTGATCCTTTGAAGGAGTAGAAGATGAGTGTGAGCGTTGCGGGGGGTGCCCCGCTAATCACGTTCATATGTTTTGTTCCTGTCCAAAGCTGGAGGATTACTGGAAGGAGGTTTTTAGGGTAATTTCTAAAGTGGTGCACGTGAAACTGGACCTAGGCCCCTGGGAGGCCATATTCGGGGTGTCGGACTGGCCAGGGTTGGAAACGGGTGCGGAGGCAGATGTTGTAGCCTTCGCCTCGTTGATCGGCCGAAGGTGGATCCTGCTGGGATGGAGAGCAGCCTCTCTACCCTGTGCCCTGGCGTGGTGGGGGGACCTGCTGGAATTCTTGACGCTCGAGAAGGTTAAGTTTGAACTGAGGGGAAGGACGGAGGGGTTCTACAAGTCATGGGCATTATTCATTATGCACTTTCAAGAACTGGATAACATCGAACATTAGTTGGGGCGGGTGGGTGGCAGAGTTGTGGGGAGGGGGGGCGGTGTGTGTTAATGGTGACTATGGCTGATTCCTGATTCCTTTTTGTCATTTGTGTATGTGAACATGCGGGCTAATGTTTGGTGTTTGGTGGGAGGATGGGATCGTTGTTATTGTTATGGGGATTGACATATTTGTTACTGATTATTGTTTATTGTTGGTGGGTGTAAATTTGGGAGAAAATGTGAAAAAGGAATAAAAATATATTTTTTTAAAGATCACACGAAGTATAACGGCTGTCGGGCAGCCCGAGGGAGGCCTCTTCCGGCATCTACTAGCCACGTCTTACCCCCGTTCAGGCATGATGCAGCTGGTAGATTGTGCGCCAAAGCCTCATGCTCTAGCTCTTGCAATTTAATTTGAAGTATTTTTCTTTCCTGTATCACTTACTCTCCATATATCTCAGTAAGAGCACCTCTCAATGCCATTTTTCTAAAACTGAAACGCTCAAGCTCCTTCAATTGTTATGTGATATTTCAATATTGACACTGGGGTTCATTTACATGACTCTGTTCTTCATTGTCTTCTTGGCATGAATTTCTCTCAGGTGTTTTTGTGGCGACGTAGCACAGTGGTTAGCACTGTTGCTTCACAGCGCTATTGGTCCGGCTTGGGTCACTGTCAGGGTGGAGTCTGCACATTTTTGTCTGCGTGGGTTTCCTCCGGGTGCTCAGGTTTCCTCCCACATGTCACGAAAGAAGTCCCTGTTAGGTGAATTGGACATTCTGAATTCTCCCTCAGTGGACCCGAACGGCGCTGTAGTGTGGCGACAAGGGGCTTTTCACAGTAACTTAATTGAAGTGTTAATGTAAGCCTACTTGTGACACTAATAAAGATTATTATTATCATTACATGGCACCAAACACTTGAGTTTGTGAAGTTGAGGTTGTGAAAATATCTATTTTGTAATCTGCTGCTCTGTTCATGTAGCTCCACATCACATGTCAGTATTGAACATGGAGTATGCAAAGATGCCTTGGTCTCTTGCAGCTTCACCCCTGGCTAATTCACTACCATTCATGAAACACTTTTGTCACCCATTTCCTACAATTTAACAATTTGTGATGATCCCATACCATATCCCAAATTTTATTACAATCCTGGACGAGACGCCCAAGTTTTGTTTAGATCCAGTTGTGACCAGTAACTTCTTCTGCTGTTAAAGTAGGTGAAATTTTAAATCCCAGTTATTTGTTCAGAGAATTATCGGGATTTAACCATCATGGAATTGTCAAAAATGAGACCCCGCATTTTTCCTACACCCTTTCTTTAACCCTGCAAAGAGCATGCACTGAATGACTCTTATGTTAATGAATTGTAGATGCCGGCGTTGGACTGGGGTGAGCACAGTAAGAAGTCTTACAACACCAGGTTAAAGTCCAACAGGTTTGTTTCGAGTCACTAGCTTTCGAAGCGCAGCTCCTTCCTCAGGTGAATGAAGAGGTATGTTCCAGAAACATATTTATAGACAAAGTCAAAGATGCAAGACAATGCTCAGAATCCGAGCATTTGCAGGTAATTAAGTCTTAACAGATCCAGAGATATGGGTAACCCCGGGTTAAAGAGGTGTGAATTGTCTCAAGCCAGGACAGTTGGTAGGATTTTGCAAGCCCAGGCCAGATGGTGAGGGATGAATGTAATGCGACATGAATCCTGGTTGAGGCCGTACTCATGTGTGCGGAACTTGGCTATAAGTTTCTGCTCGGCGATTCTGCGTTGTCCCGCATCCTGAAGGCCACCTTGGAGAAAGCTTACCCGGAGATCAGAGGCTGAATGCCCTTGATTGCTGAAGTGTTCCCCAACTGGAAGGGAACATTCCTGCCTGGTGATTGTCGCACGATGTCCGTTCATTCGTTGTTGCAGCATCTGCATGGTCTCGCCAATGTACCACGCTTCGGGACATCCTTTCCTGCAGCGTATGAGGTAGACAACGTTGGCCGAGTTGCTCGAGTACGTACCGCGTACCTGGTGGGTGGTGTTCTCACGTGTAATGATGGTACCCATGTCGATGATCTGGCACGTCTTGCAGAGATTGCCATGGCAGGGTTGGCTAGTGTTTGAAACAAACCTGTTGGACTTTAACCTGGTGTTGTAAGACTTCTTCTTATGTTAATGGCAATGGAGTTGGAATGGAACGTTGTGGTTGTGATGCAAGCCCTCCCAATGTGTCGATCAGGCATGTAGCCTGTCCATGGTTGCAGCATTGCCAGTTAATAGCAGGTTCCACCACTGGAAAGCTTCACCCACCACCAGCAAACCAGGGAACCAGCAAATATCAAGAGAGCGGATTTGGCGCCCACTTCCTGTTCCGCCATCGGGAATGGCAAAGTTAAAATTGTACCCATGGTTCAAGTTGGGGTATACCTCAATGTTGACAGCCAACACATTGTGTGCTCCAGCCGCGGTTGCTCCCTAATGTAAAAGGAATGAATGCGGATGCTGGAAATCTGAAACAAAAACAGAAAACGATGGAAATATTCAGAGGGTCTGGCAGCATCTGTAGAGAGAGAAAGAGAGAGAAAAATATAATTTGTCAATCAATAGTGCGCTTCCCATGTTATGCAATGGATCCAGCTCAGCTTAGCGAGGAGAAAATCATCTCATACTCTGACAGCGAAAAGGTTACTGAGCTTTTTTGAGTTTTAGTGCAGGATTTTCTGCTCTCGTTTCTGTCGGGCGGGTTTGGCAATGGGAATGGAAATTCGAGCGAGACCTCCCAGGAGAGCTCAGGTGAGTGCATCGCTCACGGGGAAGAGGGTAATGCCCAGTCACTGCCCCCTGGCACTACCTGGGCATCTCCCCCGGCACTGATGTGTGTGGGGCAGGTGGGTGAGGAGGGGGGTGATAGATGAACTTCTTTGCACAGGAGTGGCCTTTAAAAATGGCCCACCGATCAGCAAGGAAATAAGTTGCTGGTGGGTCAGGCGACTGAAAGGCTGCCCCGTCAATGTTACCTCAATGGACCCACCCCGTTAGGTTTTTTCTTTCTATGTCTAACACTTGACGAGGAGAAAGCCACTGTTTCTGTCAGTGTCTTTAATGCCCATTTTCCTGCCAGCCATCAGCCTTTGCCGAATTCTGGGAAAATTCCTCCCACAGAGTATAAAGAAATGGGAGCACCTGCTCCTGTCCACCGACGTTTGGTCTAACGTGCCCTTGAGGTTTTTAAATGAGGTCGGAATTGTGGTCCGCGTGATGCCCTCCGCTGTCAAAAGGCTTGTTCCCTCGTGAAGAGTGGTCAGCTGAGTGCGTCACTTTAAATGATTGTCACGGACTCTGGACATTTAGTATGAATTACTGCCTTACAGGGGAGGAAAGTAAAGTGTAAATTGGAGAAAAACCTACAAGAATTTGCAGGATAATTCAAAGGGAATGTTTAAAGAAGGTTCGACCCAACTTTTGTTTTCTGCTTTCATGCAGATAAGCAGCATAGACTGCAGCTCATTATAAAAATAAGCTGCAGCCAATAAGGAAAACAATTTAAAAGTTAAAAGTTAAAGCTTCTTGGGCCTCGAATTACTTACTTTTTGTTTTGCTTCTAAGCTGAGGCTTCCTCTCTCAACAGTAATTGGTGGTGTTTCAGCAGTCATAAAATTTATTTTGTAGAGTTTTTCATCGATTTGAAATAGCAGTAAGTCGAACGAAGATTAGAAGATATCTCTGGAAGAAATTATAGGGTATACTGCCACTGAGATGAACCTTGAATGCCAGTCCTGTAAACATATGTTGTATATAAACATACACATAGGAAGCCTGGTAACTGTTCAGACCATGAAATGGCAGGATATTTACAGAAAATGTAGATTAGCTTAGCATTTTTGTATGTAGTGCCAAGCAAAATAACATATTACTGATGAAGGTAATTAAACATTTCAAAGTTATATAATTCACATACATTTTGCATGGTCGGGTAATCCATATTTAATGGAAAATCACGTGTGCGTGCATACTGCATATTATTTTTTCCCATTTTAAGTCCCTACTTGGAACTTCTCACTGTGAATTCATCAACTTGTAATTGTGCAATTTAGGTATCAAGTGGCGCCATCTGATCTTTTTCACACAGATAGCTCAGAAAATATTGCAAAATGTTTCATCATCGAGTTTTTTTCCCCTCGGAAGTGAGAGTGTTTAAAATGAGGATTTAGAGAAAACATTAAAACACAAAATTGCATTCTTCAAAGTAGCATCATTGCATTCATCCATCAAATGAGTTTTTCCTTTTTTATAGTGCTTTCATTAAAGTTTTTACTTGAAGGTCTCGGCATTTGACAAAAGTCGAGGCTTAGGCTTGAGATTTCTGTCTGGACCTAAATTGATTTAGCAGTCTGAGAATATGAAATATATCCAAATTGGCAGGATGCATCTGTACAGTTTAGACTGTATTTATGGAATATTTTCCAAAGTTTCAAACTCTTTTTACATTATTGTTTCGAACAGTTTTTCAATATTATTTGAAGAAACGTTAGAAGACTAATTTCTGTAGTTTTAGTTCATTTGGTACATATTGATTTTTTTTTAAACTCTATGTCACAGACATTCTTGTTTCGTGTTCATAACATTCAGAAAGTGCACTAAACCGAGTGAGAGAGGGAGCATGATTATGTTTTCTTTATCTTAATTCTTCAACAATATAGGTTGGAATTCTCCAAAGCCCCAACCGGTGTGTTCGATGGTGGCCGTGGGTGGGGAATATGGCGGGAAGCCCAGAAATCAGGGGCGGAATTCTCCGACCCCCCGCAGGGTCAGGGAATCGCTCGGGGCCAGCGTAAATCCCGCCCCCACCGTGGCCGGAATTCTCCGCCACCCGGGAATCAGCGGGAGCGGGAATCATGCCCCGCCGATCGGCCTGCCCCCCGCGCCGATCGGCGTGCCCCCCATGGCGATTCTCCGGCCCGCGATGGGCCAAAGTCCCGCCGCTGACAGGCCAATCCTGCCGACGTGGTTCAGAGATCCTCCTTCATTTTCAGGTCCACCTTTTTTTCTTCAATGGTGGGTCAGTGATGTCGGAAACCTTTTCAATATGGCACCCAGACTTGATGGTGGACTATATGGCCTGCCCCGACTACTGATTTTAATGTCAAACACCCGGAGGACATAATCAATGAGGTCGGGGTTGGAACATTTGGCGTGTTTACCCATCAGCCGCCGCAGCGGGAAGCATTCCATGTTCCCACCCACGCCACAACATTGAGCCTTAAAATGGAGAATTCTGCCCTAAACTGAACATTTTTAAAGAAACAACATCTAATTATCCCTGATTATTTCCTGTGCTATGTTGACTGAACACCCTCGAATTGTAATCTCATTATCATCTCATTTTCAGTGACTTAATGTTGAATGTTCTAATTATCACCCGTGTTTTATTATTGTTTCGTAATTAAAATGGCTACATTTTCCCACAACTGTGAAGAAGAGAGTGACTCAGAAAGACAAGGAGAAACCAGAATAGATCACCAAATTTGAAATTCACTTAATATCCCTCAGAATATTACAAAATGCAGCTTTCAGACATGGGGCCTGCTCTACCTAGTGCTGTCAGATTCATGTCCTGTCCATCCCTTCACTCTGGGCAGTCACCAGAAATCCAGTGGTGAACCAGACATTAAACACCCCCTCCCCCCCTGCACCCTGCCGTTACATCATACCGCAGTACTACTCCTACTCTTATGTTCCTCCCTTTGCAATGGTGTCATTGTATAAGGGTCCCCTTCCTGCCCCACCAGCTACACCAATCAGTATTTGAAAGTTGATGCATGCAGATGGTTTGGATTTGGTAAAGATTATCTCATTCCACCACCAATCATTTCTACCTCAAAGAACCTGTAGTTAACTTTAACCAAACATGCGGAACCATTTTGCTGCAATCAATTTGGCATCTGCTCAGTTGCCAACATGGCAAACATAGTCAAGCTGTCAGAACTAGCTGTTGCAAGAATTTAATGATGCCCGGACTATTCTCCTGTGTGGCTCTATCCATAGAGTTTTGGTTTAACCTTCATTTAAAGCAGCCAGGTTATCAATCTGGCACAGCACTATTTTGCCACATCTGATGCAATAACTAATTTAATCTACTGTGCACTTTAATGTTCATAAAAAGTCATTCATTCTTGAAATAGATACACTGCCTCAATCCTAAGTCACGTGGGGCCGAGTTTTATGGGGGCTGGGGTCTAGTGTGCCACCATCCCACCCTGACCCCTTACAAAGGGTCGGTTACAAACCAACAAACTTAACAAAAGGTCCACACCCCAGCAAGAACAGAGTGAGACATTCAACTCACGAGAACTATTTGCCAGACTGGCAGCTTCAGCAGCCCCAGCAGTGTCAGAACCCAGTAGCGGGCACTGCTAGGACTACAAGCAGGTCCCCGAAAGAAGAGGCATGGTGCCAAGACGACACTAGGTTGAGGCCTTTTTGGGTAGGACGAGACTAAATCCTGGCCTTTTTGGGTAGGTAATCATGTATTCGAGGGAGGCAGGACGAGGGAGGTTGGGGAATGGGTTTTGGAGGCCAGGCAGGGAGGTACTAAGGGGAGAAGGGTAAAATCTTGGGGGACAGGAGAGGATTTGCATGATGTGCACAGGACAACCACTGAAGGACATTACCTCTCCCTTCCAGCCTTTTAACTAGTTGTTTCTACAAAAACAGAGTTCTAACTATCGCTTGCTTACGTCCACTATACTATGGTATGGACAATCTAATATTTGGATCAATTGGCTTGTTAACAAACTCAATTGCCCATTAATTTATTGTTTTAATTTTGGCATGCACCCGCCTACCTACCGTTTCATGGGGAGTAGGTCAGGGGTCGGCGGGAAGACGGTGGGTTAGCCACGTATATTTTATATGCCCCTCCTTCCGAAAAACTGCCCAGTGGGGTGGGGCCATGAAATGCAGTCTTGGTTTCCTGTAAATCCAAATAAAAGGATTTGCCACATTGTCAAAAATACTGCCAAATAAGGTTTGGCTTTGTGTTTTTTTTAAACAGTCTCTCGAGAAGTATTTCACATTATTTTGAAAGCTCACAGAAACATGAATTATTCACTATATATATTGGCCCCAAGTAGACTCATGTTTTATTTAAACGTAATTTCCAATGTACCAAAACCACATCTTTGTTTTGTGAAACTTTTGATCCAGACCCTGATCTGTGCCTGAAATGACCCTCAGTTCCTTGATTTTAATGGCCAGCATATGGAAGACAGCCCATCCACTGCCAAGGTGTAATCACATTTGTATTTCTGTTCCTTTGTGTAAGTTAAATTGCTGACTGCATCATTAAATAGGCTGTGGTACAATAATGATTAAATTAGCTATTTTTATTCAGTTTTCACAGAGATCTTGATCCAAGCATAACATTTCTTGGCAAGCTAGAGTGGCAGTTATCCAGATTCAACTATGTATAATCATTTCAATTTATGGGAAGACCCGCCCTTACTTAAAGCAAACGCAGTAATTCAACCTTCCTTTATAAAGTGGGCTCCATTGATCAGTCTGTGAGATGAAAGCTGTCACCAATGATTTCCACAAAACTATTTTCATTATTTTTAAGACATCAAAGAAGTCATCAGTTTTCAAAACAAGAACAGCTGTTTTCCTTACTGCAAAACGTCGCTGCAAATCATGTAGGCCGAACATTCGCTTAGCAACCACACTAACCCAGCAAACCTAATCAATAAAAATAGCCTCTGCTTTCAACCGTGACAACTGCATGATGTCACCATTCACTGCCTCACCCAGTAAATGTGCCTTAGATTTTACTTCTCAAAGATTTTACCCTCAAAGATAAAATCAGCAAATTTTGTTTGATACCCTTGGCGAGAAATGTGAAATACATCAGGGTCCCTTGAACGTGATATTCATCCACTTGGCAAACACAGCATTGAATCCAAGGTTAGGTTTTGCTTGATTGCAGAAAGAGAGCTGCAAATAATACCACAAAACCGAGCTTGGTGAATTACTTCATGCTGGTGCTTCGTGGTGGGGAGGGGGGGGGGGTGGAAATATTGGCAGCCCATTGGAGGGATGTGGAATCTGCCCTCACTCTCCTGTGGCCTACCAATGTTCATGCATCCTCCCCTTACTCGGTTTCAGGTTTTCTGACTACCTGAAAAAAAAATGAAAATGAAAATCGCTTTATTGTCACGAGTAGGCTTCAATGAAGTTACTGTGAACAGCCCCTAGTCGCCACATTCTGGCGCCTGTCCGGGGAGGCTGGTACGGGAATCAAACCGTGCTGCTGGTCTGCTTGGTCTGCTTTAAAAGCCAGCGATTTAGCCCAGTGAGCTAAACCCACCTATAGGAACTGAAAAGGGAGTTGTCAAAAAGAACTATCAACAGAGCTGACAAGCTATCAAGAAATTTAAAACTCCTGCCCTTTAACTATTTGAAAATTTGTATGTAGTGTTAAAAAGGTCAGTGCTTGCTATTTCACACTGTTTGGTGAGGTAAGCGTGAGTGTTATCATTACAGGCTGAATGACTGATTTCACAAATTTCAATAGATAATAACTTTATTTAGTCTCAGCATGGTTCCTGGCGTGAGCCTATGTAGGTGAGTTGGCTTGGTAGGTGTAAGAGCAAAGTGTGGAGGGTGGGGGTAATGGTTGGCATGGGGGCTATGAATGGCCATTGGGTGGGCAGAGGGGCATAGATTGTCACGGTGTGTGAGGGGTAAAGGGAGATGGGTGGAGCAGCATATTTTGAAATCGAGATTCTGGGCAGTTATGGGACTCGATGGGGCATGGGGAGTGTCCGGGGTGAAGCTTGTGAGGCGTGAGATATGGAGGGCTGTTTTGTTTTTTGCATTTTTCTGATTACATTGGCAAAGTGCCAGTGCACTGAGGCAGGCCTGCTACTAGGCCCACCATCACACCGAGCAGCCTCTGCACTGTCTCCGGGGTTGCCCACTCCTGTCGTCATTTGAGATTCATCAACACTTATTCTCATGTTACAATACTGAGGCAGGGAATACGTGCTCCCATTCACAATGAACGTGAATGACGACAGGAGCGCAACATCTGGCGAGAGGCCCAAATCGCGGGAAGTCCCGTCATGATTTTCCCCTCCCCCCAGCTAGTGACGTAACGGGATTCCCGATGTTGAACCTTACTTGGATAACTTTACATTTAATTATCAGGCCTGTACATCTGATAATGCCCCGCCCCCATTACATTATTCATTCAAATATGAATGGGGTCTCATTGTGTGCACCTGATGAGCAGACCCGTCGGAGTAGCTCATGTGGGTGTATCGTTCAGGGGGAAGAGAGTAAAGCCTGGGAAGGACCGTGCACTACACCCAGCACTGTCCCCTGGAACTGCCCCCAACACATATTGTGCAGCGCCAAGGGACAGTGCCCAAACTGTGCTGGGGCAATGCCAGGGGGCAATGCAAGGGGTTGTTATGTGTGGGGCAGTGTCCTACTTTTACTTTTGTGAACTGTGGGCGGCCTTTAGAATTGGCGCCCCAATCGATTGGGTGGCACGGTGGCACAGTAGTTAGCACTGCTGACTCACAGCGCTAGAGACGCAGCTTCGATTCCAGCCTTGGGTGACTTTGCGGAATTTGCACGTTCTCACCGTGTCTGCGTGGGTTTCCCCTGAGTCCTCCGGTTTCCTCTCAGAGTCCAAAGATGTGCAGGTTAGGTGGATTGCCCATGCCAAATTGCCTCTTAGTGTCCAGGAATGTGCAATTTAGGTGAGGTTAGGGGGATAGGGCGGGGGAGGTGGTCTAGGTAGGGTGCTCTTTCTGAGAGTTGGTGCAAACTCGATGGGGCGAATGGCCTCCTTCTGCACTGTAGCGTTTCTATGATTGAGCTCACCCCACTAACATGACATTGTGGGGCCCGCCTCTTGGTATTTTTTTCTATGTTAGAAATTTCTAAGAAAGCGCTCCTCTTAAATGAACCAAAGCAGTACGATTTGAATCAAGTTTACTGTTTCTGGTATACTAGAACAAACAGCTTGATTGGAGACTGTTATGCACAGTGAACGATTGTCACATAGACTCCATGGCGTCTGCATAATAAATCATGCTGAAATACGAAGAGATATTGTATGGATTAAAAAAATGTAATCATGAAAATTGTGAACCATTTTCTGCCAAGTACATTGTGGAACATTCTGGCTCCAGTCCTGTTGTCCAGAGTAGTTTCCTCAGCTAAAACATGTCTAAAGAAGAACATATGACTGTTTAGATTTAGAAAAAAAAACATTTTGGCCATTAAGCCAACTTCCTTTGTAGTGCCTTGTATGATTTACACTTATTTATGAGTTTCCCCAATTTATTTAACTGAGATGTTACTGAAGCAAGTAAAACTCCCGGTGGGTAGATACATTGAATTTATCGCCGATCGATGAATGTACCAAGTTCAACTTAAGAAAATTATATATGTTAATGAACTCCAAATAAAAACAGGAAGTGGTAGAAATGCTCAGTGGACCTACCAGAAGAGAGCCCCAAATGGATTTGTTACTCCCGACCTGAGAAATACACACTTTTTCTCTCTCAGCAGGTGTTAAAGCATCTGTTGGATGTGCATTTTGTGCTTCATTTCAGATTTTCAACATTTGCAGTGTTTATACTTGCTCAACCCTGAGAGTTGCATTCCTTAAATAATATTCCCATGCTCCCAACAGCACTGAAACAAGAATGTTCCATGATGAACTTGGCAAACGAGTAGGAAATGCTTGACAATTTTCATCATTCAGAGGCTTTTCCTTCGATGCAAATTAAAATCAAATGATTCCTCACTTCATAAAATCCAAAGAACTTCCCAAGTGGTATGAAGCTTTTCTCTTTTATTTTCTAATATCCAGTTGGTTGGGGCCTATCTGCTGCCACTATCACATTATCCAGAGCAGCTAATGGACATCACATTTGGGTTGGTCCCTGTTGCATATAAATACCACAACAGGGTTTTGCTGCCTGATGGTTTGTGCCTCCAGTTCTATTTTTTGTATTTTTGCACCAGTCCAGCACAGTGTTTAAAAAAGGAGAAACTGAGAATGGATTCTGGCTTGAGAATGGATTGAGCGAACGTTTTCAGAGATGATAGAAAATCTGAGAGATCTTGCTGTTTTTAAAAGCTTTTATGTTTTGTTTTTTTTTAAATTTTTTTATTGGAATTTTTTGCAGAAAATATAACAAAAAGTATAGCAAAAAGCAGTAATATGCAACTAACAGCCCCATAACACCCACAATTCCCCCCATACCGTAACATCACATGTATCACATTCCCCCACCCCCCCCCCAAACAAGAGAACTTAACCATAAATTAAAATTAGATAAATCAAATTTAAATAAAATAAGCTAACATAATCCCCCCCCCCCTCCCCCCCCACCCCAACAAAATTTCCAGGAAATGCTGCTGTCACTGGCAGGACAGGACCCTGTTGAGAAAACCCCTTCGATTTTGTGGAAAATGAAGGTAGGGACAAAATACAATGTAAAGAAAATACTTCTGTTCTATTGCCCCATCTTTCAAATTCCCAATTGAAACTCTGTTCAGGGGGAAACTCATTCAGTTCCTGCAGAGAGTTGGGTGCAGGTAGGTGGGGGCAGAATGGAATGTAGGTGCGAGCTGCAATTATAGAATCACTACAGTGCGGAAAGAGGCCATTCCACCCATCGAGTCTGCGCCGACCCTTCGAAAGATCACCCTACCTAGGCTCACTCTCCCACCTTATTCCTATAGCACCACCCTAAGGGGTAGTTTACCAAGGCCAATCCACCTAACCTGCATCTTTGGTCTGTGGGAGGAAACCGGAGCACCCGGGGAAACCAATGTGACACGGGGAAAACGTACAAACTCCACGCAGACAGTGACCCGAGGTCGGAATTGAACCCGGATCCCGGATGCTGTGAGGCAGCAGTGCTCACCACTGTGCCGTCTGCAATTGTGGCTCCGAGAGCTAGAAGATCAAAGTATCTTAACGAGGATTACAACTCTTGGCAAATAAAGGAACGAGTTCCTGTCTGAACGAACCTGGTCACTGATCCTGCCTCAACACACTTGTCCTTGAATTGGTCATGACAAGGATCAATTGTGTGTTTCTTACTTATAGATCCAACTTTAGACAATGAGGAGAACTGGACAGATAAAGTACCCTAGTGACTAAAATCGTCATTTCCACTTTTCAGCTGCAGCGTGATTAGGATCAAGTCCTTGCTCTTTAGAATTCCTGTTTTTGCTGATAGACGTTTTTGAAGAACGATGCTACAAATCTATGTTTAAGCCTGTTTAGTTTAATGTGCATTTAGACATCCAGCATTTTTGTTATGTAAACAGTTCTGAACAGCAGTTATCCAGACTCTTCAACACATCATTTTGTCTGTATACATGTTACAGTTGTACTCTGCTTTATGACCGGCTTCATGAGATTTTGTGCATGTGTGAATTGGGGACATTGAAATGAATTTCAGACAGGCTGTTGGCTTTACTGGAGTTCATAGCTCTGTTTTCCATTAAAACTTTGCAAGAGGCCAAGACTCTGGCATTATTCCAATTAAGAGATCTGCTTACAAATTCTCTTTTACTTTTTTTTCCAAAATAAAACAATGATGTCATTGAATGTTTTTGGATATTTTGGGCCAAATGCCATTAATTCTCACACAGGATCTTGTTTGCACAGTTAGAAGCATAAATTGTGTATGCTGCCTATATTTAACATTGGGATGTGAAATGTTGGGTCCAGCATGAGGTTGAACCATGATGTATTTTAGATAACTTATATTTGCAAACCCCTCCATGTGGATGTTCTGCAGCCAAAGGCAATCCAAATTCTAAATACAGCCCAGGCCAAATACTGAAATGACTATTGCAATAGAACTTGGGGCAGAATTTGTTTTTTTCTTTTAATGATCCCCAGTGCTTAGAGTTTGTCCAGCTGTAGTCTCAACACCCTTGGGCCAAGAGATTTTGCTATCAAACAAGCTGAGAAACTGATTTATATTTTGGGATAGTTCTGCATAAACTCAGAAACAAAGTAATTGTAATCAGGAAATCAGGGGACAAATATTTTCTCCTATAAACAAATTGCCATTCCTTGAGAACTTGCAGATTATTTTGGTGTTTAACTGATTGCATCCTGTTAGGAAATTGATCATCTGGATTCATGTGTACTGAGCACTTACACACTGGTGATTTTTTTTAAAATCCATGTTTGTAGGGGTTATTTTCTGAACCTCAAGATTTTGACACCAGTAAAAATCACTAGGTCAGTAAGAATAATTGGGTGGAATTCTCAGCCCGGGGCCGGGCCGGAGAATCCCCGCGACCGGGCCACACCGCCCCGACGGCAGCACACGATTCTCCACAGAGCGGAGAATCGGTGTTTGGTGCGGCGCCAGTCGTGAGCTGCTCTACGTTGCCGGTCCGCCGATTCTCGGCCTGGAATGGGCCAAGCGGCCGCAGTTAAAACGCTGAGTCCCACCGGCGCCATCCACACCTGCTCGCAGCCGGCGTGAACTCTGTGTACAAGGGTCAGGTGGCGGCCTGTGGGGGCGGAGGGGTGCTCCGACGATGGGGGGGCTTCCAATGCGGCCTGGCCCGCGATCGGGGCCCACCAATCGGCGGACCAGCCTCTCTGTCCCCCAGCCTCTTTTCCCCCAGCCTGCGCGTTGAAGGAGGCCACTGCGCATGCGTGCGTTGGCGCCGGCGCCACTGCACATGCGCAGATCCTGCAGCGCCCATTTCACACCAGGATCGGCAGCTGGAGTGGCATGAACCGCTCCAACGCCGTGCTGGCCCCCTGAAGGGCCAGAATGACTCCTGGCAGCCTCCCGTTTGCGACGGCGTTTACGACGGTGTGGACACTCTGCCACGGGATGGGAGAATCCCACCCATTGTAATTTGTTAGTTGACTGAATGACATATAAATATCGGACTGTAATATTACTGTTAAATAAAGGGGGGGATAGAGGGGGGATTTTCCAGTCATTATTGCCAGCGAGATTATCCGGATTACCCTGCCGTGGGTTTTCTGGTGGCAGGAGGTGGATTCAGTGGGGCAGCCCCAGTGACAGCGGTGGGGCCATAAGATCCCCCCGATAGCCAACGGCATACTGCCTCCGGGAAATAGCTGCAAGGTGCATGGAAAAGCCTCCCAAAGATCTTTAAAAAATAATCTAACGGGCAAGAAATAAATCTTCAGAAAAGGTTTTGAAAGAGATTTGAAACATACGGGGTGGGATTCTCTTGTCTAGCAATGGCAGAATCGGGAAACGCGATCAGGCAGAGAATCACACATCAGCCATAAAACCGAGGCCAGCGTGGGCGCTCGACAGAATGCCATGCTCCAGTGCCTCGACGGCAGCATGAATGCATTTCAAACCGCTGGCCGGTATGGGCATGCAAACTATACAGTAAACGCCATTGACATATCATTAACAGGCCTGACTGAGTAATTTCCGGGTCCACCTCAATGCTCCGCCAGGAGGAATTACCAAGGGTGTGGTTCACTTGTGGTATTTAAATTAGGAAACCGGTGCTGTGGCTGCTGAGGGAGAGAACGGGGGTATATAAAATGTCCAACATCACTGTAGTGTGCTGACAGTTGTGCCGCTAGCCCGGAGAATTCTGCCAGGCAGAGGAGGGAGAGGGGGGGGGGAGTCATTGAGGAGAGCCAAACCCGCCGGCAAAGCTGGAATTCAGTCATTGGGGTGCTATTTTGAAAAGGCCACACCCACTGGAACACTGGGACCCCCAGAGGACCACCCTCTAACACAGAAGGCCAACCTCCCATCACTCAATGACCGGGTCAGCCCCCTCCCCAACACCACGCAGACATCAGGGTGATCCGATCCCGCCATTCCCATCCTCACTGGCATCAGGCCACGCCCGCAGCATCGTACGTGTCCGCTCCCCCCACCTCCATCATCATACAGATTAGTGGTAGAAGGGAGTGTCTCAAAATGGAGAAAGGTGACTGGTGGTGTTCCACAGGGATCCGTGCTCGGACCACTGTTGTTTGTGATATACGTAAATGATCTGGACGAAGGTATAAGTGGTCTGATAAGCAAGTTTGCAGATGATACTAAGATTGGTGGAGTTGCAGATAACGAGGCGGACTGTCAGAGAATACAGCAAAATATAGATAGATTGGAGAGTTGGGAAGAGAAATGGCAGATGGAGTTCAATCCAGGCAAATGCGAGGTGATGCATTTTGGAAGATCTAACTCAAGAGCAGACTATATGGTCAATGGAAGAGTCCTGGGGAAAATTGATGTCCAGAGAGATCTGGGAGTTCAGGTCCATTGTACCCTGAAGGTGGCAATGCAGGTTGATAGAGTGGTCAAGAAGGCATACAGCATGCTTGCCTTCATCGGACGGGGTATTGAGTACAAGAGTCAGCAGGTCATGTTACAGTTGTATCGGACTTTGGTTAGGCCATATTTGGAATACTGTGTGCAGTTCTGGTCGCCACATTACCAGAAGGATGTGGATGCTTTAGAGAGGATGCAGAGGAGGTTCACCAGGATGTTACCTGGTATGGAGGGTGCTAGCTATGAAGAAAGGTTGAGTAGATTAGGATTGTTTTCGTTGGAAAGACTGAGGTTGATGGGAGACCTGATTGAGGTCTACAAAATTATGAGAGGTATGGACAGGGTGGATAGCAACAAGCTTTTTCCAAGAGTGGGGGTGTCAATTACAAGGGGTCACGATTTCAAGGTGAGAGGGGGAAAGTTTAAGGGAGATGTGCGTGGAAAGTCTTTTACGCAGTGGGTGGTGGGTGCCTGGAATACTTTGCCAGCGGAGGTGGTAGAGGTGGGTACGATAGCATAATTTAAGATGCATCTTGTAGACAGATATATGAACGGGTGGGGAACAGAGAGAAGTAGACCTTGGTAAATAGGCAACAGGTTTAGATAAAGGATCTGGATCGGCGCAGGCTGGGAGGGCCGAAGGGCCTGTTCCTGTGCTGTAATTTTCTTTGTTTTTTGTTCTTTTGATACAGTCCAGAAATCCAGGTACCAGGTAAGTTAAAGACTGTCAATCATTTGACGTCCAAAGGGACAGATCAAGGTTCAAGAGCTGGAAAGATGTCTGACTAAATTTCTGGATCCTCAACAGCCACCCCAGAAAAGACTAAGAACGTCTGAAAAGGCATCAAATTCATGATCATGGAAATTTCAATTGCCAGCTCTTATTACACATCATGAGCCAGCAGGTTAAGAAGGAGTGCTTCATGGCCTCAGAACACCAAAATTGTCCAGAGGGTGCGTTGACTGTTTTACAGACTTCAATATTACAGATTGATACCTTTTAGAAAGTGATTATTCCACCTACAGCTCTGCTCGAATGGCAAACTTTGAATAAAAGTTGGGCACAATCGGACATCCTGATTGTGGTGAATCACAATCCTAGTAATTCACACTGTGTTATATTGTCTGTGTTGTGTCTCTGTAAGCTCGGTATACGAGCAGTTGCGCGGTTCTGCCCATAGGGGGAGATGAGGAGTTTGTACTGGGCTCCACCCATGGTTCCGCCCATGGCTCCTCCCACTAACTGGAAGTATAAAGACCTGCAGTTGTGAGCCTGCTGCCAGTTAATCTCGTTGCAGGCAGGCTCAGTTGTAAGACTATTAAAACCACTGTTCACTTCCAACCACGTGTCTTGTGAATTGATGGTCACATCAATTTAATAGTCTTCGGAAACTTGAAGAAAACGACTATGGAATCAGCCCTCAAACCTGATCGACTAGAACTCGACCCGCAGGCTGCAGAGGCGAAATAAATCTTTCAACACTGGCTCAGATGTTTCAAGGCCTACCTGGCTGAATCAAGCACATCAGAAACTACAGAAGAGCAGGAACTCAGTCTACTGCACGCAAGGGTGAGCCACCGTATCTCAACTCAACTTAACAGTATTACTTTGTATACAAAGGCCCTAGCCATGCTAGATCGAATGTACGTGAGGCCCATCAATGAGGACTACGCGTGCCACCTTTTTACGACCCGCAGCCAGCGTCCCGCGGAGTTGTTGGATGAATTCCTGCGGGATTTAAAAGCTTTAGCTCGGGACGTAATTACCAAGCTGTATCAGCCGAACAGCATATGGAGCTTGCTGTCAGAGATGTGTATGTGGCAGGGCTCAGGTCAAACTATGTGCACCAGCAGTTGCTTGAAAAAGGGGCCCAGAACTTGGAGGACACTGTAGAATTGGCTACGACCATGGAGGTCTCATTCCGCAGCCTCATCACGTTCCCCGCGGACCAAGCGACCCCATCCTGGGCCCCCAACCAGCGACTGCCCAAGGCCTGCACCGCGCGGCCACCAACCCACTACGCAGCCCCAGTGTGCCATTTTGCGGACAGCCCCAGGACCAACGGCAGTTCTGCCCGGCCCGCAACGCGACCTGCAGCAGCTGTGGTCGCAAAGGACACTATGCCCGGGTCTGCCCGGCGAAGAAAACCCCCACTCCAAACTCTCCTGCAGCCCAGAGCTCTCATTTCCAAAACTCACAGACCCGCAGGCCCCGAAATGCTGCGGACTGTACTCCGACTCCGCCCCCACCCGACACGTGCGACTCATGGGGGCCGCCATCTTGGCAACCGCCCTCCACGCGGCCGGCCACGTGCGACCCATGGGGGCCGCCATCTTGGGCGCCATCTTCCTCGCTGCCCGCCACGTGCGATCCATGGGGGTGGCCATCTTGGGATCCATCCTCTTCAAACTCTGAAACTCACCTCGAAGACTACGAACTCAGAGGGCAGTCATCACGGGGCCACTCCAGAACAGCTGATCGAGCCGCCGACTACCCGCAACTCAGCGCGGTCACGTTGGACCAGTCGCTTCCGAAAAACCTCCGCAACTCAATGATGACCGTTAAAATCAACGGGTACAGGACACCACGCCTCTTTGACTCCGGGAGCACCAAGAACTTCATACATCCAGATCTGGTAAGACGCTGTTCGCTCCCTATTTTCCCTGCACGGTAAACTATCTCCCTCGCTTAGGTCTCACACTCCGTTCACCTCCAAGGGCGCACCGCCGCGACCCTAACAATCCAGGGTACTAGCTACTCGAACTTCCAGCTATACGTACACCCCGAACTCTGCGCCCCACTCTTACTGGAGACTCGACTTCCAGTGCAACCTCAAAAGCCTCACACTCAGCTTCGGCGGGCCCTTGCCCCCACTCACTATCTGCAGCCTCGCTACGCTAAAAATCGACCCCCCTCCACTCTTTGCCAATCTCACGCCAGACTGCAAAACCGTAGCCACTCGCAGCAGGCGATACAGCCTGCAGGTCAGGGTGTTTATCAGAACCGAGGTCCATAGGCTTCTACGTGAGGGAATCATGGAGGCAAGTAATAGCCCCTGGAGAGCTCAGGTGGTGGCCGTCAAGACCCGGTAAAAATTCCGAATGGTAGCGGACTATAGCCAAACCATTAATCGGTTCACGCTCCTCGATGCGTACCCTCTCCCCAGGATTGCAGACATGGTGAATCAGATCAGCCACTATAAAGTCTTCTCCACGGTGGATCTGAAGTCTGTATACCACCAGCTCCCAATCCACCCGGAGGACCGCCACTACACGGCGTTTGAGGCCGACAGCCGCCTCTTCCACTTCCTCCGGGTTCCCTTTGGTGTCACAAATGGGGTCTCGGTGTTCCAACGAGCAATGGACCGAATGGTGGACCAGTACGGGCTGCGGGCCACGTTTCCGTACTTGGACAACGTCACCATCTGTGGCCATGATCAACAGGACCACGACGCTAACCTCCATCGATTTCTCCAGACTGCCCAGAAACTCAACCTCACATATAACACGGAGAAATGCATTTTCCGCACGGCCAGGCTAGCCATCCTCGGCTATGTCGTGGAAAACAGAGTCCTGTGCCCCGACCCGGACCGTATGCGCCCCCTCTTCCAACTCCCTCTCTCTCCTTGTCTCAGGGCCCTCAAAAGATGCCTGGGGTTTTTCTCATATTATGCCCAGTGGGTCCCTCAGTATGCGGACAAAGCCCGCCCACTATTTAAGGCCACACTCTTTCCTCTGTCAGATGAGGCTCGCCAGGCCTTCACCTACATCAAGGAGGACATCGTCAAAGCAGCCATGCGGGCGATGGATGAATCCGTCCCTTTCCAGGTAGAGAGCGATGCCTCAGAGGTAGCTCTCGCAGCCACACTAAATCAGGCAGGGAGACCAGTCACCTTTTTCTCCCGAACCCTCTCCGCTTCGGAACTTCCACACTCCTCGGTCGAAAAGGAAGCACAAGTCATCGTGGAAGCTATACGACACTGGAGGCACTACCTCACAGGTAGGAGGTTCACCCTCATCACCGACCAAAGATCAGTTGCCTTTATGTTCGACAACTCTCAAAGGGGCAAGATCAAAAATGATAAGATTTTACGGTGGAGGATCGAACTCTCCACCTACAAGTACGATATTATGTACCGACCGGGGAAGGTCAACGAGCCCCCAGATGCCCTGTCATGCGGCACGTGCGCCAGCAAGCAAGACGACCGCCTGAAAGCTATCCACAATGACCTCTGCCACCCGGGGGTCACCCGGCTCGCCCACTACGTTAATGCCCGAAATCTGCCTTTCTCCACCGAGGGGTAAAAGCCATCACCAGGGATTGCCCGATCTGTGCGGAGTGCAAACCGCACTTCTATAGACCAGACAGGGCCCACCTGGTAAAGGCCTCCCGGCCCTTTGAACACCTCGCAATCGATTTCAAAGGGCCACGCCCCTCAACCAATCGGAATGTGTACTGCCTAAATGTCATAGACGGGTTCTCCCGCTTCACCTTTGCTATCCCGTGCCCCGATATGACCTTCCACGCAGTCATTAGGGCCCTGCACAGTATCTTCACCCTGTTTGGTTTCCCCAGCTATGTACACAGTGACAAGGGTTCGTCCTTTATGAGCGACGGGCTGTGTCAGTACCTGCTCGACAGGGGCATTGCGTCGAGCAGGACTACCAGCTACACCCCAGGGGGAACAGGCAGGTGGAGAGGGAGAATGCGACGGTCTGGAAGACCGTCCTACTGACCCTCCGGTCCAGGAATCTCCCGGTTTCCCATTGGCAGGAGGTCCTCCCTGACGCGCTCGATGCTATTAGGTCCCTCCTATGTACTGCCACCAATCAGACCCCTCACGAGCAGCTATTTGTTTTTTCCAGGGGCACTACCATGGTTGAAGACACCGGGCCCGGTTCTCCTCCGGAAGCACGTCCGGACCCACAAAACTGTCCCACTCGTGGAGAGAGTGCTCCTACTCCACTCAAACCCCCAATACGCGTTCATCGAATACCCTGACGGCCGTCAGGACACTGTTTCCCTCCGGGACTTGGCGCCTGCAGTATCCAACTCCGACACCACTACCGCCGAAGCGACCCTCACACTACACCCCACCCAAACCCCCGCGCCCGGCACCCCCACGCCTGCAGGTTCACTGCCCGTGCTCCGCGCCCCAGCGCCTATGGGTTTCCGGCGCTCCCCCCCACCAGTCGAACCAGTCGGGTACGAAGCTCGGACCGAATCACCCCCCGGAGTCCGCCATGGTACCCTCGCCGACCGCCACCACCCAGGCACCAGAAGAGGCTGCAACCCCGGTGCTTCGTAGATCTCAGAGGACAACTCGACCGTCGGACCGACTCAATTTGTAAACCAATCACCCCCACTGGACTTGATTTTTTTTACAGGGGGTGAATGTGGTGAATCACAATCCTAGTAATTCACACTGTGTTATATTGTATGTGTTGTGTCTCTGTAAGCTCGGTATACGAGCAGTTGCGCGGCTCTGCCCATAGGGGGAGATGAGGAGTTTGTACTGGGCTCCACCCTTGGCTCCGCCCATGTCTCCTCCCACTAACTGGAAGTATAAAGATCTGCGGTTGTGAGCCTGCTGCCAGTTCATCTCGTTGCAGGCAGGCTCAGTTGTAAGACTATTAAAACCACTGTTCACTTCCAACACGTGTCTTGTGAATTGATGGTCACATCACTCATCCCACCCAACTTAGTGACACGACAAGGCTGTTGAACCTCATAAAGGGCATCTCGCAAGATTTGCGATGCATAGAACACCTTGCGAGATCTAACGAGATCTTGGGAGACGTCGCAATCTGGATCTCGCCCTCGCTGGGCACTTAAACAAGCTCATTTAAATATGTCGCCGCCAGATTTCCCCGAGGCCTGGGAAAGAATGCCCGGCCCTTGAAGACGTTGCCGTGGTGCCATTTTGTACAACCGTGGACCAGGAATGACGGCACCTTTGGGGGTCTCCCAGGTCATTGGAGTCCTCCGGGTGGTTTGGCTCTTGGCAGGGTGGCACCCTGGCACTCCTGACACCTGGGCACCATGACACCGTAACACTGCCACTCACTCTTTGGCACTGCCAATCACTGACTCTGGCAGTGCTACCCAGGCACTGAAATGGTGCCAAGTTGGTGGTGTCAGGCTGGCAGTGCCAAGATGCCCAGGTGCCAGGTTTCCTGTGCCAATGGTGGTATGAGGGCAGTCAAGGACCCAGTAAGAGGTAAATTGGAGGGGTCCAGAGGCCACGGGAGGGAGTCTGAGGGAGGGAGGTTGCCGAGCGATCAGGGCGGTATTTGAAAATGGCGTCACGATCAGCTCATCAGTGCAGGAAGTGAGGTAAATGTGGCCTCGCTGGGTTGTTCCTCGCTGAGGCCCAAATAAATTAGAGAGTCCGATTTGATAGCTTGGTCGTTAGCACTGAGAAACACCCCCCTATTCGCACCCAAAATGGGACTCTTTGTTTGGACGTTAAATCACGCCCAATGATCATGGTTCATAATAAATGTGCGATACTGCCATGTTTAGCCGAATTGATTTCTGTCATGCACCACCTGAAAGTCCTTCATTGTAATATTACCGTACATCTGTCAGGATGCTGTTTTCTGACCTTTTTAAACAATTGTGTGCGTCAATTGCTTTCCTCATTTCCATTTTTGTAGACCACCAAATCAAAAAATAATCTATCTGAAAACAAAGTTGCCGAGCCCTGTTTTTTTCAAGAAAAGGGCGATTGTTTAGTGAATTCAGTCTGTAAATGTTAAGTTATATTTTGGAATTGGCATTGTCAGCAATAGTCATTTCATTCTTAATTGAATCTTGGAAGGAAGGGTTTGCTATTTTCCACTTCTGTCCCCTTTCTTCTAGTTAAGAGCCTTGAATGATTCCAAATAAAACAAAGTACCAATTTCACACTCTATGATTTATGCACTTTGCAAGAACTGCCAGCTATATTTGGAGCTGATGTGCAGACTCTAGTCCCTGTGATTATGTGAATGCTTTATTAGATGGCAAAGCCAGTCCACCGATGGTCATAATAACCCAATATATCTTTTTAACTTGGTGATCATAATGGTAATTTACTAAGCAGCCATTAATCCAAATTAAATTAAGAAACTCAATAAACATTATGATCCCAAATCACCAGAATATTCCTAAGTAATGGCAAAAATAATGATGCAGATGGGAGCCGAAATTCACCGGCTGTTGGCTGGTGGCGGGATTCTCTGGACTCACTAGCAGCAGCCCCTGCTTGTGGGTTTCTTGGCAACGAGGGGTGGCGTCAATGGAATACCCATTGACAATGGCGGGAGCAGAGAATCCCGCCACCAGTGAATGGCGATGAGGACGTCGGAGAATCCCGCCTGGACAGTAATTCAGGAGATTAATTGGTCAGGATTTGCAATTTTTTTCTTATTCATTCAACGGATGTGGTCTTCGCTGGCTAGGCCAGCATTTGATGCCCACCCCTAATTGTGCTGGAGAAGGTGTTGGTGAGCTGTCTTCCTGAACTGCTGCAGTCCGTGTGGTGCAGCACCCACAGTGCTGTTGAGAAGGAAGTTCCAGGATTTTGGCCCAGTGACAGTGAAGGAATGCGATGTATCTCGAAGTTAAAATGGTGAGTGACTTGCAAGGGACCTCATAGCTGGACTATGCATCTTCTGCCCTGGTCCTTCTAGATGGTAATGGTTGTGGGTTTGGAAGATGCTGCCTAAGGAGCTTTGGAGAGTTCCTGCAGTGTAATAGGGGGACCCACACCCAGGGACCCCTATAATTAGGGGACTCCGCATACTGACCCCTGTAATTGGGAGACCCCACCCAGGGACCCCTGTAATTGGGAGACCCCACCCAGGGACCCCTGTAATTGGGAGACCCCACCCAGGGACCCCTATAATAGGGGGACCCCACAGTGACCCCTGTAATAGGGGACCCTCCACAGTGACCCCTGTAATAGGGGGACCCCACCCACTGACCCCTGTAATAAAGGGACCCCCACAGTGACCCCTGTAATAGGGGGACCCCACCCATGGACTCCTGTAATAGGGGAACCCCACAGTGACCCCTGTAATAGAGGGATCCCCCCCCTCCCCCCCTCCGCTCCGCAAAATTGTTGAGGTGGAAATATTACGTAGACCTCTTGAAGCAATTTTTGGAGTGTTCGAAATACCAGGACTAATCAAAGAGAAAGGAGCCGGTTTGGTGGCTTTTGCCACATTGATCGCCCAGAGACGAATTTTAGTAGAATGGAAATACAAAGATGCACCAAAATTATGGACATGGTTGCGGGAATCTTGTGGAATTCCTTGAACTTGAAAAAATTAAGTTTTTCCCTTGTGGCTCAGATGGGGTATTCTGGACTAGATGAAAGGTGTTTTCGTATTTACAGATCAGTTTGTTGCTGGTGGGTAAAGTGAGGGGGTTGCAAGGGAGACAGGATAAGTGGGGAGGGAAAAAGGGAATGTTTTAATAGTAATAAGAGAAAAATTCTCAAATTAGGAGGTTTGTATTTTGTTTATCTTATTATTAATTGTTTGTTTATATGTTGTTATCTATATTCCTTACTTGAATAAAAGTACATATTTCTAAAGTAGGGATAAAGGAAGTCCCAAACCAATGAGCAGCTAGGGAGTGAGATGCCTCCTCCAGTGGAAAAGCCACAAGGGAGTGTGGCTGGAGCTGGACCTCCACTTCATGGCATTGGTGTTCCAGGAGACATGGAGCAAGTTAGGAGAGCGCTTCCTCCCAATTCAAAGGCACCAGCTGAGAAGCCATTGATTGGTTGCAAGCTGATGGTTGCGAGTATTTGACCAACTGAAGGAGTTTCTTCATCAGAGGCTTGGAGTTGCTCTCACTCTTCCCCATGGGTTGCAGTGGCTGGCTCAGGGGACAGTTTTCCTGAGGTGGAATGCTGGAAATGCTCCGCATCCCAGCTTCCAGGGGAGAAGGGATGAGTGTATATAATAGAGTAGCAGCTGAAAGCCTGCTGAAGATGGTGGTGGATGAAGAGGATCTGTTTGCGGCCACCTTTCTGTCTTCTTTCAACCCTTTACCTGGTTTAGAAAGTTCTCAGTCAGAGCCTTTTTCTTGAATTTTTGCAAAGAGCTATGTGCACTTCCGGCCCCTGTTAATTCTGCCTTTACTGTTCCAGTACTGGCACAGGTGTGCTCCCTCACCGCAGGCCTCACTATCTCCTGGAGCCTGCCCTAGGTTTATAATGAACTTCAATTCAGGAAACGGGGTTAGGCTCAGAACAACAGATGGAAATCCCATTCTGACCCAACCCACCTTCCAACTGCAAAATCACCCTGAAGGTCACATCCAGCCTGTGGAGTCTTTGTCGACCATATTGCTGTCCTGTATTGATTGGGCATATTAACACAAAGCCACAGAATACACATAAGAGGAAGTCGTGATCAAACTAATAACATAAAATGGTGGACACATTCAGCAGGTCAGGCAGCATCTGTGTAGGGCAAAACCTCTGTTCTTTCCCTCCACAGATGCTGCATGACCTCTTGATGTTTCCAGCATTTTCTGTTTTTATCGATGATTTCCAGCATCCACAGTATTTTGCTTTGGTTTTCGTGATTAAATTGTATAACACTCTGGTCACTGATACACCAGAGTGACATGCTAGTGTGGGGAGCTGTGCCACGGAGAGCAATGAGGCTGGTCCCTGGTATCAAAGATCTGCATTGTGAGAAAAGAATGAGTGGTGTGGCTTTTCACCTCTTAAAGGAGGTGTGCAAGGCGTGATCTTGCAAGGGTCAGGTTAAATATAATAATTTAATAATTAAGATAATAAATGCAATAGAAAAGAGTAATCTGGAAAATACCTTTGTGATATAAAGGCAGAGGAAAAAGGTCAAATAATTAAAACTAAAATTTTAGATTCATGAGCTCTTCACATAAGCTTTGATCAGGACATGGAACGGATGGTGGAGCAGGATTTGAGGATGAGTAGTAGAGGTCAGAGCCACAGAACCATTTCCGAAATGAATGACCGGTCCGGAGTTCAGGTCGCACTCCAGCGTTTGGGCACAAAAGCCGGACGAGCACTCAAGTGCATTACTGAGGGAGTGCTGCACTGTTAAAGCTGCCATCTTTTAAATGAGACATTAAACGGAGGCCCCAGCTACCTGCTCGCGTGGCACTATCTTGAAGAAGAGCAAGGGTGTTATCCCTGAAACTTTCTATGTGCATATTGGCTGCAGGGTTGGCTACGTTACACCAGTCAGTACACTGCAAAAGTACTTCATTGGCTTTGAGATGTCTGGTGGTTTGTGAAAAGCGCTGCCTAATTGCATGTCTTTGCTTCTGGGATCTGAGGAATTCTCTGCCGGGCTGAGCTAAAATGGACCAAATGCTTTTTTTCTCATCTGTTATTATCTTGTAATCTTGTGATTTCCTCATAAGCTACATATCACCGCACAACATCCTTTAATCAGGAAGAAGGCATGATCTGGCCACAAACTTCTGTCAGTGCTGCTCATATATAAATATATATTATACAAAAGAGGAAACACATGCTTTCATTGCACTGAGTTATCAGTTTTTCCTTTTCCTTAAAATGTTGTATCCACCCACATGGTGTTTAAAGAACTGGTGTTGCTTGGTTTGAGGAGCCATTGCCGGAGCCTGATGTCAGGAAGCTCCAAGGTTCAAACTGTTTCCTTTTATTTGGAGGACAAATGTCTCTAAATTGTCAGACAGCTTGTCTGATATCCAGTACTGGGTCGGCAGAAATCTTCTTCAACTCAATATTGGGAATCATAAATTCCACCCCCAAGCCCCCACCTCCATTCAGCTCCCTGGAAACGGCCTGAGGCTGAACCCGTCTGTTTGCAACCTGGATCTCCCAATGAGCGTCTGACCACATCTGCACCAGTGTTAAGACCAGCTCACCTGGTTCTGAAACCTTTATTCGTGCCTTTGTTACCTCTCGGCTGATTCGTGCAATGCACCCATGGCCAGCCTCCCATCTTCTATCCTGCACTAATCTTGAGCTCATCTAAACTTCTGGTGCCCATATGTTAACACATGTTATGAACAATGTATAATTTTGAGTTGAATTTATACATATAATGTGATGAATGGGAGAAATGTTATATCTGTTGCAGTAATGTTATTATAAGAACTTAAGTTATGGTATCCACGTTATGGACACGATTTAACCAAAATAATTCTATGTCCAGTTTTGGGTCCATTAAACGGTGTGTTTCTCGGAGCCTGCAGCACTGAAAAAGGCCCCGCTGTTCAACGGCAGCAGGCCGTTTTTTTTACTTTGGCGAGGAACTCTCCTTTGAAGCAGCACTTTAATCTCCGATGCAGGAAGACTACTCATGGATCGGGGCATAATTTTTAAAAGGCTGCCCTGATGTTCTTTTTTTCGTTTTTTTTTAATTTAGAGAACCCAAATCATTTTTTCCAATTAAGGGGCAATTTAGCGTGGCCAATCCACCTAGCCTGCACATCTTTGGGTTGTGGGGGCGAAACCCACGCAAACACGGGAAGAATGTGCAGCCCTGATCTTTTGAGCCCCCTCAGCAACATCACTGCTGCCTCCGGACTCCCCCACTTCAACCAATTTACCTCTTTCGGGGTCCTCAAGCACCACCCCCCCCCCCCCATAACCCACCTCTTATGGGCAAGGCACCCCCCCTTACATGAGTAACTACCACTTGGGCATTTTGGAACTGCCAGCCTGGCCCAGTATCCCTGTAAGCCTGGCAATACCACATGGGCATCCTGGCACTGCCAGGGTGGCACTGCCAAAATTCCTGACCACTTGGGGGTGACCCGTGGCCTGGGAGACATCCTCCCCCCCTCCCCTCAGGTGCTGTTATGACTGGTCCACGTTTGTGTAGAAAAGTATAAACAGCATCCAGGCGAGGTCTCCCAGGCGAGGCCGTTGAATCCCAGGCCCTCATGGCTCATTTCAAAATGTTGATCTGGATCTGGGAGAGAGCGTGACCCAGATTGCAACATGCCAAATCTCGCAAGACATTTGGAGCGTTAGAAATCTTATGAGTGGCCTCTCGCGGGATTCAATGGCCTCGTCCCGACAGCAAATTGGGCGTGATGAATCCGCTGAATCTTGCCTATATGCACGCTGAAGCTGTAATTCAGGCGTTAACAGCTAGGCAGACTGTGATGTCACTCATGGGAGCGGCTGGGTCTGTTTTATTAATTGCATTTCTCAGCCCTGTCCTGTGTCTCTTTTTAGTTTCATTTTTACAGTTCTGCTCTGGGTTCCGAGGGGAGGAGTTGTGTTTCTCAGACTGACTTCTGAAAGCTTCTCTTCAAGGAATAAATCTGTAAGCCACTATATGTTAACCTTATTAATAAGTGGCATTTGACCTGAATGTGGATTTTGCATGATTGAAATTTTAGAAGTATATGGGAAAGGAAGCTCAAAGACCTTTCTTTATTTTTTTTGAAGAGCTGTTTAACTATTCATTTAAAAGCTGCTTTTCCCTTGGATGTTAATGGAGTTAATCCTGTGTTAATAATAAAGTTTGTTTAGTACATAAAATCCCTATTGGTCAGTGAATCACTCTTGGGGGGTAATTCTTTCCTCACAGTTTAAAAATTGAAAATTTGTTGGGGTTTCCCACCCAGTTTCTGAATATAAATTGGGGGTCTGGTCTAGTATGTCATAATAACATATATATAAAGTTTCAGTTTCAGTTAGGTCTTGTTTATCAACCTTGGTGCCTGGGTGTCTGTATAGACTTATGACTAAACAGTCATGGGTCTGTTTGTATACATACATTTTTAATAAGGTCTTACAACCCCTGAAGTTAAAGAGATCGGGTAAAAGTGCTTCAACATTCAGTGATTCAAAAAAAAAACTCCGAACAGGAAAGCTTCACTGCTGCCTGGTGACAGTGATCCAGTGTCACAGACACAGGAAGGTCAGGAGTTGGGAGGGAGTGATCCAAATTTGTGTCAGAGAGAGAAACCAATGATTGTAAGTTGTCTGAGAAAAAAAACTATAAGGTTAGTGGGGCAGTAGTTCACTGAATAATCAGTTATCATAGAATCATAGAATTTACAGCGCAGAAGGAGGCCATTCGGCCCATCGAGTCAACACTGGCTCCTGGAAAGAGCACCCTACCCAAGGTCAACACCTTCACCCTATCCCCATAACCCAGTAACCCCACCCAACACTAAGGGCAATTTTGGACCTAAAGGCCATTTATCATGGCCAATCCACCTAACCTGCACATCTTTGGACTGTGGGAGGAAACTGGAGCACCCGGAGGAAACCCACGCACACAAGGGGAGAAAGTGCAGACTCCGCACAGACAGTGACACAAGCCGGAATCGAACCTGGGACCCTGGAGCTGTGAAGCAATTATGCTATCCACAATGCTACCGTGCTGCCCTATGGCTTAGCAGAGGTACCACTGGAATTGAGGGAATTCATTATTTGTTCTGCAGTTGAGGAAACAGAGAGATTAGAGCGTGGTTTTTGGGTGTCTCTGGGAGAGATACAAGTTGATAAGAAGCAACAAGCTCAGGAATTCACCAGAATAAAAGTGCTTACAACTGTGCCTGTCACACAGCCTTTGTGTCAAGCGAGTGGTAACTCTTCACTGGGCTGTGTGTCTGTAAAGATATTGCTGGGGTAAAGGAATTGTGGGAATGTGCATCATCTCCTTAAGTTTGTATTGATGTGTGGTTTGTTTGGTGTGATGTAGTCCACTTTTCTTGATTGAATAAATATTTTATTCTTTGTGTTAAAAGTTCACCATTTGAATTTGTTCAATAACATTTCTCTCAGCCGAGGCTGCACGGTGGCACAGTGGTTAGCACTGCTGCCTCACGGCACCGAGGTCCCAGGTTCGATCCTGGCTCTGGGTCCATGTCCGTGTGGAGTTTGCACATTCTCCCTGTGTTTGGGTGGGTTTTGCCCCCACAACCCAAAGATATGCCGAGTAGATGGATTGGCCACGCTAACCTGCACACAACTGAAAAAAATTAATTGGGTACTCTAAATTTATTTTTAAAAACATTTCGCTCAGCTTTCTAAATAAAAGTTAGGGTCTATCAAGCCAAGTTTCATTCTGGTATCTGACGTATCCAGCATTAACGGCAGCTGAGATCTTAATGCTTGCCCCAAGTCTCATATGCACATCACCCTGTACACAGTGACCTACACCGGCTCCTTGTCAAACAAACCCTTAACTTTAAAATTCTCATTCTTGTTTTCAAATCCCTCTTTGACTTTGCCCCTTCCGATGTTTGCTTCCATGACTAGTTTTCTTTTGTGGATCAGGTTGCTAGCAGGTTGCCAGAGGATTGCAGCTTGATGGGCATCACTCCCCATCAAGCATGGCTGACCACGAGCCCCTCCAGCTCTTACCACCAGCCATTGGCATGTAGCGGAAGGATTTTGCAGGTTGGTAATTGATATACCTTCAATTCACAGTGAGGCAGAGAGAGCGAGTGAACAGTAGGCTTTATTAGTCATGAACTTGCCCAGCCAGAATCAGTAGTACAGATGAATGCCGCCGACAAGAGGCCGGCCTATATATGCCCTGGAGTGGGTAGAGCCAGAGGCGGAGCCATACCGGGGTTACAGTACAGTACAGTACATATCACCACTTCCAGGTCATAGGTCACAGGTTATGGTATCATGCATGCATTATGGTGAATCACCACAGTAATCAAGCTTATACCTCCAATATATCTGTGCTCCGCTAATCCTAGTCTCCTGAGTATGCCTGATTTTAATTGCTTCAACATTGACATCTGTGCCTTCAGGTGCTGAGACACGAGGCTCTGTAATTCCCTTCCTAAAATGTCATGGGTGGGATTCTCCCGCAACTGTCCTGATGGCCCGATGCCGGCGCCAAGAGCGGCGCGAGCCACTCCGGTGTCGGGCCGACCAGAAGGTGAGGAATCCTCTGCACTTCTGGGGGCTAGGCCAGCGGCGGAGGGGTTGGCGGCACGCCAACCGGCGCCAAAGGGCTGGCGCGAGTTGATGCATGCGCAGACCGGAAGGCATATTCCTGCGCATGTGCAGGGCGGTTCCTGTCCGCGTCGGCCATGGCGAAGCCCTACAGAGGCCACCGCGGAAGGAAAGAGTGCCGCCATGGCACAGGCCTGCCCGCAGTTCAGTGGGCCCCGATCGCAGGCCAGGCCACCGTGGGGGTCCCCCCGGGGTCGGATCCCCCCATGCCCCCCCGAGGACTCACCTAGCCGGCCTACCAGCCAGGTCCCGCCGTGATGGACCATGTCAATTTCACGCTGGTGGGACTTACCGAAAACGGCGGCCGCTCGGCCCATCGGGGCCCGGAGAATTGCCGGGGGGCTGCTGCCAATGGACCCCAACCGGCACGGCGTGATCCCCGCCCCCGCCTGAAAACCGGTGCCGGAGAATCCGGCAGCCTGCGTCGGAGCGGGATTCACGCTGCTCCCCGGTGATTCTCCAATCCGGCGGGTGGGTCGGAGAATCCCACCCCATTTTTCACCACCACTGTTCGTCCCTTAAAGATGCTTCTTAAAACTGCTTCTTTACTCAAATTTTGCTTCATTAATCATCTCCCTTATGTCTCCTTGTGTGGCACAGTGTCATTTTTTTGTTTGATTGAATTTCTGTGAAGTATCTTAAACATTCTGGATGTCTTGTGGCACAGTTGATCGTGTCGCTGCCTCTGAGTCAAAAGCTCCCGGTTCAAGTCCCACTCCAGGGTTTGATGGCCAAGCAAGATCTGTTCATAACACAGTGCACAAACCTGCCTTCTTAGGTTGCCTCATAATGAAGACACATTGCTGTAACTTATACAACAATGTATAATGGGATTCACTCTCGCAGAGATCAGTGCACCAGCTTCGTCATTGACAACAAGAGTAAACTTGTTTAGAACAAAAGTCCGACAAGTTATTGTCAACCTAAACATTACTGCATTGAGCTAGTGCAATTCTGCCTGGTTCAAGGCCAAAATTAAAGGCAAACGGGGCCTGTAGCTCTCATCCTATTTTTACTCCTCTTTGCAATTGTGCGATGGACTGAGGCAGATGCTTCTGTGAAAGATTTCTTGGACTAAAGTGGGAGAGAGGCAAAATGAGATGCTTAAAATGCAAATTACTTTTGACATGTGACCGGTGAAGTACGTATCACATTATATAGCTCTGAACAACAATGACAGCCTGACATGAGACCAGTTGTTGTTTCGCAGACGAAAGTTCAAAAGGGAGGTGCTTAAAACGAACAGTAAAATCTGTTAATTGCAGCAATTGTGTCCTCCCCCCCACCCTTTCACAAAAATGTTGTTGTGCCTCTGTGAATATTGCAAGCAACTATTAATATACAGGCCATCTGTGAGAGAAGCTAAAGTATGAATGATGAATGGAAACATGAACAAATCCTGCTTTTATTGCTGCAGACCCTATTTGAATTTGAAAAAAAGTATTCAGTCTGGAAGAAGCTACATTTCTGGCTGTTTTTGTATGTTTACTGGCAAGTAAAAGAATATCATTTAAAGGGGCACTCGAACATATTTAAAATAGTGATTATTTCAGTTGTTTATTTGCAAATCTTCCCAGTGTTCTGGACCACAAGCTCGTATCCTTGGAAGGGATTTGTTTTTGAACTGCATAAATTCACCGCTAGGGGCCACCATGTCTTCTCCTTTCTGTAGTGCATTCTGTGCTCTGACTTCACTGCGGTTGAGTTGATCACTGGGTGAAACCTATTTGACAGAAACTTGGCTCATTCGTACAACAGATGTTCGGTATCCTTATACGTTTAAATACTTGTGCTGTGTTACCCAAAATATAGTGGAGGACGGAAAGGCAATAGACTATGCCAGTATTTAAACATTTCCTGTCCCCACACTTGTTTTTCGATGACAGAGTGATTTAATATCTGATAAAGCGATATCAGTCAAGTAAATTAAAATGCATGTTTCGTTAAATGGTAGAGAGTATAACTGTCTATCGCAAAATTATAACTAGCTAAGGGAGACGTCCTGACAATCTAAGAAAGTTGTTTTTGGATTGAAAGAGGGTTTCTTGTCCTAGCCTCTGCCGCCCTGATCGCCCACCGGAGGCGCCGATCGGCAGCACCGCCCAAACCTGCAGACTGGCTGTCCAACCTGGCGGAATTTCTCAAGTTAAAGAAAATAAAACACACCATTAGAGGATCTGAGGAAGGCTTCCACAAAACGTGGAGGCTGTTCACCAATTTGTTCCAAGACCGGTTTGTAAGCTCAATCAATGAAGTCGGGGTGGGGGAGGGGACACCAGAGCAGGGCACGAAGGAGGGGAAAGGGGGTGGAGAGAGTAGAAAGGGGGAGGAGGGCAAGAGGGCGAGGGGGTAGGGAAGAAATCACAGGAATCGCAGAGCAGGTAGAAGAAGGAAATCGGACGGGACAAAGATCAATAGGCATAAACAACCACAGCGACGAGTGTACTCAGAGCCCCCCCGCCCAATCATCCAGCAAGGCTTAGTGCCAGGAGGCAACCAAGGCGGGGGGGCGGGGCGGGGGGGGGGGGGGGGGCAAGACCACACAACGTTGTCAAATATTGGCTCATAATGGGGGCTGCCATACAGAGGGCCCACCCCACAATTAGGTAAAAGCTCCCTATCAAAGGCCTACTCCGCGTCTAATGCTACCACTATCTCCGCCTCCCCTTCTACCACCGGCATCATTATAACATTCAGAAGACTACGTATATTGGTGTTCAGCTGCCTCCCCTTCACAAACCCCGTCTGGTCCTCATGAATGACCCCCGGCACACAGTCCTCTATCCTTGTGGCCAAGATCTTCGCCAACAACTCGGCATCCACATTTAACAGCGAGATCGGTCTATATGATCCACACTGCAGGGGGTCCTTGTCCCGTTTAAGGATCAAGGAAATCAGTGCTCGTGACATAGTCAGGGGCAAAGCACCCCCCTCCCTTGCCTCGTTAAAGGTCCTAACCAACAGGGGGCCCAACAGGTCTGCGTACATTTTGTAAAATTCGACCAGGAACCCATCCGGCCCCGGCGCCTTCCCCGATTGCATGCTGCTTATTCCAGTAACCAGCTCCTCCAGCTCAATCAGTGCCCCCAGCCCCTCCATCTGCCCCTCCTCCACCTTCGGAAATCTCAGCCTGTCCAAAAAGCGCCCCATTCCCCCCCCCCCCCCCCCCCCCCCCACCACCACCAGGGGCTTGGACCGGTAAAATTCCCCATAACAGTCCCTGAAGACCCCATTAATGTCCATCCCCCTTCGCACCACATTTCCTCCCCTATCCTTCACTCCACCAATCTCCCTGGCCGCGTCCCGCTTACGGAGCTGATGCGCCAGCATCCTACTCGCCTTCTCCCCATATTCATACACCGCTCCCTGTGCCTTCCTCCACTAAGCTTCCGCCTTTCTGGTAGTCAGCAAGTCGAACTTGGCCTGAAGGTTACGCCGCTCCCTCAGCAATCCCTCCTCCGGAGCCTCCGCGTATCTCCTGTCCATCCTCACCATCTCCCCCACCAACCTCTCCCTCTCTCTTTGCTCTCCCCTCTCCCAATGGGCTCGGATGGAAATCAACTCCCCTCTAATCACCGCCTTCAATGCCTCCCAAACCGTCCCCACCCGGACCTCCCCATTATCATTGGCCTCTAAGTACCTCTTGATACACCCCCGAACCCGCCCGCCCACCTTCTCATCTGCCAGCAGCCCCACCGCCAGGTGCCAGAGCGGGCGCTGGTCCCTCTCCTCCCCTAGCTCAAAGTCCACCCAGTGCGGGGCATGATCCGAAATGACTATGGCCGAATACTCGGCATCCTCCACCCTCGAAATCAGCCCCCTGCTCAGAACAAATAATCGATCTGGGAATAGGCTTTATGCACGTGGGAGAAAAATGAATACTCCCTGGCCCTCGGCCTCGCGAACCTCCAAGGATCCACACCTCCCATCTGATCCATAAACCCCCTCAACACCTTAGCCGCCACGGGTCTCCTGGCCGTCCTGGACATGGATCGATCCAATGGGGGATCCAGCACTGTATTAATGTCCCCCCCCCAATATCAGGCCCCCCGTCTCCAGATCTGGAATGCGGCCCAACATGCGCCGCATAAAACCCGCATCGTCCCAGTTTGGGGCATAGACATTCACCAGCACCACCCGCTCCCCCTGCAGCTTGCCGCTCACCATCACATACCTCCCTCCACTGTCAGCTACCACCTTTGACGCCTCAAACGACACCCTCTTTCCCACCAGGATCGCCACCCCCCCGATTTTTTGCATCCAGCCCCGAATTAAACACTTGTCCTACCCAGCCCTTCCTCAGTCTAACCTGGTCCGCCACCTTCAGGTGCGTCTCCTGGAGCATAGCCACGTCCGCCTTCAGCCCCTTCAGGTGCGTAAACACCCGGGCCCGTTTGACCAGCCCATTCAACCCCCTCAGATTCCAAGTTATCAGCCGGATCAGAGGGCTCCCTGCCCCCCTCCTCTTCCGACTAGCCATAACCCATCCCCTGTCCGCCCCAGGCCAGCGCCCCCTGCTCGGCCCGTTCCCCACGACGGCAAACCCCCACCCCGGCCCCCCTTGCATACCCCAGCTCCTTCCTGGCCATTTCAGCGGCACCCCGGTAACCCCCCCCCCCCCCCCCCCCCCCCAGGCTAGGACCCCTTCCCGCCGCGTTACTCCCTCCATAGCACTCCCGTGAGCCAGCTAACTTCTGCTGACCCCGGCGGTTCCCGCCACACCTCAGACCCCTCACAACGTGGGGCTACTTCTCCTCCCCCATACGCATCAGCAGACCCTCCTCTTCCCCCACCCGCTCTCGCGCGAGAAAAAAGCCCGCGCTTCTCAGCTCTGATCCCGCCCCCAGACACCCTCAGCGCGGGAAACAAAAGAAAAGCCCGCGCTTTCCCCCTACCCGACCCCGCCTCCTCGAGGCTAGCCCCCCTTGTCGGCCCCCACCACCAGCTCCCCACACTCCAAGTCTATCCCCCAACTCGAGCCCATCCACCGAACCCACGCAAAAAAGACAGCGCCCCACCCACCTTAGAAACAACACACAACCAGCTTAAAACAGCATGGAACAGCATGAAACAGAGAACCCCCCCCCCACCAAAAGTTAACACAGTTATTTACAAACCCCGACCCTCAGTTAGAGTCCAAATTCTCGGCCTGCACAAATGCCCATGCCTCCTCCGGGGACTCAAAATAAAAGTGCCGGTCCTTGTAGGTGACCCACAAACGCGCCGGCTGTAACATGCCAAACTTCACACTCTTTCTGTGGAGCACCGCCTTCGTCCGGTTGTACCCGGCCCTCCGCTTAGCCACCTCCACACTCCAGTCCTGGTAGATCTGCACTACCGTGTTCTCCCACTTGCTACTCCGCTCCTTCTTGGCCCACCTAAGCACGCACTCTCGGTCAATGAACTGGTGGAACCGCACCAGCACCGCCCGTGGCGGCTCATTCGGCTTGGGCCTCCTGACCAGAATTCTGTGGGCCCCCTCCAGCTCCATGGGCCCCTGGAAGGACCCAGCTCCCATCAGCGAGTTCAGCAAGACGACCACATAGGCCCCCAGGTCTGACCCCTCCAGCCCCTCCATGAGGCCCAGGATCCGCAGATTTCTCCACCTAGACCGGTTCTCCATCTCCTCGAACTGCTCCTACCACTTCTTATGGAGTGCCTCATGCATCTCCACCTTTACTGCGAGGGCCGCGGCCTCATCCTCTCTTTCGGCGGCTTGTTGTCGGAGCTCCGGGATCTCCACCCCCTGGGCTGTCTGCGTCGCCAGCAGCTTGTCCGTATTAGCCTTCAGCGAGTCCAGCAGCTCCGCTTTTAGTTCCCAAAAACAGCGCTGGAGAGTCTCCTGCTGCTCCTCCGCCCACTGCCTCCATTCCTCGAGGCCTCCGCCGGCCGCCATCTTGGTTTTCTTCCCCCGCTTTTTCTTAGGCACTGCCCACGCTATTTTGCTGGCCCCACTCCTGGTCCAGACCATAGAACACTGGGGATCCCCTGCTGACACCTTCCCACGTAGGGAACCGTCGATCAAGTACCGCTGGGTACTTAAAAGAGCCCAAAAGTCCGTTCCTGGCGGGAGCTGCCGAACGTGCGGCTTAGCTCCGCATAGCCGCATCCGGAAGTCTGTCGACGATTAACCAGGTTAGCAAGCATAAGTCTCCGCATCCGCATAAGGAAGTTCCTGATTTTGTGTATTCTGTAGCAAGACTGCAAAAGATTTCTTGGACTAAAACGTGAGTGAGGCAAAATTAGATGATGTTTATGGAAATTAATTTTGACATTTGACCGGTGAAATATTTATCACTTCATGTGTCACTGAAAATCTGTCACTACCTGACAAGAGGCTAGGGAAATCTGAAATCTGTGCTAATTGAGGTAGTGAATTTGATCGCAGATATAATCAAGTGGCAGGTCGGGACAATGCCTTCCTGTCTGCGCTCTGATCAAGTCCGTGGCATGAAGGGTCTCAACTGGTTGCTGCTGGTATTAGGTGCCTTGCTATGCAGGGCACATGACAAGCAAATCCATGCAGGGCTACTTATGAGCTCCTGGGGAGTTGAGGTGGGTAGGGCGGGGCGGGGGGGGGGGGGGGGGAGGGGGGTCTCTTGTTCAAAGGCACTCAGAGCCTCGGAGCCCAGCATCGGGAAGGGATTGAGGGGCACTGAGCCATGCGTCTGCCGTTGCTGCTGAGCCCCTTTCCCCATGATCTCAGACCCTCCAATGTCACCCCCTCCCTCACCTCACTATAATGTTCTTTGATTGGGCTGATGTTGAATCATGATATTGTAATGCGTACAAAGAACATTAGACTTTGTTTTATAAACAAATTAATTTAGTACTGACACAACACTAACAAAATACTAAAATTAATACAGTTGGAAATAATGGTCTGACACTAGTTTACACTAAAATACTGCAGAGCTATTCTAAAATGCGACTGCCACAAACTCCTTACTAACACCTCTTGCTGAAACAGTGTCCGGGTCATGTGTCTGCATACTCACACCACCTAGTGGTTGGATGGTGGCACTGCAACAATTATACATATATTATTATTTACATACAGATGATAACACAGATGGCAATCTACTTATCATCACACTCACCCCACCTGTGGTCTAGGATCAAGGGATGATAGTAGGCCCCAGGTAGGTATCTGCCCCCAGGTACCTTGATCCTAGGAAAGGCTCGCTGCTGTCCATTCAAGTGCCTAACTGGTATTTAATTCATCCGATCTTCCCTAAAAGAGGCAAAATAAGGCTCCCACTGGCTACCACTGTTGGGGTAGACCCCTTTGCCTCCATTAAATTCTGCCCAGGGTGTGCAAGTTGTTTTTGAAAATTCTGGGACTATAAACCAGAAGTTGCTGTTGGCAGTACCATCGTACTAACACACAGACATTTTCCATGATAGCGAGTCTCTCCTTAGTTGTTGAAAATCCATGAAATGGATAAACCTCCGCTCCCCCCCAATACAGCATTTCCCATCTTTGCGGGGACGGGGCTGGAGTCAGGCCAGGGTTTATGTGCATACGATTCGTGTGGAGGTTGCTGCCCACTTAAATCACCAGCAGCCCCCACTGAAGTGGGATTTTGGAAAAACAGGAGTGGGGAATCTGAAATATGCAGATTAGAATTGATAAGGCGGGCTGAACCTGTTGGATTCCAGCCCTTTGGAGACACAAGTTACCCTCCAGATGGGGTTATGGGACATCTTTGGATGAGTTAAGGCATCATTTGGGATTGTTAACAGTGAACATGATTGTTCATTTTTTTAATATGTGGATTTGGATTTGATTTATTGTCACATGTACCGGAACACAGTGAAAAGTGCGTAGAGTCCAGACAGATCATTCCAAACATGATAAAATATAGGACATACGATAAATACACAATGTAAATACATCAACACAGGCATTGGGTGCAGCAGCCGGAGTGTCGTACTACTCAGGAGAGAAGGTGTGTGGAGAGATCAGTTCAGTCCACAAGAGGGTCATTCAGGAGTCTAGTAACAGCGGGGAAGAAGCTGTTATTGAACTTGTTAATATGTGTTATCAGACTTTTGTACCTCCTGCCCGATGGAAGAGGTTGGAGGAGAGAATAACCCAGGAGGAAGGGTTCTTTGATGGTGCTGCCCACTTTCTGAAGGCAACGGGAGGCTATAAACACAGTCAATGGATAGGAGGCGGTTTTGCGTGAAGGGCTGGGCTGTGTTCACGACTCTCTGTATTTCTTACTGTCCTGCCTGGGCCGAGCAGTTGTCGTACCAGGCTGTGATGCAGCCAGATAGGATGCTTTCTATGGTGCATCTGTAAAAGTTGCTAACAGTCAATGTGGACATGCCAATTTTCCTTAGTTTCCTGAGGAAGTATATGTGCTGTTGTGCTTTCTTGGTCAACGTGGGTGGACCAGGACAGATTATTGGTGATGTGTACACCTAGGAATTTGAAGCTCTCAACCATCTCCACATCGGCACCAGTGGTGCAGACAGGGGTGTGTACCCCTGTCTTCCTGAAGTCATTGACCAGCTCCTTAGTTTTGCTGACGTTGAGGGAGAAACTGCTGTCATTACACCCTGTCACTAGGTTCTCTATCTCCTTCCTGTATTCTGACTCGTCATTGTTCAAGGTCTGACCCACGACGGTCGTGTCATCAGCAAACTTGTAGGTAGAGTTGGAGCCACATTTTGCCACACAATCATGTGTGTATAAGGAGTACAGTAGGGGGCTAGCCTTGCACAACCCTAGTATTGAGGACTATCATGGTGTTGTTGTTTATGCTTACTGATTGTGGTCTATGGGTCAGGACATCGAGGATCCAGTTGCAGAGGGCATTGCCAAGTCCTAGGTTTTGGAGTTTTGATATGAACTTGGCTGGGATGATGGTGTTGAAGGCGGAGCTGTAGTCAATGAATAGGAGTTTGCCGTAGGAGTCCTTTTTGTCGAGATGCTCAAGGGATGAGTGTAGGGCCAGGGAGATAGCATCTGCTGTGGACCGGTTGTGGCGGTATGCAAATTGCAGTGGATCAAGGCATTCTGGGAGTTTGGAGTTGATGTGTCTCATGACCAACCTGTCAAAGCACTTCATAATGATAGATGTCAAGGCCACTGGACGGTAGTCATTGAGGCACGTTGCCTGGTTCTTCTTTAGCACCGATATGATGGTGGGCTTCGTGAAGTACATGGGAACCTCAGAATGGAGTAGGAAGAGATTGAAGATGTCCGCGACCAGTTGGTCTGCGCAGGATCTGAGTGTACGATCAGGGACTCTGTCAGGACCCATTGCTTTCCGAGGGTTCACTTTCAAGAAGGCCAATCTAACTTTGGAAGCTGTGATGGTAGTTACGGATGTGTCTGAGGCTGCTGGGGCAGTTGACAATGATTTGTTGGTTTCGTGCTCGAAATGAGCATAGAATGTATTGAGTTCATCAGGGCGGGGTACGCTTCTGCTGGCGTTTCTACTCGGCTTTGCTTCCTAGCCCGTTATGCTGTTTAAGCTTGGCCACAACCAACGAGAGTCCCGTGTAATTCGACTGTGACTCTAGCTTAGTCTACAATTGTCTCATGGCATCCATGATGGCTTTGCGGAGGCCGCACCTAAATTTCTTGTATAGGTCAGGGTCGTCTGTCTTGAATGCCTCAGACCTGGCCTTCAGTCAGGAGTGAATCTCCCAATGAAACCATGGTTTCCAGTTGGGGAGCGTACATACTGCCTTCTTTGGTGTGCAATCTTCTACACACTTGCGGATGAAGTCTGTGATGGTGGTGGCATACTCGTTTACTCGTTGGCGGCTGAGTTCTTGAATATGGACCAGTCCACTGACTCTAAGCAGTCGCATATGCGCTCCCACGTTGCCTCGGACCAGCATTGCACAATCTTCTTAACCGGATTCTCACGCTTAAGTTTCTGCTTGTATGCCGGACAAGGAGCACTGTCTTATGGTCCGATTTTCCGAAGTGCAAACCCATTGGAACTCATATAAACCCATTGGAAGCTTCAAGCTGTAAACGAGGTGCCCAGCTTCCGAGGTGTCCAGCTGTCAAATCTTTCAGTGCTATTTAGGAAGTGTCTAAGCTGTCCAGGATCTGTCCAAGGATACCAGGTGAGTTGGATAGAAGGATTAGGGAAAAGCTTGGGAGTGGGTTGGCATGAGTTGGCATTAAGTTAGCATACAGGAGCAATGGGAGTGAGTAGAAGGGCACTAAGTTAGCATTGGGGTGTGGAGCCATGGGGGATGGGTAGAAGTTATCTGAGTTGGCATTGAGGTGTGGGGCGTAGGTTGGTGTTAATGTGGCAGACAGAATGTTAGGAGGAATGAGGTCTGGAGGGTTCATTTTTCAATTTGCCTTGTGCCCAGCCTGCCTCCGCAACCAGCAGCATGCAGATTTGGACCAGGATTCCTCACCTCAACTCCTGTTTCAGTTCTCCTGCACCACCCCCTCCTCTCCATCGGAAATCTGACCTGTGGGCGGATATTTTTAAAAGTTGGGTTCGCCGAGCTGGGAAATCATCCGACTCACCGAAATCTGGGTCAAACACTTAATGTGCTTGTACTAAATTTGTTTCTCTGGGCGAAATTCTCCGACCCTGCCGCCTGGGGCCGCCGAAAATCCCGCCCCCGCCGTGGCAGAGAGGCCACTCCGATCGGCGAGGCCCCTGCGGTGATTCTCCAGCCCGCGATGGGCCAAAGTCCCGCTGCTGGGAGGCCTCTCCCGCCGCCGAGGTTTGAACCACCTCTGTAACGGCGGGATCAGCGGCGCGAGCGGGTCCCGGGGTCTTGGGGGGGGGGGGGGCGATCGAACCCCCGGGGGGTGCCCCCACGGTGGCCTGGCCCGCGATCGGGGCCCCCCGCTCAGACTCCGGGCCAGTGCCCTGGGTGCACTCTTTCTCCTTCCGCGGCCGCCACGGCCATCGCCATGGTGGAAGCGGAAGAGAAACCCACATCGCGCATGCGCCAGTGGTGACGTCAGCGGCAGCTGCCCGCTGACGTCAGTGCCGGCGCATGCGCCGACCGGCGAAAGCCTTTCGGCCAGCCCCGCTGCCGGGGGCGCCGGTTTTTTGCGCCAGTCTTCTGGTGCCAACCGCTCCGGCGCGGGGCTGGCCCCCAAAGGTGGAGAGAATTCCCCACCTTTGGGGAGGCCCTTCCCCTGAGTGGTTGGCGCAACTCCCCTACGCCGGGACCCTCCGTCACGCCGGGTAGGGGAGAATCCAGCCTCCTGTGTTTTGTTGAAGGCCTTGACTTAGTTAAAATAGGGAAGTTAATGTCGTTGTTAAAAATTGAGAGAGTAATGTGATATATGCATTTAATGCATGTATTGTCCTTATCAACCATAATTTCCAGGCCATGACTACTTCTATATTCTTTCCAAATTTGGATAAAACTACAAAGATTTATGTATAGCTATTAGAAGAAAATTAAAATCCTTGTCCACACAATCATGTGTAATGTCTTTTTTCCCTGTGAAGCCGGCTTCCTAGATTATTAATACATGGACTAATAGAAATAGGAGTTGGGAGTACTCTGCATAGCACCTTTAGCCTACTTTGCCACTGAGTAGGATCATTGCTGAACTTCAAACTCAAATCCATGTTCCTACCTGATCCGTATATCACTTGAATTCCTTCACAGAATCACAGAAAAATACAGTGCAGGAAAGGCCCATCGGCCCATCGAGCCTGCACCGCCGCATGAAACGCACCTGATCTGCCAATCCTAATTCCACCTGCCAGCACTTGGCCCGCAGCCTCGAATGTTAAGACGTGCCAGGTACTTCTTAAAGGATGTGAGGCAACTCGCCTCTCCCACCCTCCCCGGCAGTGCGTTTCAGACCCGCACCACCTGCTGGTTTCTATTCCAAACAAGGATTAATAAATGAAGATCTGATGGTAGAGGGTTCGAAAATGGGGCTGGTTTAGCACAGTGGGCTAAACAGCTGGCTTGTAATGAAGAACAAGACCAGCAGCGCGGGTTCAATTCCCGTACCGGCCTCCCCGAACAGGCGCCGGAATGTGGCAAGAGGGGCTTTTCACAGTAACTTCATTGAAGCTTACTTGTGACAATAAGCTATTGTTTTTATTATTATTATTATTATTATTATTATTAATAATAAAAGTGTGAAGGTTCAGAGAATAGCAAACAGCTAGTCCCACCGGTCAGTGAATTAGTAACTGGGTGGCATATATTTCAGATTATCTCAAAGAGAACAAAGGAAGGATTAAGATTTTTTTTTCATGAAACACTGTTGCACGCAGATGCACAAAATATTTGGAAAGGTGAAGTGGATCAATATTTGTAAATTAGTAGCAAGAAAAGGGTGAAGAGAAGGTGAACAGAGCCAGCACAGACTTGATGGTCTGAATGGGCTCCTTCTGTGGTTTAACAGAGTGAAGAGAAAACCTCAGGTTTGTAGAGTTTGTCAGGCTGTTATAAGAATATAAGACTTTTATTTTGGGTGGATGAGTTAAAATGGGCCAAATGATCTCTTTAATTTTAATCTATCTTGTAACTTTTATATCTCATGTGAACACCTTCAACATGTTCATTTTTAAGGATGAACTAACACCCATTGGGCACAATCTACCAGATGCATCCCACCGGGACCGGAGTGTGACACGACCAGTAGACCCCGGAGAAGCCTCCTCTGGGATTCCCATCGGCCGTTACGCCTCACGAGTGTGGGCGGGACCCAGTTTTGCACGGCTAAGTCAGTTTAAGAAACCACTTACCTGTTTGCACTGGATCTAACGGCCACCTTACATCTTCCGATCTTGCTTAGAAGACCCCAGCCGGATACCCTCCAGTACTGGTCCTCCCAAACAGGGGCCACGTGGAACGATACCTGAGTGGGTCCCCCCGGCGATTGGAGGCCTGTGGGTGGTTGGCTTCTGGGCAGGGTGGTACCCTGGCACTGCCAGCCTGGCACCTTGGCAGGGCCCCCCTGTCACCCTGGTGAGCACCAGTGTGGCACTGCCAGGGTGCCCAGGTGGAGCTGGCAGGAACGTGCCAAGGTGCAGGCTGGCATTTTGCCTGCACCAGGATTGGGCCCGGGGATGCCCTGTCCATGTGAGGTGGGGTGTGAGGGGGCCCCGTGGTCCCCTATATGGGTAAGTTGGGACATTGTGGGGCGTGTCATTTAAAAATGGCATCCAATATCTTCCTGCTCAGTCTAGGGAATTACGCTGAGCCCGATCTTGGGGCGTTTCCCGATGGGCACTAAAAAAACTAGAGTGCCATTAGATAGCGTGGTTGTTCCCTGCGCTACAATCGCTGCAATGACCCCGCATGGCCCAGAACGGACTCTACTTTTGTTTAGTTGGATCACGATTGTCTCTTTCACATTTTCGCTTGGAATCTTCTTTATGACCCAGGTTGTACATTATGTATCTCCCCATATTGAACACTGTCTATCTCTAATTAATCAAAGTGTATCTCAGTGTGCAGATTTCATCTTTCTTTCGAGATTTTTGACGTGCCTTAGTAAATACTTAAAACTGCATTATTACTATTTTCTAGCGCACACGACTCTGCTGTGCCTCCTGAAAGCCACCTAGCAACCATATAGGATTTGCCTGCAGCCCCGTAGGGATTGGAACCATCGTTGACAGGCACTCAGTGCCCAGTTGAGGGATCTGGCATTGAGAAATGTGGGAGTGTGTTGAACGTCACCCCACTGCTCTTCTCCCTCTCACTCTCCGGCGCCCCTCCCCGTGAACCCATCCTGTCCCACTCATCTGTGTCCAGAGATTCAGCGATGATCCTCGGGTTGAACCTTGGAGCATTGACACCAGGTTTGATTTCATCGAAGGACTCATGCTGGCCAGTCAAATAGTGTAGGGTTTCCCCCATGGAAGCATTGAGGCTTCCTCCCGCTTCTCCAAGTGGTGGAGTGAGACACCATTGCTAGAACTTAACCCTGTACCATTGTGATTAATACTGGAGGCACATTGCTAGTGTGTCTCTCCTCCCCCCGCCCAATTTAAAAAAGCACCAAGAAATATATACTTAGCAAATGACTTTTTCCTGTTCATCCATATGATCACATTTAATTGAGTCGCTGGCCAGATAATTTCCAACGCAAATAGACATAAACTGGTACAATATGATTGTGATTACAGGACTTGGCTGCAGGGTGACCAAGCCTAGGAACTAAATGTCCAAGGGTATTTAATAATTAGGAGGGACAGGCAAAAAGGAAAAGGAGGTGGGGTGGCGTTGTTAGTAAAGGATGCAATTGCGTGAAAAGTTATTAGTTCAGAAATCAAGATGCAAAATTATCTCGTAGACCTAGAAGAAACAAGGGATGGAGAACACTAGTGGAATTTGCCTATAGGCCTCCGAACAGTAGTGGTAAGGTAGAGGCTGGCATTCAACAGGAAATTTGAGATGCATGTAACAAGGGTGCTCCAGAAATCATGGGTGACTATAATCTACTCATAGATTGGGCAACCCAAATTAGCAATGATTCCTGGGGTGTGTATGAGATGACTTTTTAGATCAGTACATTGAGGAACCAATTGGGGAACAGGTTATCCTGGATTTGGTATTGTGCAATGCAAAGGGGTTCATTAATAATCTTGTTGTGTGGGGTCCTTTAGGGAAGAGTGTCCATAACATAATAGAATTCTTCATTAGGATGGAAAGTGAAATAGTCCAATCTGAAACTTGGGTCGTAAATCTTAAAAAAGGGAAACTATGAAGGTGTGAGGGGTGGATTGGTGTAGATAGATTGGGGAACTTCATTAAAGGGCATGATGGTGGATAGGCAGTGACCAATATTTAAGGGATGAATTATGCATTCCATTCTGACGCAACAACAGAACAGGAAATGTAGCCCAACCATCTTCCTTCAGTAACCTACACCATCACAGGACTGGTGAACGTGGTCCTGACGAATCAGCCGGTGGGACCATCATTTGCGGCGTGAAGCCCATGGGGCCTTGTTAAGTGGACCAACAGGATATAGGGAATATGGGGGGGGGGGGGGGGATGGGGAGTAGATGGGAGGGAATGGGGAGTATGGGGGGGATGTAGAGTATGGGGGGATGAGGAGTTAGGGGCGTGTGTGGCACTGATGGACATCTGTGGGCTGGGGCACAGAATGGTTCTGCTCCGGCGTGGTTCCAGGCACATTCCCATGGGGAGGGGGTTCAGGGGTCCGGCACCAATTCATATGTGCGGCCCGGTGGAGATCGTTGATCTTCTTCTGGCATTGGGTGCCGGTCCTCCTGGTTACGCTCCCCGAGCTGACGGCCGCCGCCACTTCCTCCCAGTTGACACTGGCTGCCTTGTGCCTGACCCTCCGAGACCCTCAGGGGAACAGGGCATCCCATCTGGCCTTGACTGCCTCCAGTAATCTTCCCAGGTCGTCACCCCTGAATCATGGGGCTGGTGTTCACAGAGGCATGTCTGTGAACTCATAGAATTATAGAATTTACAGTGCAGAAGGAGGCCATTCGGCCCATCGAGTCTGCACCGGCTCTTGGAAAGAGCACCCTACACAAGGTCAACACCTCCACCCTATCCCCATAACCCAGTAACCCCACCCAACACTAAGAGCAATTTTGGACACTAAGGGCAATTTAGCATGGCCAATTCACCTAACCTGCACATCTTTGGATTGTGGGAGGAAACCGGAGCACCCGGAGGAAACCCACGCACACACGGGGAGAATGTGCAGACTCCGCACAGACAGTGACCCAAGCCGGAATCGAACCTGGGACCCTGGAGCTGTGAAGCAATTATGCTATCCACAATGCTACCGTGCTGCCATACTGTGTGGGGTTGACTGTGCAGGAGCGGGTTAAGTCATGCTGTCCCTTGTTAGCAGAGGACTGGTGAATGTGGTCCTGACGAATCAGCCGGTGGGACCATCATTTGCGGCGTGAAGCCCATGGGGTCTTGTTAAGTGGACCAATTAACATTTTATTGTGGTGTCAGCCTCGCCAGTCTGAGTGTTGGGAAGCTCGTGGCTGATCCTGCTCACTACCACGTTTTGGTTAAATCACGCTGGTTGATTCCTCTGGTTGGGGGGTCTCAAATAGGGGGTCATGGTCTGATGATATGGGTAGGCCATTTAGTACAATGATCAAGAGCGATTTATTTTCATTGCGAAGGTGGTGAACCTGTGGAATTCTCTACCACAAATGGCTGCAGAGGCCAAATCACTGAATATATTTAAGAAGGAAATATATATGGACTTCCGGTTGCGGCTATGACCAGCTAAGTCGCACGTTTGGCTGCTCCTGTGAGGAAGGTGTTTTCGGGCCGATTGGAGGGCCCCTACCGGCGCTGGAACGGCGATTCCCGGTGGGGGAAGGTTCCCAGAGGAGAACCCTGAAAAATTTATGGTCGTTACCCGAAGTGGGGCAGGAAAAAAAAGCGGCAGCAGCTCCCCGAAAAAAGCGGGGGAAGAAATCCAAAATGGCGGCCGGCGGCGCACCCGAGGACTGGAGGAAATGGGCGGAGGAGCAGCAGGCCGTTCTCCTGCGCTTCTTCACGGAGCTGAAAGTGGAGCTGCTGGAGTCGATGAACGCGACGACCACCAGGCTGATGGGGGCACAGGCGACCCAAGAGGCGTCAATTCGGGAGCTGCAGCAGGAGATGGCTGTGAGGGAGGAGGAGGCCACGGTCCTCGTGGGAAAGGTGGAGGTGCACGAGGCACTCCACCTGAGATGGCAAAACAGACTGGAGGAGATGGATACCCGCATGAGGCGGAAAAACCTGAGGATCCTGGGCCTGGCAGAAGGGCTGGAGGGGTCGGACCTCCCGAGGTATGTGGCAGAAATGCTGGGCTCACTGATGGGGGCAGGGGCCGTCCCTTCGCCCCTGGAACTGGAGGAGGCCTACAGAGTAATGGCCAGGAAGCCAAGAGCAAACGAACCCCCGAGGGCGGTGCTGGTTCGGTTCCAGCGATTCAGTGACCGGGAGAGGGTGCTGAGGTGGGCCAAGAGAGAGAGGAGCAGCAAATGGGAGAACTCGACGGTGAGGATCTTTCAGGACTGGAGTGCGGAGGTGGCAAAGCGGCGGGCCCGGTTCAACCGGACGAAGGCGGTGCTGCATGCCAAGAGAATCAGATTCGGGATGCTGCAGCCAGCGCGCTTGTGGGTGACCTATAAGGATCAGCACCACTATTTCGAGTCCCCGGAGGAGGCGTGGGCCTTTGTCCAGGAAGAAAAGCTGGACTCGAACTAGAACCAGGGGATACTTGGCGGTCGTTGCCGCTCTGGTACTTTAAGCTGGACACGTGTCTTTCTTTTGGTTGGATTTTCACTTGGCCGTATTTTTGGACCCTTTTTATTCTCTCTACCAGTTTTTTCTTTCTTTCTTCTGTTATTTATAAGGTTATGTTGGGGGGGCGGGGTGGGGGGGGGAGTGCCGGGGGTATGTGTTTCTTGTGGGGTTTCTTTGGTTGTTTTGTATTTATCGGTGTGAGATCGGGGACGGGGGTGGAACTGAAGATGGAGGGGCGGGGAGGGGCAGGGCGAAAGCGCGGGCTTTCCTCTGGTTTCCCGCGCACGGGGCAGAGGAGGGAGGGGGGTGGGAGTAAGGGGCGTGGTCAGCAATGACTCCCTTTCCCGTGCTGGAGCGGGGTCAAGGAGGGGTGGTAAGGGGGGGGATGTCCCCCATGCCGGGAGGAGTCGGAGTGTGGCAGGGGCAGCCGGGTCAGCGTAAACCAGCTGACTTACGGAAGTACTATGGAGGGTGCATCGCGGCTAGGAAGGGTCCTAGCCTGGGGGGGGAGGGGGGGGGGGGGGGGGGGGGGGGAGGGGGAGGGGGAAGGGGGGGGGCTACCGGGTTGCTGCTGAAAAGGCCAGGGAGGAGAAGTTGAGGACCGGAGGGTGTGGGAGGGGGGGGGGGGGGGGGGGGGGGGGGGGCGCCATCGCCATGGGGAGCGGGTCAGAAAGGGAGGGCTCGGAAAGAAAGGACTCGGGGCGAGCAGGTGACAGGATATGGCTAGTCGGCAGGGGAAAGGGGCAGGCTGCCCTTCGACCCGGCTGATCACTTGGAATGTGAGGGGGCTGAATGGGCCGGTCAAGAGAACGAGAGTAATCTCGCATTTGAAGGGACTGAAGGCAGATGTAGCAATGCTACAAGAGACCCATTTGAAGGTGGCGGACCAGGTCCGCCTGAGAAGGGGGTGGGTGGGACAGGTGTTCCACTCAGGACTGGACGCAAAGAACCGGGGGGTGGCGATCCTGGTAGGGAAGAGGGTGTCGTTCGTGGCGGCGGAGGTGGTGGCGGATAAAGAGGGTAGATATGTCATGGTGAAGGGTAGGCTACAGGGGGAGAAAGTGGTGATGGTTAACGTGTATGCCCCGAATTGGGATGACGCTGGCTTCATGAGGCGCCTACTGGGCCTCATTCCGGACCTGGAGGCAGGGGGCCTGATCATGGGGGGGGGACTTCAACACAGTGCTGGACCCCGTGCTGGACAGATCGAGTTCAAGGACGAGTAGGAGGCCGGCAGCGGCAGAAGTGTTGAAGGGGTTTATGGAGCAGATGGGAGGGGTGGACCCCTGGAGGTTTGGGAGGCCGAGGGCGAGGGAGTATTCCTTTTTCTCCCATGTCCACAGAGTCTATTCTAGAATTGACTTTTTTGTATTGAGCAGGGGACTGATCCCGAAAGTACGGGAAGTGGAGTACTCGGCCATAGCGGTCTCAGACCACGCGCCACACTGGGTAGATTTGGAAATGGGGGAGGCGCGAGACCAGCGCCCGCTGTGGCGCCTGGATGTGGGGTTGCTGGCGGATGAAGAGGTGTGTAAGAGGGTCCGGAAGAGCATTGAAAGATATCTGGACATTAATGACACGGGGGAGGTGCAGGTGGGGATGGTATGGGAGGCCCTGAAGGCGGTGATCCGGGGGGAGCTGATCTCCATACGGGCACATAGGGAAAGGAGGGAGAGACAGGAGAGGGAGAGGCTGGTGGGGGAGCTTCTGGACGTGGATAGGAAATATGCGGAGGCACCAGAGGAGGGGCTGTTGGGGGAACGGCGCAGTTTGCAGGCTAAGTTTGACCTGTTGACCACCAGAAAGGCGGAGACACAGTGGAGAAGGGCGCAGGGCGCGATTTATGAGTATGGGGAGAAGGCGAGTAGGATGTTGGCGCATCAGCTCCGCAAGCGGGATGCGGCTAGAGAAATTGGGGGAGTGAGGGAGAGGGGTGGGAACGTAGTGCAGAATGGGCCAGAAGTAAATGGGGTTTTCAGAGACTTCTATAAGGAGCTGTATCGGTCAGAGCCGCCGACGAGGGGAGGGGGGATGGAGGGCTTCTTGAACAAATTGAGGTTCCCCAAGGTCCAAGAGGAGCTGGAAGAGGGGCTGGGGGCGCCGATAGGGTTAGAGGAGCTAGTCAAGGGGATTGGGCATATGCAGTCGGGGAAGGCGCCGGGGCCAGACGGGTTCCCGGTGGAATTTTACAAAAAATATGCGGATTTGGTGGGCCCTGTGCTGGTACGAGCCTTCAACGAGGCATGGGAGGGGGGGGCTCTGCCCCCGACAATGTCGCAGGCACTGATCTCTCTGATCTTGAAGCGGGACAAGGACCCCGTGCAGTGTGGGTCATATAGGCCTATCTCGCTCCTGAATGTGGACGCCAAGCTGCTGGCAAAGATCCTGGCTACCAGGATAGAGGATTGTGTGCCAGGGGTGATACACGAGGACCAGACGGGTTTTGTGAAAGGGCGGCAGCTTAATACGAACGTGCGGAGACTGCTAAACGTCATCATGATGCCGGCAGTGGAGGGGGAGGCGGAGATAGTGGTGGCATTGGACGCGGAGAAAGCATTTGATAGGGTGGAGTGGAAGTACCTGTGGGAGACGCTGGAACGGTTTGGATTTGGGGAGGGATTTATTAAATGGGTGAAGCTGCTCTATTCGGCCCCGACGGCAAGTGTAGTGACGAATGGTAGGAGATCGGAGTATTTTGGGCTCCACCGGGGGACCAGACAGGGGTGCCCCTTGTCCCCCCTGCTCTTCGCACTGGCAATTGAACCGTTGGCGATGGCACTGAGGGGCTCAGGGGGGTGGAGAGGGCTGACAAGGGGCGGGGAGGAGCACCGGGTATCGCTATACGCGGACGACCTGCTGCTATACGTGGCAGACCCAGAAGGGGGAATGCCGGAGGTGATGGAACTGCTAGCAGAATTCGGGGACTTTTCGGGGTACAAGCTAAACTTGGGCAAGAGTGAGGTATTTGTGATACACCCAGGGGACCAGGAAGAGGGAATCGGGAGACTCCCGCTGAAGAGAGCAGGAAAGAGTTTTAGATATTTAGGGGTGCAGGTGGCAAGGAACTGGGGGACTCTCCACAAGTTGAACTTCTCCAGGCTGGCGGAACAGATGGAGGAGGAATTTAAAAGGTGGGACATGGTGCCGCTGTCGCTGGCGGGCAGAGTGCAGTCCGTTAAAATGACGGTCCTCCCGAGGTTTTTGTTTTTATTTCAGTGCTTGCCCATCTTCCTCCCTAGGGCCTTCTTCAAAAAGGTGACGAGCAGCATCATGAGCTACGTGTGGGCGCACGGCACCCCAAGGGTGAGGAGGGTCTTCTTGGAGCGGAGTAGGGAGAGTGGAGTGCTGGCATTACCCAACCTTTCGGGGTATTACTGGGCGGCTAATGTATCGATGGTGCGCAAGTGGATGATGGAAGGGGAGGGGGCAGCTTGGAAACAAATGGAGAGGGCGTCCTGTGGCAACATAAGCCTGGGGGCCCTAGTAACGGCGCCATGGCCGCTCCCTCCCACGAGGTACACCACGAGCCCGGTGGTGGCGGCCACCCTCAAGATCTGGGGGCAGTGGAGGCGACACAGGGGGGAAGTGGGAGGTCTGATGGAGGCACCGTTATGAGGGAACCATAGATTCATCCCGGGGAACATGGACGGGGGATTCCAGAGCTGGCACAGGGTGGGCATCAGGCAGCTGAAGGATCTGTTTGTAGATGGGAGGTTTGCGAGCCTGAGAGAGCTGGAGGAGAAATTCGGGCTCCCCCCGGGAAACATGTTTAGACATTTGCAGGTGAAGGCATTTGCTAGACGCCAGGTGGAAGGGTTTCCCTTGCTCCCCAGTAGGGGGGCGAGCGATAGGGTGCTCTCGGGGGTCTGGGTCGGAGGGGGGAGGATATCGGACATATACAAAGTAATGCAGGAGGCGGAGGAGGCATCAGTAGAGGAGCTGAAAGCCAAGTGGGAGGGGGAGCTGGGAGAGCAGATAGAGGATGGGACATGGGCTGATGCCCTGGAGAGGGTTAATTCTTCCTCCTCGTGTGCGAGGCTTAGCCTCATTCAATTTAAGGTGCTACATAGAGCCCATATGACGGGGACAAGGATGAGTCGGTTCTTTGGGGGTGAGGACAGATGTGTCAGGTGTTCGGGAAGTCCAGCGAACCATGTCCATATGTTTAGGGCATGTCCGGCACTGGAGGAGTTCTGGAAGGGGGTGGCAAGGACGGTGTCGAGGGTGGTGGGATCCAGGGTCAAACCAGGATGGGGACTTGCGATCTTTGGGGTTGGGGTGGAGCCGGGGGTACAGGAGGCGAGAGAGGCCGGAGTACTGGCCTTTGCGTCCCTAGTTGCTCGAAGAAGGATACTAATACAGTGGAAGGACGCGAGACCTCCAAGCGTGGAAACTTGGATTAATGACATGGCAAGCTTTATTCAGTTGGAAAGGGTCAAATTCGCCCTGAGAGGGTCGGTACAAGGGTTCTTCAGGCGGTGGCAGCCTTTCCTCGACTTTTTGGCTCAGAGATAGGGTACAGAGGTCGCAGCAGCAGCAACCCGGGGGGGGGGAGGGGGGGGGGGTGGCAACAACGGGTGTGGTGGGTTATTTACGGTTGTAATGCGGGCAAATTTGCTCGCAGTTCATGTTTGATGTTGATTGTTGCTTTGTTTGTTTTTGGGGAGGGGGGAGGGACAACGCGCGCGCGAGTTCGGGCGGGGGGGGATAGTTGTTAAGAGGGAATATTTTGTAATATTCTATAGTTAGTTGGGGTAAATATTTTCATGTAAAAAAAATTTTCAATAAAAATTATTTTAAAAAAAAGAAGGAAATATATTTCTCAACAGTAAAGTAATCATGGAGTATGGGGAGAGAGAGAGAGTGTGCTGTGAGATAGAGCATCAGCCATAATCATACTGAATGTTGGAGCATGCTTAATTGGCCGAATGGCCTCCTCCTGCTCTTATTATCTGTTTCCTCCCCAGCTACTTGTTCTAATATTCGAATACACTTGTGTCACGAGGTGTCCACAGCTGGATTTCCTTTCAGTTTTCACCCAGCATGCCAAGTTGTGTGTTGGCAGTCTAGTCTTAGAATGACCAATGGAATCATCTTCCTTCAGTAACCTGAATGGTTTTTGTAACTGCAGCTTTTTAATGCTATGCTCAGTTTTATAGCTCTCATTTGCAACAAACCTCAAATCAATTTGCTGCCACTAATGACGTTGGATCAATTATAAACAGGAGAAGGGTGGACTCTTGTGGAAAACTGTGAATAAGAATAAGCTTTTGCCTCCAAAAGGCATAATAGGTATTAACTATGTGTCATCAGTTCCAAAACGCCAACCTTTCTTTCATTTTCTTTATGTACTAAATTTTTTCCTCACTGTCTGCCCATTCCTCGCATGCTGATTCTCACTCTTGGCTAGTATCTAGTTCTGTGTGGACTGATTTCTATGCTCATCCAAAGTCCATCCAGAGAGCAAACAGGAGCAGGAACCATGACCGGAGATTGTGTGACCTGTTATAGCATTTATCCCATCACTCAGAAACGGGCTAACTCACTTCAAATTGCCGATCGAACCTGACCTTCCTAGCATGAAAGTTCTGCCATGTTGAATTTATTCGAAGAGCCATTTAGCGGTTTCTGAAGTACTAGATAAGCAGCACACATTTCCATAAGATTCAAAAATTTACAAATGCACATTTTAAAATTGGAAATTATTTATTTCTCGATGTAATAAATCTATATCTAAATGTAGATCTAGATTTTGGTTTCTAGACAGGTTTTGATGCAGTGGTTTGTCCTTCCACTGAAAAGGTACTCAGCTGTATAGGATCAAATCTTTTAAAGGTAAACAGAGTCTACTATTGCAGATAAACAAAGGCCAATTCCACGTTTCAAATTTAATTTCAATTGAATTATTCCCATTTTATTGGTTTAGTTGTGAAAATCCGAGTAACGTTTCTTCACATTCCCAATGCTGAGCCACAAGGGGAGGTGGGTAAAGTATTCAATTTCAAATACTTCAGCCATGATTGCACATCTGAGTACTTCTCAAGGTTATACTATTGAATCAATGCTGTGTACCTTTGTACATATATTACTGAGATGCCCCAGAGACACACTTGCTCAAATCTATATAAGAAAGCCTACAGATCAAATGTATCTATGTGTTCTATTTACAATATGCAGTCCCAACACCCAACATTTATTGAGTAGCAAATATTCATCGTGAATGCAAAGTTGAAGACAGATGTAACTTGTCCAATATTTATGCATTCTGCTAATTTTTCTCCTCAATTTGATAACTACATGGATTATTATTTCAGATCAATGTTAAAAGAAACGGCTTCAATAAATGGAACATCAAATCAAACCCACTTGGGGTATCATGCATGTCATGCAATAATTTGTACTGCAAGTGGGATTTTAAGGTTGCAATTCCACCGGCTGAGACCCACAAACATAATAGGTTTTGGGTGATGTGTAATGAGGCAGACTTGATTCGGGAACTTAAGGTGAAGGAAACCTTAGGGAGCAATGACCACAATATGATAGAATTTACCCTGCAGTTTGAGAGGGAGAAGCTGCAATCAGATATAACGGTATTACATAAATAAGGGTAACTACAAAGTCTTGAGGGAGGAGCTGGCCAGAGTTGATTAGAAAAGGAGCCCAGCAGGGAAGACAGTGTAACAGCAATGGCAGGGGTTTTGGGGGTTATTACGGAGGCACAAAAGAAATTCATCCCAAGGAGGAGGAAACAGGCTAAGGGGAGGACAAGGCATCCATGGCTGACGAGGGATGTCGATGACAGCATAAAAGCGAAAGAAAAAGCATACAAAGTGGCGAGGATGATTGGGAAGCCTTTAAAAGTGAGCAGAGGACAACTAAAAAAGTAATAAGGGTGGAGAAGATGAAGTATGAGTGCAAGCTAGCTAGTAATATAAAGGAAGATAGGAAGAGTTTTTTTTCCAATATATGACAGGTAAGAGAGAGGCAAAAATAGACATTGGACCACTGGAAAATATGGCTAGAGAAGTAATAATAGGAAACAAAGAAATGGCAGACGAACTGAATAGTTACTTTGCATCAGTCTTCACGGTGGACGACACCAGTGGGATGCCAGAGCTCCAGGAGAACTAGTGGACAGAGGTGAGTGCAGTGACCATTACTAAGGAGAAGGTTCTGGGGAAACTGAAAGGTATGGTGGATAAGTCACCTGGACCGGATGTACTACACCCCAGGGTCCTAAACGGATAGCTGAGGAAATTGTGGCGGCATTGGTGATGATCTTTCAGGAATCACTGGAGGCAGGAAGGGTCCTAGAGGACTGGAAAGTGGCTAATGTACACCACTGTTTAAGAAGGGAGGGAGGCATAAGAAGGGCAATTATAGGCCGGTGAGCCTGACTTCGGTCATTGGTAAGATTTTAGAGTGTTATTAAAGATGAGATCGCAAAGTACTTGAAAGTGCATGGGAAAATAGGACTGAGTCAGCACGGTTTTGTCAAAGGGAGGTTATGTCTGATAAATCTGTTGGAATTCTTTGAGGAGGTAACAAGGAACTTAGACAAAGGAGAACCAGTAGACATGATTTGTTTAGATTTCCAGAAGATCTTTGACAAGATGTGCAGGAGACTGTTAAATAAGTTAAGAGCCCATGGTGTTCAGGGTAAGATCCTCGCATGGATAGAGGATTGGCTGACTGGCAGAAGGCAGAGAGTGGGGATAAAGGGGTCTTTTTCAGGATGGCAGCTGGTGACTTGAGGTGTGCTTCAGGGGTCTGTGCTGTGACCACAACTTTTCACAATATACATTAATGATCTGGAGGAAGAAACTGAAGGCACTGTTGCTAAGTTTGCAGATGATACAAAGATAATGGGCGGGATTCTCCGACCCGGGGAGTGGGGTGAATCCCGCCCCTGCCGTCTCCCACAGTCTCTGGCACCAGAGATTTGGCGGGGGCCGGAATCGCGCTGCGCCTGTCGGCGGGCCCTCCCCCGGCGGTTCTCCGGCCCGCGATGGGCCGAAGTCCCGCTGCTGTCATGCCAGTCCCACTGGCGGAAATTAAACCACTTACCTTACCGGCGGGAGCAGGCGGCGCGAGCGATCTCCGGGGTCCTGGGGTGGGCGCGGGGCGATCTGGCCCCGGGGGTTCCCCCACGGTGGCCTGGCCCGCGATTGGGACCCACTGATCGGCGGGCGGGTCTGTGCCGTGGGGGCACTCTTTTCCTTCCGCGTTCGCCATAGCCTTCACAATGGCGGACGCGAAGTGACCCCCTCCCCTGCGCATGCGCGGGGATGACGTCAGCAGCCGCTGACGCTCCGGCGCATGTGCGGACTTCCGCCGGCCGGCGAAGTTCCTTCGGCCCCGGCTGGCGTGGCGCCAAAGGCCTTTCCCGCTGGTCGGCGGGGCGGCAACCACTCCGGCGCGGGCCTAGCCCCTGAAGGTTAGGGCTTGGCCCCTAAAGGTGCGGAGAAATCCGCACCTTTGGGGCAGCCCGACGCCGGAGTGGTTCGCGCCACTCAATCCTGCCGGGACTCCCCACCCCACCGGGTAGAGGAGAATCCCGGCCCTGTAGAGGGACAGGTAGTATTGAGGAACCAAGGGGGCTGCAGAAGGATTTGGATAAGCTCGGAGAGTGGGCAATGAAGTGGCAAATGAAATACAATGTGGACAAGTGTGAGGTTATGCACTTTGATTGGATGAATTTAGGTATAGACTATTTTCTAAATAGGGAAATGCTCAGGAAATCAGAAGCACAACGGGACTTGGGGGTCCTTGTTCATGATTCTCTTAAGGTTAACGTGCAGTTTCAGTCGGCAGTTAGGAAGGCAAATGCAATGTTAGCATTCATGTCAAGAGGGCTAGATTACAAGACCAGGGAGGTACTTCTGAGGCTGTATAAGGCTCTGGTCAGACCCCACTTGGAGTATTGGGAGAAGTTTTGGGCCCCGTATCTAAGGAAGGATGTGCTGGCCTTGGAAAGGTTCCAGAGGAGTTCACAAGAATGATCCTTGGAATGAAGAACTTGTTGTGTGAGGAACAGTTGAAGACTCTGGGTCTGTAGTCATTGGAGTTTAGAAGGATGAGGGGATCTTATTGAAACTTACAGGATACTGCGAGGCCTGGGTAGAGTGGATGCGGAGAGGATGTTTCCACTTATAAGAGAAACTAGAATCAGAGGATACCGTCTCAGACTAGAGCGATGATCCTTTAAAACAGATATGAGGAGGAACACTTTGCCGCAGAAGGCTGTGGGGGTCAAATCACTCAGTGCCTTTCAGACAGCAATAGATAGGTTCTTGATTAATAAGAGGATCAGGGGTTATGGGAAGAAGCCAGGGGAATGGGGAGGAGAAAATAACATGCCATGATTGAATAGCGAAGCAGACTCGATGGGCCGAGTGGCCTAAATCTGCTCCTCTGTCTTATGGTCTTATGGTTGTGGTTTGCACAATTCCAACCTGACGTTGCAGCCTTCAAATAAATCTGCCGTCCGTTATGGTTAATGTGGTACCTAGCAAGATTTTAAATTGAAAAAAAATTCACTTGACAACTCACATCATTAGGGTTACACTCTACACAGTAAGGACGAACACTCCAGGGATACTCGTGACTGAGACAGAGATTAAATGATCAGGGAAGATACAATATATGATTGTGCTGTCAGTTAAGGAAACAAGCGCACTTCCTAATTGGCAAAGTATAACAAGCATTTTTGGAAACAATAGTTTTTTGCTATGATTAGTATGCCATGTGAATGGCCCTCAGTCAAACAAGGCAAGACTATTTTTTAATGCAGTGATCCATTGTGTGTTTTTGGTGCACCGTGACCTTCAGAGAAGTATTTCATTTAACGCTACAAAACATTGTTCTGCACTGATAAATCAAGAGGTATCATTTCAGTGGTATGCAGCGTTTGTGGTTCTTGTTTGCATATTGGGATTTCACTGAGGAGTTGGGAGATAAATGGCTCTTATGGCACAGAAGCTCCTTTTCTTCCTCCACTGGTTCAAGCAATAGCTTAAAATCCTTGAATGCTGCAGTAAAACCTTGACTGATTACAATTGGACTGTGTGAGTGGAATTTTTAAATTGAAGATAAGTTGTTGAGCAATATGGTACAACTGCTTTGGGCCGAATCTAATGACCCCCACAAATGTACTCAAATTATAGGGGCATCAACTCGTGAATTACATTAATAGTTTCTCTACACTGACATTAGCATTGTACAGGAAGTCCCCTTTTTAAGCTGCCCCATTATAGGTCATTTCGCTTCAGCATTGTGGTTATAATTGTGCCGGTATGTGCACTTATCATTGGAATTTCTATTTTGCCCGTATTTTGTGCGGGGGCGATGTCATATGACCCAATTGGTGCCACATTGGAGCTGTTCCTCCCACTCTCCAACCCTCCCACTTGATGCCTTTCTCCCATTAGCTGCATGTCTCCTGTTCAACATCCCTTCTGGTCCCCGACCTTCCTATTCACTGCTTCTCTCACCCCCTCAATCGCTTCCGCCCTCTCGCCACCCGTCTGCCAAACATTCCTTGTAATTCTACACAACAGTGCTTTGCTGCATGGCTATACATAAAATATGATCTCCAGCTTCTAAAACCTGTGATATTCTCACCTTCCTTGCAGCCTGCAAGCCCAATTCTTGCCCCACTTCATTTAGAAAGGGCTTCTTGCAACTCAAATACAGCGTTCAGTGTGAGGGTTCAGGAAAGGAAAGCAGGGAGTGGGAGGGTCAGGATGGGCATGCTGGTGAGGTGGCAAGTGGGAGAGATGGCAATTGGGAGAGGCGGTGAGCAATTGAGCAGTGAGTGGGAAATGGGAGGATTGGCGAGTGAATGAGGTGGGAGATAAGTAAAAAGAGTGAGCATATTTTTAGTTTATATTTTTAAAATTTATTTTATTTGAAAAACCATTTTATTTATGAATATAAGAATTTAGAAAGGCAAAGCATTTCAACTTGCGGGGTATAATGCTTTAATGCTTTCTTCGATTATGAAGGTCCTACAGAATGTAACCACAGATATTGCATTGTCTGCAATGGGAAAAGTTGCACTTTTCAGGGATATAACTACAATATTAAGCGAGGAATTACTGTACTGCATTCATTGCACAGGAATGTTAATGGGAGAGGTGGTTCTTTGAAAGTCACGTAGTTGAATCTCTGTCATGTAGCATGGTGTACAAAAATGAGTGATTTCGACTTCCGGTTGCGGCTATGACTAGCTAAGCCGCACATTTGGAAGCTCCTGCAACAAAGGTGTTTTTGGGCCAATTGGAGGGCCCCAACGGCGCTGAAAAAACGAATCCCGGTGGGGGAAGGTCCCCTGAGGAGAGCTAGACCGATTTTATGGTCGGTACCCGGAGTGGAGCGGCAAGAAAAACGGCAGCAGCTCCCCAAAAAAAGCGGGGGAAGAAAATCAAAATGGCGGCCGGCGGTGCACCGGAGGAGTGGAAGAAATGGGCGGAGGAGCAGCAGGCCGCTCTCCTCCGTTTTTTCACGGAGATGAAAGTGGAACTCTTAGAGTCCATGAACGCGACGGCCACCAGGTTGGTGGGAGCCCAGGCGATCCAAGAGGCGTCGATTAAAGATCTGCAGCAGGAGATGGCCGCGAGGGAGGAGGAGGCCACAGTCATCGGGGCAAAGGTGGAGGTGCACGAGGCACTCCACATGAAGTGGCAGAGCCGCTTCGAGGAGCTGGACACTCGGATGAGGAGGAAAAATTTGAGGATCCTGGGCCTGGAAGAAGGCCTGGAGGGGTCGGATCTCCCGGGATATGTGGCGGAGATGTTGAGCTCCCTGATGGGGGAAGGGGCCGGTCCGGCGCCCCTGGAATTGGAAGAGGCATACCGGGTCATGGCCAGGAGGCCTAGGGCAAACGAGCCCCCGAGGGCGGTGCTGGTGCGGTTCCAGCGGCTAAGTGATCGAGAGAAAGTCCTGAGGTGGGCTAAAAGGGAGAAAAGCAGCAAGTGGCAGAACTCGACGGTAAGGGTGTACCAGGACTGGAGTGCGGAGGTGGCAAAGCGGCGGGCCCGGTACAACCGGACAAAGGCGGTGCTACACGCGAAAAAGATCAAATTTGGAATGTTGCAACCGGCGCGCTTGTGGGTCACCTACAAGGACCAACATCATTATTTCGAGTCCCCAGAGGAGGCCTGGACCTTTGTACAAGAGGAAAAGTTGGACACGAACTAAAACCTGGGAGCACCGGCGGTCGTAGCCGCCGGGGGACTCTTGATTGTGCAAGTGGCCCTTTTCTTTTTCAGGCCAGGTCGGAACTGGGTAACAGTTTCGTGGAGTGTTTGGGGTGTTTTTTCTCGAACGGTTGACTTTTCTGAATATTTTGAAGGTTTCGAGTTGTTGGGTGTTTCTGTATATTTGTACTGTTGAAATCTCTATTGTGGGTCGTTGGCTTCTTATGGGGTGTTTTTTCCCGTTTCCAATTTCCCTTAGTTATTTACCCCTCTTACCCTTTTTCTTTGGGTGCTTGGGGGGGTTTTTTGTTCTTTTTTTTCTTTTCGGGTTATGGTTATCTGCGGTTATTTATACTGTTTGATGGAGGGTGATGGTTGGGCACACTGTTAGTTGATAGTTAGTTAATTATTTTGTTATTTAAGTATGTAGTTAAGTATTTATGTATTTAGTTGCCATTGGGTATTTGTATTTATATCGTTAAGTTGGGGAGACGGGACGGGGGGGAGCGGGTTGATTATGCGGGTCTTTCTCGGGGGTTTTAAGGGGATCTTTCACGGGCGCAGATGGGGTGAACCGGGAGGAGTCGGAATGTGGCAGGAGCAGCCGGGTCAGCGGAGACCAGCTGACTCTCGGGAGTACGATGTGGGGTACATCGCGGCTAGGAGGGGTCCTAGCCAGGGGGGGGGGGGGGGGGGGGACGGGGGGGGGACACCGGGTTGCTGCTAGAAAGACCAGGGACGAGAAGGGGAGAGCCGGGGGGGGTGGGGGGGGGGGCCATCGCTATGGGAAGCGGGTCAGAAAAGAAGGGATGACCCGGGGCGAGCAAGGGACAAGACATGGCTAATCGACAGGGAGTAGGGACGGGTCGCTCTGCGACCCGATTGATCACGTGGAACGTAAGGGGGCTGAATGGGCCGGTCAAAAGATCAAGGGTCTTCTCACACCTGAAGGGACTGAAGGCTGATGTAGCAATGCTGCAGGAGACTCATTTGAGGGTAGCAGATCAGGTCCGCCTGAGAAGGGGGTGGGTGGGACAGGTGTTCCACTCAGGCTTGGATATCAAGAACCGGGGGGTGGCGATTTTGGTGGGAAAGAGAGTGTCGTTTGTGGCGGCAGAGGTGGTGGCAGACAAGGAGGGCAGGTACGTGATGGTGAGGGGTAGGCTGCAGGGAGAGAGTGTGGTACTGGTAAATGTGTATGCCCCGAACTGGGACGACGCGGGTTTTATGAGGCGCCTGCTGGGCCTCATCCCGGGACTGGAGGCAGGGGGCCTGATCATGGGAGGGGACTTTAATACGGTGTTAGACCCTGGGCTGGATAGATCGAGTTCCAGGACGAATAGGAGGCCGGCAGCGGCAGAGGTGTTAAGGGGGTTCATGGAGCAGATGGGAGGGGTAGACCCATGGAGATTTGGTAGGCCTAGGGCGAGGGAGTATTCTTTTTTCTCCCACGTCCACAGAGTGTACTCTAGGATCGATTTTTTCGTATTGAACAGGGGGCTGATACCGAGGGTGCAGGACACGGAGTACTCGGCCATTGCGATATCGGACCATGCACCACATTGGGTGGACGTGGACATGGGGGAGGCGCGGGACCAACGCCCGTTGTGGCGCCTGGATGTAGGGCTGTTGGCGGACGAAAAGGTGTGCAGAAGGGTGAGAACGGGCATTGAGAACTATCTGGGTACGAATGACACAGGTGAGGTGCGGGTGGGGACGGTCTGGGAGGCCTTGAAAGCAGTGATTAGAGGAGAGCTGATCTCCATAAGGGCGCACAGAGAGAGGAAGGAGAGGCAGGAAAGGGAGAGGCTGGTGGGGGAGCTCCTAGAAGTAGATAGGAAATATGCGGCGGCGCCAGAGGAGGGGCTATTAAGGGAGCGGCGTAGCTTGCAGGCCAGGTTCGACCTACTGACCACTAGGAAGGCGGAAATGCAGTGGAGAAGGGCGCAGGGTGCGGCGTATGAGTACGGGGAAAAGGCGAGCAGGATGCTGGCACACCAGCTTCGTAAGCGAGATGCAGCCAGAGAGATTGGGGGAGTGAGAGAGAGGGGTGGGGATGTAGTGCAGAAGGGGCAAGAGGTGAATAGGGTCTTTAGGGACTTCTATAGGGAATTGTATAGGTCTGAACCGCCGAAGAGGAGAGGGGGAATGAAGAACTTTCTCGACAAATTGGGGTTCCCAAAGGTACAGGAGGAGCTGGTGGAAGGGTTGGGGGCGCCGATAGAGCTGCAGGAGCTAATTAAAGGGATAGGCCAGATGCAGGCGGGGAAGGCGCCGGGGCCGGATGGGTTCCCGGTGGAGTTTTACAGGAAATTTGTGGACTTGGTGGGTCCAGTGCTGGTGCGAGCCTTCAATGAGGCGCGCGAGGGGGGGGTTCTGCCTCCAACAATGTCGCAGGCCCTGATCTCCTTGATTTTGAAGCGGGACAAGGACCCGGTCCAGTGCGGGTCCTACAGGCCTATCTCCCTCTTAAATGTAGATGCCAAGCTGTTAGCAAAGGTCCTGGCAACCAGGATAGAGGACTGTGTGCCAGGGGTAGTCCATGAAGACCAGACGGGGTTCGTGAAGGGCCGCCAACTTAACACAAATGTCCGGAGATTGTTAAATGTGATTATGATGCCAGCAGTGGAAGGGGAGGCGGAGATAGTGGTAGCGCTGGACGCGGAGAAGGCATTTGACAGGGTGGAGTGGGAATACTTGTGGGAGACGTTGGAAAGGTTTGGGTTTGGGGAGGGATTTATCAAGTGGGTAAAACTGCTCTATTCAGCTCCGATGGCAAGTGTGGTAACAAACGGGAGGAGGTCAGAATATTTTGGGCTCCATCGAGGTACTAGGCAGGGATGTCCCCTATCTCCCTTACTCTTTGCATTAGCGATTGAGCCGTTGGCGATGGCACTGAGGGGTTCAGGGGGGTGGAGAGGACTGACAAGGGGAGGGGAGGAACATCGGGTCTCGCTCTATGCGGATGATTTGTTGTTGTATGTGGCAGACCCGGAGGGGGGAATGCCGGAGGTAATGGGGATACTAGCGGAGTTCGGGGACTTTTCGGGATATAAATTAAATCTGGGGAAAAGTGAGGTCTTTGTAATACACCCGGGAGACCAAGGGGAGGGAATTGGGAGGCTCCCCTTCAAAAGAGCAGTTAAAAGTTTTAGGTATTTGGGGGTGCAGGTGGCAAAGAACTGGGGGACCCTACACAAGTTGAACTTTTCCAGACTGGTGGAGCAGATGGAGGAGGAGTTTAAGAGGTGGGACATGGTGCCGCTGTCGCTGGCAGGGAGGGTGCAGTCAGTTAAAATGACGGTCCTCCCGAGGTTCTTGTTTTTGTTCCAGTGTCTGCCCATCTTCCTCCCCAGGGCCTTTTTCAAGAAGGTAACGAGTAGTATCATGGGGTATGTGTGGGCACATGGCACCCCGAGAGTTAGAAGGGTCTTTTTGGAGCGGAGTAGGGATAGTGGAGGGCTGGCGTTACCCAACCTTTCAGGATATTACTGGGCGGCAAATACATCGATGGTACGAAAGTGGATGATGGAAGGGGAGGGGGCAGCCTGGAAGCGCATGGAGAGGGCGTCCTGCGGCAACATAAGCTTAGGGGCACTGGTAACGGCACCATGGCCGCTCCCTCCCACGAGGTATACCACGAGCCCGGTGGTGGCGGCCACCCTCAAGATCTGGGGGCAGTGGAGGCGACACAGGGGGGAAGTGGGAGGTCTGATAGGGGCACCACTAAGAGGGAACCACAGATTTGCGCCGGGAAACACAGGAGGGGGATTCCAGAGCTGGCAGAGGGCGGGTATTAGACAACTGAGGGACTTGTTTATAGAGGGGAGGTTTGCGAGCCTGGGAGAGCTGGAGGAGAAATTTGGGCTCCCCCCGGGGAACACGTTCAGGTACCTCCAAGTGAAGGCATTTGCCAGACGACAGGTAGCGGGGTTCCCCGCGCTCCCCGACAGGGGGGTGAGTGATAGGGTGCTATCAGGGGTCTGGGTCGGGGAGGGGAAGATCTCGGACATCTATAAGATTATGCAGGAGGTGGAGGAGGTACCAGTAGAGGAGCTGAAAGATAAGTGGGAGTTAGAGCTGGGGGAACAGATAGAGGACGGGACATGGGCAGACGCCCTGGAGAGGGTCAACTCGTCGTCGTCATGTGCGAGACTAAGTCTCATTCAATTTAAGGTACTGCATAGAGCCCACATGACGGGGACAAGGATGAGTCGGTTTTTCGGGGGTGAAGACAGGTGTATTAGATGTTCGGGAAGCCCTGCGAATCATGCACATATGTTTTGGGCATGTCCGGCACTGGAGGAGTTCTGGAAGGGGGTGGCAGGGACGGTGTCGAGAGTGGTGGGGTCCAGGGTCAAGCCAGGATGGGGACTTGCGATCTTCGGGGTTGGGGTGGAACCGGGGGTACAGGAGGCGAGGGAGGCTGGAATATTAGCCTTTGCGTCCTTGGTGGCTCGGAGGAGGATCCTGATTCAGTGGAGGGACGAAAGGCCTCCGAGTGTTAACACCTGGTTAAACGACATGGCAAACTTCATCCAATTGGAAAGGATCAAATTCGCCCTGAGAGGGTCGGTGCAGGGGTTTTCCAGGCGATGGCAACCCTTCCTAGACCTCTTGGATCAGAGATAGAAACTGAGGCCATGACAGCAGCAACCCGGGAGGGGAGGGCGGGAGGGGGGGAGGGGGGGGGGGAGGGGGGACAACGACGAAGGAAGTACGGTAGCGGCGGTGGCACGGGCAAGGCCTGCCCGAGGACGCTGCTAGAAATGATAAGTTGGTCTGACTGTCGGTTCGCCGGCGGGGGGGGGGGGGGGGGGGGGGGGGGACGCGCGGGTAGGGGGGGGGGGGGATTTTTTTTTTTTCTTTTTCTTGTTAAGTAGGGGGGTTTGACTTTGTTTTGTTATAATTTAAATGTAAATGTAGGGGGGGTTAAAATGTTTGTATTTTGAAAAATTCAATAAAAATTATTAATAAAAAAAAAATGAGTGATTTCAAAAATATGTAACATTCGGCCTGTAATGTCATGAACCAGAATAATCTATTGTCAAATGAATTGTGGTCAAAGGTAACTTCTTCTAAAAGACAAAACATGCTTCTTGGTTCTTATCTGAGGAAAATTGACTAAATTGCCACATTGTCTACCTGAGTCTAGAAGCCAAATGGGTACCATATCACACTGATTACCATACACTGCGGTAATGGAACCTGCAGAAGGGTTTATTTGGTCATTGTACTGATGGATTAAGCTGTTACAGCCAATCACATCAATGTAACAAACACCCTGAATCTCTTGATTCTAAACAAGAAGACCTCTGCATTCTTTTTTCATGTATTCATGGAATAGGAGCATTACAAGGCCAGTTTTTATTGCCAATGAGAAATGTCACCTTGAATGACAGCAGTCAGGATGGTGGAGGCAGATCTTGTTATGACCAGGAGAGAAGGGGTGAACTGGTTCCCCTCTATTCAACCTCCTTGGTTGATGGCAACTGATTGCATTTCTTTTCCAAATCAGAATGTGCTGAACTATTTAAGATGCGAGCAATGAGTAGCCATTCAAATAATGTTTTCTTGCACAAAATAAAGAGTAAATTTATTGACCACTAAACCGGAGAAAAATAATTGAAACATGACGTCAAGCATTCAGCACTCATCCGATCATTCGGACACACACACACACACACCAAAAATAAGGGAAGTTAGAGTCCAATAAAAAAAAGCTAATAGAATACATGGCTAAGTCCCCTTTGATTGGAGGGACTTCCGTTTGTGACCATGGAGCGATTGGTCACATAAAGGGCTGTTCCTGTTCAAAGTCACAGAAAAGGGCTCTTTTTACCCAGATCTGGGTGGAACTTTGATGAAAAGGCGCAGGTGAATGTTAGAGGAGTAGTTTCCCCCTGGAATGGTATGTCTTCTGATCACCGGACCCGGCAGAAAACAGTGAGAGGTTTAGCTGGAAAGTTGAAACAGTGTTGTGCTCAAGTACAAGAGAGTAGGAGAATAGCTCGAGAAGGCAGAACCTGCGAATAGTGGGCCTGCATGAAGGAGTGGAAGGTGTGAGTGCCACGAGGTACGTCTCGAGGATGCTGGCAGAACTGGTGACAGAAGGGGTGCTAGATAAGGCACCTGAAGTGGAACGAGCGCATAGGTCTCTGAGGCAGAAGCCTGTAGCTGGGGAGCCACCACGGGCGGTGATCGTGAGACACCATAAATTTGTGGAGAAAGAGAAAATTCTACGGTGCGCCAAGGAGAAGTGTAGCTGCGACTGGGAGGGAAATAACGTCCGGATTTATCAGGACATCGGAGCCGAGTTGGCAAAACGGCAGGCAGGTTTCAACAAGGCCAAGGCAGTGCTATATCGGCGGCAGATCAGGTTTGGGGTGCTCTACCCGGCAAAATTATGGGTGACGTTTGGAGGCCGGGAGTATTATTTCGAGGCCCCAGAAGTGGCCGAAGACTTAATTAAGGAGCATAAACTGGGGGAGAACTGAGTGGACAATGCTTGTGAACTGGGGTGCTGGCACTATGTAATGGTCGGGAGGATGTTTGAAGTGGGTGTAGGGATTGGGGGATTTTTGCCTTATTTTGTGGTGGGGGGGCGGGTGGGTTCTGTTCAATGTTGAGATTATAAGCAGTTTTAGGGTGAAAGGTTTATGGGAATGAAATGAAAATCGCTTATTGTCACGTGTAGGCTTCAATGAAGTTACTGTGAAAAGCACATTCCGGCGCCTGTCCGGGGAGGCTGGTACGGGAATCGAACCGTGCTGCTGGCCTGCTTGGTCTGCTTTAAAAGCCAGCGATTTAGCTCAGTGAGCTAAATCAGCCCCTACAGTCCTACTGGACTGTTTGTGTTTAACATCTGTTTGTTTGCTTTTGGAGAAGGCTACTTGGAGTTCAGGAGAAGTCCTTGTTTGGGTGGGGGAGGGTAAGACCAGCAGGAGGCCGCCTTCTTTGAGCTGAGGAGTGGGGGGGGGGGGGGGGGGGGGGGGGGAGAGAGAGGGAGGGGGAGGTCATTAGGATGAGCCTTTGGGCAGGGGCAGCCACGCTAGCAGGTTATGCTGGTGAACGGAAGTGAGGTGGTGGGGGAGAAGCCCAAGAGGGGTGGCCGGGTGGAGGGGGGGAAAGGGGAAGTGTGGGGGAAGAAGTAGAAGGGGGAAAACAGCGGGGGGGGGGGGGTTGCGACACAGCAGGGGGTGAGAGGTGACATGGTCAAGGGCGAAGAAAGGGGCCATCTGGGATGGGCTAGGTACTGAGTGGAATTAAAGGGGCAGGAGTTAAGTGGGGAAGATGACGGATGGTAGAGGGGATTGGAGGCGCAAGCCTCCGGTAAGGTTGGTAATGTGGAACGTCCGGGACTGAATGGGCCGGTTAAAAGGTCGCAGGTGTTCGCACACCTCAGGAGCTTGAAAGCTGGCGTTGTCTTTTTGCAGGAGACACACCTCTGTGTGAAGGACCAGGTTAGGTTAAGGAAGGGGTGGGTCGGGCAGGTTTTTCACTCGGGATTTGATTTGAAATGGAGGGGTGTGGCAATTTTAATGAGCAAAAAAATGGGATTTGTGAGTGCGAAGGAGGTGAGGGATCCAGGTGGGAGATATGTGATTGTGAGTGGGGTATTGGAAGGAGCACCGGTAGTGTTGGTAAATGTGTATGCCCCAAATTGGGATGATGTGGGTTTTATGAGGGGTTCCTGGCAGCAACCCCGGATTTGGCCATGTACCAGTTGATCATGGGAGGAGATTTTAACTGTGTCCTGGAGCCGAGGGTGGATAGATCGAGCCCAGGTCGATGGGTAGGGTACGAATGGCAAGGGTGCTGGGGGAGTTCATGGAGAGGATGGGTATGGTGGATCCATGGCGCTTTCAGAACCCAGGGGGAAGGGAGTATTCCTTATCACACGTCTATAAGGTGTATGTGAGGATTGATTACTTTGTAGTGAGTCGGGAGATTTTGGTTGGGGTGGAGAGGGCAGAGTATGCGGGGATAGTTATCTCGGACCATGCACCCCACTGGCTGGATATCCGGTTCAGTACGGGACGAGAGCAGAGGCCGGGTGGAGGTTTGACGCTGGGTTGTTGGCGGATGGAGGTTTTTATGATAAGGTGCGGTTGCCGATTAGGGAGTATGTGGAGTTCAATCAGAATGGGGAAGTGTCAGCGGGCATTTTTTGGGAAGCACCGAAGGCAGTGGTCCGGGGAGAAATAATCTCATTTACGGTTCATGTGAATAAGGAAAGGAGGGCGGAACATGACCGTCTCTTGAGCGAGATAGTAGAGGTGGACAGGGAATATTCGAGGGTGCCCACCGTGGAGAGATTGGTGAGGAGGAAAAAGTTGCAGGGGCAATTCGACAGGCTGACAATGGGGAGGGCGGTAGGGCAACTGCGTAGGGCAAGAGGGGTGCAATACAAGTATGGGGAGAAGGCGAGCTGCATGCTGACGCACCAGCTGCGGAGGCAGGCTGCGTCCAGGGAAATATTGAAGATCCGAACTGGGGCTGGGGATGTGGTGTCAGAGCCAGGGAAGATAAATGAGGCATTCAGAGAGTATTACCAGGGACTTTATGAGGCAGACCCAGGAGGAGAGGAGGGGAACATGGGGCGGTTTCTGGACGAGCTGGAATTTCCCCAGGTGGAGGAAGCAAAGAGGCAGGCGTTGGAGGAGCCCCTGGGGCTGAGGGAGGTGCTGGATAGTATCAGGGGTATGAAGTCAGGGAAGGCCAAATGGGCTGGATGGGTACCCATATAAGGAATTTGCTGTGGACCTGGCACCACATCTGTTGGGGGCGTTAAATGAAGCACTGGAGAAGGGGGAGTTGCCGGAGACGATGAAGCAGGCAGTAATTGCACTAATCCCTAAAAAAGGGAAGGATCCGGTGGAATGTGGGTCGTATAGACCCATATCACTATTGAACACGGATGTGAAAGTATTGACTAAGTTGTTGGCAGGTGGATGGAGGATTGTGTCCCGGGGATGGTTGCAGAAGATCAAACAGGCTTCGTGAAGGACCGGCAGCTCGCGAGTAATATAAGACGGATGTGGTGATGAATCCGTCAAGAGCTCTGGTACCGGAGGTGGTGGTGTCCATGGATGCAGAGAAACCATTTGATCGGGTGGAATGGCTGTACTTGTTCGAAGTTTTGGGAAGGTTTGGGCCGAGATTTGTGGCTTTGGTGCGGTTGTTGTATGTGGCGCCAAGGGCGAGGGTGAGAACAAAGCTTTGACTTACACAGGGGTACGAGGCAGGGGTGCCCGCTGTCGCCGCTGCTGTTTGCGCTGGCCATAGAGCCATTGGCGATGGCTCTCAGGGGGTCGGGAGAGTGGCAGGGGATAATGAGGGGACAGAGGGAGCATCGGGTGTCACTCTATGCCGATGACCTCTTGCTGTATGTATTGGATCTGTTGGAGAGTATGGGAAGGATTATGGACCTGCTGGGGAGGTTTGGAGGGTACTCGGGATACAAGCAGAATGTAGGGAAAAGCAAGGTATTTCCAGTGAATGAGCTGGCACAGCGGACTAATTTAGGGGGGGATGCCATTTAAGGTAGTGAGGGATAAGTTTAGGTACTTGGGGATTCAGGTAGCGAGGGAATGGACGGGGCTCCATAAGTGGAACTTAACGAAGCTGGTGGAGGAGGCCAGGGATACACTGCACTTAACGTTGGCGGGGAGTGTCCAAGTGGTGAAAATGAATATTCTGCCGAAGTTCTTGTTTATCTTTCAGGCTCTCCCGATCTTTATACCAAAGGCCTTTTTTCGGAAAGTGGACACAATCATCTCTGACTTTGTATGGACGGGGAAGGTGCCGAGGGTGGGGAGGACCCTGCTACAGAGGCAGAGGCACCGGGGGTTGGCGATGCCAAACTTGCTTCATTATTATTGGGCGCCGAATGTGGACAAGGTGCAGCGGTGGTGGGAAAGAGAAGGGGCAGAGTGGGTTAGGATGGAGGAGGAATCTTGGAAGGGGTCTAGTTTGAGGGCTATGGTGATGGCAGCATTTCCAATGGCTCTGAGTAGGTATTCAGGGAGCCCAGTGGTGCAGTCCATGGTGAAGATATGGAATCAGCTGAGGAGGCATTTTAGGGTGGAAGGGATGTCGGTGCAAAGGCCACTGTGCAAGAATCATGAGTTTGAGCCAGGGGGGATAGATAGTGTATCCAGGAGGTGGAGGGAAGTGGGGCTGGTCAAGGTGAGGGATTTGTATTTGGAGGAAGGATTCGCCAGTCTGGAGAAGCTAGGGGAGAGGGTCGAGATGCCGAGGGGTAGTGATTTCAGGTATCTACAGGTTAGGGACTTTGCACGAAAGATCTGGAAGGGGTTCCCTAGATTGCCGGGATACACCCTGCTGGAGCGATTGATGCTTCTGGTGTGCAAGGGTAGGGAAGAATTGGGGATATATATAAGTGGCTTGGGTAGCAGGGAGGCGAGCGGGTGGCGAAGATCAAGGAGAAATGGGAAGCAGAGTTAGGAATGGAGATCAATTGGGGAGTATGGCGTGAGGCACTGCGAAGGGTAAACGGGACCTCCTCTTGTGCAAGGATGAGTCTGATACAGTTTAAGGTGGTGCACAGGGTGCATATGGCTCGGGCGAGAATTAGTGGATTCTTTCAGGGGGTAGCATATGAGTGTGAGAGGTGTGGGCGTGGGCCAGCGAATCATGCGTACATGTTTTGGGGTTGTGAAAAATTGGGAAGATTCTGGACGGGAATGTTCGCGGTCTTCGCCAGGATAGAGGGGAGGGTGTGGATCCGGACCCTTTCGTGGCGATATTTGGGGTTTCAGAGAAGACAGAGGAGGCAGGCCGATGTCTTTGCCTTCGCCTCTCTGATTGCATGGCGACAATTTTTGCTGGAGTGGCGGTCGGCATCGCCACCAGGGGTCGCAGCATGGTTGGGTTACCTGTATGGCTTCCTGCGGTTAGAGAAGATAATGTATGAATTAAGGGGCTCAGCAGGAGAGTTTGAGAAAAGGTGGGGGATGTTTGTGACCGTGTTTGAGGAACTGTTCGTCGCAGGGCGTGGGGGGTGGGTGATGGGGAGGGAGGGGTGAAAAAGGAGAAAAAGTTTTTTTTTAAAGTCCCCATTGATTGTTTTTGAGGTGTAGATTTGAAACACTGTGGCCAATTTAGGTTAGCTGGCTTTTTGGATATGGTTAGATATAGAAAATGTTATAATTACTAAGGGGACTGGGATTCTCTGACCCTGCCTACAGTAAGGATTTTCCCATGCCACCGACAGTCAACGAACGTTTGGCTAGCGCTCCAAAGTTTCCATATCTTCCTGTAGTGGGATCCATCGCAGGCAGGACTGGTCAATCCTGACCAAGATCTCGGTTTACTGATGGATTTCTGGTAGAGTTTGCTTCTTGAACCACGTGACACACGTTCCAGAAGAGAGAGATGGACTGAGAGCAGCCTTCAGCCTGTTTCCTCTGCTGAAGACTTTCTTGGCACTGCCTGTGTCACTTGCAATCTCTCTGCAATGGCTGGGCAACCTTGTCTTGAAATGCTTCTCCGGTTCTGAATTTCCAAAGGTTTTGTCTATGGCAGCCATTAAGTGGAATTTTATGGCCCTTCCCACCTTTGAGAGCTCCCACGGTCAATTAACTTTTAAACAGCTCACCACATTTTCAACCCGGCCGAAAAAAAATGTGCCCATTATTTCAATATGCAGTATTTTGCGTTTCTGATGTTGCTTCCTTCGACAGTTGCGCTTTTTTGATGGGTTTCTGGATTGTAGGAACTGTCTCTCTCTTCACACTCCTTTGGGGTGGTTTCTTTGTTTCTCACCTTCACCTTGGAATGTAGCCTTGCTTCTTTAAGCAGTTTACTCTGTCTCAGCTCAAATTGCAAAATTTCCAGTCAGTTGCAATTTTAAAAACCATATTTTCAAAAATAGCCTTGTGACGGCCGGGGTAAGTAGTTGCACAATTTCGCTTCAGAGACAATGAAGGCGAGGTGATGTATTTCCAAGTCCAGCAAAAAGACTGGTTCAGATGATACCGCATTTACTTTGCAGAGAGCTACGACACATAAGATAGTAATGTACATGTAAACAAATATAGCCATGCAAATTAATACATGGCAATACATAGTAGACTTAATTTTAAGGAGCCAGTGATCTTGAAATTAGACTGTAATATCTTATTTGAAACTCTTTTCAGCTTTTTAGTTGAACTTTTAACTTGTTCAAAATAAGTGGATTATCAATTATGTTAAAATAACAGAGAGAGCAATTTAAATTGAATGCACTAATTGTTCATATTATTTTACATTTAGAATTTCATGTCTGTTGAGTACTTCAATTATTAACATGCATATTTTCCATTTGGAAAAGTACATTTTATAATTTTTTTGAATATGTTGTCATCAAAAAGGTCGCCTAATAAATGTGAATCAATTTTTCAAAAATGATAGCTGTTTACAAGGAAATCCAGTACACTAAATGTCATACAACGATGGCCGAGATTACTCTGTGATTAAGAAAATCTCCATCGCTGAAGGTTGACAAAAACAAGAGTACGTTGTCATAGTGATCCCCATGATGGAGTAAATTATAAAGCAGTTTGGAAGGCCCCTGATTATGCCTGTAAAGATTTTAAACAAATGTCTGGTTTTCAAATGTGCAATGTAGTTAGGTCATCAGTAGAGTCTCAAAATATTTATTGGTTTTATAAAAAAAGAATATGTAACCTCTGTGTGGCATTCTGGTGAAGTTGCCATCATACCAAAATACCATTGGCTGCTTTCCCCTTTGAGGGGGAGAGCTGACTGGTGGAGATCTAACCTGAGGATCACCACACCTCAGGCGAGGGGCAAGGTTGAGAAGGCAGGGCCTTCATGAATAACCTCAGCTGGTACGGGAATTGAACCCAGGCTTCTGGACTTGCTCTGCATCACGCACCAGCTGCCTAGCCAAGTGAGCTAAACCGATCCTTTTTAAGTGCCATTATGACACCAACAGCAGAAATGGCTGTTCCAGAACTGTGTGATTTAATCTCTCTCCCCAAAGGAACATCTTCTTTCCATTTGGTTTATTTTTCTAGTTTTCAAAGCCAAGTATTATAAAACACATTGGGCGGGATTCTCCATCGGCCAATGCCGGAATAAGGAAAAGTGATTCGACGGAGAATCGGTTCCGTGCCAAAGTCACGGCGGGTGCTGATTTCACGCCAAATCACAATTCTCCTTCGCCTCGGCAGCAGCATTAATGCGTTCCACTCCCCATGTACAGTAAACGCTGTTGGCGTATCATTAGCGGGCCCAACCTGGTATTCTACATAGAATCCCTTGAGTGCAGAAGTAGGCCATTGGGCCCATCGAGTCTGCACCTTCAAATGTGCTCTCTACCCATTCCCACATCCCCCCCTATTCCCATAACCCCATAACCTGAACTGTACATCCCTGGATGCTAAGGGGCAATTTATCATGGCCAATCCACCTAACTTTCACATCTTTGGATTGTGAGAGGAAACCGGAGCACCCGGAGGAAACCCACGCACACACGGGGAGAATGTTCAAACTCCACACAGACAGTGACCCAAGCCGGAATTGAACTGGGGTCCCTGGCGCTGTGAGGCAGCAGTGCTAACCCAGTGTGCCATCCTGCCACCTTAACCGTGTCAAGCTTATTGAGGGTTGTTGTTGGCTGCAGCCTTCCAGGCAAGTGGAAAGTATTCCATCACACGCCTGATTTGTTCTGGCGATCCGGCAAGTCATCCAGCACAGAATTTCCAGCATCTGATTGCTTCTTGTATTTGTATGGTTGACCTAATAAAGCTTCTGGTGAGAGGAGTCCCCAAGATAGTGAAGGATTTGACAAATGTAATGGCATTGAAAATCAAGCAGGTTTGATGTGACATTTGATTGTTGTAGATGGCCTTTGTCAGTTCTGCCACTGATCAATTCAAAGCTGGATGTTGTCCAGGTTTTGTTATTTAGGCATGGACCACTTTATTAACTGAGGATGAGGATATCTATTAGATAAAAATGTCTATCCTAATGTATAAATTCAATTCCTTCTTTATCACCACCACTTCATGAATCCCAAAAGACCAACTCTTCCTCATTCAATAATCTCGAATTGAAACACCAACATTTCTCATTCTAGCACATCTTCCAGGGTCTGAACTATAATGCAATACACACGTATTGTATTGTGTGTATAGGCTCAGGAAACTGAGTCACACTCTCTGACATCTGATTACTGGATACTGCTTTTCAAAGATTAAAATCAATAATTCAGCCAATCCACTTCTTTCAATTCAATTTCTATTCTCCGGGGCCTCCACGATTCTCCGCCTCCAGTTGGCTGAATTCCCAGTGGTGATGTTCACTTGTGCTTTGAAAAATCGTGAAACAGGCGCCATGGCTGCTGGGGGGGGGGAAGGGGGGGGGGAGGGGGGGAAAGAGGGGGTACATCGTCAGATTTTGCTGACAGTTGTGCTGCAAGCCGAGGGGGGCTTCTGCAAGAGGGGGGGGGGGGGTAGTAATGGGGGATGGCCAGGAGAACACTGTGGGGTCGGGGTGGACAGGCACAGAACACCAGTGCTGCAGCCTGCAAGGCAGCCATGCAGCTACGCACACCCCTGACTGCCCACTGTGAACCTAGGACCAGAGGTCGTATGGATGTCCCCCCCAGACCATCCCCACCCCCCAGGCGCCCTCTGACCTCAGCCAACCATCAGCCATTTGGGCGCGCTCTAGCACAACCAGTGCCATCTTGTTGACTGGGATGAGTGTGTGTGGGAAGTGAAGTATGTATATGCGGCTGCAGCATGTCGGCCTCCTGAGTGCCAATTGTGAATCCGGCAAATCCGGCACCGTTTCTCATTGGAATCAATTGTGTTCCATGCGGCGCCGGCGCTAGCCCCTCAACAGTCACTGAATCAGTCCAGTTGCAGCGCAAGTTTTGTTGTCGTGGAAGTCCACGAATCCTGCCTTGGTGTCAACACAGTCTCAGGAACGGAGAATCCAGACAGATAGGTTGTTTCATGATGCTGCGAGAAAGCATCACTCTGAAAAGGCATAATTCCCATATTTGGGTGTCTAGTGGCAGGTGCATTTGGCTGTCCTCAGTGATAACCAGGGGCATGATCCACAGCAGCTGACAATGGTATGCATGGTAACAACAACAACTTACAATTATATAGCCCTTTAAATGTTGGAAATGGTTCCCAATGTCAATCCATCTAAACTGCACAAATAGTTAATGGCAGTCTGAATGTGAGACCCAGCATTGATATCCTATACTAGGGGTGGAATTTTGGTATTTGTTGTGGCCATTGGTTTTACTGCTTTGCCTTTGCCCTTAATGCTTTGCTTCTCAACGCTGAATCCCAAGCTCACATGCTTATCCCTAGTATTAACTACGGTGTATTAAATTGGCTGTTGTGCTGCAAATCTATGATATAAAATAAATTGAAAATGTTTTAATTGTTCAAGAAAACTTACTTTTTTTTCTTATCTCTCTAAATTCGTAAGGAAGTCACAAAACAGTTTCATTCCTTGCTGCTCTGAAAACAAACACCCGGCATTTAATTTAAACCACCATATTTTGCTCATTACGTTAAGAAAACAGCTCATCAACCTATAATTAATTTTTCATTCCCCTTTGGTCTCTCTAGGGATTTGAAGAATAACTTGATTAGCAACATTGAGCCTCGGGCTCTCTACGGGCTTCCAGAACTGAAGCGACTGTAAGTATTCATTCTATTTGAATTGCCCAGGTCCTGTCACATTAAATAAAGTCCTGTCAGGGGACTTTGGGTAAGCTGTGGAGTAACAAAACACAAAGTTTCTGATGAGGAATATTGCATTTGTACTCTTAACATAATTGAAATGTTTGGGCACAGCACACTTCAAAGCAAGTTGTTCAATGTTATTCTTATTGGTGTATTTGCAGTTAATCAAGCAAAATATTTTTTTAGTTTTAGAATGTTCATTTATAAATTTTCCACAGCAATGAAATAATCGGTTTTCTACCATGTTGGGGGGGGGTGACGCGAGGGCTGGGCAAAGTTAATTTTCTGCAGTTTTCAAGTGCTCATATCCTTGTTGCAGTAATAACCTGCTGGTGGCAGGTATTAAAAGTGACCCCATGGGTGCAAGTATATTAAACTGTCATCCGTTTCACAGGTTAAGAGATTAAATTATTTTTCTCTTTTTCAGTTTATAGGTTTTAGCACCTGTTAAGAAATCTGTTTTCTCTTCGTATCTTTTAAAATGGATTTCATTTGAAGGGATTTGTGCTTCAGGCTCAGAAGGAGTTTTGTAAGTTTGACTTGGGCACGTTTCAAGGCTTTATGAAGTGTTCCCTTTAGCAATGCGGACTGAGAGATGACAAAAGAAAAAAAATCTTGCAACTGTTTGAAATCTCAAGTTGCTTTCTTCTGCTGCACACCCTTTTCTAAAGGTTTCTGACCTTCAGAGATTGTATGCTATGAATATTATGGTCTGAATTTTCACGCAGAGGAAGTGGCTCCCTGTTGTAGCAAACATTGCACCAGAGGCACCAACCTGCAATCCTGCCCCCCCCGCCCTCACCATGATTTCGACCACCACCATTTTCTTGGTGAGTTGTACTGTGCACATCTGTGGTTCATGGATGCAGCTGTACATATTCAGGTGCAGCTGCCATAAAACAGACCCAGTTTTGGCCAGTCGGCTGTCCAAAACATGGCTTGTGGACATCAAATTCATTGGGGGAAAGCTTAAAGGTAGTAGAGTTCTTTGAAGAGGTAAATCATCCTTTTGGATAGGTCTAGGAGCATCTATGGAAGAGACAAGGTGACCTTTGAAAGAGATAAGTTTGTGAGGTTGTGCTAAGTAAACATGAATGGATAAACCCAGTGAAACAGTCAAGCTTATTGCGATTATCAAAGGAAATGTCACAGCTCATTGAAACCCTTAAGCTGTCAAATCTTCATGCCTTTAAATTAAAAATAAAACAGTTTGCAGTTAAGAAGTGATTGCCATTTCACTTTGTTGACACAAGCTTGATTATTGTGGAATTTATGCTGCATGACTGATTTTGCAACCTATCATTATTACTGTGGGTGCCTCTCAGTTCACAATTTCATTGAGAGCTCAAAGTGCATATAAAGCCTTTGATGTCGGGCTGTGAATACAAATGCATGTTGGTGTAAGGGATTAAGTAGTTGAAGGAAGTTAAATGTAGTAAATGGGTTTTTAACCAAATAGAATTTATTTTTTAAATGGTGAATTCTTCAATGGACACTTAGAACTTTGTTTCATTTTCTTTCAGCATGGGCCTTAAGTTTGCCCATGGTGGATACTAGGTGAGTTGACATGGAGGGTGCAAGGCAAAGGGGAGATGCATGAGGGGCAGATGTTGGCACAAGGTTGGCACAGGGCTATAACAGACCACAGGGTTGTGTGTAGGACATGAAATGATGTGGTTTTGCATGGATATGACATGGGGAGTGTGTGGGGAGGTGAAGATTAGCAGGTGAGAGTGCTGCTTTTTGTTTCATTCCTTTTTCCAGTTGGGATAAACTGCCAGATCACTAAGGCCAGCCTCTTACCCAGCTCGGCTCTGCAACAGGCTGCCCATGTGATGTTGTCAATTTGTTTCCGGGGGCAGTGGGCCCAACTTCCATTGTACCTTATTCTCATCCTACCCTCCACCCCCCAACCCAGAAGGGAATTGAAACTTCTGGGGCGCTTTCTCAGGAGTTGGGTTCATGGAACTCGGAATTCTTCCAACTCTGTGCTCCAGACCTGCAAGCGAGAATTCAGGCCTATGTGTACAAATAGTGTTTGTGTCATACATTGGCACCTATTTATTTTCTAATAAATCAATGTGGAGGAAGGACTGACTGGATTACATAGGAGGTGGTCTTCTGCTGTGTAAGTGAAAGTCAGAATGCAGATTGCAGACACGTACCTCATGTAGTGAGTTGCGCATTTATATCTTTCAGTCAGTAATGTGTTTAATTGTATTTGATGTTATACTGAAATAAAGCATTGCAAAGCCTTATTACCTGAACATTTCTTAACTTTTAATAATACTTTAATTTCAGTGAATAATGTGTTTAATTGTATTTGATCATAGAATCATAGAATTTACAGTGCAGAAGGAGGCCATTCGGCCCATCGAGTCTGCACCGGCTCTTGGAAAGAGCACCTTACTCAAGCCCACACCTCCACCCTATCCCCATAACCCAGTAGCCCCACCCAACACTAAGGGCAATTTTGGACACTAAGGGCAATTTAGCATGGCCAATCCACCTAAACTGCACATCTTTGGACTGTGGGAGGAAACCAGAGCACCCGGAAGAAACCAACGCGGACACAGGGAGAATGCGCAGACCCCGCACAGACAATAACCAAGGCCGGGAATCGAAACTGGGACCCTGGAGCTGTGAAGCAATTGTGCTAACCACTATGCTACCGTGCTGCCCCTAATGAAGTTGTACTGAAATAAAACATTACAAAGCCTTATTACCTGAACATTTCTTAACTCTTGAATAATGCTTTAATGTGGATTTTCTGTATCTTGTGATATCAGTTCTATTGGACTCGAACTGATGCACACATACATGGGTACAAAAGTGCGCAAACATATCAACAACTCTTTAACGATTACCGTGACAACCATACAGGAGGTGAAATGGGAAGAAGAAAACCAACATTTTCACTGGGCCTTTTATAAAAGATATTCTGCACGAGCTTGTTCAAAGCAGCCTATCTTAAGTATTAAAAGTAATTGCATTCATACTGCGCAGCATTTTAATTTTTTTTAAAGATCAGGACATCCCCATGGGCTACTTGTAGTTACAAGGCATAGAACATGTGTGATAGCTGTGTAGGTATTCTACTTTCAGCAACTTGGCAACAGCCACTAGCAACAGGAGAATTGGTACAAATTCCTGCATTGTGCAGCTTGGTGAGTTTGAATCATGCTGAATGACGTTTGCATCAAAATTTGCCCTGGGGTCCAGTTTGTGCAATTCATCATGGCTCTATGCAGGAATGAGGAAAAGCTGTCACGGAAAGGATTTCACTCTGCATTGTTCAACTAACGTTCCCAGTGGGTCAGTCAAGAAGTGTCATTATTGCAATCTGTGGAGCTGTTTCATATACTCAAAGTTACAGGGGGGGATTTTCCAAGCCCCGTGCCGGGCCGGAGAATCGTCGCAACCGCGCAATGCCGCCACCGACACGCGATGCTCCGAGGATCGGAGAATCGGCGCTATTTACGTCGGCACATTTGGCGCAGTGCTAGTGACCGGCTGCTGTCCGCTGCCGGGCAGCCGATTCTCCGGCCTTGATGGGCCGAGTGGCCACACAGAAACAACAGAGTCCTGCCGGCGCCGTTCACACTTGCTCGCAGCCGGCGGGAACTCTACGCGTAGGGTCACGGGGCGGCCTGAGGGGGGGAGGGGAGGGGGCTCCTTCAACCGGGGGGGGCCTCCGATGGGGTCTGGCCCGCGATCGGGGCCCACTGATCGGCAGGCCGGCCTCCCCAGCTCCGGTCCTATTTTATTACGCAGCCGGCCCCCGAAGCCCCACGCCATGTTGCGTCGGGGTCGGCGCGTTGGGGAAGTTCCCGCGCATTCGCGGGTTGGCGCGGCTCCACTGCATAGGCCCCCTGTGAGGGCCAGAATCGGTAGAGCCTGCACCCGTTTCATGCCGTCGTGAAACACGACGGCGTTCACGATGGCGCGGACACTCTGCCTCCATTTCGGAGAATCCTGCCCACATTCGTCCCATTCTCGAAATTAAGTACATCCGAAATAGGAGCAGGAGTAGGCTCAGCAAGATCATGACTGCACCCCACCCCCCATGCCCCCCCCCCCCCCACACACGCCATTCCTCTTGACTCACTTGTCGATGAAAAATCTGTCTGACCCAGCCTTGAATATATTCATTGACCCAACCTCCACCCCTCAGAGGAGTCCACAATGAGATGCGTAAAGAAACTTGTTTTCATTATTAGACAACTATTTACACAATACACTTAAGGTCCCAGCTAGGACTACTCTGCTCGCACTCCCATTTGGGTTGAGCTTTTACTGCCAGAGTTCATTATTCCGCTGATGGCCCCCCTCCGCGCAATGGAGAAGCTCGTATTCTAAGAGGAGGGGGGTGGCTAATTGGTCTGTCCCCGTGGGTCTCATGCAAGTTATGTCACCCGTCCCTCCAAAGTCCAAAGACTCTTCCGAGGAAGGTGGAGTAGGACAGCACCTGTTCTTTTTTTCTCGTAACTGTTCTTCTTGCGCCTGTAGAGCTGGGTCAAGAGGCATATATCTGGACGTCGAACGCCGCTTCCTTGCTGATCATCGTGGTGGAAGTGGCTGCTCTTCGGTCTGTTCACCGTTGAAACTTCCAATGGCTGGGTCTCCGTCTCAGATTCGGAGTCCACGACCTCCCTCATCACTGTGTCGCGTCCCCCAGGAGACAACGCCCTCGAAGCTACTGGTGACGGGGTTATCTGAGTAGAAGCTGGTTCCCCCGGAGGAGTTGTGCGTACAGCTGGCTCCTGTTTCTAAGGTGGTGTATATGCTTTTTTATTACTCGGTCCTGTGCCCAAACCTGGTATGAAACTGGCCATGTCTGCTGAACTACTGTTCCTAGAACTCACTTGGCGTCATCACCCAAGTTCTGAATGTAAACTGCGTTACCTCTAATGACTTGTCTGTTCCACGTACGCCTGTTTGGGTGACACCCTTGCTGCTCTTGACCATGGCTTATTTTCCGGCCAATATCTGGGAATGCACGGCTGAGATGGGTCCAAAGATTCCGGCTCATTGAAAGATCTGCTTGTACTAAGCCAGTCGCAGCATGTAGGGTAGTGCGGTGACAGAGTAAACATTTGGCCTGTGTGTGTCGAGGGATCTCAAGGTTTTTTTCTTAAAGCCTCTTTTAAAAGTTTGCACCCCTTTCGGCCAACTCATTTGAGACTGGGTGGTACGGGGCTGTGCGGATGTGCCACACCCTGTTTACCTTCATAATTCTTCACTCGTGAAAGGCCTGCCGTTGTCGGTGACCAACACCTCTGGGATACTGTGTGTGCTGAATGAGAGTCGCAGTTTTTCAATTGTTGCCTTCAAGGTAGTGGATGACATCTTGTGGACTTCTAGCCACTTTGAAAGGCCATCCACCACAACTAGAAACATGGAGCCCTGGTAGGGACTGGCAAAATCTGCATGAAGATGCATCCAGGGCATCTGTGCCATTTCCATGGGTGAAGAGGCACAGCGGATCAGAGCTTCTGCAGTTCCTGGCAAACACTGCAATGTTGTACCAATCACCTTATCTCTATATCCAGGCCTGTCCACCAAACTTTGGACAAGCATTTTGATTATTGATATGCCCCGGTGCCCATTATGCAGATCTCGCAGTATGAATGACCCTTGTTTGGGACCATGATGTGAATCCCACACAAAAGGATGCCAACTTCGACGCTGAACTCTACTCTCTTTGTGGAAAAGGCCTTTAACTTGTTGGGCAGTTTCCAATGTTTACCCCTGTATAGCATGATGTAGGCGGATTTGGACAATAAAGGATCTGTTTGCGTTCATTCATGTATGCGGGCTGGGGGTGTTGGTGGTCTTTTGGTGGTCTTGTTGGCAGTGGAAGTCAACTCAAAGCATCCGCGTTCACGATCTGCTTCAGGTCCCAGCCGGGACTGCTCTGTTCGGTTCTCATTTGGGCCAAGTGTCTATTGCCGGGGTCCATGACCCCGCTGATAGGACCCCACCCCTTCGTGGGGAAGCTCGTATTTGACGAGCCTCATGGGGATGCTAATTAGTCCATCCCCGTAGGTCTCATGCGGGTTATAACACTGGTGTAGAGAGTCCCAAGGATTAATGATCGTCTGAGAGAAGACATTTCTGCTCATCTCCATTTTAGATGGAAGATCCCTTATTTTGAATCTGCCCCCCCCCCCCCCCCCCAGTTTTAGATTCCCCACGATCATCCTCTCAGTATCGACCCTGTCAAGCCCCCTCAGGATCTTATGTTTCATGATGATCACTTCTCATTCTTTGAAACTCCAATGTGGATCGGCCCAACCTGCTCAAACTTTCCTCGTAAAATGATGTCATGCGACTGGGCGTCCCACCCACCATCGCCAAATTGTGCGAGGGCTGAGGGGTGGAGCGCAGGCCACTGAATTTGGCTGCACTCTGAAATAGGCCAAGTAAATCTGTTGGTGGGCTGAGGGGTGGAGCGCAGGCCTCTGAATTTGGCTGTGCTCTGAAATAGGCCAGTTAAATTTGTTAAGGTATTGTTAAAAGCTGGACCCTGCAAACATTTGGAATCTCCCTCGGGGACTAATGTCATTCTGCAACTGTCTGAATCAGGCCAGCTGCAGGTAGGCCGAGACCATGCCCAAGTTGAGTCCTCAGTCAACAAATCTTTAAATGGTAAGTGTTTAGAATTTTCATAGTTTAAAGAGCTAACCCCTTTGAAGATAAAGTATCAGCAATACATTAACAGCCAGGTGAGGAGCCAGCATTAAGAACTTTGTCAATTCAGGTGTTGTCACCCTCCTGAGATTGTCAGCATTGGAGCAGTGGGCAGGATTCTACCTGAGCACCAGTAAGGCTGCAGCTATAAGCTAATGCTGCCCGCTCAGAAATGGGTAGCAGCAGCCTGCACAGGAAAGGCAGAGCCTCGGGCATCATGAGGCCAGAGGAGAGGAATGAGGGATATACAGGAGGAGATACTCCCCTGAAGACAGAATCTACAGTCAGAGGGAGAGAGACAACTGCAAGTCTCAAGGTAAATGTTCACGGACATCCTGTGCCCTTGTCAGTGTCGGACCTCTGCAATGTCTCACAGACGGTTGCACACTGATGTATCACCCAGGTGACAGATGCCCACATCACTGAGGTTGGACAACATACAAGATTCACAGCTGATGGGGCATTCCAGGGTCAGAGGCACTTCATGTAGTGCCTGGATGGGTTGGGTGGTATCCTAGCTACATTATCCCCTTGTAAAGGTCTCGATCTTTGTGGTGATCTCTTGCACACTCCATAACATGGAGTACCTCAAGGACAATGAGTCCCTGGATGGGGACAACTCACTGGATGAGGAGCAGGAGGTAAAAGAGGAGGAACAAGAGGGAGAGTGGAACAAAGTTGTTGCATGACGAGGTGCATTTTTTCTGTCACCATCTGGGAGAGTACCTCCCTTCTCTCCCTCATGGGTGGCAAATCTCTGGCTCCCCTGCAACATATTTCTCTTCCCTATGGTGCAGTGGCAGGCTCTGATATAAATTCTCTTCTCACGGCAACCAGCGGCCTCAGTGATGGCTGCCTTGGGTGTCTGAAACCCACCTCTATTCCTGCCCCCCTTAACTTTGAATTGGTCAGGACACCAATCTCCATTTCAGCGGCTAGTTTCTCCAAAATCCCAAACTAGACCATTGCAGAGGGCTGTCAAGAGTCAACTACATTGCTGTGGGCCTGGAATCACATGTCGGCCAGGCCCGGTAAGGACAGCAGATTTTCTTCCCCTAATGGGCATTCATGAACCAAGTGGGTTTCCCCAGCAAACAGTGTCAGTCAGTTTTCCGTCAAGAGTTGGGTTCTAACACAAGATCAGGCTGGCTTCTGTTTCCCACCTCTGTGACCAAAATCTAATCCTTTATGTCCTCCTCGCAATTTGGTTTCCCAGAAAAATTGACTACAATACACCCTATTTCTTCATCTAAATTAGCTGAAGCTCATTACTCTGATTGCTGTGACGTCTCACTACTTATAGATTGCCAGTCTGAAGATGATTATTTTATTCTGACTGTCTCTTCCTGTCAATTAGCCAATCTGTGCTAATGTATTATTCCAACATCATGAGCATTTACCAGTATCTTCTGGGGTTATCTTCTATTTGGTACCACATAAAATGCTTTTTGAAAATCCAAATGCATGACATTTGCTGGTCTCTTTTATCCACCCTAATTATTAAATCCTCAAAATATTCTGATAAATTTGGCAAACACTAGTTCTCTTTCCAAAAGCCCTGTTGGCTCTGCTTGATTGTATTATGATTTTCTAAATCTCTTGCTTCTACTTTGTTCACAATGTTTTCCAGCATTTTCCCAATGACGATGTTGGGCTAACTGACCTGTAAGGTTTCCTGCTTTTTGTCTCCCTCCTTTTTTGAAAACGGGGATTATATTTACAGTTTTCAATCCGTTGGGACCTTTTCAGAATCTTTGGAAGATGACAACCAATACATCCTATATCTCTGTAGCAACATCTTTTCAAACGCTACGATGCAGACCATCAGATCCAGTGCCATTTATTTCCATTAGTTTTCCGAGTACCTTTCTCTAGTAGTCGTGGTTATTTTAAGTTCCACCCTCTGCCCTTGATTTCCTACTATTCTTAAGATACTTTAGTGTCTTTTTTTTTCTTTTCATCACTGGCAAGGTCAGGATTTGTTGCCGTCCGTAAATGCCTTTGTACTGAGTGGCTTGCTAGGCCATTGCAGAGGACAGTTCGAAGTCAACCACATTGCTGACCTATGTAGGCCAGGCCAGGTAAGGACGGCAGATTTCCTTCCCCAAAGGGCATTTATGAACCAGGTGGGTCTTTACAACAGTCAGTGTTAGTTTTCACGGTCACCATTGATTTATGCTCTCTCCTAAATATTGTTTGTGGGCCTGTACCAGTTCTTTTTTCATCTATTTCTTATCTCCACTGAAACTGGCATGCTAAAGATCTCCCAGTTTGTTGTTGCACCATTGTATTCGTGAGGTGCCAAATGCACATGTTGCAAGGAGGGGAGAGGTCATTGCATTCTCCCTGAACAGAGAGAAACGGGTGGAGCTTGCATATGACTTAGCCAGGAAACTGGGTTACCCCAAAGTGTTGGGTGCCTTCAACTGTGCACGCATGGCATTGCACGTGTTGCCTCTCACCACTGAGATGTGCCACAACTGCAAAGGTTGCCACTTGCTGAATGGATAGTTGGGGTGCAACCATGCTCATCACATCATACAGGAGAATGCCCAATCCTGGCAACAGTCATGATGTTTCAGTCTGTGGCAGGCTGACAAATTCTCAGTCTTTGAGTCACCATATCAAAATTGAGGCTGAAAGCTGGTCGACATGGGCTATCTGCTTCAAAGTGTAAACCACTTCGGGCAGAGATAAGGAGACATTTCTTCACACAAAGGGTGGTGAGCCTGTGGAATTTATTATCACAGGAAGTAGTTGATGCTAAAACTTTGAATATATTTTAGAGGCGGCTGGATATAGCACTTGGGGAGAATGGGATCAAAGGCGATGAAGAGAAATTAGGCTATTGAGTTGGATGATCAGCCATGATTGTGATGAATGGCAGAGCAGGCTTGAAGGACCAAAAGGCCTCCTCCTGCTCCTATCTTCTATGTATCTATGTATATGTATCTATAACTCCACTCCGCAACTGAACCACTCCTGGCAAGCATGGGTGCAATGAGAGTCGTGCTTCCACCTGAAATATCACAGAAAGAAGTCTTACAACACCAGGTTAAAGTCCAACAGGTTTATTTCAGACACGAGCTTTTGGAGCACTGCTCCTTTCTGAAATATCACAGTGGGGACCATTGCAATGCTGAAGCAACAATTACACTGCCTTAGTTGCTCTGCAGGAACCCTCCGGTACTCACTGGAGTGGACCTCTGGATTTGTGGTGGCCTGCTGTAGCTGAACAAGTGAGGAGTCATTCTGGTCGGGCTGTCTGAGATTGCCACATTCAACTCTGGTTCCTGGGAACACAATCCCTAACTTAGTTTGTACAGGAGTCTGGCACCTTACCTATATGTCTGTTCCAGACCATACATTGTCTTCTTGGCTATAATATAAAGGAAAGCTACTGCAGAACAACCATTCCATTCCAACTTTATCCAACAAATCACCCAACATTCATTGAAAGGTAAATTATTAACTCTTGTGCATTCCCTTAGCGCCTGTCCTGTGTGTTCCTTATCCTATTATTGCGCGCTTATGCAGTACCACCCAGTGGTTGTAGCATGGATAGAGAGTGGCACGGTGGCACATTTGTTCGGCCTGCTACCTCACCACACCAGAGGCCCAGGTTCAATCCTGGCCTTGGGTGAATTTGGTCTGTGTGGAGTTTGCACTTTCTCTCCGTATCTACGTGTGTTTCCTCTGGGTGCTCCGGTTTCCTCCCATTGTCCAAAGATGTGCAGGTTGGGTGGATTTGCCATGATAAGTTGCCCCTTAGTGTCCAAGGATGCAGGTTAGGGTGGGGATATGGGGTTACATGGCTAGGGCATGGGAGTGGGGCTGGGTAGTATGCTCTTTCAGAGGGAAAATGCACACTCGGAATGGCCTTCTTCTACATTGTCAGAATTCCAGAAAGGCTGCTGACTTTCAGTGGGGGAGACTGCAGACGACCTTTCAGAACCTCCTTGAGTAAATGGACCCGGAAGGTCCAGCCCCGACTCCACCATCTCGGTATGAGTGGCAACAGCCTGGCCCATTTGTTTGAAAGGCAGCAGTGAGGGTGGAGTGGCAGTGGTTGGAGCACGAATCGTATCGGCCTGAGAGAGAACAGTGGGCCCAAGCTCCATGGCAGCACTGCCACTTTGCCATGACCACACTTCAGCTACTTCAGTCATCTGCTGCAATACAGGTTGCTGGACTGCTGTGAGACCCGAAAAGCCCCTTGGAGCACTGACAGTCACAGCCATGGTGGCAGAAATTTGAACTTATGTGGCACATGAGCTGAGATTTCATGACTTCAGTCTGAGCTTCCACTGTCGCTGCCAGGCATTGGCTGGTTTCTGTTTGGGCGGCAATGGAAGCTGAGACATTGACCATCAGTCACAGCATCATAGTCTGACCTGCCAGTGTTTTCATGGAGTTTGCCACCACTCCCATTGGAAAGGATGGGCTCCAATGTCTGCATAAAGACATGTGCCAAAGTGAAACTGGACTGCTGCATGCTCTTTAACAGTGACATCAAACATTCTGACAGGCACTCAATGTTCTGCGCACTTTTGAATGCGTAACCTTCAGCGCTTTTCTTTTTTTTTTAATAAACAATTTTATTGAGGTAGTTTTTGGCTTTATAAACAGTTACAGACATCATCAGAAAGGAAGCAAAAAAGGCAAAAATGTGCAAACATCCACGTACTTTCAATACTTCCACCGTAACATATTGCACAAGCCCGCTCCCCTCCCACCGGTACTACCCGCCATATTTTCCCTCCTACTCTATTCTACCCCCCCTCCCCCCACCACCCTGCTGACGCTCACTCTCCCGCAAAGAAGTCAATAAATGGTTGCCACCTCCGGGTGAACCCCTGCACAGATCCCCTCAAGGCGAACTTAATTTTTTCCATCCCCAGGAAACTCGACATGTCCGCAAGCCACCACTCAGTCTTCGGGGGCTTTGAGTCCCTCCACGCCAATAATATTCGCCGCCGGGCTATCAGGGAAGCAAAGGCCAACACATCGGCCTCTTTCTCCCCCTGGACGCCCGGGTCTTCCGAAACCCCAAAAATTGCCACCCCTGGACTCATCACCACCCTTGTTTTTAGCACCTGGGACATGACCCCCGCAAATCCCTCCCAGTACCCCCTCAGCTCCCTTCAGCGCTTTTCTGAACATTGCCCCATCGATGTCCTCATCTGAGGCCTCAGTAGCAGAACCTGTGAGCTATCCTATCCACACGCCCCCCCTCCACCCCCCCACTGTTGTCTTGGTCACAGCCCACTCATGCTCAGTGACTCATCACATACGAATCCCACCCCGATGCTACCCTCTAAAACTTCTCCCATTGCCAGTATCTGAGTTGATGGCTGCAAGCGTGAGATCAAGTGACAATATTTCTTCTTTTCCAGACTCTTGTTCCTGCTGTTCTTCAAACCCATGTTCTTGACCCAGCTGGCAGTTATAGGCTATGTGAAAGGACAAAGGGTAGGGTTGGCATCAGTGAAGTGAGGGAAAACAAAAGGAGCATACCTACACCATACTTAAATTATAAGGGCAAGTGTGATGAGAAGGTGCATTAGAAGAAAGATACAGGAATGCCTACTCATCATTGTATGAAAGATAGACAATCCCAGTGGTTGGCTCCATGTGTCGAAGTTCATTATTTTTTCACTGGGCACTGATTGAATACGTGCACATGTTCGTATGTTTACATGAGCTGATTGAATGTTCTAAGTTTGTTCCATCTTTGGAAATCACTCTTCATTTTTTTTCATCACCCCTTCTTCAAATTCTTTGCCCCCTTTATTTCCTGCCCCCAGCTCTTTGTTACCATTTAATTTTTGTGCACATCAGACATTATGGGGCGAAGACAGGAGAATGGGGATGAGAAAAATGTCAGCCAGGATGGAATGGTGTAGCAAACTGGATGGGCCGAGTGGCTTAATTCTGCTCCTATATCTTGTGGCCTTATGATCAGCATGGTAGCTGACAGTTTGGCCTCGCTCCAGACGGCCACCAGTAGGTCTGGGAGCACAGAATTGACCCATTGGCTCCAGTTCCTTTTGGTAAGGACTGACTCGACCATCCCTGTTGCTGGTTGCTCAGGGGCATATACTGCACATCTCGCCACTGAAGAACGATGAGGAATATGATCCCTGGCTTTTCCCTGCATATAGCCAGGGTCGCAGAAGCAAGATATTGTACCTTCCATTAAAAACTGTAAGAAATCAAACAACTTGTGGGGTTGGAGGGGGCCGGGGGGGGGGGGGGGGGGGGGGGGGGGGCACGGAGTTAGATCAATGATGTTGCCTCAGGATCTTCCCGATTTATTTGACTCTGTCACATGTCTCTTGTTTTATTCAGCCAATGCCATACTCTAGCCAATAGTTAAAGTTGACAATAGAATTATTTTGCATTCTACTTACAGGGACCTTTCAAACAACAGGATTGGATGCCTGAGTCCTGAGATATTTACAGGTCTCACCAGTTTGTCTAAACTGTAAGTACATAGCCTTTTACTTGCTTTTTGTCACTGAATGAGGAATCCCTTTAATGATGAAATACGTTTTGAATTGGTGTTAGCAGGTTACTGAGTATTTATGGGCAGGGTTAGTTTTAAGCAATTTTTCTAATAAACGTTGGAAGACATTAGACGCTGATTCGTGGCTGGGCCAGCAAATGCTGTCATGGAGTTGACCCTTTGTTTCAAGGTAGAAAGGATGGGCTCCCGGGTCTATGCAAATCCCCGTGACAAGTTGGAAGTGAACTCCTCCAGACTTCTTGACATCGACAACCGGCTACCTGTTAATGGAGCTACTGTTAATGCTACTAATGGAGGAAGCCCATCAGTCTTTCCCTGTATGCTTCCAATTGAAGTCCTCATCTGACTCCTCTGCAGCAGAACTCCTGTGTCACCTCGCTCTCTGAGGAGCGACCAACTACTCACTTCTGCCTTCGCTGGGTGCAGACTATTTGTGCTCAGTGACTCACTGCATGCAGATGATGTCTCTGTACTCTGTTAAGACACCCTGGGCTAGTGCCTGTAAATCCAAGCCCCACTAGATCTGGAGTCACAACACAATTGAAATTAGCTATTACTTTTCAGAAAGTACCCACGTCTTTGGTCTTTGGCTGTCCAATAACTACAGTCACCAGGTTTGTAAATTAAAACACAATTAATTTTTATTAATAACAAAACTAAAGGGGCAGGGTGGTTGTTCAGTGGTTAGCATTGGTGCCTCATGGTGCTGAGGAATCGGGTTCAATCCCTGCCCTGGGTCACTGTCTGCATCGAATTTGCACATTCTCCCTGTGTCTACGTGGGTCTCACCCCCACAACTCAAAAGATGTGCAGGGAGATGGATCGGCCACGCTGAATTACCCCTCAATTGGAAAAAATACAATTGGGTACTTTAAATTTATTTTTAAAAATAACAATAACTGTAATTAAATATGCAGCAAATACAACTGGTTAACTATTGTCCAATTCCTAACTCTTCTTTAACTCACCCACCCTCCGCACACACACATGACAGGCAAACACAGAGGGGAAAGAGAGATGTAAAGGAAAATAATACGAAAGGTAAAAAGCATAAAGTTCTCTGGGTGCGATCCACTGACCACATTGCGCCTGAATGGGAGCGTGTCGTGGCCAGTAGATCTCAGCAGGCCTTCCGCGGGCTTCCCGTCAGCCACTACGCCTCCTGGGATCTAACCAGATCCCGTGAAGCGTCACGATCAGAATCCTGCCCATATTGGGTGGGACAAAGCTTTGCGCTTCTTAGTAAGTTTTAAACCCACTTAGGCCCAGCGCAGCGGTCGCTAAAGGGGGAGGCTCCCGCCCATGGACATTTTTCCCAGAGCTTTTGCAGGAGTGGGGGGGATCGACCTTTTTCCGCTCTTTGGAGCTTGAGGGATGGGCGGCAAACCAAACCAGTTTTAAACTGGTGATAAACTTCGCGTGAGTGCGAGGCAGCCGGAGCGGAGGCATCGAGCTCAGAGCACGGGGCCGTTGGAGCAGCGGGGGCGGAGTCTGACACGCATGAGGCAGTCGAGGTAGTGGGCCTGAATTAGGAACATGAAACAGCCGAAACAGTGGGACAGTGGGCAGACTGTGAAGCAGCTGGAGCAGCAGGACTGAGGGCATATTGTGACGTAGCTGGAGCAGTGAGACTGAGGTCAGTGCTTGAAGCAACTGGAGCGACGAGCTGGGCCTAGAACACGAGGCAGATGAAACTGCGGAGCTGGGACCGGAGCACAAGGTCGCTGAAACTGCAGAGCTGGGTCCAGTGCACGTGCAGCCGAAGTGGCGGTGATAAGCCCAGTACACAAGGTGGCATGTCGAGACGTCATCACACATTGGGTGGCTCCTGCTTGAAGCGTATGTTTTTTTTTCTTTTGGGAATTTTTAATGCCCGGACCTGGGGGCAATTCATGAAGGATTAAGAAGCTGTGAAGAAGGTGAAAGATGTGCAAAAGCCAGAGCAAAACAGCAGCGAGGAAGGAAGAGAATGAGAGCTCGCTGTTGAGCATGAGGACCAGCCCGGGGGCTGACAAGATGGTGGAGGCCGGGCTGCTGGGTGGAGCCACACTGCTACAACAGAGAAGATGGCTGAGGTAGTGCCTCGAGATCTCGAAAATCAGTTCACAAAACATGTAGAGGTGGTGAGAAAGGAGATGGCGATGGCACTGAAGGAGTCGGTAAAGGAGGCAATTGCCCTGGTGAAGGTAGCTGTTGCAAAGGCATTGGCTGAGGTGAGGGAACAGAGTGAGAAAATGAAGGGAGTTGGGGAGGTCATCTCACAGCACAGCGATCAGCTCACCTCGCTGGGAGATGAGCTGCAGAGGGTGGTTGAGGCCAATAAGGGGCTGCAAGCAAAGCTGGAGGATATGGAGAACTGCTCGAGACGACAAAAAGTGAGGATTGTGGGTCTGCCCGAGAGGGTGGAGGGCCCGAGGCCGACAGAGTACTTTGCTCTCGGTATGAATTGGACCAACCTCGTAGGTCGCTGAGGCCTAAGCCCAAGTTAAACGAGCCACCAAGGGCAGTGATTATCTGTTTTCACAGATATCACATGAAGGAAAAGGTATTGAACTGGGCAAAGAAGAAGCGGATGTACAGTGGGCTGGTGCCACGTTCGTATTTATCATCACCTGACGGTGGAACTGGAAAAGCGGCGATCGTCTTTTGGCCGATTGAAGGTGGCATTGTATGACAGTGGAGTGCGGTTTGGAGTGGTGTATTCAGCAAAGCTATGGGAGACCGACAACTCCAGAGACTTTTATTTTGAGACGGTGGAGGCGGTGGAGGCATTCATGAAGGCAGAAGGCTTGGGCGGAAGTAAAGAGTGGGAGAATGTATATATGTAGCTTTGAATAATGTTCTTACTTCATACTGTTATAGAGGTTAAAAGTTTTTTGTTGTTCTTTGCTAATTTGGATAATGTTCTTACTTCATGCTGTTATAGAGGTTAAAGTTTATTTTTTGTTGCTGTTCTTTGTAGCAATGTTTTTTTAATGAAAAGTATATGTTTGATTGTTTTTTTCCTGGGACTGGGCAGGAGGGGAGGAAAGGCCTGAGCAGAGGCCCCTGTAATAGCTAACTTAAGTTGGCTAGTGAACTGAGGTGTTGTGGGGGGAGGGGCTGTGGACATTGGAGCCCGGTGAGCAGGTTTCTATGGGCCTAGGAGGTGAGAAAATGAGGGGGGGGGGGGATCGATACTGGGTGGGGTTTCTTCGAGAGGGAGTGTAGGGGAGATTCTGGAAGGGGGGGTGGGCTTTGATGTCAACAATGGATAGGGACAGATCAGGCACAGCGGGTAGGCCCCAAAATTATAATGATGGTGGGTAAGCGGGGAGGGGGAGGGGGAAGAGACCCTCTGTTAGGATAGTTACATGGAACATGAGGGGGTTGGGAGGCCCAGTGAAGGGGTCAAGGGTGCTTGCGCATTTGAAAAGTTTGAAAGTACATGTGGCCATACTGCAGGAGACTCACTTGCGGGTGAAGGATCAGGTGAGGCTTAGAAAGGGCTGGGTGTTTCACTTGGGTTTTGATAGTATGGCACGGGGGAGGTGGCTGTGGTCCTGGTGAACGAATGGGGGATGTCCCAAATGGATTGGTTGTGGCAGATCAGGGAGGTAGTTAAGGTATAGTGACAAGGGCATTGGAGGGGAGGTTGGTGGCATTGGCAAGTGTGTATGGTCCCAATTGAGATGATGCAGGGTTTGAAAATAAGGTGTTCGGGGCCATCACCGACTTGGATTCACATGAATTGATACTGGGTGGAGACTGGAACATGGTGCAGTAGCCAAAATTGAACAGGTCGCGACCTTGATCACTTACCCAGTTAGGGGGAGCGAAGGCGTTGGCTGGGCTAATGGTGGAAATGGGCGGAGTGGACCTTTGGAGGTTCTTGCACCCGGGGGAATGGGAGTACTCTTTCTTCTCTTCAGTTCATAAGGCCTATTCGCGAATAGATATTTTATTAATGGGGGGAAAGTCGCTGTTGGCCAGGATCAAGGGGTCGGAATATTCGGCAATTGCGATATCGGACCATGCACCACACTGGGTTGATATGGTGTTGGAGAAGAGAATAGTGCGGAGGCAGGGGTGGAGATTTGATGTGGGGCTGTTGGGGGACTGAGGGTTTTATGATAAGATTGGAAAAGTGATTGAGGAATATGTGTAGTTTAATTTACGGGTGAGGTCTTGCAGGCAGTGGTTTGCTAAGCTTTGAAGGCAGTGGTGAGGGGGAGGTGATATTGTTTAAGGCAAAGGTGGATAAGGAGGAGAGGGTGGAGTGGCACATGTTAATAGATAAGGTGTTGGAAGTGGATAGGAGGTATGCAGAGGATGTGGATCCAACACTATTGGAAAAGAGGAAGAAGTTGCAGGCGAGTTTTGACCAGCTATCCACAAGGAGGGTGGTGCCAATAGAGGCGGGTGAGGGGAGGGGTCTACGAATATGGAGAAAAGGCTGCATGCTGGCAGGCCAACTTCGAAGGGAGGCAGTGGCGAGGGAAATTGTTCAGGTTCGAGATGGGACAGGGAAGTTGGTGCTGGCTCCGCATGAGATTAATCGGGTTTTTGAGGAGTTCTATGAGAGATTGTATAGGTTGGAACCACCGGGGGAGGATTGGAGAATGCAGGAATTCCTTGACGGTTTGGAATATCTGAGGTTGGGGGAGGTGGACAGGATCACATTGGAGGGGTTGATAGGGGATAATAGTTGCAATTGGGAGAATGCAGTTGGGGAAGGTAGCAGGGCCGGATAGGTTTCTGATGGAGTACTATGGAAAATTTAGGGATAAGCTGGCGTCGCTAATGGTGGGGATGTTTGAGGAGGCGATTGGGAAGTGGGTGTTGCCACAGACTTTGAAGCAGGCATCGATCTCCCTGTTGCTCAAGAAGGATAAGGATCTGACAAAATGTGGGTCGTATAGCCCTATATCACTCTTGAATGTGGACGCAAAGGTGTTAGCGAAGGAGCTGGCAGGTAGGTTGGAGGAGAACCTCCCGAAGGTGATAGGGGAAGATCATATGTGGTTTGTAAGAGGGAGGCAACTTTTTCAAACATTAGGAAGGTTCGGAATGTCGTTATGGCACCGGTGGAGGGGAGGGAGACAGAGTTAGTAGTAGTGGAAGCCAAGAGGGTTTTTGACCGGATAGAGTGGAGGTATTTGATGCTGATTTTGGGGCGGTTTGGGATAGGGTCATGATTTGCGGATTGGGTAAAATTACTTTGCAGGGAGCCGAGGGCGGGTGTCTGCACAAATAATATAAAATCTGAGTATTTTTCTCCCCTGTTGTTTGCACCTGTGATCGAGCCTTTGGCCATCACATTGAGATGTTCGGGAGTGTGGAGGGGATATTGCGGGGGGGAGGTTGAGTATAGGGTATCTTTGTACGCAGACGACTTGCTATTGTATGTGTCGGAACCAGGTGCGTCGATAGGTGGGATATTGGAGTTGCTTCGAGTGCTTGGGTCTTTCTCGGGGTATAAACTAAATTTGGACAAAAGCGAATATTTTGTGGTGTTCCGGCTGGGGATGGGAGCAGGGGTGGAGGGGCTGCCATTCCGTAGGGTGGTAACCCATTTTAGATATCTGGGGTGCAGGTGGCATGAGATTGGAGGGGGGGAGCTCCGTAGATAGAACATCACTAGTTTGGTGGAGAGGGTGAAAGCGGATTTGGCAAGGAGGGATTGCCTTCCTCTATCGCTGGCAGGTCGGGTGTAATGTATTGCCATCGTCTTTGTTCATTTTTCAGTACATTCCGATCTTTTTATGAAAGGCGTTTTTAAGGAAGTTGAAAAGATGATTGCCTTGTTTCTTTTGGGGGGGGGGGGGGGGGGGGGGGGCCTGTGGCTGTAACGTGGCTACGATTTAAAAAAAAATGTTTTTATTCTCCATTTTCGCATTTTCCTTCAAAATTTACACCCCACCCACAGACAGTAAACGGTAACAAATACAAAATCAATCCCCTTAACAATAACAACGATCCCATCCTCCCACCACCCCAAACAACGGCCCACCTGTCAATATATGCAGCCAATAAAACAAACCATCCCACGGTGGAAACAAAAAACAAAGGAGAAAAAGAAAAAGGAGTCCGGGACCGCCCATGGTCACCGTAGAGTTCACTCCCCGCGCGCCCCCCCCTCCCCCAACACTCAACGCCGTCCAACCTCTGAAAGAGTGCCGTACATGATACCCAAGAGTTGTAAACACCACCCCCCCCTCTCTCCAACTCCTCCCATTCACTGTCTCTTGTAAAGCTCCTCCCCCCAACCTCGGTTCCTTCCCCCCAACTTTCCACCCCGGCTAGACCACTCGGACCCTGTTCTGCCAGGCTCGGTTGGCCGCAGCCCCTCCCCCCACCTCACTCCTGTTCACTGGCCGGCTTAAACTGGCCAGCGTGGAGGCCCCCGCCCGGGTCCCTTTCCCCCTTGCCCGGCCCGAGGAAAGCCCAGAAATCCCCTTTTAGCACACACACCCCGCATACCCACCTACACCCCAAAGAGCCCTCACTTCGAGTGAAAGTCCCATCACTTCCCTTGTCCAAATATATACAACATTGGCTCCTTTAGCCCATACACACGCATGCAGTGAAACAAAAAAGAAGAAAATACAGTCATGAGGTTATATCGGCACATGGCCATTTCTCAATTTCTCAGTTCTGCCACAGTCCTTCTGCCTTCATCACTGTTCTTCAAACTTTTTTTTCCGGGGACCCATTTTTACCAACCGGCCAACCTTCGGGACCCAACCCAGCTGACCTTGGCGACCCACACCGGCCGACCTTTGCAACCCACCTTTTTCTCTTACCTTGTTTGCTGCTGACAAAAATGGTGGAAATGGTTTTGGGTCCCTTTGGCCCTCGTACACGCTCCTCCAATGGAACCTGTTGGATGAAGGAGAAGCCTTCCGGTGTCGGAAAGTATGGCGTCTCCATCTGTCCAAAGTTCTGCATTTTTGTCCTATAAAATTTTATCAAATAAACCCCCCGAACTTGTGTAAAAAAAAATAAAATGAATAAAATAAATGATAAAAATTAAAATTAAATCAATGCAATAAATGAATAAACCCCCCCGAACTGGTAAAACAAAAACTGCGACCGTTTAAAAAAAAAAGCATGTGTGCCCGATCATCGGCGCGCATACGCAGTGCGGCCGTATTTTTTTTACATGTTCGCGGCCATTTTGAAGGCCGCTTGCAGCCGGCGTTATTAACAGCTGACTGCTGCGGCTGTTGTGCACAGATTTGCACGATCAGGAGCACCGCGATGGATGACTCCGCGACCCTCCCAACACCCGCCCGCGATCCAACCGGGGGTCATGCCCCCCGAGTTTGACAATGCTGGCTTTAGCTTGTGGGCGAGGTCAACGGAAATGGCGATTCGAGGGAATCATAGATTTGAACCAGGGAGGTGAGATGGGAACTTTCAGAGATGGGAGGAGATGGGAGTTAGGGTATGAAAGGATTTGTTTCTGGGAGGCCGGTTTGCAAAGTTGGAGGAGATGGGGGTGGGGATGTGGGTTGGGGCAGGGGGAGATATTTAGTTTTATGCAGGCTGAACTTTTACCAGGAAGGAGGTACAGAGCTTTCTGATTGGACTGGTCCCCACACTGTTGGAAGAGATACTGATGGCAGGGGGAATGGAGAAAGGTGTGATGTTGGCGATTTATGGAGGTATTCTGGGAGAAGATCAGGTATCACTGGATGGGATTAAGACAAAGTGGGAAGAAGAGTTGTGGGAGGGCATGGAGGAGGGTTTGTGGTGTGGGGTGCTACGGAGGGTGAATGTGTCAACTTAATGCTCGAGGTTGGGGCTGATACAGTTGAAGCACCTCACAAGAGCGAGGATGAGCCAACTTTTTGAAGGGTATATATGAACGGTGTGTGTGTGGGGGGGGGGGGAGCAAATCATGTCCATATGTTTTGGTCCTGCCCAAAACTAGAGGGGTATTGGAGGGAGGTCTTTCGGGTAATCTCAAAAGTAGTGAACGTGAGACTCGAATCTGCTTGGGGCAGCACGGTAGCATTGTGCTTAGCACAATTGCTTCACAGTTCCAGGGTCCCAGGTTCGATTCCCGGCTTGGGTCACTGTCTGTGCGGAGTCTGCACGTTCTCCCCGTGTGTGCGTGGGTTTCCTCCGGGTGCTCCGGTTTCCTCCCACAGCCCAAAGATGTGCAGATTAGGTGGGTTGGCCATGCTAAATTTCCCTTAGTGTCCAAAATTGCCCTTAGTGTTGGGTGGGGTTACTGGGTTGTGGGGATAAGGTGGAGGTGTGGGCTCGGGTAGGGTGCTCTTTCCAAGAGCCAGTGCAGACTCGATGGGCCAAATAGCCTCCTTCTGCACTGTAAATACTATTCTATTCTGTAAATTATATTCTGGGCCCCCGAGAAGCCATATTCGGGGTGTCACATCAGCCGGGGTTGGAAGCAGGTGCGGAGGCAGATGTCTTAGCCTTCGCCTCGCTGATTGCCTGAAGGCGGAATCTGTTGGGGTGGAGGTCGGCTTTTCCGCCCTGCGCCTCGGCATGGAGGGGTAATCTGCTGGAGTTCTTAACGCTTAAAAAAGTAAAGTTCGAGTTGAGGGGGAGGATGGAAGGGTTCTACAACTCATAGGCCTTTTTCATCATGCATTTTCATGAATTGGATGACATCGAACATGGGGGGGTGCGATTGGGGGCTTCGCCAGGATGTCCCCCGCCAGGTGGAGTTCAGTTCTGGTCAAACATAGAGCAGGCTCATTTAGAGATCGGGGCATCCTTTCAAAATGGTAGCCCGATCTCTGAGGAGCCAGTCAGGTCAGTGGGTTCAGCTCCCCTGTGATGAAAATAGAGAATGTGGGCTGGCCTGGAGGGAGTGCTGCACTGTTGGATGTCCCATTTTTTGGATGAGATATGAGCAGGAGAGCTGCTTTTGTGTCCGGGGCCGTATCGATACCTCAATCAACATCATAAAACAGATTAACTGGCAAGGTGGCAGGTCCAGTTTTCAGGCACCTGCCAGCCTACAAACTGAGGCTGGGCAGGAAAGGCCCATAAGTGTCGGCTTAATGGCCTTAATAGGAGCATGAATGGGGCTTCCCGTCCAAAGCCCTGCACAACCCACTGTAAAATCGTATCTGGATTGGGTGGACGAGGTATGAGAAGAAATCCTATCCATGATATTTTTGCCCGCCTTTACCTCAGAATCTGCCAGGAGAGGGAGCGTAAAAGTCTGGCTAGCGAGAACCATGATATTTATTCCATTAAAGTTTCCGAATGTGTTGACATCAGCATTAGCTTTGATTTGCAATGGTTAACTAATTGAATAATGTAGAATTGCATGAACATTTTAGCGACAATCCACGCTGCTTAATTTGCACTAGTGGTACAGACAAATTTTGCGAAGGCTTGCTGAGCGAACCACTTAGATTGAGTCTACAATAGGAATTGATTGTCCTTGTCCTCCAGAAGTAATGGGCTTAATGAGCTGAATCTTCATTTCACATTGTACAAGTGACTCCCATAGAATAATGATGCACAATAATATTTCAGTGTTTGCATTGAATGATATTCAATGCAAATTGACCACCACAAATGCCCATCCTCTGCCTTGACCCCACCACACCCACCCTGATTCCTCTTGATCCTTGATCCTCCCACTTCCTAACCCAAGACTATGTGTTTTGTATGCTGATGTTGATCAGTAAATGTTGCTTTGTTTTGCAGGAATTTGTCAGGGAACATCTTTTCAACGCTTCCTCTTGGGCTGTTCGTTGAGCTTGGTGCATTGAAAGTCCTGTGAGTATACCATTATAATCCGGAACTCTTGGCTACTCGGGATCAGTTCTGTTAATTGGGGAGGTATTGCTTCTTTGTACTGCTCACAGTTACACCCTGCATATATTAATCAATCTATTTCCACCGAGGCTAACTTCCAAAAGGCTCAGCCTCTATTTCCAGCCATAGAAAATCATGGTCATGAACCTTGTCATAATATACACACAAGTATATGATGGTGCACAGACAGACATTGATTGACACACAGGATGACCAATGAACACACAGAACACAGCAGCCAATCACCAGACAGGACACAGCCACTATAAAGCCAGACAATTAGACACAGGAGAGAGAGTGAATCCCATCAACATCAGTCATATTGAAGCTATGAAATTAAAACTCAGAATATTAAACAAGCCAATCTTTTTGAAGGGCTATAATAATCAGAAAATTGATACATTGGGGATGTGTGGACTCGATGTCCAAGTAAAAGATAAAGTTCACCAAATCAAATTCCCCATAGTAGCTAAAAATCATGAGTGGCTGCCAAGTGTTGAATCATGTCAAGCACTGGAACTGGTAAAAAGAGTAAATAGCCCTGACTGTGCACTCATCATACACAGTGGATCAGTGGAGTCCATTGTGCAGGCTTTTTTCAGGGTTTTGGTGTTTTGCCTTTCACTTGCAAGATTCAACTCAAAAGCTATGCTCAACCAGTGATGGATGCTCCAAGAAGAGTTCCAGCACCATTACCTGCCTCAAAAAGCTGAATTGGACAGAATGACACATCTTGGTATTACCAAAAGAATGAAGAGCCAGCAGATTGGGTCAATTCGTTGGTGTGTGTTAAAAAACGGAATAATGATCTTAGGATATGCATGGATCCTAAAGATCTGAATGCAGATATAAAAAATGAACACCATCCGATAGCTAAGCAAGAGGAGACCATAAGTGAGATGCGTGGTGCAACAAATTTCAGCAAACCTGATGCTTCACAGGGATTTTGGCAACTCAAGCTAGATGAAAAGAGTATGTTCAAAACTCAGTTTGGTAGATATTGCCTTCTTCATATGCCCTTTGGCATAATCTCAGTGTCAGATATTTTTCACAGAGCGATGGAACATATTGTTGAAGGCATTCAAGTTGTGAGAGTATATGTAGATGGCATCATCATTTGGAGTTCCACCCAAGAGGAACACAATGAAAGGCTAATAAGAGTATTGCCGAAAGTTAAGAAAAATGGGCTACGTCTCAACAAGGTCAAATGTCAGTATGGTTTGAAGGAAATAATGTTCCTAGGAGATAAGTTGTCTGCTCAAGGAATAAAGCCTGATGACATGAAGATACAAGCCATTATGAATATGCCTCGACCAACAGACAAAAAGGGAGCACTAAGAGTACTAGGCATGATCAATTTCATTGATAAATTTATACCTAACCTCTCAGCGAAGACAGCATGTCTTGGAGAAGTCCGGAAAAAAGTGAACAACTTCACTTGGACTGAAAAACATGGAACAAGAGTGGATCACGTTAAAAACGGCTCTAATGACAACTCCAGTTCAAACATTTTTCGATCCAATAAAAAAACAAGATTTCAACAGATGTATCAAAGAATGGTCTAGATGCAGTTTTGCTGCAACAGGAAAATGGTAGCGATTGGAAGCCAGTAGCATATGCTTCCATATCAATGACAGACTCTGAATGTCGGTATGCTCAAATAGAAAAAGAATGTTTAGGGTTAGTCAACGGATTGGAGAAATTCCACAGTCTCCCTACTTCAGTTGTAGAAACAGATTACAGACTGTTGGTGGCCATAGTCAAGAAAAATCTTAATGAAATGTCACCTCGCATTCAAAGGTTGATGATGAAACTTCAGAGTTGTGACTTTGAATTGGTCTATACACCGGGCAAGCACATTGTCATAGCAGATATGCTGTCCAGAGCAACAGTAGCACTAGATGACAATTCCATGGAAGAGAATGTGCAAGATCATGTGGATATAATCACAGAAACACTACCAGTGTCAGATGCGAAGTCAAAGCTGGTTGTCGAAGAAACAGAGAAAGATTAAGTATTACAAATGGTGATACATAATCTCAACAATAGATGGCCGAAAGGTTCATGTTCCAAGTATCATCATATAGAATCAGAGCTAAGTGTAGTAAATGGTTTGTTACTAAGACAATAGAGAATCGTAATTCCACAGTCTGTGCGCAAAGAAATACTGCAAAAGATTCATGAGGGCCACCTTGGAATCAAGAAATGCAAGAGAAGAGCACGAGATACTGTGTATTGTCCAGGAATAAATAATGATATACAGACAATGGTGGGAAAATGTACCACTTGTCAACGATATCAATATTGATAAGCAAAGGAACTGATGGAGATGGGCAAAATTGTATCAGTTCCTTGGCAAAAGGTTGGGATAGACTTATTCTCTCTTGAAGGTAAAGAATATTTGCTAATTGTAGACAATTATTCAAAGTATCCTGAAGTAGCACAGTTGTCAAGCTCATCAGCCAATTGTGTTATTATGCACACGAAAGTAATGTTTGCACATCATGGCATTCCTCAGGTTGTTATGAGTGACAATGGTCCGTGTTTCTGCTGTAAAGAATGAAAGGCATTTGCGCAGCATTATGACTTCAGACATCTGACATCAAGTCCACTGTATCCTCAGTTTAATGGCAAAGCGGAAAAAGGTGTGCAGATAGTCAAACAACTACTGAAAACATCTATGGACAGTCAAGATGATCCCTATCTAGCATAGCTCAGCTATCAAGCATCATCGTTAAGTAGTGGTTTGTCACCATCAGAACTGTTGATGAGTTGAAAGCTACATAGAACTCTGCCATGCTATGCCAAGCAAATAAATGACAAGATAAGGAATCAGTTGCAATCTCAACAGAAGAGGTATTGTGACAAGTCAACCAGGGCTCTGAAACCTTTAAATCAGAATGATGTAGTGAGAGTGGAGGATCCTGATGGCCAGTCAAAATGTGCATCAGTATCACAGAAAATAGTTTCAAGATCTTGCACTGTAATCGCAATTTGGGGGCTGCATTTACCAATGTTGCAGAAAAATAAATTATTGCCTTTGAAGTGCTCGGGGTTTCTTGAAAAATGGATTTCAGTATCTTTTTTTATTTCTTAGTTTGACCTTTTTTTTTATTGAGTTTACTTTCATCAGTCAAATTGCCCAGACTGGCACTGATTGTATAATGGTTAATGGATTAGTGTACTGTTTGAAGTTATTTTAACCCAATGTGAAGTGAACTCTAAACTGTTGGCAGGTTACTTAGTTTCGGATTTGAAGTGTTTTCCTTCCATACCCAATTCTGCTTTTCTCCAGGTCAACTTTTGCATTAAAATCAAGGTCAGACTAAAAGTAGACTGACTGCTCACATCAAGTCCATGTGACCAATTCCTCTGGGCTCTTTCTTATTTCAGTTAGGTCTTTTACTGTTTGGCATCTGGCAAAATACCTGTGTTGAGACTGCTGGCTATGTGGTCTGTGTAATAATGATGTTATGTTCCATTGATTTGAATGACACATAGAGCATGAAATGCCACTTCTGAATTATCTATTCACATGAGCAATATATAAATTATTATTGCACAAAATCTGTTCCAACATTTTCATTGTTTTCAAATGAAGATTATTTGTGTGTGTGTGTGTGTGTGTCTTTTAGTTTTTTTTTATTAGCTTCACAAGTAGACTTGCATTAAAACTGCAATGAAGTTACTGTGGAAATCCATGTCGCCACACTCTGGCGCCTGTTCGGGTACACAGAGGGAGAATTCCGAATATCCAATTCACATATCAAGCAAGTCTTTTGGGACTTGTGGGAGGAAACTGGAGCACCCGGAGGAAAGCCACCCAGACACGGCGAGAATGTGCAGACTCCACATAGAGAGTGACCCAAGCTGGGAATCAAACCTAGGACCCTGGCACTGTGAAGCAACAGTGCTAACCACTGTGCTTCCGTGAGGATGTGTGTGTGTGTGTGTCTGTATCTGTGTGCGTTTCTGTGTGTCTGTGGAGTGCATGTCTGTGATGTGTGTGTGTCTCTGTGTAATGTGTTTGTTTCTGCGTTGTGTGTGTGTGTCTCTGTCTGTGTGTGTGTGTGTGTGTGTGTGTGTGTAGGCGTGTCTGTGTGCTTGTGTATGAGTGTGTCTCTGTGTCTGTGTGTGTCTGTTTCTGTGGTGTGTGGGTTTATGTGTGCACGTGTCAGTGTGATTGTGTCTGTGTGTGTGTGTGTCACTGTGTGTTTCTGTGGTGTGCGTGTATATGTGTCTGTTTCTGTGGTGTGTGTGTCTATGGTGTGTGTATATGTATCTGATCTGTGGTATGTGTCTCTGTATGTTTGTTTCAGTTGTGTGTGTGTTTCGTGGTGTATATGAGTCTGCGTGTGTATTTTATCTTAATTATTTTTATTTCATAACTATTATTAAAAAAATACATCCTCATTTCAAATGTATTTATTCTTTACACAGGCACTTTGGCACCGAATCTCTAATGTGTGACTGCAACCTTAGATGGCTCTTGCAATGGGCCAAAAACTCTTCAGTCCGAATAGCAGACGAAACTCTGTGTGTCTACCCAAGTGCTTTGCAGGGACAGCCATTTAAAACTTTGAAACAGAATCAATTGTCATGCGGTAAGTGGAGCTTTAGTTTAATAAATTGTCATGTTTGTAGTTTTCGATGGAAAAGTATTAAAATACATCAGAAACACGATGGGTGGGATTCTCTGACTGCATCCACCTGGTGATTGGAGAATCCCGCCCGAGGTCAGTGGAGTTCTCCATTGTCCGTGTCTCGCCCGTGGCATTCTTGCGGTGGACAGTGCAGGAGAAACCAGCCCATTAACTCTGTTTCTCTCCACAGATGCTATGAGTTGTTCCAAATTTTCAGTATTTTGCTTTTATTAAGAATGTGGTTGTTGATCCATAAAATCCCTACAGTGCAGAAGGAGGCCATTCGGCCTATCAGGTCTGCATCGACCCTCCAAAAAAGCACTCTACCTCGGCCAATCCCCCAACCTTTCCCATAATCCCATGCGTTGATCATTACACTAAGGGGCAATTTAACATGGTCAATCTACCTAGGCGGCACATCTTTGGATTGTGGGTTACAGTACAGTCTCTCATTTGCACTGGTCTTTGAGTAGGATTGAACATAACAAAGCTGGGGAATTTTCTCATTTTTAGGCAAGTGGCAGTGCCAGGGGCAGTGTACAATGACAGTACCACGGGACCGGGCCAGAGGGAGTATTGTCAGGAGGCAGTGTGAGGTCATTGCCTGGCTCAATGCGAAGGGCATTGCCAGGGTATTGCATATGGCATGACCCCCCCCCCCCCTCCCCCCCAGGGGATGTACTCACCTGCACGTCTCTGGCATGAGGGCACGCCAACTTGAATGGACAGCCCAATGTCGGAGACACATTGGGCATAAAGGCCTGATAATTATCTTTCAATTCATGCAAATGAGGATTCTGACATTCAACATCGGGACTCCCATTGCATCATTTGTAGGGGATGGGGACTACTGGAGAGGGAAATCCCTTTGGCGTAAACCACATTTTGGGACACCGGCAGGATTTCCCACTCTCGCCATTGATCTGGAAATGGGAGGGAAAAAATGCCCATTAAGTTTTTATGTACAGGCTTGATAATTGTGCGGCTCTTTTCTTGATTAAAATAGAAGTGGACAGAATTTATATTAAACCATGATCAAGTGCAATGTTTTGGGGGTTAACAGTAATTAATCAATCTCACTTCTTGACCTTGAAGGTAGTTGGAGCCTGAGCCAGGCTGTGTTCACAGCTTGAATCATCTCTCTCCCTGACTGAGAAGGAATTAATTAAGATTAAAAAAATAATCCATTGCTCCTTTCACAAGCTGTGCCAACTCATTTTCCAGCAGCTCGATCAGTGACCATCCTGAATGACAGTTCACCTTCCTGAAAACCCGATACACAGACACAATTTTATGGATGAGTTTGGGAAACTGAAAGGCGCTTAAGTACTCAACCGCACTAGGAGAAAATATTGAGACCTCTGGAACATCTGCTGGCTTCACCTTTGTCGGACTCCTTTCTGTGGCACGAGAGTTCTAAATGCTTAACACTGGTTAGCAAGTTTGCCTTCATTGTGTGGAGTTGCTGCAGTTTTACCCACAAATGTTGACTTTCATTTCTCACAGATTTTAACTGTGAGGACAAATGTCATTTTTCACTCGTCAAGTGTTGCAAAGTTAACGATGTGGCGACTTGATGCTGAAGTGCATATTTTTAAACACTCGTTTATTTGATTATTAATGAACAATAGCTCATTTTACACTCTTAATTTATCTGCCTCACCACGTTATTAGGCTCACAGGTGTTTCTGCCTCATTCATACCAGTAACATTGACATTTATGCAGAGTTGATATATTAGCTGAGAACATTGTCCAGATACCAGCAAACAGATGCTTAACATTATCATGTGGCATTATTGTATCTGCTCAGAAGACAGAGAAGGTAATGCATTAAAAAAAACGACAGGTCTATATGACCATCTTAACGATTTGTCCGCTAATTTTGTCTGCACTAAATTCCCAACTATTGTGCTGAAAAGGTTTGAAACCAAAGCTGTTATTGGAGGTTTGCAAATAGAGATCTGAAATAAAGCTGCCAAACCCAGTTCTAAAAAAAATATTTTTTTATTTCAAACCAAAGTACACAAATCACATAATCTTTCAAAAACGTAACGCAATCCAAACAGTTTGTCAGTTTTTTCCCCTTTTTCTCCCCTTAACACCCCTGTCACTCTCTCCCAAACCCCCTCTCCCTCCCTGCCCCTTCCCTACCCCGCCATCCACTGGTGATAAGCAAACCTTGAATAGGGGTAAGAACATCGTCCATTTTACGAAGAGCCCCTCCTCTGACCCTCTAACGCTTTACAACTGAAGAAGCTCTGCTACATCGCCCAGCCACGCCGACACCCTCGGTGGCTCCACCGTCCTCCACCCCAATAGAATTTGTTGCCGGGCAATCAGAGTGGCGAAGGCCACAATATCGGCCCCCTTCCCCTCCAGTAGCTCCGGCAGCTCCACCACTCCGAAGATTGCCACCAGCGGATATGGGAGGCTCGATTTTAACTTGAGTCGGGACAGTGGAATCCCTCCAATCTCACTCTCTTCCCGGGATATAATATTAGCCTGTATTTTGCAGACAGGCTGAACACTCGACAGCAGAGTACTCTTTCAAATATGCAGATTTGCTCCCAATTATGTAATCAGGCCGTGACTACAATTTGAATCACAGGCCATCAGACGATATGGATGCAGAATCAGAAGAGGCCCACAATTTCATGTTATTCTCATTTTCTACGTTTCTGGGCCAAGAGAAGCACATGTGCTCCTCTAGGCCTTCCAAGGAAACCACATTTTTCCAACTGAAACACCCTCCTGATCCCTAATCCCTCCCCCACCTTCCCACCCAACCATTTATCTGACAGCCCAGCACTATTGCTGCTGCTCACCGGTCACCTTGCGATTCCTCTCAGAGACTGAAGGCTCATGCAGGTGAGGAGTGAGAGTTAAAATCTGTCAATCATCACTGTTTACCAGCCCTCACTTGCAGCCCTTCAACTGTGAGGTAAAATCTTGCAGGTATATTTCTGAAGGAATTGTCTTCTTGTACATAACTTAACATCCTCTGGAGGTTAGCTTTCATTCATAGACTGCGAGTGATTTGTGTTTGGAAGCAGTAACTCTGTGTGAAAGAAACCAAAAGAATGCAAAACAGATGTAGATTTGATCAGATGCGAGTTAAAAGTCATGATGCTCACTCTGGGGTTTGTTGTCAGACATAATGTGATTAAGTGGCTTTTGGATGACTGCAGAGTTCAGTGGACTGTAGTTTACTTGGCCAGAATATGAAATCTTTTAGATTGGGGTTGCGGCGTATTCTAACTATTTTATGTTACCATACTGGATAAATCACAACGCTAAGAATGATTAAATGGTGCAGTGTAGTTAGATTTGGCGCAGCAGATTTCCAAATGATTAGCAAATATTTTCTGTCTCACGCTATCTGTTTTTCGAGGCCATGCTCCCAAAAGCCTTTTTCAAGCAATGTTATTATTGCAGCAATCATAATTGAAAGTGTCAGGAAAATTGACATGAAGAAATGTAAACTACAATGCTGAAAAGTTGATTGCATGCAATTCACAAGGTGCACTTTGGTAACTTGAGTCCATGTGTCTGGCTGTACTGTGTCAAGAGTACAATTGTACCAATGTAAGGTATCATGCCTGGAAACAACAGAGTCCAGATAAAGAAAACATTTTGCAAATGTGTTATTGTAATGAAAGCAGTAAATGGCTGTATGACAGAGCGTCTATTGATTGCAGTCTGTTTAACAGCTTGCAGCATGGTAACAGGTTTCAGTCGGTTTGTTAGTTTATCCTCAGCTGCGTTCTTTAGAGACTTTTAAGGATAGTTTTTTTTTTAATTGGTGCAATTTGGCACGCAAGGGCCAGGAAATGACTTGTTGCAGTATTTTACTTTCTCCCTATGTCAGTAGTGCATTGTGCTATTTCCTGTGGATTTTCTTAATGGCGGGCAGCAATCTCACACAGAATATGCTCCTCAGAATGTGCAAGGGCTTTATTAACACATGCAATCTTTTCCAGTGAAGCCCCCTGCAATCCTCCCTTCTCAATCTCTGATTTGCATGGTGTACTTGACATTCTCACATAACATAGCCTTTAAAGGTCAGTGAAGTATTTTCTTAAAGGTTGCTTGCCACAGTGAAGTGTTACTGCAAACCTTGACAAAATGTATGGATCCTTGTTGAGGCACATGAAGTGGCTGAGCAAGGCGACATCGAGGAGGTTTGTCTGCAATGGAGACATTTGTTCCACATCCACTCTCATCCATTGACCCCTAAAAGCAGGTCCCATTTCATTTTGGACATTCTCTTGCTGGGATGCACTCGGGATACAGCGATGAAGCAGTGCCATCTGCTGTGAACTGACCTGCAGACAACCCCAGCTTCAGGAACTGTGAATAGCAGGGTTGGTGACTAATATCATCAGCATCTCTGCATCTGGCTCTTTCCAGACTTCTATATGTGTATGTGTAACCGTCAATCGGCAGTACACCAATGCATCAATGCTTTCTACAGCCAGGCAACCGACTTCATCAGTTTCTCTCAATCTTCCTTGTACACGCAACCAGAGGATGAAAGAACGCTGAAATGATTTTAGCTAAAATGTCTCTCCATGGTCCAGGAGAATGCTGAATGCACTGTGTGGCCCTGATGACATATTGCAGCTCATCCAACCTATCACTGTTCCTAACCTCTGCACTCTGACTCCCCCAACGATACCTCATATGCAGCACAAAAATGTGCCATTTTGCCCATTAGGTCTTTTGCTGACCCTTTGGTAGATTATCCATTTTATCTTGCTCCCCTTCTCTTTCCCTGCAGCCTTACTCACATCACGGGCTGAGTAATTCAACTGGTTCGGACAGGCACAGGTCTTTAGTTAAACTAACATCGTGTAAACCAGGGGTGGGCAAACTACGGCCCGCGGGCCGCATGCGGCCCGCCAAAGGTCTTTATGCGGCCCACCAAAGGTCTTTATGCGGCCCACCAAGATCAAGTCATAAAAAAAAATTTTAAAACATTTTTAAAAAAATTTTTTATATATTTTTTATAAGGTTAATGGGGGGGGGGGGGGCTGTTGGGTTACTGGTATAGGGTGGATACGTTGACTTGAGTAGGGTGATCATTGCTAGGCACAACATCGAGGGCTGAAGGGACTGTTCTGTGCTGTACTGTTCTATGTTCTATATGAGGCGCCCAGAATCATAACTGGGTGAAGCGCCATTTTTGAAAAGTAGAGAAAAAGAGGGCTAAAGGCAGGATGCCGCCGGGGGAAGCGCTGAGGTATATGCCGCACGCTAATTGGTTACAACCGGGACTATTAATTAATATACTATGCGGCCCTTTAAAATTGTGAATTTCTGAATGTGGCCCTTGCACGGAAAAGTTTGCCTACCCCTGGTGTAAACCCACAATTATAGTATGTCTAGTATTTTATAAGAGTTAATAAAATAGTGTGAACCTTCTTCAGTGTTGGTGGCATATGTCTGCTTCACGAATCCACAGTGCCCAAGACTTCATGGTACCAGTAGTTGAGGGATGTTAGAACTTCTTAGACCTACCTTCCAGTGATCAGCCTTCCACCAGTCTCACGCCATCCTGCAGTATGGACAGCGCTCGCCTGCCGCCGCCCCTCCACATTACCAGGAACCTGGGCTCCAATTGGAAGATTTTTAAACAGCGCTTCCAGCTATACCTTGAGGCCATGGACCCGGACGCTGCCTCGGACGCATGGAAGATTGCTCTCTTCCTCTCCACAGCCGGGGACCATGCCCTCCACATCTTCAACTCGCTCACCTTCGCTGGCGGGGAGGATAAATCAAAGTTCAAGACGGTCCTCCTAAAGTTCGACAGCCACTGCGAGGTCGAGGTAAATGAGAGCTTCGAGCGCTGTATCTTTCAGTAGCGCTTACAGGCTAAGGACAAACCTTTCCAGTCCTTTATCACCCACCTCCGTGTCCTTGCGCAGTCCTGCAACTCCGGGTCCACCTCTGACTCTATGTTACGCGAACAGATTGTTTTTGGTGTGCAGTCGGAGCCCCTTCGCCAGCAGCTTCTTAAGCTCATTCTGTCCACTGCCATTGAGACCTGCTTGTTCCACGAGCACGCCTCCACGCGATATTCCCGCATCCAGGCCGCTGAAACGGCGCGGCAAGCTCCCCACGAGGCAGAACGGGTCCAAATCGCTCCAGGGCCTAAGCCTGGACGAAGGCGGCCATTTCGCGGGTTCCCGCGCTGGGACGCAACGAACGTGGCGACGTCGAAGAACGTACTGCGCAGGTGTGTACCATGCTGGATCGCACAGTGCATGCACGGTGGTGTAACGAACGGGCTGACGCAACGGCGTGTGGCAACTGTGGCTCCGCCCACTTAAAGCGGCAATGTCCCGCGAAGACCCGACGATGTTTGCAGTGTGGCAAACTTGGCCACTATGCTGCTTTATGCAGGTCGACTCAGCCTGCTAGTTTCCGAAGATCCAGCCAGCCTCGCAGGGATGTCCATACCATTCAGCCCACACTCAACGAGCCTGTCCCAGACCAGTCCTCCGACTTTGACAGCGATAACCTGCAAGCCCCTTTCCAAGTCGGCATCATAACCAAGCACAGGATGTCTCCTAAGCGCAGCACCAAGCCCATTCCGATACACAGTATTGATCCGGATGATGAGTGGTGTGCCACCCTTACGGTCAACCGGTCCCCAGTAAGGTTCCGCCTGGACACTGGTGCCTCCGCCAATCTCATTACATCATCTGACCTTCGCAGCCTTCGTGTCCAGCCTGCCATCCTGCCATCTGCATGCCAACTGCTTGATTACAACGGAAATGCCATCGCTGCCAGTGGCTCCTGCCAACTCGAGGTGACACACCGTGCTCACACAGCTGTACTCTCCTTCGAGATCGTTGCCTCCTCGAAAGCCTCCTTGCTTGGTGCGCAGGAATGTAAGCTGCTGAAATTGGTGCAGAGGGTTCACTCTCTCTCTCTGCCAGCGATGTGTCTGCCTCTCCTGACACCGACTTCAGGGCGCAACTCGACTCCATCATCCAACACTACCACAACATCTTCGAGGGCATGGGCACGCTCCCGTATACACACAAGATTCTACTCAAGCCAAACGCCACACCTGTGGTTCACGCACCTCGCAGGGTCCCAGCGCCCCTTATGGACCACCTCAAGCAACAGCTCCAGGACCTCCAGGACCAAGGTGACATCTCCAGGGTCACGGAACCGTCTGACTGTGTGAGTTCCATGGTCTGTGTGAAATAACCTTCCAGTGAGCTAAGGATTTGCATAGATCCTAAGGATCTTAATCGGAATATCATGCGGGAGCACTACCCGATTCCCAAGTGTGAGGAACTCACGTCTGAAATGGCAGATACCAAACTCTTCTCAAACTCGACACCTCAAAAGGCTTCTGTCAAATCCAGCTGGATGAATTGAGCAGAAAGCTGTGCATATTCAATACGCCCTTTGGCAGATACTGCTACAACCGAATGCCATTTGGCATCATCTCGGCGTCCGAGGTATTTCACAGACTAATGGAACAGATGATGGAGGGAATCAAAGGCGACATAAGAATCTGGTCCACCACCCTGCAGGAGCACATCAGCCACCTCAAGCGCATCTTCAAGCGCATACACGAGAATGGCCTCCGCCTCAATAGAGCCAAATGTTCTTTCGGTCAGTCGGACATTAAATTCCTGGGTGACCATATTTCCCATTTGGGTGTGCGGCCAGATGAGGATAAAATTGCTGCTATCACTTCCATGAAAACGCCCGAGGACAAGAAAGCGGTCCTCCGGTTCTTGGGCACGGTAAATTTCCTAGGAAAGTTTATTCCCATCCTCGCCTCGCAGACCACGGCTCTCAGGAACCTGGTCCGAAAGACAACGGACTTCCAGTGGCTCCCTGCCCACGAGCTCGAGTGGAGGGAACTGAAGGCCAAGCTATCTATGGCCCTAGTGCTGGATTTTTTTGATCCGGCTAAGGAAACGAAAATCTCTACGGACGCTAGTCAGTCTGGCATTGGAGCCGTGCTTCTGCAGCGTGATGAGGCCTCGTCATGGGCCCCCGTTGCGTATGCGTCACAGGCAATGACCCCCACGGAACAGCACTACGAGCAAATAGAGAAGGAGTGCCTCGGCCTTCTGACCGGTGTCGTGAAGTTCCACGACTATGTTTATGGACTTCCCCAGTTTACTGTTGAGACCATCGTTCGCTCGTCAACATAATACAAAAGGACTTGAATGATATGACGCCTCGCCTCCAGCGCATCCTGCTCAAGCTCCAGAGGTATGATTTCCAACTTGTTTATACCCCTGGCTAGGACCTTATCGTTGCCGATGCCCTCTCTAGGTCGGTCACCACTCCATGCGATCACGAAGGGTTCGTTTGCCAGGTCGACGCTCAAGTTCCGTTTGCAGCCTCCCACTTGCCAGCATCGGATCCACGCCTGGTACAAATTCGCCGCGAGACAGCGGCTGACCCCCTACTACAGCATGTCATGCACCTAATGACGGACGGGTGGCTCAAGGGCCAATGCCCACAATTTTACAACGTTCGAGACGATCTGGCGGTCGTTGATGGGGTTCTCCTGAAGCTAGGCTGCATCGTGATCCTGCACAGCATGCGCCAGCTGGTCCTAGAGCAGCTGCACGAGGGCCATCTGGGGGTTGAAAAATGTCGCCGTAGGGCCAGGGAAGCTGTCTATTGGCCAGGAATCAATGACGACATTGCCAATGCGGCACTCAACTGCCCCTCCCCCCCCCCTCCCCGGCCAGCGTTTTCAGCCCGCCCAACCACGGGAGACTCTGATGCCCCATGAGTTGGTCACATCGCCCTGGACGAAGGTGGGAATTGACCTGTTCCACGCACTGGGTAGGGACTAAGGGTATACAGGATCAAGTGTATTAATTATTGATTACTTCTCAAACTACCCGGATGTCATCAGGTTGCATGACCTCACTTCATCCTCTGTCATTCGGGCGTGCAAAGAGATATTTGCACGGCATGGCATCCTGCTCACAGTGATGTCGGACAATGGCCCCTGCTTCACAAGCCAGGAATGGGCCAGCTTCGCACGGCAGTACAACTTCGCACACATCACATCCAGTCCCCTGTACCCTCAGTCCAATGGCAAAGCAGAAAAGGGGGTTCATATAGTCACGAGGCTACTCTGCAAGGCTGCCGATGGCGGATCTGACTTCTATCTCGCTTTGTTGGCCTATCGCTCCGCCCCGCTCTCCACTGGGCTGTCGCCTGCACAGTTGCTGATGAATTGTTCCCTGAGGACGATGGTGCCGTCTATTCGTATCCTGAATCTTGATCTGGTTCCCGTGTTTCACAAGATGCAGGCGTCTCAGGCACAGCAAAAGGCGACACACGACTCACTTGCTGCTGATCTCCCCGACATCCAGCCGAACTACAAGGTTCGCATTCATCTCCCGGATGGGGGCTGGTCTGCGACTGCTGTTGTCCTTAGGCAGGTGGCCCCCCTGCTCCTTCCTGGTTCGGTTACCAGACGGATCCATTCGGCGCCGCAGTCGGCGTGCCCTTTGCCTTGTTCCACAATCGTCACGGGATCCTCTGAACAGCTCCTCTGCTGACCCTGCCATGGACTGTGCAGAGCTTCCGGTCACTCTGCCTCCTCCTGACTGTGTTGCAGCCCACCCAGCTCCTGACCTGGCGGCTATCGACCCACCCTTGAGGCGGTCAACCAGAGTTCGTCACCCACCTCAGAGACTGAATTTATGAACTTTGCAAATTTATGGACTCTCTAAGATGTTTCCTTCCTTGTTCAATCGTTTTCTATTGGTTTGTATATAGCACTGTTCTTGTTCAATTTATTGCATTCTAACTATCTGCACCAGGCACCTTCCCTTGTATATAGCTTTGTTTTCCTGTATATAGATCTGTACATATGTCTTCGCACCTCACATGTAGTTAGGAACATTCTTCACACACCCACACTATTTATTGTCACACATTCACATCACATTTGTTTTTCAAAAGGGGGGATGTCATACACCAGTATATCATGGTGCAGACACACACTGATGGACATACTCTAGGACCAATCAACATGCACAAACACCGCAGCCAATCACCAGTTAGAACACATGCACTATAAAGACAGAGGGCATCACTTTTCCCGCTCATTCTGGATGCTGCCTCTCAGAAGCACAAGAGCTCATCAAGTACAGAACAAACTCACACCACGTGTTGAGTGATTCAACTGGTTCGGACAGGTACAGGTCTCTAGTTAAACTAACATCATGTAAACCCACAGTTATAGTATGTCTGGTATTTTATAAGAGTTAACAAAATAGTGTTGAACCATCTTCAGTGTTGGTGGCATATGTCTGCTTCACAAGTCCACATGTGCCCAACGCTTCAGGCAGGGCAGGGGAGTGGGTGACTCTGTCAGATAACAGGCTGGTCCGACGCCATAAAGGTGATGAAGGCGTTGCTAACGCTCCTGCCCAAGCACACCCTTGCCCACACCTGGCCCCCCCATTCTTCAATTCCTCATCAGCCTGTTCCTCTACCCTCTCCTGAACATCCTCCTCATCCAAAGGCACATGCTGCTCCTCAAGTTCTTCCTCAGGAAAGTTGTCGTTCCGCTGCAGAGCAAGCTTAAGTAGGGCACAGCAGATCACCACAATACGGGAGACCATCTGGAGGTTGCACTGGAAGGCCTCACCTGGCCTGTCGAGGCAGCAGAAACACATCATTAAGGAGGCCGTGCACTGCTCTATCATAGAGTGGCACTGTGAGCTTCATTGTACAAGATCTCTGCTGCAGTCCCTGGCATTATCATCCAAGATCTTCGGGGATGTCTTTTGTCATCAAGCCATCCCTGTAGCCTAGGCTAACCCTACTTTTCACTGTACACGTGTCACTAAACAAATCCAAATCCAAAATCCAAATCCATGGAGCCCTTGAACAACCCCTAGCGTAAAACTGAGGGCTGCCGTGACCTTCACAGTCACATGGTGTCAAGTCAACAAGGATGTGGCACAGATTCTGCACAGTTTCCCTGGCGAGGTGGAGTCTTCTCTGGCACACATTTTCCGACAGCTCCATGAAGGACACTTGATTATGTATACCCTTGGTCTCCTCCTGCGCCTTCATGCCCCTGCATGGCTGATGCGGCCTCCGGCTACTGAGACTGCCCTGTGGCCCCCTGTGTGGTGATATGCACATATGCATATCTGTATACAACTGTATCTAGTTGCACCAATATATATAACTGTATATAACAGTGCCAATATATATAGCTGATGATCAGCTGAACATAGTGACAATTATGACCTCCTGCCACTAGATGGAACCAGACACATATGGAGCCATAAATGTATATATATGTATATCAGGGGACGGACAAGATGCAGGCACTTGCTAGCAGGATGGACAACAAGGCAGTCGCACCTCCTAGCTCTACAGTAATTTAGATATAATTGTCTGTACACGGGTTTGTTGGTTACCTCCCTACATGTTAAGAATAAATACTTGTTACAACACACCTTCATGTTGTATGCATGTTTTCATGATCAGGGGAACCATAGATCACAACATCCTGATCTCCTGCCAGTGGGTCTTCCCTGGGTGCTGCTGCATTTGTTACTGGAGCCTGTGTTTCTCCAGTGCTGTAATAAGAAGAATAACCAGCTCCACTAGCTACATACGGATATCGATCAGATTCCTGCAAGGGATGAGAGAGAATTAAGTTGGTGTCGCAGCCGGACAACATCATTACCTCCTCTATCCCATTGGCCCCCCGGACCTGGAGTCAGCCAGTTGCAGACCTTGTCCGACAGCGACTGCTCACTCACTGCTCAGTTGCCGGCCCGTTAGAGGACTGGCCTCGGCCTATGCCTTCATGCAATCAGAGTTGCCTCTTATCTCCGTCTGGCTCCCCCCTCCCTGCTCTATAATACTGTGTATTCTGACAGGAGGCTGATATGCTCGCACATCCCGAATGGCCAGGGACTAATGGATCTCAACACGCTGGCATTGAGTACCCAGCAGAGAAGAAAGCCCAGTGTCTCTTGATCAAGTGCAACCTAGCGTTGAGCCCTGAACCCTGAATATTCATCCCATTCCTTGACTTTGTGACAGCTGACATAAAACTGCCCCCCCCCCCCCCCCCCCCCCCAATGACACCCCTGAGCTCCTCCCCATCCCACTCTCCGGAGCTGGCTGGCTGGTCTGCCCCCTGGTTAATTTACGGCTTCACCTTTTCTGTTGCCCTCACGGTCTTGGAGTCACAGATGTTCAATGTGATCTCCTCAAAGAGGACTACAGATTTATCATTTCATGACCCTCTTTTGTTGTAGGTCTGTTCCCTTGAATTAGACAGAGATAATAATCTTGCAATTGTGTAACCCTTTATCGTGAACTCATGGAATTTAATGCCCTTCCGGAGTGACTGTGATGACCGGGAGATATTTAATTGGGTGAGGGTAGCGCATGGGCACCTGCCTCCTTCTGACCTCTATCCTGATTATGTGTGGGGTGAAAAGGCTCATGGACAGCCTTCTCTATGCCCCCCACCCCCACCACACCACCTATTAAGGCCCTAAAGTGGACGATTAATACCCAGTTAAGGGCTTCATCCCACTACTGCTGGTATTCACCTGATGTTGGATGGGAGTGCTGTCAGTCGTGAAGCCCAAGAAGCAAACCTTGTCAGGGTTTTGGTGGGAGGGAGGTGGGTGGGTGGGGGAAGGTGGTAAAAGTCTCACGTTTGAAGGTGATAAGTGCCTGATTGAGGGACCCAGCATCAGGAAGGAAGTGCCCACTCAGAGCCACCTGCCTGCACTCGCTACTGATGTTCCCCACGACTTCACCACATTGCCCTCTTCCTTCATCACTTAGTGGTCTGAGGTCACTCTGTCATCCTGCACTTCAGGAGGGTGCATTGCTGACAGATGCCATCGCTCTGCTGTGTTAATGTTGAGCAATACATACCAGCTGGCCTCTTAGAGGCCAGCATCTCTTAGGGGGTGGCATTTAGCTTCCCAGGTTCTTGATCCTGCGCAAAGCCCCTTGCTGCCCAATCAAGTGTCTCATTGAGACTGAAAATTAGGTGCCTTCCTCACAGGAAGCAATGTAGACCCATTGCCAGCTCTTCAACTAGCAGGCAAGAGCCCCTGTTGTCTCCATTAAATATCACCCAAAATGTCTCCTTGCCGAGGGAATTGGGGTAGTCAGGTGCTGGAGGGGTTAGTCTGGTGCTGAGGGCTAGTCTGCTCAGGTCAGGGTGGCTGGTGGAGGAGATGGGGGAGTCTGGTTAGATTGGTTGGTGCCAGCCAGAGCACCCTGGCGGACCTAAGAATAAAATGTCAACATGGTGAAACTACAACACAAGTATGCGAACAGCAAAAGCAGCATGTTATAGAGAGAGCTAAGCAATCTTCCAAACAATATATCAGATTGCCGTCATGCCTCATCCAGTTGTGAACAATGGTTGACATTTGAATGGCTTACAGAAGGAGGAGGTTACATGAATATGTCTAGTCTCAACAACTGGGAAGCTAGCGTCTGAATGCAGGCGACAAGGGTGAAATGTTCACATCTTCAGCAAAAGAGTCGATGATCCACCTCGGACCCCTCCAGAAATTCCCACCATCACAGATGCCAGCTTTCAGCCAATTCAGTTCATGTCACGTGATTGTTTTATTCTTTCACTGAGTGTGAGCATCGCCAGCATTTGTTGCCCATCAGTGATTGCGCTTGAGAAGATGGTGGTGAGCTGCCGCCTTCAACTGTTACACTCCATGTGGTGCAGGCACACACCCACGGTGCTGCTGGGACGGAAGTTTCAGGATTTTGACCCAGCGGCAGTGAAGGAACAATGATGGTCTGTGGCTTGGGAGGGCGCTTGCAGGTGTTGGCGTTCCTATGCATCAGCCAACCTTGTCCTTCATGGTGGTACAGATTAAGAGTTTGGAAGGAGTTCTCAAATGAGCCTTATAGCTGGCTCAAAATCGTGGAACTCCCTGCCTGTTAACATTAAATGGAGAGCAGTGGTTTCAGAAGCTGTCTCACCACATCTCTCTTGAGGGCAATTAAGGATGGGGAATAAATACCGACCTTGACCAGGAACATCTGACATCCCATAGTTGATGCCTTTAAGCAAAAGTTATTTTAGTATATTTAATGAGAAAATGGTAACTGATGCAAAACACTGTTACTTAAGCAGGGATCTAATGCTTTTATGATTGAGGGATGATAGTGCACAGAGAGTGATAAGTTACCCATGTATATATAAGAACTCAATCTAATTGGAATTAGGAAATGCATAGTTAATGTACCGTAACTTGGATTAGAGGGAACCGCGATGAAATAATTGCCATGAATATTGTGAAGGAATGTCAATTTAGGAAGTACATCATGATGTTTACAAAAATTAATATATTTTGTGCTGGTCTAGATTTCATACTTATCGAACAATTGTTCATTTTCAGATGGTCCTCTGGAGTTGCCTTTGTTTCAAATGATTCCATCCCGACACCAAGTTGTATTCCGTGGTGATCGCTTGCCTTTTCTGTGCACAGCAACCTATGTGGATAAATCAACACAAATCCAATGGCTCCATGGTGGGAACGTAATGGTGACAGATGAAGATAATGAAATATTGGTAGAGCCAGTTATCATTCATGACTGTTGTTTAATATCCAGGTATGAACATTTTTATTTTGCCTGCTTCTGGGACATAATCGAACTGTTTGCTATCTAATCATTCTGTGTTACATCATAGTCCAGAAAGTGTATATCTGAGATTTCTCGGTATTGTTGCATGCTACACATGACATGTTGTAGAGTGTACAGCACTTGGGGGCTAGAGCATAAATTTAGTGATGGAAGTCAAAGTAATATCTCACACCATTGCGTTGTCTTCAGTGTGAGTGCCACCTTCTGGAGTGAACAATAATTACAGATGCTTCAAGCATTTTAGCGTCATTTGTCGCTCTCTATACCGCAAACTAGGTTGACAAAAGAATTCAGGTTCAAATTTAAATCTTATTAGTAACTTCTAAATATAGTACGAATACGTCTTGTGCTTGTTTTTATTTTAACTCACGTTTTGAAAAATATTTTATTTTAATACTTATCTGTTGGACAAAGCAAATATTCCAATGAACTCATGGTGAAAACATACCATAAGCACCAATCCATAGGATGGCTCTCATGATCCAAGCAAAGTATACTCTAGTATGCTCATTTTGTTGCAAGTGTTTGCTACATATGGCATAACAAATGCCACATGAATTAGTGATGAATGCTTTCACCCATGAATGATGCAGGCAATTCCCATTCCCAAGCTAACCACTCAGCTTTGATGGAAACATAGGAGAGATGAACAGGAGATGGCTATTTGGCCCTTCGAAACTGCTCTGCTGTTCATCATGATCATCCGACTCAATAGGCTGTTCCCGCCTTCCCCGCCATATCCTGTGATCCCTATCGCCCCAAGAGCTATACCTAACTCCCTCTTGAAAACATACAATGATTTGGCCTCAACTACTTTCTGTGGTAGACAATTGCGCAGGCCCACCACCCTCTGGGCGAAGAAATGTCTCTTCTTCACAGTCCTAAATGGTCAATCCCGTATCCTCAGACTGTGATCCCTGGTTCTGGACTCCCCCACCATTGGGAACATCCTTCCTGAAACTACCTGTCTCGTCCTGTTAGAATTTTATCGGTTTTTATGAGGACCACCTCATTCTTCTGAACTTTAGCAAATACAACCCTAACCAACTCAATCTTTCCTCACATATCAGCCCAGCCATCCCAGGAATCAAGTCTGGTAAGCTATTGCTGCACTCCCTCTAGCAAGAACATCCTTGCTCAGATAATGAAACCAAAACTTCACACAATATTCCAGGTGTGGTCCCACCCAAGGCCCTGCATGATTGCAACAAAACATCCCCACTCCTGTGTTCTCATCCTTTCGCCTATGAAGGTCAACATATCGTTTGCCTTCTTCACCATCTGCTGACGTGTATGCTTACCCTCAGAGACTGGTGACCGTATCACCCAGCTACTCCAGTCTTGTTGTACATTCCCCTCTCTCAATTTATAACCATTCAGATAATAATCTGCCTTCCTGTCGTTGCTACCAAAGTGGATAATCTCACATTTGTCCGTATTATACTCCATCTGCCATGTATCTGCCCACTCACTCAACTTGTCCAAATCACACTGAAGGATCTCTGCGTCATCCTCACAGCTCACGGTAGCACAGTGGTTAGCACTGTTGTTTCACAGCTCCAGGGTCCCAGGTTCAATTCCTGGCTTGGGTCACTGTCTGTCTGGAGTCTGCACTTTCTCCCCGTGTCTGCGTGGGTTTCCTCCGGGTGTTCTGTTTCCTCCCACAGTCCAAAGATGTGCAGGTTAGGTGGCCATGCTAAATTGCCCTCGGTGTCCACAAAGGTTTAGATGGGTTACTGGTTACGGGCATAGGGTCGGGTTGTGGGATTAAGTAGCATGCTCTTTCCAAGGGCCGGTGCAGACTCAATGGGCCAAATGTCCTACTTCTGCACTGTGGTTTCTATGATTCCATGATGATTCTCACCTTCCCACCTGGCTTTGTGTCATCTGCAAATTTAGAGATATTACATTTAGTTCCCTCATCTAAATCATTAATATATATTGTGAATAGTGAATATTATAAACCATAAAATAACCTAGCTGGGTGATACGGAAACCAGGGGCTGGATTCTCTGTCCCACCGTACCATATTTCTGGATCAGTACACTGGCGGGTGCTCCGTTTTGCCGACTGGTCAGTGGGGTTTCCCTTTGTGGGGTAGCCCCACACCGTCGGGAAACCCCTGGGCTGCCGGCAAAACAGAGCATCCTGACAGCAGAGAATCCAGCCGCTTAGCTGTGTAGTCTTCAGTTGAAAAAGTACTGGTTCAAACAGACTTGAATCTCCCGTGCCATCGAGCACCAAGAAGACCCATCTCTTCCCGGTACTCAATTGTTTCCAAGAGCAAAACACTGGTAATGCTGGAAATCTGAAATAAAGACAGATAACGCTGGAAATACTCAGCAGGCAGGGCAGCATCTGTGGAGCAAGGAACAGTAATAAGGGGCAGGATTCTCTCAGCTCAGGCCGGGCCAGTGAATCGCCAGGATGGGCCTCAATCACTCGACGCTGCCCCTATGCCTGTCCGCCGATTCTCCAGAGAGCGGTTGGCGCGCTGCCGGTCGAGGGCCGCTCTACGTGGCACTCCCGGCGATTCACCACCCGGGTGGGCCGAGCGGCCGCGCAAAAATATCCGAATCCCGCCGGCGGCGTCCACGTGTGCTGTTACCCGGCGGGACCTCGGCGGCATGCATCCGGGGGCGGCCTGGTGGGGAGGGGATCCTCAGCTGTAGCCTGGCCCGTGATTGGGGCCTACCGATCGACGGGCCTGCCTCTCGGGCTGGGGGCCATTTTTGTTCCCCACCGATCCCTGTAGCCCTACGCCATGTTGCGTCGGGGCCAGGGCGGCGAAGGGAGCCACTGCGCATGCGCGCATTGGTGCTGGTCCCACTGTGCATGCTCAAACCCACGCCGCCCATCTGACGCCTGGTTCGGTAGCTGGAGCGGCATGGGTCACTCCAGTGCCGTGCTGGCCCCCTGTAGGGCTCAGAATCGTTGCTCCTGAGGGCATGTTGATGCCGACGAGAAACGCGAGGGCGTTTACGACAGTGTCAACACTTAGCCTCAGGATCAGAGAATCCCGCCCAAGAGGTCATCAGTCTGAAATGTCCACTTTGCTACGCTCTCCATAAATTCCGCCAGAAGGATTTCTGGCATTTTCTGCCTGTATTTGTGGTTCCTTACTTGACAGAGGAGATGAAATTACATTGACATTAACTATGGAGATGACAGCATATCAAACCCAAGACTTGGTACCAAAAAAAAATGTTTATTTTTCAGAAAAACAGTAAATTACATTGAAACCAAGGGCTGGCCAACCCTCTGATCTCTAAAGCTTTTTATGTTTCCAGTGACATTTATCATAGTGTAAGTGCCAGTTATAAATTCCCCAATTGGATTATTATTTTATGATAATGGAATTTCCTGCAGAAGTACCTCAGGTGAGAATTTATTCTCATCTCCTATTTAATGTCAGCAATAGCAGCAGTATCGTTTGCTTGAAATAAACATTGTTTTCATGCACAGTTTGCCTACAAAGAGACAGTAATTCATGTTTTCTATAAAACACTTGCGCTGCCGTGGGTGTCAAGCAGGAGAAAAGGACAGTTTAGCACAGGTATCTGTATGGCACCAGAATAATTGTCGGCTGTAGCCTGCTGCTAATGGACACTTTGACCCTCCGCTCAGGCATGCAGGGAGTTTCAGCACAGCGAGTGTCAGACTCGATAATAAAATAACTCGTTTTCCTCACAGTGAGAATGACACTATATCTGTCTGGAATAGGCTGGAGCAGTATTGCTGCTGGGTTTTTGTGAAGTTCAGTATTCTAATCCTTTCCTCTTATAGCAGCAGAGCTACATACAAATGTGCATATTGGGTTCAGGGAAAATTGAGTAACATAAATTTATGTAGAAAAGTACGGACCGTGAAATATTTTTAAGTGATGGATGAAATAAATGCTTATAGAACTGTTATGAATCTTGGTGTCTCTAACAAAACCACAGACCTGCATTCTACTCATTTTAACAACTGTCTGATAGATTTGATGCTTCTGTTATTTCTTCCCTAGCTATTTATAGCACTGTCATAATGCTGACTGAATTTAAAAGCGCACGTTTACATGCTTGCAAATTTTGAGGAAAAAGTACTGTGTGGCTTGTCGGTGCGGACAGATGTTGGCATTTGAAAGCTAATATCTTTGGCCTTATTTTTAAATTTAATGCGACAGAATTTAGATTTGGGCTGCAAAAAAAGCATTGCGACTCAAAAGGCTCATCCCTGTGGGACAAGTGGAGCTTTGAGGTTTCAGACGTTTTAGATCAAAAATGATCTTTGAGAGTCATGAATAGAGAGTTAAAGAGGATAAATGGTGCATCAGGTGATTGACGGGTGTGGGATGGGAATCATGGGCATCAGTATTAAAGCAAATAGAATTGAATTGAATGGAGCTTCAAAGCTGTGGCTAAGCTTCAAGGTCAGTAAGACAAAATATTGCAGCCTTCAGGCAGTCAGGGTTTGCTTCAGTCCTGATTCAACTTTAAAAATTTTTAAAAAAGCAAATTTATGTCTGTTTACTTTCACAGTCAAATTATAAATATCTGCTTAATTGCTGGTAATAATTTGTCCAAAACATTTTACTTTATCAAACTGGCAGCCATTTGAAATTCTCTGTGTAAGTTTGCTTGACAGCCACACGGTTCCTGCATTACTTTGTCCTTCACATTATTGTCTTCATCCCACACAGCATGTTGATGCTTCAAGAGAATTTCCATTAATATTTACCAAGGTGGGCTGTATACAGTCTACACTTCGAGTGGCATTATTTGTGTGCTTGCACACATAAGTGTAGACAGCGAAGTGATCAATGACAAAAACGTGTGGCTGCACAAAACTTTATACTGCAAGAAAATGGGGATTGAGACTGCTATAGAAAGAATATTCAGTGCTCAAACAATGGTGTGTGTATTTATAACTTGCTGGTTCAGTAACATACTTAAGTAAACACTCTTCGTCCTGCCCCTTATATGTGCAGAATTTAGGAACAGTTGAGAACATGTTGAATAAGTGCCAAGGTCACATTCCAAGGCAATTAATTAGAGGGAGCAAGTGAGTTTTTCTGTGACCTTTACTTTAGCTGTTATGGTACTTGAAATATAGAATCATGTGTTTCTGTTTTCAAGAACTGCATTCTACACAAAAGCACAGGTATAAAAATGTCATACCCTTCTCCTCTTCCCACCAAATAAATACACATTACAGACAATAACAGTAGCCATCTCTATCAGGTAACAGATGTTGGCTGAAAAGCAACACAGTATGGCTGTCAATATGTTATTAAAACACAGTTGTTTTCTGTTTCCTGCTGTGAATGTTTAGAGCTAATGCAATAGAATATACTGTTATGATCTCGTTACAAAATGAATAAATAAAACAATTAGAATTATTGTGAACAGGAACATAGGAATTAGGAGCAGAATTAGGCAATTCAGCTCTTCGAGCCAGCTCCACCATTCAATTAATGGCTGAACTCTTCCTGGTCTCAAATCCAGGTTAAAGTCCAACAGGTTTGTTTCAAACTCTAGCTTTCAGAGCAATGCTCCTTCCTCAGGAGATTCACTGTTGTAAGACCTCTTACTGTGCTCACCCCAGTCCAACGCCGGCATCTCCACATCATGGTCTCCAATCCACCTCGTTGCCTGTTCCCCATATCAGAAATATATCTTCTTGAAACCATTTAATGATTTAGACTCCGCCGCACTAAGGGGCAGCGAGTTCCAAAAATTCACCACTCTCTGCGAGATGCAGTTCTTCCCCATCTCAGTTTTAAATCCACCGCCTCTCAAACTATGCCTGTGACCCCTCATTCTAGATTGTCCCACAAGGGGGAACATTTGGTCTACGTTTACTTAATCAATCCCTTTTAGTATTTTATATACCACGATCTGATCCCCTCTCGTTCTTCTAAACTCCAGCGAGTATAAATCCAAACTGTTCAATCTCTCCTCAAATGTCAACCCTTTCATCCTCGGAATCAATCTAGTAAACCTCCTCTGAGCTTCCCTGGAATAAAACGGGTTAGCACACAGCTTCAGTTTAATGCCTGAGCTACTGTAGCTAACAGCTTAAAAAGCACACATGTCTTTCATCTACACCTTTTGCTTGCTGCTTTGTGTTTGTAGATAATCTGAACTGAGATTAGCATGGCATTTATCCCAGTTTAAATTACAAGGAGTTGAGTGAGCAGAAATATATTTTAGGCGATCAATATTTAGAAAGTCTATTCACTCTCGGAGAAACACATTTCCGGAGTAAATTACATTCAATAGTGCAAAAAACACTTAGTTATCTCTGAAGATTATCTGGAAGATGATTTCATCATTTGGCAGTCAGTTTGTCTTTTATTTTTATTCATTTATAATGCTGTGGATTGTTACAAGGATGTGTATTTTTAAACAAAAGATACACTTTCTACTTCTTTTGTCGGCTGGATTAAAATGAACATGTTATATTTTAAATAATGACTTATCTAAAATATATATATTACACTTGAATCCACCAGGATGATAAAATGACCAAAGTCGTCTTGTTGAAAGATGAACTATTTAATGAGTAATAAAATAATAAATTGTGAGTCCTTTTACTCAATACTAAACTAACAATAAAGAAATAAAGTACAATATAGATAACTATGTAACTATACACTCTTATAACAAACTAGTTCCAACTTCTCTCACTCTAGCTGTTCTATGTCTTGCTTGTTCACTGTTCTGAGTCACATCATCATGTGACTTTGAAAAGGCAGGAATCCAATTCTTATTGTATCTGACTCTGAGACATAAAAGTTGTGGGTCAGGTGAACTCCATGATACACTCTAAACCCTGGCCCATAACAAACATTTCAATTAATATGCTTGGTTTAACTCATTACATACTAACATTTCCCTCTCCCCACTTAAAATTATGATGTGGAAGCTAAAGCTGAAATGCTTGGAGAAGCTATGGACTGTATGGAACACCGAGTTGGGTTACATCTGGACTCTTAGGATGATAGACTCCTGTTACCAGGCCTCGGCTGAAGCTTTTACTTCCAAAAAGAGAAACGACTGCCCTTAAAGTTCATTTGTTTATTTTGGCAAGGCCAAACAACACATGTTTTCCTTCCTATGTCTTGCAGGATTTGAGAAATTGGATCTAACTATTAAGAATTCTGACAGTCTTTCAGTAAGATTAGATTGTTTCATAATGGCAAGATTAGCTTTATGGTCTCTTCATTTAAGGAAGGTTTAAAGTAATTAAATTCCAGTGAACACTTCATTGTTGAGGTACCACTTATGTTTGTATTTCTATAGGATAGTAAATGAGCTTAGTGGATGTGTCTCTGTTTCCTTTGGAGCAACATATCCCTCATTTACCTTTGTCTTGACATCAGCTGTATACACTCGTATCAGACCAGTGCCTCTGACAGCTCTTCCTGGCAGGATGCCTTTAGTTTGGAACAGAACATCCTATCAAAAGTCACAAGAGCAGCAGGAATTTCAGCTGTCTCAACAAAGGGAATAACAAGTCGCAGATAATGGGGCAACAGTTGAAAATCCTGTGGTAGAAAGATTCTCCAGCTATCACCAAGTGAAGCAGTGTGTGGCAGACAGAGTTAAGTGATCCACTAACCAATGGATCAGATCTAAGCTCTGCAGTCTTGCCACATCCTGTGAATGGTGACGGAGAATTAAGCAACCAACTGGAGGAGGGTGCTCCAAAACTATCCCCAGCCTCAATAATAACGGAGCCCAGCACACACGTGCATAAAACAAGGTTGATACATTTGCAACCATAACAGACTTAGCTGGCCGAGTCTTGAAGGAGATAGCTGCTAGACTGGGCCTGACGGTGGTGTGAGGGAATCAACACGAGCGAAGAACCTACTTCACCTTGTCCTCACAAATTTAGCTTCATCTATCCAATACAGTACTGATATGAAGGACCCTCCGTAATCCCTGTGGAGGTGAAAATCTGACTTGATACAGAGAGCATCTTCCATCATGTGTAGCAACACCAGCGTGCCAAATACAGTTATTTCAGATCAGGTCTAGCAGCTCAAAATTGGGCATCCGGGTGGCTTTGTGGCCCATCAGCAGCAGCAGCTGTGTATTCCACCAGCATTTCTAACCCCATGGTTCACCATATTCTGCACTGTACCATTAGCATCAAGACTGGGCTTCAGCCCTGGTTCCTTAAGGATTGTTGGAGAGAATGCCTGGTGCAGTACCAGCCTGCTGACCATACAACACATTCTTGCTGAAGATTCAGCACATGAAACGACAGAACTAAATCATTTAACAACTAGCCCATCAGATTAAAACACTGCAGTTCTAACCACACAGTTGAGAATGGTGGTGGACAATTAAGCAAGTAACAAGAGAGATAGCTCCATGAACATCCCCATTTTCAATGACGCCTGATTTCTGAATGTGAGACCCAAAGACAAGGCCGAAACATTTACCTGCCTTCAGCCAAGAGTACTGAGTGTAGGATCTATCTCTGCCTCCTCCTGAGGTCTCAACCATCACAAGTGCCAGCCAGTCTTCAAGAAATGGCTGAGTGCTCTGAACACGGCAAAGGTTATGGGCCTGACAACATTTGAGCTGTCGTGCTGAAAATGTGTGCCCCAGGGCTAGGTGTGCCCCTAGCCAAGCTGTTCCTGTACAGCTGCAACATTTGCATCTACCAAACATTAGTAACTTTAGGGAGCAGCAGTGAGAGACGGAGGTTTATTTAATCATATAGAATATTCTGCTCAAGGCAGCATCTCTATACAGTCCTTGCCGGGAGAACTAACCATGCTAGGCCCTGCTTTGGACCGGCTTTTATGTTTGCTTGTTACGAGCTCCAGCTGGGTGGCCTTCGCCCTCTATCTGGGAAGCTCGTACTCCATGAGTCCAATGTGGAGATCAACAATGGTTTCCCCATGGTCCTCGTGAGGATTATAATAACAATAGGAACAATACCCAGGTGCGCTTTGTTCTAAAAAGCTCGACAAACTCATTAGAGTAATTACCACCCCATTAGTCTATTCTTGTTCATCATCCAATAGGTGGAAGGTGTAGTCGACAATGCTATCAAGCAACACTTAAAGCAATAACCTGTTTACTGATGCTCAGTTTGGGTTGTGTGTAAGCCCACTCGGCCTTGGTGCAATCGTGGAGTTGAATTCAAGAGAAAAGGTGGGATTGACTGCTCTTGACATCAAGGCAGCTTTTAATTGAGATGGCATCAGGGAGCCCCAGCAAAACTGAACTCAATGGGAATCAGGGGGAAAAGTCCTAATTGGCTGGAGTTATGGTTGCTAAAACAAATCAGAGCTCTGCCCCACATGTCTCACCACACCTTCTCGAGGACAATAAATGCTTAGCTTGCCAGGGATGCCCATCTCTCACAGCTGATGAATAATAATATTTTGAAAGTTGGTGGATTTTTGAACTCTTTTTTGAAAGAGAATCACCAGCTGAAAGTGAAACTCTTGGCTGCTGTTCGCGTTTTCTTGATATACCTATATTGGCACCCAGATTGGTACATATTGGCATGTCATTTAAATGAAATGTTGCACGTAAACAATGAAATGCTGCATAAATTTGGGGATTTCAATTTACACCCATGAGTAAACAAGAAAGCCATCGAACAATCTTCTTAAGTTTTAATAATCTTGCCATTGATGGCAAAAATGGAAGGAATCATAGCAGAAATTGAGGTGCAGTTCGTAGGTACAGGAACATAGAAATTCACGGGCAAATGGTAGAGGGGAATAAAATTACATTTCATAGTATCATAGAATCTGCGGCATGGACACAGGCCCTTCAGCCCAAAGTGGTCCATGCCAACCAAAAAGCCCATCTTGGCTAACCTCATTTGCCTGAATTTGGTCCATATCCCTCTAAACCTTTCCTATCTGTCAAAATGCCTTTTAAATGTTGTCAAAGTTTCTACCTCAACCACTTGCTCTGACAGCTCATTTCACATATGTGCCATCCTCTATGTACAAACGTTGCTCCTCAGATTCCCATTAAGTCTTACTTAACTTAAACTTATGCCCTCTAGTTCTTGATTCCCCAACCCCAAAGACTGAGTGAATTCACCCTGTCCATACCTCTTATGATCTTATACATCTCTAGAAGTTCACCCCTCAGCCTTCTATGCTTCAAAGAAAAATGTTCAAGCCTGTCCAAGCTCTCCCTATAACTCAGTCCCTTAATCCTGGTAACTTCCTTGTAAATATCTTCTGCATTCTCTCCAGTTTAATAATATCTTTCCTAAAGCAAGCCGTCCAAAACTGAATACAATACTTCAGATGCGGCCTCACCAATGTCCTGTACAACTGCAACATAACTTCCCAACTTCTATATTCAATGCCAATGATTGATAATTGATTAGTTATTTCTGTGTATGGCACATTTATTTTATAATCCTCATTGATGTAAACCTCTCCAGCCTTACAAGAAATTTCAACGTTGTTTTTTACATATTTGACACTGCCAAACACTATTTTCATTTTATGTATGCCAAAATTCTATATGTAAACATTCAATGCAGATGAAGGCCAGCAGGCCTAACGCTTTCTTCATTGCCCTATCTACCTGTGATTCCACCTTTGGAAAACCATGCACCTGACCTCCAGGATCCCTCTGTTCCACGATGCTCCCTGAAGTCCAACCATTCACCATGAAAGTCCTACCTTGATTGACTTTCCAAAATGCAACATCTCACCCTTATTAGCATTGAACTCCATTTGCCATTTCTCGGCCCACTTCCCCAGCTGATCTAGATCCTGCTGCAATTTTTGATAACCTTCCTCACTGTCTACAATAGCACCTATTTTAGTGTCATCTGCAAACTTAGTGATCATGCCTTGTACATTCTCATCCAAATTGTTGACATAGATAACAAACAGCAATGGGCCCAGCACACACCCCTGAGGCACACCAATAGTCACAGGCCTCCAATAGTCGACAAGCATCCTTCCACCATTACTCTCTGCTTCCTACCATCAAGCCAATTGTATATCCAGTTTGCCAGCTCTCCCTGGGTTCTGGGTGATCTAACCTCCCAGAGCAGCCTAACATGTGGAGCTTTATTATCAAAGGCCTTACCGAAGACTATTTCTATGGCATGCTTTGTGGATCCCATCGTGGCACTTTTATTTTGAAAATTCTTATCTTGGCCCTTGTTATTGCTGACCCAACATCCGCAGTCATCTTCAGATTTATATCTGAGCTCGTATCCTTGGCTCTGTGGGCAAAACCGTGTGCTATGATTGTCCTTCACTCCGGAATCCTCTCTATTTTTCAAAAGTTTCCTCAATATCTCTCTCCCCAACTTGGCATTGGTTGCCCCTCTTGCCCCTCTAAACTCTTCCAATTCCCGATCAGCACCAAATTGTCCCTTCAATGTTTTACATAACAGGCACTCGATAAATGTCAATTGCTGTTTTGGGAGTAATGTGGGGCGGAATTCTCCGACCCCCGCAGGATCGGGGAATCGCCCGGGGCCGGCGTAAATCCCGCCCCCGCCGTGGCCGGAATTCTCCGCCACCCAGGAATCGGCGGGAGGGGGAATCACGCCCCGCCGATCGGCATGCCCCCCGCGGCGATTCTCCGGCCTGCGATCAGCCGAAGTCCCGCCGCTGACAGGCCAATCCCGCCGACGTGGTTTAAACCACATCTGTGCTGGCTGGAATGGTAGTGCGAGCGGGCCCCTGGGGTCTTGGGGGGGGGGGGGGGGGGGCGCGGGGCGATTGGATCCCGGGGAGTGCCCCCACAGTGGCCTGGCCCGCGATCGGGCCAGAAAACTTAACAGGCAGTCATGGCATCTCAGATGTGTTTTTCAAATGGTGAAAATAAAGGAACTTACAAACCGATGAATTAGGAACAGTAGAATTACTATTCCAAACACTGGGGCTAGGATCGTTCCAAAAGCAATGGAATTTTGCGAATTACAACCAATGCATTGACTGTCTCCATAGCCAATTCTTTTGGACACCAGGATGAGGCCCATCAGATTCTGGTGACTTGTCAGCTTTTTAATCTAACAGTTTTTTCAATACCCTTTCCATTATGTTTGTGACTGTTTTGATTTCCCCTCCCTTTCACTTCTCGATTTATACGTATTTCTGGATGTTATTTGTGTCATCTACAGTAAAGACAGACACAAAAATACCAGTTCAATGCCTCCGCCGTTGCCTCATTTTCCGTTATGATTCAATCTCTCGGGCCCCATGCTCTCTTTAGGCGGAGATGGTGGGGTAGTGGTAATATCATTGGGCCAGTAATCCAGAGGTCAGGCTAATGTTCTGGGGGGAAAGAGTTCAAATCCTGCCACGGCAGTTGGTGGAAGTTAAATTGCATTAATAAACCTGGCCTGGAATTGAAAGGCGAGTCATAGTAACGGTGACCATGACACCATTATCACTTGTTGTGGAAAAAATCTCATTCACTAATGTCATATGGGGAAGGAAATCTGCCATCCTTATCTGGTCTGGCTTACATGTGACTCCAGACTCACAGAAATGCAGTAAACCCCGAACAACCCCTTGAAATGGTGTGTGACAAGCCACTTGGTTCAAGGGCAATTAAGGATGGGCAACAAATGCTGGCCTTGCTGCTGCTGATGCCCCTTTGATGCTGATGCAGCTATTGCTCGTGCATAACCCTCTCCTGCCGGGGGATTGGAGTTCCCTGTGTGCCTCTGGCAGTTTCTGTTCACCAGATGCATGACATGAGGAACCTGTTCCTGTTCGAGATTCACTTGGTGTGAAAACTCTGAAAACAGTCAGAGTGTGTTTTATTTAACTAAACAAGGAGCTTCTTCTCATTCTGTGTTGTGTTCTTACTTGACTATTCAGCTAACTAGTAACTTATCAATTTGATTTGCCTTTGCAAGGGATTATTTACAGGGGACAAACAGAGAGAACATTCTGATTTCCCTTATCATGAACTTGAATTTGTAGAAAGTGTCCATTAAATGGGAATTGCTACTTAGTGGCAGATAGTTTCCAGATCAAGGATTAATATTTAATACATAGCTGTGTGTATTACCGTATCCACACCAGCATTAATCTGGTTTGGATGTTTTGCGCTATAATATTGGACGTTGAAGTACCTGATTAAAGCCAGAAAATTCAACAGACAGGATTTTAGAGTTGGCGCCCCTCACCCCACCAATCCCACTGATAAAGTCACTGTAAAACTTGCTGATAGGTTGCCCTGCAGCCATTTAACACTTTAAGGAGCCTCAAATGGTTTTAAACAGGCCTTCCTCATGTAAGTGAGATAGAAGGCCCAACTCGTATTGACTGACAGCTCTCTGGTTCCAGTAACAGGACATGGAGTGGTGAGCATTGCTGGGAGTCCACCCAGTCCTACAAAAGAATGGTTAGGAAACCTTGGCAGATAGCTTGGGTGTTTTTCAACGGGGCCAGTAAAGGAGGCTCTGTGTGGGTTGGGCGAGGGAAATGTGTGCTAGGGTGCACAGTCCATGGGGAAATGGGCACCCAAGGGGGGTTGCACATTTGGGGAGGATATCTGCTCAGAAAAGAAGGCCCGTGAAGGGCATACACTCACTTTCCCAACCAAGACCCAAGTAAATTTACCTAAACCCTTTGAAAAGCAAATATCTTCAACTATTTAATCCTTTTTAAAACCAAATATTTGTATTCACAGCCCCACACCAGAGATTGCTAAATTCCATCTAAACACTTGAAGCTGTCAATTAAACCAAATTTGCAGGCCACCACTGTGATGGTTATTTGTTATGGAAGCAGCTGAGCAGAAATAATACGACAATGATTGCAGTCAGGCTTATGTCAACAAACAGCTGGTGAAATTGCAAGCACCATTTTTTTTTATCTCCAGGCCAGCTGTTTTTTTCTTGAAAATGTAAAGGGCAGCAGATTTAAATAACCTGATGGCTTGATGGTTCAACAGAGCTTATCCACTTTTTATACACATTCATGTCTACTCTTAACAATCCCAAAGGGGTACCTGACATATCGGAAGGTGTACCTTATATCTCCAAAGGGGGGCCTGACCTCTCCAAAGATTTCAGGTTGTTCCGAATCTTTTCCCCAAATGTCTAAAGCCCTTTCTGAAACTTTGATGACCAAAATTGCTTCTGTTTGAAGGCAGCACTGTTAAATGCTTAAAACGTGGATGTGTGAAGTGTTGATGTGTGAAATTCCACCGACCATCTCCAGCAGCCCCTGCACCACCCGCTTGAAAGTTCCAAAAGTGTCCAACTCCACTATCACAGCAGGCAATCCATTCCACACCCTAACCACTCTCTGAGTAAAGAACCTACCTCGGACATCCCTCCGATATCTCCCACCCTGAATCTTATAGTTATGCCCCCTCATAACAGCTACATCCACCCGAGGAAATATTCTCTAAATGTCCACTCTATCTATCCCCCTCATCATCTTATACACCTCTATTAAGTCGCCTCTCAGCCTCCTCCGCTCCAAAGAGAAAAGCCCTAGCTCCCTCAACCTTTCCTCATAAGACCTATCCTGCAATCCAGGCAGAATCCTGGTAAATCTCCTTTTCACTCTTTCCAATGCTTCCACATCCTTCCTATAATGAGGTGACCAGAACTGCACACAATACTCCAAATGTGGTCTCACCAGGGTCATGTATAGTTACAGCATAACCCCGCGGCTCTTAAACTCAAGCCCCCTGTTAATAAACGCTAACACACTATAAGCCTTCTTCACGGCTCTATCCACTTGAGTGGCAATCTTCATAGATCTGTGGACATGAACCCGTCTGTTCCTCCACATCCCTGAGAACCCTGCCGTTGACCCTGTAATCCGCATTCAAATTTTTTCCACCAAAATGAATCACCTCACACTTATCAGGGTTAAACTCCATCTGCCATTTTTCGGCCCAGTTCTGCATCCTATCAATGTCCCTTTGCAGCCTACAACAGCCCTCCACTCATGTACTACTCCACCAATCTTGGTGTCATCAGCAAATTTACTGACCCACCCTTCAGCCCCCTCCTCCAAGTCATTGATAAAAATCACAAATAGCATTGGACCCAGCACTGATCCCTGTGGTACACCGCTGGTAACTGGTCTCCAGTCTTAAAATTTTCCATCCACCACCACCCTCTGTCTTCTATCTGATAGCCAGTTACTTGTCCAATTGGCCAAATGTCCCTCTATCCCACACCTCCTTACTTTCTTTATGAGCCTACCATGGGGAACCTTATCAAACGCCTTACTAAAATCCATGTATATGACATCAACTACTCTACCTTCATCTACACACATAGTTACCTCCTCAAAGAATTCAATCAAATTTGTGAGGCAAGACTTTCCCTTCCCGAATCCGTGTTGACTATCCCGGATTAAGCTGCTTCTTTCCAAATGGTCATAAATCCTATCCTTCAGGACCTTTTCCATTAACTTACCAACCACCAAAGTAAGACTAACTGGCCTATAATTACCAGGGTCATTCCTATACCCTTTCTTGAACAGAGGAACAACATTCACCACTCTCCAGTCCTCTGGCACTATCCCCGTGGACAGTGAGGACCCAAAGATCAAAGCCAAAGGCTCTGCAATATCATCCCTTGCCTCCCAAAGAATCCTTGGATGTATCCCATCTGGCCCAGGGGACTTGTCGACCCTCAGATTTTTCAAAATTGCTAATACATCCTTCCTCAGAACATCTACGTCCTCCAGCCTACCCGCCTGTATCACACTCTCATCCTCAAAAACATGGCCCCTCTCCTTGGTGAACACTGAAGAAAAGTATTAATTCAACGCCTCTACTATTTCTTCTGACTCCATGCACAAGTTCCCACTACTGTACTTGACCGGCCCTACCCTTACACTGGTCATTCTTTTATTTCTCACATAAGAGTAAAAAGCCTTGGGGTTTTCCTTGATCCGACCCGCCAAGGACTTCTCATGCCCCCTCCTAGCTCTCCAAAGCCTTTTTTTTTTAACCTCATTCCTTGCTACCTTGTAACCCTCAAGCGACCCAACTGAACCTTGTTTTCACATCCTTAAATACGCTTCCTTTTTCCTCTTGACAAGACATTCAACCTCTTTTGTGAACCATGCTTCCCTCACGCAGCCATTTCCTCCCTGCTTGACAGGGACGTACCTATCAAGGACACACAGTATTTGTTCCTTGAACAAGCTCCACTTTTCATTTGTGCTTTTCCCTGACAGTTTCTGTTCCCATCTTATGCTCCCTAATTCTTGCCTAATCGCATCATAATCACCCCTCCCCAAATTATAAACATTGCCCTGCCGTATGGCCCTATCCCTCTCCATTGCAATAGTGAAAGACACCGAATTGTGGTCACTATCTCCGAAGTGCTCTGCCACAAACAAATCTAACACTTGGCCCGGTTCATTACCCAGTACCAAATCCAATGTGCCCCCCCTCTTGTCGGCCTATCCACATATTGTGTCAGGAAACCCTCCTGCACACACTGTACAAAAACTGCCCCATCCGAACTGTTCGACCTATAGAGGTTCCAATCAATATTTGGAAAGTTAAAGTCACCCATGACAACTACCCTGAGACCTCCACACCAATCCATAATCTGTTTTGCAATTCCTTCCTCCACATCTCTATTACTATTTTGGGGCCTATAGAAAAGTCCTAACAATGTGACCACTCCTTTCCTATTTCTAACTTCGGCCCATATTACCTCAGTAGACAGATCCCCTTCGAACTGCCTTTCTGCAGCCGTTAAACTATCCTTGATGAACAGTGCTACTCCTCCACCTCTTTTACCACCTTCCTTACTCTTACTGAAATATCTATACCCCAGAACTTCCAACAACCATTCCTGTCCCTGTTCTAACCATGTCTCCGTAATGGCCACAACATCGTAGTCCCAAGTACCAATCCACGCTCCAAGTTCACCTACCTTATTCCGGATCCTCCTTGCATTGAAGTAGACACACTTCAACCCACCTTTCTGTCTGCCGGTACACTCCTGCGACCTTGATACCCTCCTCAGTATCTCACTACTCTCAACACTGGCTTCTGGACTACAGCTCTTATTCCCAGCCTCCTGACAAATTAGTTTAAACCCCCCCGAAGAGCTGTAGCAAATTTCCCTCCCAGGATATTGGTGCTCCTCTGGTTCAGGTGCAAACCATCCTGTCTGTACAGGTCCCACCTTCCCCAGAATGTGCTCCAATTATCCACGTACCTGAAACCCTCCCTCCTACACCATCCATGCAGCCACATGTTTAGCTGCAGTCTCTCCCTGTTCCTCACCTCACATAGCATGTGGCACCGGCAACAAACCAGAGATGACAACATGGTTTGTCCTGGCTCTCAGCTTCCACTCTAGCTCCCTAAATTCCTGTTTTAAATCCCCGTCCCTTCTCTTACCTATGTCGTTGGTACCGATGTGTACCACGACTTGTGACTGTTCCCCCTCCCCCTTAAGGATTCTGAAAGCACGGTCCGAGACATCATGGACTCTGGCACCCGGGAGGCAACATACCATCCGTGAGTCTCTTTCGCTGCCACAGAACCACCTATCTGTCCCTCTAACTATCGAGTCCCCAATAACTATTTCTCTCCTCCTCTCCCTCCTTCCCTTCTGAGCCACAGGGACAGACTCAATACTGTAGATCCGTTCACCGTGGCTTACCCCCTGGTAGGTCATCCCCCTCAACAGTATCCAAAGCGGTATACTTGTTACTGAGGGGAACGGCCACAGAGGATCCCTGCACTGACTGCTTCTTCCCAGCCCCTCTCACCGTCACCCATGTATATTGATTCCTTGGAGTAAATACATCCCTGAAGCTACTATCTATGACCACCACTGCCTCCCGAATGATCCGAAGTTCATCCAGCTCCAGCTCGAGTTCCCTAACGCGGTTTCTGAGGAGCTGGAGATGGGTGCACTTCCCACAGGTGAAATCAGCTGGGACACTGACAGCGTCCCTCACCTCAAACATTCTGCAGGAGGAACATTGCACTGCCTTCCCTGCCATCCCCTCTAGATTAAAAAAAGAAAAGGAAAGAAAGAGCTTACCTGTTATTCACTCTACCCCTTAGGTTAAAGGAGGTGGAAGGTTTGGAAACACTACAAGTGTAGTGTCTAGGGTTTAGGAACTGCCCAACTTAAATACAGGTAAAAATAAAACACTTAACCTGCAACCACTCCGCCCCACACAAGAACAGCAATCAGCTCTTATGGGCCTGTGGAAACAATTTAAATCTTTACTACTTACCTAGCAGTCACTCTGTCCTCACTCCGACCGGATTCAGCTGGAAACTCCCAACAGTACGTTTTAAAAAAATTTACTCCCCTTCTCAGCAAGCACTCACTCAGCAACCACTGCGCCCCACACGATAACACCTCAGGGAAAAGAAAAACTACTTACCAGTCACCAGCCAATCACTTACCTGCAGGCTGTGACATCACGGTTCAACTTCTTTCAACTTCTACCTGCCCTCGAGTCTCCCTCTTTACCTTTACTCGGCTGGGATCCTTACAGTGATTGGTTTTTTTTGGTTAGAGGAGGAGGTAAGGAGGGAAACACTGAAGAAGTGTTTGGGGTTTAACTGTCACTTGACAACAGCTCCTCCACAAACCACCTTCAAGATACGGTGACCGCAATGCACTGGTGCAAATTTTCCCCGCAACAGCTAATCAGCAGCTCCGCTCTACTGCCCTCTGCTGAAATGTTGAGAGAATAAATGTTTCAGTCCAGTAATTTTTCCTTATCAGCTTTGCATGTACTGTTTTCTTGGCACAAGCGAAAGGCAGACTATTCACTCAGAATGTTCTTGCATCCACCAAATCATTGTCAACAAAAAAGGATGTCAGGAAGTTGATTTTCATGTTCTTGGTTTTTGTGAGCCAGTAAAACAAAAGATAAAAGGGGTGGCATAATGGTGAGTACTGCTACCTCACAGCTACAGGACCCGGGTTCAATTCCGGCTTCAGGTGACATATTTTGCAAAGTTTGACGTTTCTTCCCATGTCTGAGTACGTTTCCTCCCACAGTCCAAAGATGTGTAGGTTAGGTGGATTGGCCATGCTAAATTGCCCTTTAGTTTCCAAAAAGGTTAGGTGGGGTTACTGGGTTGTGGGGATAGGGTGGGAAAGTGGGCCAGGATAGGGTGCTCTTTCAGAGGGTCGGTGCAGACTCGATGGGATGAATGGCCTTCTTCCACACAGTAGGAATTCTATGTTCTATAATCCACTTGCGTTATTCATTTGCTTAGATTTTTTTCGTTAAAAGCAATAGCGTGAAAATGTAACTATGTATTAACTATAAACATTGGGCAGGATTGTCCCATCAATCTACCATGTGTTTTGTGGTGCCAGAGGTGGCCCATTACTGGCCAGCATCATGATGTTCTAGTCCCGCTATTGTCAACGGGGTTTCCCGCTGAATGCATTCCTTGCCATCAGGTAGCCTGCAAGAGATACCGGACTGGAGAAATTAAAATGTGATTCCATTGTTAAGAAAGGGTATGAAGGAAATTCCAAACAATTATAGGCCGCTTAGTCTTGCTTCAGTGGTGGGAAAATTGTTAAAATCAATCCTGAGAGATCGGATAAACAGTCACTTAGAAAGGTGTGTAATCAGGGATAGTCAACATATCTTTATTAAGCCAAGGTCATGCCTTACAAATTTGGTTCAATTCTTTGAGGAAGTGACAATGAGGATCGATGAGGGTAGTGTAGTAGATATTGTCTACATGAATTTTAGTAAAGCATTTGACAAGTACCTACATGGCAGACTGGTCAAAAAAGCAAAAGCCCGTGGCAACACGGTGACACCGAGGTTCCAGGTTCGATCCCGGCTCTGGATCACTGTCCGTGTGGAGTTTGCACATTCTCCCCATGTTTGCATGGGTTTCGGTCCCACAACCCAAAGATGTGTAGGCTAGGTGGATTGGCCACGCTAAACTGCCCCTTAATTGGAAAAAACTAATTGGGTACTCTAAATTTTAAAAAAAAAAGCAAAAGTCTATCGGGATTAAGAGTAATGTGGCAATTAGGTCCAAAGTTGGCTGAGTATCATGAAACAGAGGGTAATGGTCGTTGGCTATGCTTGCTAATGGAAATCTGTTTCAAATAGTTTTCCATAGTGCTCGATGTTGGGACACTGCTATTTGTTTTATATATTGATGATTTGGACTTGAAATTGGGGGACATCCTTGGGAAATATTGGGACACAAAACTTGGCCGTGTAGTGGATGTTGTAGAGGATAGCTGTAAGCTCCAAAGTGATATAGATGTGTTGGTGGAGTGGGCAGAAAAGTGGCATAGAATCATTATACTGCAGAAGGAGGCCACTCAATCCATTGAGTCTTCACCGACCCTCTGAAAGAGCATCCTACCTAGGCCTCGCACCCCCCCCCCCCCCCCCCCCCCCCCCCCGCCAACACTCTATCCCCATCATCTAGTAACCCCACCTAACGTTTGGACACAAAGAGACGATATAGCACGGTGCTAAATCTCTGCACATCTTTGGACTGTGGGAGGAAACCGGAGCACCCAGCGGAAACCCACCCAGGCATAGAGAGAACGTACAAACTCCATACAGCCAGTGACCCAAGGCTGGAACTGAACCAGGGTCCCTGGTGCGGAGAGATAGCAGTGCTAACCACTGTGTTGCCCCAGATGAAGTTCAACTCTAAAACGTGTGAGGTCATGCATTTAGGGAGGTCAAACAGTAAAAGGGAATACATAATCAACGTGAATTTACTGAAAGGGGTAGATGAAGTGAGAGATCTTTGCGTGCAAGAGCACAGGTCCCTAAAGATAGCAGTACAGGTTGATAAGGTTGTAAAGAAGGTGCATTGAATGCTCTCCTTCATTGGCAGAGGTATAGAATAGAAAAGTAGTACTTTGTGTGGTGGCCATGAGCTGAGTGGCCGCACAAAAGGTTGTTCTCTCCTAGAAACATCTCACCAGACAGTCTTGACCCATCAAACGGGCACGAAAAGTACAAAAATGTTCCCCAACTTAACCACCACTTAGTACCCAACCGACTGAGATGCCGATGAGTTAACAGCCAGGCTGCAAGGCCAGTAAGAGCAAAGAAAGGAAGACTACAATCACAGAACAGGGGACAAGTTCGGCTCCCCAGACCTGAGCAAGGTGGACCCAGCAGGGCCGCCAACGCCCGCCCACTCGACAACGGAGAAGCTGTTGGAATTTATTTCCGCAGACCTTCCGAAGCACAGAGAGATGATAAAGGAGGACGTCATGAATGAATTCAAAGATGTATAATAGTTATTTCCGTTATCTTTTTTTGTTTTTGTTTTCGGAGTATGTGTGTGATAAGTCTGTCCGTCATAAAATAAAAATCTTTCAATATATTTATTAAAAGAATACAAAAGTAGGGATTTAATGATGCAAGTGTATACAACACTGCTGAGGCTACAACTGGAGGATTGTGTGCAGTTCTGGTCACCACATTACAGGAAGGGCTTAGTTGCTCTGGAGAGAGTGCAGAGACGATTCACTGAAATCTTGCCACGGTGGGAGAATTGTAGCTACAAGGAGAGGTTGGAGAGTTTGGGACAGAGAAAGCTGAAGAGTGACATGATCGAAGTATACAAAATAGTGAGGGGTTGAGATAAAATAGAGAGGAGGAACCTGTTTCCCTTGGCAGAAAGTTCAAAAGCCTGGCGTCATAGATTCAAGCTAAGAGGCAGAAGGATTAGAGGAGACATGAGGAAAAACTTTTTTTCACACAGAAGGTGGTGGGTGTCAGGAATTCGCTGCCTGAGTTGGTGGTGGAGGCGGAGATCCTAAACTCTTTTGAAAAGTACCTGAATCTGACCCTAAGTGCTGTAAGCTGCAGGGCTATGGGCTGTGCAGGAACATGGGATTAGAAATGGCACCTGGATATCTTTGGGTCAGCATGGAGAAGATGGGGTGAATGATCCTCTTCTGTGCTGTAGCATTTCTATGGTTCTATGAGTGCACCATCGGCAGGGACTGGAAAATCCAGCCGCTGTGAATAGCCAGTAAATTCCAGCCATTGTTGTTGATTGAATTGAACTACATGTAAAAGAATGGCACAGGCCATTGTTTCTGGAGATCAGGGTAAGAGTAAACCTTTTGGAGGTCAATATGAGACAATTTTTGATGATGCATAAATATTGCAACCATTTGCAATGGTCACAGTATATGCAATGATTGTAGTCTTTCTATAGCTGAAATGACTTTAACATTTAAGTCAATAGCATGCTCAAAAATTATTTTGAAATATTCTAAAACAGTTATTATCTCAATTTAGAATCCAGTAAGAAGTCTTACAACACCAAGTCCAACAGGTATGTTTCAAATCACGAGCTTTCGGAGCACTGCTCCTTCCTCAGGTGAAGGAGCAGTGCTCCAAAAGCTAGTGTTTGAAACAAACCTGTTGGACTTTGACCTGGTGTTGTAAGACTTCTTACTGTGCTCACCCCTGTCCAACGCCGGCATCTTCACATCAATTTAGAATGTTCTAGATTTACATACATGTTCTAAAGCTGGGCTGGTATTTTCTGACCCCTGCCACGGCGACTTTTCCCATGGCAGATGCAGGGAGCCGTTCAAATCTCTGTTTACTTTGCCGTGTCCAGAAGATCACGTCGGCGGAAGAGGTCAGAAAATTCCGCCCTGAGTTTAAAAAAACGAGGCTGTTCAACCAAAATTACATTTGACGCAAACTGAAAATGGAGAAGTTTCTTTTACAGTCAAATCCTCAAATATATGCTTTGTTTATGAATTTTACTGACCTCCCGTCTGCCTAACCAGTTCCTGGCAATGACTGAGCCACAGGGCAGCACGGTAGCATGGTGGTTAGCATAAATGCTTCACAGCTCCAGGGTCCCAGGTTCGATTCCCGGCTGGGTCACTGTCTGTGTGGAGTCTGCATGTCCTCCCCGTGTGTGCGTGGGTTTCCTCCGGGTGCTCCGGTTTCCTCCCACAGTCCAAAGATGTGCGGGTTAGGTGGATTGGCCATGCTAAATTGCCCGTAGTGTCCTAAAAAGTAAGGTTAAGGGGGGGTTGTTGGGTTACGGGTATAGGGTGGATACGTGGGTTTGAGTAGGGTGATCATGGCTCGGCACAACATCGAGGGCCGAAGGGCCTGTTCTGTGCTGTACTGTTCTATGTTCTATGTTCTAAATAGGGAAACAGTATGGCGCCATTTGATAAGGTTCCCCATGGTAGGCTGATGGAGAAAGTAAAGTCTCATGGGGTCCAGGGTGTACTAGCTAGATGGACAAAGAACTGGCTGGGCAACAGGAGTAGTAGTGGAAGGGAGTTTCTCAAAATGGAGAACTGTGACCAGTGGTGTTCCACAGAGATCTGTGCTGGGACCACTGTTGTTTGTGATGTACATAAATGATCTGGAGGAAGGTATAGGTGGTCTGATTAGCAAGTTTGCAGATGACACTAAGATTGGTGGAGTTGCAGATAGTGAAGGAGACGGTCAGAGAATACAGCAGAATATAGATAGATTGGAGAGTTGGATGGAGAAATGGCAGATGGAGTTCAATCCGGGCAAATGCGAGGTGATGTATTTTGTAAGATCCAATTCAAGAGCAAACTATACGGCAAATGAAAAAGCCCTGAGGGAAATTGATGTAGAGAGAGATCTGGCTGTTCAGGTCCATTGTACCCTGAAGGTGGCTGCGCAGGTCGATAGAGTGGCCAAGAAGGCAAACGGCATTCTTTCCTTCATCGGAAGGGGTATTGAGTACAAGAGTTGGCAGGTCATGTTACAGTTGTATCAGACTTTGGTTCGGCCACATTTGGAGTACTGCGTACAGTTCTGGTCGCCCCATTACCAAAAGGATGTGGATATGTGGATGCTTTGGAGAAGATGCAGAGGAGGTTCACCATGATGTTGCCTGGTATGGAGGGCGCTAGTTATGAAGAGAGGTTGAGTAGATTAGGATTATTTTCATTAGAAAGACGGAGGTTGAGGGGGGACCTCATTGAGGTCTACAAAATCATGAGAGGTATAGACAGGGTGGATAGCAAGAGTGCGGGACTAAATTACTAGGGGTAATGAGTTCAAGGTGAGAGGGGAAAAGTTTAAAGGAGATATACGTGGAAAGTTCTTTACGCAGAAAGTGGTGGGTGCCTGGAACGCATTGCCGGCAGAGGTGGTAGAGGCGGGCATGATAGCATCATTAAGATATATGAATGGGCAGGGAGCAGAGGGATAGAGATCCTTAGAAAATGGGCGACAGTTTTAGATAGAGGATCTGGATTGGCGTAGGCTTGGAGGGCCGAAGTGCCTGTTCCTGTGCTGTAACTTTTCTTTGTTCTTGTTCTTTGTCAGTTGAATTCTTAAACATGTGCAATTAAAGATTTCTGCCCCATGTAGAAACATTAAGCTACCCAAAGTAAAAATGTATATTTCATCACAGTCCCAGAGGACCAAAGGTTGCTCTCCCTTTGAGAGCTGATCTGAGGATCACCACACCTCAGACGAGGGACAAGGTTGAGAAAGCGGTGCCTTCACAAATAATCTCAGTCAATACTGGAATTGAACGTGCACTGCAGGCATCACTCCATGTCACCAAACAGCCGTCCAGCCAACTGAGTTAACCACCTAAAGTAGATAGAGGTGAAATATGGGTCATATTACAAATGTAATTTGTGGTGTTAACAGAGGTTAAAGTTCCAATGTCATATTTCGGTCTTGCTTTTGTTTAAAGGTACTAACACATGTACATGTTAATATATTCCACATTAATATTATTGTGCATTGGTACATAAAAACTATATTGACACTGGAAGCCCCCAAAAAATAAGAGCTACAGTTCTTTTTGCAATTTTGACAAACCTAGATGCAGATATTATCTCATTACTTCATGACTGAACAGTTTTATAAAGTATTTGACTAAAAGGTCATGAACTCTATTATAGGCTCTGAGAAAGAGCATTTTCCACTCAGCTGTATTCTGGGAAGAGCCAAGGTTTAATTTTCGGTGGATGCTGAGTTAAGGAACCTTAGTTGACACAGCAGTGGGAGATAGTCACTGTCCTTGGCCAAGAAGAAGACAGATGTAGCTTTTTGATTTGTACTTCATTGATTGCATGGTATTTATAGCGGTTTTCAGATAGGGATAGAACCAAACCGGTGCGATAGGCTTGTACGGGATGAGCAATCCTGAGGTGGAGAGTTTAAACCCCAGTGTTGCAGATTGTGAGCTGACAGTAAGAAGAATGACCGTGAGAACTTGCAGAGTTGTCATGGAAACCTAACTGGGTCACTGATGTCCTTCAGGGAAGGGAACTTGACACTTTTATCTGATCCTGTAACAATACCCTCCTAATGTCTTCAGGACAACTATGGACAGGTAATGGTTAGTGTTGCCCCCCCAAAAAAGTTTACAAACCACACAAATTAAATTAGAGACATTTTGAGGAAAGTTACACAGGCATCGATCGGTCAAGAGGCTGGAAACAATTGTAAAATTCCATGCACAAATTCAGGAACCTAAAAGTCATTTATTGGATTGGAAGGATACCAGAGTTTATATAGTTTGTACAAAATAATATAGTGATTTTCTGCACCAGCCATTGCGGAGCCCTACAGGGGCCAGCGCGGAAGGAAGGAGTGCCCCCACGGCACAGGCCCGTCCACTGATCGGTGGCCCCGATCACAGGCCAGGCCACCGAGGGGGCCCCCTGGGGCCGGATCCCCCCGCGCCCCCCCCGAGGACCGCACCAGCGGGCCTACCAGCCAGATCCTGCCGTGTGGGGCCATGTCCAATCCACGGCAACAGGACAGGCCAGAAATCGACGGCCACTCGGCCCATCGGGGCCTGGAGAATTGCCGGGGGATCCGCTGCCAACGACCCCGACCGCCATGGTGTGATCCCTGCCCCTGCCCGAAAACCGGCACTGGAGAATACGGCATCTGGCGTCAGAGTGGCGAGCGGGATTCGCGCCACACCCTCATGGATTCTCCTACCCGGCGGGGGGTCGGAGAATCCCACCCGTGCAGTTTAGTTGGATCGGCCATGCTAAGTTGCCCTTTAGAGTCCAATAAATGGCTGTTTCTCAAAGTGGGGTCCACTCTCAACATATGTAGCCAAGTCTGTGAGTTACTTGAACTCAAAGTATCCCTTCTGATTTAGTCAAAGTCTGTGACTAGATTAGAACTTCAATAGATCCACAATACAATGACTCGGTATGTTTAGTGTGAAGATGCATATGAAACAATTATATGTGTCATTGGGCTCAAGTTTGTGTGTTATTTCTGTTGTTGGAAATATTTTGCCAGAGCATGCATGCTTCGGAAAGGGAAAATCACATCAGTTTTCTGATAAGGTTAACCATTTTTGCTCGCAAACTAAATGTGCAGAATAGACACTTAAGCAGTTTGAACATGATATTTCAAGGAATGAATTGGGTTTCTGAGTGCAGATCATGAATTCCAACATAGGCTATTGACTTTTTTTTCTTCAAAACAAAATGTGTTGGCTTGCTTTAGAGAATAAATGTGATTTGAACAAAGCGTTAAATCTAGGGCAGTCAATGACGCAAATTAGAAAGCAGAAAATTGTGGAAGCAAATCAGAAGTCACAGTTATGAAGCATGGCAAGCCAAAAAAAAGGATATATAGCCCTATAGCAAGGAATGTTGGGCGGAATTCTCCGAACCCCCGCCGGGTCGAAGAATCGCCGTCGGGCTGCACGAATTGCGCCATGCTGCCCCAACGCCGGGACGCGATTCTCCGCAGAGGTACCATCGGCACCATTGGGCGTGGTCGGCGCAGCGCCGGTCAGGGTATGCGCCGACTCTCTGGCCCGGGCCTGCATGGGCCGGCGCGCTGATTCGCCGGCCCGAATGGGCCAAGTGGCCATCATCAAAAAGCCGAGTCCCGCTGGCGCTGTGTTCAGGCCGGGATCGGCAGCTGGAGCGGTGGGGGCCGCTCCGGGGCCATGCTAGCCCCCTGTGGGCCGGAGGATGGGGTCCTGGAGTGGGCGCCGACGCCGGAATAAAACACTCCCGTTTTTACACTGCCGTCGGCACTTAGCCGCCTGATGGGAGAATCCCGCCCTCTATTTCTCTCGTACACATTCAACTGAGCATGAGTATCAAATAAAAAATAAATTATTGTGCATCTTGTGGAAAAAACAGTTTTTCCACACTTTCTTGACAAGAACAGAGACATCTGTAAGCAGAGAAGCAGAATAGCCTGCTATTCGTGATCATGATCATTAATCGTGATCTATGCAGCTTTAAGGAAATGGAATGGATTATTTTCTTAAAGCTGAGAGAAGAAATGCATCAATACAGCTGTTTCTGCATAGTCCTGATATCTGTATCACTACTTGCTAAATTCAAAGCAATCAAAAGAGTCGTAATTGGTGACAAAACTTTTGGGACTCTTGTATGTATATGAAGCAGAGGAGTTTGGCTTTGTCGAAGTACAAAAGGAATTCCCACTAGTCTGTAAAAGCGTCAAGAAATTGAAAAGGAGCAAATGCAAAATTAAATGGACAAATCCAGGCGGCATGATGGCAAAATGGTTAGCACTGCTGCCTCATAGCGCTAAGGACCCGGGTTCGATACCGGGCCCGGGTCACTGTCCGTGTGGAGTTTGCACATTCTCCCCGTGTCTGCGTAGGTCTCACCCCCACAACCCAAAGAAGTGCAGGGTAGGTTAATTGCCACACTAAATTGCACCTTAATTGGAAACAAAATGTAAAAATTTAAAAATGGACAAGTCCACAGAGCTTGTCGGAGAATGCCGTGGGAAATCTATTATTAAGCAAATAAATTTGAGATGATAGATTATACAATGGAAATTGACAACCTAGGTTGCCAAAAGTCTCCTCGAACCAATAATAAAGACGTAAAACATAGTAATACTCATCATGTCTGATTTTCTGTGGATAAATGTTGCTGCAAATAAATGAAAGTGTTCGACAACCCGCCGGAGTGAGTTAACGTCAGAAAACCAGATTGAAATCTTTCCAGAGAACTGGGCTTCTTGTTTATTTTTGTAAAGTGTGAGTTCAGTGAGAATTATTTTTTGGGATATTACAACGTGCAAAGGAAGTGGAAACGATACAGCAGACAGCAAACACTGGAAAGCATCGCTGAAATGGAAAATGTAATAATTTTTTTTTTTTTCTTTTATAAATTTAGATTAGCCAATTATTTTTTCCAATTAAGGGGCAATTTAGCGTGGCCAATCCACCTACTCTGCACATTTTTGGGTTGTGGGGGCGAAACCCACGCAGACACGGGGAGAACGTGCAAACTCCACACGGACAGTGACCCAGAGCCGGGATCGAACCTGGGACCTCAGCGCCGTGAGGCGGTTGTGCTAACCACTAGGCCACCGTGCTGCCCGGAAAATGTAATAATGATGTTTATGTGCAACTTACTTCATTTGCAGCTTGGCAACAGACACTGAAAGCGAAAGGTGAAGAATCCCAGCAGGAAGTCAAACATGACAAATGTTACTCTTATGTTTATTGTGGAAGGGAAGTTAATGAGTTACCAATTTAGAAGCATGCTGGGAATATGACTATATTTTAACACTGCTTTTGAGTGAAAATAAGCAGGTCAAGTAATGTAAACTAAATACTGCTTAGTATTTAAACTCAGCCTTATTATGATAATAAGTTGTTCTTCCGAAGGACAACAAAATGTGTACTCGAATTGTTTTTAAACCAAGAGCAAAACATTCATATTTCCTCTTGCATATGTTCCCAAGCTTTATCTCTTCAAGTAACCCCATCTAGCCTTTTGGATACTAAGGGGCAATTTAGCATGACCAATCCACATAACCTGCACACCTTTGGACTGTGGGAGGAATCTGGAGCACCCGGAGGAAACCCACACAGACACAGGGAAATCGTGCAAACTCCACACAGACAGTCATCCGAGGCCGGAATTGAACTCGGGTGTCTGGTGCTTTGAGGCAGCAGTGCTAACCATTTTGCGAATGCGGTGTGCTACTGTTATATACATGAGATTGGACACAGATTGTTTCACTGTGTGTCGTGCCCATTTAAATATTGACGGTGCTGAGAAATGTCAATCCTTTGGGTAAAATATCATTTGTGTTTCTATCTCACACTATACATATAATGGTTTTTGACTGTATAATTCAGAGTGCAGTGCACTAGCTTTTGAGCTGGAACACTCTCCACAAATATATTTGTGTCAATAAATTTCCTTAAATCGAACCTCAAGGAATTTGTCTTTATTATGATTTCCACAACATTTATCTTGACACTGAAAACGTTGCAAAACGCTGAGTACATGCAAGGTCAGTTGAAATCGAGAAAGAGAAAATAAAATGTGCATTTAAATAACTCCTTTCACCATCAGCGGATGACCCAAATCGCTTTGTAGTCAATTCAGTGCTTTTGAAGTCATTGTTGTAACGACAGAAATACCGCAGTTAATTTGCATACAGAAAACCCCCAGGGATTTCTCTTGTGATGCGACTTGGAGGATAAATATTTGTCTGGACACTGGGGATAACTCCCATGCATTTCTTCAAAATACTGCTATGGGATCTTTGACATCCACTTGAGAGAACAAACGTTGATTGAATATCTCCTCCAAAAGATGGCCCCTCTGACGGTGCAGAACTCCGACAGTGCTGCACTGAAATTTTAGCCCAGATTGACGTGCTCAAGTCCATGAGTGGGATTTAAACCCACGTATTTCTGACTCCGAGGCAAACAGTGTTATTCTCGATTGAATAGTATTGCAATCCCAGACCAGATCCCAACAGTGGCAAGGATAATGGACCAAAACCCCAATATTTTAGTTTATTTGGAAGACTGTGGAGAAGGAATGATTGCAGGAAGAAATAGGGATTTGGTATTTTTGGTACAATATTAAACTCATTAATTTCACACCCATAAAGAACAGCTTACAATTACCCCTTAAACACTACTACCCAATGTACCATTAAACAACAAGAAAAAAACATGCAGCTCTCGATCTATCTTAAAATCAGCATGGCATAGAGTAATACTTGATTTCCAAAACAGATTTGGTTCATGTTTGAACCCCTTCAGTCTCTGGCTGAATAACTTCAAAAGGCTGGTTACCTGGCATGTTTCAGCTTCTTCCATGTCCTCAGACAAGACTGTTCTGCTTTAAATAGTATTACTCTTGTGCTAACTATCCTAATGTGAGAGAATTGTGGACTCTGTGTCAGACAGATCAGACTTTAACTCCTCTCTCCAGAGATTTCTCCACAAACGGCCTCTCTGCATTCCTTGGTTCCACCCAGCAGTGTCATCTCGCCAATCTGAAAAACAAATTAACTCTGCAGACTGAAAGTACCTCAACTCACCAGGAACTTTCTTCAGTCAAACCACAGTGCATCATCCCAGACTGAAAACCAGTTTCCTTTGGTCAATTTCACCTTCTGACTCCTTGAAGCCACCATGCCTTTACAAAACTAAATCCTTTGTTAAAAATGTGACCAGTGCAGTCAAACACACAATAACCCTAGGAATGTAACACTTAAGTTGTCCCAACATTTAGAATCCAATATTCCTAAAGTCCCCCATTTGTCACAATAGGCTGGGCGAAGAACTATTTTGCCAGTTATATGATGCTGCCTTGCAGTCTGACTATATGAGAAGAAACTATGGCATGCTTCATTATTCTCTCGTTGGATAAGTGGAAGGGTAGGGCTTCCACCTATCAATAGATATCATTGTAAACATGCTGCATTTACAGCTGTTTCTCTCTCTGTGAGTGGAGAAGCTTAATTCCATATGCAGGGTGATTTTAACAGTTTTCCCACAGATGAATGATTTACTACCAATGGCAGAAAGGGGGAAGCCATGTTTCAGCTGCTAAAAAGACTCAAAGGAGTTGAAATTAAGGAAGACTGAAAATATACCATTTAACATGACACTAATTCTTATATCTTGAGTTTTGTCATCGGGGATAAGAGGCTACAAGTAGATGGTGAAAAATGATTTGTGGTCGGGCTCAAGTTTGTGTGTTATTTCTCTGGTTGTAAATATTTGCATGAGTGTGAATGCTTAGTAAAGGGGAAAAATTTCAGTCTGGGAGAAGGTTCACTATTCTTGACATTTACTGCTTGCAATCAAAATGCATGGGGAGAGACAGTTGTGCAGTTTTGAGCATGATATTTCAAGAACGAAAATGAGTTTGAGTGTAGACCTTGGCCGGGATTCTCTGAAATCCCAGGCAAGTGTTGACGCTGGCATCAACGGGCCTTCAAGCCCAGGCATTCACCCCTTCCTAGGGGGCTGGAACACCACCGGAGTGCTGTGCGCTGCTCCGGCGCCGAAAGCTGGCGCACCATGGCTGGCGCGGGGGGAGGCGCTTTCAACGGCCCCTGACCGGTGCCGGGGTGACCACACCGCCGTGATTGGGGCTGATTCTCCGGTCGCCGGAGAATTGGCGGCCCGGCATCAGAGCGGCGTGTCGGGGTTCGTGTGACCCCCCCGGCCATTCTCCGACCCGGCACGGGATAGGAAAATCCCGGCCCATGAGTTCCAAATATAGGCTATTGATAGCATTTTAAAAAATATGTGTTGACTTGTTTCAAGAAATAGATGTGATTTGAACAGTGTTAAATCTAGGGCAGGCAATTACACAACCAGAAAAGAAGAGAAGATGGGGAACGTCTGAGGATCGTGGGATTATATTCATTGGAGTTTAGGAGGTTGAGGGGGGATCTAATAGAAACGTACAAGATAATGAATGGCTTGGATAGGATGGACGTAGGGAAGTTGTTTCCATTAGCAGGGGAGACTAGGACGCAGGGGCACAGCCTTAGAATAAAAGGGAGTCACTTTAGAACAGAGATGAGGAGAAATTTCTTCAGCCAGAGAGTGGTAGGTCTGTGGAATTCATTGCCACAGAGGGCGGTGGAGGCCGGGACATTGAGTGTCTTTAAGACAGAAATTGATAAATTCTTGATTTCTCGAGGAATTAAGGGCTCTGGGGAGAGAGCGGGTAAATGGAGTTGAAATCAACCATGATTGAATGGTGGAGTGGACTCGATGGGCCGAATGGCCTTACTTCCACTCCTATGTTTTATGGTCTTATGGTCTAAGCAAATCAAAAGTCACAAAATCACAAAGGCAATCCGCAGAATCTAGGTTGAAAGAAATTAATCAAAAACTGCCATGTCACTCCTCACAGCAACTTGGAGGAAGCACCTGCCACAACTTTATTCGGACCACTTTACAACTTAGAGGCTTAGCAAAGCAAAGTTATCTCTTCAAAGAAGATGACAGTCAAAAAAATAAAGGGAAAGAAAATACGGCAGGTACTGGAAATCTGAAACAAAAAGAGAAAATGCTGGAATTACTGTCTGTGTGGAGTTTGCACAAGTTCCCTGTGTCTGTGTGGGTTTAGTGGAGAGTGAAACAGGGTTAATTTACCATAGGAAAGGCACAAACCAAGGAACAAAGTATATTTCTTGTAAAAAAAAATTAGGAAGTCTCTTCTGAGCCACCCCAACTCCAACGTACATTAAAGTGTCTGACTGTGACACTGGAAGGATGATCAGTGAGTTCCCTGCAATTCTGCCCCATTGTGTTAAAGGTAGGGTTGATAAGATCGCTATTCCGAAGTTGATGGGTATGAGGTTTAGACTGGTGAGAATGCAAAGTCTCAGCAAGTGAAAGATGGCTGCTGAAATAAAGACACAGACACGGTATCATGCTACATGGAATCATCTTTCCTCAGAATTGTTTGAATCTGACTCAAGACACAACAGTTAGAATCATAGAATCCCTACAGTGCAGAAGGAGGCCATTCGGCCCATCGTGTCTGCACCGACCCTCTGAAAGATCCCTACGTAGGGTCTGGCCCCACCCTATCCCCGTAACCTAGTAACCCCATCTAGCCTTTTGGATACAAAGGGGCAATTTAGCATGAAACCCACACAGACACAGGGAAATCATGCAAACTCCACACAGACAGTCATTGAATTGAACTCGGGTGTCTGGTGCTTTGAGGCAGCAGTGCTAACCATTTTGCGAATGCAGTGTGCTACTGTTATATACATGAGATTGGACACAGATTGTTTCACTGTGTGTCGTGCCTATTTAAATATTGACGGTGCTGAGAAATGTCAATCCTTTGGGTAAAATATAAATTGTGTTACTTATTTTGACAAGGATTTGTTTTGGTGTTTGCTTCTGCGGAGATTGCTATGCTATGTTGAGGAAACTGGCCACTAAACCACAGACAATCTGGAAATTATCAAACTCCGGGATTTGCAATGAGTACTTGCAATGAGTACTAATTTGCCAGTAGCCATTCCTGGTTTAACATTCTTTTAACCATCAAAGCATGTTTGCGCCAAATCTCTTATGCAATCAAGACATGCATGGCGTATTTAATTAACATGAAATAGCCTTTTGAGCTCATTTTAAACTAAACACAGAAAAATTGCATCATAAGTTTCTGGTAAGACTGATGGTAAGCATGAAAGGAAGAAGAAATTGATGAGTATTTTTAAAGCAATTTTCCCAAGGAGAAAAGAAAATAGGTTGCAATGAATGAGTGCACAATGTGCACAAAGAATTGGGAGAGATCGCGAGCACTAAACTAGGAAATAGTTATCTATTAGTAAAGGAGGCAGACAGGAAGGTATATTTGAGACCAGAACCAGGTCATAGAGTCATAGAGGTCTGCAGGACAGAAAAGGCCCTTTAGCCCATCGCATCTGCACCCGTCAAAAACAACCACTTAACTCTTCTAATCCCATTTTCCGGCATATAGTCTTGTATGCCTTGGCATTGCAAGTGCACATATAAATACTTCTTAAATGTTATGAGGGTCTCTGTGTCCACCATTCTTTCAGGCAGGAATTCGCAGACTCCCACCACCCTCTGCTTGAAAAAGTTTTACTTCACATCCCCTCAGAACCTCCTGCCCTTTACCTTAGATCTATGCTCTCTGGTCATTGATCTCTCCATCAAGTGGAAAAGTTGATTACTGTCTACTGTATCGATGCCCCTCATAATTTTATACATCTCAATCATGTCCCCCCCCCTCAGTCTCCTCTGCTCCAACGTTAACAACCCCAGTCCACCCAATTACTCTTCACAACCTAAACTCTCAGGCCAAGGCAACATCCTTGTGGAGGAGGTAAATCTCCTCCACACTGTAGCCACCTGGGTTGGCCACTTTCTCACACAAAATGGAAGAACACAAAGATTGCAGCGTAAAATGGACATTGGCAAAGAAACCAGCAGTCTGCAGAATCCCCTGTATTCTAGCTGCCACAGAAACCCGACAGAATTGTAACTAACAAGCTGCGCATATTAATGAAGCGATTTACGGTGATTCCCAGGCACAATGGACACAACAGTTAAACATTCTATGGAAGGCCAGACATTCCGGCGCCAGTAGAGTCTAAGACAAAGGGCACCAATAAGGTGTAAGGAATCGGCCGGTGATCGAGGGACAGCCCCGTTATTGGGGAAATTCAAATCAATCGATTGGGAAGAGACCCAATCAATTGCAGGTTTATAGAGGGTCCGCCCTGAAGGATACAAAGCCCCTGGGACCTATAAAAGTCAGGTCCCAGGACTGATTCGTTCTCTTAGCCGGCCCTCCCAGCAGAACATCTTAGCAACTCTCGAAGAACCTTGAGAAGGAGAGGCCTGGTCAGCAGCCGCCATCAAGTAAGTGTCATACAACGCACGTTACGAGAGTAGACACTCCTGACCCCTTTAGCCCACACCGACTGGAAGCCTGCGGATCCAGGACAAAGCAAGAGGCCGTTGTTCCCTGATCCGGCAGTTCCCTTATTCCAGATAAGTATTGGCCTGTTAGTGGTAGGATTAGCATAGTCTTGTAGTTTTATATGCACAATTAGTAGATAACTGTATCATAATAAATGTGTCTTGTTTGAACTTACTAACTGGTGTATTGAGTTATTGGTCTGAACTTGAACTTAAAAATTGTGGCGGTATCTTAACGATACCTGGCGACTCTAGAGCTAAGGAATGAAACAGAGCCAAATTGAGTGTAAAGCACACTCAACCAGAACGAGCAACAGCACCCTTTCCAGTGTTATCACATCCCTCCTATAATGTGGATTCTAGACCTGCACACAATACTCTAGCTGTGGCCTCACCAATGTTTTGTACAGTTCGGATCTTCTCAAATCCCAAAATCAAAGGGCTAAATGGCCAACTCATGCTCCTATGTCCTTTTTTCCTATTAGGTGGGGGTCAGAGTAAGTTGCAATACAATAACTTCTCTTGGGTTTACAGTGTGCGTATGTGAATGTACAGTGTATGTTAAATAAGATTGGCAAACTGCAGATGCAGGAAATGACATGGGAATATGATGTCAGAGTCATAGAATTTACAGTGCAGAAGGAGGCCATTCAGTCCATCAAGTCTGCACCGGCCCTCACAAAGAGCACCCTACTGAAGCCCACGTATCTACCCGATCCCTGTAACCCAATAACCCCCACTTAACATTTTTTTTTGGACACTAAGGACAACTTAGCATGGCGAATCCACCTAACCAGCACATCTTTGGACTGTGGTAGGAAACCAGAGCACCCGGAGGAAACCCACACAGACACGGGGAGAACGTGCAAACTCTGCACAGACAGTGACCCAGCCGGGAATCGAACCTGGGACCCTGGAGCTGTGAAGCAACTGTGCTAACCACTATGCTACCATGCTGTGATAATAATGGAGACCTGGTTAGCAAAAATATATGGCCGGTTACTAAATATTCCTGGATACAAAGAGTTTTGGAAATAAAAGGAAAGAAAATGAAGGAAAAATGGTGGTAGCATTGATTAATGATAAAATTGCAGTGATGAATGTAGCGGATGTTCTCGAGGGGTCAAAGATAGAAACCTTTTGACAAGAAACACAGAAAATCTCCGGGGATGATCTATGGCACGTATGTCGCCCTGTGAGCATCTGGGCATCAGGGCGTGCCCTATATTAACAGAAAGGGGTTCCACTTCCCTGAATGTTCAGACCATGTGCGACCATCACCTCTGGATCATGCAGTTGTACACCCACTACTCTGGGAGTGTGCACGACAGCTACATTCTGGATCACTCGGAGATCCCGGTGTCTTCAAGAACAACCCCAGAATGGAGGGTTGGCTTGTGGGGAACAAAGAGTCACTTGCTGATGATGCCAGTGCGAAGGCCTGAGACGAAAGCGGAGACCCACGCTGCCACTCGATGAGTGGTGAATTGGGCTGCTGAAAATGCGGTTCTGATGCCTTGACCCCTCTCGTGGTTTTGCAATATACCCGCCCCTCAGAAGGTCTCCTCTTTTGCTATAGTCTGCGGTGCCCACAATCTGGCATAGCAGCGGGGTGACAAGCTGCAGCAGGAGGTGGAGGAGGAGCAGGAAGAGGCAGAGGGACGTGCGGCCTTGTCTGAGGAGGAAGATGAGGAGGTCCAGGAGGGGCTGCAAGATTAGCCCGAGGAGGACAGGTGTCCAACCTATCAGGAGGACCAGGGAGGCCCTCGTCTGCCCAGATTCTCCTCGAACAAGACTGTGTTCATCAGCTCAACTTGCCCCCCAATTGCTGAATACTCCATTATCAACATCCTGTGGGGTTACCATGAACCAGAAACTGACTGGGCCGTCATATAAATATTACAGCTGAATTCTATGGCCTCCGTATAGAGAGGGTGGGGCTGGAAAATGAGGCAATCAATTCAAAGACCCATTGACTGCAACGGGAGCACAAATTCATACAACACCCTCCCTCACAGAACTATGATAGAATTTTTAATCAGGATAGAAGGTGTGTCGTTGATTCTGAGACTAGCATCTTGCATCTTAATAAAGGAAACTACAATGGTATGAGGCGTGAGTTGGCTATGATGGATTGGGAAACATTCCTTCATGGGATGGCAGTGGATAGGCAATGGCAAACATTCAAATGGTGAATGGATAAACTGCAACAATCATTCTTTCCTGCCTGGCACAAAAGTAAAACTGGAGAGGTGTCCAAACCATAGCTTACAAGGGAAATTAATGACAGCATTAGATCCGAGGAAGAGGTATACAAATTGGCCAGGAAAAACAAAAGACCTGAGAATTGGGAGCAGTTTAGAATTCAGCAAAGGAGGGCCAAGTGATTGATTAAGAAGGTGTTCAGGTTAGGTGAATTGGCCACGCTAAATTGGCCCTTAATTGGAAAAAATAATTGGGTACTCTAAAATTTAAAAAAAAATTTTAAATTTTAAAAATAAATAAAACGAAGGGGAAAATAGAGTACAAGAGTAACCTTGCGGGGAACATAAAAACTGACTGTAAATGTTTCTATAGGTATGTGAAGAGAAAAAGATTGGTGAAGGCAAATGTAGGTCCCTCACAGTCAGAAACAGGGAATTTATAATGGAGAATAAAGAAATGAGTGACCAGCTAAATACATACTTTTGTTCTGTCTTCACAAAGGAGGACACAAATAACGTCCCAGAAATGCTGGGGAACACAGGGTTTAGTGAGAGGGAGGAACTGAAAGAAATCAATGTTAGTAGGGAAATGGTGTAGGGCAAATTGATGGGATTGAAGGACAATAAATCCAGGGCCTAATAATCTACACCCCAGAGTACTTAAGGAAGTAGCCCTAGAAATAATGGATGCATTCGTAGTCATCTTCCAAGATTCTATATACTCTGGAACAGTTCCTACTGATTGGAAGGTAGCTAATGCAACCACACTATTTAAAAAGGGAGGTTAAGAGAAAGCAGAATTATAGACCAGTCAGCCTAACGTCTAAAATTCTAGAGTCCATTCTCAAAGAATTTATAGCAGAGCACTTAGAAAACAGTGGTAGAATTAGACAGTTAGCATAGATTTACGAAAGGAAAATCATGCTTGCCAAATCAAGTGGAATTCTTTGAAGATGTAACTGATAGAGTTGATGAGGGAGAGCCAGTGGATGTGCTTTATTTTGACTTTCAGAAGGCTTTCAACAAAATCTCACATAAGAGATTAGCATGTAAACTTGAAGCGCATGTGGGTAGTGTATTTGAGATAGATGAAAAACTGGTTGGCAGACAGGAAACAAAGAGTAGGAATAAATGAGTCTTTTCCCAAATAGTAGGCAGTGATTAGTGGAGTACCGCAGGGATCACTGCCAGGACCCAAGCTAGTCACAATATATATTAATGATTTTGATGAGGGAACTAGATGTAATATTTCTAAATTTGCAGGTGATACAAAGCTGGTGGGAGGGTGAGCTGTGAGGAGGATGCAGAGATGCTTCAGTGTGATTTGGACAAGTTGAATGAGTGGGCAAATGCATGGCAAATGCAGCATAATGTGGATAAAGGAGAGGTTATCCACTTTTGTAGTTACAACAGGTAGGCAGACTATTATCTGAATGCTATAAATTAAGAGAGGAGAATGTGCAATAAGACTTGGGTATCCTCGTACACTCTGAAGGTAAGCATGCAGTTCCAGCAGGCATTGATGAAGGCAAATGGTATGTTGGCCTTTGTAGCAAGAGGATTTGAGTACAGGAGCAGGGGTGGCTTGCTGTAATTATAGAGGGACATGGTGAGGCCACATCTGGAATATCATGTGCAATTTTGGTCTCCTTATCTGAGGATGGATGTCCTTGCTACAGAGAAAGTGCAGAGAAGGTTAAGCAAAGTGATTCTTGAAATGGCATGACTGACATATGAGGAGAGATTGAGTTGGTTAGGATTATATTTGTTGGAGTTCAGAAGAATAAGGGGGGAAATATTATAGAAACTATGAAATTCTAACAGGACTGGACAGGGTAGATGCAGGAAGTATGTTCCCGATGGAATTCGATGGAATTCGCTACCACATGAAGCTGCTGGGGCCAAAACATTGTATGTTTTCAAGACGGAGTTAGATATAGCTCTTACGGCTAAAGGGATCAAAGGATATGGGGAGGGGAGAAGCCGGAACTGGCTACGGAGTTCGATGATCAACTATGATTATTTCAAATGGTGGAGAAGACTGGAAGAGCTGATTGACCTACTCTATGTTTCTGTGTTTCTCTGTCGGTGTACCTACACCATGGGGATTGCAACGATTCAAAAAGGCAGTTCACTAATATTAGGGATAGACAATGAATGCTGGCCCAACCAGTGATTGCCACTTCCCATAAATGAATTTTAAAACTAGAAGCAGAACTCCAGACAGGACACATCCTGCTCCTTGATCCCTGTCTCTGCTGGAAGATTTCCGACCATCACCTGCAGAACCGACTTAGTCTCCACGTACCTATTTGTAGTTGTGTCATCAGTACCAACTGTACAGTGAACTCTACAACTCCAGCCCTCAGCCAGCTGAACTCAAACTCCTACATGAAAGATTCCTCATTGTACTCTGACTCTGGAAATCATGTGAACGATTATTCATTTCTGTGGTTCTTGTACTGCTACTTTCCGCAGTTGTAAAATACCTTCTATCCACCCCTTTACTGTGTGTGTGTGTGTGTGTGTGTGTGTGTGTGTGTGTTTTGGAGTGGGATGACTCCTCCCCCGGGTTTTGAATGTGAAATAAACTAACCTTCTGAGTTAATCATAACATGAGTTTGCTGCGTGTTGTGGATCACACAAACCAGGTGTTTTGGGAAAAAAAAGCCACTGCATACTTTTAAAATAATTTGAAACACCTTCTGCTTATGGACAGGTGGTGAGAGGGAATGAGTAGCTTGTCTGCCTCTCCTGTCTGACACCCATTCCGAACAGAACACGTTCTAGATTGGAAGCCAATTATACAAAGTCTGTGAATAATATGGGACTGGATTCTCCGTTTCTGAGACTAGGGTTGACGCCAACGCAGAAATTGTGGACTTCCATGACAGAAAAATCAGTGCCACACCTGGGACGATTCTGCTACTGTTGAGGGGCTAGCCGTGTGGAACACAATCGATTCCATTGAAAAACGGTGCGGGATTCAGCAGCTCCGTGATTGACACTCAGGAGGCTGACAAGCTGCAGCCGCATATACACACTTCACTGCCCATACACACTCATCCCAGGGAATAAGATGGCAATGGTTGCGTTGGAGTATGCCCATACAGCTGATGGGCTGTCTGGGGCCAGAGGGCACCCAGGTGGGTGCCCTGGGTGGACACCTATACAGCCCGTGGCACCATGTTCAAAGTGGGCTATTAGTGTTGTGGGCAGCTGCATGGCAGCCTTGTAGGCTGCGGCAATGGTGCGCCATGCCTGTCCACCCCGACGCCACAGCCCACCTCCTGGCCACCCCCCACTACTCCCCCCCCCCCCCCCCCCTCTCTGCCCTGGCAGAAGCCCTGGCCAGCGGCACAACTGTCAGAAAACTATGGCATTGTTGAATACCTTCTGTACCCCCTTTCTTTCCCTCAGCAGCAGCCACGCCGGTTTCACACTCTTTAAAAACTGAACCATGCCATCAGGAACTCGGCCCATCGAAGGCAGAGAGTCACGGAGGCCCTGAAGAATGCCGAATCAGACCAGCTAATGATATGCAAATTGTGTTTACCCGTATGTGCGGAGTGAGACGCATTGATGCCATTTTCGACGTGACGGAGAATCGTGATTTGGCGTCAAATCGACACCTGCCATGGTTTTGGCGTCAGATGCTATTCTCCACCCAATCGCATTTCCCAATTTTGGCTTTGGCGAACAAAGAGTCCTGCCCAGTTACTTTCGGCCCTATTTTTGCCACCTACCACAAAATCTGGGCCCACCTTAAAATGCTTTGCAATAATTTAGCTGCACTTCATTCTGCCACTTAAATGTACTGAAAAGCTTGAGAGTCTGGAGAGCTGCTTTGCAGTGCATACACATCATTGTTTTCAGTCGATACTCAATAATTAATCACAAGGCTTCTAATGGTTTATAGGTTGCCTGGAGCAAAATAATCTTGATTTTGTGCATGTAGAAATGAACAGGGATCAGGAAGGAAAGATTGAATATAAGTTTATTCCATCTGTTTTACACAAAATGCGTAAATGGATCTGAGCTGGTCTCCAGGGAAAGTTGGACGAGAGAACAATTTCAGCGCAGTATTATGTTGCAGCGTTTTATCGGCTTTTATTTTATAACCATATTAAGTCCTGTGACAAACGGCATTTAAGTTTTCATAAGAACTTTGCTAAATTTCGGAACCAGCAGTTTGTATTAGCAGCATTGTTTTCTGTTTCATATTTGCTTATTGGTATTTGAGCATCGAAAGGTTACGGGCTGGATTCTCCGTCGGCCGGATCCTCCGTTTCGCTGGCAGCGCACTCACGCCCGCAGATTTCCCGACACCGCAGACGTGCCCAAAATGAGAAACCCCATTGGCTGGCTGGCAGGACGGAGGATCCCGCTGTCGGCGGAGGCTTGCCGCACCAGAAAACAGGTGCAGCGGGATGTAGAATCCTGCCATATATCTTTCAGGTATGTGGTGGAACATTTCAAATGATGTGTGGAACATAAGTTAGGTTTATACAGGTTGAAAATCCCTGACCGGAATGCTTGGGGCCGAGTGTGTATCAGATTTTGGAATTTTTACTGCGCATGTGTGATGCGCGTTGGGAACTGCGCATGTGCAGAGCGTTGGGAACTGCGCATTTGCGTAAAATTGCGGACTGCGCATGTGCGACACGCGTTGGGAACTACGCATCGCCCGGGAGCCTGGTGATGTCACGTCAGCGCTCGAAACAAAGCGCGGATTTTGGAATGTTTTGGTTTATGGCATTTTTGATAAGGGATGCTCAACCTATAATATTCTAACCTTGCTTCGAGTGATGAGTTGAAGTAAATAATAAAACTCGGTAAAATTCAGGAAATTTGGCTCTTTTTATTGGAAGGCATGAAATAAAAGAATGTGCCTGAACAATTTATGTATACTCTAGGAAACACAACAATCTAGCCCTGGTCAACAGAATGTCGGACTGAAGACAACTGCATCATTTGACACAGGCAGGAAAAGTGTCACTAAAAATAGGTTCTGATAGGTGCTGGTACGTAAAGCAAGATGGCATTCAAAGGTTACAAGAGAGAATTATACGGAACTTGATTGTTTCGGGAAGGAGAAGTTACTAGTTATAATCATTTCCAATGAACAATCAGCTTCATGTTTATTTTGTAACACAATTGCCTGGATGATTATATGCAAGCATGTTTCAGGAAATTTTTGTTTAGTCTAGTGTTCCAGCTTCATCGTGTGTTAATCCCTGCTGGATTAGGGGCGACGAATCTGCTTCAACATGGAAAAGGACAATCAGAGGAAATTAACATTTTACTTCAGTATATTAAAAAAACACAACATTTTTTGAGTGCCCAGGTCTGTCAGTCAGGCAATAGACGGACCTAACAGTACATCTGTTTGAATAACATGCCAGAGAGTTTGGCTGTGACAATGCTGCCAAAGTTAGGCCCTTTGAAAGTTCTCTTTGGGTTGTCAACTTTTGAAATGAGGAAGCAGCTGGAGTTTTTGGGCAGTCATTGACAGATTTGAAGACATGAGTTTTTTGTTTGTATTTTGACAAAGTTTGCAGAAGTTGGAAGAAAACTGGAAATCCAGTACAATGCATCGCTATCTCAACTTCCAGGATCTGATGCTACACCCAGCAAATTGGTTATGATACTGATCAAATATGGGTTCAACCCTTTTAAAAGATGCATTACCAAAAAAAAATCTTCAAGAAAAATCAAAAATTTCTTATTGTTCCAGAAACAATGAGTTAGAAAATGTTCAGTTCAGTGGATATTTTTAGTTTGACTTGATTAATTGTATCATTACAAGTGCCTGGAAATTAGGGTTAAGGATGAGATTTCTAAATTCTTGGAAGAGCAGGGTCGGATTAGAACAAGTCAACATGGATTTAGTAAGGGGAGGTCGTGCCTGACGAACCTGTTAGAATTCTTTGAGGAGGTGACAAGTAGGTTAGACCAGGGAAACCCAGTGGATGTGGTCTATCTGGATTTCCAAAAGGCCTTTGATAAGGTGCCACACAGGAGGCTGCTGAGTAAGGTGAGGGCCCATGGTGTTCGAGGTGAGCTACTGGCATGGGTTGAGGATTGGCTGTCTGACAGAAGGCAGAGAGTTGGGATAAAAGGTTCTTTTTCGGAATGGCAACCGGTGACCAGCGGTGTCCCACAGGGTTCAGTGTTGGGGCCGCAGCTGTTCACCATATATATTAATGATCTGGATGAAGGGACTGGGGGCATTCTAGCAAAGTTTGCCGATGATACAAAGTTAGGTGGTCAGGCAGGTAGTGCTGAGGAAGTGGGGAGGCTGCAGAAGGATCCAGACAGTTTGGGAGAGTGGTGCAGGAAATGGCTGATGCAATTCAACGTGAGAAAATGTGAGGTCTTGCACTTTGGAAAAAAGAATCCAAGCATAGACTACTTTCTAAACGGTGAGAAAATTCATAATGCCAAAGTACAAAGGGATCTGGGAGTGCTAGTCAAGGATTCCCTAAAGGTAAACATGCAGGTTGAATCTGTGATTAAGAAAGCGAATGCAATGTTGTCATTTATCTTAAGAGGGTTGGAATATAAAAGCAGCGATGTGCTACTGAGCCTTTATAAGGCTCTGGTTAGGCCCCATTTGGAGTACTGTGTCCAGTTTTGGGCCCCACATCTCAGGAAGGACATACTGGCACTGGAGCGTGTCCAGCGGAGATTCACACGGATGATCCCTGGAATGGCGGGTCTAACATATGATGAACGGCTGAGGATCCTGGGATTGTATTCATTGGAGTTTAGAAGGTTAAGGGGAGATCTAATAGAAACTTACAAGATAATACATGGCTTAGAAAGGGTGGACGCAAAGAAACTGTTTCCGTTAGGCGAGGAGACGAGGACCCGTGGGCACAGCCTTAGAATTAGAGGGGGTAAATTCAGAACAGAAATGCGGAGACATTTCTTCAGCCAGAGAGTGGTGGGCCTGTGGAATTCATTGCCGCGGAGTGCAGTGGAGGCCGGGACGCTAAATGGCTTCAAGGCAGAGATAGATAAATTCTTGATGTCGCGAGGAATTAAGGGCTACGGGGAGAATGCTGGTAGGTGGAGTTGAAATGCCCATCAGCCATGATTGAATGGCGGAGTGGACTCGATGGGCCGAATGGCCTTACTTCCACTCCTATGTCTTATAGTCTTATGGTCTTACGAAATTAACTTTTCATTTCCTGTGTTATTATGGCCGGAATTCTCCGTCATCAGGATTCTCAGTTCCCCCCCGCTTGCAGGTTTCCCGACGGCATGGGGTGGCTACAATTGGAAATCCCATTGAACAAGTGTCGAGAACAGAGAAACCCCTCCGCCAACGACCGGCGTGCTGCCGAGAAACACTCAGCTGGGTGACCGGAGAATCCAGAACTATGTGCCTGTGCATGAGGATTAATTTGTCTCAACCATAATACAAAATGCTTATTTAGATCTTAACTACACTTTCTGATAATCTTTTCTTCCTTAATTATTGAATAACTCTTCCAAACGAGCCACATATAGAAGTGGGGGTTGTTCTTGTCTAAGATATGGTATGTGACCTCAAGATTTTATTCAACCTGTGCATGTATCTTTTGTTCTTTTGAAAATATGGCCACTTGGAACTGACCTATTAATTCATCAGTAGAAAATACTATAATATTTAAACATCATTCGCACCACACAAGTGCCAGGCAACAATCATCTCCAACAAGATAGAATCTAACCATAGCCCTTGACATACAATTATATTACCATTGCTCAATCCCCTACTACCACCATCCTGGGGGTTACCGTTAGCCAGAAACTGATCTGGACCATCTATATAAATACTGACTGGAATTCATCTGGGAGACTATGTTCTCCCACCAGAGATGTTTTGCCTCTGATTTGTGCTTGTGCTGGGAGTTGAAATCAAATGCGGTTCACTATCCCTAGCCATGCAAATTTATGCATGGTGGGAATTGCAAGGGATTCCATTGCAAATCCCGATATCGGGCAGCCATTTTGAGCAGGAGATCCGATAGCTGGGCTCCCTCACGCTCCGTATTGCAATTCCGCTCCCCCCCCACCTCAGGATTTTCTGGGTCACCCCCACAGTACGAGGGTAACACAAACCGCCCCCACAACCAGAGACCCCCATAAGAGGGAGTCCCACCAGACACCCACCTTAAGAGAGACACCCATTGGAAATTCCCCCATAAGAAAGACTCCCACCAGAGACGCCACTGCATTTAACTGCCTTTGATGTGGTCAAAGAGCTGTCAATCATAACTAGGTGTTTTTGAACGTTGTGGTTAGATTTACAGCAGGCTAATTGAAATCAACTCAAGTGTGAAGGGAAATGAGATTAAACAATCCAGACAGCTGGGTGTGTGCAAGCTGTCAATCGCAGCCGAGTAAAATCAATTTCACATTGATATGACTGAAAACCTTGCAGATCAAAGATCTGGGGGAGTTTAAACCCAGCTGATGTAGTTTTCCCTTACTAGGAATTTACAGGTTTGCGTTCTCTGCCTGAGGCAGGAGGTTTAGGGCACAGGTGAGATTAAAAGCAGTGATGTTTTTCACTGTCTCTGTCTGGACTGCTCTCTAGCGTCCAGGCATGGATCTCTGTCATGGGGGGGCTTCCAACAGGGATCTCTGTAATGGGGGGCTTCCAGTAGGGGTCTCTGTAATGGTGGGCTTCATAACAGGGGTCTCTCTTATGGTGGGTCTCTGATGGGGTGCTTCCTTATAGGTGGAGCTCTGATGCAACGTCTCTTAAGGGGGTGGTCTCTGGTGGGGGGGTCAGTGGGAGAGTCGGGTCACCCATACTGTGGGGGGGGGAGGGGGTGACCCAGAAAATCTTGTGGTGGGAGGAGCGGAATTGCGTTGCGGGTGCGGAGGATTGCACTTCGATGCACTTTGGGGGCAACTCCTTTGCCCCCTTGGCTCACTGCGAGGTCCACTGTGCCACGGCAACACTGCGGGATACTCGCACCAATTTTTGCCCAAGAGAAACCAGGCCCAGAGCACTGGAGATTCACGTAGTCTTGGGGAATCGGTGTCCAGCCCATTAATAGGATGCAAATGGGTCAATTTGACCTCCTTGCATCCCCCTGGTGGTACAGGTTGTGACCCTCGATGCCACTGCTAGGAGGGACCAGAGTATCGGAAGGAGCGCAATCCCACTTTTTGGCCGACGCTGAATTCTCTACTGCATCAGGAACTGCACTACGGGCAGCGGATGATGGAGAGTCCGACAAACTGTGTCTGCAAGAGTAAACCAGAGGCTTGGAATTCTGCTGTAAGTAACCCAACTCCTCGCTCCCAAAAACCTGTCCGCTACCTATAAGGCACAAATCAGGAGTGTGATGAGAAGGGAGTTTTAATAATGGGAAATGAGGAAATTGCTGAGGAACTGAACAAGTTTTTTTGGGTCGGTCTTCACAGTGGAAGACACAAATAACATGCCAGCGACTGATAGAAATGAGACTATGACAGGTGAGGACCTTGAGAGGATTGTTATCACTAAGGAGGTAGTGATGGGCAAGCTAATGGGGCTAAAGGTAGACAAGTTTCCTGGCCCTGATGGAATGCATCCCAGAGTGCTAAAAGAGATGGCTAGGGAAATTGCAGATGCACTAGTGATAATTTACCGAAATTCACTAGACACTGGGGTGGTCCCGGTGGATTGGAAATTAGCAAACGTGACACCACTGTTTAAAAAAGGAGGTAGGCAGAAAGCAGGAAATTATAGGCCAGTGAGCTTAACTTCGGTAGTTGGGAAGATGCTGGAATCTATCATCAAGGAAGAAATAGCGAGGCATCTGGATAGAAATTGTCCCATTGGGCAGACGCAGCATGGGTTCGTAAAAGGCAGGTCATGCCTAACTAATTTAGCGGAATTTTTTGAGGACATTAACAGTGCAGTAGATAACGGGGAGCCACTGGATGTGGTATATCTGGATTTCCAGAAAGCCTTTGGCAAGGTGCCACACAAACGGTTGCTGCATAAGATAAAGATGCATGGCATTAAGGGTAAAGTGGTAGCATGGATAGAGGATTGGTTAATTAATAGAAAGCAAAGAGTGGGGATTAATGGGTGTTTCTCTGATTGGCAATCAGTAGCTCGTGGTTTCCCTCAGGGATCCGTGTTGGGCCCACAATTGTTCACAATTTATATAGATGATTTGGAGTTGGGGACCAAGGGCAATGTGTCCAAGTTTGCAGATGACACTAAGATGAGTGGTAAAGCGAAAAGTGCAGAGGGTACTGGGAGTCTGCAGAGGGATTTATATAGGTTAAGTGAATGGGCTAGGGTCTGGCAGATGGAATACAATGTTGACAAATGTGAGGTTATCCATTTTGGTAGGAATAACAGCAAACGGGATTATTATTTAAACGATAAAATATTAAAGCATGCCGCTGTGCAAAGAGACTTGGGTGTGCTAGTGCATGAGTCACAGAAGGTTGGTTTACAGGTGCAACAGGTGATTAAGAAGGCAAATGGAATTTTGTCCTTCATTGCTAGAGGGATGGAGTTTAAGACTAGGGAGGTTATGTTGCAATTGTATAAGGTGTTAGTGAGGCCACACCTGGAGTATTGTGTTCAGTTTTGGTCTCCTTACTTGAGAAAGGACGTACTGGCACTGGAGGGTGTGCAGAGGAGATTCACTAGGTTAATCCCAGAGCTGAAGGGGTTGGATTATGAGGAGAGGTTGAGTAGACTGGGACTGTACTTGTTGGAATTTAGAAGGATGAGGGGGGATCTTATAGAAACATTTAAAATTATGAAGGGAATAGATAGGATAGATGCGGGCAGGTTGTTTCCACTGGCGGGTGAAAGCACAACTAGAGGACATAGACATAGACATAGAACAGTACAGCACAGAACAGGCCCTTCGGCCCTCGATGTTGTGCCGAGCAATGATCACCCTACTCAAACCCACGTATCCAACCTATACCCGTAACCCAACAACCCCCCCTTAACGTTACTTTTTCGGACACTACGGGCAATTTAGCATGGCCAATCCACCTAACCCGCACATCTTTGGACTGTGGGAGGAAACCGGAACACCCGGAGGAAACCCACGCACACACGGGGAGGACGTGCAGACTCCGCACAGACAGTGACCCAGCCGGGAATCGAACCTGGGACCCTGGAGCTGTGAAGCATTTATGCTAACCACTATGCTACCGTGCTGCCCCCTCAAAGCCTCAAAATAAGGGGAAGTAGATTTAGGACTGAGTTTAGGAGGAACTTCTTCACCCAAAGGGTTGTGAATCTATGGAATTCCTTGCCCAGTGAAGCAGTTGAGGCTCCTTCATTACATGTTTTTAAGGTAAAGATAGATAATTTTTTGAAGAATAAAGGGATTAAGGGTTATGGTGTTCGGGCCGGAAAGTGGAGCTGAGTCCACAAAAGATCAGCCATGATCTCATTAAATGGTGGTGCAGGCTCGAGGGGCCAGATGGCCTACTCCTGCTCCTAGTTCTTATGTTCTTATGTTCTAGTTCTTATGTGATGGAATACTACTCTCCACTTGCCTGGGTGTGTGCAGCTCCATCAACACTGCAGATGTTGCTTGTGGGGGAATGGCCTGGTGAGTAGACGTCTCGAAGCAAGAGAGTCGTGATCTCAGATTTAGTAATAAAAGCAACAAAGAGCACATGAAAGACTGCAGTCTCATGCTGTAATTGGAAAATAAGGGGATATGTTAAACAACTGAGGTTGTGTAGTTCTGAAGGATTACATTTAACCTCGATTATTGTGATGCTTTGTTGGCAAATAATTGGATATCTTTGCCCAATGTGCTGCACATCTCTCTCAGAGGTAAAAATTGTAATTTTTGTTAGCATGCTCGACTGGCCAGTGCCACTTTAATGCCACTTTGGACATTCCGACGCTGCATTTTATGTTTTCCAAGCCTGTGCTTTCCTGATCATGTGACTGGTCAATACAGAGTCAACACACCGGTGTAGCTGGAAACCAAATTACAGCCCTGAATGCCGTTTGCAAAGCGTGTTTTATTAACTGAAGTTACATTAATCTGCATTTTGGATCCGAATTTTTATTGCAGCAGAGGACAGATTTGTTTGAAGCTGAATTTTCATTTGTAGGAATTAGATTGGAATTTCCAAAAGTAATCCACGATTTGGGTGACAAAGATTAATTTATTTAGAGATCGCCTGTCAACTTGTATTACCACTGCAGTAACCCAAGGAACATAATGGCCCAGGCATTTCCAGCTGAATGTCAGAAGAGACCTGTCTTCACAACTTCCTCTTCAAAAGGCTCAGACAAACTACAGATAATTTCAGCAGCAGGGACATAGTTGTGGAGGTCCTCACCACATTAAGCTTTTATGCAGCTGGGCATAGCCAAAGGGAACATATGCCACATCAGGCAGTCTGCTTTCCATAGTTACCTCAGGCAAGTAAGGTAGTCCAGACAGAATGTCCATTTCAATTTAACTTGGGCCGGAATTCCTCGGCCGTGCGATTCACTGTTCCTGCTGCCAGCATCCCCGCACCTGCAGGTTTCACGGCGGCATGGGGTAGTTTCAATGGGAAATTCCATTATCAAGAGACAAGGGGCGAAATTCTCCGACCCCACGCAGGGTCGGAGAATCGGCCGGCAACGGCGTTAATCCCGCTCCCGCAGGGTTTTTAAATCTCTGACCGGCCAAAAACCGGCGCTGTGCAAATCCCGCCGGCAGCCTCTGAAAACAGCTGGCGCCGGCGGGATTTCATTTTTTTTTTAGTTTCCACAAATCTCCGGCCCGGATGGGCCCAAGTCCCGCCGACGTGGCCACGGGTCACGTCGGCGAAAATCACAGTTGCTTTAAAACGGCGTCAACCATTGATGATGGTTGACGCCGTTCAGTGTCGGGGGGGGGGGGGGTGGGGGGGGGGGGGGGGCGGCATCGGGGGGGGGGGGGGGTGGTTGCGGCTCGTTGGTGGGTTGCGGCATTTCGGGTGTGGGTGCTGCATCGGGGGGTGTTGTTTGCGGCATAGGGGGGGGTTTGCGGCTTGGGGGGGGGGGGGTTTCGGCAAAAAAACGGGGGGGAATTTTTGAGGCAACCAGCAACGGGGGGGGGTGGTTGCGGCACGGGGGGTGTGGGTTGCGGCATCGTGGGTGGGGGGGTTTGCCCACCCGGGGCATCGGGGGGGGAGTTGCGGCATCGGGGGGTTGCGGCATCGGGGGGGGGTTGCGGCATCGGATGGGGGGTTGGGGCAGCGGCGTGCCAGAGAGGGGGGGCGACGGATGCCCGGGGCCAACGCACCGTCGCCCCCCCCCCTCTGTACGCCGCTGCCCCTACCCCAACCAACCCCCTCACCACCCCTACCTCCCTCCAACGCCCCTACCCCCCTCCCCACCACCCCTACCCCCCTCCCCACCACCCCTACCCCCCTCCCCACCACCCCTCCCCCCCTCCCCACCACCCCTACCCCCCTCCCCACCACCCCTACCCCCCTCCAACGCCGCCCCCCCATCTCTCGCAACGCCGCAACCCCCCACCCTCAACGCCGCAATCCCCCCTCATCGCCGCAACCCCCCCCTCTCAACGCCGGGTCCCCCCCCTCTCAACGCCAGGTCCCCCCCCTCTCAACGCCAGGTCCCCCCCCCCTCAACGCCGGTACCCACACCCCGTCCCCCTCCCTCTGAAGGCCGGTATCCACACACCCCCCCTCTCTCCTCCTCCCCCCCTTCCTTCCTCCTTCCTCCTCCCCCCTTCCTTCCTCCTCCCCCTCCCTCCGTTAGGGGGGGGGGGTGCGGCGTTAGTGGGGGGGGGGGGGTGCGGCGTTAGTGGGGGGGGTGTGGCGTTAGTGGGGGGGGTGCGGCGTTGGAGTGGGGTAGGGGTGGTGAAGGGGGTAGGGGTGGTGAGGGGAGGGGGTTGGGGTAGGGGCAGCGGCGTGCAGAGGGGGGCGCGACGGTGCGTTGGCCCCGGGCATCCGTCGCCCCCCTCCTCTGCACGCCGCTGCCCCTACCCCAACCCCCCCTCACCACCCCTACCCCCTTCACCACCCCTACCCCCCTCCATCGCCGCCCCCCTCCAACGCCGCCCCCCTCTCTCAACTCAACACCGCAACCCCCCCTCAACTCAATGCCGCAAACCCCCTCCTCAACTCAACGCCGCAACCCCCCCTCAACTCAACGCCGCAAACCCCCCCCTCAACTCAACGCCGCAAACCCCCCCCCTCCTCTCAACTCAACGCCGCAAACCCCCCCCCCTCAACTCAACGCCGCAAACCCCCCCCCTCCTCTCAACTCAACGCCGCAAACCCCCCAACGCCGGGTCTGTCTCTCTCCTCCTCCCCCCCCCCCCCCCCCAAATGCCGGGTCTGTCTCTCCTCCTCCCCCCCCAAAATGCCGGGCTGTCTCTCTCCTCCTCCCCCCCCCCCCCCCCCCCCCCCAAATGCCGGGTCTGTCTCTCATCCTCCCCTCCCCCAAAATGCCGGGCTGTCTCTCTCCTCCTCCCCTCCCCCCCCCCAAACGCCGGGCTGTCTCTCTCCTCCTCCCCCCCCCCCCGCCCCCAAAATGCCGGTTTGTCTCTCTCCTCCTCCCCCCCCCCCAAACGCCGGGCTGTCTCTCTCCTCCTCCTCCCCCCCCCCCAAAACGCCGGGTCTCACCACTTCCGCAGCTGGTGAAACTGACGCGTATCGCGTCAGTCAGCTGCCGGTCCCTCCGGGAACGGAGAATAGCGGCCTAAAAGAAGGCCCCGACGCCGGAGTCATCTACACCGATTTTTCTCGCCGGAAATCGGCGTTACGACGGTCTGCAGAGAATTTCGCCCAAGAAGAGAGAATCCTGTTGCCAGCAGATGGCGTGCCACTGAGAAACACAAGGCTGGGGGACCAGCAGTGCCGCCCATTATGTTTTTAATGGGGCTGGTATTCACGTTTAGTATTGTGGATCCACATTAATGTAGTTTCATTCTGGATGTAACACTTCTGGTCACTGGAGCCGCTCCTTCTCCCTAACCTTCTTGTTGGTTGACCGCCGGTGGCTGCAGACCCTTCAACTCACTGACTTTCCAGTTGGCCACCTCTGCCAACTTGTGGTTTACCTCCACAACCCTGCAACTTAATGCTTCTCTCACTCCATAGGTTGCTTCCTGACTCTCGCCACTCATCTCCTGAACCCTTGCTCATAGTGAAGGAGAGGGAAGCAGTGTGCAGGAGAGTCAAGAGTGGGAGGACGGGCGAGCAACCGAGGTGGCTGGGTAGATGGTCGGGAGTGGGAAGATCGGCAAGCAAGAGAAATGACAACCAGGAGGCTCAGGGAGCAGAAGGACTGACCAGTGGGAGGGTCAGGGTGCAGACTGATGGCCAGTGGGAGGGTCAGGGAGCAGAAGGACTGGCCAGAGGGAGGGTCAGGGTGCAGACCGCTGGCCAGTGGGAGGGTCAGGGTGCAGACCGGTGGCCAGTGGGCGGGTCAGGGAGCAGAAGGACTGGACAGTGGGAGGGTCAGGGATCAGAAGGATTGGACAGTGGGAGGTTCAGGGAGCAGAAGGACTGATCAGTGGGAGGGTCAGGGTGCAGACCGGTGGACAGTGGGAGGGTCAGAGAGCAGAAGGACTGGCCAATGGGAGGGTCAGGGTGCAGAGGGTTGGCCAATGGGAGGGTCACGGAGCAGAAGGACTGGACAGTGGGAGGGTCAGGGTGTAGAAGGGCTGGACAGTGGGAGGGTCAGAGAGCAGAAGGACTGGCCAATGGGAGGGTCAGGGTGCAGAGGGTTGGACAGTGGGAGGGTCAGGGTGCAGAAGGGCTGGACAGTGGGAGGGTCAGGGAGCAGACCGGTGGCCAATGGGAGGGTCAGGGTGCAGACCGGTGGCCAGTGGGAGGGTCAGGGTGCAGACCGGTGGCCAATGGGAGGGTCAGGGTGCAGACCGGTGGCCAGTGGGAGGGTCAGGGTGCAGACTGGTGGCCAATGGGAGGGTCAAGGTGCAGACTCGTTGGCCAATGGGTGGGACAATGTGCAAACCGGTGGCCAGTGGGAGGGTCAGGGTGCAGACTGGTGGCCAGTGGGAGGGTCAGGGTGCAGAAGGGCTGGACAGTGGGAGGTTCAGGGAGCAGAAGGACTGGCCAATGGGAGGGTCAGAGTGCAGAGGGTTCGCCAGTGAGAGGGTCAGGGTGCAGAGGGTTGGCCAGTTGGAGGGTCAGGGAGCAGACCGGTGGATAGTGGGAGGGTCAGAGAGCAGAAGGACTGGCCAATGGGAGGGTCAGGTTGCAGAGGGTTAGACAGTGGGAGGGTCAGGGAGCAGAAGGGCTGGACAGTGGGAGGGTCAGGGTGCAGACTGGTGGCCAATGGGAGGGTCAGAGTGCAGAAGGGCTGGTCAGTGGGAGGGTCAGGGAGCAGACCGGTGGACAGTGGGAGGGTCAGGGAGCAGATCGGTGGCCAGTGGGAGGGTCAGGGTGCAGAGCACTGGACAGTGGGAGGGTCAGGGAGCAGAAGGACTGGACAGTGGGAGGGTCAGGGAGCAGACCGGTGGCCAGTGGGAGGGTCAGGGAGCAGAAGGACTGGACAGTGGGAGGGTCAGGGAGCAGACTGGTGGCCAATGGGAGGGTCAGGGTGCAGAGGGTTGGACAGTGGGAGGGACAGGGTGTGGAAGGGCTGGACAGTGGGAGGGTCAGGGAGCAGACTGGTGGCCAGTGGGAGGGTCAGGGAGCAGACTGGTGGCCAGTGGGAGGGTCAGGGAGCAGAAGGACTGGACAGTGCGGGGAGGGGTCAGAGAGAAGAAGAACTGGCCAGTGGGAGGGTCAGGGAGCAGACTGGTTGCTAGTGGGAGGGTCAGGGTGCAGACCGGTGGCCAATGGGAGGGTCAGGGAGCAGAAGGGCTGGACAGTGGGAGGGTCAGGGAGCAGACCGGTGGACAGTGGGAGGGTCAGGGTGCAGAAGGGCTGGACAGTGGGAGGGTCAGGGAGTAGAAGGACTGGACAGTGGGAGGGTCAGAGAGCAGAAGGACTGGCCAATGGGAGGGTCAGGGTGCAGACCGGTGGCCAATGGGAGGGTCAGGGTGCAGAGGGTTGGACAGTGGGAGGGACGGGTGTGGAAGGGCTGGACAGTGGGAGGGTCAGGGAGCAGACTCGTGGCCAGTGGGAGGGTCAGCGTGCAGACCGGTGGCCAATGGGAGGGTCAGGGTGCAGAGGGTTGGCCAGTTGAAGGGACAGGTTGCGGAAGGGCTGGCCAATGGGAGGGTTAGGGTGCAGACCAGTGGCCAGTGGGAGGGTCAGGGAGCAAAAGGGCTGGACATGGGAGGGTTAGAGTACAGATCGGTGGCCAGTGGGAGGGTCAGGGAGCAAAAGGGTTGGCCAATTGGGAGGGTCAGGGTGCAGAGGGTTGGCCGGTGGGAGGGGCAGGGTGCAGAAGGACTGCCCAATGGGAGGGTCAGGGTGCAGAGGGTTGACTAGTGGGAGGGTCAGGGTGCAGAGGGTTGTCCAATGGGAGGGTCAGGGTGCAGAAGGTCAGGTCAGTGGGAGGGTCAGGGTGCAGAAGGACTGGCCAATGGGTGGGTCAGGGTGCAGAAGGACTGGACAGTGCGGGGGAGGGGTCAGGGAGCAGAAGGACTGGACAGTGGGAGGGTCAGAGTGCAGACCGCTGGCCAGTGGGAGGGTCAGGGTGCAGACCGGTGGCCAGTGGGAGGGTCAGGGTGCAGACCGCTGGCCAGTGGGAGGGTCAGGGTGCAGACCGGTGGCCAGTGGGAGGGTCAGAGTGCAGACCGCTGGCCAGTGGGAGGGTCAGGGTGCAGACTGGTGGCCAGGGGGAGGGTCAGAGAGCTGACCAGTGGTCAGCGGGAGGCTCAGGGAGCTGACCGGTGGCTAGTGGGGAGGTCAGGGTGCAGACCAGTGGCTAGTGGAGAGGTCAAGGAGCGCAATCAGCTCTCATTCCGAATCCTGACTGAACGAGCCAGCGGGGTTGAAGATTGGGAGAGGTGAGCAGAGAAAGACGTGGCAAATGAGAAAGCCTGAGTGTGAAACACAAGCAGAAAGTGTTAACATCTTTTATGTTTTTTAATTGATTTTATTCTAACTATTGTGTTTACAAATACAGTAATTTAGCAATGAAGAGTATTTAAACTTAGAGGGCAGAATTCTCTCAAAATATTTCTAAGCATGGTCTCCGGCAGGAAATGAGGTGCGATTTTTTTTTTTAAAGGGCGTTGTGTCACCGTCAAGATCCCCTCCTCCCACCCCACCAACATTGTTGGCAACAGGCCTCTCTACCACCAACCCCCCCCTCCCCCCGCCAGTGCCAACCTGGCAGTGTCCCCAGCATCCATGGCAGTGCCAGTACTGCCCTGCCATGTCGCTGACCACTCAGGGGCTCTAATGGCCTCCGGGTCCCCCAGCATCGTCATCACATCTGGTTTCCGGTGGTGGAGACGAGTAGTGATTCTCGCCGGCCTGAGCTGCGCCCGCAGAGGGAGATTACCGGGAGCTTGGAGAATCCAGTTGTAAACTGACAAAGCATGTTTAAATGCTTATTTAAATATGCTAATCTGGTTCACGCCCAGCGAAGGTGTAAACCAGTTTAAATTACGTGCAACATGCTAAGCGCATTGTGCTCTGTTCAGTATCCTGAGCTGAGTTCTCCGATTTTGAGGCTATGTCTGGAGCAAGTGTCTAGTTTTATGACCAAAAAAATTGGCGAGACCCCCAGCACCGACCCCCTGACCAGTGAGGGGCTAGAAGCTGCGCCACGTAACACGGTCTTCGTGAGATAAACGGACGGAGAATTGTCGGGTCCATGGCCGTGCCTGCGGGCCACCCTACCAGTTTCCCCAGCCCTCTCTGAAGCCCCCTCCCCCCCCTGACTATGGCAGCGCTGGACACAGTCCGCACCCACCACTCCGGCACACGTGGCCTGTGCCATTGGGAACTCGGCCCATCGGGGGAGGAGCATCAGGGGAGGGCCTTCAGGTAATGTCCTGAGGCGGTCCCAACGACGTGCAGCATACGCCTCGATTTTGCCATTTTGGAGGGGGGCGGAACATCCGAAAACAGGCGCCACCCCCAATTTGGTCGTAAACAGGGATTCTCCGCCCGATCTCCGATTATGATATTGGCGTCGGCAATGGAGAATACCGCCCCCTGTTTAGAATATCTCCCACTATTCTGGCATAGCAGGACGCGCGCCTTGTGTAGCATGGACAAAGAATTGCCCTTACATAGAATCAAATTCCAATGGGGGGATACATGGTACCTTGAGGCTCCTCCGCAAACCATCCCCATGGCCTTTTTCATTGAAAAGGTCATCTAGTTCATTAATGTGTGGGTGATGTCGGACTACAGAAGCTTTGGGAAAAGCAGCATCTTGGCTGCCCACCACAGGCCATGTTTTATGAGACTGCCAGCATTTTAGCTGTCTCCCAGGGAAGGAAGGGTCGACATCCCTCTCAGGCCTCGCCATGGCCTTTGAGATGCTGCTGCTGGAGGGAACCACTCTTCCAATTGTCAAGGTCTGCCTGGCCTCAGCACAGAAATAAACATTCCTATTTACCTGTGAGAGCATCTCAACATGGAGGTACTCTTTTTCTCCTTGCAGGTTTGGCAGCTATCACCTCCATTGGTGGGACCTCAGAGCTGCTGGCCCTCTGATTGAACTGGCAGCTTGGAAGGGCAGGCTGTCACCCTTCATTGGATGGTGTTCATGGTCGTGGCCTCTTAATTGGATGCTGCTGGTAAAATTACCTCTATCATCCCGCAGCATACTGGCAGGGGCTCAAGATACAGCATTGGGCCCAAATGAGGCACCTTTGGATTGCTGATAGAATTCTGGCCATTGTCATTGAAATCAGCGTGAAATATTCTGACAATCACCATGATGTGTTCATTTTGAATAAGTGCACCATTTCTACATCATTTGAAGACACAAAAAGCCTAGGTGACAGCTGTTTAGAAATCAGGGTTACCTTCTTCAGCTGTGACTGATGATGATTTTCCCCATAGCAACCTCAGAGCAGCAGCTGACAGGAACTATCATTAGGTACATGCCTTGAATACAGCGAGCGCTGGAATGCTCAAATGCAGATCCTGCTGCACAGACTTATAGAGGAATGGTCTTTGCTGTATGCCTGAGCAAAGGTATCTGGAGTAATCACATTTGTTTTTGTTGTACAATGTTTGCTTATCAAAGAGGATTGAGGGTGCAACAGTACCGTAATGTGGCCCTTCCTGAAAAAACCTTGTTTGGACCAGATGCACCAAATTCCTTCACCTGTTAGTCAATGTGACTGTCACAAATGGTAATTATACTGCTTCCCTTTGTGAAACCTATACTGAGTGTGTCAACTGTTTCCTTGCTTTTTTCTGCATTAGTAATTATCCATGGTCCACAAAGGACAAAAACATCTCCCTCCATTTTTTGAGAAAGGTGATTGGCTACATAAAGCGTGATGGGTACCACTCCAAAAAAGGTGGCGTAATGCAACGAGACAGCCCTCCATGAACAACTACTACATTATAGTCTTATCTTAGAGGGCAGCATGGTAGCACAGTGGTTAGCACAGTTGCTTCACAGCTCCAGGGTCCCAGGTTAGATTCCTGACTTGGGTCACTGTCTGTGCGGAGTCTGCACGTTCTCCCTGTGTCTGCGTGGGTTTCCTCCCACAGTCTGAAGTTAGGCAGGTTAGGTGGATTGGCCAATCTAAATTGCCCTTCCTGTCGAAAAAGGTTTGGTGGGGTTATTGGTTTACAGGGATAGGGTGGAGCCGTGGGCTAAGTAGGGTGCCCTTTCCAAGGGTCGATGCAAACTCGATGGGCCGAAAGGCTTCGATCTGCACTGTAAATTCTATGATTCTATGATTCAAAGGCATTAATGTTGTTAAACGGAGCTTGAAAAATGGATAAGTGTCATGAGATGGCTCCTCAACAGTTAATGCCATGTACGTTCACTGCATGAAATTACCCAGCACTTCTTCAATCTTTCGAGGGTGCTTCGTGGGTTATATAGATGTCATGCTCAGGGAAGCTGCCTTATCTTCCCTCCATTTATAAAAATATCTGGTGTAAAGTAGCTCAATGACTGTTTCTATTCAGTGGAAGCATAAAGCTGTCAGCTCTGAATCATAACACTGATGGTGTCCATGAACACTAAATTCAACTGTGACCATGAGTGAAGAGGATCAGGAGAAGGTCTAAATTACGACAATGGTTTTTGTCTAAAGACAACTCTTCACCATTGTAGCCGCGCACAGTATCAGTCAGGAGCCTTCTTGAACAACAATAAGTGATTTATTGGTACTAACAACAGAGTTAATTATGCACAGGATGAGCAGTTGGAAAACGGGTCTTTACTGTTTGACTACTTCCCCATTGGCTAAGGTTCGCACGCTCCCATGCCAGAGGCCCCCGCGAGTCTTGTGCCCCGCGAATAATCAACCCTTAAAGTGGCCGTTCCAAAACAACCTTCTTTATTTTATCACAATTAAAACTGAAATAGAAATATATGGGCGGAATTCTCCGACCCGGCAGGGACGCAATTCTCCGCAATGTGGAGAATCGGCACCATCGGCATCGGCGTGGTTGAAGTGGCGGCGGTCGGGGTATGTGCCGACTCCCCGACTCGGGCTGGCATGGGCCGGGGTGCCGATTCTCTGGGCCGGATGGGCCGAGCGACCGTCAACAAAAAGCTGAGTCCCGCTGGCGCCATTCTAACTTGCTGTGGGCTTGCGGGAGCTCAGCGTTGAAGGGTCCGGGTGCGGCCTGTGGGGGTGGGGGTGGTGGGGGGAGGGGCCGAGGGGCCCTCCGTGGTGGCCTGGCCCGCGATCGGGACCAACCAATCGGTGGGCCGGCCTCGCTGCCCCCCCGGCCTCCTTTCCTCCGCGCTGGCTCCTGTAGCCCTGCGCCATTTGGCACCGGGGCCGCCGTGGGGAAGTAGGCCACTGCGCATGCGCTAGTTGGCGCCGGCCCAACTGTGCATGCGCGGACCCCACAGCGCTGGGTTGAGGCTGTGATCGGCAGCTGGGGCAGCGGAGGCAATCCTAGCCCCCTGTAGGCCGCAGAATGGGGTCCCGGAATGGGCGCCGACGCTGGAGTAAAGCACTTCCGTTTTTACTCCGGCGTCGGCATTTAGCCGCCCGTTGGGAGAATCCTGCCCATAATATGCGCTGAGTAATTTGGGGGGGACTAAAGAATGCAGTATTTGCAAGAGGAATGTGAAGGTTCAGCTGAAGCGTGACAGTGATTGTCCATGTGGGACTGTGGCATTTTCCCACTTTCTTTGAGCAGTTTGGTGTAAAAGTGTGCATTCTGCAGGGTCCTAGCTATGAAAAATATTTAAAGATAATTTTATAAGTCCATTGTGATGAGCTCTTTGGCCAAACTTTTCGTCACCTTCCCTGCTATCTTCCCATATGGTTCACTGTCAACATGTGTCTGATCACTGCTCCTGTGAAATGTCTTTGTACATTTTACTATGTTGTAAGGTACTCTACAAATACAAGTTGTTGTTGGTTAATCCTGTACATTCACTGAAGAAAGTTGTGGAATAATGACGAGTTTAGATTGTCTGACTTAATCTGATGAAGAAGGAAAGAACGCTTTTGGAAGAATTTAAGGTTCTACTTTATTTCATCAGATACAATGAAAATAAATTGATTTAATTACATTTCATTCTCCAGGACTGAATAGAGATGGTGAAAATGTAGTCCGATAAACATATCGGCAATTGTTTGAAATGCTAATGTTATATTAAATGGACTATTCTGGCTAGAGTGAACTAGCAGCCAGTATGAATGCTCAAACTTGCATTTGATTAATAGGTATGTTTAAACTGCTGCTTCTGTATATAGCCCCTGTTTAACGTAACTCCTACTGGTCTAAACAATTGCAGTCTTTTAACCCTTTTTAAGAAGGTAGTGGCATTTCTTCACCAGGTTAAAAAGAGCAATACTGTGGTATATAATTAATTCACAGCAAGACACAACTAAAGCAATGTTCTCCTCACCCCCCCCCCCCCCCCCCCCCCCCCCCCCATCCTCATCCTCTTCACTCCCCTCCTCCTCCTCATCCCCCACCTTCTCCTTGACTCTGTGCAGTGATCTGTGTTTACTTTCTAATCCAAGCATTGGGAAGGCACAGAAAATATTTGGAGTTTGGGTATGATTGATGGTATACAGGTTTTAAAACCTCTGAGGACATTGTCTAAACTGAATGAATCATAGAATGCCGATGCACATTCCAAAGAGCACATTGACCGACTACCCCCTCGCCACACACCCCAACTGTCAAAATAAACCTAAAGTTCTGCAAATCACTGGTGCATCAAGACTTTTGTTTTCTACATGCAGTGAGTTGATTCTGTCCAACATCGATGTTGATGCAACAGGAGAGTGGGAGTGCCTCATCACTACCTCCCGTGGGAACAGCAGCAAAAAGGTAGAGCTTATGGTGCTAGAAACTGCTGCACCATACTGTCCTGCAGAGCGAGTGACCAATAATAAAGGGGACTTCAGGTATGTACAGCTATAAGCAGTTAAAGTATGGATTATTTGCAACTTTGCAAAAGTAAACTGCTTTCCAAAAATAGAAAGAGCTCAGTTGCCACAGAATAAGGATCTCGATGCTAAGTTGCAAAGAGAAAATATTTAGTTGTTAAATGTCGCATATTGCTAATTGAAGTCAGCAGTTAAATCAGCAGCTAGTTCTACAGTGGGTTAAGCACTTCAAGACTTGAGTTCAGGTACACCCTGATGGCATGAATGTCTCTTCTATCTACTCACCATAAGTTTGAGTTTGGAAAGTGGCAAAGGCAAAATCCTGCAGATGCTGGAAATCTGAAATAAAAACAGAAAATGCTGGTCATAGTCAGCAGCAGGCCTGGCAGCATCGTGGGAAGAAGTGGAAACAAGAAACAAAGTTAACGTTTCAGGTCGCTGATCTTTCATTAGAACTTAAAAATCGAAAAATGTGCTGGAAAGTGTCAACCCAGTTCTGAGTTACCCAGGATAAAACTGACCGTAAACATGGTACAAAGTTGTGAAGATTGGCTACACTTCAGCACTCATTTTTAAACTCTGCTCTCTTTGAACATGGTACTCTGATGGTTAAATGTTACCTTTCGTGGAAAATATTCCATTTCTCTCAGCATGTAATTAGAAACTGGAATTGAAGGTAAAATCATTAAAATTGATATTTCACAAGACTTTCAAAGGAGGTCTCAAGAGACTGTGCTCTCCCTCACTGTAAGCTTCCTTTCTGGGTTCAACATACTAATCTTTGGCAAGTACCCCTGGAGAATAAATTCTGGTTGTAATCACAAGAGAGATACAAATAAGGGAAACTATTGGCCATCCAGCTCATATATCCAGAAAGATATTACAGTCGTCCCTTCCTCCACCATCACAATATCCAACTGTTTCCTTAAATAGTCCCATGGGATGTTTTATGTCCACCTGAAAGAGCAGATGGGGCTTTAGGTGAACATGCTTAATCAAACAGATAACACCTCCAAAAGTACAGCATTCTCCTTCAGTACTGCAATGTCAGCCAAGATTATGGGCTCATCATTGGAGTGGGACTTTAACCAATGACTTTCTGAATAAGAGATGAGCTATTACAACCAGGCAAAGGCTGCCATACATATAACAAAATGCAGGAAATACTCAGCAGATCAGGCAGAATCTGTGGACAGAGAAACAGAATTAAAGTTTCAGGTCATGCACCCATCATCAGAACAGGCACTAGTACAAACACCCCACACCCTAACCATCTTGGAACATGCTCCTCCTATTGGCAGCCAAGCCAGCCCACCATTCTTCTGCATCCGCATTGAGAGCTCTGCACAGCATCACCGGTGGAGGAGCAGCCCATGACCACTCCTACTCACCCAGAATGTTGGCCAAGAGCATCACTGGCACATCACTAGCTGTACCCCGGTTAGCTCGGGATGCTCCAAAGTGCCCGATAGTCATGTGTGCGATGGCAAAGCAGAGCACTTTGGGTTGTTAACGATCAGTGCTCCCCCTGCCTGGATAGCGGTCACTGTCTCTGCAGGATGAAGGGGGCTAAGGCTAAGAAACTGCCCAACAATGGGATGAGTGTCCATAAATTAACACAGACAACCTGGTTATTTTAGGGTATAAAACAATCTAACATGAATGAGTATAGGGGAAATCTATCTTGCAGAAATATGCCAATTATATCTTGGGGATGTATTTTGTAGCATTATTTTAGACACAACAGAAAGAACACTGTGCTCTATGATTCTTTGCCACATCACTGTGAATATAGAAGATTATTTTCCATTGAGTCCTAACATCTGGTGAAGTGGCATTTGACTCAGATTGCCATTCCCCTCGTAATCTCATTGTAGGTGCGTTTTCCAAGGCCTGAGTATTGAGCCAGCCTTAACGTGGGGTGCATCCCTCATTGTTAGGCCTTGGCTTAATAAACAAAGTAGACACACAACAATCTTGGATAAGACGGCTATTCATTATCCCAAGCTTTGTTTCGTGTACACGAGAGATGGACCTGGATAATGCCAAGATTGATCTACTAAAGACTCACAAAAACACATCAATTATACAATTTCCAAAATCAATAACGCACCCCAGTTGGACTCAATCCAATCCCTGAAGCTATCATGTTCAAGCTGATCCAATAAAATTGTGATCAACCCATGATTGAGCCTCATCCTGTCACCTGTTGTTTACCAAAGGCTTTTATGTCCATTTTAAGTCACATAGAATATACAGTACAGAAGGAGGACATTTGGCCCATCGAGTCTGCACCGACCCACTTAAGCCCTCACTTCCATCCTATCCCCGTAGCCCAATAACCCCTCCCAACCTTTTTGGACCCTCAGGGCAATTTAGCATGACCAATCCACCTAACCTGCATGTTTTTGGACTGTGGGAGGAAACCGGAGCACCCGGAGCAAACCCATGCAGACACGGGGAGAACGTGCAGACTCCACACAGACAGTGAGCCAGCGGGGAATCGAACCTGGGACCCTGGCGCTGTGAAGTTGTTTTCCCCATCCTAACATCCTGCCCACCGATTGTTCATTAGGGACAGGATGGCAGAACTGGCATCCTCTTTACTCCATGGATTGTTTCAGAGGATATTGGGGGCCACCGATGAAACTTATTTACATGCACTGTGTAATCTGCTCGTCACACATCTCCTGTGTCTCAAACACATGGGCAAATTAGCTAGCCTAAATCCCATCATGCATTTTGGCCACTGCTTGTAGCTAGAGTTTACATGATTATCACTTCTATGTCCTAAAATACAGGTTTAATGGTTAATGATGATTACCCAGTAAACTTTCTATAATTAATCTCAATCTTTAATAAACTAACTTATGTAAAACTACTCTAGTGGCATCCTAGCTATTCAGTTTTAAGAGGTCTCACTGCTGGACACCCCCTTCACTCATACCTTCAAATCCAGGCACTGCTATCTTGCCTGACCTTCCGATTCAGTCCTGGCAAGATCCGTGCAGTGTCACATGTTCCCGGGGCCTACTGTCGAGGGTTATCGGGTCAAAGGTGAGGAGACCACATCGCTTTCTTAGGACAGTAGCTACCATAAACCAGACAGGTTGAAAGGTCCAGTACAGGGAAAACGTAAGTGTATAAGATAAGTGGGACTGGGGGGAGGGGGGGGGAAAGAGTGTCAGACAGTTGTGGGGAAAGGGTGAGCAGTCTGAGGAGGGGCAGTGGGGTTCAGCCAGCGGGTGTCAGTTGGGGAGGGAGGGAGGGGAAATACTTTGGGGGCAGGGGGTCAGCCCTTTGCTCCAGCCCTGCTCTCGGCTCCCTGCCTTTTTGTCCTGCGCTGCTCACTTTTCTATCAAGTTTACTTTTGCTTGTATCCTATTAAGCTGAGACCGAATTAAAGGTCACAACTCTCTCGATACTTAAGAGGGCTGCAGTCAGGTGAGCACAGGGGAAGGGGTGGCTTTCTGCTGCTGCTTTGTTAATCTGCTGGTCAAATCCACAATCACACTGGGGAACCAGTTACTGTGAGAGCAGGAAGTAAAATCCTAGAAAGGGCTGGGGAAAAATAGTGGATTTATGTTTCGGAGCCTTCCACAGGGAGCAAAGTAGCAATTTTTATGAAGGTAATCAATCTTTTTTGTCTGATTATCATTCCTACTGGTTTTCAGTCTAAATCACAGAACGTCATGCTGAGCTATCAGCTTTCACCTTCACAGTTCTGACAATTACCCCCAGGTATTCAATGCCCTTCCCACATGCTACCAAACACAATTGGGCTCATTAATGTGTTGCCACATTCCAGGACCAACCCCAGTGCTATTAGAGACTGGTACCATCATTATCAGATCATAATACCGCATAGTTATGACAGCAATTATTAATACTTTTATTAGAAAGAATAAAGCAGAATATACGTATAAAGCTTATCCTGCTGTTATTTCAAGATTCCTTGCTGTAACAACTATTGGAGTATTATTTAAAAAGTACACTTTTTTATTTACTCTACTACCTTCACTTTACTACAGATGGCCTCGAACATTGGCTGGTATCACAGCTTACTACACCTGTGCTCGATATCCATTTGGATCTGTGCCTTATTACGGAGACCATCGGCAGAGAAAAGCTTGGCGTAAATGTGACAGAAGTGGACGCTGGGAAGAAGGGAATTATACAGAGTGCGCCTATGCAAATGAAGTTACAAGAGTCCTTCATGCATTCAGCCAGGTACTTACCAGTATAACCAAGTATGACAGAGTTCATAACAGCCTTAATCTGACTCTTGGTGGATCAGATTGGACAATGCGTTAAATAACGGTTTGCAACTTTACGGCCCATATTTGAGACCCCTGTCATGAGCATTCAGCGCTACTGGCTGCGATAGTTCAAAGTAAAATTAGTTTATTGCACATTTTCAATCCAGTTCTGGGTTTGCGGGAGGGGGGGGGGGGTTGCAGGTGTCGGCTGTTGGACAATACCTTGTTATTGCTTCCAGAAATGCAACGAAATGTGTCCTAGAATCTATATGCAAGAGAAACAAATCCACAATTTATCTTTTAAGAATATTGGGCGGGATTTTCTGGTCCACCAGCCGTATTTTCCAGCGCGGCACGCCCCCACCGGCAGCGGGATTCTCTTTTCCTGCAGCCAGCCCATAGGGTTTCCCATTGTAGTCACTCCTCACAGTCAGGAAACCCGCGGACGTGGGTGCGCTGATGGCGGACTGGAGGATCCGACCGATGGAGAATTCTGCTGCTTGTGTTGATTAGCTGTAAATGAGGAGCTAATCTTTTGAGTAGAATGTGGAAAAGTCACAGTAACCCAGTAGGGATGCTCTTGTGAGACTGAGCTCAAAGTTTGACAAAACAGAGACCACTGCACCTTAGCATGTAACTGGGAATACACCAATAGAAACATAGTCCAATCATCACATACTTCAGCTTGAAATTTCAAATAGTCGGTTGTTATTATTCAAAACATCATGCTAATTATGTACCTTTGAAGAATTAAGTCATTTTCAAATCACGCATGCCCTTCCCACGCGCAGGATATCATTAATGAGGATGTTAGACAGTATAAACCCTGTTATTGTACGGTATTTTGGAAAATTTATTCACAGTATTGTCACATAGTTTGCTCAATAATTGTAAACTTGGGCTTTGTTTATATGCAGAAATACAGGCCAGTATTTTGTGCTTCATTTTGCATCGGGTGTAATTTACGACAGGAGCACAAAATCTCATGAGAGACCCAAATTGCATTATGTGTCAGTGTGAAGTCCTGTCATGATTGACCCCCCAACACCCGCACCAGTGACACAACGGGATATCAGAAGCCCCCTTCGAATGAATTAAAATCTAATTATCAGACCTACGGCCTAATAATCACTCCACCTACCAACAACCCCCCCCCCCCCCCCCCCCCCCCCCCCCCCCCCCCCCCCCCCAGTTACCTTATCCATTCACGTCGGCATGAGGGCACTGGCGGGGGCCTGTTCATAGGGAAGGAGTGCAGGGAGAGTTCTATTTTTACTTTATGAAGGAAAGGAAACAAAGAAAAGGTGGAGGGGTGGCTCTCTTAGTTAATGATGGTATTAGCACAATAGAGAGGGAAGGTCTATGTTCAGGAAACCAGGATGTGAAAATGCTTTGGATAGAAATGAAATGAAATGAAAATCGCTTATTGTCACGAGTAGGCTTCAATGAAGTTACTGTGAAAATCCCCTAGTCGCCACATTCCGGCGCCTGTCCGGGGAGGCTGTTACGGGAATCGAACCGTGCTGCTGGCCTGCTTTCAAAGCCAGTGATTTAGCCCTGTGCTAAACAGCCCCTGTTTAGCCCCTGGATAGAGATGAGCAATGGTAAAGGCAAGAGTTCACTTGTAGGAGTCATTTTCAGGCCCCGTAATAGTAGCCGCATGCTAGTGTGCCACATACAGGAAGATATGATTGGAGCTTGTAAGAAAGGTATGGCGATAATTATGGGAGAATTTAATCGACACATAGACTTGAAAGTTAGATGGACAAAGGTAGCCTGGATAAGGAGTTCAAAGAATCTTTTCAGGATAGTTTGTTAAAACAGCTTGCTCTGGAGCCAACAAGAGAGCAGGTTATTCTAGACCTGCTATTGTGCAATGAAATGGGAATAATCAATGATCTTCTTGTGACGTTACCCCCTGGTAGCACTGACCATACAATGATTGAATTCTGCATTCAATTTGAGAGTGAGAGGAGTAGGTTCATGGCAATGTTTTAAAACTTAAATACGGACAATTATGAAGACATGAAAGCAGAGCTGGCTAAAGTGAATTGGTTAATTAAGTTAAATTGGTCAATAAAGATGCAGAGGCAAACATTTAAGGGTATATTTCAGAATAGACAGAATAGATACATTCCAACCAGGAAGACAAAGTCCAAAAGACAAACATGTCGGGCGCGATTCTCCCAAAACGGGAGAAATCGTAAAGCTGGCGTAAATACCCGGGCGGGTTTTACGGCAGCGCGCCCCTTCCCGACCGGGGACCGATTCTGGTCCCCGGTCGGGGCTAGCAGCCCGACGCCGTAGGCTCCGGCAAGACGGGCTTAACGAAAATCGTTAAGCCCGCTTGCCGGAGTTAGCGCCGGCTGACGCGTCATATGACGTCAGCCGCGCATGCGCAGTTTGGAAGACTCCAACCCGTGCATGCGCGGGTGACGTCATCGCGTTTTTGCGCGAAACCCGTGCATGCGCGGGCCGGGTTGCCCCTCAGCCGCCCCGCGAATGGATACTGCGGGGCGGCGGAAGGACAAGTAGTGCGCGGGCATCGGGCCCGCTGCCCGCGATCGGTGCCCACCGATCGCGGGCCCATGGCACCCTTGGCACGGCCGTGGTACGGCCGTGCCAATCGGTGCCATGGTTATTAATAGCGAGTTTGTGACGCCGTTTTTACGAACGGCAAGACCAGGTGTGTTTGCCGTTCGTAAAAATGGCGTAAAGGGCTGGGACTTCGGCCCATCTAACAGCTGAGAATCGCTGCCGGCCGTAAAAAAACGGCGGCAGCGATTCGGGTCGGGACTTCGGCGGGGGGGGGGGGGAGAATAGCGGGAGGGCGGCAAAAATGTCGGGAAGGCCCTCCCGCTATTCTCCCACCCGTCGTGGGGGGCGGAGAATTTCGCCCGTCATTCCTGCTTAACAAAAAAGGTAAAAGATAGTATGAAACTTAAAATAAAAACATACAATTGTGCAAAGATAGGGGGAAGGTCTGGAGATGGGACTGAATATAAGGAACAGCAAAGGATGATTAGAAAATTAATATGGTGGGAAAAATTTACGTGTGAGAAAATGCTCGCCGGAAATATATTGTTTATAAATATTTTAAAAAGAAACAAGTTGACAAAGTAAACTATGGTCTGATAGAAAGTGATCCGGAGAATTGCTAATGGAAAACAAGCAAATGGCAGATAAATTGAGCAGATATTTCAGTCTTCATTAGACAATACAATTAAAATCCCAGAAACAGCTATAAACCTTGAAATGGAAGGAGAGGTATTATAACCTGCCTGCTTACCATTGGCTGGGGACGAATGGCAATCCCACAATTCTTACGGAGTATGAGCTTCCCCAAGGGGGAGAGGGGGGAGGGGGCGGAGGAATCATTAGCAGATTCCATGCATAAATAGAGCTGGCCAGTATGGAACCAGCTAGAGAGGAGTGAGCAGCAAGGGAGTTACTGCTGCTGTTCTGCTGTTGTGTGTGTATAAATAGTTATTGTAAATAAATGTTATTTCTTTCTATTCTACAACTCGTGCTGGATTCTTTGTGGCCCTCACAAAAGGAGGAATACAGGAAAATTATAATTACCAGAGAAGTGGTACAAAGTAAATTATTGGAGTGGTGACTAATGACCAGGTCCTGATGATTTAGTGAAAGGGAAATTATGCTTAACCAACTTATTGGAGTTCTTTGAGGAATTGGCATGTGCTTGGATAAAGAGGAACTGGTAGATGTAGTGTACTTAGATTTCCAGAAGGAATTTGATAAAGCGCCACGTCAAAGGTCATTGCAGAAAATAAAAGCTCATGGCATAGGGGATAACATATTGACATAGATAGAAGATTAGCTGGCCAAGATGAAGCAGAGGGGAGGAATAAATGGGTCTTTTTCAGGTTGGCAAGATGGAATGAGTGATGTTCCACAGGGGTCAGTGCTGGGACCTCAAGTATTTACAATTTATATTGATGACTTCGATGAAGGGAATGGAGGGCGGAGGGGGTGTCCCATTCCCCCCCCCCCTCCCCCCCCCACCCCCCCAGGTGTTGTCACAACTGGCCCAAGTTTGTGTGAATCAGTACTACACAACGCACTTGTGAGGTCTCCCAGGTGTAGGTGATGAATCCTGGGCCATGGGAAAATCAGGCCTATGCATATTTAAATAAACATATCTGGATCTTGCCCAGTGAGATCCAGATTGCGATGTCAGCGGAATATCACGTGACATTTCGAGCATCGTGAATCTCATAGGAACAGAATTAGGCCACTTGGCCCATCGCGTTTGCTCTGCTAATCAATCATGGCTAATATGTTTCTCATCCCCATTCTCCTGCCTTCTTCCCCATAACCCCTGATTCTCTTATTAATCAAGAACCTATCTGTCTTATGGTTTCCCACCTCCTTGGGGATAATTCAGCCGCTTATAGCTTATGAAAATGAGAATGAAATTAATGTCACAAAGGTAAAATCCATACCACCAAGGTTGCTAGATCTTTGTTGGCAGCTTTTTCTAGGTCAGCAGTGAGCAAAATCTGGGCCTGTGGCACTAGCCAGCAAACTATCTGCAGCATCAAGAGGTTTTAGATTAACTCAATGAATAAAACTATTGTGAATAATTGCTTCAATTTAGTTGTGTTTTGATGGAAGATTAGATCTATTTACTCTGAGATCTGCTTTATGAGCAGCATCTGATGGTGTTATCTGACTGGCTCTTTGTTACTGCTGCTGAGCTGCATTCATTTAAAATGCCACAAAGCAGATAAAAGAAATTGCAGCTTCTAATCATATAATTTGTCCTCCTGGTTTTGTTATGATAATAGATTGAAATCTTTTTGTTCAGTGTATGGTGATGCTCCAGATAACAGGACAGACTCCATTTTCTGAGTTGAGGGAGCATTCTGGTTAATTTATATATTTATTCAGCAAGGAAGAGATGGAAGTGCTCAACAACCGTTTCATTTCAACTTTGACCTCAGTGACTGCATCAAAGTTCATGTCAGGTTATGATAAAAATCCAACAGTATATTGTTCTCGAATGCTAATCACAGGGGGCTAAATTATGTGCCTCACGACACTGGAAAAAAGTTGTGATCACGCGGAGAATTGCAGGTAATCCAAAAAAAAATCAAAATTTACACCCACCACTGATTCCAATCACACGCTCTGGTCCTTCGCTGGAGGCAACGTAGATGTTTCCGCACCTCGTTGGTGGATCTCTGCAAAACGGTCATTTGCACGGATTTCAATATCGTTAGCGGCTTGGGCAGAGTACGCTCTGCCCTTCCATGATGATCCACTCCTCTTAGGTGGAAGTCTTGAGGGCACAAATTAGTGCAAGTATTAACAAGCAGGGCCTGGGAGCCATATTTGTGATAGGGAAGTGGGAGGCTAAATATACATTTAAAAACCCCGTGAAGATTGTCAGGCTTGCCTGGGCCGGGGGCAGTAACAGGGAACATTGAGGTCCCGCTTCCGTGGACTTGGAGTGTCACCCTCGGGATTGGGGTGTCCTGGCTCAGTCCTCCATTGCTGCAGTCTGTCTTTTAAACTCACCCTTTTGTTGCTCTTTACGGGCTCCTAGCTGTTCACTCAGTTGAGTGCTGTCTGCGACCTTTGAATATTCAGAAGGCCTCTGGTCATCTGGGAACCAGAGCACCCGGAGGAAACCCACGCACACATGGGGAGAACCCACCCAGGTTGCCCCTCTGGACATCCTCAAACCCCAGCGGTGTTATCAGGGGGATGGGTATGGCCAAGCTCAATCAGGGACCTGACAGTCCTCAGTAGCATAGTGGTTAGCACTATGGTTTCACAGCACCAGTGTCCCAGGTTCGATTCCCGGCTTGGGTCACTGTCTGTGTGGCTACTGCACGATCTCCCCGTGTCTGCGTGGGTTTCCTCCAGGTGCTCCAGTTTCCTCCCACAAGTCCTGAAAGACATGCTGTTAGGTAATTTGGACATTCTGAATTCTCCCTCAGTATACTTGAACAGGCGCCGGAATGTGGCGACTAGGGGCTTTTCACAGTAACTTCATTGCAGTGTTAATATAAGCCCACTTGTGAAAATGAAGATTATCATTATTATTATTATTATTATTATTAAGTGTTGCCCCACTGCAGAGGAAGCAGGGGGTCAGCAGAGCTCACCTCAACCAGAGGACACCTGCACCGTAACTTTTAGAGCTGTCCTTGATTCTCTGCCCCTCTCAGGGCAGAGGGATCACCAGTTACCCGACCCCTCAAGATCACCAGCTGTCTCCTCCTGTTGAGGCTGGTAGCGCTGACTGCCTCCACCACCACCTCCCAGGTGCTGTTCAGGAGGGCAGGATTGTGCCTCTTATCCACCCTGGATAAGAGGGTGTCCCTCCTCCCCTCACTGGCATGGAGCTGTGGGCCCACCTCAGACTCCCGGCCTCGGGGGAGCGGAGGTCTTCTGTAAGCTATCTTCTTGGCTGCAGTGAGTGTGTGGTATGTGGAGGGCTAGAAAAACAGCTCCAGCTTCCAGGCTCTTGGCGCTAACTCCGGCCCCAGTGGTTAGAATGTCCGGGAATTCCTCTGAGTTCACACCGTGTGCTGGCCCATTTGCACGTGCTGACTTGCTTTCTGAATAGCATCCCTTATGGAAATGCAAATCACACAACATTCAGTCCCTTGTGGCAATACTGAGGACGGGATTTTCCTTCAGCTGATGCTGAAATCGGGAAAAGCAATTGAGTGGAGAATTTGGCGTGACGCCAAAATTGTGGCCAGCGCCGGATGCCTGCCAAAATGCCATGCAGTGGTGTCAATGCATTCTGCTCTGCACGTATAGTAAATGCTGTCCACATATCATTAGCAGGCCTGAGCCGGTATTCTCTGGAGCCTCCGCGATGCTCCACCTCGGTCAGGAGGAATTACCATGGCGGCTTTCATTTTGTGGCTTTAAAAATCAGGAAGCAAGTGCAGTGGCCAATGAGGGACAGAGAGGAGTTAGGACATGCGCGACCGTGGACTGCGAGATCGGCCACTGGCAGAGCTACCTGGGGTGGGGAGAGGGGAACGTGCCAGGCCCGGGGGGATGGCAGGGGCTGATGAGGACATGGGTCTTGGGGTTCAGGGTGACCCCCACGAGACCAGGGCGCCGAGGCATGGACCGGAATTGTCGCGGCCTGCAAGACAGTCACCTTGCTGCGCACCCGACTGACAAACCATTCTCCACCCCACCAACTACCGCCCCCCCCCCCCCCCCCCCCCCAACCAGTTACCACCAAAGGCGGGCAGCACATGGCCCACCCACGTAATCCCTGCAGGAGGGTGCCAGATGGGGGCTGAAGCGCATACCACTGGCATGGGTAGCGTCAACCACCGATACCCCTGGCAGCAGGGATGGGGGCCACAGGCAGAGGTTTCCATGGTACTGGGCACCAGCGGGGCCAGGGGTTCAGAGGGCAGAGTGCCAGGGGGGATGGCTGGGGGTGGGGATGGGGAAGGAGGATGGGGGGAACTTGCAGGATCTCCAGTGCAGGCTGAGGCCACCTTGTAACCCATTGGACCTGGTTGGCTTGGGGGTTCGCACCATGCTGAGATGTCTGACTTTCACCCCCTACAGACAATGGACTTTGGAATCGAGGCAGGAATGGTGGCCTTCATCCTAGTCGCCGCAGCCCTGAGGGATGCACTGAGGCTGTACAAACTAGAGCTATTCGATTGAGGCACTGCAGCAGGGGAGCCTACCCCAGCGTAACAGGAGCCAGCCGGTGAGAATGGGGAGCTGGCCGCCAAACAGGCTGAGGAGGAGGTTGAAAGGTGGCACCGACTCAGGCTTTGTGTGCACCAGCAGCCCCTGTCTTTCAAGGACCTGCCGGCGAAGACTCCGGCGGAGCAAGGGGACAGTGCGACATATCTGTCAGTTCTGGCACATCTGGCACCGCAAGGGTATGGGGAGTGTCAGAATATACACATCAGTATATAATGGTGCAGACACACACACTGACTGACACACTGCAAGACCAATCAACACACACAACACAACAGCCAATCACCAGTTAGAGCACGCTCACTATAAAGCCAGAGGGCACTAGTTTTCCCGCTCATTCGGGATGCAGCCTCTGAGAAGGACAGAGCTCACAGCTTGCAGCACAGATCTTCACCATGTGCTAACAGTCTAGACTGGTCAGGATAGGCATAGGTCTTCAGTTTAATCTAACATAGTGTCGATCCACAGTGAAAGTATGTTCAACAGTTCCTAGCTTAATAAAATAGTGTTGTACTATTACAAGTGTTGGTAGTCTGTATATGTTACTGCTAAGGTAAACGCAGTCTCCACAGATCCAGAGTTCCCAACACATCAGGGAGGACACCCGCTCCCAATGGCCGTCAAGGTGAGGGTCGCCCTGAACCTTTACGCCATGTGGTCCTTCCAGGCATTAAGTTGGGATCTATACAGAATCGCACAAACCTCGGTGCACAGGTGCATCCACGCCGTCATGGAACCCCTGTATGCTTGGTAAAAGAAATTGCGAGATAAAAGAAATTGCAGTTTCTCATCATATAATTTATCTTCCTGGTTTTGTTATGATAACAGATTGAAATCTTTTTGTTTGGTGTATGGTGGTATTCCAGATAGCAGGATAGACGCCATTTTCTGAGTTGAGGGAGCATTCTGGTTAATTTGTATATTTACTCAGCAAGGTGGAGATGGAAGTGCTGAACAACAGACGTATTTCAACTTTGACCTCAGTGACTGCAACAAAGTTCACATCAGGTTAATGGGAGGAGGAAGAGGTGGGGTGGGGGGGGGGGCACCTGAGCAGCGAGCGCTGGCTGAACTAGGGTCGTTGGACCCCCCGCCCACTGCCCAACCCCCACTTCTGCAGCGCTCCCTCGGCAGCCAGCCCAGTCCATCCCTCACACCCGTCTGGCAGAGCACAAAGGCTGGTTGAAATGTTGTGAACTGGTGTTTATTGTGCAACGGTGAACATATATATAATAATAATCTTTTACTGTCGCAAGTATGAAGTTACTGTGAAAAGCCACTAGTCGGTACATTCCGCCGCCTGTTCGGATAAGCTGGTACGGGAATTGAACCCGCGTTGCTGGCCTTATTCTGCATCACAAACCAGCTGTCCAGCCCACTGAGCTAAACCAGCCACTGAGCTAAACCTGCATACATATAGATAGGTTCATGCCCTCACCCCTATCGCTATATTGTGTGCTGCACTCATGTCAAACTAACTGATGTCTACCTTTCTGGCCTTACTGGCCCTAATGCTATTTCTAGGTGAATCGCCAGGAGAGTACATCAGGAGTGGAGGCGGTTTGCTGTGATTCCTGCCCTGTTACCTGAGTCCCCTTTCGTGGCCGTCCTCTGCGGCGACTGGGCCAGGATGGACCCGGCTGCTGCTTGGGTGTCCAAAGTGGCGTGGTGCTGCCCTGTTCTGCCTGCTGCCCATCAGATGCACCAGGGACAGGAAGGGTGGTGTGTTGGGGGGTCTGAGGCGCTGTGCTGTTCCGGCACCCCCCGTGCGAGAGTTACCGGCATGGACCCCATTAGCTCCTCCTCCCTCGGTGTCATCGATGGCCCAGGGGCGGGTAGCCCGCCTCTCCTCTATGATGTCCAACAGGGTCTCCAGCTCGGCATCTGAAAAATGGGGTGCCACTCTGTGCTGCCATCTTGTTGGCTGGGATGAGTGTGTATGGGGAGTGCTTATATGCGGCCGCAGCTTGTCACTTCACAAGTGTCAATCCCGACGAATCCGACACCGTTTTTCATTGGAATCGATTGTGTTCCATGTGAGCTGGTGCTGGCCCATGAATGGCTGATGAATTGTTCTGGGTGGGTGGCAATTTTGCTGTCATAGAAGTCCACCAATTCATTCTTGCCATCAACACTTAGGGCGTCAGCCGAGGTTCCCTCGGCAGCATGCCCTCGTCGGCAGCGGGATTCTCCGTTCCTGCCATCTTCCAATGGGATTTCCCATTTTCGCCACCCCACACCGTTGAGTAACCTGTGGGCGTGGGTGCCCTGCCAGCGCAGCGGAGAATCCCGCCACCTGAGAATTAAGTCCTTTGTTTCTGAAATGGTGAATCCTGTCCTTAGTCTCCTAAACGGAGTATCCTTCTTAGGAAAGAAGCCTCTGCTGCTCCTTTGTTCTGACAGATTTTCAGGCAATACAGGAGTGTTCAGTGACCATTTCATTATGAATTCCAGAATCTATATCCTCTCTGATTTCCTTTGCCGTCAATTTATCTCCTCAGGTTAACGAGCATCAGTGTGGTGAATACTTGCCACAGCATCCGGAAGTCAGGTGTAACAAGGGAAAGGTGCAAAGGGAACTTGCCTGCATTGTTCTAATAGTGTGTCTTAATCCCAAAAGGAGAAACTTCAAAATAACATAATTGGGAAATTTCTGTTTCTGTCATTAGAATGTGGAATTTTGCTCTACACACTGGATTTGAAGCTGAGGCTATAAATTAATTTAAAAGAGAATTAGGTTGTGAAAAGAGAATGTTAAAGGAAAAGGGGTATTGTGAATTTGAAGCAGGTGGCTGACGTGGTAAAGGATCAATAGTGCAGAATTGACCGTCTAAGTGACCTGTTTTGAACTACAAGAATCTACGAATTTAGCAATATCCCCATGAGAATCTTCGTGTCTGTGCAAAATGGGTTGAACTTTACACGGATATTAAAGTTATGTCGTGTAAATCTCAAACTGACTGCAAAGCAAATTGGAGATTCCTTCCATGGCGTCTCGCTCTGCTTTTTTCTGTAGTCATGTTGGACTCTGAGTCCAGGGCCGGAATTCTCCAGCCATTCACTGGTGGTGACATTCTCTGATCCTGCCGGCAGCGCACCCTGGCACCCTCGCCTGCTGGTTTTCTGGTGGCGTGGGATGGCTTCAATGGGAATTTCCATTGACAATGGCGGGAGCAGAGAATACCACTGCCAGCGAACAGCGCTCTGCCTCCCACCACCAAGAAACACGTGGCTGGGAAGCCGGGGAATCTTGCCCCACAGCAGGTTTGGGCTCCATTAATACTGCAGTTACAGGGGTAGTGCAATGTTTATTTCAGCTGCGCACAGAGACCCTGCAGCCTTTGAATCATGTTGGGTATTTCATGATTATTTTGAGCTCTGGATCCTGCTGGTATTGAACAAAGAACAATACAGCACAGGAACAGGCCCTTAGGCCCTCCAAGCCTGTACCGATTATGATACCAACCTTTGCCAAAATTAGTGGGATTGGTGGAGTTTGCCATAACTGTTGGAGAAGATACTGAGGGATAGGATCGATTCACATTTGGAAGAAAATAGACTTATCAGTGATAGGCAGCATGGTTTTGTGCAGGGCAGGTCATGTCTTACAAACCTAATAGAATTCTTTGAGGAAGTGACAAAGTTAATTGATGAGGGAAGGGCTGTAGATGTCATATACATGGACTTCAGTAAGGCCTTTGATAAAGTTTCCCATGGCAGGTTGATGGAAAAAGTGAAATCGTATGGGGTTCAGGGTGTACCAGCTAGATGGATAAAGAACTGGCTGGGCAACAGGAGACAGAGCATTGTGGTGGAAAGGAGTGTCTCAAAATGGAGAGCGGTGACTAGTGGTGTGCCACAGGGATCCATGCTCGGACCACTGTTATTTATGATATACATAAATCATCTGGATGAAGGTATAGGTGGTCTGATTAGCAAGTTTGCAGATGATACTAAGATTGGTCGAGTTGCAGATAGCGAGGAGGACTGCCAGAGAATACAGCAAAATGTGTGTGCGTGGGTTTCCTCCGGGTGCTCCGGTTTCCTCCCACAGTCCAAAGATGTGCGGGTTAGGTGGATTGGCCATGCTAAATTGCCCGTAGTGTAAGGTTAATGGGGGGGATTGTTGGGTTACGGGTATGTGGGTTTAAGTAGGATGATCATTGCTCGGCACAACATCGAGGGCCGAAGGGCCTGTTCTGTGCTGTACTGTTCTAAAAAAAATATATAGATAGATTGGCGAGTTGGGCAGAGAAATGGCAGATGGAGTTCAATCCAGGCAAATGCGAGGTGATGCATTTTGGAAAATCTAATTCAAGAGCGGACTATACGGTCAATGGAAGAGTCCTCGGGAAAATTGATGTACAGAGAGATCTGGGAGTTCAGGTCCATTGTACCCTGAAGGTGGCAACACAGGTCGATAGAGTGGTCAAGAAAGCATACAGCATGCCTGCCTTCATTGGACAGGGTATTGAGTACAAGAGTCAGCAGGTCATGTTACAGTTGTATCGGACTTTGGTTAGGCCATATTTGGAATACTGCGTGCAGTTCTGGTCGCCACATTGCCAGAAGGATGTGGATGCTTTAGAGAGGGTGCAGAGGATGTTCACCAGGATGTTGCCTGGTATGGAGGGTGCTAGCTATGAAGAAAGGTTGAGTAGATTAGGATTGTTTTCGTTGGAAAGACGGAGGTTGAGGGAGGACCTGATTGAGGTCTACAAAATTATGAGAGGTATGGACAGGGTGGATAGCAACAAGCTTTTTCCAAGAGTGGGGGTGTCAATTACAAGGGGTCACGATTTCAAGGTGAGAGAGGGAAAGTTTAAGGGAGATGTGCATCAAAGGTTTTTTATGCAGAGGGTGGTGGGTGCCTGGAATGCTTTGCCAGCGGCGGTGGTAGAGGCGGCATGATAGCATCATTTAAGATGCATCTAGACAGATATATGAACGGGCGGGAACAGAGGGAAGTAGATCCTTAGAAAATAGGCGACAGGTTTAGATAAAGGATCTGGATCGGCACAGGCTGGGAGGGCCGAAGGGCCTGTTCCTGTGCTGTAATTTTCTTTGTTCTTTGTTGTTTCAAACCCTCAGCACTTCCTTATACCGGATCCCTCTATACCCGTCCTATCCATGTGTTTGTCAAGATGCCTTTTGAACGCTGTTAATGTATCTGCTTCCTCAACCTCTCCTAGCAACGCGTTCCAGGCACTCACCGCCCTCTGTGCAAAAAGCCTGCCTCACACATCTCCTCTAAACTTTGCCCCATGGACCTTAAACCTATGGCCCCTGGTGACTGACCCGTCCACTCTGGGAAAGAGTGCCTGCCCATCCATTCTATCTATGCCCCTCATAATCTTGTAGACCTCGATCAGGTTACCCCTCAACCTCCGTCTTTCTAATGAAAACAGTCTGAGTCTATTCAGCCTCTCCACATAGCTAACACCCTCCAGACCAGGTAACAGCCTGGTAAACCTCAACTGCCCCCTCTCATAAGCCTCCACATCATTCTGGTCTTGTGGTGACTTGAATTGTGCGCAATATTACAAGTGCGGCCTTACCAAGGTTCTATACAACTGTAGCATGACTTGCCAGTTTTTATGCTCAATGCTCCGTTGAATGAAGGCAAGCATTCTCTATTGGTACTGGTACAGTATTGAATTTGTACCAAAATAGTGTCCTGCACTCATTTTACTTTGTATCCTCTCCAGTATGTCCAGATTTCAGCCCGTAATGCTATCCTCAGTATAGATTAACTAAGACAACGAAGACAAAGTGTGATCTATGGTGTCCAAAATGAAATCTAGCTTCATACATTGGATCTGTATTTCCTGAGCTTTGTTTTTCATCATTTAGGGCTCGGTATCAAGAGCTAGGAATCCAGGTCACCACAGTGAAGTGTTCTTGCAATCCATCTTGTCCTGCTCTTCTAAATGATGGCTTAAACTCCAATTGTTGTGTTATATTTATGTTGACTGCCATGGGAAAAATGTCCCAAGCAGTTCGCCTGGGCTGTGTCGTAGGTATTGTTTATAGATGCGTATTTATTGTGTTCCGTTTTCTCTGAATTTGATTAAACTCACACCTTTTGTATAAAATTTTAACTATGATTGGCGGGATTCTCTATTTGCTGGTGCCGAAATCGCGATTTGGCGGAGAATAGGTTCCGACGCCAAAATCTCAGCGGGCGCCAATTTGACACTAAATCACAATTCTCCATTACCTCGACAGCGGCGTCAATGAGTCCCGGAATGCACGCGCAGTAAACTCCATTTACATATCAATAGCGGACACGACCGGTGTTCTCCGGGGGCCTCCGCGATTCTCCTCCTCATATGGGCCGAGTTCCCAACGGCACGGTTCACTTGTGCTTTTACAAATCGTGAAACCGGTGTTGTAGCTGATGAGGGAGAGAGAGAGAGGAGGTAGGACCCGGAGAGGAGCGACTGTTGAATGCCTGGCTTAACACTGGCCGGGGTGGGGGGTGGCCCTGCCAGGGACTCGTGACGGCCTTCCAGCTTCCGCTTCCCACTGTAGCTAGTATTCACCAAACAGCAGATACTGCAGGATTGCTAGCAAGCTTTCAGGTCAGGGGAGTGGTCCCTAGTTCAAAGGCGCTCTGTGCCTGATTTGAGTGACCCAGCGTCAGGGAGGAGGGACCCTACCCACTCCAACTACCCTGTGAGCCCATCCTCCTCACCCCACTTTTCACCTCACATCAGCCTCCATTACTCATCTGTGGCCTAAGATCCACTGGTGATCTTAGGCCTCAGCTGGCTGGAGTACCACCAGCTTGCAGCAACTTCCTACTTGTGGCTGTCATCCAATAAAGCTTCTGGCCTAAGATTGACAGGCTGCTCTCGCCGCGCAGAAATTCCACCTCCATGTTCGCTGATAGCTGGGAACACCCACCACTGACCAGTTAAGTGCTTGAGTGGCACTTAATTCAACAGGCCTTCCATAGAAGAGGAGATACAGGACTCTCACACCCTCTCCAGCTGACGGGCAAGACCCCCCATCAGCTCTATTCAATACCACCCCATGTGGCTGATTCAAGATAATGAGGCAATGCTTTGATTTATACAAGTCTAAATTTTAATTTTTTATTTGTTTACTCTGGTGTGATTCTTGGGCCACAGAAAGTAACAATCAATACCTAATTACAGTTTTGCTGTTCTGATGGTTTTGAGTGAGTGAATGAACAGTGAAGGAGTATAACCTGTGCCTGGAAGAAGAAATGTTTGAGTTTGAAAAACAAATGAGACATTGCAATGGAGAGTGAGTCCGGAATACTTGAAGGTTGCTAAGCACGAGTATTAACTCAACATATGATTGATAGGGGCGGCATGGTGGCGCCGTGGTTAGCACTGCTGCCTATTGTACTGAGGACACGGTTCAATCCCGGCCCCAGGTCACTGTGTGGAGTTTGCACATTCTCCCCGTGTCTGCGTGGGTTTCACCCCCCACAACCCAAAGATGTGCAGGTTAGGTGGATTGGCCATGCTAAATTGTCCCTTAACTGAAAAATTAAAATTGGATACTCTTTAAAAAAAAATTTTAATGATTAGCGAATAGAAGCATAGCATCCCTACAGTGCAGAAGGAGGTCATTTATCCCATCGATTCTACACCAATCCTTTGAAAGAACATCCCATCGAGGCCCACTCCCCCACCATATGCCTGTAACCCCAACTAACCTGCACATCTTTGGACTGTGGGAGAAAACCGGGGCACCCAGAGGAAACTCAGGCTAGGTGCAAACTTCACACAGTCACACAAGGCCGGAATTCAACCTAGATCCCTGGTGCTGTGAGGCAGCAGTGCTAACCACTCTGCCACCATGTCATTCATCTGGTTGAACAACAGATGACTGCAGGTAGAATGCACTGTGTGATTGGCCAACTGATATTTGTACAAATTACAAGAATGCATGAATAGTAAATCAGCAGATGGGAATCACAGTCTCAAACATGGCATGTGCTTCAGATAGCATTTTGTAACATCTGGAAGACAAAAGAAAGTAGACAGATATCTTAGCGTCATGAACACTGATTAAGAAAGGCTGGAAAAGAGAAAGTATCTGGGTCGGGAGGTGCGGTGAATTCTTCGTAAAATTAAAATATTGGCTGGCTACACTCTCAACACAAAGAGAACTTTGTCAACTGCTGGCTGGTATTTTTCAAAATTTAAAGGGCAGGAGTATTAAATGCCTTGACAGTTCCACAGGCGCTCATCCACTTCCTACAGAAATCCATGCCTACTCTTAAAAACATAAGAGGGTACACAACTGCAGATATTTCACTACTTATCTGTGAATTGAGGAAGTTGAAGAGTGTAATATAGAGTAATATCTATCAATACTGTGAAATGTGTGCTTTGCTTGTATGCACAAAACCTGTCAGAAATAAAGGATAAATGTATTTTTAAAATGCATGTCTAAACAACCGAGTCTGATTCAACAGAAATGAACCAGAATTTTGTTTAATGACCAAGTACATGCTGATCCAACACTATAGTATTGTCAGATTCTCTTTCTATAGATTAATATAAAGCTGGAAAATGGAATGAAACACAAGATTATTCAAATTAAAATGTGTTCCAAGTTAGATAAACTGGAAACTTAATCATATAATCATATAATTTACGGTGCAGAAGGAGGCCATTCAGCCCATCGAATCTGCACTGGCCCTTGGAAAGAGCACCCTAAGCCTCCACCCCATCCCCTGAACCCTGGAACCCAGTAACCCCAACCAACGTTTTTTGGACACAAAAGTCAATTTATCATTGCCAATCCACGTAATCAAAACAATAATTTTTGCCTGAATTTGTGTCAAGCCAGAAGGGCCTTAGACTTTTTGACATTGAAGTTTCAGGGAAATGACTCATGGTTTTAGATATTTCAGGAAAAGGTCTGAAACAACTGGAGATAAAGTACCCCTTTGGAGAAGTAAGGTACTCCTTTTTGAAAGATGTAATACCCTTTTGGTGAGATGAAGTACCATTTTGGAAGGTATGATACAATATTAGAGTGGTATGGTACTTTTTTGGATTATGCATAAAAAGCTGTCAAGTTGTTTAAATCTCCTGTCCTTGAAATTTTGAAAAATATCAGTCAGCCCGCAGTTGAAAATAGCAATGCTTGCAATTTCACCAGATGTTTGTTGACATAAGCCTGGGTGCTATCACCAGACTACTATTTCCACTTACTCATTCCATAACATATCATTATTGTGTGTGTGTGTGGGGGGTGGGGGGGGGGGATGTAAGTTACAATTTGATTTACAGCTCCAATTGGTTATGAAGAGATCAGCTATCTTTCATGTGGTGCTGTGAAGACAAATGTTTATTTGTTATGGGATTAGGTACTTGAAAGAAATGTTTCTGTTTATATGGAATTTAAATGCACTGCATGGGCTTTTATAAGTGAGTTTTTCATCTCACGATAGCTCCTGAGGTCTGCCCATGATGATTGCAGGGTGAACTGGTCCAAGGGAAAGGGTGGTGGTTGGGGACCTGAGTTGACACTAAGTTGGTATAGGGCCATAAAAGGCCATGAGGGTGGTGATGTGGGTTGACTCGAATTTGTACAGGGGCTGTAAAGGGAATGAGCGCCAGGCATCGGTTGGCCTGAGTTGGCTTTGGGGCTATAAAGTGCCATGGGGTTCAGTGAGGTTCATACGTTGGCATGACTTGGCACTAAATTGAGGGACTTTGTAGAAGGGCATAGGTTGATATGAAGGATATGATGGGCCAAGGGGGAAAAGGTTGGTATGGAGGATATGAAAGGCCATGAGGTAGTTAGAGGGGCTTAGCCTGACTTTGAGTGCCTGATGTGCCACGAGCAGTGGATTGGTTGTATAAACTTGTATGAGGAGGCTCATGGAGGCATGGGGGGTATGTGAGGTGGTGGGGGGATGGGTCTTGAAGACTGGTTTAATTTTACTGCATTTTTTTTAACAACTAGGAAGAAATCTCAGAGCAGCAAAGCAGGCCTTTTAGCTAGTCCACCTTATGTACCCGGTAGCCCCTGTGGCTGCGTTCAAACTATTTGTGGGGAAACCGGGCCTGACTCTAATTAGCATCTGTCACTTCCCCTAATCCACAAACAAAAATCTGTCCAAGAGGGAATAATTCAGGTATTTTCAGGTGCGTGATTCTTTTACGCAAGAAACTTCCTTAATTTCCCTTGGTACCGTCGTCTTCGCTTGTGGACTGAATCCTGTCCTTGGCTGAGGTGGCTGTCTTTGAGCAGATGTTGATAATGGAGCAGGCATTGTTGGTGGAACTAAAGAGGGAGTAAGAGGGAGAATTGGGCTTGGTCCTTGAGGGAAGAGTGTTAAGTAAGGCTCTTTACAGGGTCAATGCCAGCTCCTCATGTCCAAGATTAAGCCTTATCCAGTTCAAGATGATGCACAAGGCACACCTGACCAGGGCAAGTATGAGTAGATTCTTCTCGGGGGTGGAGGATAGGTGTGAGCGGTGCTCTAGAGGGTGGCAAAAATCACATGTGCATGTTTTGGTCTTTCCCTAAGCTTGTTAGGTTCTGGGTCTCCTTTTTTAATCCAATGTCAGACTTTTGGGGCATTCAGCAGGAGCTGAGCCGTGCCCATCAATGGTCATTTTTGGAGTTCCAGATTTGCCAAAGCTGCACACGAGGACAAGGGCAGATATACTAGCCTTTGTCTTGCTATTAACCTGCAGGTGGGTTCTTCTTGGGTGGCGGTCCCTGGTGCCATCTAAGGGATCGGCGTGGCTGGGAAACCTGATGGAATTTTTGCCTGAGGAAGATCAAGTGGTTTTTTAATATAAATATAGTGTACTCAATTCATTTTTTCCAATTAAGGGGCAATTTAGCATGGCCAATCCACCTACCCTGCACATATTTGGGTTGTGGGGGTGAAACCCACGCCAACACGGGGAGAATGTGCAAACTCCACACGGACAGTGGCCCAGAGCTGGGATCGAACCTGGGACCTCGGCACCGTGAGGCAACAGGGCTAACCCACTGCACCACCGTGCTGCCACAGGAAGATCAAGTATAGCACAAGGGGGTCAGTGGAAGGGTTCTATTTGAGGTGGCAGCATTTAGTCTTCTTTTTCAATGGTCTGCTTTCCATCAACTGTGTGGGGAGGTGGGGTGGTTTGTCTCTGTATTTTGTTTATTTTCAGCTGCGCGATTTGTTACGCAAGGAACTTTCATTTCTCTCATGGTTTTTCCTCTTCTAGGGAGTGAGGGGGAAGAGAGAGGGGCTGTGTGGGATTGGCCGGTTGTTGTATTGTTGTTGTTTGTGTATCTGAAAAATTTTGTCTGAATAAAAATATTTTTAATAAAACACATTCTGGCCCTGCTCCAGCCCCGCCGAAAGTCAATGTACTCATGGTGAGCCGGCCACATGTCTCGCAGTAGGTCCAGAAAGTCACAGCCTATATTTCTAATGGTACTATATGATTTTTCTGGAATGAATGTTTAATAAAGGCGAACGGAGTCAGGCAAGTAACCCAAAGAAGGTGTTTTTTTATCATGTGTGCTGTTTACAAAAGGGCCCAGTTGAATCTCACATGGTCCTCTCTCTCTGTCGGTCGGTTCCTATCTGGCTGACCTCATATACAACATGGTATCAGCCCCATAGTTAGTGAGGGAGGTCCTACTACTCAGGCCACACAGGGGAAAACAATCAACCCAGTCCGTGCGAATCCGTACAGGTTATTACAGAATGTAAAGTCAGTAGATTAAGGTTAAAGGAAGTGACGTTGTAAAGCCAAAGAAGCATTTTGATTAAAATGCTGTCAAGGCTTGTATTGGTCCTAATGTCAATTGTCAAGCTGCATAAATGCACAGTGAACATGGTTCAGCCATCTCTTCACATGACCATTGTCCATGTACACTTCACCATGTGCAGAGAGCATTGTCTATAAGGTTGTTTGTTTTGCCCGATGCCTTTTTTGATCAAGGTAGTCTCCTTGACTAAAAAGTTAATAAGTCTTTCTTTCTGAATTGCAAACAGATAACATAGTAGCTGACATAGAAGTGTCATTGCACTTGAACAAATGTGCATGTAAAATATCACTTCTCGGCCTTTTGGCTAAGATCAAGCGCCATTTCACGCTGAAGATGAGGTGCAGTGCCTTTACTTGTCAGCTTGGATCCTGTATGTCTCTATTTTGGAGACCATGAATTGGATTCAATTTGAATTTGAATTGATTTTTGGAGCAGGCAAGGAGAAGATTTAAGGGTTTGCCCTGTCCACTCTGTACATTGGCATGGTAACTATAGGAACGGGATTTTAAAAAATGTATAAATGTGACTGACTTTAAAGTCAAAGTAATTATATAATGCAGTAGTTTATAGGAAGTGGTTACGACCAAACTGTCACTTTCGGACACAAGTTAGTTATATATATGTGAACTATTATTACATGGCGTATCCTAGTCCATGAAATAATTTACCTCACAGAAAATGTATACCCAAAATTCACAAAATAAAGATAACTGCAACTCTGTAAACTGAATATACCAGTCTTCCACTTACCTTCTAAGTCCCTCTTTTAATTAGAGTTCAACTTTGTTGCAAAATAATTTTTGGAAGGAATGGCGCATGCAGATGCTGCCTACATTGAACATTAAGGATGTGTTTATTCGATCTGAATGTTCTGCCACAAAATGGCTATTGGATTATGTGCGAGGCCTTCCAACCGCTCTTCACTCTTTGACAACAAAAGAAGGTTTTGCGTGTGTGGAAATCAAATTGCAGCTTGCACTCTGCATTTAGTTTCTGGTTAATTGATCATGAACGCAAGTGGTTTATCATTTTTGTACTTTTGAGAGCGTTAATTAAAAGTAATATGTGATTTCAGATTCCAGTGAATGCCACCAATGCTCTTGCTTTTGCTCACCAACTGATGACCTACACAGGAGCTGCAGCTAACTTTGCAGACATGATGGATGTTATTTTTGTGGCTCGCATGATTCAGAAGTTAATCATCTTTGTGGATCGAGTTAAAGATGTAATGTATCAAAATTTGGATGTGGATCCCACATTCAAGCCATTTCATGCACCTAAGCTTCCTCATTCTTGGCTGAAGCCCTATTATATTAATGTTTCGTTTTTAGTAATAAGGATGAAATTATGAGTTTTCTTTGTTTTTTAAAAATATTTCATCCATTGTTACAATGTTGACTGTTAATTAAATCAATGCTGAACTAGAACATCATGGATAAGAAAGCTATTTCAGATCTGTGGATTATTCATTTCACATTCAGCATAAAGCCGACATTGTGCATCAGACGCCTGTACAGAAATTACTCTCCATTGAAATCAGTGGTAATGAAAATCGGACAATTGCACACAGCCAATCCCCCAACCCTCATCTTACAGCTGAGTAGTAAGATGAAAATTGGTCCGGAAAGTAATGACAAAGTTATTGCCTGAGCTAATTTTAAGAAATCTTATTCTTGCAATTGAGGAAATCTGCTCCTCCCTGATAGTTTGTCCATTCAGAAAGAACATGCATTATTTTACCACCATATCTGGCAGTTTAATAAATATTTCTTGAGTTTTAGCTCAATTTCACATCTCAATGCAGTGACTTTTTTATGGGAAGCTGAAGTTCCTAACAATCCAAAATTTAGTTATTTTGGTCATTTTGTTCTGACTTTATTGTTTGCTTTGAAATTATGCTGCAGAATTATTTTTTTCCTTGCATTTTCTATCCTTTCCGCCTCTATAAATGTTCTTCATAATGCTGATGTTAGCGAACAGTCTCATTTGTATGTGGACTGTTCTCAATGCCACTTTTAGGTGACAGTAATGGTTGACAATGCTCAGGGTCCAATTTGATGAGAGCGCTGTACTGTTTAAAATCAATTTCTTTGGATTTGTATTCTCTCATATACATTAGCACCAAAACCATCTCTGTTGGATTATTGTAAACAGATATGCACTCAATTCAGCGTTTTACCTAAAATTGAAACAGTAGGTTTTGCCTGTTTTTCTAAGCATCTCAAGTGATAGAAAGGAAAACATGAGGAACTTCAGAAAAACTGGTCCATGCCCACAGCATATTCATCAAGGGACTCCTGCGTAATTATGCAGTTGACACACTTTGTTTGGATACTAATTATTAGCTTGTAACATTCCACACTGGGCTCAAATACCTTGTGTGAAAATTAGAAGGAAGCATTTTGGAACCAGATTTCAACAAATATTGTGATAAGCTGATTATTAATATATTACCCCGCCAATACCAGATGTTACCTATACCCTGTCACCTATTACTGTCTGAATAATGATATCAAACCCTCTTAAAGTCGAGTCTTCGGTCACTTTAAATTGTTTCTAATAAATAGGTCTGACACTCTTGGTTAGCATCTCATTTTCGTTTCTGATCGTCCAGCATTAATTGAACAGAACATGGCGAGATAAACAGGAGGAATGGTATGAATGTCATGTGGAAGGCATCTCTTATAGATAATCAGAAGAGCCACCATGTTAATTCAAACATTTCCCTTCATAAAAAACAACATTCCGTTGTCAAACTTGACTTTTGGTCCCCTACAGAAAGCACCATAATGGAGGCAAATTGAAATGTTAACAAATGGATGCCTTAGAAAATCCTGAGCAGTGCACTGGGTCAGAGAGGTGTGAGGAAGATTATTTTTAATATTTTCCAACGGTTTAGGTCTCCTCCAATACCTAGAAAATCTACTTTTGATGTATGAATGGGATAACGGCTTCTTTATAATCTGTGTGTTTTAATTCATCTTAATTTATCCACAGATGCGGAACTTCGTATGTTTGACATTAGCATTCCCCACTCAATGCAAACAAAAGAGGAGATTGGCTTTGTAGTAATCCACGGGAGGCAGGAGTTCCATCACCACACCAATATTTATTTACAATAACGATATTACAGGAGCAGCTACAAACAGTGCTGCTAGCAGTCTAGTCAACTTAAGACTGCTCACAAAGCCTACACAGGTGATTATATGGGCCCCCTCAATGAGTTATCATTGAGGGAGCTCATACTCCAATTGGCCAACCAATAAAGCCAATTGGAGTTCATTACAGGCTTAAAGCTAAGTGTAGTATGTTTGGTTTGGACAAGTCATTAAATTCATTTTTACAAAAGTCAAAAACAGACATGTTAACCTTGGGGCATGGAGAGACCATGCTTGAAACCAAATATTATATTGGCATTTCTTTTGGAAGATGAAATGATATTTGAAAAGAAAACATTATCTGAAATGTCACCTGCAGCTAGTATTTGGCAAACTAAAATGAGGTATTTTCCCTTTTCAAGTGCAACCATTTAACCAATAGGACCAGTTTTAAAAATCAATAGCTATTCTAATTTCACAATTCATGTGGTTTAGCAATAAAACATTTTAGTTGGAAATTCAATTGTTAAATGTAAGTGAAGTCAAGGAAAACAATCAGGGTTTGTGAAAAGAGAACACAAAGCCTAGAGTGATTGGAATTCGAAGGATTGCCTTTATTTATTTCATAAAGTCAAAGTTAGAAGTGCTGAAGACAGCAATGGGAAACCGCTTTCTGAGGCTTGATAGAGACAAAATGTCAACATTAAAAAGTGTAAATTATTCATGTGATGTGGTAGTCACCACTGATGTATATATTGTATGTAGAGGATGTTGATATAGGTGCTTTACGGTAAGGCCCCTGTACTACAGGTACGGGGGTAGATCCCTGCCTGCTGGCTCCGCCCAGTAGGCAGAGTATAAATATGTGTGCTCCCCGTGCAGCAGCCATTTCGTCAGCTGCTGCAGGGGGCCACACATCTCGGTGTAATAAAGCCTCGATTACATCCTACTCTCGTCTTTGCGTAATTGAGAGTGCATCAATTTATTACACTGAGTTTTTCAGAGATGGACCTCCGCATCAAGCCGGATCGCCTGCAGCTGCATCCTCAAGCAGACAATGCCAAAAAGGACTTTGAACATTGGCTAGCCTGTTTCGAAGCTTACATCAGGTCTCATAGATATCATAGAATTTGCAGTGCAGATGGAGGTAATTCGGCCCATCGAGTCTGCACCGGCTCTTGGAAAGAGCACCCTACCCAAGGTCAACACCTCCACCTTATCCCCATAACCCAGTAACCCCACCCAACACTAAGGGCAATTTTGGACACTAAGGGCAATTTATCATGGCCAATCCATCTAACCTGCACATCTTTGGACTGTGGGAGAAAACCGGAGCACCCAGAGGAAACCCACACACACACGGGGAGGATGTGCAGACTCCATACAGACAGTGACCCAAGCTGGAATCAAACCTGGGACCCTGGAGCTGTGAAGCAATTGTGCTATCCACAAGGCTGCGCCAGACTCAATCCCAGAAGCACAGAAGCTCCACATTCTGTACACGCGGCTGAGCTCCAACGTCTTTCCACTCGTCCAGAATGCGCCGACCCATGCAGAGGCCATGGCGCTACTGAAGGAAAACTACACTCAGCGGACTAACAAAATCTACGCCAGACACCTCCTCTCCACGCGGCGCAGCTTCCGGTGAGTCAGTGGAAGATTTCTGGCGCGACCTGCTCGCCCTAGTTAGAGACTGTGACTGTGAGGCCGTTTCAGCCACGGAACACTCGAATTTTCTAATGAGAGACGCATTTGTTACGGGCATAGGGTCTGACTACATCCGCCAGCGCCTCCTAGAAGGGCCACGCTCGACCTCCTGGCGACCAAAATACTAGCGCTCCCACTTACGGTCGTATCACGCAACATTCAGGCCTATGCCCCCGACCGCGCGGCCCACCCCCCTGTGCATCATGAACTACGCAGATGGCCGCCCCATTGTAGACCCCATTAGCGACCGCCCTCAGCCAACCCCACGCCTGTGCCGCACGGCAGGCCACCAACCCCGGGGGGGGCCCAAATGCTACTTCTGTGGGCAGTCAAAACACCACCAGCAGCACTGCCCGGTGCGGAGCGCCCTCTGCAAGGCCTGTGGCATGAAGGGACATTTCGCTGCAGTGTGCCAGGCCCGCTCAATCACCGCCATTGTCCCGGCACCCCCTACATGCGGCCAGTGGGCGCCGTCATCTTCCCCTGCTCGCACCACTTGCGGCCAGTGGACGCCGCCACCTTGCTCGACTCGCAACACGTGCAGCCCGTGGGCGCCGCCACCTTGTTCCTCCCAGGACCAACGAGCTTTCCTCCACAACCATCTTGCCTCCCCCACGACATGTGTGGCTCGTGGGCGCAGCCATCTTGCCCGATCTAGGACCCCTGCCTGTCGGGCACCTCATCAGGCCGCTCATCGCCTACAACCGCCAACAACCAGCCGCTTCTCGCCACAGTCACGATTGACCAGTCTCAACCGCACAACCTCGCGCACACCAAAAGTGAAGGTCATGAGATCTCCTGCCTGCTGGACTCCGGGAGCACTGAGAGATTCATTCACCCCGATACAGTAAGGTGCTGCTCCCTTGCGGTACACCCCGCTAACCAGAGAATCTCCATGGCCTCCAGATCCTACTCCGTGGCAATCCGGGGGTACTGCATCGACACTCTCACTGTCCAGGCCGTGGAGTTCAACGGCTTCCGCGTCTACGTACTCCCCAACCTCTGCGCTGCTTGCTACTCGGCCTGGGCTTCCAGTACAACCTCCAAAGCCTAACCCTGAAGTTCAACGGGCCTCTACCACCCCTTACTGTGTGCAGCCTCGCGACCCTTAAAGTCGACCCACCTTCCCTTTTTGCAAACCTAACCCCGGATTGCAAACCCGTCACCACCAAGAGCAGACGGTACAGCACCCAGGACAGGACCTTCATCACGTCTGAAGTCCAGCGGCTGCTTCGGGAAGGCATAATCGAATCCAGCAACAGCCCCTAGAGAGCCCAAGTGGTATTGGTCAAAACTGGGGAGAAAAATAGGATGGTCGTTGACTACAGTCAGACCATCAATCGATACACGCAGCTCAACGCGTACGCACTCCGACGCATATCTGATATGGTCAATCAGATTGCACAGTACTGGGTCTTCTTGACAGTGGACCTGAAATCTGCCTACCACCAGCTCCCCATCCGCAAGGCGGACCGCCCATACACTGCGTTCGAAGCAGACGGCCACCTTTACCACTTTCTTAGGGTTCCCTTCGGCGTCACCAACGGGGTCTCAGTCTTCCAACGGGAGATGGACTGGATGGTTGACCGGTACGGACGGTGGGCCACCTTCCCATACCTGGACAATGTCACCATCTGTGGCCACGATCAGCAGGACCATGACGCCAACCTTGCCAAATTTCTCCACACCGCCACTCTCCTCAACCTCACGTATAACAAGGAGAAGGTCGTGTTCAGCACGAACCGCTTAGCCATCCTCGGCTATGTGGTCTCTAGGGGCTGTTGCTGGATTCGATTATGCCTTCCCGAAGCAGCCGCTGGACTTCAGACGTGATGAAGGTCCTGTCCTGGGTGCTGTACCTCGGCTATGTGGTCCACAACGGAGTTCTGGGGCCCGACCCCGATTACATGCGGCCCTAATGGAACCCCCCCTCCCCCACTGCCCCAAGGCCCTCATACAATGCCTTGGGTTCTTTTCGTATTATGCCCAGTGGGTTCCAAACCATGTGGACAAGGCCCACCCACTCATTCAATCCACCGTTTTTCCTCTGACGGCCGAGGATCACCAGGCCTTCAACCGTATCAAGGCCGACATCGCCAAGGCCGCGATGCATGCGGTCGACGAGACGTTACCATTTCAAGTGGAGAGCGAGGCATCAGACGTCGCTCTGGCCGGCACCCTCAATCAGGCAGGCAGGCCTGTGGCATTCTTTTCCCGCAACCTCCATGCCTCCAAAATTCGGCACTCCTCCGTCGAAAAAGAGGCCCAAGCCATCGTTGAAGCTGTGTGGCATTGGAGGCATTACCTGGCCGGCAGGAGATTCACTCTCCTCATTGACCAACGGTTGGTTGCCTTCATGTTTAATAATACACAGCGGGGCAAGATCAAAAACGATAAAATCTTGAGGTGGAGGATCGAGCTCCCCACCTGCAACAATGAGATTTTGTATCTCCCCGGTAAGCTCAACGAGCCCCCCGATGCCCTATCCCATGTGCCAGCGAACAAGTGGAACGACTCTGGACCCTGCACAACAACCTCTGTCACCCAGGGGTCACACTTTTTTACCATTTCATTAAGGCCCGCAACCTGCCCTACTCCATCGAGGATGTCAGGGCTATCACCAGAGACTGCCAGGTCTACGCGGAGTGTAAACCGCACTTCTACCGGCCAGACCATGTGCGCCTGGTGAAGGCCTCCCGCCCCTATGAACGCGTCAGCGTGGACTTCAAAGGGCCCCTCCCCTCCACTGACCACATCACATACTTTCTCAGTATTGTCGATGAATATTCCCAATTCCCCTTTGCCGTCCCATGCCCCGGGTTTCCCCGCCTACGTCCACAGCGACCGGGGAGCCTCATTCATGAGCGATGAGCTGCGCCAGTACCTGCTGAACAGGGGCATTGCCTCGAGCAGGATGACCAGTTACAACCCCAGGGGAAATGGGCAGGTAGAGAGGGAGAATGGGACGGTCTGGAGGGCCATCCACCTGGCCCTACGGTTCAGAAATCTCCCGGCCTCCCACTGGCAAGAGGTCCTCCCCGACGCACTTCACTCCATTTGGTCGCTCCTGTGCACCGCGACTAATGAAACCCCCCATGAACGTCTCTTTGCCTTGCCCAGGAAGTCCACCTCCGGGGTTTCGCTCCCAACATGGCTGGCAGCTCCAGGACCCGTTCTCCACCGTAGACACGTTCGACTCCACAAAGCGGACCCGTAGGTTGAGAGGGTACAGCTACTTCACACCAACCCGCAGTACGCTTACGTAGCGTACCCCGATGGCCGCCAAGACACAGTCTCCCTCAGGGACCTGGCACCAGCTGGTTTCCCACACACCCCACCCCCCCTCTGACCCGGCGTCCCCCTCCCTTCCCCCGGCGCACCCCACCGCAGCCCCCGCTCCGGGACAATCCGTCCTCCCCTTGCCCACACCCGGGGATGAAGAGGATTTCGACACTCTCCCAGAGTCACCAAAGACCAAGCCACCGCCGGAGTCGCCACCAGCACTGCGGCGCTCTTGACGACAGATCAAGCACCGGACCGCCTGAATTTGTAATATTATCTGTACTTTTAAAACACAATTTCGTGTTCTCCACCCCCGCCAGACTCATTTTTAACAGGGGTGAATGTGGTAGTCACCACTGATGTATATATTGTATATAGAGGATGCTGAAATAGGTGCTTTATGGTAAGGCCCCTGTACTACAGGTACGGGGGTAGATCCCTGCCTGTTGGCTCCGCCCCAGTAGGCAGAGTATAAATATGTGTGCTCCCTGTACAGCAGCCATTTCATCAGCTGCTGTAGGAAGCCACACATCTCGGTGTAATAAAGCCTCAATTACATCCTACTCTCGTCTTTGCGTAATTGATAGTGCATCACCTGAGTCCCAGGTCAAAGTAATTTTGAAAGCAGATAGTAAACAAAGGAAGATCTTAAAAGATCCATATACTTTTCAGATCAAAGGTTCAACGGAAGCATTTCTAAGTGTCATTTTGGATGCGTTTGGCGGATAGTTTCACGTGTGCAGTGTTGGCGAGATCGCAGCTCGTATTCAAAGGCACTTAGTGCCAAAAATGAGCCCTGACGAGATTTTCGACATGACTGGTTATCTCGCTCTCTAACTCCCTGGACTCTCGCCCCAGTTTCTCACCATTAACAAGGAAAAACTGCTTTTAAACACTCCCTCACCACTCGCTCCCAATCAACACAAATGGCAACATGCAGACCTGCTCCTTGCTTTGCCGATGGCTTGTCAATGTTGGAATGAGAGGCAGGCCATGTTGTTACCCTGAGGGGCTTGGAGAACCAGCATCAGGGTCAACAATGCCATCTGGGAGGCAGTGGCATCAATGTGGGCAGTATGACCAGGAGGACTGATATCCAATGCTGGAAGACGAACGATCTCCAAAGCTGCAAAGGTAAGTTATCACCTCTCTCCTGGTATCAATTCTGCCAGCCACCCCTCAAATTCCCAAACCGTCCCCTCAACATAAATCACTGGCTGACACCTTGAACCCTCCCCACATCTGATCTTGTGCTTGTTCCTCAGAACTCCCTCACACCCACCGGATCAACCCTTCATGTCCACATGCCCACACCTGTGAAAGATCCCCCTGATCCATGCAAACTGCTCTGAAAACCCCCTAGTCCCCGACCCATCAATCGTGCGGCTCACAATAACCTTTCTTTGTCCCAGCAGGAGAGGATAGCCCATTATAAACGACAAAGGGCGACATCTGCACATCTCAAGGACAGCGGACAGAACAGGGTAGCACGGCATCACCTGTGGCACAGTACGTCGGCCGGGACCACCGACTCCAGGCCCTCCAGAGGATGCCCGCCAAGAGCACTGAAGGCTGCAGGGCATGGAAAACAGCAGGCTGCTGCTACCCCTGATGGGCATCCTGAGGACAAAGCTAGACATTGCACTAGACAACGGAAGATCAAGAAGCGTGAGAACCGCTGAGTGGGCACTGGGGGGGGGCTCAGTGTCTGTAGCTCAGCGGAATGAAAATGTGAAATATTCACTACTAAAACATGCAGCACCTGATACATGTGAAGCCCCTGTCAGCTTAATCTTCACGGTGGGCCTATCAGCATACCCCACCCCCGCCACCTCGTTTCTCTCTGCTCCCCCCAACCCCCAGCCCCTGGAAACATCAAAAGCCCCAATGCAGACCCCGTTCAATGTGAGGAGCACCAGAACCTTCCTCAGAGTGGGTTATCATTACTCTCCTACCTTGAATATTGACCCGCTGACAGTGCCGGCACAGGCCCACTTGTGGAGAGTGGAACAGGGTGTTCAAGGAGGAGGTAGCGTGATGAAGGGGAGTGGAGATTGGGGGGGGGAGGAGGAGGGAAATTAGGGGAGGGGATGGAGCAGAAAGAGGGTAATGGGGATCGGAGGCGGAGGAGCAATTGGGGGGATGGATGGAAATGGGAGGGGAAGAAGACCGGAAATCTTCTCGTGCCCCATGGTGTAGCTGTCATGCACGCTCCCTGGGTAGTGGGCACACAGCTGCATTATACAGAGGTGTTGATCGCACACAAGCTGAACATTCAGAGACTGTTACTAAATGGCACTTCTTGGCATGGTGGCACAATGGTTAGCACTGCTGCCTCACGGCTCAGAGGATCCCGGTTCGATCCCAGCCCTGGGTCACTACCCATATCTTCGTGGGTCTTACCCCCACAACCCAAAGATGTACAGGGTAGGTGAATTGGGCCATGCTAAATGTCCAATTAATTGGGCAACTTTTTAAAAAAAGAAAAAGGAACTTTGCCCCTTAATTAGAAAAAATTAATTGGGTACTTTAAATATATTTTAAAAAATAAATGGCATTCCCTGATGCCCCGTGCACACAGAGCGAAATGCACGCCATCGATTGCACCCTGGATCTCTGTTATCCCCGTGCTGGTGGAGAATTATTCAGCTGAGCATCTTGGTGGGCCTGGTCCAGCTCTAAGGTGTTAACGTCTGATGCTGGGGCATATAGGGCATCTTTCACCGCCTGGGTCCATGTGGGCTGTAGGTTGTGAAATGCTGCACAGGTCCCGGTTGAGCTCTGGGATGAACCGGTGGCATAGCAGTTGAGGGTAGCAGTGACCATTACAGCAACTGGGAGCGGGCATCCTCCGCCTCTATGGGGTGCCAAATCCAGGCACACTGTTCAGGCATCAATGTTTGCTTGATATGCAGTTCACTAATCATCCTCTCTCACATGGCACATGTTCCCTAGAGGCGGCACTTGAGAGTTGAGGAGCATGAAGTGCTAACACAACTAAAGGCTAAAACTTCAGCTGAAATTGCAATTATCCCACAGTAAGTAAGTTGGCTTACCCCACAGGGTTCTGTCCTTGAAGTGTTTGGTCGGCCAGACAGGCTGAACTGTGGTTGCTCCAGTTATGGGTCTCCAAAGTATTTAAAGATGGCTTGAAGGCCTCTCAGACTCAAAGCTCCCCCCATCCAGCCCAGGGGCGACCCCTGATCTAGAATGCTTCAGCCGCTGACCAAGCATAACTCCCTTGAGGGGCCCGCGCCCTCATTTCCAAGAACTAGGACAGCAGCTCCGCTGCCCTTGAGCTGCATGCAAGAAAATGGCTAATCATCTCCTCACGTCTCCTCAGAAGCCATTGCACTAACTCCAGGTTTTTTAAAAGGAGTACTAAACTAATGGTTAGGATTCGATGCTTTCACCGCCGCGGCCCAGGTTTGATTCCCGGTCAGTAGCACAGTGGTTAGCAATTTTGCTTCCCAGCTCCAGGATCACAGGTTCGATTCCCGTCTTGGGTCACTGTCTGTGCGGAGTCTGCATGTTCAACCCGTTTCTGCCTGTTTCCTCCGGCTGCTCCGGTTTCCTCCCACAAGTCCCGAAAGATGTATGTTCAGTAATTTGGACATTCTGAATTCTCCCTCAGTGTACCTGAACAAGCACCGGAATGTGGCGACTAGGGGCTTTTCACAGCAACTCCATTGCAGTGTTAATGCAAGCCTACTTATGACAATAAAGAATATTATTATTAAACTACGCCAACATGATTACTCACTGGAGAATCGGGTATTTCCTGGGAGGCCACTGCATTCGACTTCAATCTCGCTAATGAGATTGAAATGAATGCAAATGGTGGTTAATTTTGTCTTTTTCCGCTACTTACTTGGCACATTCAGATCCGCGCTGTGCACAATGCGACAGTTGAATCGCGGCCAATATTGAGATTTTGCCTATTTAGTAAGAAGGATTTACAAAATATAGTGTTCATTTAGTTGTACTTGCTTTGTTTCATTCTTGTGCAGTAAAGGTTTTTGTTTAAAATGTGAATCCTTGTGGCATCGTTCTTTCGGGTACCTCGAAGCCTCCCTTTGTAACATTAGGCCATGGTGTGCTGGTGAAGTTCCCACGTAAGGGTTTACCTGGCAGTTATCCTGAACGGCTAACTTCCCCTGGACAATTGCACTGGGCTGGGAACTAACCGGCAAATTGTTAACTTTGGATGGTTCTGCCAGTTTGCACCCACAGTTAGTCTGAAAGAGTTGTAAGGAATAAAGGCTTCAGATTAAAAGATCAGACTGAGCCCCACGCGGAAATTATAACATTGGATAAAATTAACAATCAGGTGTGGATTAACCAATGGAAGCCAGTGTGTTTTTTTTAAGGCAAATCATGTTTAACCAATTTGATTGTTTTTTTGGATGAAGTAATAGGGTGGATTGATGGTGATAATGCAGAACATGGGGCTGGATTCTCCGCAGGCCCGCACCAAAATAGCAAATTTCACGATGAAATCGGGCCCGGCGCCGGTCCGGCGATTCTCCGGGCCCTGAATATCCGTGCTTTCACGAATTACTCCGCACGGCTGGGGCACCATTGCCAGAGACCTGCCCAACGATTCTCCGCTCCCAACAGGCCGAGTTCCCAACAGCATGGAACTAACATGCTATAGCCGGTTGGGACTCTCACGTGGCGGTTGCAGACTCAGTCCGCAGCCACCCAGGTGGAGGTTAGGGGTATCAGGCACCGGGGGGTTGGGGGGCCTTACGACCTGCCGGGGGGAGAGATCGGGCAGGATGGATCCTCGGGCGCGCGGCTGATCGCGGGGGGGGGGCAATATCTTCCAGGTGCCTCCACGGTCCGAGTCCGCCATGGCGCTCGGCACGGCCACAGGAGGCCGCCGTGTACGCATGCGCGGACTCGGAACCACAAGTGCAGGGGCCCGTATCCGCAGCCAAAGCTGCGTGAAGCATTCCAGATCCCTGCTAGCCCCTGAAGGTATGTGAATCGGCTTGTATTTTTTCAGGAAACGCAGGAATGAAACGCCTGCATTTTTATGCCGGCGTGGGGGCATAGACTCATTTTGGGAGAATCCAGCCCATGGACTTCCAAAAGGCATTTGAAAAAGTGCCACATAGCAGGCTTGTTAGCAAGGCTAAAGAACATGAATTAAAAGGGGTACTGACACCTTGGATACAAAGTTGGCTGAGGAAACAGGAAGTAGTGGTGCACGGTTCTTTTTCAGACTGGAGGAAGATATGTAGGGTAGACACTCAGACTACTGCTTGTCTTGATTTTATTAATGTGGTGATGGTGTGTTTTAACTTACTCAGGGAATTCGAGTTGCTGTGCAACATGCATTTTTTATACTCATATTGTAGTCTATGGATAGAGATGGCAGAGACACCAACTTCCGTTCCATTACATGGCTGACCAGGACTCTCTCCTGCTCTCACTGCCTGACATTGGTGTGTGTTGGAAAGGTTTAGAGGTTGAGGTCGACCCGTTTGACTGCGTTATGAACACACGTTCGATAGAATCCCGACAGTGCAGAAAGAGGCAATTCAGCCCATCAAGTCTTCACCAACCCTCGGAAAGAGTCCCCTATCTAGGCCCGCTCCCCACCATATCCCGGTCTTAAAGGGCCAATGTATTAAAGGTAAGGTACAGCTACAGCAGCTACTGATACCATTCATCACACGGAGGAAACACCCGCAGACACGGGGAGAAAGTGAAAACTCCAAGCAGACAGTCACCCAAGGTCAGAATCGAACCCGGGTTCCTGGCGCTGTGAGGCAGGAGTGTTAGCCACTGTGCTACCATTTTCCTTGACCAACATGTCCTGGAGTGGGACTTGAACCTGAAGCTTCTAACTCGGAAGCCGGAAGAGCACTGCCTGCTTTGTCCTAATTTCAGAATTGCAGGTGATTCAAAACAAGGTACCAGACAGAACTGTGAAGAGGACAATGATAGACTTCAAGAGGTGACGGACAGATAGCTGCAACAGGTCGAAACATTTTTTTTTTTTAATAAATTTCGATGACCCAATTATTTTTTCCAATTAAGGGGCAATTTAGCGTGGCCCATCAACCTACTCTGCACATTTTTGGGTTGTGGGGGCGAAACCCACGCAGACACGGGGAGAATGTGCAAACTCCACACGGACAGTGACCCAGAGCCGGGATCGAACCTGGGACCTCAGCGCCGTGAGGCGGTTGTGCTAACCACTAGGCCACCGTGCTGCCCTTACAGGTCGAAACATGACAAATAAAATTAAATGCAGAGAAATGTGAAGTGGTATGATTTGGTAGGAAGACCGAGCATAGGCAGAGTACAATTCTAAAGGAGGCGTAAGGACAGAAAACCTGATTGTACCTGAGCACAAATAATTGAAGGTATCAGGGTAGTTTGAAAATGTAATTACAAGGACAGACAGGATCCGGGGCTTCTAAATTGTGGCATCGAGCACAAAAGCAGGAAAGCACCATAATGTGAAAGCTTTATGGAGGGTGTAGGAAAGATTGGCAGCGATGGTTACAGGGATGAGGGTCATTAGTTTTGTAAGTAGATTGGAGAAGCTGGGGCATTTCACCTCAGAGAAGCGTTGGTTCAGTGGAGATCTGATAGAGGTGTTCAAAATCATGAGAGATCGAGACAAAGTAGCGAGAAACCATTCCCATTGGTGGAAGGGTTGAGAACCAAAGGACACAGATTTGAAGTGACTGACAAGAGAACCAAAGATGACATGATTTTTTTATTCAGCAAGTGATAATGGTCTGGGAATGCACTACTTGAAAGGGTGGTGGAGTCAGATTTAATTGCGGCTTGCTGAAAGGAATTGGAAAAGCACCTGAGGTGGCACTAGCTCAGTTGCTCCTGCAGAGAGAAGACATGAGCATGATGAACCAAATGACCACCTTTTTTATAGTGACCATTCTATGATTCTGGATATCATGCCTGTACTCACTAATCTACATTGACTCATGGTCCAGCAAAGATACCGGGCAGGATTTACCGCCGGCGGGATTTTCCACTGGCAGGATGCTCCCTTTTGCCGGCATCCGGAGGTTTCCCAACAGCGTGGGGCTGCCCCACATTGGAAAACCCGATTGACCGGCCGGCATTACGGAGCATCCTGCCGGCGGGGTGAACCTGAATGTAGCACGGTGGGGCGGAGCATCCGTCCATCAATTTAAAATAATTGGGCGGGATTCTCTGTCCCACCAGCCCCGTTTTCCCGGCATGGCGCGACCTGCCGGCAGCGGTATTCTCCGTTCCCGCAGCTGGCCAATGAGGTTTCCCATCATGGGACACCCCACGCAGTCGGGAAACGCACGGGTGCACTGCCGGTGGGGCGGAGGGTCCCGCCGGCCGAGAATCCCGCAGATCATCACTTTCTTTACTTTTCCCCATCACCGTAGCCTCTACTGTCCCGAGGGAGAACCCTGCCATTCTCCACCTGGTCTCTTCTGCATCCCAATATCTTTGCACCGCAGTTGGTGGCACTGCCTTCAGCCCTCTGGAAATTTTCTCGCAAATCTTTCTGTATCTCCATCTCGCTTCTGCTTTAAAATACCACACAAAATCTATTTATTTGCTCAACCGTTTAGTCACCTGTCCACACATCTCCTTACATGGTTAAGGGTCAAATATTTATTTTAATGACCCTCTTGTGAAGGGCCTTGGGATCTTTTACTATGATAATGGTACTACATAATTGCAAGTTGTTATGATTACTGGTTGTGAAATGGTAATTTTTGAGTTGGCAATACTTGTTTTATTCATTATTATGTTACAGTCACCGTGGAGATTTAGTCACATTAAGAAAACGCGCAATGCAATCCATTTTTCAGTTCGAAAGTAGTTCTTCACTGTTACAACAGTCAATGAAGTAATGTTGTCTCTTTCCTTTTTAAAAGGTTACGGGTTAAGTCATGAACATAATAGAATATTCACTGTTTACCTGAATGGGTATAGTCACAACATGGCTTGAAACACTTAAGTATCAAGTTATACTGATTTCTTTATTCACCAGTTGCAGCTTTAAAAATGGGGAAGTATATTTATTTGCACATACAGCAAGACAAGTTGAATAATTGCAGTCCCATTGCAGCTGTTAATTTTAAAATCCTCCTCAATCCAGTCACTTAAATATTTGTGTTTGCACTGATTGATGTTCTCAAATCTTCCTGTTCTTCCTGAAGCCTCAAAGGATAGATTTGTGAGACGTATGCCATTGTTATATTTATTTGCCGTTTATGATGGTGATAGTGATGTTATACAGCAGCCAAAATGATGTGTGCTTTTGTTTGTTTAAAAAGAATGATAAATACAGGGGGCGATTCTCCCAAATGGAGCCCAAGTGTTCGCGCCGTCGTGATCAAACGCGACGGCGCGAAACGGTCACAGGGACGACCGATTCTGGCCCCCACAGGTGGCCAGCACGCCACTCCGGCCTCCCTCATGCGCAGGTGGGCCACGCCAACCTGCGCATGCACGGAGGACTTCTTATGCACGCCGGCTCTGACTCAACATGGCGTCGGTGTTCAGGGGCCGGCCGCGCAGGAAAGTAGGCCCGGGGGGGGAGAGGCCGGCCCGTCGATCGGTGGGGCCTGATCGCGGGCCAGACCCCATTGGAGGCCCCACCAGGGACGGAGCCCCCCATCTCCCCCCACAGGCCGCCCCCAGACCCTTCACGCAGAGTTCCCACCAGCAGCGACCAGGGGTGAACGGCGCCGGCGGGACTCTGTCGTATCCGCGCGGCCGCTCGGCCCAGAGAATCGGCAGCCCAGCCGCGGACAGTGGCCCGCTACCGGCACCGCACCAACCGCGCCAGCGCAAATGGTGCCGATTCTCCGCACCTCGGAGAATCGCGAGCTGGCGTCGGGGCGTCATGGCGCGGTTGCGGCGATTCTTCGGCCCGTCCGGAGCTTGGAGAATCGCCCCCCACAAAGTCCAGGGGCTCGATTCTCCCAAAGGGAGACAAAATGCTGACGCCAGAGTGAAAACCGGAGTGTTTCACTCCGGCGTCGGAGGCCGCTCCTCGCCCCCTGTTCTCCCAGCCCCAGGGGGCTAGGAGCGGCGGCACGTCAATCTCACACGCCGGGCCTTGACACTTACGTCAAAGCGGCGCCGCCTGAATGACGCGGCCGGCGGCGCCTAAATGACGTCACCGCGCATGCGCAGGTTGGCCAGTGCCAACCCGCGCATGCGCGGTTGCCGTCTTCCCCTCCACTGCCGCGCAAGACATGTAGGATTGATCTTGCGGGGCGGCGGAGGGAAAAGAGTGCGTCTTTCAGAGACACCGGCCCGACGATCGGTGGGCATCGATCGCAGGCCAGACCCCTCCTGAGCACGCCCCTGGTGCTCGATTCTCTCTCCGCCCCCCACAGGCCCCACACGCAGCGGTCGCGCGCTGTTCACGCCGGCAGCGACCAAGTGTGGTTGGCGCCGGCGTGAACCAGTCGTATTAAGGAAGCCGCTCGGCCCATCCGGGCCGGAGAATCGCCGCTCCTGTCGAGCGGCGATTCTCCAAGCTGCCTGTCGCAAAACGCGACATGCCGTTTGGGGGGGGGGGGGGGAGAATCGCGTGCGGGTGCCAGGGCGGCGTGGCGTGAATCGCCCGGCACTCCCGCGATTCTCCCACCCGGCATGGGGGTCGGAGAATTGCGCCCCAGATTTTGCTGATTTTGGCATTACTGGCAGATAAGCATTTTGCATTTTCAGCTGACCTCAAGGAAGGTCATTCCCACCACTTTTTATTATTCCCAATACAATAAAGTCAAGTTTTAATTTCGAACTCCAAGCTTAAAAACAATATGACGAGCACAGATTACCTACTTTGAAAATTTCTAATGTCATTTTCACTGGCTTATAAATACAACTCCACACCTGCTTGAGATCTTTTAAAAATGTGTTTTCTGACAATGTTGACAGACTTCACCTGTTGCGCATCCTTCTTGCTCGGTGAAGGTAGTGGTGGGCCCTCTCCTTCAACAACTCCTATCCTGTAGTAAATGTTCCACCACAACAGGAAACACCAGTGATGCTAAAGGGACACCAGTACCGGAAGTTCATTCAGTATCATTGTGTTTTAGCCTTGCTAGTACACACACTTAGCATCATGATTCCGCTTTAGTGTTTGTGGTATTATCATAACTGTTAGAACTGCAAGGGTTAATGAAGTATTGAGAGTAGCCACTAGAGGGAGCTACATAAGGCAGTGATGCTGAGCCTTGTGAGAGAGTGTGAGATTCATAGAATTTACAGTGCAGAAGGAAGCCATTCGGCCAGTCAAGTCTGCACCGGCTCTTGGAAAGAGCACCCTACCCAAGATCAACACCTCCACCCTATCCCCATAACCCAGTAACCCCACCCAACACTAAGGGCAATTTTGGACACTAAGGGCAATTTATCATGGCCAATCCACCTAACCTGCACATCTTTGGACTGTGGGAGGAAACCGGAGCACCCGGAGGAAACCCACGCACACACGGGGAGGATGTGCAGACTCTGCACAGACAGTGACCCAAGCCGGAATCGAACCTGGGACCCTGGAGCTGTGAAGCAATTGTGCTATCCACAATGCTACCGTGCTGCCCGAAAGCAGCAGTTAGCTAGTGAGAGTTAGAAATACAGATAGTGGGCGTGACGGGGGGTCCTGGCGTAGGGGAGTGGCGCCAACCACTCCGGGGCCGGGCCTCCCCAAAGGTGGGGAATTCTCCGCACCTTTGGGGGCTAGCCCCGCGCTGGAGCGGTTGGCATCAGAAGACTGGCGCAAAAAACCGGCGTCCCCGGCAGCGGGGCTGGCCGAAAGGCTTTTGCCGGTCAGCGCATGCGCCGGCGGTGACGTCAGCAGCCAGCTGCGGCTGACTTCACCACCGGCGCATGCGCGATGTGGGTTTCTCTTCCGCGGCCGCCATGGCGGAGGCCGTGGCGGCCGCGGAAGAGAAAGAGTGCACCCAGGGCACTGGCCCAGAGTCTGAGTGGGGGGCCCCGATCGCGGGCCTGGCCACCGTGGGGGCACACCCCGGGGTCCGATCGCCCCCCGCCCCCCTCAGGACCCCGGGGGCCCGCTCGCGCCGCCGATCCCGCCGCCACCAGAGGTGGTTCAAACCTTGGTGGCGGGAGAGGCCTCCCAGCGGCAGGACTTCGGCCCATCGCTGGCCGGAGAATCGCCGCAGGGGCCTCGCCGATCGGAGTGGCGTGATTCCCGCTGCCGCCACTTCCCGGGTGGGGGTCGGGGAGTGAGTTCAGATCATAGTTTAAACCAGTAAATGAGTGTAGTTTAGATGCTGTTAATCAACTGTGTATTCTTTAGGAGTACGTGGCGAATCCAAGTTAGTAGTGTTAATACATTTATAGCTTTGTTTAAGTTAAAGCTATTTTGTGGTCTTTGTGAACACTACATCAACCATCCTGAAATAAGCAACACAAAGAACACTACAGTGCTGTTTTGTGCCAGGGCCGAAGTAGCATCATGTGACCTGATTGGCACCACTTTGGAGTGGCTTCCCCTACACCCCGAACATCATGCTCGATGCCTGTTTGTCTCGCCATTTTCCTCCCTGACCATTCCATTCATGGCTTCCCTCCCTCCCCCTCCCGCTCGCCACTTCCCTTCCCAGCTTTCATGCTCGCACCTCCTCTCACTTCCTCACTTTCTTCCTCCCTCTCACCACCCCTCTTCGGATACCTTACTCACAGCAAGGATTCAGGAAAGGGAAGTTGTGTAAGGGAGAGGCAGCGAGCGGGTGGCCAGCCAGCAGTAAAGGCAGCAAGTGGGAGTGACTGGGAGAGCAAAGCAATGAGTGGGAGAGGCTGGCCAGCTGAAGAGATTCAGTGAGTCGGAGGTAATTAGAAAGAGTTTGCATATTTCTTTAATATTTTGAAGTTTATTGTGTTTTGATAGTTATTTCCTGCATGATAAAAGGGATTTATGAATGTCAAGAAGTGAACTTACATCGTATGACGTTTTAATGTTTTTTCTGATGAGAAAGGTCCTTCAGAACCCAGCTACTGCTTTTGCATTGGCTGTAATGGGAATCTCTGCTTTGCTTAAGTTGTTTCACTTTGTGTACTTTTTTGAAATGCAACTGCAATGTTAAGTGGAGGATTACTCTGCGTTTAAGGCAGAATGGTGACTTGGAGGTCATGTTGCTACTCCTACCTTTCTCCGTCAGGGATTATTGGGAGGGAGATGAACAAAGAACAATACAGCACAAGAACAGGCCCTTCGGCCCTCCAAGCCTGTACCGGTCATGATCCCAACATTGGCCAAAACCCTCAGCATTTCCTAGTGCCGTATCCCTCCATATCCACCCTATCCATGCATTTGATGCTGTTGAAATAATCATGGTGCATTGCTGTAATGCATTCTACCATCATGTATGCTGCAGCAACAATATGCTGGTGATAGAGGGGGAGGATCTGAAGTCGGGTGAAATCGAGTTGTGACTGCACTCAATCAGGTGGGAAGTGAATATTCCATCATATTCCTGACTTGTCCCTTTATAGATGGTGGATTGAGTTGCGGAATCTGGAGTTATGCCGCTCAGGCTTTTATATGGTGCAAATGTTCTGCGACACGTGTAAGCTGAAGTTTAGATGTTATTCAGATCATGCTGTATTCTGGTAAGAGCTGATTACCACAAATTGTGAATGAACTGGACGCTCTGTATTTTCAGTTACAGCTGCACTCTAACCTTGTGAGGCGAGCTGTTCAGTGAAGGTGATTTGGACAAGGACATGGCTCTGAAACGCACTTGCACTGATCTCCTGGTGCTCTGGTGCCTTCCACAAACACAACATCCACTTGTGTTTTTTTTAATGTGTTTTTTTTTACGTGCAGAGCTCTACATTTCCCCTGTCTGGTGAAGGTGCATTTAAGGCACCTTTACACTGAGGTATAGCCATTCATAACCCTCTCAAATTGTACAAAGTTAAAACTGCTATTGGATGCATAACTGCAACATTTACATCCAAACAGCTCAGAAAAAAATCAAACCCTCACACATTAACACTAGCAGTTTGAAATCGTGTCTGCTTCATGCGATTTCCTACACTTGGTTTGACTACATTATAAAATGGAGGGAGTCAGTCATTTGAGGGAAAGCATATAGGACTGAATGAGTAAAGGCTGGTATTTAAATGGATATTTATTGTCATCTTCAGCTTCATTTCTTTTAAATTGAATGCAAAGTACCAGTTTCAAAAAAATGGCATTTATGTTTGCAGTGCTAGGCGGTACCTGGAGATGAAACACCCAAATATAAATGAGCATATTTTGTTCCACAGCTGGGAGAATCCATCACGGAAATAGCCAGCAACATGATGCTAGTGGACGAACACATACTGTGGATGGCCCAGAATGAGGAAAAGGCTTGTACTCGAATGGTACAGTGTGTGGAATTCATTGCAAGTCTTGTGTTAACCAGCAATACGCAGGGAATTTCAAAGGTATTCAATTCAATGCTGCATTTTCGAAATTGTACAGAAAGCACAAAAAGGTCCACTAAATTTTCAAAACCTGTGCAGAATACAGCTCCAAGCTGTTTTGTTCATTAGTGAGCATCTATGGTGTGACAAACTAGTTAATGGAACATTGTCTATAAGGAAAAATATCTTTGGCAAAGCATTGTTCAATTAAATGAGCCAGGAGTACTGTCTATCAATATAAGAAGTTTTATTTTTACGAGTTTCAATAAGAATTAAAGGTAACATTTTACCAGCCTTGGGTGGTGGCCTATAAGGTGGAGTGGAAGGGCTGTTAAAAGCCAGTGAGTTACATTCGGACAACCCCCGATGCAGTCTCTCAAATGGAAGGAGAGCAGGTAATTTAAGTCATGAAAGGCCATTCAAGGTGTCGTCTTCAGGGGCCGGTGGCATTTTAAAGGTGGGGAGGCAGTCATCTGCAGGGATGTGGCCTCCCTGCTCCCTCCTGCATCTGGGCGACAGTGGAGGGTGGTGGTGGGGCGCGGGGAACAGAGCCTGATACCCGATAGCTCAAGGTGGGCGGTCATAATGGCAAAGGTCATCCCCATAGACTTGACACTGAGGCTTGGCCCAGCCGGAAACAAAATGGAAAAAAAAGTTCTGACTCAAAATGGAGTCTCAGCACCTCCTTGATGTTGCTACTGATGCTGCAGAGCCCTCTGATTGGGCCAGCAGAGTGGAGAGCCAGTCTGCCATCATTACAGGGCAATATTGCCGCTGCGGTCCCGCTGCCCACCTCACTTCTGAGAAATTCCTGGCCACTTTTTGGGTGTGCCCAATTATACATTATACGAGGTACCTGCAATCACATAAAATGAGGGTTTTGCACAGTACTTGACATTTCATTCACAGTCGATCATTTTTCATTTTCAAAGTCTTTTCTATGACGAAGGAAGTTTGCAACAAATGGAATTTAGAATTGAGGAGATTTGTTGAGCCAAGGACAAATTATTGGGCAGTGTGCAGCCTGTCAGGTTGTCGATGTGAGCAGTGGGCTTCAGGACTTTTTCTTCCTCCACTGGTTCTTCGACTGAGGTTACTTCAGGGGCTTGAAGATGAGCATGGCCCAAAAAGATGTAGCCGACACTTCCTCTGATCATACAACCCTCGCTAGGGATGTCAATCTGCTTCCTTCATACCTTTGTGGTAAAGTGTTACATTGCATCTTAGAGATGAGCTGCACCATCTCACAATGAGAAACAAATCGCCTTTTTAAAAAATAAATTTAGAGTACCCAATTATTTTTTACAATTATGGGGCAATTTAACATGGCCAATCCACCTACACTGCACATCTTTGGGTTGTGGGGGCGAAGCCCACGCAGACACGGGGAGAATGTGCAAACTCCTCACGGACAGTGACCCAGGGCCGGGATTCGAACCCGGGTTCTCAGCGCCATAGGCAGCAATGCTAACTACTGTGCCACCGTGCTGCCCGCCTTTTTTGTCAAGGTGGTTGATCTTATGAAAATGCAATTTCTGACACATTGAGATACAGTCTTCATATTGAATGTAAGATTGAAGTATCCAATTTTTGAAAAAGCAATCTTTGCACCTTTCCTAATGTTTTTTAGCCTTAAATTATTTTGGCTGTTGTATCTTAGATCAATCTCATGGATGAGTTCCAACTCCCTCAGCCTTTGAAAGTGTCTATTCTTGACGTGAGACGTGGGTAAATTTTCTGTCATGCACTTGGGAAATGAACAGCAAACCTTGTCTGATAATTGCATTTCAGTGTGAGTTTATCTTTCAGCTTCGCTGTGGGGACTCACATCAGCTCTCATTTTATGTTTGAAATATCAAGCAAATATATTAGATCACATCCGCAACCTAAATAGCAGTAACAATCCAGTTATAGAGAGGAATCTCTAAATTTACACAGCTAACCTTCCACATAATTGTTCTTTTAGGCAAGAAGTAATAGTTAGATTGACATTCTAAGGACTAAATTTTTTTTTCAGAACACAAAGGAGTGAATTTTGTGTTTCCAGTTGGGTTGCCGGGGTCTGGGGGGGGGGGGTTTGCAAAGCAGGAGATATAGGGATGAATTCTCCTCTGTTACGCCAGTAGCGGAGTCCCTGATGAGGCAGAGGCGTTTGGGAGAAAATGGGATCAGCGGCCTTTGCTGTGCTCTGGCCTTCCATTGGCGTCAGGATCGAGGTACGAGCCCCGTGACAGCGGGAGAATGCAAACGGGTTATTAAGACCCATTTGCATCCAATTAACGGGCCGGGCACCATGTGATTTTCGATTCCCTGGACCAGAAATCACGTGGGCAAGAATTACTACTGGTCCTGACAAACGTGGCCTTGATGCATTGGACCGCGGGCACTCTTTAAGAGAGTTTTCCCCAAAGGCATGAGACCCCTGTCAGGGAGCCCCTCAGAAAAGCGACATCTGGCAATAAGCCCACCCACAAGAGAGACACCTGTCAGGAAACCCCACCTTCCGTCTCCCGCCCTCCCCAGAAAGAGATTCCTGTCTGGAATCTGGAGGTGTCCAGAGAGAGGCAGTGAAAAAAAAATCACTGCTTTAACACTCACCTGGGCAATACACCTGCTGGCTCAGACAGAGGAAGCAGCAGCTGTCCATCCCTGGAAAGAGAAAACCAGTCAGCTGGGTTTAAATCCCTTCAGCTCTTTGATCTGCAAGCCATTCATTCAATTCTCTTTGATATTGATTTTATTGGGCTGTGATTTACAGCTTCCACGCACTCATGGCTGTCAGAGGTAAGTGATCAGTCTTATGTGTCCAAGTCCTTCTGCAGCCCCCTCTGTCCCTTTGCGAAAAATTGTGGTCCCAACACCGACCCCTGAGGCACACTACTAGTCGTCGACTGCCATCATGAAAAAGACCCCTTTTCCTGCACTCTCTGCCTTCTGCCAGTCAACCAATCCTCTATCCATGCCAGTATCTTACCCTTAACACCATGGGCTCTTAACTTATTTAACAGCCTTCTATAACAAACATCCTGTAAACTTTCCTCCATTCCAAAAACTAATCATGAAACTATTACTTTCTGTTCCATGTCACTCAACCAATTTCATATCCATGTTGCTGCTGTCTCTTTTATTCCATGAGCTTTACTTTGGCTCACAAGCCTCTTGTGTGGCACTGTATTAAAAGTCAATGTACACCACATTACCCTCAACAATCCTCTCTGTTACTTTATAAAGAACTCAAGCAAGTTAGTTAAACATGATTGTCCCTTAAATCTGTGATGACTTTCCTTAATTAATCTGCATTTACCCAGGTAACTATTAATTTTATCCTGAATTATTGTTACTTAAATGCTACCCCACCAGCAAAGTTAAACTGACTAGCCTGTAGTAGCTGGCCTGAGCTTGATACCCATTTTTTGCTCAAGGATGTAACATTTAACATTCTCCAGTCTTCTGCCACCACATCTGATCCACACAAAATTGGAAAATTATGGTCAGTGACTCCTCAATTTGCATTCACATTTCCCTCAGTGCCCTTGGATGTGTCACATGTGGTCCTGTACCTTACCAACTAAGTGCAGATAGTCTATCTAAATCCTCTACTTTGTCAATTACAAACTCATCAAGTGTCGAAGATGCTTCCACTTTCATCGTGACCTGGGTAGCTGCTTTTTCCTTGGTATAAACAGATGCAAAGTATTCATTTAATATCTCAGTCATGCCCCTGCTTCGATGCATAAATCCCCCCTTTGATCCTTAATCGATCGTACTCTTCCTTTCACCACACTTTTACTATTTATAGGCTTAGAAAAGACTTTTAGATTCCCTTTTATATTATCATAGAAATCATAGAATTTTTGGTGCCGAATTCTCTACACCAGCCCTTGAAAGAGCACCCTATCTCAGCCCACACCGTTACCCTATCCCTGTAACCCAGCACCCCACCTAACTTTACGGGGCAATTTAATGTGACAAATCCACCTAACCCGCACATCTTTGGACTGTGGGAGGAAACCGGAGCACCCAAAGGAAACCCACGCAAGGAGAATGGGCAGACTCCGCTCAGACAGTGACCTAAGCCGGGAATCGAACCCGGGTCCCTGACACTGTGAAGCAGCCAGGGGCTGGTTTAGCACACTGGGCTAAATCGCTGGCTTTTAAAGCAGAACAAGGCAGGCCAGCAGCACGGTTCAATTCTCGTACCAGCCTCCCCGAACAGGCGCTGGAATGTGGCGACTAGGGGCTTTTCACAGTAACTTCATTTGAAGCCTACTTGTGACAATAAGCAATTTTCATTTCATTTCCTGACCCATTCAGGGGCTGTTTAGCACAGGGCTAAATCGCTGGCTTTGAAAGCAGACTAAGGCAGGCCAGCAGCACTGTTCGATTCCTGTAACAGCCTCCACGAAAAGGCGCCGGAATGTGGCGACTAGGGGCTTTTCACAGTAACTTCATTCGAAGCCTACTTGTGACAATAAGTGATTTTCATTTTCATTTCATTTCAATGTGAATCACTGTGCTACTGTGATGCTCTTGAAAACAGTGACCATAACTCAGTAGAATTTACGGTGGTTATGGAAAGGTAGACAAAAATCGACAAAGGTATCTGCCAGTCCCTTCCCATGCTCTCTCTTGCTTCTCTTAATTGCCTTTCATTTCCCCTCTGAACCTTCCATATTCAGTCTCATTTTCAATTATAGTATCCAAACGCACAATCACTACCATCTAGGTGTAGAAGGGCAGCAGATACCTGGGGACACCACCACCTAGAGGGTCCCCTCCAACTCACACACCATTCTGACTTGGAAATATATCGCTGTGGCTGGGTCAAAATCCTGACATTCCCTCCCTAACAGCACTGTAGGTGTACCCACACCTCAGGACTGCAGGGGTTCAAGAGGTTTGCTCACCACCACCTCCTGAAGGGCAGCTAGGGATGGATAATAAATGTTGGCCTAGCCAGCCATGCCCACATCTCGTAAATGAATTTAAATTAAAAAAACTGACATCTGCCAAAAGCAGTCTTTTTCTGCTACATCTTAATCTCTATCGCTTTCTTCCTCCAGAGAGCTCTGCATTTGATTGCTCTAACTTTCCCCTTCATGGTTGACTGTACTTGGTCTATCTCCTCTTCGAAGGCAACCCATTATTCAGTTACAGTTTTGCCAGCCAAACTTTGATTCCAATTTATCTGGGCCACATCTAGTTTTACCCTGACTGAAATTTTCTTTCCCCGAGTTAATTATTCCTACTCCGGATTATTCCTTGTCCTTCTTCAGAGTCCACCTCAACGTTACGATACTACTGACATTTCATCCACTTGGCCCACCTCATTTTCAGGAACCAGGTTGAGCAGTGCCTCCCTTCTCATCGTACTGAAAACATGCTGCTGTAGAAAATTCTCCTTAGCATTACTGGTCATCGCTTTAAAACAAAAGTTACTGTGGAGTTATGCAAAATGCGTATTAAGATAAAGCCCAGCTATTGGGAGTCTGCAATCCAAACATCTTGTCCTTAGCTGTATTTAGCAGTGATCTGTTCCATTAAATTAGATTTATTTTTAAGCTCATACTGTTATAAATATTATTGAACATGGATTGTCTGAGCAACATCTGAAAATCAAGTCATTTGCGACCAGCTGCTTTAAGGATTCAAAGTAGTGAGTGTAAAGCTGTTTTGCAATATACAGTTGAATCCTTCAGGCAATGCTAAGTTTGCATTTAAAACCAAAGAGATTCTGTAATATATTCTTGTCTGAATGTTTTTAATTATTAAAATGTTCACAGGAACATACATGTAAAATTCCACTTTGTTGAACCAATGCAAGCTGTAACCTATAACCTCTTGTGTTCTCACTAAAGGGAAACACTTTGCATTTTGCATGTAGGATTTTTGTTAAATATTTCAGCTCCCCCAACCATGTTTCCCTTTCTGTTAATTCAGATCAAGCCTGTGCCTACCTTTTTCTGTCAAAGTAGGCTGGGTATTAAAATGCACTTTGCATGTTAATGTAATTTGATTATGCAAACTGCAATCATGCTAACTTGAATTTTATTGATTGAGGTCCAAGTTCTGTAGGCAAACTGCTGTTTAGTCATTCGAATAATAATTACAACTCTGTTTTGTGCAACTTTTATTCAGATGTGTGTCTTTGACCTTTTTTAATTTGTCTTAATGAGCCTTCCCGTCTTGTGTCCATTAAAGCTGAGATGAATAAGGTTTAATGCTGACTATAAATAAAATAAAGCAGTGTTCCTACTACAATGTCACGCAATGCTGAGCAATTTCAGTTCTTCTTGGATGGCTGCCAGCCAGCAATTTATGATACTGAATTGGCTTATAGAGAATTCATGATTTTCCACTGACACTGAATAATAATAAAAAAACAGCAAAAGATATCAGTAGAAAAGGCAAAATTACAACACAGAAAGTTACCACATCAAGTAGTAATAAGCCAGTTTCACTGAAATTCCCTTTCTTCTACTATGTTCTCACCAGGTTTCCATGAATATAGCACTGGAGGCCTTCATGATTAAACCAGCTAGTTTCACCGGCATGACGTGCACTGCCTTTCAGAAAATGGGTCTGCATCCAGGGAGATCATTGACCCGTGACGTGGCTCGACTGGATTGGGAGGCTGAGTACCGTCGAGGCCAACATCTGAATTTCAAATGCAATACAGGCAATCTTGCCAGTTCTCTAGTGAATTTCCCAGCTAAGGTAAGCAAGCATTGCGATGTGCAAGTGAAGGCAGGCATTTTGATGCAATAGTCTCTCAAAATGCAAGGCTGATTACTTTCTTAATTAAGCTCACTGTCCTAAAGGAACATTGTTCACCCAAATCATTAATTGCAACAAGGAACATTCACGGATTATGTAGTAAGATTTAAAAAAATTATTTTGTGTTACTTTCAACTTGTACAGTACTTGTATAAATTGCATTCATTAACAAGAAGACAAGCTTCAGCATTCAAATAGTAAGGAAATGATGTACTTTATTGTTCTGTAGGGTATAAGAATCATCTAATTCTTCACATTACACATGCAAAAAGCATGATAAATTACATTTCTGTAAAATATGACCATTTTGCACAATGACGATTAAGGCAATTAATATTCTCAGTTTGAAAGATAGAAGAAAGTTTGTTTATGATGCCACCCAAAAGCACAGGCAACCTATTGCAGTGATTCACTCTGTCTATGTAAGTAAATGAATGGATAAACAAAAGATTATTTCCAGTGTTTCAAACAAAGCTGTTTGATCAGATCAGCACTGTGTGATCAAACACAGTTGAGGATATTCTCACAAGTTTAACAGATGATGAAGGTTAAAGTAAAATTAGGAAAGATGACTAACTGAAGGACCTGGCTGTAACTTCACTGTCTTCATGCAGTTACAAATTATTGCCCTGAACCCCAGAATGAATACAGCACAGCAGAAGACCTCATGTCACCTCTGGTTCCTTTGTCAATCTCCTCGGGTCTTGACACGTCTCGCATTGGAATCGGTTTCTCCTTCTCTCTCTTTACCTAAATATAAAATATATCCTGGTTTCAAGAGGATATATGCAATCCTAGTATGCCTCCTCTTAACATTCTCTGTTCTCAGGAGAATATTCCTGGCTTCTCCAGTCAATCCACATCATTTATGTTCTTCATCCCTGGCACCATTTATGTAAATCCTCCCAGCACCCTCTCAAGCGCCTTGACATCCTTTCTAATTTGTAATGTCCAGAATTGAACATTTTACTCCGGATGCAGCTGAAACAGTGTTTTAGAAAGATTTTGCAGCTCCCTTGCATTACTGTACTCTTAGCCTTGATTGAGAAACCCAATGATCCCACATGCTTTTTTTAACAGCCTTCTCCACCTGGACAAAAAAAAGTGTATATACGTCCACAAATCTTTCTGTTTCTGCCCCCTTTTTAAACATTGTGTTTAATGGTTGGTATTCCTCCTGAAATGTATCACTTTAAACTTCTCGACATTAAATTTCACCTGTCATGTGCCTGCGCATTTCACCAGTCCATCTCTGCCTTCCTGATTACCATCAACCTTGTTGTTTACTACATTTTCAAATTTCATGGGCACGATTCTCCAAAATGGCGACTAGGTGTTCGCGCCGTCGTGAACGCCGTCACATTACACGACGGCGCGATAATGGGCGTGGGGACAACCGGTTCACGCCGCTCCAACCTTACATCCTGCCGTGGACTGGGGGCAGCGCCAACCCACGCATGCGCAGTGGCGAAGCGCCAACCGTGCATGCGCGGTAGATTCGCAGAACTCTCCGGCCCCGACGCAACATGGCGCGGGGGTTCTGGGACCGGAAGCAGAACAAAGTAGGCCCGGGGGGAAGAGGCCAGCCCGCCGATCGGTGAGCCCCGATCGCGGGCCAGACCCCATCGGAGGCCCGCCCCGGTGAAGGAGCGCTTTTCCCCGCCCCACAGGCTGCCCCCAGACACTTCGCGCAGAGTTCCCGCCGGCAACGACTAGGGGTGAACGGTGCTGGCAGGACTCTGCCGTTACCACGCGGCCGCTCGGCCCATCCGGGCAGGAGAATTGGCGGCCCGGCCACGGACAGTGGCACGCGACCGCTGCCGCGCCAAACGCACCTGCTGAAATGGCGCCGATTCTCCGCGCGGAGAATCGCGCGCCGGCATCGGGAGGGTGTGGCGCGGTTGCGGCGATTCGTCGGCCCGGGGCTGGGAGAATCGTGCCCCATGTCTTTGAAATTCTTCCCTATGCACCCAAGCCCAAGGCATTAATGTACATCAAAGCGACTAGTAAACCTAATGCTTACGTCTTTGGAAACATCACTGTAAATTGCTGTCTGTCAGAAAAACTACGATTCACCATTACTCTCTACTTACTGTCCCTCAACCAAATTCACATACACATTGTCATTGCCCCTTGAATCTCATGGGTGGGATTCTCCGTGCCGCCGCACCCATTTCTGGTGTGGCGCCCCCCGCTGGCAGCTGGATCCTCTGTCCCATCAGCCGACCAATGGGGTTTCGCATTGCGGGCACCCCCACGCCGTCGGGAAATCTGCGGGTGTGAGTGCGCTGCCAGTGAAGTGAAGGATCCCGTCGACGGAGAATCCAGTCCCGTGAGTTTCAATTTAATTGGCCCATTTTGACGATTTTGTATGTTTTTATACAATTTTAATTCAGCAATTATTTGAACATACAAACTCGCCCCCTTGAGCCTGCTCCACCATTCATTATAATAATGTAACCTCCACCTCACATTCCTGCCTGCCACCCGATAACCTTTCACCCCCTTTGTTAATCAAGAATCTATCTAGCTCTGCCTTAGAAATAATCAAAGATTGTCCTTTCACTGCCAGTTCAGGAAGCGAGTTCCAGAGACTCATGACCCTCTGAAAGAAAACAAAACTCTCCTCATCTCCGTTTTAAATGAGCAACCCCCTATATTTAAAGAGTGACCCCTAGTTCCAGATTCTTTGACAAAAGGAAACATCCTCTCCACATCCAAACTTTCAGTACCCCTCAATCTTAAAGGTTTCAATCAAGTCACTTTTTACTCTTCAAAGTTCTTGTGGATACAAACCTAACCCCCCTAACCTTTCCTCATAATACATCCATTCCTAGTATTAGACTGGTAAACCTTCTCTGAACTGCTTTCATGCATTTATATCTTTCCTCAGATAAGGAGACCAATACTGTGTACTGTACTCCAGGTGTGATCTCACCAATGCCCTGTACAACTGAAGCATAACTTCTCTACTTCCTGAATAAATTCCTCTCACAATAAATGCTAACATTTCATTAGTTTTTCATAATTACTTCCTGTACCTGTACGCTAGCCATTGTTGATTCATGCATGAGAACACCCAGATCTCTCTGCTATTCCGAACTCTGAAGTCTCTCACCATTAGGTAACATGCTTCTCTTTTATTCTTCCTGCCAAAACGGACGATTTGGCATTTGCCCATGCTATGCTACATTTGCCAGATCTTTGCCCGCGCCCTCATATTAAGTGTCCCTTTGTAGCCTCCTCACATTCTCTTCACAATTTATTTTCCAACCTATCATTGTATCACCACAAATTTAACAACCATATCTTCGACCCTTCATCCAAGTCTTTTATATGAATTGTCAGTAGTTGAGGCCTCAGCGCTGATTCCTGTACCACTCATCCTATCCTGCCAACCAGAAAAATACCCATTTATGCCAACTCTCTGTTTCCTGTTAGCCAGCCAGTCTTCAATCCATTACAATATGGTACACCATGAGCTTTAATTTTCTGCAATAATCTTTGACGTGGCACCTGATCAAATGTCTTCTGGAAATCTAAGTACAGTACATCTACCGGTTCCCCTTTAATCAGAGCACATGTGACTCCTTCAAAGGACACAGGTAAATTAGTTAAACATGATTTCTCTTTCACAAAACCATGTTGACTCTGCCTAATTGCCGTGAATATTTCTCAGCACCCCGCCATAACATCTTTTATAATAGCTTTGAACATTTGTCCTATGACAGATATTAGGCTAATATCTGTCTATATTATATATTATACTATTAGCCTATAGTTTCCTGCTTTCTGTCTCCCTCTTTTTTTGAATATAGGAGGTACATTTGCTATCGTCCAATCTAATGGAACCTTCCCTGAACCTTGGATTTTGGAAAATTAAAGCCAATGCATCAACTATTTCATTCGCTACTTCTTTCAAGACCATTAGGATGAAGTCCATCCAGACCCAGAGATTTGTCAGCCCACAGATCCAACAATTTGCTTAATACTACTTCCCTTATGATTTTATTCCCTCACTGGTTACTTCACACAACTGTAAAATAAAACTGATCCTGCCTATATCATGGCTAGATATGTCACTCCATGGCTATCTTCTCAATACTGTAATTTATAACGAGATTATTGCAATTGAAGTCTGCTGTCGAATTGATCCACTGAGAAAGGCAGCACAATTGTCCAATTTTTAAAAAAGCATTATGTTAATGAATTCCCACTTAAGTAAAATAGTAAGAAGAAGCTTTGATCCCATTGAGTGGTTACAACATGGAACTCATTACCACAAGGAGTATTTGTAGATAATAGCACGGTGGCACACTGGTAGCATTGCTGCCTCACAGCGCCAGGGACTTGGGTTCAATTCCGTCTTCGGGTTGACTGTGTGGAGTATGTACATTCTCCCCGTCTCTGCATGGGTTTCCTCCCACAGTCCAAAGATGTGCTGGTTAGATGGATTGGCCATGCTCAATTGCCCCTTAGTGGCCAGGGATGTGTAAGTGGTGTTAAGCGTTTTGTTTGGGTAGGGTAGGGTGCTCTTTCAAATGGTCGGTGCAGACTCGATGGGCTGAATGGCCTCCTGCACCATGGTGATACAATGATGATTCTATGATTTTATGAATCAGGCTTAGCACCTGCAAGTATTCCTCTCATACAATGTGCAGGAACTTACCTCAAGTATTTGCCCTGCATGCAAATGAGAACCAGGAACAAAATCAATGGATTTCCTTAGCCGAGTCCAGTCCGGTCTTAGTTTTGACAATTCACAATGGGTATTCGTGGTTGCTCTTCAAAGGTCTTCAAATGTTTGATCTTTTTGTTATCTTATCATGAAAGCACGTAAAGTATTTACAATAAATCAGGGTGCCTTGTTGACTGTGTAGAGGAGAGAGGTAGGTTCGAAGATTAGGTCGATAAATATCAAATTAAATCTAGAAGGGAGAGATGTAAGGTGGTTTATCTAAACAGGAAAAATAAGAGGAGGAGGAGTCGAGGGACCGAGGCTATCAAAAGTCGTTTCCTTTCTGCCTGTATTTTCGTGCTATTTTGGTCCCAAAATAGGATCCACACTCCTGCCGTGACCCACACAGTTAATGTGAAAGGATTAGTGTGTGTATTAAGAGTTTCTGCTGGCTGTACACAGGGTGGAGGATTTTGATGCCTATGCTGGTGTGTATTACTAACTTGGCATCCAGTGTTGCTTGTTTTAAAATCACAGCTCCAGCTTGCACCTTCTCTTAAGCTTCACACATCTGAACACAGGTTGCATGGTGGCACAGTGGTTAGCACTGCTGCCTCGCAGCCAGGTTCAATTTCAACCTCGGTGCCCAAAGGTGTTCAGGTAGGTAGGTTTATGGGGATCGGGCGGAGGAGTGGACCGAGGGAGGGTGCTCTTTCAGAGGGCTGGTGCAGACTTGATGGGCTGAATTACCTTCTTCTGCACTGTAGGGATTCTATGGAACATCTTTTGAACAGCCTGGAGGACCCCGAAGAATATTTCCTCCACCTGCACAGCTGTACGGTAATCGGATGTCATTCCGGGAACAAATGGGGAGTGCAAAACTCATTCCCCTTAAAATATGCCCTGCCCAGGCAAGCGGCAATCCTACAGTAACCATGCGATGCGGCAGGCAGGCCATGGCAAAGTGAAATTTGAGGGAATATTTTCACCCAGAAACTCTATTTAAAAGGATCATCAGCTTTCAGTTTCATTAACGATTGATTTCTACTGGCTCTGAGTTTGCAGAACAGCTGTGAGCTTTTGATCACTGCTTAAAGTCAGTTTAATCACCATCCAATGACGCAGAATGGAGAAAGCCTTGACTCTGCCTTCAAGGGTCCTGCTCAGACTATTTGCTCGTGTCATGGATGCTAGTTTTTATCCCTCTTAGATTACAACATGGCAGGGAAAGTGAACAGAGGCAGCAAAGAAGAGGACGAGCTGCTCAGAGAGGAGAAGGGGAGAAGGACTCTCAAAGGGAGGCCATATTCACCCATGGTCTTGTCATGGGTTTGCTTTGTAACAGCAGTAACGTGAATTTAACAAGACATAATAGGATGAGGTATGCCCAGCAACAGGTAGAAATCTGCCAAGAATCAGCAGTAGCTGAACCCACAAAAGGCAAGATGAGATTCATCTTTCCCCAGTGATGAGATTAGCAGATAGAATCAGGTCTGAATCTCCCATTAGTAGATACAGATTATCCAGACAGTTGGGAGATCAGTGAGATGTACACATGCTAATTTCTAGAGTCAAGGAATTTGAGTGGGGCAGACAGCCAAATTCAGAGAAGGCAGAATCTATGGGAAGCAAAGGTATAATTGCCAGGACGCTCAGAAGCAAGACGGGCCAGTTGACAACTAGCAGCCTCAGAAGCAGACAAATCAATTCCAGCTGGCAGCCTGGAGGCCAAGTTTTATATCAAACAGCCCCCAAGTCTTGTTGCCAAGGCAGTGCAGAAACCTCCATCAAGGGAGTTTAACTATCTTCACTGGATCAGGAAAAGACTTTTCCCAGACTTGATCAACTGCCCTGTTGCTATGTGAGCGGTGGTTTCAGAACCCCAAAGTGTATCATGGAGTTCAACCAACCTCTCCCTTTAATGGATTGTTGCTTTTGAAGCACACGGCTTGTTCTCCAAGTGCGGTATTACAATTATGGACACGTGGGTTTTTAAACACAAAACAATGTTTATTCCATGAACTCAACTTAACCTTTTAAAATAAACATTGGATAATTTACCACCCCTTACTCCAAAGATAATCCCAAAAATAATACAACACTAAATAATCCTTCAAAATGTTCCTTCAAACCTCCAAAAGACTTAACACCTTTAACAACAGAAACACATCAGGTTAAAGACATTACTATTATGAGTTTAAATCACCCAAATGATTCAGAGATAGTCTTTCATGGCAGAGATCACCGCAGATCCAGCTCACTGCAAACACCGACACACACAAGCTCTTTTTCTCAAAACTGTCTTTCTCCTTTCAAACAGCTCACAGCAAACCAGCCAGGCACTTTTCAGCTGCTCTCTCTCAAACTGAAACCTAAACACTGCAAAATGGCTGAGCTAAAAAACCCAGCTCCACCCACACTCTGAAATCACTTCAGTAATATGGGCTGCTCATTTCTTAAAGGTACATTGCTTAAACATCCATTTCTTAAAGGTACTCTCACATGACACTGTATTGTGTGGTAATTAACAATTTATAGATCTACTTAATCTGGATATTTTTTGGGGAGAAATGGAAACCTTATGGAGTTCAGAGAACGTCGATATATTTTGGAACAAGGGGTAATTTTGACATAAACTGTGTGCATGTAGTATCTCGTGTAGTTAATTGTCTTGGAATACTGTAGTCCTGTTTGCTTTTGTCTTTTCTTCACCCTCGTTACATACAAAAGTCAAAAATTCCCTGCACCCAAGGAATTAAGCTTTTTAACATCCCGGACTCGAGCTCTTAATTTTCTGTAAGGAACCACATTGATGCTATCTGCGAGGTTAGCCCAACTTGGAACACTGCTTGGTGGGCATATATAGTTTTGTTTTGGAATGGTGTGAGGAGTTAAGTCAAATCCCAGTAAGAATAATCAGTCCAGTCGTTGTGTAACAATTATTAAAGACTATTTGTTGCATTAAAGAAAAAACAAATACACTTGAACAGGATTAATGTCCTTCAAGGATGGAAACCCTTATCTGATCTGGCCAGCAATGTGGTTGACTCTTAAACGGCCTCTGAAATGGCTCACAATTCTCTCAAGTTGAACTTGAGTGCTACAAAGGAAACAAACAGTAATGAAACCGGACAGACCACCCGGCGTTGAGCTAGGCACCTAAAACGACAACGGCAAACCCAGCCCTGTCAATCTCCAAAATCCCCCTTTGGCTTGTGCCAAAATTGTGGGAGCTGCCTCACAGACTAGTCAAGAAACAGCCTGATGTAGTCATACTCATGGAATCATACCAAGCAGATAATGTCCCAGTCACCACCATCACTATTCCTGGGTATGTCCGGTCAAAATGGCAGGACAGATCCAGCAAAGGTGGCAGTGGTATACAATTGGGAGAAAATTGCCCTTGGAGTCCTCAACATTGACTCTGGACCCCAAAGTCCCATGGCACCAGGGCAAACATGGGTAAGGAAACCTCCTGCTGATTACTATGTATCATTTTCCCCCTCAGCTGATGAATCAGTACTGCAGCAAGTTGAAAATTATTTACTTAAAGTGGCAACGGCACAAAATGTAATCTAGGTGAGGGACTTCAATATCCATGACCAAGAATGACTCGGGAGGACCACCACAGACCGAGCTGGCCGGGTCCTAAAGGACACAGCTGCTAGATTGGAACTGTGGGGGGTGGTGAGAGAACCAAGATGGAAAAACATACTTGGTCTCATCTCACCAACCTTTCTGTCGCACATGCATCTGTCCATAACCCTATCGGTAGGAGTGACCACCGCACAGTCTTTGTAGGGACAAGTCTCATTTTCATATTGAAGATGCCCTCCATCGAGTTGTGTGGCACTACCCATGCTAAGTGGGATGGACTTCGAGCAAATCTAACAACTCAAGACTGGGCATCCATGAGGTGCTGTGGACCATCAGGAGCTGCAGATTTGTACTCAACCGTAATCTGTAACCTCATGGCCTGGCATATCCCCACTCCACCATTGCCACCAAACCAAGGAATCAATCCTGGTTCAATGAAGAATACAGAAGGGTATGCCAGAAGCAACAGCAGGCATACGTACCTAAAAATGCGGTGTCAAATTGGAGAAGCTACAACACTGGGCTACCTACGTGTCAAACGGCAAGTAATAGAGCTAAGTGATCCCACAACCAAGTGGTCAGCTCCAACACATCCAGTTGTGAATGGTGGTGGACAATTAAACAACTCAGTGGAGGAGGAGGCTCCACAAATATCCCCATCTTCAATGATGGAGGAACCCAAGATGAGGCTGAAGCATTTGCAACTGTTATGGACCAGGGTTTAGAGAACCCCAAAGTGTATCATGGAGTTCCCCTGACCCACAACGTTTAATAGATTGTGGTATGGGGAGCACACGACCCACTCGACAGGTGTGGTAGAGCAGAAATGGAAAAGTATTTTTTAAAACAAGACAATTTTTATTCTATGAACTCAAGTTAACCTTTCTAAAATCATACAGTGAACATCTTAGCAACCATTAATTCAAATACAACCCCCAAAGAATACAACACTAAGTAATCCTTTAAGCTTTCTTTTAACATCCATAAGACTTAAAACACCTTTTACCAGAAGCATATCAGGTTGAAGTCACTACTGTTATTAATTTTAAATCACCAGGATCGATTGATAGTTTTTAGGTTACAGAGAGAGACTAATACTCCTTCTGGCTGTGGCTGCAGCTATCCAGCTCTGAAAACGAAACTAAAACACACCCTGCAGCAAACAGCCTGAAACGAAAGTAAAAAGCTGACAGACAGCCCAGCTCCACCCACCTCTCACATTACTGCAGTAGTCAGCACCCATTTCTTAAAAATACTCTCACTAAAGATATTTATATACACACCCATTTATAAACACCCATTTCTTAAAGGTCCTCTCACATGGCACAACAACCCTCAGCCAGAAGTGCTGAGTGAATGATCTGCCTCGGTCTCCTCTGGAGTTCCTCAACCAGTCTGATTGGCATCTGATTGGATGCCAGTCTGCATCCAATTCAATTCACTCCACATGATAACAAGAAACAGCTGAAGGCACTGGATACTGCAAAGACTATGGGCCCTGACAATATTCTAGCAATAGTCCTAAAGGCTTGTGCTGCAGAACTTGCTGTGTCCCTTACCAAGCTGACCCAGCACTGCTTCAACGCTGGCATCTAGCCGGTAATATGGAAAATTGTATAGATATGTCCTGGGCACAAGAAAAAGGACAAATACAAACCGGCCAATTAGCCGCCTGAACAGTCAACTCTCGATCATCAGTAAAGTGATGGAACAGGCTGTCAAGGACCACTTACTCAGCAAAAACCTGCTCATGGACACTCAATTTGGGTTCTGCCAGGGTCATTTGGCTCCTGACCTCATTACAGCCTTGGTTCAAACATGGACAAAAGAGCTGAATGCTAGAGGTGAGGTGAGAGTCACTGTCCTTGACATCAAGGCAGCATTTGACTAAGTATGTCTTCAAGGAGCCCTAGCAAAACTGGAAATCAGGGGGAAAGCCCTCGGCAGATTGGAGTCATACCTGCCACAAAGAAAGATGGTAGTGATGGCTGAGCTGCACCACATCACTGCTGGAGTTCCTCAGGTCAGTGACCTAAGCTCAATCATCTTCAGCTGCATCATCAATGACCTTGCTTCCATCAAAAGGTCAGAAGTGGGAATGTTTAGTACTATTCACACCTCCTCCGATACTAAAGCAGACCATGTCCAAATTCAGCAAGACCTGGACAATATTTAGTCTTGGGCTAACAAGTAGTAATTAAGAATTGTGCCACACAAGTCCAAGGAAATGACTGTCTTGAACAAGAAAAAATCTAACCATCACCCCATTACATTCAATTGCATTATCGTCATTAAATTCTGCACTATCAACATCTGGGGTTTATCATCAACCAAAAACTGAACTGAACTGGACTAGTCATATAGAAACTGTGGCTACCAGATCAGCTCAGAGGCTAGGAATCCTGCAACAGGTAACTCACCTCCTGACCCCCCAAGGTCTGTCCAACATCGACAAGGCACAAGTAAGGAGAGTAATGGAATACCCTTCACTTGCCTGGATGAGTATAGCTCCAATAACACTCAAGAAGCTCAACATCATCAGTACAAAGCAGCCCACTTGATTGCTCACCTTTCCACAAACATTCAATCCCTCTACCTCCAATGAATAGTGGCAGCCATGGGCCATCTACAAGATGTACTGCAGTAACTCATTAAGATTGCTTAGGCCACACCTTACAAACTGATGACTACCACCATCTAGAAGGACACGAGCAGCAGACATCTGGGAACACCACCACTTGGAAGCGGTGCTATGTCTTTTTGTCCGACGTCATTTCGTCCAACGACACTTCGTCCACGTCTTTTGGTCCAACGTCTTTTTGTCCGCTCGTCTTTTGGTCCAACGTCATTTTGTCCGGTGATTTTTTTCGTCAAAGAATTTTTGTGACTTTTTACGTGTTTTTGTCGGATGATTTTCTTGGTCAAAGAATTTTTGTGACTTTTTGAGTGTTTTTGTCGAATGATTTTTTTTGTCAAAGAATTTTTGTGACTTTTTACGTGTTTTTGTCGGATGATTTTTTTTGTCAAAGACTTTTTTAGTAGCATAGTAATTTAGCATGACCAAACTTGCTTAGTAGCACTCCACTCCACTTTAACTTTTGTAAATAGAAATCTTCTCAAATGCACATAATATACAATAAAGGATCTTTATTACCAGCCTCTTTCCTTTAACGAGCCTCGTTAAAGGATAGTTATTATCGTTCTCTCCCCTTTAACGAGCCTCGTTAAAGGATAGATATTATCGGTCTCTTTCCTAATCCCGAATTCGCCCATCCAGAAATGGCAAAGTTCAGGGAAGGGCTAATAATAGGCAAAAAGGCTCAAATTCTTCGGGGAGATCAGTCGACGTCATGTGCGCGATACAAGAAAATAACTGAACGCCTCAAAAGATTGGTCGTTGAATATGTTCCTACAGCGAAAATTGATTTCTTGAGGAATGTTGCTCACAATTTACATCAATTTTAAGTAATTTCGGGAATTCATCCTTAGTAAACTTTTAGATCTTTTTAAATGCATTTTTAGATTTTTTTAACTTTTTAACTGCATTTTTCAGCTTGCATTTTACTTGCATTTCATCAATTACTTGCATTTTAGCAATTAAATTCACTTGCTGTATTGTGCCTGCTTTCTATCAATTAAATGCTTTTATACGGAGTTGATTTATAATTGGTTAATTGGACGAAGTGACGTTGGACCAAAAGACGGGCGGACAAAAAGACGTTGGACCAAAAGACGTGGACGAAGTGTCGTTGGACGAAATGACGTCGGACGAAAAGACGCGACACGCTTGGAAGCTCCCCTCCAAGTCACTCACCGTCCTGACTTGGAAATAGTTCACCGTTCCTTCACTGTCGCTGGGTAAATATCCTGGAATTCCCTCCCTAACAACACTACCTACACCTCAGGGACTTTCTGGTCTAGCCAGCAAAAACAACATTCCATAAAATGAATTATAAAACTCACACCTTTAATGCGCCACATCTAAATTTGCCTATCCTGGTGCTCTGTGCAGTGCTGTAGTGCTATACCAGCACCTGCATCATGGTTGGTGGAAGCCTGTTGGCTTCCTCCTGTGGAGGAGACTGCAGATGGCCTTGGAGGACGATCTTGAGCAGCTCTGACCCTGCAAGGCCCAGCTTCGGACTGCACCACCTCAGCACAGGCAACAGCTGTCTGACCCGGCTGGCCGCAGGGCTTCTGACAGAGTCAAAGAGCTGAGGGGGTGAATGCTGGCTTTCTGATAGCAGACAGCAGGTTCTTGCTCCATGGAGCCAGTGCCATTCACCCAGAAGCTGCCTCAGCAATCTGAGTAATCAGTTGAAGGAGAGATTCCTGGGCAGCCTGCTTCCTTTTTTGAGTGCTCGTATCTGCAGCCTTGATAGCAGCAATCCGAGCCTGCAAGGCAGCAAGCTGTGATTGCAGGATCTCAGTTTGCATTTTCATTGCAGCATCCGCACATTGGGAGACTTCTGCTCGTACTGCAGTGGGAGCTGAGGTAATGGCCAGACCCTGTATCCTGTATCATGGATGGGTCTGCACATGTTCTCATGGCCACCATTTAACATGCTGCAAGGATAGACTCAAGCTCCCTGCAGAACCCTGTACAAGGTTGGTGTAAAACTCATCCATGTGTACAATGGCTGAACTAGGTGCAGCACCTGTATCTGAACTGGTGCCTGTGAGGGTGACATCGATTGATGATGTTTCTTCACCATTAGTCTCTTATTCCTCTTGTACTTCGTACTCATCACTGTTGTGCAATATCTGGATGGAGGAAGGTTTGGGTTGCCTTGAGAGGAAGCGAGAAAGAAAGAGGTGCAGGCTTACACCACCAACAGCTGTAAATGAGAGGATTGTGTGCTGACGGGCAATTGAAGTGTGGAAGATTAGGAATAGACCGTCCTCTTCAGTGATTTCAGCCCTGCCACTGGACGCAGTAGCATATTCAGTCCAATGATGGCCATCATTTTCTTTTCCATTGGAGCGGAGACATGCAGCCCTGTTGGTTAGATGTTGGTGTCTCTGCAGTTCCCACACCACTTTGCCCTTCAGGAGAGAGTGAAAGAGTGTCATTATGTCTGGTGAAATGTGTTTGGATAGTGTACCTGCCATAGTTGAATAACTGGCTATGTGAGTAGACTGAGAGATGTGGGTATGAGATTTGCAACAGTAGTAAAGGTGTGGGGAAGTGAGGTGAAGTAATGAATGGAAAATATGACAAAAGTAAAATATTGCAGATGTGGGAAATATGAAATAAAACAGTAAATTCTGTGAAAGCTCAACTGGTAAAGCGGCACCTCCGGAGAGTGAAAGAAGAGACTTTTAATGTTTCAAGCCAATAATCTTTCACCAGACAATGAAAGGTAATCGAACTGAAACATTAATTCTGTTTCTCTCTTGACAGATGCTGCTTCACCTGCAGAGTGCTTCCAGAATGTTCCGTTTTTATTCATGCAAAGTATGAATCATGCTTGATGGAGATTGATGAGGATAGCTTTTAGGTGAGTGATGCGGGGGTGATGAATGCAGCAGTCTGAGGGAAGTGGTTCATTTGTAAGGCGGGCACTGTCGCACAGCGGTTAGCACTGTTGCCTCACAACGCCAAAGACCCGGGTTCAATGAGTGGCCACCTGTGTGGCGTTTGCACGCCCTCCTTGTGTCTGTGTGGGGTTCCTCCGGATGCTTTTGTTTCCTCCCACAGTCCAAAAGTGTGCTAAATTGCCCCTTAGTGTCCAAAGATGTGCAGGTTAGGTGAGGTTATGGTGTTATGGGGTTAGGTCGGGGGAATGGGCCTAGGTAGTGTGCTCTTTAAGAGGGTCGGTACAGATTCGATTGCCTAAATGGCCTCTTTCTGCACTATAGGGATTCTATGAATATGACATTTGAGGATGGCTTTGCTAACTTTGACCACACATGTGGTAAACTACTTGCAGCACGGCATCCTGATTCTTGGGATGACAATCCTGCCTTGACCATGATAGTTGCCTAATCCCACTGCTTTCTGAGCGTCTGTCTGATGCAGCAGGGCAGTCTGCAAATGCTGTGCGGGACTTGTTGGTGGAGGATTTGGAAGGGGGAGAGATTTCCTGTATCCACGGGAGAAGAAGGACCTCAGGGACACAGAAAAAATGCAGAGGGAGCGGACTGTCCTGGAGGTCAATGCCAGGAGTCTAGCTCTGAAGACCTGAATGCAATGCTGCAGGAAATTTAATTTCCTCACTCAAGTGGTCAAGGTGAGTGAATGCACCTTCAAATATCACATCCCACTAACTTCACTGGGCTTAGACATTGTTCAAATCACCACACCCTTCATCACTTCACTCACATATCGACAATCTGTACCAATCAGGCCACACACATCACGTTCTTCGACTTCACCTCACCCTCATACATTTAACACAGCTGTAAGCCTCACGCCCACATCTTAATTTTCAACCATAACAGCTGCACCACACTCACAAACATGTTTTCCTCTGTCTTTCTGGACCAGTAGTCCAATTGGATGCGGAAGGAGCTAACCAGAGAGTCAAGGGGGTGCTGCCAAGACCTGCCCTCCATGGAAGGGACCGTTATTGGACCACTATTGCTGAGGCCAGTGGAAGGAATGATGTAGGACCTTTGGTAAATAGGGACTTGAGGTTGCAGTTACTGGTATTGTAGTCATGTGAAAATAGTACCCCCCCAACCTAGCTGTGGGTGGAGAAAAGCTCTTTTCTCCACCCACACCTCCGACTTCATCCACATGCTCCTACTCGTGAGCTGGCCAGGATCTCAGGGCTGACCCCACATGATGGAGAGGTTGTGCAGTATACAGTAAACTACCATGAATCTTAACAGCCGCTCAGCTGAGTCCTGCAGGACTCCACCAGAGTGATCCAGAGTGGCAGCACATGAATGCTTGGTACATTTCCATACAATTCGTTTATCTGATTAGCTGTCCAGTAATTACTCTACTCAGTGGCTATGATATAACCATGTTAGGATCCAGTCACCCTGTCTCACCTAGTAGAAATTACCATCCATCTCACCAACTATTTCTCCAGTTTTGGACAGCTGTTTTTCTAGATCCTCTGTGTCATGCGGCAACAGGATCACCTTATTTGATCATTTCAAGCAGCAACTGCAAGTCAATTGGCTATTTCACTTACCCTCCTGTACTGTGAATTTATAGGCGATACTGTCTCTTGGGGTCAATGCTGATTGGCTGACGCTCTGATGTCACTATGCACACATTGTACATGCACACATTGGACATGCACCAATGTACAATTTGGCAAGTTCTCTCATTTGGGAGTTGTGGGACTTGATCTGTTTTATCAGCCTTTTGCAAATTTAATTTCCCACTCTGTATTCAATCTTCATTAAATATAAATGCAAAGAACGAGAGAAAAGTAGAAAATCCTAGTTTGAGCTGAATGTTGAACATTCTGAAATGTGCGGTGTGGAAAACAGAACAGACAACACCATCTGAACTTCTACAGATAACTTTACAGAAACCAGGATGCCTGTAAACATACTAATAATGCAACTGATCAGAATTTGTTGTTGCAGGACATTTAATGCTGTCTGACATTAATCGGACTTGTCCGTTTAGAACTTTGAAAAAATGTTTGCGTGACTATTTGCTGAAAGTGGGAACAACGGAATGAGGAAAATGGCATCTGGGATCTGAATAAACAGGGCAAGCAATTGTTTACCTCTGTCACCACTCAGTTTGAAAGATAGTGAAATTATTTGCAATTATTTGCAATTATTAGGGCAGCATGGTAGCATGGTGGTTAGCATAAATGCTTCACAGCTCCAGGGTCCCAGGTTCGATTCCCGGCTGGGTCACTGTCTGTTTGGAGTCTGCACGTCCTCCCCGTGTGTGCGTGGGTTTCCTCCGGGTGCTCCAGTTTCCTCCCACAGTCCAAAGATGTGCGGGTTAGGTGGATTGGCCATGCTAAATTGCCCGTAGTGTCCTAAAAAGTAAGGTTAAGGGGGGGGTTGTTGGGTTACGGGTATAGGGTGGATACATGGGTTTGAGTAGGGTGATGATTGCTCGGCACAACATCGAGGGCCGAAGGGCCTGTTCTGTGCTGTACTGTTCTATGTTCTAACAAGGAGGCGGAAATTAGAGAGGGCGAATTTGATAAGAAATCAATCTGGGATTAAGAGGGTAAGAACAGAGACAGAAAAGAAAGAATAAAAGTTCAAATTTGGTATTTTTAAATCCAGAAGAAACGGCCTCTGCATTTGCAATAGTTAATTTTCAGTGCCTGAGAGTTTGTCAGGAATTAACTATTATCATGCGGTTAAGAGGGCACTGAAATGGACAAATTTCTCTCATGAGTTTAGTTTGTAATTACTGCAGGTACAATAACTTCATGCCATTCAATGCATCCCAAGGTGAGGCAGATAGCGAGATGGTGTTTTTGTCATGCTAAAGTAGAGAGGATACGGATTTTGGCTTTCAGCAATTAATTATGCACCTGCCCTTGCCCGAAGTTGCCGTAGCATTGCGCATAAATAACAGTGAGCATCATTAGTCTCACCATTATCTTGACAGCAAATAATGAGCCATTAATATTCAGCCGTTTACTCCACAGTTGTGTCTAATGGAAACAAATACTATGGCTGCAAACTCTGATCCACCTCTGCCACGCATGCTGAAGTTGTGATAGGTTGTCTGATGCCATTCTATGCCTCGCTCAGTTAATCAGGGAGTGTTTTTGTTACACTGCATTTAATCTAATGACTAACTTTCTTACTTCAACCATTTTTGCTTGAAGAATTTCACTGTTTGTACTGATTTGAAAATCAGTGACGCTTAAATAAGGAGCAAACCAAGAGATGCCATAAGCCATTCTGTAAAATTGTAGATAACAAACCAAAATGAGGTGGAAAGACAAAAAAAATTACCTCTGGAAAGATGCATACTTAGTCACATAAATGAAAATTATAGAGTGGAAACCTGAGATATGACGGAATTAATTTGATTACGCTGCTTTACTTCCCTTCCTTTGATTTATACATAATGTATTTATGGAGCTGTTCCTATTCTTCTGGACAGGAAGAGGTTTGCTAGTCTCGAGTGGGATGCTGTGGCAGACAGTGACACATGTTTTTAATCTGAAATTATGTTAAATTATATCATTCATAATGACTAATGTTATAACCCACACAAGACCTACGGGGACGGACCAATTAGCCTCCCATGAGCCTCATAGAGTACGAGCTTCCCCACTGAGGGGCGGGGGTCCATCAGCGGAGTAATAGACTCTAGCATAAAAGCCGGCCCAGATGGGAGCCGAGGATGAGGAGTCCGGCTGGGACCTGGCGAGTAATGTGTACATAGTTTACTGTGTAATAAAATAAGTTTCTTTATGCCTCTCGGTTTGGGCTCCTCTTGGCCACTAAATATCTAAACTCTGCTTCCCTAACATCATTTAACCTATATGCGATAAGGACCGATGGCAGACTTGCACAGGAACAGTGAACCCACAGTAACGTTATTAACTCTTTGTTCATAATTTGCGAGATAATTCAAGATCGTAGAACAACCTGATCAAAAAAGAAAGAAAAAAATAGATTTGTCCCAATTACAAAGACCCAAGATAGATGAGTCCAGAAAGATATGCCACTATGAGAATTCATCCATATCTACTTGGAAGATAGTTGGTCTTCTGTATGATACTGTCTTATCCTTTACAGCCTTGGACATTGAGTCATGCTTTGGATTACAGTAGTTGGCTGTCGACCAGTATTTTGTAATGGAAGAAATTTGCTAATTTGGAGATGTGATGAATGCAGGTTCAACAGCGTGGCAATTGGGCATAGGGGGTGCTGTACCGCCATCTACTGGAAGGAGACCTGCTGATACATTACGACAGCAACTTGAAATAGGGAATTGCCATTGTAAATGTTTACACACCAATTTTACATTATTAACATTGCAATACTACTAAATATTTGTGACACCAGGAAGAGGGCTTCTGGGGTACGAGGTCCCGTGCAAGATATTTAATAGCGCACAGAATTTGGGCCTCAAATCTCCTGGACAGTTTTGAGATTGTGCATGCTGTTGCGCCTCAGTGTCGACCCTACTGGACTTGTCAGAGGATGCGAGGCAGATGGGTGCAAGCATCAAAAGGGGTTCATTGCCAGCATCCACTTGGCTTGTGTGGCTGGAAACTCACTGGCAACCTGCCGATTGCTGGGGATAGGTTGTAAGGTTACACCTCAGTACCATGACCTTAGCCAAGATTTTCTCTGCCCCAACAGTAGTACCAAACCTTCATGCATTAAGAGATCAGTAGGCCTTTATGCATCAGGATATTATTTTCTGTTTTTATGTGGATGTTTGATTTGATTCCATGGGGAATGGGGAGGCAGTGAAGGTCAGTCATGTTTAAGTTTAGAGGTGATCAGGAAAGAGAGTTAATAAGAAGCGGCATCAGAACGTAAGGTGCCTATTGCATAGAAAACAATGGGCAGGATTCTCTGGTCCATTAGCCGTGTTTTCCTGCAGGGCACACCCTCGCGCGCGGCAGCAGAATCCTCCAGCCTGGCAGCCGGCCAATCAGTTTTCCCATTGTGGCCACCCCCATGCCGCCGGGAAACCCACGGGTGTGGGTGCGCTGCCGGCGGAGCAGAGGACCCCACCGACGGAGAATTCCACTGACTATTTTAACTTTAATTTTGGTGTTTGCAAATATGCCAAATATACCTAGGATTAAAAAACCTGAAATGGTCAAGTGTTTTCAGGAAATGTCAGAATTCAGTACATAAAACATAAGTCACCAACAGTGGAAGCAACAGGCAGATAGATGCACAGGTTTTTTAAAAAGATACAGTGTGTGAGTCATCTAAGTGGATTGACAGGAAAGTTAATGCACAATTATGTAAACAAATCTGGGAACTAATATTACACCAGCCTTTCATTAATGCATGTTATGATCTTGCAGATGGAAAGCATAATTCTTCGATTTTCTGAAAATCAAGAAATGACAACATACTGATAAGAGCCGCAAACAAATTGAAGTGAATTATACCAGGAAACAAAAGGATACTTTTTTTTTTAACCAGAAAAATCTAAGCTTCCTTTTCATAATTAATTGTTTTCGCACATTCACTCTCGGGTGTTTATGTCAAATTTGACATCTTCGCCCCATGGGGGTATTTGCTCTTCCGACAAATGTATTCTCACACATGAGAATGGGTTCAGAACATGGGCTAGAAGAAAGATATTGCTACGCATTTCCACGGTGCTTCTCCCTCCCCATTTGACCGAAACCTTTGTTTTCAGATATAAATGGGCTTGAGCCAAACCTCCACCAAAGTGAAACCAAAGCGAGACCCTCCATAGATTATCCAGTGCATGTTGTACCAGGAAATGCATGTTTGTTTTCTATCTTTGCATGTGCTATTATGGGGAAAAGTGGGGAAGTGTTGGGAGGATCAGCAGGCTGATTACCAACCTGTTGAACCATGTTACGAATGCTGCTTTTCAAGCCAAGAAATCCTGGAGTTTGCTGAAACCAGAAAATGCTGGAGAAATCCAGCAGGTCAGGCAGCATCTGTGGAGAGAAACAGATAACGTTTTGGGTTGAATGAGTGCATTATCTTGCTACTGCAGAAGTCCTGGTGTGAGATTTGAACAATGGGCCAGAGGCAGGAGCACTACCCACTGACCCAGAGGACTACCTGTACATGACCGGTACTAGCTGTTAATGTCAGTCGTGGAATCTGCAATAAAACCATAAAATACTGGAAGTACTCAGAAGTTTAGTCAGCAGCTGTGGATTGAGAAATAAAATTTCAGATCGATATGACCTTTTAACAGAAATGGTGTAAGTTAGAGATGCAACACCAGGTTTTATACAAGTGCAGAGGCAGTTCAATCAGTCATTTTCAAACTCAGGCGCAGGTCACAGGCGGATGTTGGGAGGGTTGCGGTGCAATCGGTTGTGGCATTCCAAATCGCGAGAAGTGCCCAGTGTCGTGACTTGCTTTAAAATACCGTCCCATGCATGCGGGCCCCCTCAGTCGGACATAGCAGTGCGCAGGCCCGGGACCCAGCGGGGCAGACCACCTCCTGCTGAAGTCAGCACGCTGCCCCAGGTGCAAATTTCTTTTTAAATCAATGCAGTTGATTTAAAGCAACAACAGAGAGCAGGTCATGTGCCCCATACACTGACATCATCTGCTCTGGGCGTGAAATCACCAAGGAAAGATTCCTCCATCTTGTAGCTGCCAGCAAGCAAGCAACAGGACTGTGTGAAGAACTGAAGACGGATCGTTTTGTAATAAGGAAGAGAGGGTCAGAGACACAAGCAGGCTAGGATCTCACAATTAAATCTGCTGGAGAGAGCTGTGCAGGACAGTCCACAGCAGGACAACGTAGTACTGGTGTCAGCTGTGTCCAGAGCTCCAGGGCCGCAGGTGAACAAACAATTAAGAAGAAACTGAAATTGGGAACAAAGCAGGAGAAAGATGATTTCTTGAGATATGGCATTGGTAATTTTTGCCAATGTAAATCAGGAAGCAAAGCCCATGTGTGTTATATGCAGGGAAGTTCTGGCAAATGAAAGTCTAAACTTTCAAAACCTCAAAAGCATTTGAAGACTACGCATGGCAAATTTGAGGATAATCCTTTTGATTTTTTTCAACGGGTGCAGTGAGAACTTAAATTGTCAGCAAATGTAAGGGAAGTCAACACATTTACATTCAATATGAAGAGAATGCTAATTGGTTGGTAAGTAGACTCTGATTGCGAGATGTATTGCTGTGGGCAATGCACCAGTTGATGATGACTGACAAATAACTACCAAACATTGTTTGAAATTGAAACCAGGCATCTTGATTCTAATTGGCCAAGGCATTACCCTGAGGAATGAACCAGTGAATCACAGAATTTAGAATTCATACAGTGCAGAAGGAGGCCATTCGGCCCCTCAAGACTTCATTGATCCTCTGAAAGAGCATCCTACCTAGGCCCACTCCCCGCCCTACCCCCCCCCCACCCCCATAACCCCAAAACGCTACCTAACCTGCATATCCTTGGACACTACGGGGCAGTCTAGCATGGCCAATCCACCTAACCTGACGGATGGTATTCTCCCCCCCCCCCCCCACACGGGGTGGGAGAATCACCGGGGCGCCGCGCGGGCCGCTTGGAGAATCGCCGTAAATGGCGGGCGGCGATTCTCCAGCCCGGATGGGCCGAGCGGCCGCTCCAACATGACAGCTTCCTGCCGGCGCCGTCCACCCCTGGTCACTGCCGGCGGGAACGCTGTGGGGGCCGCCTGTGAGGGGGGAGGGGGCTCCGATGGGGTCTGGCCCGCGATCGGGGCCCATCGATTGGCGGGCTGGCCTCTCCCCCCTCTCCCCCTCTGGGCCTACCTCCTTCCACGGCCGGCCCCAGAACACCGGCGCCATGTTGGTGAGGGGCCGGCGCGCGTAAGAAGTTCCCCGCGCATGCGCAGGATGGCGCGGCCCAACTGCACATGCGCAGGATTGAGCTGCCCCAACTGCGCATGCGTGGGTTGGCACAGTGCCCATTTGGCACCGTGTAGGGACACTGGAGTGGCGTGAACCACTCCAGTGCCGTGCTGGCCCCCTATGGGGGCCAGAATAGGTCATGCCCGGCACCTGTTCGCGCCGTTGTGAAATGCGACGGCGTTCACGATGGCGCGGGCACTTAGTCCCAGGAGCGGAGTATACCGCCCGACATCTTTGGACTGTGGGAGGAAATTGGAGCACCCGGAGGAAACCCATGCAGACATGGGAGAAAGTACAAACTCCACACTGTGACCCAGGCCTGGAATTAAACCCGGGTCCCCGGCGCTGTGAGCAGCAGTGCTAACCACTGTGCTACCATTCTGTCCAAATGGCTGTCACTTATTTTGTTCAGCTAAACAGCACAATGTGTGCATGTTACTTCTGCCAGCAAAGCTCAGGTCTCTTGCATGGAAATGTGCCTCTCTGCGAACCCACCTGACAGCCTTAAATTAGTTGTCAGCGTCAATCTTAACAAGTTGAGGATTAATCATCTAATGCTGTGCAATTGCGGAATTACCTGTAATTTTGGACACTCTGGGTGGATCTCTCCAAACAAAATAGCAAAATGTCAGGTTCAGTCTGAAAATTGGCATGTTTTTCTGACTAGATCTTCCTACGCTACGCCATCTTTCTGAAGGGGGCATGTTTTGCGCTTGCATTGTGAGGGGCGGGGCATAAAAACACAGGCGAGCCCAGCTTCACAGCTACGCCCTTGTGCTCTTTGCAGATAAGTGGAGAGAGGTACATATTTCCTTCCTCCCTCTTAAAAGTCCATCACACCTGGTGCACGGCTGTAAGGAGCAGTAATAATTGGTACCCGGCTTATATCCTGCTGTGGGGGGGGTGCGGGAGTTTATCAGGTGACTGCTGCATTCTACTTTAATCTCACCAATGAAATTAAAATTAGTTTAAAATTAGATCTGATCAGGTTCTCGCCCTTTCTGGGCAATATCCTAATCACGGCAGCTTGAATGAGCCAGGAGACTTGCAACCTGATTAACGCCCGGCACAAATCCTGTTTTGGGCCTTTTGCCGAATTCACCGGCCCAGCGGGATTTGCGCCTGGGGTTAACGGGATGCTGAGTCAGCCCCTGTGTTTTGAGTTTTCATTCACGGGCTGGTTGGGTACGGTCTGTTCCTTGCCCATTGCGAAAAATGGCTGGGACATGTTCTTTGATGCAAACCGCCAATCTTTGGGGTGTACGGGTTATATATCTAGCATCACACTGGCACTGGAATTTATAAAGCAGGTTATTCATTTGTGTGTTGGCAGAATGTTTCTTTGGCTTGATGGCAGCATTCTGTTAGTGGTAAATACCACTGGTATTGCTACTGCTTAGTAGCAGTGTGAAACATCTAGCTTCACCAATTGCTCAAGGTTTTGTTATACCTTGCCCTCCCAGGATAATCTGAGGTAGACCGGGCACTTTGCAACATCAAACGTGACGGCCGTGGGCCCATTCATGAGTTTGCGTGATATACAGTGTGAAATGATCAGCTCACGGTAACCATTATTCTGCAAATGTCTTTGATGTCCCTAATTCAGCATCAAACTTGCATGGTGAGCAAATAGTTTGGGCCCTATTTATGAGGTTGCTGATAGAACCAATCTTCTAGCGAGTGGAACTGAAAGAATCCCAACCTGAGTATTGACCAGCAGTGGTAGGCTTGCAGTAGACCATGGTAGAGAGCCCCTGACAGATTTCTAAATTCATAACTCAAGGAAGGGAGGGCACAGTGGTTAGCATTGCTGCCTCACGTTGCCAAAGTCCCAGGTTCGATCCTGGCTCTGGGTCACTGTCCGTGTGGAGTTTGCACATTCTCCCCGTATCTGAGTGGGTTTCGCCCCCACAACCCAAACAATGTGCAGGCTAGGTGTATTGGCCTCGCTAAATTGTCCCTTAATTGGAAAAAATGAATTGGGTACTCTAAATTTATTTTAAAAAATAAAATAAAATAACTCAAGGAAGGGAGGACATTTCTCCGCTCCAATTTAAAGGTGAATTTAAGCTCAGGATAGAGGTCCATTTGAGAAATGTAAGGAAATTATTACATGCTGCTGCAGATTTAAATCTAGCAAAGGTTTCAGAAATATGCAAGGAGCAGGAGGGTCGGCCTCATTCCATCGAAGACACGTCTCTCATGGAACACAACAAAGATGGTTTTTCAGCAATACTCAAGTTCTGTACTGCCACTAACTGAAATAAACATTCTAATATTGATGTATAGCAAACAGAAATCCGGCTATTTGCAAAATATGAGGAAAGTTTTAAATGTATCAAGTCCAAAGATGTGCGGGTTAGGTGGATTGGCCATGCTAAATTGTCCGTAGTGTCCTAAAAAGTAAGGCGGGGGGGGGGGGTTGTTGGGTTACGGGTATAGGGTGGATACGTGGGTTTGAATAGGGTGATCATTGCTCGGCACAACATCGAGGGCCGAAGGGCCTGTTCTGTGCTGTACAGTTCTATGTTCTATATAGTAAACTAATGATTTCACAAAAACTTTGGTCTGGATTCCCTCCCCCATAACGCCACCAACCCAGTTTGCGATCGAACGGAGAATCGGGCATACGGCTGAAATTGAAGTTCGCGCCGGGCACCAAACCGATGGCTATAATCCAGCGACCCCCCTCCACTAGCAGTGGGATCGGGGTTCACACCTACGCGCCAGCGGGAAGATGCTCTTGGATGCAAATTAGTCCTAATGACACTTAGCGGACCGGGCACCATAGTCTCCGGACCTTTGCATTTTCGGGTCCTCCAGATCACTACCGGTCAGGTCACCCCTGTACTTGGAGGAAGGGAGGAACCCAGAAGTAGCCGGCCATGGGACCTCGCTATCGGGCTGCCTGCTCAAAACGGCACCCTGATAGCGGGATTCTCTCATAGTCCTGGCCATGCATAAATTTGCATGGTGAAGGAGACTGAATTGCTTCCTCATTTGCATTCCAATTCGAGTCTGGCGGGATAACCTGAGGTTGAATTCTCCAATTTTGTGGCTATGTCCACAGGATCCATCTGTCGCTGGCTTTAAAAGCAGACAAGCAGACCAACTTCTCCCCGTAACCTTACTCATTCTTTTTTTGCAGATAATATTCCAATGCATAAATTGAACCTGTCTCCACTACTCTCTCAGGTAGTGCATTCCAGATCCAAACCACTCACTGTGTGATAATGTCTCTCCTCCGGTCTGCATTGCTCCTTTTGCCAATTACCTTAAATTTGCGCCCTCTAATTCTCGAACTTTCCATCAATGGAAACCGTTATTTTCTCCATCACCTCTGTCCAGACCCCTCGTCATGTTGAATATCTATCAAACTGCCTCTTCACCTTCTCCTCTCCAGGAAAAACAGTTCCAACTTCTCCAATCCATCTACGTAACTGAAGTTTGTCAGCCTTGGAAACATTCTCGTGAACCAATCCTGCACTCACTCTAATGTCTGCACATCTTTCCAGAAATGTGGTGCCCAGAATTGAGTGCAACACTCCAGTTGAGGCTGAATCAGTGTTTTATACAAGAATTATAGAATGGTTACAGAAGAGAAGGGGGCCATTCAGCCAATGGAACCCGATCCAGCTCTTTGCAAGAGCAATTTAGCTTATCCCACTGAGCCACTCTATCCCAATAACTTTTTTTTCCCTCTAGGTATTTATTCAATTCACTTTGAAAGCTATAATTGACCCTGCCTCTAGCACCCTTTCAGGCAGAGCATTCCAGATTGCAGCCATTCATGCGTAAAATAAGATTTTTCTTATGTCGCTTTTGGCTCTTTTGCCATTCACGTTAAATCGGTGTCTGTGGTTCGCGATCCTTCTGCCACTGAGTACAGTTTCTGTCTCATGTCTCATGATTTTGAACAAATCTCCTCTGAATCTTCTCTTCTGTAAGGAGAACAAGCCAAGCTTCTAAAGTCGTTTATCCCCAGAACCATTCTTGGGAATTTTGATGTATCTTCTCTAAAGCCCCAACATTCCTCCAAGAGTGGGGATCCCAGAATTATTCACACTAGTCATGGCTGAACCAATGTTTTGTAAAGATGTGTCGTAACTTTGTTGTTTTTGTCCTCCAGAGGATTCCACCAACTTTTTTAACTTCCTTCTCCTCTGCTTCTACCACCTTCAGTTAATTGTTCGCATATATTCTATAATCTCTCTGTTCTTGCACCCCTTTGAAAATTCGTTCTGATTCCCATATAGACTGATACCTTTTATTAAGATGTTTGAATTTCCAGTGACCAACTGAAAGTATCTCGCAACAAGATTTCAAGGTTTTTACTTTTACTGTAACAAGCAAGCTAAAAGCAACATTGTCTAAAGATTGTTCAGTAGGAAACTTATACACTGGACAACAGGCAGGGGATTCCCACAGCTTTAAACACAACCAAAATTTTAATACAATGTTTGTGCTTTGTGCCTTGTCATTAACTGGGCATTTCATTCTGCAGGAACCGGCCCAAAATAATTTCAGCTCCCGATGACTTGCTTCCTTTCTTTAATTTCTCCAGCCAGGTAAAGCCTAATCTTAGAACTGACTTTCACTGTGAAGGTTATACTGGAAACTTCTATTACTAGCCCAATATAGGCAAATCTTCCAGTCTCCTTTAAATCCTCACAAAATTGGTCTCTTCAATCTGAGTGCAAGCTCCCATCCACATTTTGTTTGATGAGCAACAGAGTCAGAATTTTTTCTGCTTCGGGTGCAGGCCAGGACGGCGAATCCCCGGGGGGCGGCGCAAATCCCGCTCCGCCGTCAGCTGCTGAATTCTCCGCCGCCGTTTTTCCGGAAGGGGCGGGATTCCCGCCACCCCGGTCGGGGGCCGTTGGCAGCGCCCCCCCCCCGCCCCGGCGAATCTCTGGGCCCCGATGGGCCGAGTAGCTGTTCATTTTTGACCAGTCCCCCTGGCGTGAATTACTCACCTCACGTACCGGTGAGACCTGGCAGGTAAGTCAGCTTGGGCGATCCTCGGGGGACACGGAGAGATCCAACCCCGGGGGGGGCCACGGTGGCCTGGACCGTGATCGGGACCCACCAATCTGCAGGCGGGCTTGTTCCATGGGGGCATTTCTTCCTACCGCTCCGGCTCCTGTAGGGCTCCGCCATGGCCGGAGCAGAGAAGAGAACCCCCCACGCATGCGCGAGATCACGCCAGCCCTTTGCCGCATGCGCGAACTCGCGCCATCCCTTCGGTGCCGACTGGAGCGGCGCCACCCCTCCGGCATCCAACTAGCCCCCAAAAGTGCGGAGAATTCTGCACTTTCGGAGGCTGTTGACGCCGGAGTGGTTGGTGCCGGTTCTCCCGCCGGCGTGGGGACTTAGTCCCCAGAAGGGAGAATCCTGGCCCTGTCTATATCCTGCTATCAGTCTCTCAGAAGGCTGCAGACTGATTTGTCTCTGCGTATTTCAGTGGTGCAACTGGAAAAACTACAACTGAATATGACAATGGCTTTCTATTGGCCTATAACTTCCCAAAGCTCATGTCCAGGGCCTACGTGGGCCTTGTTTGCTGATAGAAATGATAATTAACTATTTTCTTGCCTCCAATTCCATTTTTTCTTGGAATTAAGCTGACAGTTTAACGTATAACTTTTCTGTAAAGCCTGATATTCCTAACACATCCCTCAGAGACATGGAGACTAACAGCCTACCCAGAGTTAGCACAGCTGTTCTTGCCATTGTTTGCAGGCATGAGTATCTAGCACCTCCTTCCTCCATAACTGCCAAGTCACCCAGGCTTGTTGTTGGGCCAAATTCAGAGCAGGACCCCATCACTGATCCTTTTTACCATAAATTAAAGAGACAGCCCCAAACATGAACAAAAAATTTAATGAAATGAAAATCGCTTATTGTCACAAGTAGGCTTCAAATGAAGTTACTATGAAAAGCCCCGAGGTGCCACATTCCGGTGCCTGTTCAGGGCGGGGAATTGAACCATGCTGCTGGCCTACCTTGGTCTGCTTTAAACGTCATTCTTGCGACAATTGTGACCATTAGCTTATATTGTCCCTCCTTGTTCTACCGACCAAAATGTATCATTTTGCACTTCTCTGCTTTAAATTTCATCCTCCACCTGCCATTTGCCTATCTTCTCTTCAGGTTTATCAATATTTGTTCCACTTCGAAGATTTGCATCATCTGCAAATGTTGTAATTGGGCACTGTACACCTCAGTCTAAACCATTAGCATGTATGATGAAAAGCAGTGGACCTAGCACCAGCCCCTGGGGAACACTACTGCATGCTTTCCGCCAAACTAAAAAGCAACCATTCACTCCCACTTTCTGTCATCTTTAACTCAGCCAATTTCGTACTTATGCTGTCACTGTTCATGTTACCCCATGGCTTCAGCTTTGCTGGAAACCTTTATATGTGGCACTTTATCAGATGCTTTTTGCAAGTCCATATAAACATTTTCCACCACCATTTCAGGTATTTCACTTTTCTAGGAGAGGTACGATTACAAATTTAGTAAGCAAATGGCGCTGGTTCAAATATATGTTCCACATTGAAATAATTCAATGAAACGATAAATAAGAGTTACTAGCAATTTTTATTTGTATGATAAAGAATAATGTTGGCAGTGTTTTTTCAGTGCAAAATTAAATATCTCTCAAACCAAATCATACTAAAAATGATAAATTATGGCCAAGAAAAATAGAGGCAGTGAATCTGATTTTATTACGAAATGTAGGTTGTATTCATTCAAACTAAATGTTTGATCAACCAGAAGAGAGGAGACCAGCATATGCAACATTTGCAGGTCATAGACTGGAGTAACAGATGTTTAGTTTATGCCTCAGAGCACTGCATATGCTATTATTCTGGATGGAATTTGCAGGGATAAGCTTAGAAATTGGTATTTGAACACATCACTAGGTAGTGACATTGTCACAAAAGTAAATCAACAGGATAATTACTAAGAACAGTTTCTTAATATGGTTGTGCCACAATTCTTGTGAAACATGTTTGATTATATGTTGAGACAATATTACATTTAAAATGGCTTTGTATTTGGCCTTGTACCCCAATCACGCTGAGTAATATGTTTAGGGCCCGATTGAATGGCGTCGTCCCGCTCCACTCCGGACAGGTCGAGCCCATTAAATCTCGTGTAAGGCCTCTCGTGAGATTTGCGATGCTCGGGATGCCTCGCGTGATCTTGGGTGTCATAATATACATCCAGGTATATGATGGAGTGCAGACAGGCAGTGATTGACACACAGGATGACCAGTGAGCACACAGAACACAGCAGCCAATCACCAGACAGGACACGGTCACTATAAAGCCAGAGGGCACCAGTTTTCCCGCTCTCTCGGGATCCAGCCTCTGAGACAGACAGAGCTCGTGAGCAGCAGCTAGAACAAGCACCATGTGGTAGTCAGTTAGTCTGGTCAGGTTAGCCTCAGGTCTCCAGTCAAGTCAGCATAGTGTCAACCCACAGTTAAGCATGTATTATAGTTAGTTGTTCAATAAAATCACTGGGCGAAATCCAGATTTGCATATTTAAGTGAGGAGTTAGCCTTGCTTAAATATGCCTGCGTCGGAGTCTCCTAAGGTCCGGGATCAAATGCCAATGTTTCAGAAAGGGCTCACGGCATTGTATAACACTGGCACCTGATCGAGTGTTGCAGACTGGCACATTCCAAGGTCCAGGACTACGTGCTGAGGGACGCACTCAAGCTTGGGGCTGCTGCCGCCAAGGCGCAATGGGGAAAGACCACTGTGTAAGGTCTTACCAGCAAATGTACACCGAGGCGTGGCTAACAGTGTAAAACCCCTCGGTCTGGGTCATTAACACTCCAATGTTAAAAGAAACATGACAATGTAAATATTTGAGAAAGAATTGTAACGTAAAGAGGGATAAGTGTGTAATGTCATCCCAATTGAATGGAAGACAGTCAAGTGAATGTGTAACTTTGATGGAAATGTACAGTCACGACAATTCAAAATGTTCTGTAATGTTTATTAGAGATTTTATGAATAAAGTATATATTTTTTTAAACCTGGGCACTTTGGCAATGCCACCTGGGCACCTTGGCAGTGGCACTCGGGCACACTGGCAGTGCCATCTGGATACCCTGTCAGTACTACCCTGCCACTGCCAGGGTGCCCATGTGACACTGCAAGGTTGGCAGGTGCTCTGGCAGAGTGCAGGTTGGCAGTGTCAAGGTGCCAGCCTGCCCATGTCAGGGATCCAGCCCAAAGGTGCCTTACCTTATAAGGTGGGGTGAGGGGGTATGTGAGGACCCCGAAAAGATAATTTGGGGCAGTGAGGGACTGGAGGCCGCGGTGTGGGGTTGAGAAATGGCACCCCGATTTCTTCCCCGCACAAAGATAAGTGCGGCCTCAGCGTGGCATTCCTCACCGAGGGCAGAAAGAAAACAAAATACCATTTAATAGTGGGGTCGTCCTCAATGTCTCGCAAGTTCCGAGAAACACCCCTCTAAACGTGCCCAAAACGGGACTTTTTTTCCCCTGTTAAATTGCGCCCTTAATCTTGAAAACTCATTGGCACTTAATACACTTAAATAATAAAGATATCTGAATGTATTGACAATTGATCTCGGACGGGATGTAGCTGAGGGGACCGTCATTGGCTGGTGGCGGGATCTTGTTGTCGTGCCATTGGGGTTTCCTATTGAATGCACCCGTTGCTGCTGGGGAACCCACGGTGAAGGTCCGCCTTCGAACTAGAACGTCCCGCTTACATGAACAGCCAGAATTATCCGGCCCTAGTTGTTTTGGGGAAGAAGGATTTTTGTATTGCTTGATCTTCATAGTCTTTACTGGGTTTATTTTGCTTCTGGGTAAAATTTAAATTTCCACTCTATATTCCTGACATTTTGGTGCAAGAAATAGTTCGGAAATGGAAGAATTATAAAGCTGAACTCACATGTCCTTGTGCCTATGGGAGCTCCGATTACAAAATCTCACAGTCAATCTGCTGCCAGTTGTCTCTTCATTGGATAGAAGCAGGGAGCACCATGAGATATAATACTTCATGAATGTTATTATATATAGTTGGTGCATTCCCATTGAACTGTAGTTCACATGTGTGGGAGGTTGAAAGGTGGAATGAATCAGCTGACCTTTCATCCCTGTGACCAGGACATCAACCAAGTCTAAACTGATTGAATCAAAATTACAGATGAAAATCAGACTGAATTTAGAATAAATGTGGATGATTTTCCCATTCACAGCAGAAGAAAATATCTTAGTATTTGTGCGTGCATGTTTGCAGGTAAATTACATTTCTGACTTTAATTCACAGGGAATGGGTCAACAGCTGCCCCTTGCCATAAACATCATGGAAGTAGGACTCGGGCCCAATGAAATGTTTCTTTAATAGAATCAAAGTCCCTCTGTTCAAAGTGATCCCAGTCTGACAGTTTCTCGTATTCATCTCACTGAACCAGGTTTTTGCTGTGCTGTAAGTACCAAAAATTGATAAGTTCTCCCGCAATTCTGTGAATTATGAGCATGTGCTACATAACTAATCTCACTGCCAGGGCCAAGCTGAAAGGCAGATTCTCCAGAGATCCAGTGTGATGTGGTACTGGCAGTTGTTGGAGAAGAACCTGTCCCACAGGAACAGCAGTTGTGGTGATATCATAGTGAAATCAGCAGTAACAGGAGAATGCCAAATGTTAAATTCTGCAGAGAATTGGCAAAGAGCTGCACACTAGAACAAACAGAGGCAATTTTGGGTTTCGCGTTGAAGGACTAAGCTATCTTTTACTGCTGTTGTTTACATTCAATCCACTTGAAGTGAGAATGTCATCCGGTCTTACCTAAAGTCTTGAATATTTGGCAATGGCCACATTGGTGCCCCCTATCTTCTGCATTTGAATAGCATAGTGTCAAAGCTCTCCTGGTTGAAATAGGAACTAAACTCTGAAGGACCAAAATGCTCCCCCAAACTGAAACTTCATGCCAACATTTTGGAGCTGTCACTCATTGCCTTTAGCTAACCTAAATGGATGAGATCAGGCAATTTTATCACTGGGCATACGTTACAAGCACAAAATTGCCTTGGATATTGTTGTTTTATTTCATTTGAAATACACAAGCTCAACTCTAAGTGGGCAGCATAGTAGCACAGTGGTTAGCACTGTGGTTTCACAGCACCAGGGTCCCAGCTTCGATTCCTGGCTGGGTGAATGTCTGTGTGGAGTCTGCACGTTCTCCCCGTGTCTGTGTGGGTTTCCTCTGGGTGCTCCGGTTTCCTCCCACTACTCCCGAAAGATGTGCTGTTAGCTAATTTGGACATTCTGAATTCTCCCTCTGTGGACCCGAACAGGTGCCGGAATGTGGCGACTAGGGACTTTTCACAGTAACCTTATTGCAATGTAAGTGTACTTGTGACAATAAAGATTATTATTATTAAGTGCATAAAAATGTGCATTGAAAATTAAAGGCATGAAAACACATTGGGCGGGATTCTCCGCCGGCGTGATTCTCCGTTTTGCCAGCGACCGGGGGTTTTCCAACCAGCATGGGGCTGCCCCACAATGGAAAACCCCATTAACCGTCCGGTGTAACGGAGAATCCTGCCGGCAGGTCGGGACAGAAAAGTGGCGCAGTGGGGCGGAGAATCCAGCTCATTATTGGGGGTGCACTGCCGACGGGAAAAGTGATTTGCAACTGCAGGAGAATTCCAGCCGAGGTATATCCTGTCTACAAAAATTACCTTCCCATCGATCTACTCTCCATCATCAACAAAGTGATGCAAGGTTTTTCCTGCAGAGTTGTCAAACTAGCTTACTCGGCAATAACCGAATCACTGAGGTTCAGTTCAGGTTGTGTCGGGGTCACTAATTACAGACCTTATTACAAACTTCAACAATAAAATTAATTCTAACGGGCATGTGATATTGAGCCAGCACTTTACCAAGTATGACATCATGGACGCTGAATAAAACTGAAGTCAGTAGGAGTCAGGGGGAAACTCTCCACTGGCTGAAGCCATACCTGGCGCAAGCCGTATCTCGCACAAAACAAAATGTTAACAGGACAACCAAGGGCCAACCATATTCAGCTATTTCACCTTAAGATCAGAAGTAGGGACTTTTGATGATGATTGCACAGAGTTCAGCAGGGGTGGCATGGTAGCTAGTGATTAGCACTGTTGCTTCACAGCACCAGGGACTTGAATTCGATTCCCGGCTTGGGTCACTGTCCATGCGGAGTCTGCAGGTTCTCCTCGTGTCTGCATGGGTTTCCTCCGTGTGCTCCGATTTACGCCCACAGTCCAAAGATGTGCAGGTTAGGTGGTTTGGCCATGCTAAATTGCCCTTAGTGTCCAAAAAAGATTAGGTGGGGTTACTGGGTTAGGGGGATCGAGTGGAGGTGTGGACTTAAGTAGGGTGCTCTTTCCAGGGGCGGGTGCAGGCTTAATGGGCCGAATGGCCTCCTTCTGCACTGTAAATTTTCTGATTCTATGAAATCCACAGATAATAATGCAGTTCAGGCATACAGCAAGAGCTGGATAACATTCAGGTTTGGGCTTGTAAGTGACATTCAGGTTGCACAATTGCGAAGCAATGACAATCTCTAACGAGACAGAGCTAACCACTTCCCTTGACTTTCAGTGGAATTACCATCACTGACTATCCACCAATCAATATCCTGGGGCTTACCATTGACCAGAAATTTAACTCTGGCTACATGCTCAGAGACAGGGTATTTTGTGATGAAAATATTACCTCTGACTCCACAAAGCCTTTGTGATTCCAACAACACTCAAGAAGCTCAACACCTTCCAGACAAAGCGGCCTGCTTGGTCGGCACCATATCCAGCACCTCAAACATTCATGTCTCCTCCGTGATGGCACATCGTGGCAGCAGTGTCGACAAAATGCACTGCACCAACACGCCAAACCTCTTTGCTGGCATCTTCCACTCTGTGACCTTTAATGCTTAGAAGGGCAAGCGTAGCAGACACATGGGTTCTCATCACCTGCATGTTCTTCTCAAAGTAGTTTACCATTCTGATTTTGAAATATATTACGACAGCTTGGCTATTGCTGGGTCAAAATCATGGAAGCACCCCCTGCCCCATTTCAGCACTTTATATGTACCTACACCACATGTACTGTAACAGTTCAAGACAATGGCTCACATCATCTTCTCAAGGGCAGTTAGTATGGAGAATAAACGCTGGCTTTCTCAGCAATTCACACACATCGTGAATGAACAAAAAAAATCTCAGACATCTAAAGTGATATGGTATAGAGGCATCACCATATATTCTGTGGCTTTGCCATTTGTTAATTATTGGAGAAAATAAAAATAAAAAATTAAATTAGAATAAAATTAAATAAAATTACCCTATTTAATTTTATTCTAATTTCATTTTTATCTTAATTTTCTCAAATAATTAACAAATGGCAAAGCCACAGAATATATGGTGGTGCCTCTATACCACATCACTTTAGATGTCTGATGCCGATTTCATGCCCATTCACAATGCTCCAGTACCTCGACAGCACCTTCAATGCGATCCGGAACACATGTACAGTAGACACTGTTTGCATATCATTAGTGGGCCCGACCCGGTATTCTCTGTGGCCTCTGCGATTCTCCGTCTGTGATGGGCCGCGTTCCCGCCGCCGTGGTTCACTTGTGCTTTTAAAATTTGTGGTGACTGTTGAGGGAGAGTGGGGGTACGGAAAGTGTCCAACATCGCCATAGTTTCCTGACAGTTATGCCGCTGGCCCGGGAGGCTTCTTCACAGGCCAGGGGGAGTAGCGGGAGTGGCTAGGAGGTGGGCTGTTGGTCAGGGTGGCCCCAGCTGACCCATTTGCTGTATGGGTGCGATCTAGCTCAACCAGTGTAATCTTTTTGGTTGGGATAAGTGTGTGTGAGGAATGTAATGAGTAATGTGCAGCTTGTCAGCCCCCTGAGTGTCAATCACGGACCCGGGAAATCCTGCACCATTTTTCATTGGAATCGAGTGTGTTCCACACGGCACTGCTGCTAGACCCTTAATAGTAGCGGAATCGGTCTAGGTGTGGCGCCAGTTTTTTTGGCGTGAAAATCCACGAATTCTACATTGGCGTCAACAGTCTCAGAAATGGAAAATCCTGCCCCCAATGTTTTGTTCATATCACTAACATTAGGTAACAGGATAAATCCAATTATATTTTTATTGTGTGGCACTCTTGATGTTTACTGGTATTCTGGGAATGATGCGCTTGGATTTTGTTCAATTTAATATGAAAACTTAATCAGTGGCTGTGCTTATTATTGTGCAACATGTTCCTTAATGTGTTGATGAAATTTCCCATTTTGAATCCAGGAATACATGGCAAAACAGTAGGTAGTATGTGCCAGATGGGAGAGCAGTTTCTAGCAGCCCTGAGAGAGGAGAGGAGGGAGTCGGCGGTGACAGTGGTGACCCTGGAATTTGTAGAAATAGGGTGGAGATTTGCAATAATGCATAAGGTGAATACCTTACCTTACCTAATGCATAAGGTGAATACCGTACAAGCCTCCCCGGACAGGCGCCGGAATGTGGCGACTAGGGGCTTTTCACAGTAACTTCACTGAAGCCTACTCGTGACAATAAGCAATTTTAATTTCATTTCGTAATAGCTGTAAAACTGAGACAATTTGCCACATAAAATCCAAAATTTCCCACATAGTTAGAATGTTTACAATCTGAAATTATAAAGTGCATCTGGTCATAAATTGAAATGTATCTTTGTAAAAGCATCAACGTTTCACGTTGAATTGAAAGCTTTTTGGGTTAATAAAAGCACAGATGCCCAGAATTAATTTGTTGCGATATACGTATCTGAAAGTTTTCAGAACCTAATTCCAGTTCGTTTATCCTGGATGGAGGGCAGAATTCAGATTAATTTTCCAACATGAGAAGTCAGAAAAACAGAATATAATATTTGTGCTTATTCTAACAACCTTCAATTTGGCAAATATCGATGCAGCGGTTTCTGAAAAAAGATAATTGGTAGAGCATTAAATGTTTCTTCTAGCCCCGTGTCTGCTTGTGTTTCACCCCCACAACCCAAAGATATGCAGGTTAGGTGGATTGGCCACGCTAAATTGCCCCTTAATTGAGAAAAAATTATAATAGGGTACTCTAAATTTATTTTTTTTAAATGTTTCTTCCAGTAGCCTTTTCCCAATGGTCTTAAATATATACCAATTCTTCCATTTCCAGGCTTGTGTGAGACTACCTCATCTTTGTGAGGGCCAGGAAGACTCCAGCACGAGTTAGTACAGTTAAGCAGAAAGTATCTTTATTTCCAAGAATATGAACAAAGGGCCAGTATTTCACTCTGGTTCCCTCTCTAGCTGGTACCACACTGGCCAGCCCTATTTATTCAGCTTCACTGCTATGGAGATGGTGTCCAACTCATTTTTAAAAATGTTTTTAATAAGGCATTTATATATATATATATATATATATATATATATATAAAATATATACATACATCAAACACCAGCAAAAACAAAAAGAGAACAAACAGGAGATCTCATAAATCGATAATCAATACCTGTGCCCCGCCCTCCCCACTGTGCCACCCACCCACTCTGTCCCTTCTTTTTTTGAAACCTCAATATCCTTCACGCCCCCGGCCTCCCCTTGCTGACTTAACTATCCTGGAAGTGTTCGTCCACCTCCGGCCAAACCCCTTCACAGACCCTCTCAAGGCGACCTTGATTTTTACCAGCCTAAGGAATTCCGGGAGGTCGCTCACTCCCGGCTTTGGCGGCTCCGAGTCCCTCCATCCCAACAGGATTCATCTCCAGGCAACCAAAGAGGCAAAGGCCAAAATGTCGGCCTCTCTCGCCCCCTGGATACCTGGGTCTTCTGACACTCCAAATATTGCCACTTCTGGACTCGGGACCACCTTCACCCTCAGCACATCAGACATCACGTCAGCGAACCCCCGCCAAAATCCCTCCAGCTTCGGACAGGCCCAAAACATGGTTCACAGCCCCCCCACCCCCCACCCCTACGCACTGCCCACATCTATCCTCCACCCCCTCAAAAAACCTGCTCATTCAGGCCACCGTCATATGCACCCTGTGAACTACCTTTAAACTGAATGAGGCTAAGCTTTGTGTATGAAGAGGATGCATTCACCCTTCTCAGGAACTCCTCCCGTAAGCCAGAATCCAACACCCTTCCCAGCTTTTCCTCCCACTTCCGCTTAACTTCTCAACCGGAGGAGCACTCTCCCAGTCCATTCAGTCCACCGCTTTCCCCCTGACGGCCGAGGCTCAGCAGGCCTTCAACCGTATCAAGGCCGACATCTCCAAGGCCGCGATGCACGCGGTCGACGAGACGCTCCCCTTCCAAGTCGAGAGCGATGCATCAGACGTCACTCTGGCCGCCACCCTCAACCAGGCAGGCAGGCCCGTGGCATTCTTTTCATGCACCCTCCATGCCTCTGAAATTCGACACTCCTCCGTTGAGAAGGAGGCCCAAGCCATCGTAGAAGCTATGCGGCATTGGAGGCATTACCTGGCACTCACTGACCAATGGTCGGTTGCCTTCATGTTCAATAACACACAGCGGGGAAAGATCAAAAATGATAAAATCTTGAGGTGAGGATTGAGTTCTCCACCTACAATTATGAGATTTTGTATCGCCCCGGTAAGCTCAACGAGGCCGCCGATGCCCTATCCTGAGGTACATGTGCCAGTGCACAAGTGGACTGACTCCGGCCCCTACATGGCGCTCTCTGTGACCCAGGGGTCACCCAGTTCTTTCACTTCATTAAGGCCCGCAATCTGCTCTACTCCATTGAGGAGGTCAGGGCTATCACCAGAGACTGCCAGGTCTGCGAGGAGTGCAAACTGCACTTCTACCGGCTAGACCGCGCACATCTAGTGAAGGCCTCCCGTCCCTTTGAACGCCTCAGTGTGGATTTTAAAGGGCCCCTCCCCTCCACTGACCGAAATACATACTTCCTTAAGGTGGTCGACGAATACTCCAGATTCCCCTTCGCCGTCCCATGCCACGATATGAAGTCTGCCACAGCCATCAAAGCACTCAACACCATCTTCGCCCTGTTTGGTCTCCCTGCCTACATCCACAGAAACCGGGGATCCTCCTTTATGAGTGATGAGCTGCGCCAGTACCTGCTCAACAGGGGCATTGCCTCAAGCAGGACGACCCGAAGCGTACAGCAGGGCAGGAGCCTCTTTGATTGGGCGTACCTTCTCCGCGACAGGGTGCAAACTTCGCGGTCCACCCGATAACCAAGGATAACCAAGATCACTTCCTTCGCTTGAAAGATGCACTTGTTGTCCCACCAAAGTCACAGCTCATCAAACGTTTCACTGTCAGGTGCGGCTGGGTACGTAAGGCTTCTTATCACCCCAAACGTATGCGCCACAGGTGTCTAGCATAATGACCACCTGGTGTGTGCTTTTGGTGATGTTGTTGTCCCGGAAGTAATAACGCATTCTTTGTGCGTACTGGTTCCAACTCTCCAGAGCAGCTTAAAATATATCCTAACGTCTATAAAGAGGCATGGTGCTACAGAAAAAAAAACCTTCCAAACTGTATCCAATAAAAAGTCCAAGGTGGTGGCTTCAGTCGTGTGGACAGCTATCCAATTTAAACCCTTGTCGCCAGTTTTGTGATGGTCAGGAAGAATCCAGCACGAGTTTGTAGAGTCAAACAGAAAGTAAATGTATTTACAAGAAGATGTACACGGGGCCAGTTGTTCACTACTGGTTCCCTCTCTAGCTGGTAGCACACTGGCCTGCTCCATGTATACAGCTGCACTGCTAATGATTGCCCCACCCTTCCCCTCATTGGGGGAGCTCATATTCCTCAAGTAACATGGTAACCAATTGTCCCCAGCCAGTAGGATCCGGGCAGGTTACAACACTCATGTTTTGCTTCTGCAATCCAAGTAGACAGAATTTGTGGCTGTTATTCCAACATATATCACTTTGAATAGATACTGCACAGAAAAAGGTGATTGCCACACAGAAGAAGGTAATTCGGCCCAACTAAACTGTGCTGATGTTGACACCACAATAGAAATCTCCTCCCATTACTTCTACCTCAACTCAGCCTTGCGGGATATCTTTCTATTCCAGAATGGTGTGCGGCTCAGAGGGGAACTTGCAGGTGGTGGTGTTTCAATGTATCTGTTACCTTTGTCCTTCTAGGTTGTAGAGATCAGAGATTTGGAAGGTTCTATTGAAGGAGTCTTGGTGAGTTGCTGCAGTGAACCCTATACTGTACACAGTGTTTCCACTTTGCATCAGTGGTGGAGCTGGTCGATGGGGTGTGATAGAGTGAGCAGTCTTCTCCTGGATTGCTTCCTGAGTATTGTTGGAACCACACTCATCGAGGCAAGCAGAGAGTTTTCCATCAGACTGCTGAGGTTCCCCTCCAAGTCACCCACCATCCTGAATAGCACCAAGTTCAGACCACAACCCAGACACAGCTCTCTTATTTTTCATTACAGTCTTCCTTCAGTTGTTCCTTTTCCACCCAGCTGGCCAATTTGCTGGTAATTCTATTGGCTCTATTTTTAAAAAAATTCGACTTGAAAACACTGAATCAAATATCCTCCAATTCAATTGAGATGATATCCTTGGATAACCCTGATTCATTGACCGTGATTTCCCAGCCCCGCCATGGGGAACGCAGTTTCAGTTACCTCTTCCTAAAGCTCAAGTAGATTTTTTCTGACATAACATTTTGCTTCTGAATCAATAGCGACCACCTTGCCTCCATGCACAAGGTGAAATCTGATGGGATTCTATCATTGTCAGTCATCAGACCCAAATTTGGACTTACAAAATTAAGCGACTCCATTTTAATGGAGGCCAGGGTGGAAAGTAAGTAGGGAGCTCTCATGTTGGATCCAAGCCTGTTTTTGTACCATGATGTTCCTTCTTGAACTTGAGAGGTGGGAGTGAACAAGGTGGCTGGCAGCTCTATGTCCTTTGAGCTTTTTGGGACTGTGATTGTCCTCGACTCGTGGCAACTGTGTCTTGAGATAATCCTGCTGAAAACTTCAGCTCTTCTGCAAATGCATGGGATACATCGGATGGCTTCCGTTCTGCCACTTGCAGGCTTGCGAGGCAGCTGGTAGGAAGAAGGTAGTACCACTGGAAATAATGACTTGACTGTAGGACCACATTGTTCCATGACATTTTGAACCGACGGACTCGAGAAATAATAAAATATCAGCCAGAATTTTCTAACCATTCCTGCTGGCTGCATCTTCTGGCCCCACCAATGGTTACCTCCCCCCCCCCCCTCCACCGTTGCTGTGGATTCCCTTGCGGCAAATGGTGCGGACAACGGGAAAAGCTGTTAACGATGGCGGGTCTGGAAGATCCCACCCACCTGCCAAGTGTGGGCCACCTCCGTCACTGCAAAACATGCCGGGGGGAAGGGGGGCAGTGCGGAGCGAGAAGTGGGGTATTCTTGCGCAATATACTGCCCTGTATGGCCTTAACATGAAGAAAATGGGGGTGGGGGGAGACAATTGTGTTTGTATTCAGCGCCTTTCATGATCACAGGACATTTACAAAGTGTAATCACTGTTGTGATGCAGGAAACTCTAAAGCCAATTATTGCACAGTAAAGATGTGCATTTGTCACGGCCGACAGGGTTTTTGGCCTTTATGTGAAAATGTTGCATCATCTGGGTCTTGCTACACATTCTTCAGAGTTTACAGATTTCAGTTGATTTTAGCATGTTCTCATATTTTTCTGAGATGGCATCCTTATGCATGTTCCCGAGTCATTTTTAGATGTGGAACTACAGTATTTTCTAATCATTCAGATCACCAGTTCTGTAGCCATAACAACATAGTCCTGATCTCTGTATCTGTCATGCCGCCTGGCATATGGTATATTATCAGCGCCTACATCCATTGTGTCTCTTCCAGACAAATGGACAGATTGGTCATCAGAGCTGACAGTTAGGGCACCTTTCTTGATACAGTTCTTAATGTTTGAATCAGAACCATTTTACAAGGTACAAGGGATCCAGGCCTAAAAGTATTTTGATGATTGGTGTTGATGTGAGCCTCCTGCAGTTGTCACCATTTATTTCAGTGGCAAATTTTCCTAAGAGCCATTTTGCAAGAGATTTAAAGATCCAGATCAGTTTATAGTTCAGATCTGAGGGTCAAACAAAGTCTATCCATATTTAATCTTAATGTCATGGCTGTTATTTTTATCTGCAAGAAGTGCGTTTCTTCCAGTTTGTTTGTAAAATGCAAATAACAGCCTATAGTTTCCACCTATATTATAACAGATATATATATATATACATTGTTCAATAAATAAGCCAATCAAAATGTTATTCAGGATAATATAAATCCATAAATCTATAACTATCAAAACATTTTTCATTGTTCTGTAATTTTGTGTTCTGTCTCGGGTCTTTTTTCAATCTGTTGTGTATGTCAACAGCCATCGGAATTAGCACAAAAGTTTGGAGCCTTTTAGTTATATCAACCTGTAACTGCCAGAATGAAGGGTGATTTGTAAATTCCAAACAAATTTAAAATCTTGCACTGGCTTTACATGGAGTTGGAGCTTTCTTCACCTTTCTTCACAACTCAACTCCTTTGTTGGGGAGATTTTGTGGAGCCCGCAAAATCTTACGAGCGGATTGAGGTGCAGAGATAAAATCAGAAGCCTGTTTGCGGTATGTTGAGCCTCACTCCAGCTTGTGGTGGATTCATGCTTGTCATTCATTTACATTACATGAATACCTATTAATGTCATACATCATAGAATTTACAGTGCAGAAGGAGGTCATTCGGCCCATCGAGTCTGCACCGGCTCTTGGGAAGAGCACCCTCCCCAAGGTCAACACCTCCACCCTATCCCCATAACCCAGTAACCCCACCCAACACGAAGGGCAATTTTGGACACTAAGGGTCATTTATCATGGCCAATCCACCTAACCTGCGCATCTTTGGACTGTGGGAGGAAACCGGAGCACCCGGAGGAAACCCACGCCCACACGGGGAGGATGTGCAGACTCCGCACAGACAGTGACCCAAGCTGGAATCGAACCTGGGACCCAGGAGCTGTGAAGCAATTGTGCTATCCACAATGCTACCGTGCTGTCCTTTGCGATGCAAGGAAGGGAGAGACAACTGAACCTACAAGTTCAGCCATGCCCCACAGAGTGGTAGGTACAACACTGGACACGAACATGAACATTCAATAAAGAGCAAACAAAAAGCACAACATTGTTTCTTCTGCAATAAAGGGATGTCTCTTACTCCCCTGTAACCAGCAATATGTGCCACCCATGAGGCAAGCAAGTATATGAAGCTCTCTGATTAAGCCAGTCCCAAAAATAATGATAAACACATTCATAAAGTGAAACCAATGTAATATTAACGTGATGAATGTATGGACAGCACAGTGGTCAGCACAGTTGCCTCACAGCTCCAGGGTCCCAGGTTCAATTCCCAGCTTGGGTCAGTGTCTGTGCGGAGTCTGCATGTTCTCCCCGTGTCTGCGTGGATTTCCTCCAAGTGCTCCGGTTTCCTCCCACAATCCAAAGATGTGCAGGTTAGGTGGATTGACCATGGTAAATTGCCCTTAGGACTGTGGGAGGAAACCGGAGAACCCAGAGGAAACCAACGCAGACACTGGAGAACGTGCAAACTCCACACAGACCCGAGGCCGGAATTCAACCCGGAATTCAACCCGGCTCCCTGGCGCTGTGAGGCAGCAGTGCTAGCCACTGTGCCACCCCAACAAATGTCGGGGTCTGGTCCTGTATTCTAACAGATAAATATGTGCAATTGAATTGTAATTTTGAAAAACACACGTGCTACTGTTGTGCTCTCAATAAGTAATTTTTAATGGCAATGGAGTTGGGCTGGAAAGCTTTGGCCATGATTCAGCACCTCCCTGTTTGACAATGAGTGTCTTTTATAGCCCACCCATAGCTGTACTGTTAGGTTATGGCTGGTTTCACCATTGAAAGTGTCCCTGCTATGTGAGCACATGTGTCTCCATGCACACTTCTGGTACTTTAAATGTTAATTGTCATCAAATCGAAAACGGGAAAATGCAGGAGAACGGAAATGGCACACACTTCCGGTTATGCTTTTGGGAATGCCAAGCTGTTGACAAAATCCCCCCTATATATGGGACCAAATCTAGTTGCTCTCTCAGTTGAGCAGAATTTAACAGCCTACCATTTGCATGTTCTAATTAATTGTGAACCCTTATCATCAGTTCCATAGATTTGTATTTCACTGCACTGGATTTATATTCCAGCATTTCATTAACTACTCTAATTGCTTTGACATATTGGGGCCACGTTGTAAATGCCTCACCTGACAAGACTAAGTTGGTAGCGACCTGCAACTACTGTCATATCACTTAGTACCCCACCAACCTGTGAAGAACCCTGGGAAAGATGGCTGAACACACACATGTTGGAGGCCACTTGCAAAATAAAAATCTGAATCCAATGATGTGTGTCGTGCCCATTTGTACTGGCAGCAAGTGAACTAAACTGCAGCAAATGGGGAGAGGCATGCAAGGAGGAGAATTTTCATATTGAGCCATTGCTTAACCGGAAACCAGTGTAGATCAGCGAGCCTGGGGGTGACAGGTGAATAGGGCCTGGTGCTAGTTAGATCATGGGCAGCAGAGATTTGAACAACCTCAAGTCTCAAGACAGCAAAACCTGGGAGGCAGATTAGAACTCCATTGAAATCATCAAGTCAAGAAGTACCAAAGGCATGGATGAGGGTTTTGGCAGCAGATAGGCTGAGACAGGATTAGAGCTGGGAAATGGCACAGAGGTGCAGTCTGAACACTGGCACAGTTATGTGGTCAGAAGCTCCTCTCAGGGTCAGGTATGACATCAAGGTTATAATCGGTCTGGTTCAACCTGAGACAGTTGTCAAGGAAAAAGATGAAGTCAGTGGCTCGGGAATGGAGGTTGAATTGGGATCAAAGACATTGGAGTCAGTCTACCCAAGATTGAATTGGAGGGAATTTCTACTCATCCAGTACTGAGTGTCTGACAAGCACCCTGACATTCTTGAGTTAGTGGAAGGGTGGAGAGGTAAAGGTTTGGTCCTCGGTGAATATATAGAAGTTGGCGCTCTGTTTTTGAATGATGTGCTATGGCAAATAGGAGGGGACAATGAGGAATCATTGAGAGTCACCAGAGGTAAAGCAGTGGGAGCAGCAACAGAAACCACTGCAGGTGATTTTCTGGCAATGATACAATAGGAATGGAGGAAAGGATACTTTGCATTTATCACACGTGCAAGGGAGGAAGAATCTTGAGTGGATATAATTGTTATTGTGATGAAACAAAATATAGGTTGGATATTAGTTTTTATACTAACATAGAACTGTACAAAAGATATCAATCAGAAGCTAATCACCAGCATTTCTGATCTTGCAAATTCATTTCTGATGCTGTATTGCTTCTATTTTATACTAAAGGGTACGCCATTTTATTGTTTGTTGATTCAAGTGCCTGATTATACCAAACCTTTTAATAGTTATTGCTCTTGCTGTAGAAATATGAACCCCTTTCAGGTACTTTGTAAATGGCTGATGAGAATTGGAGTGTTGCAGATGACTAGATTTTACTTTATTCAATTATATTTTTTTAATCAAAGTAAATATTCCATTAAATGCTGATGCATAGGAGCTTAAATATAAAGTTAATTTGTTTTTTTTTCTATAAAATCTCAGGAGACACAAGAAGGTGAATCAGGACGGCAGTTTATTTTCAACCAAGTGAAAAGGCCGCAACACGGCATACTGCACATAGGTCCCAACTGGGACAACCGATCATGCCGGTCCCAATCTGGGCAGGCTCTTAAAGGTTGATTCTATGAGCCCCAGTCGATGGGCCTCCCCGCAATCAGCGGGAAAGTTCATATTCCACCAGCCCCACAGGGAGATCAATCGGGTTGTCTCTTTGGGTCTCGTGAGGGTTATTACATCCCATCCGCCCAAAGTCCATAGGCCGCTCCATCGCTGGATGCAGTGGAGGTCTCCTTCACCGCTTTGCCCACAGCTGTGCTTCTACCAGCTATGGTTGGGGCTGCATTTCGGGGAGTATCGTTTTCAGACTGACCGGCAGAGGAGTGCTGTTGGAGTTCTGTCTCTGACCAAACTGTCCCCTGAAGGTATTGAGGATTCCAGATTCATATCTGATGCTGAGTCCCCCATCTCATGCTGACCTGGGCCCTGGAGAGTTGTGTTTCCTGTTAAAGGATAGTAGGCAAGGGGGAGGAGGGACTGATTCATCTGGTGCGGGCACCCTGCCTTTGGGATGGTCCACGTGCTTGCATACAGTCCGTTCTCTGGTTTTGCCCATATAGGAGGTTGGTCCCATCTTCTCCACTATCGTCCCTGATATCTACCGGGCGCCATCCCCAAAATTCCAGATATACTGCATCCTCTGGTTTGAACCGTCATGATACCTCTTCTGGAGGTCGTGTTTATTTACCACCTTCTCATCAAGGTTGGGAAATGTCAAGTTTAGATTGGTTTGGAGCCATTGGCCTATCAGTAGCTCCACCGGTGTTACCCCGGTCGTAACACGTGGCGTGGTCTGATAATTAAATTTAAAATGGGCAAGTTTTGTTTCAGCTGGCCCCACAGTTTGTTATTTCATGCCGCTCTTAAAGGTTTGCACTGCCCGCTCAGCCAGACCATTCAAAGAAGGTTGATGGACCGATCAAATGTTCTTTCTCTCATTGGTTCGCATAAATCTCCAAAATTCCTCACGTGTGGAAGGGGTACCGTTATTGGTGACAAGCACCTCTGGGATACCGTGAACGCTGAATAATTGGCATAGCTTCTCTATAGTGACTCGCAAGGTGGTGGAAGGCAGTCTCTATACATCCATCCACTTTAGGTGGCCCTCGAGCATCAGCAGAAACATGGACCTCAGGATGGGCCCAGCAACGTTGGCATGCAAACGCACCCAAGGGTGCCCTGGCCAGTCCCACAGGTGGGGCAAGACTGATAGTGGGGGCTTTTGATATTTCATAGATTTCATAGAATTTACAGTGCAAAAGGAGGCCATTCGACCCATCGAGTCTGCACCGGCTCTTGGAATGAGCACCCTACCCAAGCCCATACCTCCACCCTATCTCCATAACCTGGGCCCAAGGGCAGCAGGGTAGCATGGGAAGGGCAGCAGGGTAGCATGGTGGTTAGCATAAATGCTTCACAGCTCCAGGATCCCAGGTTCGATTCCCGGCTGGATCACTGTCTGTGTGGAGTCTGCACGTCCTCCCCCTGTGTGCGTGGGTTTCCTCCGGGTGCTCCGGTTTCCTCCCACAGTCCAAAGATGTGCGGGTTAGGTGGATTGGCCATGCTAAATTGCCCGTAGTGTCCTAATAAAAGTAAGGTTAAGGGGGGGGTTGTTGGGTTACGGGTATAGGGTGGATACGTGGGTTTGAGTAGGGTGATCATGGCTCGGCACAACATTGAGGGCCGAAGGGCCTGTTCTGTGCTGTACCGTTCTATGTTCTAACCCAGTAACCCCACCTAACACTAAGGGCAATTTGGACCCTGAGGGCAATTTAGCCTGGCCAATTCATCTAACCTGCATATCTTTGGACTGTGGGAGGAAACCGGAGCACCCGGAGGAAACCCACGCACACATGGGGAGAACGTGCAGACTCCACACAGACAGTAACCCAAGCCGGGATTCGAACCTGGGACCCTGGAGCTGTGAAGCATTTGTGCTAACCACTATGCTACCGTGCTGCCCGTGCGGCACACCTCACACTGCCGCACCATCCTCTCAATATCACCGTCGCCGCTCTGTCCCATCACCCCACTGATGAGTCAACACTGCCCCAATGCCATATGGGGAGGTGCTGCAAGTGAGGATCAGTGGTTTTGATGGGTCATAATGCATCAGCAATTTGGACGATGGTAGCTGCCGCTTTTTTATGGCAAACGCCTCTTCTAATGGGCCCTTCCGGGCCTATTTTTGGTGCTTCTTTCGGAGCGCAGGTAGAAGCGCCAGTATGATTGCCAGATTCAGAATAAATGTTCCCTATTAATTAACAGGCCCGACCTTAAGGAATGACCTTAGCTCTGCCATGTTCTCTGGAATTGGGGCCTGCTTGATGGCTCAGACTTTCTCTTCAACCAGATGCATCCCATCTTTGTCTACTTGGTATCCCAGGCATATAACTTATTTTGCCTGGAAGACGCTTCTTTTCAGGTGGACACCTACTTCCAAGAATCAACGGAGGGCTTCTTCTACATTGTCTTGGTGTTACTTCTCGGAGCTTCCTGTAATAAGCACGTCATCCAGGTAGACAACCACCCTTGAGAGTCCTTGAAGAATGCCTTCCATCACCTGCTGGTAAACTGCACATGCGGAGGATATCCCAAGTAGGAGCCTGGTGTATTCATACAATCCCCTTTGGTGGTAATGGTTACATATTTTCTGGTGTCATGTCCAATTCCAGCTGTAGGTATGCATGGCTCATGTCCAGCTTTGTGAAAGAATGGCACCCAGCCAATTTCACATATAGGTCTGCCACACATAACATAGGATACCTCTCCAACTGGGAGGCCTTATTGACAGCCATTTTATAGTCACCACTCAAGCAAACGGTCTTGTCCGGCTTCAGCACCGAGATCACTGATGCTGCCCACTGTGCAAATTGGACCAGGTGAATAATCGCCAAGTTCTCTTGCCGGCTCAGCTTGTTGTCCACCTTTGACAGCAGGGCGTATGGGACTGGACAGGCCCTGAAATATTTGTGTTAGTCATCTGGGTCATTATAAATTTTAGGTGTGGCCCCATTTATCTTCCCTAGGTCTTCCTGGAAGACTCCGGGTATTTTCCCAGGACCTCATACGATCTTCCTGTACCCATTATAAAGACCTGTTGCCAATCTAGGCGGAACCGCTTTAACCAGTCGTGGCCCAGAAGACTGGGTCTGGGTCCCTGCACCACTACCAGTGGCAGTCAAACTGATTGCTGCCCATGTGTAACCGGGGTCATCGTTGTCCCAATAATTGTCCATGGGTTGCCTTTAGTGTCCTTTAGGTTCAGATGCTGAATCCTATCCACGTCACCAGCATAAAGATCAGGAGAACAGAGTAGGTGAATCAAAATGGAGGTTTGTTTTCAGCCAAAAGACAAGGTTGCAACGCGGCCTACAGCACATAGACTCCAACCGGGGCTACCATTTATGCCGGTCCCAATCTGGGACAGCTTTGAAAGCTTGATACGATGTATTCCAGCAGTTAGGACTTTGCCATTTGTGGGGAAGCTCATATGTGACCGAAGTCTATGCAGCTCTATTCCCTCTACCTTAATAACTTTGGTTGACCCAGCAATATTGCACTTGCGGAAGGGTTTCAAACATTATGTGTAGAAGTGTTTCCTACCTTTATTCCTGAAAAGCCTAGCTGTAATTTCTAGGCTGTGGCCCACTCCCTAGTCCTACATTCCTTAACAAATATAGTTTCTTTCTCTCTACCTTCTTAGTTCCATTTAATATTTTGAAAACTTTCATCAAATTATCCCTTAAACTTCTAAATTCCAGGGAATACCACCTACTTTGTGTAATCCCAACTCAAAATGTAACCCTCAGAGTCTAGAAAAAATTCTGTCCATGACATTTTAACGATCAATCTACATGGACCCCTAAACCCCTTTGAGCCTTCATGCTTAATTTTACATCATTTAGAAAGAACTCTGAATTGTCCTTTTTAGGTCCTTGATGGATGACCTTGGCTACAGTGAAATACGTTTGTCACAGTTTTGCACATTCACTTAATCTATTAATACCTTTTTGCAATTTTAAGCCGCGACCTAAACTCCAGCTCGACAGACCAAATGACCTACTCATGCTCCTGTGTTCTATGATAACAATGCCACCTGTCTTAATATCATTGTCAAACCTGGATGTGAGATGATTTATCCTGTCACCTAAGCTGTTAATAAATAAAATGAATAGCTGAGGTGCCAACACAGATCTAGTGGGACACCACTGGTCACACCTTGCCAATTACAGTATCTACCCAAAGCTTTGCTCTCTCCTCCCATACAAAAATCTCTTAACCAGCTCAATAATTTGCCCTCAATTCCGTGACCTTCAACTTCTCTTACGAAGCACTTTATCCAATGCTTTCTGGAAGTCGATTTAAAAAACATGCATGGACATTTCCCACTCCACCACTTTAAAAAAAATTCAGATTCGTCAAGCACAACCTCCTCTTTCCAAATCAATGCTGGTCTCTATGCTTGCAAAATCAAAGCGTGATTAGGGAACAGAGAGCTTTGGAAACAGAGAGCTAAAGTCAGAAATCTGTTGTAAATGGGGAAGGAGATGCCCCTTTTCTATTTTTTTCAGAATCTCATGGGTGTTTGTCTTTTGTCTTTAAGCTATGAAATTGTAACTTTACTAAACTAGTATCTAATTAACTAATTAAATTTTTTTTAAATGGCAGGGTGGATGGTATTCTGTAACTGTAGCCAACGGGAGTTTGTGGAGAGCATTGAGATTCTGGATAATGGTATCTGCAAGAAATATCTGCAGCTCAAGCAACAGTGGCTCAGTGCTGTTGATCTGGAGTCTGATCTGCAGACATTGCAGTGCATCAGGGAGGAGGAGAGCACATGCACACTTTGTCCCAGGAGATTAAATCGAAATTAGGAGTTAGTGGTCACGGGCAGGAGAGTGTATCAGCGAGTCAGGCAGGTATGGGGATCCTGGACGCAGTGCTGAAGGGCCCTCAGCTTTTGACAAAGATAGAACTGGGAATGACGTTCTGTTAAGAGCGTTTGAGGAGTTCAGGTCCAACTTAAAATGTAGAACCTCTCTGGATTGTTTCCTGAGCTATGTGCCAATTGGCAGAAGGTCAAGCAAATGAGAAAATTAAACATGTGGTTTATAGAGTTGTGTGAGAAGAATTGATTTTGATTCTTAGGGGACTGGTGCCAGTAATGGGAAAAGAGGGAGCTATTCCACTGGAATATGTTCCACTTAAGCCTAGCTGAGATCAGCATCCTAGTGAATCATATAACCAGGGTTAAATTAAGAGAAAAGATGAGGGGTTGAGGTAAAGGGAGATATGGAATAAAAATGTTGAGCAAATAGAGCATTGTAGTGATTTGGTAAAGACATGCAGAGCAGGTCAAGAAGGGTCCAAGAGTTTAATAGTAATAATATACCAGTGATAAGATTCATGTAAATAATAGTGGTTTAAAAAAAGGCTTTTTAGCCGAATGCACAAAACATTTGGAAAACATTGGATCAGCGAGTGGTACAAAAAGATAAATGGGTTTGATATAATTACCAATACAGAGATCTGGTTATAAGGTGACCAATATCTGGAAATAAATCTTTCAGGGTACACAATATTTTGAGAATGCAGGAAGAATGGAAAGGGAGAAATAGCGTGATACTAAATGATGTCGTAAGGGCAGTAGTATAAAAGGAGTTTGGTTCAAAAGATCAAGAAGTAGAATCGACATGGGTGGAATGGCCAGGGTCAGGAAATGCTGGTGATATTTATGACAGTACTATTCAAATAAAAGGTAAAGAAATCTGAAAAAAATGAATGAAAATTGCTTATTGTCACAAGTAGGCTTCAAATGAAGCTAGGGTGAAAAGCCCCTAGTCGCAACATTCCGGCGCCTGTTCGGGGAGGTTGGTATGGGAATTGAACCGTGCTGCTGGCCTGCCTTGGTCTGCTTTAAAAGACAGCTCTTTAGCCCTGTGCTAAACCAGCCCCAGAAAGTGACTGCGATGTACGGGAATCGAACCTGGGTCAACTGCTTGGGAAGCAGCTATGCTCACCGCTATACCACCAACGCATACTGTCGGAATGTTTGCTAAAATCAGCAAAATAATATATCTTCAATACTGATGCCCATAAAACCTCCATGAATCGGCATCAAATTGTTGCTGGCGCCCATCAAATAGTAACCGTCGCCAAGCTCAGGGTGAAGAATAATTAATTAATTGACATGTACAAGCCTGACAGCCCTAACGCTATTGTTTCCCTCACTAGGTTATGCAGCTTTAACATAGTAAATCAGCACATTAGTTCCCCACTAATGGAACATAACTGAGGCCTAATAAGCTTAATTAGCAAACATTTAAACATGTAATGATTGGACATCTTGCCTGAGGCTGTAGATCGGGTAGCTTCAACTGACTTGTTTGAAGTAATTCTTTCATGTAACCTTAAAGTTAGGAGGGAGATATGTGTTTGCATAGTGCCAGATTAAGCAACACTATTCAGACTTTGTTACTATCTGCATGGCCCGCGGACATTTCCCCATTGATATAATTGATATAATTCCCCATACGCCTGTACAATCAATGCAGTTTTGGAAGCCATTTTGAAATTATACTTTCTATTCTTAAGTTTGGTGCACCATGCCTCCAGAGGAAAGAAAACAAAAGTAAGTATGAGCACCTTTGTTGGACAATTGAAACTAAACAGACGTGGAAGAAAAATAGTGGCTGGGATATTTTATGCAACCCGCTAGGTGTTTCACTGCAATGGCGGCGAGATCACGTTTCGCACCACAAGATTCCACCGCTTTCAACAAGGTTTCCAGTTGAATGCAACCATTGCTGCCAGGGAACCCGGGGCGGGATGCATCATTGGGGGACAGGAAGATCCTGCCGTGCGAACGGTCGGAAAGTTATTTTATTAGATTCCTGGTCAGTAGCATACAGGAAGCATCTACAATTCTTGTCTTGCTGCCCTTGCTAATCATGCTACTCTAATCCAGTCATTTGCAAACCTGGTCACAGGCGGGTGTCGGGAGGGCCACGAGGCCATGTGTTGCAGCATTCTTGATCGTGGGAAGTAGTACCCACAGCTGCGACTGGCTTTTAAAATGCCGGCTGCAACCGGCTTTCAGAATGCCAGCCGTCCCATGCACGCGTGCCCCCTCAGCAGTGCACAGGCCTGCCTTGGTCTGCCTCCTCCTGAATTCAGCGCGCTGATCCAAGAGCAGAATTTATTTAAAAATCAATGGAGTCTTCCTGCCAGGAGCAGTGGCAGAGAGCAGGTCACGTGCCTCATACACTGAAGTCACGTGCCCTGGGCTGAAGAGAGATTCTTCCATTTTGTTAGCAGCAAGCAAGCAACAGGTCTGAAGAATTTAAAATGGATTGTTTCATAATAAGGAAAAGAGGGCAAGAGACACAAAGGCCAGAATCTCACAGTTACATCTGCTGGAGAGAGCTGCTCAGTGCTGGTGTGCGCTCCAGGGCCTCTGGTGAACAACCCATTAAGGACAAGCTGAAATCAGGAACAAAGCAGTATAAAGATGATTTATTAAGGTATGGCTTTATTAATTGTGCCAAATACAAACCAGGATGCGAAGCCAATGTGTTTTATATGCAGGGAAGTACTGGCAAATCCAAGTTTAAAGCACTCAAAACTTCAAAGGTATTGAAACACTAAGCATGGTGAGCTCGAAGACAAAACTCTTGGGTTTTTTTCAACGGATCAAACGAGAACTTAAATCACCAGCTGAAGTTCTTAGCGGGAATGTAGCATTGAATGACAAAGCAAGTGAGATTGTGAGGACCAAGTAGGTTCACCTGTCTCTTCAAAGTTAAACGAACATGGTGGGTCGCGAAGTTCAGACGGAAAGGCTCGTGTAGGTCGGTCGGCATGCGTCGCGAAGGTCAGCCAGCATGGGTCGCAAAGGTCGGCCGGCGTGGGTCCCGAAGGATGGCTGGTTGGTAAAAATAGTCTCGGGCATAAAAGTTTGAAAAACGCTGCTCTAATGGGTCAGATGAGACTGGAATAAAAAGAATTCTGAAGAGAAATTTATAACTGTCCTACAACAATTTCAAATGTATTTTTATTGAAGTCCTTATGGGATATTCAATTTGATATGACCCCAGACTGTGAAATGTCTTTTGACACTTTGCAAAGGTTAATTCAAAGTAGTACAATTCAAAGTAGTACTAAGGGAGTACTTCACTGCCAGATTTTAGATGATATTCTAAATCGAATCCAAAAATTCTCCCTTGGGCGGATGTAAATGGTTCTATGGCAGTAGCTGTAGAAAATTAGGGAAATTTTCCTAGTGTCCTGGACAATGTTTTCTTCTCAATCAACACCACTCACACTGATGATCTGACCATCTCGCTCATCGATGTTTATGATACCTTACATACACAAATTGGTTGCCACGTTTACTTGCAGTACCACAATAGTATTTTATTAGCTGTGAAGCAATTTGGAATTCCCTAAGCACATGAAGCATACTGTTATGATGGTGGGGAAAACAAACCTAGAATTATACATGTAAATATTAGACTATGAAAAAGGCCTGAGTTTTATATTTTGAAAAATGGACACGGACCCCAAAGATGGCTGAGAATGCACAGCTGGCCACTGACAGGAATGGCTGCATGGGTTTCTCTTTTCTTTTCTTTTTTATAATAAATTTAGAGTACCCAATTCTTTTTTTTCCAATTAAGAAACAATTTAGTGCGGTTAAACCACCTACCCTGCACATCTTTGGGTTGTGGGGGTGAGATCCACCTAGAGCACCCTACCCAAGGTCAACACCTCCACCCTATCCCCATAACCCAGTACCCCACCCAACACTCAGGGCAATTTTGGACACTAAGGGCAATTTATCATGGCCAATCTACCTAACCTGCACATCTTTGGACTGTGGGAGGAAACCGGAGCACCCGGAGGAAACCCACGCATACACGGGGAGGATGTGCAGACTCCACACAGACAGTGGCCCAAGCCAGAATCAAACCTGGGACCTGGAGCTGTGAAGCAATTGTGCTATCCACAATGCTACCGTGCTGACATGGGGAGAATGTGCAAACTTCACACAGACAGTGACCCGGGGGTTTCTCGCAGAAACAATGGAACCCCTCCTTACCTCCCTGTGGTTCCAGACAAAGTAGTTCTAAAGGAATCGAAAGACTGATTACCATCTCTGGTAAGCACAAAGGAACTTAATGGCTATCTCATTCAAAGACCTTGGGTATAATTGCCTCGGCTGACCAGTGGACTCCAGTTTGAATACAGAAATACGGATTAAAAGCTAGTCAAAAGAGCTGCCCAGTGGGTGTTGATCTATGCATGTGTGCTGGGAGAAAAGCAGCTGGACATTTCCCACATTGAAGGTGATATTGAAACTCTCTCTCTGACTGTGAAAGTAAATCAGCTGGCAGAAAGATTGCAGCTGGAAAAATAACTTGAATCTCTACCAAACTTCAGAACAACTTCTATTGGCTGCAACACATCTTCATCTACCCTTCACAACTCAAGGATATTCCGTTTAACTTTTCTTTTAATATTTACTTACTATTGGACTCAATTCTTACTTCTAATCCATGAATATGGATTCATGTGTTTTATCATTGCTTCTTACCGTTTGAGTAGTTAATAAACTTACTCTATCTGAACTCAAGAAAAGCGAGTTAAATTGGCTCCTTTTTAGATGTAACTTGGGTGTGAAAAAGTTATCCAAGGGAAAGGTAAATTTGTTAGATAAAACCTTTGTTGCTACCATCAAAGGATGGGTTGAATACAGACATGGAGCAAGTCATCCTTCCTCGCCTGGGTTTATAATTATTTTGGGGGTATCCCAGCTGGCTGGTGACAAATCGAGGGGAGTCACCCAGATCAATAACCTTTGGGGAACCTCACCTGGAGCTGATTGTATCACTATGAACACACTACATGCTACATAGAAAAGCATTTATTTTTTGTCATTCATTTCATAGACGAGGCCAGCAATTATTGCCCATCCCTAATTGCCCTTTATAGGGAAGCGGTGACCCGCCTTCTTGAACTGCTGCAGTTCATGTCATGTAGGTACTGTTACTGTTAGTAACAGTGTTACAGTGCTGTTAGGGAGGGAGTTCCGGGATTTAGACCCAGTTACAGTGAAGGACCGGGAGTATATTTCCAAGTCAGTATGGTGAGTGGCTTTGAGGGGAACATTTGGATGGCAGTGTTCCCATGTGTTTGCTGCCCCTATCTTTCAAGATGGCAGTGGTCATGGGTTTGAAAGGTGCTGTCTAAGGTGCCTTGGTGAGTTCCTTCAGTGCATCTTGTAGATGGCACATGATGCTGTTGCTGTGTGTTGGTGGTGGAAATTCTATCACACTCCTGACTTGTACTTTGTAGATTGTGGAAGTCTGGAGGTTAGTTACTCACCGCAGCTTTCTAGCTTCTGAGCTGCTCTTGTTGCCACAGTATTTATATGGCTAGTCAAGTTCAGTTTCTGGTCAATAGTAACCACAGGATGTTGGAATAGGGGATTCAGTGATGGCAATGACATTGAATGTCAAGTGACGATGGTTGGGGCCTCTCTTGTCAGAGATGATCATTGCCTGGCACTTGTTTGGCACAAATGTTACTTACCGCTTGTCAGCCCAAGCCTGGATATTGTCCAGGTCTTGCTGCATTTGGACATGGACTGCTTCAGTATCTGAGGAGTCACAATGAATATTGTGCGATCACCAGGGAATATTTCCACGTCTCACCTTATCATAGAAGGAAGGTCATTGATGACGCATCTGAAGATGGTTTGGCCGAGGACAGTACCCTGAGAAATGCCTGCAGTGATGCCCTGGAGCTGATTTGACTGATCTCCAACAACCATAACCATCTTCCTTTGTGCCAGATATTAACGCAACCAGCAGAGAGTCTACCCACTGATTCCCATTGACTCCAGTTTAGCTCGGGCTCCTTGGTGCCATACTTGGTCAAATGCTGCCTTGATGACAAGACCAGTCGCTCTCACCTCATCTCTGGAGTTCCGCTCTTTTGTCCATGATGAACTAAGGCTGTAATGAGATTGGGAGCTGGAGGAATCAAACTGAGCATCAATGAGCAAGTTATTGCTGAGTAAGTGTCATTTGATAGGACTGTTGATGACCCCTTCCATCACTTTACTAACGATTGCGAGTAGACTGATGGGGCGGTAATTTGGCAGGTTGGATTTGTCCTGCTTTTTGTATACACAACATACCTGGGCAATTTCCCACATTGCCAAATAGATGCCAGTATTTTAGCTTTAGTGAAGCAGCTTGGCTAGGGCACGGAAATCTCTGGAGCACAAACCTTTGGTATGATTGCTGAAATATTGACAGGGCCCTGCAGTATCCAGTGACTTCAGCCATTTCTTGATTCCACCTGAAGTGAATCAAATTGGCCGAAGACTGTCATCTATGATGCTGGAGTCTTTACTCCAATTGACAATAGTTTCATGGTCATTATTAGACTTCCAATTCCAGATTTATCCAGGTTGTAGTAACACTTGGGCCAATAAAAATGAACAACAAACCACATTAGGGGCTGTTTAGCACAGGGCTAAATCTCTGGCTTTGAAAGCAGACCAAGCAGGCCAGCAGCACGATTCGATTCCCGTAACAGCCTCCCCGAACGGGCGCCGGAATGTGGCGACTAAGGGCTTTTTACAGTAACTTCATTTTAAGCCTACTCGTGACAATAAGCGATTTTCATTTCATTCTGAATCCAGGCTGAGAAGGGGAGATGTAATTATTCATTTGTTCAATCCTCAGTAATTCTTTTCAGTTACTTCCTGGGATGCGGGCATAACCAGCAAAACATTTGTTGTCTTCCCTAATTGCCCTTGAACTGAACATTTCAAAAGGCAGCTAAGAGTCAACCACATTTCTGTGAGTCTGGGGTCACATGTCGACCAGGCCAGGTAAAGTTGACAGATTTCCTTCCCTGAAGGATATTAGTGAACCTGATGGTTTTTTATGACAATCAGTGATAGTTTTATGGTCACCATTACTGAGACTGGTGTTTTGTTCCAGATTCATTAATTGGATTCAAATTCTGGGTTTGAACTCGTGTCCCATTATACCACCATCTCCCTACTATTCCAGCAGAGTAGAATTAAATGATTATGTGGTGTGTACACTGTGCCCTGAATTTTCACTCCTGGATCAGGAATGCAGAGTCTTAACATTCCTGGCTCCACAAGCCTGGCCCAGAAGAAAGTGTCCTGGAGGTTGGGATTTTCATTCCGGGGTATTGGAGTTCTCTGGTAGTCTGGCCGGCTGACACTGGAATGAGTCTGGAGGCTGCCAGGTGTGGCGGCAGACTGGGTTGAATGCCTGCCTCGGTGCACTTGCACTTGGCCAAAAGCTCTTTTAAAAAGCTTTAAAACAAAAAAAAACCTTCCAGCCCCCACTGCCCCTCCAGACTGATCGTGCTCAATTTATGCCAACCTATACCCCTCCAGGCACCCTGTCCATGCAAACTTCTGCCCCTCCACCCATCCTCATGGCCTTCTATAGCTCTTGTGCCAACTCAGGTGTATCTACACCCACAATCCTTTGCTCTTACACTTACCATGCAAATGCCTCATGATCCACCATGGACCAAAATAAAGTTTCATTTGGCTATTTCAGACTTTTTTTAAACACGCTAATTCATAAAAACCCTTTTACTACATTTAGATTCCTTCCACTACATAATCCCCGATAAGAACAAACGTTTCATTCAAATTCGGAATCTCTTATAAAAACAAGCATCGGAATAGATTCTTCGCAGATTCTATAACTATTTGGAGCTGTCAGACTGTGAAACAGTAGACACTGCACTGTGATAATGGAAGGTTGTGAAATCAGTCAGATATAACTAATCCAATAATGATAACCCTCAATAGCCAGAGTGAAATCAAGCAGTGATGTGTTTTAACATTCCACACAGTTTTACAAAACGTTAAAGCCTTTGACAAGGTCTCACATGGGAAACTTGTCAAGAAGGCAAATGCACATGGGATACAGGGTAACTTGAGAAGGTAGGTCCAAAATTGCCATAGCTGTAGAAGACAAATGGTGATGACAGATGGCTGCTTTAGTGACTGGACGTCAGTGTCCAGTGGCGTTACCACTGGGACCTGTGTTGGGTCCCCTATTGTTTGTCATTTATATAAACAACATATATGACTATGCGAGGGGTAGGATCAGTAAGTTGGTGGATGACACAAAGATTGGACAGGTGGTTAACAGTAAGGTTGAGTGTTTTGGGTTACAGGAAGTCATAGATGGAATAGTCAAATGGGCAGAAAAGTGGCAGATGGAATTTAACTCTGAAAAGTGTGAGGTAATTCACTTTGGAAGGAATAATGTGACAAAGAATTTTACGATGAATGGCATGCCACAGGGAAGTTGCAAGGAACAAAGGGACCTCGGTATGTTTGTCCATAGATCTCTGAAGGAAGAAAGGCAGGTTAATCGGGTGGTGAAAAAGGCATCTGGGATACGTGCCTTTATCAATCGAGACAGAAATTACAAAAACAGGCAGGTCATGTTGGAGTTGCATTGAACTTTGGTGAGGCTGTATCTGGAGCACTGTATGCAATTCTGGTCACCAAATTATAGGAAAGATGTGATTTCACTGGAGAGGATGCAGAGGTGATTCACCAGAATGTTGCCGAGGATGGAACATTTAAGTTATGAAGAGAAGTTGGATAGACTTGGGTTGTTTTTTGCTGGAGCAGAGAAGACTGAGGGGCAACCGGATCACAGTGTACAAGATTATGAGGGGCATGGATAGGGCGGATAGGGAGCAGCTACTCCCTTTCGTCGAAGGGTCAGTTACATGGGGACACAAGTTCAAGGTGAGGGGCAGGAGGTTTAAGAGGCATTTGAGGAAACAAAATTTTACCCAGAAGGTGGTGACAGTCTTGAATGCACTGCCTGGGAGGGTGGTAGAGGTCGGATGCCTCACTTCCTTTGAAAAGTGCCTAGATGAGCACTTGGCACATTTTAACATTCAAGGCTATGGGCCAGGTACTGGCAAATAGGATTAGGTAGGCAGGTCAGGTGTTTTTCACGTGATTTTATTTAATTTTCATAACAACAGAGATGTTCTCCATCATTGTGAAAATTCAAGTCTCTGTCGCCTCGGTAACCTAATGAGAATTTGTATCTATAGTTTAATGATGGTATCAGTAAACAATTGAAAATATCAATGATCCTTAGTCTTCTTACCCTCTTGATTTGAAAGGGTTCAGACTGGTGACAGTGTGTGTGTGAAATTGCTGCTTTCTCTAATTGTAAAAATGAAATAAAGTTGAGTATGAAGTGCTGCTACATCATTTTAGCTAAAATTAATAAAGACACAATTTTATCCGACAATCTTCTAAAAGCGATATTTGTAAATCTTGCTCCAGTTATTTTTTGCAATGAACTATGCATTGTTTTGGAGCATGAGAAGTTGTAACAATTATGAAATGTCCAAAGCCACATCCTGGAAAGGAAAAGGGAGTTTGTCCAGGTTTAGTTCTTGTGTGACTGAGTTACAGAGTTGCTGTAATGCATAATTGTCTGAATGATGGCTACTACTTGTGTTGCGACAAAGGCATTTCCTTCCTTGTTTTTAGGCACACAAAATACTACCTCCAGCAACACGGAGCGTGCTATTCAGCGAAAGTTTCCGTGGGGTTGTTTACATCCACAAACAGGATGAATTTCCCAGAAGTTCTGGCAAAGATACGATGGGTGTATGGCAAGCCCTGACAGAATTCCCAATGTTTGATTTAATGTTTTTCTCGGCACATTTTATGAATTAGGAAGGAAGAGAAAGTAAACGGGGCTGTAGAAGAACTTAAGAAGAAGAATTTTTAAAAAGGGGGCGAAATGTTGCTGCAAAGGAAAGTTAAATTATGTTGGGGGGGGGAAGAATAATAAAATGGTGTAGCCTGTCAGGAACAATAGAGCCATGGATAAACGAGGTGTGGCTCTCAACAGCTGGAGGTCAGAGCATCCCGAATCTGGTTATTTATAGCTTAGCAGTGCGCTTTTAATTACTTCTGGCAAGTGAACCAACAGCTGATCTGCCACGAAGATTACTCATGCTGCCATTGATGCACAACAGTCTGATGTTGCAATGCCATTTCCATTCGCAGAGTTAAGCTAATAGTTTTGGCTGCACCGAGTTAGTATGTTTTTCAGAAGAGAAAGTTATGTGGTTTTACGTGGTTCAGGTGACAGACAGAATTCAGTTCAGTCTGATAAAACTGGTCCATTAAGTCAGTCTTCTGGTCAAAGATTGTGTTCACGCTCACAGTGCATGTAATCATCAAGTGAAATTAAACTGAAACTATCAAGCTGCAAATGCAACAAATAGGAAAGCTGGTTCAATAATAACCATTCTAGACTCCAGTGATTGTGAAAATTACATTTATACACTGAAAGCATTCGTGCTTCATTGTCAGAATAGTTGCCTTACATTTTATTGTGGTAAAGTTTCATGCAGATGGCACTGATGCATCAGAAAATGCTTTTTGTCTTGCAGGGCTTCTTAAACTATTAAAGGATAGTCAAATTGTGAATAAAAAGTGTGTATATATATATTTTATATATATATATAGATAGATATATACATCGAGTGAGATTTTATGTCATTGCTTTCTACTAAGTTAAAATAAGTTGCATGGAAGGTAGAATATTACCTTCAGACCAAGCACCTCATGCTGGATTTCATTGTCCGCACAAGCAAATATATATATTTTTTTAATTTAAAGTACCCAATTCATTTTTTCCAATTAAGGGGCAATTTAGCGTGGCCAATCCACCTAGCCTGCACATCTTTGGGTTGTGGGGGCAAAACCCATGCAAACACAAAGAATGTGCAAATTTCACACGGACCGTGAGGCTGAATGACACATCTTATCTGCTACTGTCTCTTCTGAGGTCAGGGATCCAGATATTTTTCTCCATCTACTGATGAGGTAGACCAGGGGTGGGCAATCTACGGCCCACGGGCCGCACCGCCAAAGGTCTTTATGCGGCCCACCAATATCAAGTCATAAAAAAATTTAATTAATTAATTAAGGTTAATGGGGGGGGGGCTGTTGGGTTACTGGTATAGGGTGGATACGTTGACTTGAGTAGGGTGATCATTGCTCGGCACAACATGTGTTTCATGTGAAGTTTCTACTTTAAAATATTAATTAATAAAAATTAATTGCTTTTTTTTCTTTAAACTGAGTTACTTTGTTTTTCAAATAAATATGTTTCATGTAAAGTTTCTACTTTAAAATATTAATTAATAAAAATTTTCTTTAAAAACCTTTTATTTTGGCTATTTTAAATAATTATTATTTTACTTAATATACTATGCGGCCCTTTAAAATTGTGAATTTCTGAATGTGGCCCTTGCACAGAAAAATTTGCCCACCCCTGAGGTAGACTAACTTTCTGCATGATTTCATAACTAGAGAATACTGGCAGACATGAGAGACCTGAGCATTGATTTTGGTGGTTGTGGTGGGGGGGGGGGGGGGGGGGGGTGGTGTGTGTGTGTGCCAGCAGCAGTGTAGCTTTACTGCATAGTCAGTGTGGGATATCACGCTGCATAGGGATGAAATACTGAGTTTGCGCGGGGGGGGGGGGGGGGGGGGGTTCCATGAGCACGGCATGTATCACATGGAAAATATATTCTTTTTAAGAGGCTGAGTATATGGTGAGGCTTGCCATCAGCACAGGCAGGAGTCTTCCCGCTTTTCTCACCAGGACAGACACTTTGAGAAAATATGCGAAAATTTACACTCACAATCTTGTACATTTAATCTCGTATTGATGGCCTGCCATTACTAGAGACAATAGCCAGAATTTTCTCCAAGGGAAGATAGTCCTGCCTCTGGGGCCGAATGTGGGACGCAATCCCAGGTGGGCGGTCTGACGGTCCCTGGGTGGCATTTTACCAGCAGTGACCAATCCAAAATACTTCCGGCACCACCGTTCAATGAGAGTCAGCAGCAAAACAGCCCCAGCAATACCGCCATTAAAGGTGGATGCTCTTGAAGCTGCAGGAAGGAGAGGGCACTTCCATGCTGAGGCACCCTCAAACACGAGCTAAGTTTCTTTTCACCATGTCAGGCAGGTACCAGTGATCATGGTGGAAAGGTGTGTTTGATGATGTCTGCCAGCATCAGTGCCTCCTCATACCGATAAATTCCCGGTAGTGACAGGCGGCAAGCTTTACTTAGTGGACGGCTGTGGGGTAGTGGGAAGACACCTGTTTCCGCTCGCGACACCTCCTGCCACTATTTTATATCCCATAATGCAGCGCAGTCGGTTTCTCTGCAATCTGTTTCCTTCTGTTATGCTTCTAAATACTCCTAACATATTGCTACATAACCAAATAAATACCCATATTTGTTCGAGTCTCTGCTATTTCCTATGTCTATCTGATATTAAGATACATGGAAGGATCTTGGCTGTAAAGTATTCACACAAATAATGGCATATGTGGAACACAATTGGTAAGTAAGAGCTAGTAATCCATGAACTAACTCTAGGGGTGAAAGCACTCTTACAGTCATCCTAATGGAGCAAATCAATTGAAGAATATCTCCTGACATCAAGGGATAATTAAAAACAAAGCAAAGAACCAAAATATTCCCCAGCATCAATAGTAAGGGAGTAGGGGCCATCAAGAGATGTTTGAATTTTCAAATGACAGCTATTGCTCACCATTATCCACAGTAGAATTGGAATTCATGGATTGGACTCAGAAGGAGTTGGGTAATAGTTTGTTTGTGCAGGAATAGTTTTTAAGTTGTTAGATTTTTATATTTGAGAAGACATTTCATATTGGACTATGACACAGCATGCTTCATGTTTATGGGAAGTTTAATGTTCCATTTGGAATCCAAACATGTTTATGTTGTACCAAAGGTAAATTAAAAGAGGCTTTTGCATTCATATCGAGTCAGTTCTCAGATATATCCTGAAATAAATCTGTTTGTGTGTGCTTTAAGACAAATATAACGACTTGTTTGGCATACCATTTGCTTTATTGACAATTTGAGTCTTGCGGGCAAATGGGTTTCCCATTGAGATAAAGATATCCATTGGCTGCCAAATTGCTAATGCACCTCATCATGTTCAAATGAGTTTCTGATGACATTTCAAAGTAATTCGGAGCTGGAGGAGCACGGAGCATCACAGACGAACTTATAGTTGTCTGGAGCAAATGCATCATTACCATGGCATTAATTAATTTAAACAAGGGCAGAAGAGGGGCTGGTTTAGCTCACAAGGCTAAATCGCTGGCTTATAAAGCAGACCAAGCAGGCCAGCAGCACGGTTCGATTCCCGTGCCAGCCTCCCCGGACAGGCGCCGGAATGTGGCGACTAGGGGCTTTTCACAGTAACTTCATTGAAGCCTACTCGTGACAATAAGCGATTTTCATTTCATTTTCAAGAGCTGAACTCCAGAGAGAAGGTGAGAATGACTGCCCTTGACATCAAGGCAGCATTGGCAGCCATTTTAACATTTTGAATAATTAGTAACCAGGTTTGTGAGCAAGATTGATCTTTGCAGTGGAAGGAGAAAGTAAATTTGCACATGATAGTTATGTGGAAATAATTGGATGGAGAGAATTTGATAAAAATACTTGTTAAAAAGTATTCTTTAAGATTTTTTTTAAATGTGTTAATGGGATGTGGGCATTGCTGGCTAGGCCAGCATTTCTAACTCATCCAGAATTATCCTTGAACTTATCGGTGGACTTGCTTCTTGAACCGCTGCCAAGTGGTACATGCACGCCCATTCTGCTGCTAGTGAGGATTTTGACCCAGCCGACAGTGAAGGAACAGCGATATATTTCAAAGTCAGGATGGTAGAGCCTTGGAGTGGACTTCCAGCTGCCGTGGTCCCTTGTGCCTGCTGAACTTGTCCTTCCAGATGGTAGCCGTTGTGGGTTTGGAAGGTGCTGCCTAAGAAGCCTTGGTGAGAACCTGCAGTGCATCTTGTAGATGGTACATACTGCTGCCACTGTGTGTCGGTTGTGGAGAGAGTGGTTTGTGGAAGGGGCGTCAATCAAGCTTTGTTCTGAGTGGTGTCAAACTGCACTCATCCAGGCAAGTGAAGAGTATACCATCACACACCTAACTTGTACCTTGTAGATGGTGGACAGGCTTTGGGAAGTCTGGAGGTGAGTTACACGCTACAGGATTCCTAGCTTTAATTGGCTCTTGTATCCACGGGATTTATATAGCTAGTCCAGTTCTGTTTCGTCAATGGTAATCCCCAGGATGTTGATGGTGGGGGATTCAGCACTGGTAACACCATTGAATGTCATGGGGAGATGATTAGATTCTCTTTTGTTGGAAAGCCTGCCACTTGTGTGGCATGAATGTTACTTGCCACTTGTCAGCCCAAGCCTGGATATTGTTCAGCTCCCTCTGGATTTGTACATGGGCTGTTTCAGTATCTGAGGAGTCACAATGGTGCTGAACATTGTGCAGTCATCAGAAAACATCCCCAATTCTGACTTTATAATGGAAGGAAGGTCATTGATGAAGCAGCTGAGATGGTTGGGCTTAGGACACTACCCTGAGGCGCCCCTGCAATGATGTCCTGGAGCTGAGATGCCTGATCCAATAATAAAACGAAAGGGAAAATGCTTGAAAATCTCAGCAAGTCTGGCAACATCTGTAGGGAGAGAAAAGAGCTAACGTTTCGAGTCCAATGACTCTTTGTCAAAGCTCTGATCCAATATCCTTTGTGCTAGATATGACTCCAACCAGCGGAGAGTTTCTCCCTGAATCCCAATGAACACTGTTTTGCTTGGACACCTTGTTGCCACAGTCAATCCAATGTTGCCTTGATGTCAAGGGCAGTCATTCTCACCCTCCCTCTAGAGTTCAGCTCTTCTGCCCTTTTTTAAATTAAGGCTGTAATGAAGTCAGGAACTGAGTGAACCTGGCAGAACCCAAACTGTGGATCATTGAGCAGGTTATTGCAAAGCATTTGCTGCTTTATAACTCCTTCCACCACTTTTCGATGATAGTGAATAGACAGGACACACCTGAGTAATTTTCCACATTGCTAGGTAGATACCGGTTTTGTAGCTGTACTGGAACAGCTCGGTGGGGGCACAACAAATTCTGGAGCACAAGTCTTCGGTATTATTTCCAGAATAATGTCAGGGTCCTTGCCCTTAGAGAATCCAGTGACTTCAGTCATTTCTTGATATCATGTGGAGTGAATTAAATTGGCTGAAGACTGGCATCAGTGATACTGGGGACCTCTGGAAGAGACCGAGATGGATCATCCAGTCAGCACTTCTGGCTGAAGGTTATTGCAAATGCCTTTGTACTGATGTGCTGGACTCCCCTACCATTGAAGATAGTGATATTTGTAAAGCCTCCTCCTCCATTGAGTTATTAAATCCTCTTCCAAACCTGGCAACAGGCATTCATATCAATTTTATCTATGATGATGGCTATTTATTTACCAAATTAAGTTACTTGAGGGAAAGCATGCAAATGGCAGTAGTACGTAGAACCTAGAATCTCTACATTGCAGAAGCAGGCCATTTGGCCCATCGAGTCTGCACCAACCTTCTGAAAGAGCACCAGACCGAGGCCTAGTCTCACACCCTAACCCCGAAACTCCACCTAACCTGCATATCCCTGGAAACTAAGGGGCAATTTTGTCATGGCCAATCCACTTGCACATCTTTGGACTACTGAGGGAAATCCGGAGCACCATGCAGACATGGCGAGAAAGTGCAAACTCCACACACAGTCACCCGAGGTTGGAATCAAACCCAGGTCCCTGGCACTGTGAGGCAACAGTGCTAACCACTATGCCATCGCGCCGGTCAATTTTAAAACGTAGTTGAAACAATCATCCAAGGTGCTTTCAAAATGATTGGTTCCTTCATGGCAATAAATATTTCTCAGATCCATTTGCTCTTCATCGAGTTATTTCAATTGTTTTGCTGATGAATCCAGTTATTATCTTTGCTTTAAAGTCCCCACCACATAGAGCTGGCAGATAAAGCAAAAAGACTAATATTTATATAATCATATTGCCATACAAACTATAAGGTTTGTTAAGATGTTCGGTTTAAATGCGTTGATTCTTTTTGTGCATAATTATCCCCATAGTTGGCTTTGGGTACATTTTATAAGCAGAAGTACATCTCTGGAGTCAGCAGTTGCAATGTTATAAGGGAGCATGTTGGGGTGCAGGATTGACCAATATTTGGTGGCATGGTGGTAATGTCATTGGAATTAATACCAAGGCTAATGCCCTGGAAACGGGTTCAAATCCCCCCATGGCAGTTGTTGGTAGAATATAAATTCAATTTTTAAAATAATCAGAAATTGAAAGCTGGTCTCAGTAATCGTGACCATAACCACTATTGATTGTCATAAAAACCCATCTGGTGCTCTCCTATCCTTTGAGGGGAAGGAAATCTGCCACCTTTACCCAGTCTAGCCGACATGTGACTCCGGACCAGCAGAATCATAGAATTTACAGTGCAGGAGGAGGCTATTTGGCCCATCGAGTCTGCACCGGCCCTTGGAAAGAGCACCCTACGTTTGGGCACTGAGGCATTTGTCAAATACCCCGAACGTGGAATCAGCCCATTACACGGTGGAGCACAGCAGATCTTCCTCTTTTCACGGTCATAATACTGTGGCAGAGACGTGAAGATTGATGAAAGAAAAGGAAGATGTACCAGAAAGTGGGAAATTACAAAGTGATGTACATAACTATTGGCAGCTGCAGAATGAGTAAAATACAATACTATTTTTAAGATCGTCACAGGTCAGGTGGAAGTTAAAGCAATAATGTGCAGCATGCAGTTCAAGTGTTTTCACCGCTGCATGCTACAGAGCTATGGTGAGTAATTGCTGCTAACAGAAGAGGGTGGCAAGAGGTGAAGCATTTTCCAAAGAAGGGAAGGAAAACGCAGGAACTATCTATTTGACCATTCTTGGTAATCTGACATAATTTGCAGTGAGCCTTTTTTTTCTAGGCAATGGTGTTTGGTCAATGGAGACTTTGCCAGAGAACCGGACTGGTTGAATCATGGGTGGATGTGATGATGCTTAAACTGCGGGGACTATAGTATGCACCACGGTTGGCAGCTGATCAAGGAGATACAGAATGTGAAATTAGACAGATACTTTGGAGTTTCTGAAAAAGAAAGACAGTAGGCAGAATCTCGAGATTAAATGAACTGGGCGGAATATTTCCTCTGTTCTTCAATGACATGTAAAATAAATCCTGCAGGAGAAGTCCTTTAAAAATCTAATTTAACCACATTGATTCTGCTCCTCTATCCGAATCAAATAATTAAAAAAATAACTTGTGAATATATCTCAGCAAATGAGATTTAATTTTTTTTTAAATAATTCATTGAACTGGAAAAGCTAAATTGCCTTTCCAGCTCTTACATTCTTAAGTACTTGCATTGCCATTCATTATGTTGTACAGACCAGTCATTCATTACATTTTCCAAAATTCTGGGCAGGCTGATCGCTTAAGTCTGTACTCCATCTCATATGGTTATACAGTTCGACCTTCACCATCTGCAAGTCAGGGGCGAAATTCTCCGACCCCCAGCAGGGTCGGAGAATCGCCTGGGGCCGCCGAAAATCCCGCCCCCGCCGTGGCAGAGATTCTCCGCCACCCGGGAAGTGGCGGTGGCGGGAATCTCGCCACTCCGATCGGAGAGGTCCCTGCGGTGATTCTCCGGCCCGGATGGGCCGAAGTCCCGCCACTGGGAAGCCTCTCCCGCCGCCGAGGTTTGAACCACCTCTGGAATGGCGGGATCAGCGGCGCGAGCGGGCCCCGGGGTCCTGGGGGGGCGGGGGGCGATTGAACCCCGGGGGTGCCCCCACGGTGGCCTGGCCCGCGATCGGGGCCCCCCCGCTCAGACTCCGGGCCAGTGCCCTGGGTGCACTGTTTCTCCTCCGCGGCTGCCACGGCCTCCGCCATGGCGGAAGCGGAAGAGAACCCCACATCGCGCATGCGCCGGCAGTGACGTCACTGCCGGTGCATGCGCGGACCGGTGAAAGCCTTTCGGCCAGCCCCGCTGCCGGGGACGCCAGTTTTTTGCGCCAGTCTTCTGGTGCCAACCGCTCCAGCGCGGGGCTGGCCCCCAAAGGTGGGGAGAATTCCCCACCTTTGGGGTGGCCCGACCCCTGAGTGGTTGGCACTACTCCCCTACGCCGGGACCCTCCGTCACGCCGGGTAGGGGAGAATCCCGCCCCAGCTCTTAATAACGGCACATCTATGCAATAAATATTATTTTTCTGCACAAATGTGTTTAAAAATTCATCCATGGGATGTGGCATTGCAGGCTGGATCAGTATTTATTGCATCTTGTAGATGGTGTACACACGCCTCTCACTGTTCGTCAGTGGTGGAAGGATTGAATGTTTGTAGAAGGTGTAGCAGTGAAGTGGGTTGCTTCGTCCTGGATGATGTTGAGCTTCTTGAGTGTTGTTGGAGCTGCACTCATCCCGGCAAGTGGAGAGTATTCCATCACACTCCTGACTTGTGCCTTGTAGATTTTGAACAGGCTTTGGGGAGTCAGGAGGTGAGTTACTCGCCGTGTGTAAAGAGTCCCAGATTTTATCTAAATTTATGCATTAGTGTTACTGTCGTGCACAGAAAAATAGGAACTGAAAGTCAGGATGCAATTCAGACTGCTCAAGCTCAAAATATCATAAATGGTGATTGCTGATTGAATGAAGTTGCCAAGGTTTGGGAGCTTTGTGGATTGAAGTCAACAATCGGTCAGATACATTTATTCATAAAATATTGAGATTGGAGTAATTTTCTTCCTGAAGTATTTTGTAGTGAGAGTTTTTATATTGTCAGTGATTTTTCAAGTTTCAGATTTTTTCAATGTTTATAAACAGTTCCAAAATTAGAGTTTCAGGTTATCACACTTTCCTCAAACAGGCTGGCAAATGATACTCAAATGAGTCTTGGTCTTGGGAACTTCCTGAATGTTTAATATAATTGCAAAAATTGCTCAGTTGAGCCATCTGTCTGCCTGACAAGTTCAGGGAATACCATCTTTCCAGCTTACAGATCTTCCCTTTCAATGGAGTGAATGGGAATCAAATAGAATGGCATCCCACCATGCAATTTTAACATACAAACATAAAAGAACAATACTTTTCATTGTACCTCGGTACAAGTGCCAATAAATAAATAAAACTAAATCAAAATTAAATAAAATATCTCCTGCTCCTGTTTTGACTTGGCTATCAACCCATTTATATTGCACGGATTAACTTCAAGAGCAATTCGGAATGGGCAACAAAAGCTCTCCACATGTAGTAGGATTGGCCTTATTAGCAATCTTGTAAGTAGAGCCCGAGCCATTTTTTCACCTTGCAAACTCAATGAGGAAATAGAGCATATCAAAGCTACCTTGCAGGACAGTGGCTATCCTGATTTACAAATGGGCCAAAGGTTGCCACTTTCAGACCTGAGAAGTGGCCAGTCTACCTCAAATTACCCAACGTATCTCAAAAATTTGAACAACAGGTTATGATGTGAGTAGTATTTTCCATGAATTAGATTCTGCTGTCGGTCCATAAAGACCATCCTACTGACCACATAACTCAGCAACATCCTACTATGAATTTCTATGTCTGTATAATGCCAGCTAGCGAGGCCGTGTGCCCAACAACTGGCTATTCAAATCAAAAAACTCGTTCTTCAAGCCTTTCAGAATAGAGTACAGGCCATGCTCAAGAAGCCCAAGCTTGGAAAATCCAAATCAAAAGATCTACTGTTCGATGTGATTCCATGATTGGGCAGCAGGTTCTGAACAATCCTGAGTGTGATAATAGTTACACTAACAACCAATTGGAGATAAACAGTTGAGCTTGTAACGTAGCTCATTTTAGCTCGCTGGAAGTGGTAAATATTCATATGATGGTCAGGATTTTCCCCGATGCTGGTAAAGGTCGATTACGAGCCAGAAAACCGGCATTGAAGTTGCCATCGGCAATGGTGGATTTCTCTGTGATATGGTGCAGAACTTAGAAAAAAAACCAACTTCACAGTTTCCACGATGTATCACTGGCAGGACGGCCTCTGAGTCACCCTCTCCGCCAGCAATCTATGAGGATCGAGGCAGCCCTAGCACAGAGCGGGAAAACCAGTTCACCATGGAACTGCCCCCTTACAGTGGCCAAGGACAGGAAGCACCAGGGGGTGGTGTCTGGGGAATGCCGGGCATACCCGGCAGCACCGAGGCATGACCCTCTTCCCCTGAACTCTGAACTTACCTCAGTTCCCATGGGATGCTTACTTGCCAGATACGGACCTTCGGAGAGTGGTTTGTCGGAGAGTGGTTTAAGCTATTCTGCGATCATGCCGCCGTGGATGGATTTTCTGAAGGGGAGGATCATTTTGGCATTGGGAACTGATAATGAGGTGGTAATTTATTATAATGATGTTCCGAACATTGAACATTGGGAAATGCGCTCCGTCACAGTTTCGGGGGGGGGGGGGAATAACATCATGCACCATTTTGGAATTATCCAGAAGCATGTGATGCCTATGGATCCGTTTGCTTTCTCCATGGCAATGCCTCGGCCAATCAGAGTTGATCTGCCAACCAATCGTCACTCCTTTTCTCCTGTCGTAAGACAGAAAACTTTGGCAGCTTGTCTCCCAGTCAGCAATGGTCAAACTCTTTCATTATAAATATAGCCAGAAGAATTTCAAATATTGGACAGTTCCCCACTATTTGATACCTTAAATTATTTGCAAGCATTTTTAACACAGATGTCTTCTAGTTAGCACGTAAAATGAGTTAAACACCACAATTATTTTGCTATTTAAGTTACTCTACCTTCTGATGGGACAGAGATAACATCAAATCGAAAGAGATTTACTCAAAGTTAAATTACTTAGTGTTCAAACATTAACCAGAGCACAGCTTATACCGTAGCATAGCTTGTTTTGCTTGATAAATCTACATTAAAAGCATTTTCTAAATATAAGTTGATTTGCTTGAGAATTCTGAAATAATTTAATACTGCACGCCCATGCTGTGGAAATGGGGGGCGCGATTCTCCGCTCCCGCGCGGCATCGGGAAGGCCGTCGTGAACTCGGCTGAGTTTCATGACGGCGTCGGAGGCCGCTCCTCGCACCCTATTCAACCCCCCCACCCCCCCCCCCCCCCCCCCCCCCCCAAAGGGGGCAAGGAGCGGCGTTGTGAGAAACCCGGCCGCCGGGCCTTGACGCTTGCATCAAAGCGGTGCACTGAGAATGACGCGACGGCGCCGCCGAAGTGACGTCAGCCACGCATGCGCAGATTGGCCGGCTCCAACCCGTGCATGCGGTTGCCGTCTTTCCCTCCACTGCCCGCAAGACGTGGCAGCTTGATCTTGCGGGGCGGCGGACGGGAAAGAGTGCGTCTCTTGGAGACACCGGCCCGACGATCGGTGGGCACCGATCGCGGGCCAGTCCCCTCCCGAGCACGACCATGGTGCTCAATCCCCTCTCCGCCCCCCATAGGCCCCAAATTTACCTTTCATGCTATGTTCGTTCAGGCCGGCAGCGACCAGGTGTGGTTGCCGCCAGCGTGAACAGGTCGGGAACGTCAGGCCGCTCGGCCCATCCGGGCCAGAGAATCGCCGCTCGCCGTTTTTCACGACAACCGCCGATTCTCCGAGCGGGAAGGTTGGAGAATCGCGGGGGGTGCCAGGGCGGCGTGTTGTGATTTGCCCGGCCCTCCCGCGATTCTCCCACCCGATGTGGGGAGCGGAGAATCGCACCAGGGATTTCTTTTCTATTATTCCTGCAACTAAAACCCACCTGCCACCCTTCAACTTTATAGTGTAGTACTGCAATAATTGTGTCTTGTTGGGAAGAATTTTGAATCTTTTTTGAAAAATAATTTTATTCTCCTTTTTCACATTTTTTCCCAAATTTACACCCACCAACAATGAACAATAATCAGTAACAAATATGTCAATCCCCACATCAATAACAACGATCCCATCCTCCCACCAAACATTAGCCCGCATATTCACACAAACAAATGACAAAAAGGAATCAGGAATAACCCATAGTCACCATTAACACATACAGTGCCCCCTCCCCCAACCCTCCCAACCACCCCCCCCAACTAATGTTTGATGTTATCCAGCTCTTGAAAGTGCATAATTAATAATGCCCATGAATTGTAGAACCCCTCCATCCACCCCCTCAGTTCAAACTTAACCTTCTCAAGAGCCAAGAATTTCAACAGGTCCCCCCGTCACGCCAGGGCACAGACTGGAGAGGTTCCTCTCCAACCCATCAGGATCCGCCTTCGGGCGATCAACAAGGCGAAGGTTACAACATCTGCCTCCGCACCCGTTTCCAACCCTGGCCGGTCCGACACCCCGAATATGGCCTCCCGGGGGCCCGGGTCCAGTTTCACGTGCACCACTTTTGAAATTACCCTAAAAACCTCCTTCCAGTAATCCTCCGGCTTTGGACAGGACCAAAACATATGAACGTGATTAGTGCCCGCCCCCTCCCCCCTCCCCCGCCACAAGGTTCACACACATCCTCTACTCCTTCAAAGAATCGGCTCATTCTCTCCCTCGTGAGGTGTGCTCTGTATACCACCTTCAGCTGTATCAGCCCCAACCTCGCGCAGGAGGTGGTTCACTCTCCGGAGCAGCTCACACCAGAACCCCTCCCTATCCTCTCCCATCTCTTCCTCCCACTTCGCTTTGTTCCCTTCCAGTGGTGCCTTTTCCTCTTCCAAAATATCTCCATAAACCACCAACACTATCCCCTTCTCCAGTCCCCCAGTGTCAGCACTTCCGCCAGCAATGTAGAGGCCGGTTCCTCCGGGAAGCTCTGTATCTCCTTTCTGGCAAAATCTCGAATCTGCATGTATCTAAACATTTCCCCCTTCTCCAGCCCATGTTTCGCTTCCATCTCCTTCAATCCTGCAAACTGACCCCAAGAAACAAATCTTTTAGTGTCTTAATCCCCTTCACTTCCCATTTCCAAAAATTTCTTTCCCACTTCCCTGGCTCAAATCTGTGGTTCCCCCAAATCGGCATTTCCCTTAACCCTGCCCCCAACCCAAAGTGTTGGCGAAACTGCCTCCAAATTCTCAATTAAGCTATTATTACCGGACTCCCTGAGAATTTCCCCGGGGCCATCGGGAGCGGCGCTGTTGCTAGTGCTTTCAATCCCAACCCCCTGCACAAACTCTCCTCCACTCTGACCCACTGGGAATCAACCCCTCTGACCCAGCTCCGCGCCTAGAATTTTGAATCTTGGGTTAGAAGTGCAATGATTGTCAGGTTCCCAACCTCGCACAGATGTGGGAACGCACATGTGCCATTATTTTCACGTTCGTTCATGGGATGTGAGTGTTAGTGGCTGGGCCAGTATTTATTGCCCTTGAGGGGGCAGTTAAGAGTCAACCATATTGCTGTGGATCTGGAGTCACATATAGGCCAGACCAGGTAAGGGCAGCACATTTCCTTACCTAAAGGGCATTAGTGAACCAGATAGTTTTTCATGGCAATCGACAATGGGTTTCATGGTCATTATTAGACTTTTAATTCCAGATTTTTATTGTATTCAAATTTCACCCCTGCAGTTAGTCAAGAATCTATCTACCTCTGCCTTGATCCTGCCTCTACTGCGCTCTGGGGAAGAGAGTCCCAACGACTTATGACTCTCTGAGAGAAAAAAAATTTCCTCATCTCCACCGTAAATGGGAGAACCCTTGGGCGAGATTCTCCGCACTCCCGACGGTGCGGAGAATAACGTGGCTCGTAAAATTTTACGGCCACGCTGTTCCGACGCCCTCCCGCTATTCTCCCCCCCCCCCCCCCACGCCCAACTCCCGACACGAATCGCTGCCGCCCTTTTTTTACGGCCGGCAGCGATTCACAGCTGATAGATGGGCCGAGTTCCCAGCCCTTTACGGCTGTTTTTACGAACGGCAAACACACCTGGTCTGGCCGTTCGTAAAAACGGCCGTAAACACTCGCATTTTATAACCATGGCACCGATTGGCACGGCAGTACCACGGCCGTGCCAAGGGTGCCATGGGCCCGCGATCGGTGGGCACCGATCGCGGGCAGCGGGCCCGATGCCCGCGCACTATTTCTCCTTCCGCCGCCCCGCAGTATCCATTCGCGGGGCGGCTGAGGGGCAACCTGGCCCGCGCATGCGCGGGTTTCGCGCAAATGCGCGATGACGTCATCCGCGCATGCGCGGGTTGGAGTCTTCCAATCCGCGCATGCGCGGCTGACGTCATATGGCGCGTCAGCCGGCGCTAACTCCGGCAAGCGGGCTTAACGAAATTCGTTAAGCCCGTGATGCCGGAGCTTACGGCGTCGGGCTGCTAGCCCCGACCGGGGACCAGAATCGGTTCCCGGTCGGGAAGGGGGGGGCTGGCGTCAAACCCGCCCGGGTTTGACTCCAGCCTTACGATTTCTCCCGTTTTGGGAGAATCGCGCCCCTTATTTTTAAACTATGTCCCCTAGTTCTCAATGCTCCCACAAAAAGAACCAGCTTTTCAGCATCCACCCTGTCAAATCCCTTCAGGACTTTGTATGTTTTAATAAGATCACCTTTCACTCTTGTAAACTCCATTGGACTTGGACTCAGGCCCAGCCTTAGGGCCTCCCTATCCCAGGTATCAGTCTCGCGAATTTTCTCTCAACTGCTTCCAACGCATTTGTATCATTTCTTAAATAAGGAGTTTCCACAGTCCTTTAGTTGTGGTCTCCTGTTACTCTGATGAGGATCTCCTGTTACTCTGATGGTGTCTGCTGTTTCTCTGATGGGGGATCTCCTGTTACTCTGATGGTGTCTGCTGTTTCTCTGATGGGGGATCTCCTGTTACTCTGATGGCGGTCTCGTGTTACTCTGATTATGTCTGCTGTTACTGTGATGGGGGGGTCTCCTGTTACTCTGATGGTGTCTCCTGTTACTGTGATGGGGGTCTCCTATTACTGACGGGGGTCTCCAGTTACTCTGACAGGGGGGTCTCCTGTTAATCTGATGGTGTCTCCTGGTACTCTGGTGGTGGGGAGGGGGGGGTCTCCTGTTACTCTGGCAGGGATCTCCTTTTGCTCTGACGGTGGTCTCCTTTGCTGTAACGGGGTCTGCTTGACTCAGGTTCTTCTTTTCCTCTGCACAGTAAATTCTTCTTTTAGCCTTTACCCCTAATTTTTAAAAATTTGCTCAGCCTTTTTGTGACCTGGCCAGGTTCCTTGGCTCTGCCTTTGATCAGGTCTGGTAATGTGCCCTGGGGCAGTCCTTCAGCTTCCACTTCTTTAATGGAGCTTTTTATATCAGCGATCTCCAATGGTGTCTTTGATTTAGGCACACTTCTTTCAAGTCAACCTTCACTTTCTTTAGTTCTTTTTTTTAAAATTCCAATTAAGCAGCAATTTAGTGTGGCCAATCTACCTATCCTGCACATCTTGGGTTGGGGGCGAGACCCACGTACATATGGGGAGAATGTTCAAACTTCACATGAAGAATGACCTGGGGCCCGGATCGAACGGGGGTCCTTGGCACCGTGAGACAGCAGTGCTAACCACTGCATTACCATGCCACCAGTTTCTTTAGTTCTTCATGCTTTAAGAATATGAATTCCTTCTCCAGCTTCTCTGGGACATTGAGGTATGTCCTACACTGCCACCATGTTGTTTTGTGTCTCACAGAGAGGCCTGGAGGCTTGTATGGTTGAACATCATCCACTTATTGTTAACTCGTAACTGTATACATGTCCGTGCATGGATTCTGCTCCTTCCAGAACCTATTACCCAGTCTACTATCATGTGACTCTCTATATCACTATGTGAATGGTGCTGCTTCTCCGGTCTCCAGGCATGGACAAGATAGGCTGAATAGCCTCCTTCTGTGCTGTGACTTTTCTATGATTCTATGATTAACTCTTGCCCAGATTGAACACCCTGAACCTACACTGGAGACATTAACTGACGTCATTTACTTAGAATGTACGGTAACAATCTAAAACAATGTGGGTGGGAAAGGCAGAAAAAGTGCTATAGAAACTCCTACTTTATTTTTCCCTGGGACAAATAAAAGTCCACTAAATGAAAGTTGAATAGTCCCGATGCTGGATATCTTCAGGTGAAAGTATTTTTATTACTGTTTCCTCCCACAGAGCTGACTAGAAAAAAAAATCTGCATTGTATTTTTCTTATTTTACAAGCGAGAAATTTCTGGCTTTAAAGGTCAGAATATTGTTTCACGCTGGAAACCAATCTTCGATAACCTTCCAGTGAACTCCTTTATTTAACTTTCTTCCAGGTCACATACTGTTTTCAGATTAATCAACATCAAAAATAACCAGTCTACAGTGAAAGTGGAATTTTTTTTTCCCACTTCCCAGTGGAATTGACTAATTGATTTATTAGTTATCGCTCTGTGGTGTTACATCTATTCTCTTCTATTTCTATTTGCAAAACTACTGACAAAACTTGATTGTCAGATATTGAAAAAATCAATCGCAGCACAATTATTTAAAGTAACAGGTCGATTTAGCATCAAAATCTATCAACTTTCAAACAGCTAACTACATGCTTACTCCTGAGAGTTTCTTTGTCAAAACTCACTTTTTAAATTCTTCTCTGATACCCTAACAATTATTACTTCATAAAGTTTTCAGTAGCACCTTGATCAGGGTGAAATTAAAGAACCGTATGGATTATGGGAGACCTCAAATCAGGAGGCTGAAGCTCCAGTGATAAATATATATTGGCTCTTGGAAGTTGTCATGTTCCAAATGCCACAAGCAACCGTTTAAACTTTCTGCTCCTCACCTTATATTGTAAACAAAACAAACAAGCATGACATTTAACTGGAGGCAAGTGTGCTGTATGTATAAGATGCTAAAAATCAGACTCAAAATCAATGCAGAAATTTAACTAAATTTAGACTCCAGATTTGGGCCTCAACTTTTCCGCCCACACATGAATAGTAAAATTGAATTTTCCAATCCAATATGCAATGTTATTTTCTCAAAACTGGACCTGTCATATCCATTAATATTTGCACTGGTTCTCTAATTCTCCAGTCTTCCTTGCTGCCTGCTGCATAATGCTGCAATTTAGTCATCTCCTGCTATGTGGGCAGCATCTCTCTGTCTTGCCACATAAAATTGTTGTTTGATTATTTATCTGTGGGCTGCATTTTGTTTGAATTGTCAGCCCTTTTACTTTGTAAAGCAAATAGCAAGGTAATCTGAACATGGACTGGCTTTCTCTCATCACAGCCTGTTTTACACTGGATTAGCCTATTAGAAAAGCACTGTGACAGAGATACTGCTAAATCCAAATTACTAGCGCCTTGCCAAGAATCATTGCACTTGCAGTAAAATTATTAAAAATAAATAAACTTTACTAACTGCTGTGACACTTTGCAACAAATCCAGCTCAACATTTTGTGTAGTCAAATTTATTCAAAGCTGCATACATGGTCTGTCATAAACTCAGAAATATTAATAGACTGTTTGATGGGATACTGCAATGAGGTATAAAGATTTTGATAATAAAATAGAATCATCGAATCTTAAGACGATAGAAGGAGACCTTTGGGCCCATTGATTGTCGGTCATGATTAGTTGGCAACAAAAGTGCTTCTGAGTCAGAAGGTTGTGGGGTCGAGTCTCACTCCAGACCTAAAGCACAAAATCTGGGCTGACAAATCTAGTGCAGTATTGTTCGTATGCCACTTTGTGGGTGTGTCATTAAACCAAGGCCCGGCTGCCGTCAGATGGTCATAGAAGATCCCACTGCACTGTTTGCAGGAGCTGACCCCAGAGACTTGGCAAATATTTATCCCCCAACCTGTAGTGATATAAAGATATCGACATACGTGATCAATGTATGTAAATGTAGTACAATCATTTCAACACTAGATGGCTCACAGTCAGATACTATAAGAACTGGTTTCCTGCCTTTTCTAAGTCAGATGACATGATGATGTGATTCAGAACAGTGAATAAGCAAGACGTAGAATAGCTAGAATGAGAGAAGTGCGAATTATTTTGTTATAATAGTGTATAGTTATATAGTTATCTGTATTGTACTTCAATGCTTTATTGTTGGTTTAGTATTGAGTAAAAGGACTCACAGTTTATTATTTTATTCCTCATTAAATGGTTCATCTTTCAACAAGAAGACTATTGGTCATTTTATCATCTTGGTGGATTCAAGAGTAATATATATATTTTAGATAAATCATTATTTAAAATACAACACAACCAACATCTAAAACTGATTACCTGGTCTTATCACACCGCTGTCTGTGGGATCTTACTGTGCGCAAATTGCCTGACATCCAGCATTGTAATGGTGATTGCACTTCATAAAGTCTCAATTTCCTGTCAAGGCATGTTCTGTTATTCTGAAAGGAGCTGTACAAATGCAAGTTTTCCCTTCTTCCTTAACTGAGCTTGTGCCGACTCTTTAACAAAACCTACCCAATCAGTCCAATTTCTCCACAGCCTCACAGGAGTGAGTTTTTCTTTATTAATATATATCCAATTCCCCTTTGAATGTTATTGGTGCAACAAAGTATGGAAAATAGTTCTGCGAGTTGCCCACGGAGATGTGAAGATATCTTCTGTGAACTAAAAATAATGTTGATTTGAAAGTAGAGTCAGAGCACCTCTTTAGTACCACAACTAATTCTCATTCACGTTGTTTTGGTATTTTTTTGTTGCTTATAAACAGTAAGATTTCCATTGTTGCTTTTGTTTAGCCTTGTCGAGCAGTTATTTTGCCAGACGACATACATCAAGCTTAAGGCTGTTATGAGTCTACATTTTTTGTGAAAAGCCCAGTGTCTGACATTGGCCTGCATTGGCACTGTATCATATCAATGTTTCCAACTATCCTCAGATGCAAAATTAAGTAACCCATTGTCTCTCTGAAGCCATCACCTTCTGATTGTAAGCAAAACATAATGATGATGCCATGTTAATGCATGAGCTGTACATAAATTTGTTAAATGGTTGAAATATGAAAACGATCAATTCAGAACTTTGCGGGAGGAAACATGGCAACCAGGTCCACTTAATCATTGGAAAGGCCATGACGTCAGTACTCCATCAATGGCAAGTAGGTCGGAGTATAAAAAGACTGATGCAAGATTCCCAGCCCCTGGCAGTAGGATGGCAGTTAGGCTCACTGACAATCCAATTGTCACCCGTTATCCTTCAACTCACTGGTGGCTCAGGAATTAAATGGAAGGGGGAGGCGGGTACACGCACACAGCACTCCTGCACTGTTGGACAAAAGCCCAGATTACCATTCCTGGTTTTGCAGCGGCCTCCAAGGGTGGGGACCTTGTGCCTGGAGGAGAAACCTATGGGGGGAACCACTGAAATTCAGCCTCATTCCCCCCCATTCTACCCCCCCCCCCTCATTAACCTTGCCTTTGACTCCTACTCTGCAATCACATCACACCTTCACTCACCTTTGGTCTAGGGTCTCACGATGATCTTGGGCGCCTGGTGGGTGAATTGCTGCCAGCTGCTACCTTTCCTGATGGCAATGGACATCTGCCAGTTCCTGATTGGCAGATCCTCTGCCACTGGGGAAGAGTGGACAGTAGCCACTTAAGTGCCTGAACTTCACTTGATTCTGCCAGGCCTCTCGCATGGAACTAGTAAGGTTTTCCCGCCCAGTCTCAGTCTGTTGGGTGAGAACCCCATTAGACCCATAGAATCAGGCTGATGAATCTGTGCAAAATACCAGAATAAGAGGGAGCATATATTTACCCCTGACTAATCTGAGAAAGACAAAGGAACATGGGAACAGACATAGGCCATTCAGCCACGCAAGCCTGTTTCACCATTCAATAAAATCATGACTGATCTTTGACCTACCTCTGTACATCCATCTTTTTCCCATATCCCTTAAGACTTTTGGTTAATATAAATCTTATCGAGCATCAATTGCCATTTGTGTCAACACCTATTGTGTCGAAGTGTTACCTATTTTCACTCCTGAAAGGTCTAGCTGCAATTTTTAGACTGTGAAATGAAATGTAATGTCCCAGAGGACCATAGGCTCCTCTCCCCTGTGAGAGCTGACTTATGGTGATTTAACTTGAGGGTAACCATACCACAGGTGAGAGGCAAAGTTAAGAAGACCTCAGCCGGTAGGGGAATTGAACTTGCGTTGCTGGCGTCACCCCACATCACGATCCAGCGTTCCAGCCAATTTTTAGACTACGCCCCAGTTGTGGACTTCCCAAGCAGTAAAATTAGTTTATTGGTTCCCTTTAGTATCTTAGAAAATGTGATCAAATCACCATTTAACAATCCAAATTCCAGGGAAAATAATCCCTGATTGTGTAATCACTCCTCAAAATTTAACCCCTGAAGTCCTGCTATCATTCTGATAAATCTACGCTGTGCTCCCTGCAAGGTGAAAGTGCCCTTGTGAAGATGTGTTGCTCAAACCTGCTGACAGTACTTGGCAGTCTTACCAGTGCTTTGTTTAGTTGTAGCATAGCTTCTACCTTTGTATATTGTACAGCTCTAGTTAAAAAGCATAAAATTAACATATTCAATTATTCTCTGTACCTGTTCCTGATATTTTAATTTATTTTAACCTATCTATCAGGACCCCCCCCCCCCACGTCTTCTTTGAACCTCCACTCTTTTAACCTACACGTTTTAGAAATTACTTTGTTCTATCCTTTTGGATGACCTCACATCTTCGTACATTGAAAGCCATTTGCCACAGTTTTGCCCATTCACTCAATCCATCAATATCCCTTTGTAATATTACGCTTCTGTCTACACTGCTTCCAATGTCACTGCTCTGTGTATCATTGACAAAACTGAATCTGTAACTTGGATAGTTATCTCTTGAATGACATAACAAAAACATATTGGGCGCTATTCTCCGGTCGTGTTGCGCTCAAGTGAAAGCACAAGGCGGCCCGAGAATCACGGGAGAGGCCTCCAGCAAGCCTCCCGACAGGCTCCGCGCCGAGTGAAATTCTCCGAAGTCTCACAAGACATCGGAGCCAGAAGGGCGTGACCAAATGCTGCTCCCAGAAGTCGGTCCTAAACCTACTTACGACCTACTCACCTCCCACGGCCTCCACAATTCTTTGGCCTCCCCGGGGAGGCTGCAGCCGGGCACCAATCAATGCTGGTCCACACAAACGTGGACTAGACAGAATAGCACGTGGGGGGTCTTCCGAGCCATCGGATACAACTGGGTGGTCAGGTTAAGTACAGAGTGGCTCCCTGGCACTGTTCCTGGAATATGGGCACCTCAGCACTGCCATGCTGGCACCTTTACAGTGCCAGGGTGGCAGTGCTAAGCTAGTGGGAGCACTGCCTGGGTATCAGGGTGGCAGTGAAAGTGTTCCCAAGTGCCAAGGTGGCAGTGCTGTGGGCCAAGGAGTGAAGGGGGCCATGCCCTTAAAATGCGGGTGGAGGTGGGGTTTGGAGAGTGGGAGAGTGCAGGACATGTAAGTAGGAGCCTTTGGGAGGTTGGAGTGGTGATGTGTGGGGCTCCTCAAAGGGAGGGAGTGCTGTAAGGGGATTGGGGGGGGGGACTGAAGAGGGCAGATCTCTAGGGACCCCTAGTGGGGTGTCCTCACTTGGGGGGGCATGGGGTAGTGTCCATGTGTGTGTGGGAGGTTACATTGCCCATGGGTTGGGGGAGGTGTGGGGGCCCCATAAGCTTGCTTAGAGATCGGGGCTCCCTTTCAAAGTGGCAGCCCGATATCTGTGTTTAGCTCCCCAGTGCAAAAAAAAATTTCTAAGTGTGCGCTAAACTGGTGAGAAACTCCCCGGGGCCCATAAAAGTGACAGAGTGACACTGAATAGCGGTGGGGAACTCGCCGGCAGAGCCGACGGGAAACTCCCTGAAAAACCTGCCACAAATTAGCTTAGAAGTTATTGGGGAGAATTGCGCCCATTACTTAGCCACTCCCTTATTGCTGTATTTGGAGCTTGCTATGTACAGATTGGCTGCCATGTCTCCTGCAATACAACAGCAACACTCCAAAATACTTCATTAATAGATGTCAGTTGGTCATGAAGGATACTGTGCAAGTGAATTACATTCTTACTTTTTCTTTGCCAATTAAAGCACTGTCCATTATTCCTACACCTGCTTCTTGGCCAATTTCAGGACCAAGCCAATAATTTGCCCTCAATTCCCTGAGCTTCGGCTTGAACTAACAGTCTCTTATGTGGGTTGTTATCAAATGCCTTCCGGAAACCCATATGTATAACAATCAAGAGACATTTTCCTGCCCATCGGTTTAGTCACCTCTTCAAAACATTTAGTCAGGTTCATCAAGCTTGACATACCCTTTACAAATCCAGACTAGCTCCAACTGATCAGCTGCAAATTTTGAAGGTGGTCAGTCACTCTACCCTTAATTATAGGCTCAAGCAATTTTCTGATACCATGTTAGGCCTATTGGTCGACAATTTCTCCTCTCACTTTTCTTATACAGCAGAGTGGCATGTCCAATGTTTCAGCCCAGTAGAACAGTTGGTGATGGCCTGGTTTAGTTTAGGGCCAAATCGCTGGCTTTGAAAGCAAACCAAAGCAGGCCAACAGCATGGTTCAATTCCTGTACCAGTCCCCTGAACAGGCGCCGGAATGTGGCGACTAGGGGCTTTTCACAGTAACTTCATTTGAAGCCTACTTGTGACAATAAGCGATTTTCATTCATTTTCATTCATTTCATTCATTCAGTTTCTGAACCTGGAAAACTTTGGAAGATTATAGTTTGGTCCAGGCTCCTGGCTCAGCTGCGCAGCCACTCAGCAACTCAAAAGCTTTCACTCTGAAGGTGGACACAGCCACACAAAAAAATTACATAAAAGCATCACCCATGACCGTCAAAAGTAATTCAGCGGATGTGTTGGTTTGGAGCATCTGCAATGCCCTTACCCACTGCATGTAGAACTCTGGAATGGAATCCATCTAGTTCTGGGAGTTCGTCAGTTTTTAATGCCATTATTTTCTTCATTACTGTCATTTTAGCGAATCTCTGTACTTGAATAGCTGTTAGATTCCTTGGGATGTCCAGTATGCTGACCGTCACCTTTTCTTTAAATACTTATATAAAGTGTATATGTTCAGTATTTTATTTTTTTTCTTTGGCAGTATCACTGTTATCAGTTTTCAAGAAGTCCATATTGCTCCTGACGGTCATGTTTTTATAATGATGCAAAGGCACCAATCACTCAGAGGGATTGTGTAAACATGCTGTGCGTTCATTTATTTAAGCTGAGGGCATGATAACATACAAACAAGAATCATAGAATTCATAAAATTCCTGCAGCGCAAAAAGAGGCATTTGACGCATTGAGACTGCACCCACCCTCTGAAAGAGAACCCTATCTAGGCCCACTCCCCCGCCCTACCCCCGTAAGCCCATAACCTCAGCTAACCTGCACATCCTTGGACACTAAGGGGCAATTTAACATGACCAATCCACTTAACCCGCACATCTTTGGACTGCGTGAGAAAACCCACACGGACATGGGTGAGGCGGGGAGGAAAGTGCAAACTCCACACAGATGGTTACCCAAGGGGCTGGTTTAGCTCACTCGGCTAAATCGCTGGCTTTTAAAGCAGACCAAGCAGGCCAGCAGCACGGTTCGATTCCCGTACCAGCCTCCCCGGACAGGTGCCGGAATGTGGCGACTAGGGGCTTTTCACAGTAACTTCATTGAAGCCTACTCGTGACAAGCGATTTTCATTTCATTTTTTTCAAGGCCCGAATTAAATCCTGTTCCTGGCGCTGTGAGGCCACCACCAGGCTGCCCCCAAGGATAGAATTCTCGAAGATATCAGAACTGTGCTCTGTGCACTATGTTCTGCTCACAGAGCAAAGTGAAACTGGGACTGGATCACATGACACACTACCCTTCTAGTGATGCCATGCTGCCCTGAGAGGAATATTACAACACTGGTTAACCTATTTTTCCAATATAATTGCAAAAAGGTGTGTTGCTTTTAATGACTTAAAGAAACAGTGCACCCCACCATGAACTGTTCAGAAAGAACTTTGTGTCAACAGATTTGTAGCACCATAAAACAGTAGGTACCGCCTCCCCTGCACCACTCAGCTCCACCCCCATCCCGCCATAATTTAATCAAAACCTGTATCTCCGCCATTTTGATCCACAGCTCTAAAATAGGCAGCCCAGGCACCAACATGGAAAAGAGTGGAAGCCTTATTATGTTGCCAAACGGCATCAGAGTCGCCAATTGATGTTGCCAATTAATAACAATGCCCTTTAGAGTCATCAGGTATCAAATGATACCACCACAAGACTTTACCGGATATCGATCAAAGGACCACACAACCAGTTAGTCAGTTCAAGTTCAAAGATGGTTTATTTACACACAAGGATTGCTTTGACATGCAACACAAAACACGACAATCTAACAACTACAATAATCTATACTTAACTTCAGGGCAACCGGCTCCATGCAGATGGACAAGGCCTATGTCCGGATCTTGCGTGGCTGGGTGGAAGAAGCGGCTCTGTTTCTGCTGGGCTCATCCGTCTAGTAGCGATCGTTGGTCTTGAACTTGTCTGTCTGGTCGTTATGCTGCACTTGGGTTGGCATAGGCCGGATCCAAGAGAGACCAAGCACATGGCTCTGTCTGTTATTATCCCTCTGGGCAAATGGGCCATTAGAATGCAAACAAGCGGTGGTTTCGATCTCGTCTAGCTATCTGGGTTGAAAATACACACGCAAACTCTGAGTCTGTCTGAGTCCTGGGTTGGCCATAATTCCCATGGTCCTTTGCAGGTGGCCATCTGAAATGGCTACATCTAGCATATTTGAAGTCAGGAATTAGGTTCTACGATGTCAAACATAGCCCAATGCAACTTTGAGAAACAAATAGGTGGAATGTGCATCAAGCTGTTGAATGCCCAAAGACATTTTCAAAAGAAGGTTTGTAAATGATCTTTTGTGAAGTCAGAAGAACATGAATTCACACTTCTCCGAGCCCTACAGAATCAATGTTGTGCAACCCACCATGAGTCTCTCTCCTTGGCCTTCCCCAAGGACCACAAGCAGAATGCTAACGAGGCCTGGTCAGGAAAATGGGTGTCCGACCCCTTCCATTGGACTCACTTCACCTGTCCCTGATGGAAACAGTCACACAAAGTACTCTTTTGTACTTAAACAGATACAGCACATTGAGCATTGTTGTCAAAGCAGAAATTCTATGGAGGCAACCTTTGATCTGATGTAAAAGGAAAGATGGATAGAGGTGAGTCACTTTGAATTATGTCACAAAATGTGTAGATCCCCATCTCACTGCACTCTGACAAAGAAAATAAATAGCTGAAAACCGTGGGTGTATTTACCAAGATGCTGCCAAAACTAATGTTGCTGATGGTTTTCAAAGCGTATGGCTGTATCTTAAATTTCAATAAAACAGGAAAAATGTTGATTTTTATTGATGGCTTATATTATGAATGTGCAAGTTAGCAGTCAATTGACATGCATGATAGCTATAGTTACACAAAGCATATCGGGGTGATTCATGTCAAAGCTTGGATTTAGTGGATAGGTTTATTTTCTATTCTGAATACCGCTTTGAGTTTGAAATCATTAATATTTGCTCAATATAATGTCCTATTGGTTGACAGCCTCCCATGCTAATAAAGGATGGAATTCAGATAGTATTTGCCAGACTCACTCGGGAATCAGGTAGAAAAACGTGGTGCATTTGGCAATGGATCTGATCTGAAAAGGTTTTGGTTTATTTGAAGCCAGCCTTACAGCTGCCATTGTTTTGATGAAGGTGGTGCGGCAGCTTATATAGTGTGGGAGGTTTGAACAACCGAACGTATCACTATGCTGCATTTTGTCACCTCATTGATCACTGTAAAAAGAAGAGGGCAATGTGATTGAGCATGCCCGTAACAGGAAGAGGCTGAAGCTATGTCAGATAAAGCAGACCTATTTTTCTGATAAGAGATTATTTTATTGTTTTCATTGTTTTCCTGGAAGAACAACATTTTGTGCTTTAGTTTGGTAAATTTGAATACTCACAACGATCATCAAATTGCAGTGTACATTTGTATTAATGAAATTGATGAAAAACTGAATTTAGCTAAAAAAGAAAGGCCAGTCTGCAGGATGTACCTCTGAGGGAAATCAAACGAACATGAGCACATTGCACAGTGTTGAAAGGGACTTTTATTTTCATACAAGAAACAAAAGAATAAATGTTTTCAAATCAAATGTAAACTTTGCAATTGTAGAAAATGTATTTGATATTTCTGTATATCACATTTTTAAATGGAGGCATTAAAATCCTTTTATGATAGAAGCCAGTTCTAATCTTGGTAGTTGAAATCTTCTTTGCTCAGCCTCAGTGTAAAGCAGATGACAGCGTTTGTTCAATATAGTTTTGTCTTTTATTCGACCTGTCATTGGATGCTTTACCAGCATAAGCTGCTGCCATAGCATTGTACAATTTAAGGATTAGGATAACACAGCTGAATTGAACTTTGTCCTTAAAGGGTATCACATCTAATTGAGAAAGCAATGACCGTTGTCCAGCGTGACATGCAAAATTATTTTATTACTTCTGTACATAATCTTTAATCAGTTTACCTCACTGAAGATTTTATGTAATTTTGACCAAGAAAAGCATGAGGGGCAGTGTTCTCCACGCCGCCAGCCATGTGTTTCTCGGGGATGTGCCATTCGCTGACGCCGAGATTCTCTACTTCTGTTGCTCGTCAATGGGATTTCCCATCAAAGCCACCCCAACCGCCAGGAAACCCATGGACGGGGGTGCACTGCCAGCGGGAAAAGAGACTCCCAACAGCCAGAAAATTACGGCCATATAAAAATGTTATTTATTATTTGGGGGACACAGTTATTTGGGAGATGCAATAAGAACAGATTGGATAAGTTTTGGTGCTTCTTAAAAATATGTAAATGTCGCCATAGCCCCAGGAGACCATAGGCTGCTCTCCCCTTTGAGAGAAAGCTGACCGATGGTGGCGATTTAACCGGAGGGCCAACACACCTCAGGCCAGAGCCATTGTTGAGAAGGCAGGGTCTTCATGAATAACTTAAGCCGACCGGAAATTGATCTTGCATTGTTGGCATTGCTCTGCATCATGAAGCAGCCGTCCAGCTAACTGACCTCCTCCCCGGTGTTTAGCACTGATCTAAAATTAAACTAACCCAGTACTGATTTTTACTCTAAGGTCTGTTTGTTTTAAAGTAAGGGCGAGATTCTCCGCACTCCGGACGGTGCGGAGAATAGCGTGGCTCGTAAAATTTTACGGCCACGCTGTTCCGACGCCCTCCCGCTATTCTCCCCCCCCCCCCCCCCCCCCCCCCCCCACGCCCAACTCCCGACACGAATCGCTGCCGCCGTTTTTTTACGGCCGGCAGCGATTCACAGCTGATAGATGGGCCGAGTTCCCAGCCCTTTACGGCTGTTTTTACGAACGGCAAACACACCTGGTCTGGCCGTTCGTAAAAACGGCCGTAAACACTCGCATTTTATAACCATGGCACCGATTGGCACGGCAGTACCACGGCCGTGCCAAGGGTACCATGGGCCCGCGATCGGTGGGCACCGATCGCGGGTCCGATGCCCGCGCACTATTTGTCCTTCCGCCGCCCCGCAGTATCCATTCGTGGGGCGGTTGAGGGGCATCCCGGCCCGCGCATGCGCGGGTTTCGCGCAAATACGCGATTACGTCATCCGCGCATGCGCGGGTTAGAACATAGAACAGTACAGCACAGAACAGGCCCTTCGGCCCTCGATGTTGTGCCGAGCACTGATCACCCTACTTAAACCCACGTAACCTGTATACCTGTAACCCAACAATCCCCCCATTAACCTTACACTATGGGCAATTTAGCATGGCCAATCCACCTAACCCGCACATCTTTGGACTTTGGGAGGAAACCGGAGCACCCGGAGGAAACCCACGCACACACGGGGAGGACGTGCAGACTCCACACAGACAGTGACCCAGCCGGGAATCGAACCTGGGACCCTGGAGCTGTGAAGCATTGATGCTAACCACCATGCTACCGTGAGGGTTGGAGTCTTCCAATCCGCGCATGCGCGGCTGACGTCATATGACGCGTCAGCCGGCGCTAACTCGGGCAAGCGGGCTTAACGAAATTCGTTAAGCCCGTGATGCCGGAGCTTACGGGCTGCTAGCCCCGACCGGGGACCAGAATCGGTTCCCGGTCGGGAAGGGGGGGGGCTGGCGTCAAACCCGCCCGGATTTGACGCCAGCCTTACGATTTCTCCCCATATGGAAGTTAACAAAAACCTTAGTTTGGAATCAATCGGGAAAGCATGTCATCATGCCATTGTTGAACTTCAGCTGTACCAGGTAGTGGTGAGTCTGCCTTACAGTGAATGCCTAATTGCAGTGTCAAGATGAAGACCAAAGAGAGCTCACCCACAAAGTCAGAAGGAAACCCAAAAAGCACAGGATTTGCTGCCGCCCTGCAACACCTACCAATTGCTGGTTACAAAAGCCTGGAGCCAATCATTTGCCCGCCTTTTAGAACAAGTTATGAGAAAGAGAGACCTAAATAATGTATGATTATAGAGAGAATTAAATAAATGAAATAGATAAATGCTGATCGCAAATGTTTTTTTGTGCTTAGTCGAACGTTAGCACTATATTAGGTTCACGAAGCTCAGTTAAAACAGGAACAAGGGGCGCGCTTCTCTGCTGCCCACGATGGGTCGGAGACTAGTGGGAGGGCCTTCCCTGACAATTTTCACGGCCTCCCACTATTCTCCCCCCCTCCGGCCGCCCCCCGACACTAATCGCTGCTCGCCGTTTTTTACAGTGAACAGCGATTCTCCGCAGGCCGATGGGCCGAATACCGCAGAGTTTACAGCCGTTTTCACGGCCGCGATCACACCTGCTTTCAGCGTTCGTGAAAACGGCCGCAAAGTGCCCGTCCGGACAACCATGGCACCGATTGGCACGGCCGCACCACGGCCGTGCCAAGGGTGGCATGGGCCTGCGATCGGTGGGCACCGATCGCGGGCAGCGGGTCCGATACCCGCGCACTATTTGTTCTTCCGCCGCCCCGCAGGATCAGTCCGCGGGGCGGCTGAGGGGCATGACGGCCCGCGCAAACCCGGGTTTGACGCGTCTGCATGATGACGTCATCCGTGCATGCGCAGGTTGGAGCCGTCCAACCCGCGCATGCGCGGCTGACATCATCGTGCGCGTCAGCCGCCGTGACGCTTGGCGCGCGGACTTAGCGACGGTCGCTAAGCCCGCGATGCAGTGCTTCACGGGGCCCCGCTGCTAGCCCCGCCCGGGGGGGGAGAATCGGGTCCCGGCAGGGGGCGCGGAGGCTGCCGTGAAACATGGCCAGTTTCACGGCAGCCTTTACAACTCGCCGCATTTGCGGAGAATCGCGCCCAAGGTACCTGCATTGAAGTGGATTTGTTTATTTTCATGTGTACCGGGGTAGTGAGAAGTATTTTTCTGTGAGCAGCTCAAATTCAAACCGATCATTTAGTACGTGAAAAGAAAAGAAAATAAGAAAATACATAATAGGGCAAGACAAGGCCCCCAATGTAAATACGTAGACACCGGCATCGGGTGAAGCATACAGGAATGTATTATTAATCAGGTCAGTCCATCAAAGGGTTGTTTAGGAGTCTGGTAACAGCGGGGAAGAAGCTGTTTTTGAATCTGTTTGTGCGTATTCTCATACTTTTGCATCTTCTGCCTGATGGAAGAAGTTGGAAGTGAGAGTAAGCCGTGTGGGAGGGGTCTTTGATTATGCTGCCCGCTTTCACTGGGCATCGGGAGGTGTAGATGGAGTCAATGGATGGGACCTGCATTGTGCAAGTTTGCAGTGTTTGTTCATCGTGGAGAAAGGAAAGCTCAGTGAGGAGCTTACCACAATTTTCAGAACTCCAGTGGGTGCAGATGAACTGAATTTTGTAGTTAGGTATGTTAGAGTTAGCCTCAGAATTCTACTAGAAGGTAATGTAACAATTTAGACAAGTGGGTGTTCAATGCATGGAATTGAATGCTCAAGGAGCCAGCGCAAATTGATGCTGGCAACAAATTAAAAAGGGAGCAAGGTAGTTTTTGAAGACCAAAAGTACAAGAGATATGATAGACTGCTTTCCAAATGGTGGGACTGATCAGAGGTACAAAAAGGTACAAAAAAAAGTGTTCCTAGATAATCAGTGATTACAGGGTTGATGTCTCTAACGCTGGTACTGGTCGAGATATGTGGAAATGAGTTTGGACTTCCGACCATTCTTTGCATACAAAAAAAGTGATCCAAACTGCTCTGGCTATTTTTTTTAAATCTGAGGACAAAATCATCCAGTGGCTGATTCAAATCGATACAAATCAGTTTCATGCCAACAAATGTTATCAAGAAAGCCAAGTCGAAGAGAAAAAAGCAACATTTCTGCCTGAAGTTACACGGAGTCACTGTGTACACTGACAAAGGTGCCACTGCTATTCCAGACATGATTTTCCATTTAATATCAAGTCAGAGAAAATCCAAATAACGGTGGTTTCCATCAGATTCATGATTAGATTGACAAGATGTCACTTGGGGATATATTTCACTTTTAATGATTGTAATTATTTCAAGAGTTATTTTAAATCCTTCAACGAACCCATTTTAAATATAATAACCTGCCTCTTGTTACGAGCTGATTATTTTGAACTTATTCTCACCTCGATCAGTATGATGCATTTGCCTAAAACTTAACTGTGCTGAACACTTTATTACAATGGGTTGGGAGGTCGAAAGTGGTGCAATTTTTTGACGACGCATTATTAATAACCTGTAAGAGTATTAGGCAATGAAAACGGACAGTGTGATACAGCTGCATAAAGAAGGAATTGCAACACATAGAATCAACAATTAGCAAACCATGCAATCGGAATTCTGTTCTGCTGATTCATAGATTTCCTATAATTGTTTAGTTATAATTGCAATACAAATTTATTAAGTATATAAAGTGTTGAAAGCAAAGGAAAACAACAATTACTATTTACTACAGAGCTACTGATCATGAATTGCACATGCAAACCATTTGTTTTGCAACATGTTTTTTTTCAGCTGCACACAGTAAGTAATGAGAATTATTCTCTTACCTTAAGATGCGTTGTATTTTTTCTGGCTGAATGGTGTATTGGAAATTGCCTGCACAAATTCAAATTGATACTGTGTATAAGAGGCAGCTGGTTGTCATGGGAGCAGTACTGCAGATTCTAATTCCTGCTTCTGAATAACACGAACAGAAAAATGATGGTGAAGACATTATTGTTGAGCAAATAAGAGCTGCTAAGATTGCCAATACACAACACACCTGAACACTGATGCGTGTCTGACTACTGATATTTGTCTTATCACAAAACTGAATACGATTAACGTTATCTGTTCCGCCTAAAGTAAATACATTACTTCATCAACTAATAAATTAGTAAATCTCGTGCGTTTTCAACTTGGGGGGTGGGGATCACAGGCAAATCTTTACAGAATTTCCACCCAAATATAATCCGAATTTGTTCAACGGTGCAGTCATGATCACGATAAAAAAGTGGTCAACCAGAAAATATTGCGGCGTTCAATCACTTTGTACACAAAGATGTTTCAAAGACTAGAGTATAAAATTGAAAACTTTTTTTCAGGATTCATATTTTTGAAACAATAATCAATGATGTGATCTAATAATTGCAAAATTCCGTACTGGAATATTTATTTAGAAGTTTTAAATCGTACACCAAAACACAGAAGCGCATTAGTAAATCAACATTCCCCGGGGCTGCCTGCTATGTCAAAACAAGGCATCAATGAGTTTATGCCTCCAGATACCGTTTCACAGGGTTGGTTATGTACGGTGTGAAGATTGCATACATACATGTTCATCACCAGAAGATATGTATGGAGTAAATAGCGGTTAGATTCCTCTGGCCGTCCGATAAGACCCCTGCGACGGAAGTGACATTTTGTGGGCATTATTCACCAGGGGTGAGATCTAATTGCCAGCTATCCCATTACAGAATTTGAACTTAGGATCTTGGGCAGCACTGTGACACTTCTGCCTCACAGTTCCAGGAACCTGGGTTCGATTCCAATCTCGAGTGACTGTGTGGAGTTTACACATTTTGTTTTATTATTTGTTCTTGGGACGTGGGCATCACAGGCTGTGCCAGCATTTATTGCCCATCACTGATTGCCCTTGATGGGCGTTAAGAGTCAACCACATTACTGTGGGTCTGTAGTCACATGTAGATCAGACCAGATAAGACTTCATTCCCTAAAGGACATCAGTGAACCAGATGTGTTTTTTCGACAATGGTTTCATGGTCAACATTAGACTTTTTAATTCCAGATATTTGAGTTTACATTTTATCGCATGCCATGATGGGATTTGAACCCGGGTCCCCAGATCATTATCCTGGATCTCTGGATTACTAGTGCAGCGACAATACCACTATGCCACCGTCTCTCCTCTGGGTGCTTCGGTTTGCTCCCACAGTCCAAAGATGGGCAATCTAGGTGGATTGGCCATGCTAAATTTCCCCTAATGTGTCCAAAGATTGAGTGGATTTACAGGGATAGGGCAGGGGATTGGGCCTGGATAGGGTGCTCTTTCGGAGGATTTGTGTAGATTAGATAGGCTGAATGACCTCCTTCGGCATTCTATAATACTTGCAAGACTGGACTGTTCTTTGTGTGGAGGCATCCCTACTAAGGAACAGGTGCGTGTGCTGACATTGCTGATTGATATTGCTAACTGTAAATCCTCTGATCTGTCGTACAGTTGGGAGCTGAGTTAGTTTTAGTCCTGCATCAAATGTTTAAGACCAAGAACACCAAGGGACTTTGCAAAATTACCTTCTCAAATCGCCACCCATCCAGATCCTGGTGCTGTGGGAGAATTTGCTAGATATGCTAATGTCACTGTGCCCATTTACTTTGTATCTGGAAAGAGGTTCACTTGCAGGATACTGCAACCTGAATCTCTGATCAATAACTCTTCATCCAGAACCGTTCATTGAGTGACTTGTGAAACATTTTAGTGACATTCTAAGCATATGTAAGAACTGAAAGTGCTGGAAATGCTCCGCAAGTTTGGCAGCATTTTTGGGGAAAGAAACTGAGTTAATGGATGGTTCTCCTCCCCCCCCCCCCCCCCCCCCCCCCCGCCACACACATACACACGCATTACCATCACCACCACCCTGAACCAGGAATGGAGATTGGTGGGAAGGCCAGAATTATTGATGGTGAGTGAAATGTCGCTTTCAGGATATTGTTCCTGATATTATGGGCTAGAGTTTAAAACTCCAAAGTTTGTAATGGAGTTCACCGGACCTATAACCTTTCCTTGAATTTGGCTAGGATGAGCAGAAGAGCCTTCACTTGAGGTGCGACTCAGCAGTCTTCCTAGACACTTTAATCAAAATAAGCTTTATTCTAAGAACTTAGTTAACATTTATATAAGCACCCAGCCAGAATTTTTATCATGTACAAACATAAATACACCCCAAAGCTACAGTAATCTATAATCTACACTTAATGAATTCCCCCTTAACTGTTCCAATTCAAAAACAAAATCCCATGAACCAAATAACCGTTTTCAAGGGCGTGGCCCAGCACTGCATTCTTCGTTGAATAAGACTGGCTTTTTCTGAGATTCTGACCCCGTCTCACCAGCAGGTTTAAACTCTTCCATAAAGCAAACTATATCTAAAACCACAACTAAGGCGATTTTTACTGGAACAGATATTTAAAATGAAAATAGAGAGAGACAGGCCCAGACACGTCTTTCTCCTGTCTGAGTCCACAGCAGTCAAATGTGAAAGCAAAACCAAAAACAGCTCACAGAGCCTCAGCCCACAGGGACACTCCCATGATACTGGGCAGCAGTCATATTCAACAGATTGGGGGGGACAGTATTTTCAAAATGTTTAGTAAGCTTATTGAAGAGGGAGGGTGGAATTTTGAAGGGGTGTACATCTTTGGGGAGGTGTCTCCAGGTGACTCCCACTGCACGTACTGACACAGAGTGGAGAGCCATTAATGGTTGCCCTAGGGCATCGTCCCAGCCCCATTAGCTTCTCAGAGAGGCAAAGTGGGACACAAGGAAAATAATCCCAAACTATCCAAATACTCCTCTAGCCTTGGCAACACTCTTGTAAATCTCCTCTGCACTCTCTCCAGAGCAATAACATCCTTCATGTAATGTGACGACCAGAACTGCACACAATATTCCAGTTGTGGCCTCACCAGTGTTTTATACAATTCCAACATTACACCCTTAATTTTATATTCTATACTTCTGCCAATGAAGGGGAGCATTCCATATGCTTTCTTAACAACTTTGTCTACTTGAATTGCTGCCTTTAGGGGCCTGTGTACTTGTACACCAAAATCTCTCACTCATCTACCTCTCTTATTAAATCCCCATTTATTGTGTACTCAATACAACTGTTTGACCTCCCTAAATGCTTGCACTTAATAATCAATAATCATCGCTTATTGTCACAAGTAGACTTCAATGAAGTTACTGTGAATCATAGAATCATAGAATTTACAGTGCAGAAGGAGGCCATTCGGCCCATCGAGTCTGCACCTGCCCTTGTAAAGAGCACCCCACTTAAGCACCACACCTCCACCCTATCCCTTTTATCCTCGTAACCCCACCTAAACGTTTTGAACACCAAGGGCAATTTAAAATGGCCAATCCACCTAACCTGCACATCTTTGGACTGTGGGAGGAAACCGGAGCACCCGGAGGAAACCCACGCACATACGGAGAGAACGTGCGGACTCCACACAGTGACCCAAGCCGGGAATCGAACCTGGGACCCTGGAGCTGTGAAGCAGCTATGCTAACCACTGTGCTCCCGTACTGCCCTTCTATGCGAACCACTGGGCTACCGAAAAGACCCTAGTCGCTACATTCCGGTGCCTGTTCGGGGACGCCGGTACGAGATTTGAACCGCGCTGCTGGCATTGTTCTGCATTTAAAGCCAGCTGTTTAGCCCACTGTGCTAAACTAGCCCCTAACTTCTCTGTTAAATTCCATCTTCCACTTTATCATCCCCTCCACCTATCCATCCATATTGTTTTGGAGATTATAGCTATCCTCTACACTGTCCTCCACTCAGCCAAATTTCCCAATCATGCTCCCCGCATTCAAATCCAAGCCTTTAATATATAACATAAACAGTAAGGGTCCCAACACTGAGCCCTGTAGGACACCACTTGAAACAACTTTCCAATTGCAAGGCAGCCATTGACCATCACCCTTTGTTTCCTGTTACTAAGGCGACATTTTATCCAGTTTGCCCTGTATCCCATGTGCTTTCACTTTCTTGACCAATCTGCCATGTGGGACTTTGTCAAATGCCTTGCTAATATCCATGTACACCACATCCTCTTCACTGCCTTCATCAAACTTTCTTGTCACTTGCTCAAATAATTCAATAAAATATGTGAGGCAAGACCTTCCTTTAACAAATCCACGCTGACTATCCATGACCAGATCATGTGTTTCTGTGTGACAGTTAATCCTATCTGTCAGGTTTGACTCAACTAATTTGCCTACTACTATTTTGCCCACCACTTTCATCAGAACTGACTGATGTGTTGGCCTCACCACTGCTGTGGAGTTGCTTTACCACATAATAGCCTTTCTGTTTTCACTTGGTGGGTCTGTGGTGCGTGAGTACCGGGGCTGGAATTCTAGGCCCCATCAGAGACAAGGACAAAGATTGGGAGTGGGGGTGACGGGTAGACCTTTGCGTTGTGGGGTTGATACCCATGCAGACACGGAGAGAATGTGAAAGCTCCACATGGACAGTGGCCCGGGGCTGGGATTTAACCCAGGTCCTCCGCGCTGTGAGGCAGCACCACTATGCCCCCCCCCCCTTTCTTCAGAATTTCGGTGTTTGATAAAGGGTGCTTCCATTTGAGGCATGCCCTCTCTCTCATGCCTAAAAAGGTAGTTTGTAGGTCGATCGGGTCACTAGAGCCTCTATGGATCCTCCAACTTTGAGCCTACACATATCCTTAATTGGACCCTCTGCCCATGAATTACCCAACTTGGGGGGAAAATATAGCTGTGACTGTTCCTGGTAGATTGCAGGCTTCTGACCCTAACCTTGATGTCAGGGTAGCAAAGTCCACAGAGAATATCCTGCCCCTGGAGCTGCCCAGACAATACCAGTTACACCGGGCTGAATCTTGTGCTGCCGGGAGGAGTGGGCAGCAAGTTGAGCAGAGGAACTTAATTATCAGGAGGCCGGGGAAATCATCGCTTTCAAAGTGCAAAGAGATAGGGAGGAAAAGGTGGCTAGGCAGCAGCTGGTTGACTCCATACTGGAGGTAGACCGTAAATACTCCGAGGCCCCGGCCGTAGAGCTCCTGGCGGAGAGGAAAGAGTTGCAAAGGAACTTTGACCTGCTCTCCACTAGGAAAGCAGTGCACCAACTCCGCCAGGCACGTGGGACCCTATACAAACACGGAGACAAAGCCAGCCGCCTGCTGGCACACCAGCTGAGAAAGCAGCTAGCCACCAGAGAAATTGCGCAAATCAGGGATACTTGAGGCGCATTACAAACCGAGCCAGAAAAGATCAACAAGGCATTCAGGGCCTTCTACCAGGGGCTGTACACTCAGAGCCCCCAACTGGGGAGTCCGGGATGAAACAGTTCCTTGATTGACTGGACATTCCAGTCGTGGGGGAGGGTAGAAAACGTCGCCTGGAAGCATCATGAGCACTGGGAGAGATCATGGACAGTATAAGCTCCATGCAGGCGGGGAAGACACCGGGACCGGACGGATTCCCGACGGACAAAAAATTTGCGACAACACTTGCTCCACACCTACGGGAGATGTTCACAGACTCGCTGGCCAAGGGCACACTGCCACCCACGCTAGCACAGGCCTCAATCTCGCTGATACCTAAGAAAGATAAAGATCCAATGAAATGTGGGTCATACAGACCCATCTCACTGCTGAACGTAGATACCAAAATACTGGCCAAGATTCTAGCCAAAAGGCTAGAAGACTGCGTGCCGGAGGTGGTCGCAGAAGACCAGACGGGCTTTGACAAAGGTAGACAGCTTACCTCCAACATCAGGCGCCTGCTGAATGTGATAATGACCCCCTCCAGGGAGAGAACACCAGAAGTGATCGTCTCCCGAGACGTAGAGAAAGCCTTCGACAGAGTCGAATGGAAATACCTCATAGAGGTACTGGAGCGGTTCGGGCTTGGAATAGGATTCACCTCCTGGGTAAAACTATACAATGCTCCCATGGCGAGCGTAGGGATAAACGACACCAACTCCCGATACTTTCAGCTACACAGCCCACTGACCCTGCTGCTGTTCGCCCAAGCGATTGAGCCACTAGCAATTGCTCTCAGAGTGGCAAAAAGCTGGAGGGGGATCCGAAGGGGCAGCAGAGAGCACAGAGTCTCACTCTATGCAGGTGACCTGCTGCTCTATATCTCGGAGCCACAAAGCAGCATGGACGGAATCATCGCGCTCCTGAAAGAGTATGGCGCCTTCTCGAGCTACAAACACAACATGAGCAAAAGCGAGATCTTCCCGGTACACCCACAAGTAGGTGGGGCAGCACTAACTGGACTGCCGTTTAAATAAGCCCGACTCAAACTCCGCTACCTGGGGATCCAAATAGCCCATGACTGGAAAGGGATCCACAAATGGAACCTCACCAGCCTGACAGAGGAAGTAAAAAAGGACCTGCAAAGATGGAACATACTCTCACTCTCCCTTGCGGGGAGAGTACAGACGATTAAAATGAATGTGCTGCCCAGGTACCTCTTCCTATTCAGAGCCATCCCGATCTACATCCCCAAGGCCTTTTTCCAAGCAGTAGATAAACTAATTATGGTGTTCGTATGGGCGGGGGGAAGAATGCTAGGATCACAAAGAAGGTCTTACAAAAAACAAAATCAAGGGTAGGGCTAGCCCTCCCAAACCTACAATTCTACCACTGGGCGGCGACGGCCGAGCAAGTAAGGGGATGGATCAAGGAGCCAGAAGCCGAGTGGGTGCAGATGGAGGAGGCCTCCTGTCAGGGGACCTCCCTCTGGGCCCTCGCCACAGCGGCACTCCCATCCCCAGCCAAAAAACAATCCAGCAGCTCGGTGGTAATAGCCACCCTCCAGTCCTGGAACCAGTTATGGCAGCAATTTGGCCTGAACAAAATGTCAGACAAAGCTCCCATCTGCAACAACCATAGGTTCCCACCAGCACTGACTGACGCCGCCTTCAAAAGGTGGAGACAGGACGAGGGGACACTGACAGTCAGGGACCTATACACGGACGGCAGGATCGCCACACTGGACGAACTGACGGAGAAATTCCAGCTGGCCAGGGCGAACGAGCTAAGGTATCTGCAGCTCAGAAACTTCCTACGAAAGGAGACAAGGACTTCCCCACAACTGCCACGACAGACATTACTGGAAGAGTTACTGGACGCAAGCATATTAGAAAGAGGAAACTGTAGCGACATGTACAACCGACTGATAGAGAGGGCCGACACCGTACTGGATGCAACAAGAAGGAAATGGGAGGAGGACCTGGGGATCGAGATAGGGTGGGGACTCTGGAGCGAAGCACTGCATAAGGTCAACTCCACCTCCACGTGCGCAAAGCTCAGCCTGACGCAGCTAAAAGTGGTACATAGAGCCCACTTAACAAGAACCCGTATGATTAAGTTCTTCCCAGAGGTGGAGGACAGATGTGAATGGTGCCAAGGTGGCCCGGCCAACCACGCCCACATGTTCTGGTCCTGCCCCAGACTTGTGGAGTACTGGACTGCCTGCTTCAAGGCAATGTCCAAAGTGATGGGGGTGAGGGTGGAGCCATGCCCGAAAGTGGCGGTCTTCGGGGTTTCAGACCAGCCAGATCTATTTCTGGGGAGGAGGGCAGACGCCCTTGCCTTTGCCTCCCTGATCGCCCACCGTAGAATCCTGTTTGGCTGGCGGTCAGCAGCACCACCTAAAGCTGCAGACTGGCTGTCCGACCTCTCAGAATCTCTCCAAATGGAGAAAATCAAATTATCCCTCCAGGGGCAGACGACGGCTTCCACAGAACGTGGGAGCCATTCACTCAATTGTTCTGGGACTTGTTTGTGGCCAACAAACAAGGAGAAGAATAGCCAAGGAGCCAGGAACCAGGGGAAAGCAGCCAAAGAATGAGAGTGGGAGATAGACCGGGAGAGGGGGAAGGGGGGGGACAATTCATTCAAAGAGGAAGGAAAGGCGATCCACGGGTGGGGGGGGGGGGGAAGAGATAGGGAAAAATAGAGGAGAGCCAGGGAGGCCGGGGGGGGGGGGGGGGGGAGAGAGAGAGAGGCAGGGAAACGTTAACCAACCTGACATCCCAGGAACAGAGAAAAAGGAGAACACAGTGGAGGGCCGGAGGGCCAGATGAAAGCGTGCACGAGAAGACAACAGAGGCGAAATCCAACCGGGAGAAGCGAGGGGCAACACCGGCACCAAACCAATCGAGGATTGCCCTCCGGAAGTGCCTTGCCAGCATAAACGGATGCCTCCTTACATATATATAGATATATCATATCCTGTGTAAATAACGGCAAAATATACTCTGTGCAAAAATCCAATAAAAACTTTTTTTTTTAATTATCAAAGAGGCCAAAAGTTAGCTTCCTGATATTGGGAAGCACTTTTTCAATCAAGTTTGGAGAAATTTGAATGCTTTTTCCCCGAGTTGGATAATTAATGGGCGGAGGTAGGCCAGTCATTCAATTAAGTGTAGTATGCGGGCCTGAAGCTGGAGGGCCCCTCGGTGGCTATCGGGGCAAATAAGAAGCAGCAAACTGCCTTTTCAGGTTAGGGAGAGACAAGATGCCTCAAGATCCATTAGCATACATTAGCACAGTGGTATAGTGATTGGCACTGCTACCTCACAGCACCAGGAACCCGGCTTCAATTTCCAACCTTGGGTGAGTGTGGAGTTTGCACATTCTCCCCCGTGTCTGTGTAGATTTCCTCTGGGTGCTCCGGTTCCCTCACACAGTCCAAAGATGTGCAGGTTAGGTGGGGTTACAGGGATAGGGTGGGGAGGTGATCCTAGGTGGGTGCTCTTTCGGAGGGTTAGTGCAGACTCAATGGCCGAATAGCCTTCTTCTGCGCTGTAGAGATTCTATGGATTAACAATATCATGCATGCTCATTCAAAGGCCATCTCACCAGAATTAAGTTATCGGCGAATGACCAATGCGTACCTTCAGATTTATGACTGTATATAAGTGGCTTGCAACAGAGGGAGTAGTCAACTTGCTGGAGTTGGAGTGAGTAGCCAATGTTTTGTTCCTCTTTGGGGAGAATTATTAAATGAGGCGATCATCAGTTGTTGGCCAGACTAAGGGCATGTGGCAGAGAGGGTGACTGGGGGAGAGAGAAGGGGAGCCAGGGAGGGAAGGCAAGGGTGCAGGATGGGGGAGCTGTGAATGGTCTTGCATGTTGTGCCAGGGGGTCCAACAAATGGATTGGAGATGTGTTTCCAAGCAGCAAAGGTGGGAGGTTGCTGGTCCTAAGGGGCAAGGTTGGTTCTATCTATGGTAGTGGCTTGGGGTCCGAACTGAGGGAATAAGGCACCAGAGGAAGCAGTCACAGTGAGAGGGGGTAGTGGGATGCAGTAGGATGGAATTTCTAGGGTCATGGTTGGGTAGTGGTTAATCTCATGGGGGAATCACGGAAATGGAGAAAACAGGTGGCACGGATAACGCGATGGATCAGGTGGGAAAGGCATCAACCATGTTGCTTTATTTAAAGCCTCGAGGATCCTGGGTAGATGGGTGAGGTTGATAAGAAGGGTGGGTGGTATATTTATGTGGCAAGACAAATGTGTCTCATATGTATCTTGAGGACAATGGAGGGGCACCTAGTAGGTTTTGATGGAGGATGGTGGCCCGCCTTCTGTCGCTGTGAAACACACCGGGGGGGAGGACAGAGAATCTCGCCCAATATGGCGCCATCTTCCGGCAGTCAAACCCAGCGGGATCTTCCAGTCCCACCGATGGCACCCCCCCCCCCCCCCCCCACCCCCCCACCCCCAGCCCTGCTGCGGGTTTCCTGGCACCGTACGGTGGAATCAATGGGAAATCCCATTGACAGTGGCGGGACCAGAAATTCCCACGGCCGTCCAACGGCGGGCCGCAGAGAAGCACGCCACCGCGGAGAGGGCAGACAATCTCTCCAAATAGCTCTTTCCAGTCTTAGTTTCTGTTTTTCTTGGTTAGCATTTGCCATGCAAGGTGCCTCTGCCTCTACCTGGCCTGAGGCACCCTTTAATTCCAAATATTACATCTGCAAAAATGTTAAGACATTAACATTCTGATTTATAATTGCACATATAGTAAATGTCACAGAATCTGTGACTGTTAATGACTGTAATGTTTAATATCGTGGGTAAAGGGTTACATGAAACATGAAAGGGTTCAACCAATCACCAAAGGAAAAAAGGTAAGGTTTGGACAGTGTAAATATTACTGGTGCGACCAACCGGCCATCTACAATGGACGGGATCCAGACTTGCATACAGTTCACTTAACTATGCTGCACTGGATCTATCGAGCACTCGACCTACTGGTCTCGCTGAGGAGACACCAGCCGGGTGGCGTCCAGCACATGTCCCCATAAACAGGGACCAGGCGCAACGGGACTTGGGAGGGCTCCCAGGTGATCGGAGACCCCAGGCAGCACCCCACTGCTGATGCCACCAGAAAGCCATGGCATTGCCAGCCTGGTACCCTGGCAGTCCTGCCAGGTTGCCCAGGTGGAACTGCTTGACTGGCAGTGGTACTGCCAGGCTGACAATGTCAAGGTGCCCAGGTGGCATTTTTTCTGTGCTGGGGATTGGGCCTGGGGGTGCCCTGCCTGTATGAGGTGAGGCATTGGGGTGGTCTAGGGGGTCACGTGTTGGAGGTCGAGGGATTGTGGCACCATTTAAAAATGTTGCTCAGATCTTGTCCTGCACTGGCGAGCAGCGCTTCTCGTGCAGGCCGTGCGACTGATTGCAGCCTTGATGGGGCCTTCCCCGCTGAGGCCAAAACAAATACTGAGTGTCGTTTGATTGCGGGGTAATTCCCGCCACTATAAGCATTGAGAGCGACTCCGCTAATCCCACCGAGAACAAGATTCTGTTGTTATTTTTGTTACATCGCGCCCTACATTCGCTTTCAAAGGAAGGTATGTTGTGAGTGATTAAAGGCTTTTGGTCCAGATGTGTGATTAATCTAGCAGATGACAAACCCAAATGAACAGTCATTATTTAAGACAAATAAAATATAATAGTTTTGCCTACGTTAAAATCTATAATTAAAATGCTTAAAAATGTTGCCTCTCTGTGTTCACATTGATATTGCACTTTATTTCACTGCCATTTCATATTAATAGAGAACAAACACTTCTATGCAACCTTTTTAGAAATTCATTCTGTATGTGAGTTGTCTGATTCTGTTGCAAGTGAAGGGTAAAAACCTGGTAGATTGTCTCTTTAAATAAGATCTGCAGTGTTGATGTAACCCTCTAGCATGGATGGTAGGAACCATTCTCACCTCTGCAGCAGGGAGCTTGACCAGAAAGACTCTCTCAGGCAATGGAAATGTGCTGTTTGTTAAAATGCTCTGGATTATAGCTATTCCCTTGGTTATGACTCCATTTTTTGGTAGCTTCCAATCTGTCAGTAAAAGAGACAGTTCATATGCCTTGCTGAAATGGAAAATATTGAAAACAAGAATGTCGTGACTCACATCTTTTCTTCTTTCTTTAATTCTACAGAACACTGTGGCAGTGGCATCAGTTCAGCTGCCACCAGCAATTTTCACTCATTTTCTCGCTCTGCACACTGTTGACAACTCATCTTGCAAGCTGCAATTTATTGTATTCCGGAATGGAAAACTCTTTCCCAGTACAGGTAACTCATCAAACCTTGCTGATGATGGGAAACGCAAGTGTGTTTCAACTCCAGTTGTCTTCGTCAAAATAGGTAAGATTTGATTTACACTTGAATTCAAATCTTCTGATAGTTTAAATGATGCACGTGAGATTTCTATTTAACACATTGTATTGGTTCCTGTTTTACTTTTGAGGGACAATGAAATTGAGCAGACTCGTGAACTGTTTCTGCGTTCGCAGTCGGGTGCTTTTCAAACCATTTTAAAAATGTAGCATTGAACTAAAATAATACTGGTTGCATTGCTGACCTTTAGTTTGTTGCTGCTTATGGATGTAAAAAGGGAGACGTGTGTCTAATAGCTGCATCATAATCTAATAGAGATCTAATAGAGATCATAATCTCTAACATCAATTTCTATAGTTCTCCATAATTGCTCTCGCTAATTACGTAACTTATTCAAACAAGTCCATCCATTCTGAAAATGTTTCACGCTTTCGCCCATCATTCAGCTTTATTCCAATATTGAGTGCAACATATAGTTTTAATCAGGGCAAAGCAATTTGCATTGCTGAAAATGATTTAAATTGTCCTATAGATTATTGTACTTTTAATGCTATCTATTTTCAAAACTAATTTTGTTATGTGGGAGATCATTAACACATTACATATAGATTTTAATCTCCATATATCGTAATTGCACATATTGAGGAGAATGTAAACAAAGTCTGACGACAAAATGTCAATATCTGCCCTGCTGAAATTCTAGCATAGCTTTACTCTCATTCATTACAATAAGTTTTTATTTCTTTATTACACATTCTAACAGAATGCTTTACAAAAGACAGTTCAAAGTTTTACGTTGCTTAATTGCATTACTATTCATAATTTGTGCTGAAAGTTTATATTGTGATATTTAAGGACAGGAATATTTTTTTTTATCCTGCGATTCTTGCAGTCAAAAGATCCTTCCAGATCTGTGTACATTGTATTCAGCTATAAAGCTTTCCACTCCATTTAACTAATTCAATTTGCTTCTGCAGATGGGTGCAGCTTCGGAAACCTCACGAAACACATTACTGTTGTTCTGAGGCACTTTGCACTGGGTGCAGATCCCACTGCAGCATATTGGGATTTTGACCTTTTGGATGGGCACGGTGGTTGGCATGCTAAAGGGTGCCATATAACAGGCTCTGCAAGCAATATCACCACCATTCAATGTATGCACTTCGGTAACATTGCAGTACTAATGGTGAGTACATGTCTGAACATTGAATAGAAAGTTCTGTTTGCTAACAAACCATCGTATCCCCGTTATCTTGTCCTCATTCAAGAGGATAATATTTTACAACTGTCTCATGAAGGGATGTCTGAGAATAAGGCAGCAACATTTTAGAGGCAGCATTAAATATAAATAATTCAACATCATTTTTTTGCAGACTGCAGTGCTCCAGTATATTGCAGATGAACATTTTAAAGTCTGGCATCATAAATTGTAGCTGAAGAAATTATACTAGAAAATACTTGATTTATTTGTGAGCTAAATCCTGCCTGGCATATATGTTGATGTTTTGTATTCAATATTGCACTCCTGGAAGGGTGTCTGCTTCTGCATGTGAATTATATCGTACCGACTATTCTAATCAGGCATGAGACAAATGCACAGTTAAATAGCATTTTGTAAAGCACCAGAGAAGAAACAAGAGCATTCAGTCCTAATTTCCCACAGCAGTAGTTGCCATTTTAGTGTTGTATCCCAATGTGGGTTTATAATTTGTTTACTGTAATATATATTTGATATTCTTACCCACAATAAACCCTGCATGCTGTTAAAGATGGGATGATTAGCCACTGTAGAATGCTATGAGATGTGTTTTAAAATGTTGCCAAAATGTCACCAACATTATCTAATTAATTTCAGTGTCTTTGTGTGTCCTCTTTCATTTCTAATTCGCATTTCACATTCCAAGCAATGTATAACATACATTTGTAGCACCGTCGCATCAAAGAAAGAATGGGTGTGACAAATTTGTAAAATAGAGTGCATGGTGAGATCATCAACGCACACTACATCCCTTTCTAGTGGGAGCAATTTGGGAATATTGGATTTAAAAGTGCTTTATCATTCTGAACAGGAATTTTCCGATAGGTGAATTGAAGCATTAAATCCTACTCTCGCATGCTGAAACCAAATCCATTGCATTTGCAAATTAATTATTTCAGCAGAATTACACCTTGATAAATAGGTTCAGTTTGTTTACATGTTGAAAGGTTTGCAATTGTGTAAATGTCAAGGTATTGGTATGTATTTGTAAAAGGCAGCTGTACTGACGACTGTGGAACAGAGGGTAAGTGTGTGCAGAATACTAATCTGTTGTCAGATGGAGCACAGATGTTGGCCAATCATAGCATGGGTTTGTGACAGTCTATAGTGTAATGTGAATATTATCACTCACCAAGGCATAAATCATTCCTCTTTGAAAATATTTTGAGTTTCTTCTAAAGATCTTGGAAACCTTCCAAAATGGGAATACTTAGCTGAATGCCACAATGGTCATTGGACTATATTTCCCCCACCCCCGCGTTAAGTTTGAGATAAGAAAATGCCTTCAAATGCTCATCATGAATATTATTGTATTATTCCAAACATGAACTGAAATTATTGTCAGATAGTCACACAATTCAAAATTGTCAGTATTGCACTGTGTTTCTCTGAAACTTTGTAGAAGAGTGCAGTTTCTAGTCAACCTAGCAGGCTCCACTGTTAATTAAATATTAAAAGCAAGGTAATATATTTGGGAGGACTCTACCTTTTGAGAAATTTTACAAGAGAATATAGACACTGTATTGTACTGAGAAGCTTCTTTTGTAACATCAATGCCAGTATATTTATTTAATGTGAATACTCCATAAAATATTAATAAAGACAAAAAGGAAACAGCAAATTGATCTGTGTGATTCCCAAATATTCTAATTAAATTTATTACATCTGAGCACACGTTAGCACTTCAATCTTGTGTAATTCAGGAGCATCCAAAATACTATAGTAATGAGTGTTTACACTGGCAACTGCAGTACAAATGGTAATAATCTGCTATCGGTAGCTCTTAGGTTTCTGAGTCACCTTATTTACATGGTCCTTCTCAGCAAGGTGCTCAGGTAATAAAGAGAATGGCAGCAAGAGTATTTTTGATTGCAGTAAAATATAGAATGTAAGATTTGTATTGTGACATACACATTATGTGGAGGTGTGTTGTTCTGGCATTATATTTGGAGTTGGGAGCTTGTATTGCATTGACAGTTGTGAGAAACCAGCATTGAATCCTGCCCCCCCCCCCTCCTCCATGAAGTTTTATATCAATTCTTTACCAGAGTTAAATTCTTGTCAGCAATTTGAATATTTATAATACAGAAGCAAAATATTACAAAAGCTGGAAATTTGAAATCCAAACAGATAACGCAGGAAATGCTCAACAGGTCAGGCAGCATCTGTGGAGAGAGTTAACTTTTTAGGTTGATGATCTTACATCAGAGCACCTCAACATTTCCTCAGGACACTTCGGCCATATTTACCATGGAGCAAAGCCTTTTTTTAAATGGGATTATATAAGTATTGTGACTGCTGCATGGTAAGAATATTTTTGTTTACTATAGCTCTGAAGAAGATCACTTAGAAGATAAGGTTTGTGGAGCAATCACACGTTCATGCAAATCATGACTTTGCGTTGTTTGTGACACTCTTGCTTTCACGTTTGTAGGAACCTGATATGATCTGCTGTTATGATTTGCATGTTATTTTGTAGTGTTGAGATTGCAGGTGAGCTCACTAACATTCCTAAACAACTACTTCACAGCTCTATTAACTACCCGGTAGATACTAAGGCTTTGTACAGATAAAAGCAAATTACTCTGGAATCTGAAGCAAAAACAGAACTGGACAATCTCAGCAGATTTGACAGCATCTGTGGAGAGAGGGAACTGAGCTAATGTTTCGAGTCTGGGTGACTCTTTGTCAATGCAGCTTTGACAATAAGTCATCCAGACTCGAAACGTTAGCTCCCTTCTCTCTTCACAAATGCTGACAGACCTGCTGAGATTGTCCAGCATTTTCTGTTTTTTGTTTGAGGCTATGTGCAGTGTCACCCGTGGCTCAGTGGTAACTCTGGGCAATATGGTTGTGGGTTCAAGCCCCACTCCAGCACTTAAGTACATGATCTACGCTGCTGCCTCAGTGCAGTACTGAGGAAGCACAGTATTGTAAATGAGGCATTAAACTGTGCCTTGTCAACCCTCTTACTGATATTTAAGGTTGTATTGCATCATTCATGCAAGGCCAGTTCTCTCAGCATTTGCCAACAACATTAATCTTTGAACAAGCATCAGTAGAACAGCTTTAACAAAGGGTCATCTGGACTAGAAACGTTAGATGTTTTCTCTCCCCACAGATGCTGCCAGACCTGCTGAGGTTTTCCAGCATTTTTTCTTTGGTTTCAGATTCCAGCATCCGAAGTAATTTGCTTTTACCAGTAGAACAGATTTATTGTATTGTTGCTTGTGGGAATTGTCCATGTTGTCACGTATGTTTGTTACATGGCAGCAGTGGCTGCACTTCAAAATTATTCCGTTCGCTGTGAAATGCTTTGAGGTATCATGAGGTTGTGAAAGATGCTATATAAATAAAAGCTCTATCTTTCTTTCTAGTTTCCTTTCTTTCCCAGAAAGTGGTCTAGATTTGTTTTTTTGCAATCTGTTAACAGAAATGGAATGTGTCCATGATTTTGACTGATGCTCTTTGTAGTAGCAATCAAAAGATCAGCGAATCACAATGAACTGTTCATAACATCACCTTACATGTGCGAGTTCTGTGCTCAAGGACATTTTTCCTTAGCGCAATCTGCAGTTGTAGCACTAAAGAGGAATTTCATCCTTATTTGTAACAGTTTTCACTATCTGCCCTCCCATGTCCTGTGGGGCTTATTTGTATCTGTACACTAGTCATTTGCTACCTCTGTGAATGAAAATGTTCTCCTTTTGTGCCATAATTGAACAATGGGTTGTTAATACTCTTCTCAAATAGTCATAGCTGCTCCCATGGCATTGGCTTCATGTGGAATTGAGCAGTTTGAGATCTTTTCTTTTTGTTTATTTCTGGCTTTTTCTCCCTTTTGGTTGTTTTCACTGTGGCTGACACTGAGTCTCACTCCATCCTGCCAGTAGAACAGATTCACCCAGCAGATGTGACAACACAATCACATACAGACAGGAGGGACTAGCCCTGGAAGTCCTTCATTTTAACTCAAGACCACATGATGTTTGATGGCATCAGAATAAACATGGGCAAAGGAACCTCCAGCTGGTGAGTGAGTGTTTCTCCTTGTTGAATATCACATGGAAGAAGTACTGAGGTTAGCATAGCAAGGGCACAGATTGGATTCTGGGTGGGAACTTCAGTGTCCACCATTAAGAGTTGCTTAGTAGCACCACTTCTGACCAAGTTGACCAAATCCTGAAGGAGATACAACATAACTATTGCACTGGGCCTATGCAAGTGGAGAGAAAACCATAATGAGGGGGAAGAGCCTACTTTAACCTCATCCTTACCAATCTACCTGTTGCAACTATGTATGTGCATGATAATATTGGTAGGTGTGGCCGCCCCACAGTTCTTGAAGAAACATGTCCTGCTTTCACATTGAGGGTAACCTTGATTGTGTTGTTTAGCTCTGCCATGGTTCAAAATTGGATATTTTCAGATCTGATCTAGCAGCTCCAAGCTAGGCATCCATGGATCATGAGCAGCAACAGAACAATATTCCACCATAAACTTTAATCTCATGACCTGGCATATTCCTCACTCTATTACTACAATTAAGCCAGAGGATCAACCCTAATTCAATTAAGGGTGTAGCAGGAGCAGTACCAAATTTACCTAAAACAAGGTGCAGCACAAGGGTGCATGTATACCAATCAGCGGAAGCAATATGGACAGAGCTAAGTGACCAGTGGACCAGATCAAAGCTGTGCAGGGGCTGGTTTAGCTCACAAGGCTAAATCGCTGGCTTTTAAAGCAGACCAAGCAGGCCAGCAGCACGGTTCGATTCCCGTACCAGCCTCCCCGGACAGGTGCCGGAATGTGGCGACTAGGGGCTTTTCACAGTAACTTCATTGAAGCCTACTCGAGACAATAAGCGATTTTCATTTTCATTTGCAGTCGTGTCACATCTAATCACGAAAGGTGGTAGGCAATTAAACAACTAAAAGGGAAGAGAAGGTTCCAGAAACATCCCTATCCTCAGTAATGGCCAATCCAATCACATGAGTACAAAGGTCAAGGCTGAAGCACTTGTAACTATCTTCAGCCAAAAGTATCAATTGGATGATTCCTATCAGTCTTCACCCGAGGTTCATATCATTACAGATGCCACCTTCAGACAATTTAATTCACTCCACGTGATAATTAAGAAACGGTTGAAGACACTACAGATATCAACGACAATGAGCTCTGACATTCTGAAGCACTGAAGATTTGTGCTCCAGAAGTTGCAGTGCCCAAAATCAAGTACAGCTACAACACTGACATCTACCTGGCAATGTAGAAAATTGCCCAGGTATATCCTGCTGACAAAAAACAGAATGAATCCAATCCAGCTAATTACTACCCCATCAGAATAGTCTCAATCAGAGGCAAAGTGATGTCAGGTGCCATTGACAATATTAGCAAATAGCACTTACTCATCCAGCACTTGCTCACCCAAAATAACGTGGGTTCTAATAGAACTACTCAGCTCCAGACCTTGTTACAGCCTTGGCCCAGTTGTCAACAAAAGAGCTGAATTGTAGGGGTGAGATGAGAGTGATTGTCTTGACAACAAGGCCACATTTGACCGAGTGTGGACTCAAGGAGGCCTGATAAAAATTGAAATCAATAGGAAACAGGGGGGATCTTTTCCACGGGTTGGAGTCATACCTAGTACAAAGGAAGTTGGTTGTAGTTATTGAACACAGTAAGAAGTCTTACAACACCAGGTTAAAGTCCAACAGGTTTGTTTCAAACACTAGCTTTCGGAGCACTGCTCCTTCCTCATTCACCTGATGAAGGAGCAGTGCTCCGAAAGCTAGTGCTTGAAACAAACCTGTTGGACTTTAACCTGGTGTTGTAAGACTTCTTACTGTGCTCACCCCAGTCCAACGCCATCATCTCCACATCGTAGTTATTGAAAGCCAATCATCTCAGTCCCTGGAGATCACCACAGGAGTTCCTCAAGATAGTGTCCTAAAGACCAACCAACCTCAGTTGCTTCGTCAGTGACCTTCCCTCCATAATGACCCGGAAGTGGGAAGGTTCACTGATGATTGCATAGTGTTCCACTCACAATACCTCAGATAATAAAGCAGTTTGTGTCTGCATGCAGCAAAACCTGGAACAGGATTCAGGCTTGAGTTGATACGTGGCAAGTAACATTCATGCCACACCAGAGGCAATGACTATTTTGAACAAAAGTAAACCTAACCATCACCCCTTGACAAACAGTATTATTACTAAGATTGATTCTCCCACCATCAACTTACGGAATGTCCAAACCAGAAACTTAACTGGATGAGTACAGTTAAGAAGTCTTACAACACCAGGTTTAAGTCCAAAGGTTTGTTTCAAATCACTAGCTTTCGGAGCATAGCTCACCTGAGGAAGGAGCTGTGCTCCAAAAGTTAGTCATTCGAAACAAACCTGTTGGACTTTAACCTGGCGTTGTAAGACTTCTTACTGTGCCCACCCCAGTCCAATCTCCACATCATCTTAACTGGATGAGCCACATAAATATTGTGGCTCCAAGTGTAAGTCAGAGGCTAGATATTCTGCAATAAGTGACTCACTTCCTTGTCCCCAAAGACTGCCATCACCTACAAGGCACATGTCAGGGGTGTGATAGAATATCTTCCACTTGTCTGAATGAGTACAACTTCAACAACATTTAAGAAGCTCGCCAGCATCTAGGACAAAACAGTCCACTTGATTGCATCCATACACCTCCTTAAACATTCATTCCCTCCAGCACTGGTGCACTGTGTCTGTTGTGTGCACCAACTGGCTTTTGCATTGCAGCAATTTCTCAAGATTTCTTTGACAGCCTTTTCCAAATCTGCAACCTCTATTACCTTCAAGGATAAGATACATGGAACACCACCACTTGCAAGTGACACACCATCCTGACTTGGAAATATGTCGGTGGATCAGAATGCAGACACTTGCTTCCGAATAACATTATAGGAGTAACCACATGGACTGCAATGGTTCAGGAAGGCAGCTCACCACCACCATGTCAAGGCAAGTTAGGGATGGGCAAATATCCACAAGGCTTGCCAATGAAAGCAACATCCCTCGAATGGATTCAAAAAGATGGAAAGGATCACCGAAGCCTTCTGCTAGCTGGACAGTCCTGATGCAATCTCAGAGTGCATGCTGGACCCTATGGTATTATGCCCTACAGTTCAATATAAATAACGAGGAGACATTGGCATCCATTGAAAGGCAGATGCCAGCCCCAGTTCAGAGAAATCATCTCTCATAGCTGCAAATGTTACCCAGTCAAATGGTATTTACAAGACAATCAAAGGTAGGAGCATACTTCACCTTCAACAGCTCCTATGCTAAGAAAGTGATTTTCCTTGAAACCACTACTAACTTTGTCAAATGAGCACAGTAAGAAGTCTTACAAAACCAGGTTAAAGTCCAACAGGTTTGCTTCAAACACTAGCTCCTTCCTCAGGTGAATGAAGGTATGTTCCAGAAACATATATATAGATAAATTCAAACTTGCCAGACAATGCTTAGAATGCGAGCATTTGCAGGTAATTAAATCTTTACAGATCCAGAGATAGGGGTATCTCCAGGTTAAAGAGGTGTGAATTGTCTCAAGCCAGGACAGTTGGTAGGATTTTGCAAGCCCAGGCCAGATGGTGGGGGGTAAATGTAATGCGACATGAATCCCAGGCCCTGGTTGAGGCCGCACTCATGTGTGCGGAACTTGGCTATAAGTTTCTGCTCAGCGATCTGCGTTGTCGCGTGTCCTGAAAGCCGCCTTGGAGAACGCTTACCCGGAGATCAGAGGCTGAATGCCCTTGACTGCTTCTTGAAGCGTTCTCCAAGGCGGCCTTGAGACAATTCACACCTCTTTAACTTGGGGTTACCCCTATCTCTGGATCTGTAAATATTTAATTACCTGCAAATGCTCGCATTCTAAGCATTGTCTGGCATCTTTGAATTTATCTATATATATGTTTCTGGAACATGCCTCTTCATTCACCTGAGGAAGGAGCAGTGCTCTGAAAGCTAGTATTTGAAACAAACCTGTTGGACTTTAACCTGGGGTTGTAAGACTTCTTACTGTGCTCACCCCAGTCCAACGCCAGCATTTCCACATTTTTGTCAAATGAGGTTGAGTAATTCTTGCTGCCCCAACTGGACTTGGCCAATATTTATCATCTGAGCGTAGAACTCCATATCAAATGAGTGTTTGTCTCATTAAACAACTTCAGTGTTTTTCATGAATAACAAAGCACACAATACATTCATATTGGTGCTTTAAAAAAAAGATTTTTGAGTTCAAATAAATAAACATTCCAGCCTTTTATATATCACCTCATCCAATTGTCCTTCTAAATGCCCCTCTGACAGCCGGGCTGGTACATGGGTGCCTCCTCACATTGCATAGAAATGTCCTGGGACTCTGATAACCCTCTTCACTTGGCAGCTGACTCCGAACTGGCAGCAGCTGCTGGCTTGATCTCTAAAGGGAGCATCTGGGCTGCCTGGACTTGCTTGTCACGATCTGCAGACTATGAGAGGCAATGCTGGAATGAACGTGTGAGCCATATGGTAAAATACCTTTATTGTAGGCTCTGTATAAATCTCTGCCGATTAATTTAAAAGATATACATTTCCCTGACATCAGGGCTTGAAACAAGGTCATGAAACCTTTGCAAAAGTCAAAGCTCATGGTCTAGCATTTAAGGGTAGCTATGAGTGAGGAAATGTTTATTTAATCTCCTGTCTTTATTTACAAATCTAACCAAATGTGATTGCATCATAAAGGGTGCAGAGGAGATTCAGCAGAATGTTGCCTGGACTGGAGTACAAAATTCTGAGGGATAGAGATAGGGTAGATAGGAAGAAACCTTTCCCCTCAGTCGAGAGGTCAATAGCCAGGTGGCATAGATTTATGGTAAGGGACTGGCGATTTAGAGGGAATTTGAGGTAAAAAATTTCACCCAGAGGGTGGTGGGAATCTGGAACTATCCTGAAAGGGTGGTAGAGGTGAGAACCCTCACAAAATTTAAGAAGCACTTTGAAGAGCTCTTGAAATGCCTGAATAGCATGCAAGGTAACAGACCAAGTGCTGTAAAATGGGATTAGAATACATAGGTGCTTGATAGCCAGCACAGACATGATGGGCTGAAGGTCCTCTTGCTATGCTTTAAAACTCTTTCACTCTTATCAGCTTCCCAAACATAAACACAGGCAAAGTTTGAGACTGCCACTTACGTCTAGCTTCAAGTCAATTCAAGCTTAACAAAAACAGCAATATTTTAAAGACCCTAATGACCAAGTGAATAGAGGTACTAAACAATACAATCCAGAAAGTTCAGGATATAACTTCCAGCCTTGCTTGAGAGAACTAAACTCAGCCACAGCAACAGTTCAAGTCACTGTCCCTTGAGTGGGGAGAGGAACATTGGCTGAGGTTTCTGCCCTAGACAGATATTTAATAACCCCTGCAAGAAACTGTGCATGCATGGACAACAGGTGAGAATACATTCACACTCAACTGTGCCTAACCATCTGTTTACACTGGCTGCCTAGACTCACACGGGAACAATACACACTTGGTTAAGCTACCACAGAGCTTCCAGCACCTGAACTGTATCTTAGTAAATCATGGCCCCCAGGAGAGGGTTAAGGGTAAGGAAAGAAAATTATTTCATTTATACAGCATTTTCATGTGTTGAGAAACATTTCAAAATGATTGACATGACAAGTGAAGAGGACTCAGTAGAGTCCATACCTTCAGCGTATTGTGTTAACTCAACATTATTATAATTCTGTAGCTCTGTTTTGAGTATTTTCCCTGCCTGTTTGATGCCCTGTGTCATAATATCCACCCATGCACATCATGTGGCAAAAACAGGCAGTGACAGACACCAAGATGAGCCAATCAACATACAGAACAGAACACAACCAATCACCAGACAGAACACCAGAGGGGGGTTTCCAATGATAAAACACACAAGGCATCAGCACTTTGCCTCTTCTCCACTGGTGACAACTGTAGTGACAGTCAGGGTGTAAAAATCATTCAACATCTTCTACATGTGGATCAGAGCTAGCCTGGTCTAGATAGTTAGTTTACTGAGAGTAGTAGAGAGTCAACCCACAGGCAGCTGTGTGCTTTGTTACTGAAGTTCAATAAATCTTATTAAGCCAATGCCCATGTTTGGTGTATGCTTTATCATTTATCTGCATCGTTTTTCAGTCCGTGGTACCCCAGGGTGAATAACACGACACCCAGCTCCTACAAAGCTGAATGAAAGAGCTTGCATCTCTCTGAGGAGGTTTCTGGTTAATCCACATCCAGCAACCTGCTCTGAAAACTCTGCTCTCATGTTGACAACTATGAAAACTCCAGCTGAGAAAATCCACAGCATTCTAAAACCATGAACAACATTCTGAATCAAACAACTCACAACATACTTAAAATGTCAATTCACTCTGTCTCCCAATCTGAATTGATCTTTTGAAAGATTCCAGGATTTGGATCTGTATCTTTGCCATAAATGAATTAGTTCCTTTTCTGGCCTTACCCTATCTGTGCACTGCGTTTTGTTGAAATTCATCCATTCGTTTCTGACATATATTGTTTACAAGCCCACCTTCACTTTCAATTAATTTGAATGCCCCGACTACTATGAAAGTAACCTTGCTAGCCCTTGGTCGTTCTGCAGGATAACACAAATTACAATGAGATGTGTCTCATGTTAGTGTTGTTCGAGAGAGCAACATTGACCAAATCATATGGAGCTAAAGGAGGAAATTGAGAAAAGAGCAATGTTTTCATGAATGATAGATGTAGATAAAGGTTGATGTGGAATTTATATATGTAGTTCACATGCCCAGAAATGACAGTGAATGATATCCGTGTATGAACACTTCAGGATTTGCTTTAGATAGGGAATGTCTATGAGACAGTCCAAAAACTAGCGACTATAAATATTTGTCAGAAATAGCTCCAGTTAGGAATTCTGGAGAAATGTCTTCATTCAGGGTGTGAGAATGTGGAACTCACTACCACATGGAATGTTGATGTGGAGGTCCCGGTGTTGGCCTGGGGTGAGCACAGTAAGAAGTCTTACAACACCAGGTTAAAGTCCAACATGTTTGTTTCAAACACTAGCTTTCATTCACCTGAGGAAGGAGCAGTACATGGAATGTTGAGTAAATATCATAGCACACATTGAAGAGGAAGTTATTAGATAGATGCTTGAGGGAAAAAGAATATTTTGACATGGTGACTTAAAGTAAGGTGGGAGGAGGCTTGTGTTGAAAGTAAACAGCAGTACAGACTGGTTGCGCCAGATGGCCTATTTCTAAATTGTAAATTCTAGGTGATGGTATTGCCACAGATGTTGGATGCTGAGCAGGGGCAGTAAAATTGGCCAATGGGAGTGAGGGTAATGGAAAGGAAAATTGGAAATGATATAAAACAGGCTGCTGATTCTCTACTGCCATTAGCCGATTTCATTGAAACTAATAGATGAAACTAAACGGGTTCTGTAAAGAATGGGCAAAATCTCTGTCAGTTTACTGCCCATGCAGTGAAGGCAAAAATCTACTCCAGTATATCTATTGGCCCTTCATAAATGCAAATAAATGCTGGCTTTTACTCAACAGGGTGCTTTAACATTTGAGTGGTTTGTCGCATTTTCAAATGCTACTCATCTGCTCTCATGCACTTTCCAGAGCACATACGCTGTATACATTAGGGAACAACAGTGAGGTATAAATGTCAGCGCTTTTCACACTTTATAACCAAGTATTTTACACCTTTTCTCATGACTCCCATTTAAGATTCTTAGCAATAGTGTGCATGTGTAACACCCTCATTATTGAGAATTTTATTATGAGAGCCAAGGAGGAGATTTCATATGATAGAGTGCCTGTTCAAGGCAGCAGTTAAGCGATCTGAACTGTTTTCTATTGCGAGAACAATATCATTTTTTTTCCTGGCAAACTGTGAACATGCTTCAAGCACTTAACTGCAGTTTCTCAGTTTTGTTGCTGTGTAGATCCTGGGATTTGCCATCCAAGGGGACTTTGGAGGCTCAGTCACTGAATGTGCTCAAAGCAGAGGTCGATAGATTTGTAGATACCTATGACACTAAGGGATCTGGGGGGTAGTACGGGAAGAGGGTAGGGAAACTTTGGGATAAAATTCTGATGGACAGAATCAATCTCCATTTGGAGAGGCAAGGTTTGATCAGGGACAATCAGCATAGCTTTGTCAGAGGGAGTCATGCCTAATGAATTTGATTGAATTTTTTGAGGAGGTGGCCAGGTGTGTACATGAGAGTAGTGCAGTTGATGTAGTTTATATGGATTTCAGCAAAGCTTTTTACAATTTCCCACATGGGAGACTGATAAAGAAAGTATCAGGGTAATGTGGCAAGTTGGATCCAAAATTGGCTTAGTGATAGGAGACAGAGGGTGATGGTAGAAGGCTGTTTGTGTGACAGGAGGACGATGTCCAGTGGGATACCACAGGGACCAGTGCTGGGCCCTATTGTTTGTGAAAAATATAAATGGTATGGAAGAAAATATGGGGGAGGGTGATGAGTAAGTTTGCAGATGACACGAAGATTGGCCGGATGGTTGACAATGAAGATGAAGGTGTTAAGGAGGATATAGATGGATTGATCAGATAGGCAGATCAGTGGTATATGGAACTTCACTCTGAAAAGAGTGAGGTGATGCATTTTAGAAGGAGTAACACGACAAGGGAGTACTTAATGAATGGCAGGAGACTAGAAAGCTCAGAGAAGGTTCTTGGGGTGTTTGTCTACATCCCTGAAGGCAGCAGGATAGATTAATAGGGTATCTAAGAAGGCATAAGGGACACTTGCCTTTAACAGTCATGCATAGATTAAAAGAGCAGGGAGGGTATGTTGGAACTGTACAAAATTTTGGTTAAGCCACAGCTGGAGTATTGTGTTCAGTTCTGGTCACCGCACTACAGGAAGGATGTGATTGCACTAGAGAGGGTGCAGAGGAGATTCACCAGGATGTTGCCTAGGATGGAGCATTTTAACTATGAAGAGAGGCTGGATAAATTTGGGTTTTCTTTGGAGCAGCGGAGGCTGAGAGGGGAACTGATTGAGGTGTTAAGATTATAAGGGGCATGGCAGTGTGGATAGAAAGCAACTGTTCCTCTTAGCTGAAGGATCAACAACAAGGGTGCATAATTTTAAGCTGAAGGCAGGAGGTTTGGAGGGGATTTGAGGAAATAATCTTGCATTTAGAGGGTGGTGGGAATCTGGAATGCACTGCCTGGGCGGGTGGTTGAGGCAGGAAACCTCACAATCTTTAAAACGTCCTTGGATGAGCACTTGAAATGTCATAACATTCAATGCAACGGGCCAAGTGCTGAGAAGTGGGGTTAGTGTGGATTAGAGTAGTTTTTTTGTTGGTGAAGGCTTGATGGGCCAAAGGGCCTCCTCTGTGCTGCATGATTCTATGATTCTTTAACATTAAAGTAGAAGACCAGCTATGATCTAGTTAAATACTGGAGCAGGCTCAAGAGGCTGAGTGGCCGAAGGGAAGGGATAAGGTGGTGTTTGTGAGGGAGAACAAGCTGGCAGTTGAATTGCAAATTTCTGTGGGTCCTGGAAACACACTCCACCTCCTTCTTGGCTCATGAAAATCTTTTTTTTAAATCTGACCATTCGACAAAGCCTTCAGCAATTTTTAACTGTGGCCATTTGGAAAGACAGCAATTTTTAAATCTGACCACCCGGCAAGGCAAGTTGATCAAAGATTAGATATTGATGTGTTGGGTAAGCTGGGTCTGCGAGGACTGCGTTTACTGTAGCAGTGAGAGAGACAGGCTTCCAACACTTGGAGAAATGCAACTCTATTTTATTGAACTCTTAACTAATAAACATACTTTAACTGTGGGTTGACACTATGCTGAGTTGACTGGAGACCTGAGGCTAACCTGACCAGACTATCTTACTACCACATGGTGGATGTTCTAGTTGTTGCTCACAGGCTCTGACTGTCTCAGAGGCTGGATCCCAAGAGAGCGGGAAAACTAGTGCCCTCTGGCTTTATAGTGGCCGTGTCCTGTCTGGTGAATGGCTGCTGTGTTCTGTGTGTTCATTGGTCATCCTGTGGTGTCAATCAATGTCTGTCTGTGCACCATCATATACTTGTATGTATATTATGACAGATATCACAATGACTGGTGAAAATGGGATTACTTTGCATCATGGATGCTCTGCTCACTTCACCAAAAGAATTGCAAGCGGGGTTTTTTTAACCAGTGTAGGATTTTTATTTACATATTTAAACAGCCTCCTCTGGTGACGGGGATGTGCTGAGCGGATGCACGAAAGGTGACTCTCCTCCTCAAAACACAAAATTAGGCACTTTTAACCAAAATAGCCCACTAAACCCAGGGGAGAAAACCCCCACCCTTCTCCAACACCACCACAATGAAGGAAACATGCCAAGCAGTAGAGGCAGTAAAAGCTGCGAGAGAAAGACTGAGGTGATGGTGAATACGCAGGTCCCGGTCACACCTGGAATGAACTGCCAGAACATATGCCGGTCTATCTCCCAATGAACGAATGGAGAGGATTCCTAACACAGGAACTCCAAGAGCTCAAGGACGCCATCAAACATGAAATGATATGATAACGATCATGAAATTGGCAGGAGCGGAGGTGCTGGTCACCTTGCAAGCCGGAAAAGACGGAGCAGCATCTAGAGATGCAAGAGGCGATGATCAGGGAGCTGGAGAAGGCCACAACCGACCAGAGCAATCGGATTGCCTCACTGGAGAGATTGCAAGATTGGTGGCAAGGCAAGAGAAACTGAGGGGAAAGGTCGAGGACCAAGAAAATTGATTGCGCCGCCAAAACCTCCATACTGTTGGCCTACCAGAGGGCCACGAGTGCAGGAACCCTACTGCATGCGTGGCCCAGCTGATGGCAAACTGATTGGAGGGGAACGTTTCCCAGACCCGCAGAAGTGGATAGAGCCCACAGGTTACTCCGGTCCAAGCCCAACACCAGGGAGCAGCCACGGGCCATCATTGCGAAACTGCAAAGACCAGGAAAAGATCCCGACCTAGGCAAGACATGCAAGGTCCTGTGAATGGGAGGGGTACTCAATCCAGATGTACCAGGACATTGAGGGCAGACCTGGTGGAATTTAACAAAACCAAGGCAGCCCTTTATAAGAACAATGTGCGGTTCAGAATGCTGTACCCCACCAAGCTCCTGGGTGGCTTTCCAGGGCAGGGAGTGCTATAAGCCACACCACACCGCTAGAAGCAGATGAATTTGTGCCCAAGCATGGGTTGGGAAGGCAACAGAACCAGCAGCAAACCAGGCATTTAGTCACATCTGTCAACAAAACATGTGGAGACTATTTGCACGGGACTGAACTGCCTTGTCTTCATATCTAACGTTGAGTTAGGGAGTGAGAGCAGTAGTACGCTGGAGGGGATGAGGAGGTGGAAAAAGGGGTAAGAGACAAGCATCAGCCATGGGGAGGTATATATTGACCCCAGGAGGCGGGGGCAGCCACCACACTACCGGAGCTAACACAAGGAAATATGAATGAGGGGAGGATCGCTGCACAGCTCCTGATGGGGAAAGGGTGCCTGGCAATATGGGGTGAGAGTACTACAGATGGGGGTAAACAGAGGGGGAGGTGACAGACCCGGGGAAAGCCGAGGGACAATGGATCACACATGGCGGCAAGGAAAACAAAGGCACCGCACTTTGGAGGATCCTCAAATGAAGGGAAATCCCGGAGTGCAGGGGCACATCCACATGGCATGGAGAATGATGGCAGCCTTCTTGGGTGACCCCTGGGAAAAAGAAACCCCAGAGCACAGGGGCACATGAACATGGTGAGTACAGTGACCACAGTCATCTTGGATAGCCCCTGGACAAAGGGAAACCCTGGAGTGCAGGGGTGCATCCACAAGTATGGTTGGTCCCACAGGAGGGAGAGGGACAGAAACCTCCCATCACCTGGAACATCAGGGGACTTAATGGAACAGTGAAAAGATCTTTGCGCACCTGAAAAGTATCAAAGCCGACATAGTCTTCCTCCAGGACTCCCACCTGAGGGAAAAGGACTGACTGCGGGTAAGAAAGAGCTGGGTGCAGCAGACGTACCATTCACGCTACGGGACTAGGGCTAGGGGGCTGACCATACTGCTCAATAATAGGACAGCATTTACAGCGACGAGGATGGTCATGGACCAAGGGAGATGGTACGTCATGGTTAGTGGTGTCCTGGAAGGGACACCAGTGGCCCTTGTAAATGTGCATGCTCCCAACCGGGACAATGCGGAATTCATGAAGAAAACCATGGCGGAAATCCCTGACATAGACACACAACAATTCATCATGGGGGATGGGGGGGAATTTATCTGTATAAAGGACCCATGGACAGACAGATCAAACCCCAAATCAGGGAAAATGTCAAACATGGGCGAAGGAACTGGGAGTGTTCATGGATCAGATGGGGGCACTGGACATGGAGATTCACATATCCAGGGGAGAGGAGTTCTCCTTCTCCCGAGTACACAGATTACATGCTCGGATCGGCCTCTTTGTTGTGAGGAAATAAGTGCTTCCAGGGGTAGTAGGAGTGGAGTACTCCACAATCATAATCTCCAACCACACTCCACACTACTTGGACATGGGGTTGGAGACGGGCTAGGCACAATGCCCTCCATGGAGGCTGGATATGGCCCTCCTGGCCGACAAGGCATTCCGTGAACGGATATCACAGGCCATAAATGGGTATGTTACCAACAACCAAAATGGGGAGATCTCACTCTCTATGTTCTGGGATGTGCTGAAGGCAGTAATAAGGGGATAAGTTATTGCATACAAGGTGCTCAAAGATAGGAAAGAGAGGACGGTTCGACAACAGCTGGCCGACTACATACTGGAAGTGGACCAGCAATATAGGCCCCGACCGTAGAGCTAGTAGCAGAGAGAAAGAAGCTACAAATGGACTTTTACCTACTCTCCATGGGGAAAGCAGTGCACCAGCTCCACCAGACAGAGGGAACTCAGCTGAGAAAGCCGGCAGCCATGATGGAAATAGCTCAGGTTAAAGACAGAAGCAGCAGCCTAGTCGCCACGAATGAAAGGGTCAATGAGACCTACAGACCCTTCTTCCGGGGCTGTACACCACCGAGCCCGTGCACCCCCATCACCCCAGAGAGGATCTTGGGAATGAAGCAGTTCCTCAAAGGACTGGACATGCCTGTTGTGGGGGAGGAGAAGAGACAAAGCCTGGAAGCACAATTAGAACTGGGAGAAGTTGTGGAGAGTATCAACTGCATACAGGTGGGGAAAGCGCCGGGACCAGATATATTCCCTGTGGATTTCTACGAAAAATTCCCGCCAGCCTTGGCCCTGCACCTGCGGGAAATGTTTGCAGACTCGCAAGTTAGGGGCACCCTGCCACCGGCACTGGCACTAGCCTCAATATCACTGATACCTAAAAAGAACAATGACCCGATGGAATGCAGGTCCGAGAGGCCCATCACTTTGCTTAACGCAGATGCAAAGATCCTGGCAAAGGCCCTGGCAAAGTGGCTGGAGAGCTCCATGCCAGAGGTAGTTGAGGCTTTGTCAAAGGCAGACAGATAACATCGAACATCAGGTGCCTGCTGAACGTGATAATGACCCCATCCTGGGATAGAACACCAGTAGTGAACATCTGCTTGGATGCAGAAAAGGCCTTCGACAGAGTTGAGGGGAAGTACGTCATAGAGCTACTGGAACAGTTTGGGTTCTGGCCAGGGTTCACCTCCTGGGTGAAACTGCTATTCAGCTCTCCCATGGCACTCATATGGACAAACACCACCAGCTCCGAATACTTGCAGCTGCACAGAGGCACGAGGCAGGGATGCCGACTATCCCGGCTGCTGTTTGCTCTGGCAATCGAGTCACTAGTGATCGCCCTCAGAACTGTGAAGGAGTGGAGAAGTATCCAAAGGGGGAAACAGAGAACATATAGTTTCACTCTACACGGATGATCTGCTCCTCTACATCTCAAATCCCCGGATTTCAGGATTTCATCACCTTCTTGGGTTACAAACTTAACCTACCTGAGGAAAAGTGAGATCATCCCTGTGAACCCGCAGTGGGGGAGGGACAGAGCTGGAGGGTCTGCCATTCAAACAAGACCAAACCAAATTCCGTGACCTGGGGATCGAAATAGCCCATGGAACCTGACGAGTCTGGTGGAGGAAGTCAAAAGGGACCCACTCCCTGGAAGGGGCGATCAAATTTAACATACTGTCCAGGTTCCTCTTCCTCTTCAGATCACACCCGATCTACGTCTCTGAGGCCTTTTTCAACACGGTCCATAGAACATGGAACATACAATGCAGAAGTAGGCCATTCGGACCATCGAGTCTGCACTGACCCACTTAAGCCCTCACTTCCAGCCTATTCCTGTTACCCAATAACCTCTCCTAACCTTTTTGGTCAGTAAGGGCAATTTATCATGGCCAATCCACCTAACCTGCACGTCTTTGGACTGTGGGAGGAAACCGGAGCACCCGGAGGAAACCCACAAAGACACAGGGAGAACGTGCAAACTTCGCACCGACAGTGACCCAGCAGGGAATCAAACCTGGGACCCTGACGCTGTGAAGCCTCAGTGCTACCCACTTGTGCTGCCCAAAGTTAATCATGGCATTTGTGTGGTGGATTGGGTGGAGGGTGGGAGAACCAGAGGATACAAAAGTAGGTCATACAAAGGAAAAGAAACTGGAGGGCCTGCCCCTCCAAAACCTACAGTTCTACTACTGGGTGGCCACGGCAGAAAGAGAGGGGGGATGGATGAAGGAACCGGGAGAAGAATGGGAGAAAACGGAGGACAGTTCCTACATAGGGATGTCCCTCCGAGATCTAGTCACAACCGCCCCCCCCCCCCCCTCCCCCCTCCCCCCCCCCCCGATAAGCACTCAAGAAGCCCAGTGGCAGTAGCCACGCTGCGGACATGGTACCAAATGAGGCAACACTTCAGCCTAACCGAAATATCTACCATGGCTTTCATTTACAACAACCACAGGTTTACTTCAGCAATAATGGACACCATCTACAAAAGGTGAAGACAGAACGATGGGACATAGATGGTTAGGGACATGTACACGGATAGCGACCTTGGTGGAACTCTCTGAGAGGTTCCAGTTGCCAAAAGGAATCTAGCTAAGACACATATGTGTCAAAAACTTTCTCCGTAAGGAAATAACGACATTCCCCCAGATACCAGGACATTCGTTAGTCGAAAAACTGCTGGATAACCAACGGAGGGGTGGTTGGGGAAGGTGGCATTGTTGTGTAAGCCATGTTGGCTGGGATTTGTGCTCGGAGGGTTTGTTGGTTATATTGTCGTGTGTTTGTTTTTGTTGAAATTTTATGTTTAAAATTGTTAAAATTCTAAATGCCTCAATAAAAAATTTTCTAAAACAAAAAGAAAAACTGCTGGATGTGGGCTACCTCGGGATGGGAAACTGGGGAATTGTAAGGCGACTGCTGGAAGAGCCTTGGGTGGTGCTGCCGATCACCAGCCAGCTCCCCCCAGGCGAGACAAGGGAAAAATGGGAGGAGGGACTAGGCATAGAAACAGGGGGATGATTCTTAATCAAAGCACTGCTCAGGACAAATTCCATCTCCGCATGTGCACGGCTCAGCCTAACGCAGCTAAAGGTAATGCACAGAGTGCACCCTAACCAGAGTCCAAATGAGTAGGTTTTTTCTGGAAACGGAGCACAAATGTGAACGGTGCCAGGGAGGCCCGGCCATCCCCACAAACATGTTCTGGGCTTGCCCCAGACTTGCCAGGTACTGGACGACCTTTTTTGGAGCGATGTCCAGGGTTGTGGGAGTGAGGGTGGAGCCATGCCCAAAAGTGGCGGACTTCGGTGTCCCAGATCAGCCTGAACTCTCCTTGGGGAGGGGGGGTTGACGGCCTAGCTTTGCCTCCCTGACCACTCGTGAGAGAATCCTCCTCGGCTGGCGATCAGCCGCACTACCCAAGGCTGACTGTCCCACCTGGCTGAACATCTCAAACTGGAGAAAATAAAATTTGCCATCCGAGGGTCAGAAGAGGGCTTCCAGAGGACATGGAAGCCGTTCATCAACTTGTTCCAGGATCTGTTTGTAGCCAGCAACCAATAGAGTAAGTGGGGGGGAGACACAAACAAATGAGGGGAGGTAGGAGGGAAGGGTGGGGGAAGTGGTGCGGGAGGGGAGGACACACAGGGAAATCAAGAGGGACAAGGGACTAAGACTGTAGATGGGCATCTGTAAATAGCTGCCCGGGCCAAACTGGGAACTGCAACAAATGTTCAAAGGGGGGTCACGGCCACAGCAGCAGGGAAAGAGGTATGTAAACATCTGTACTGACTTCTGCCTGTCTTTTTACCTCATTTTATTTCTTGGTCGTTTTTACTTTCTTTCCTCTGTTCTGCGCGGTTTTGTGAAGTGTAACATTTAGCATATGAGTTGTAAAATACAAGTTGTGAAAACCCAATAAAAACACAAAAAAACAGCCTTCTGTCTGTTTTGAGTCGCAGTCCATTTTCAGTCTTGCCTGAACATTGATTCAGTTGATTCAGGCAGACAAACCGGCCAGATTTTTCCTTCAAAATCTCTCACCTTCCTTTCGCCTTTCCCCAGCCCCAATTAGCAAAGAAGATAAGGATAAGTGCATCATTGCATGTTCCAACCTTGCTTACACTGTGAATCCTGCATTCAGATTGTCTGAAGCACAACATGAAAATGTTCAAAGTAATAAAAACCTGACAAGATCACATGGCCAGGGCAGGAAGCAATCAGGCTTTGTGCTTGATTTATCATTGCTCGTTGCAGCAACCTAGAGTGTCATAAAATAGAACTTTTCTGTTTATGAATATATTAACTGACATAATAAAGTGTTTTGCATATATGTTTAAACTGATTGTTGTCATGATATGCAGACACACATATAATTATATACAGGCAGTCACAGACAAGCAGCTAATGGACACAGAGAACAGGACATGACGAATAAGCAGGCAGGGCACTCAGGGGTGGGATCTGACTATAAAAGACAAGAGGCATACACACTCCGCTTCTTTCCACTGATGAACATCTAGAGAGTCAGTCAAGGGTGTTGTTACAATCTCACACCTCCACCACGTGGCTAAGAACTTGTCTGGTTCAGTCAGACAGAGTAACCACACTTAAGTTAGCAGAGAGTCGAACTCACAGAGAACTGTGCTAACTGTGCTGTTAGTTCAATAAACCTAATTGAACTAACTTCAAGGTCTCGAGTATCTTTTTGATCTAAGCTGCATCTAGTTGCAGCCAGTGTTATACCAGTCTACCTAACACGACAATTGTTCAATTGCAGTGATCCAATTCTGTTTAATTTAAAAATGTTACGCTGGCACATTCAGTTCTTTACTTTCCACATAGTTTCATTCATTGTTTTTGGGTGTGTTACTGTTAGCTTTGTTAGAACGGGAAAAAATGACAAACTGTTTGCTCTACACTTGATTGTTCTGTGTGTTAATATGAGTTGTGTTAGTTATCTGTTTTGTTACATTTGGAATAAAAATTCTTTTTTTTAAATCATGTGCAATTTAAATGGCTTTATTCAATTGGTTGACTTTTGTGCAGAATATTGGATGGTTTGATATTGGGAATGTTTGTTGTATGCTGCCTTTTATTGTAACATTGTGACTGACGTTTGTGTGGACAATGGTGCCCTGGTGATGCTTGTCTGCTTGCTACACCTGCTTTCTCTCACAAGAGGAAATTAGATATTGTGTGCTCTCTTTGCATGCAGAATCACAATAGCCTCCGTTCTGGCAAACTGGAAGATGTTATAAATGTTGTCTGTTCCAGCCCGGAAGAAGCCAGATGCATAGGAGCTCACGGCCCCAATGGCCATCACAGTGGAAAGTGGTGTCCATTTCCTACTTTGATACTGCAATGCTTCAGTGTGAGTAAGGCTGGAAGAAGTGGCAGGTTTGAGTTAGTATCTTCTTGGTGAAACAGAGTCTAATGATGAAGCTGAAGATCCTGAGCGAGTATGGTCGCCTGCTGAGAGTCTTACTCCTCCTCTTCCCTCGTCAAGGAGCTCATCCTTCTCTGGGCTTGCTCTGCTCACTCAGCCTGTCATGCTGCAGACGAAGGAGGATAGAGACCACTGCGCCCATATCTGGGAGCAAGTAGTCTGAACACAAACATTGAAGTGAGGGCGAAGGCCTTCACTATGTGTCACAGAAATCTCTGTAAATTTGGGCAACTTTAATAGCATCACGAACCTTCACAGCCACAGCCAGTGGAAATCAGTCAGCAACAAACCTGAAAGTAGTTGATGATCTCTTGGACACATGTTCACTGAGCAAGGTTAAGAAAGGGTATTACATGGAGCATTCAGTTAGAAAATGGCACTGCTGGCATAAAATGCCGACTAACGTCATTATCTACCAACTCTGTATTCTTCCAGTGCGACCCCACCCTCCCTCCGACATCTGCACTGATGCCCTTACCAACATAGTGTCTGCACCCTGCTCATGAGCACTGCCTATGCATGTGCGCAGTGAATGCCATTTTCAACCCAAATTGATACTTGTATTGCCAAAGATACAGGTGGCACAATCAAATATTTCAGGCTTGGTGTCCTCAGGATTGCCGATGAAGAAGGATGTTTAAAGGGTGTAGAAAGGTGGATGAGCAAAATATTCAAGGTAACAATAATGGATGGAAATGAGATCAAAGGATAAGATCATTAGAAAAAAGTACTTCAAACAGCTTCCAGAATTTCTGTTGCTAGACCATTAAAGTTGGACAACAAATTTACAAAAAGCGACTCTGAAAACAGGTTGGGCAGGGTTTTCAGGTCCCCCAGGCGGGTGTTTCTGGGCTGCGCGCTGATTGCTGGCAGCGGGATTCAATCTCTCCACCACTTGTCAATAGGATTTCCCATTGATGCCATCCCACACCATCAGGAAACCCATGAGCAGAGGTGTGATGCCAACAAGAAACATGAATCACAGCGGTTGGAGAATTCCGATCTAGATGTTTGTTATTAAAATCTTCCAGATATTTTATGCTTATTTTAATACATCTATTTGCGTATTTTCTATCCAATACAAAGTATCTTACTAGATTCTTTAATAGTATTTATGATTGGCTTATGGATATCACTATATCAATATCACTAAGCAGATCATACTGGAAATGGAAACTGTCCTATTAGCAGCAGCAAGTTAAAGAGCTGATCCCAGACTACACTCACAGAATGGCCATTATAGACTCTGAGGAATAATTACAGTAACAAATTATTCATAGACATATTTCAAAATCTATCCTACAATTATTTGAAGTTCATTACTTGTGACACTTTCTCTAACAATCCATAATATATTTCTTGTAAAAATGACATGTTCGATAAAGACTGTGCAAATTATCCTTTCAAGGAAGTTGAAACTGTAGTTAAATTACCAAGCAAACTATAACTCAGAGACTTTTCCAAAGTTTAAAAATTAAGTCTGGACCAATCATCCTGCTCAGTTACTGAATCTATTTGCTCCAATAACTCCAATGATTAGGAATGGTAACTTAGCTTTCTCACACCTGGTGTGCCTGCTGGAACCTGTGCTGCGATGGAAGCTGAGACATCAGCCGCTGCATCAAGTTCAGGTCCGAGTGTTCGCTTGAAGAAGCCACCTTCTATGCTGGAAAGCATGGGCTCCAAAGTCTGCGGTAAGCTGTTTGGTGCTGGACTCCTCCATGTACCTTGACAATGACTGCAAGCTTTCTGGCAAGCTTACCAAACATTTGCACCAAACATTTGTGTGTGTATGTCAACCTTTATCCATAAACAGTCCCATCAAATTTCTTACAGGGGCCCTCTGCAATGCTGGCACCTGCACTACCCTTGAATCCCGCCCTGGCTACAGACCACTTGTCTTCAATGTCTCAACATGTGAAGCTCCTCCCTGTATTATATCCTGTAAGCGTTCAGCAGCGTCAATATCTGAGCTGGTGGCTGCAACTGTGAGAATAAGTCATGCTATTTTAACCTCATCGGTGTTTTTCTGTTCTTCCATGTCCTTCTCCTCTACCACTGCCTGGCTAGGTTACAGATCTTGAGTATCTGGAAGGAAAAAAGAACATACAAGGGTTGGGTGGTGGTGAGGGGGTGGGAGAAAGTAAGAGGTGTATGTTTACACCATCAGCAGCTTTTAAATCAGAAGAGAATGTGCAATGTACATCCTTCAATAATGAAGTATCAGTGGTAGCAGTCCTATTCCTGGTCACGGCTATGGCCTCTCCCAAAGTTGATGAGCATCATGAGCTTAAGAAAATACGACCATGCCGTTCCCCACTGGTTAGCTCCTGCTGCCTCCAGCTAGGTGCCATCTTGTCCTACAAAAGACAGGAGAGTAAGCCAATGTGTTTGTCCGGTGTGGCTGTCATGATTGAGTAGTTGGAAGTATGTGCAAGCTGTTTAATGTGGGAGTGAGACTCGGAATAGTGTGAAATGTGTGAGGTGGAGCATATGAATGTTAGAATTGACTCACAATTGAGAGAGATTGTTGGTCAGTGAGTGATTGGGATGTGTCACATTGAGCAGCGTGTAAGTTGGCAGCATATGGCATTTGAAAATTCATTGACAGACCTTGGCCACCTTGCGAGATTTAAATGAGTGTGCAGCATAATGTTTAAACTCTGGCCGGAATTGGAAACAGCAGGGTGGATTAATCATGCAGTGCAATCCCTGCGCCCAATTTTAGGCATTATCACATTTTGTGATCAGGAAGCAGATTTCCTTTAGCCAAAGTACCAACATTATCATATCTACTGCTAATACATATTACAGTAAATTTAGACCTTTGATCACCCTTGGTTGGCTGTCCCAATCTATTGCACACTCCCTCTGAACACATACAAGTCCTCAATACCCACAATGTATTTTTATTCATTTGTGGAACTCATGAACTGAGTGGCTTGCTAGGCCATTTCAGTCAACCACTATGTTGTGGATTTGAAGTCACATGTAGGCCAAACCATGTAAAGACATTAGTGAACCAGATGGGTTTTTACGACAATTGACAATGCTTTCATGGTTATCATTAGACTTTTAATTTCATCATCTGCTGTGGTGGGTTTTGAGCTCCGTTCCCCAGAGCATTACCTTGGATCTCTGAATTACTAGTCCAGTGATAATACCACTATGCCACCGTCTCCCAAAAAAAAGGGGAAGAAATATCAGTAACATGGGGAAAGAGCAAGGCAACGAGTTGAAATGAATTTCTCTATCAAAGAGCTGGCACATCCCGAATGGCCTTCTGCAGTACACAATTCAATAAAATGCCAGGAAATTCTTGCATTAAACTCACCTAAATATATTCCTACTTCACCATGGCAATACCTGTGACCAACAATGTCTGCTTGATACCCATTATTATTAACAACAGTACTACTGCATAGCAAAGTTACCAATAGAACCATAACTTGTCATTCATTATTATCCAGAATAATGTTATTCAGAGCCAATATTGATAAAACCAATGTCCTCTGTGTCGTGTTAGGTACACTTGTCTAACACTGGCTGCAACTGGATGCAGCTTAGATCAGAAAGATACTCAAGACATTGAAGTTAGTTCAATCAGGTTTATTGATCTAATAGCACAGTTAGCACAGTTCTCTGCGAGTTCGACTCTCTGCTAACTTAAGTGTGGTTACTCTGTCTGACTGAACCAGACTAGTTCTTAGCCACATGGTGGAGGTGTGAGATTGTAACAACACCCTTGACTGACTCTCTAGATGTTCATCAGTGGAAAGAGGCGGAGTGTGAGTGCTTTGTGGCTTTCAGATCCCATCTCTGAGTGTCCTGCCTGCTTATTGGTCATGGCCTGTTCTCTGTGTCCATTAGCTGCTTGTCTGTATATCATTATGTGTGTGTCCGCATATCATGACACTCTGCACCCATTTATCACCATTAGATTTCCTCTATATTCAAATCTCCCAAACTATCTCAGCTTGTGATATCCTATATTAGAGAATGTTTTGCTTTCCTGTTAATGATGCTCCATACACCGATATGGTTTGCCACGGAAACAGCATGAAATGTTTATTTTACCAATTCCATCCAAAAGGTAAGAAACTTTGGACTAAAATCTGAAAGGAAACTGGCCAGAAATATTTTAAAAAGAGTTGGTAAGAATTTTTAAAGTATATAAAAAGGAGAAAAGTTTAAAGTTAATGTTGGTCCCCTGGAAGCAGAGACCGAAGAAAAGGTCATGGGGAATGAGGAAATGGTAGAGATATCACACATTTATTTTGTGTCTGCCTTGACAGTAGAAGACACAAATGACAGACCAGAAACAAAACGTAGTAAGACTGAAATACTTGAGGTAATTAATTATCAATAGAGGATGAAGTATTTGAATATACAAGATAGGTGTTCATGGAATTGAGAGTAAGATATTATCTATTACAGGGTGTGGACCTGGTGCAGGAAGGTGGGATTAGAAAGGACACCTTGATCATGGACAGTATCAGCTCCATGCAGACGGGGAAGGCGCCGGGACCGGACGGATTCCCGGCGGACTTCTACAAAAAATTTGCGACAGCGCTGGCCCCGCACCTGCGGGAGATGTTCACAGACTCGCTAGCTAGGGGCACACTGCCACCCACGTTAGCACAGGCCTCAATCTCGCTGATACCTAAGAAAGACAAAGACCCAACGGAATGTGGGTCATACAGACCCATATCTCTGCTGAACGCAGACGCCAAAATACTGGCCAAAATCCTAGCCAAAAGGCTAGAAGACTGTGTACCTGAGGTGGTCACAGAGGACCAGACGGGCTTCGTCAAAGGTAGACAGCTCACCTCGAACATCAGGCGCCTGCTGAACGTGATAATGACCCCCTCCAGGGAGAGAGCACAAGAGGTGATCGTCTCCCTGGACGCAGAAAAGGCCTTCGACAGAGTCGAATGGAAATACCTCATAGAGGTACTGGAGCGGTTCGGGCTTGGAACAGGGTTCACCGCTTGGGTAAAGCTCCTATACAATGCCCCCATGGCGAGTGTACGGACCAACAATACCAACTCCCAATACTTCCAGCTGCACAGGGGCACCAGACAAGGATGCCCACTGTCCCCGCTGCTGTTCGCACTAGCAATCGAACCGCTAGCAAAAAATTGGAGGGGGATCCGAAGGGGAGGCAGAGAGCACGGAGTCTCACTCTATGCAGATGATCTGCTCCTCTACATCTTGGACCCACAAAGCAGCATGGACGGAATCATCGCACTCCTGAAAGAGTTTGGAGCCTTCTCGGGCTACAAACTCAATATGAGCAAAAGCGAGATCTTCCCAGTACACCAGCAGAGGGGGGGGGGGGGGGGGGGGGGGGGGGCAGCACTAAAGGGGCTGCCGTTCAAACAAGCCCGACATAAATTCCGCTACCTGGGGATCCAAATAGCCCATGACTGGAAAGGGATCCACAAATGGAACCTCACCAGCCTGGCGGAGGAAGTAAAAAAGGACCTGCAAAGATGGAACACACTCCCACTCTCCCTCGCGGGGAGAGTCCAGACGATCAAAATGAACGTATTGCCCAGGTTCCTCTTCCTGTTTAGATCCATTCCGATCTACATCCCCAAGGCCTTCTTCAAAGCGCTGGACAAACTTATCATGGCGTTCGTATGGGGGGGTAAAAATGCTAGGATCCCAAAGAAGGTCCTCCAAAAAACAAAATCCAGGGGGGGGCTAGCCCTCCCGAATCTACAATTCTACCACTGGGTGGCAACAGCCGAGCGAGTAAGGGGATGGATCCAGGAGCCAGAAGCCGAGTGGGTGCGTGCGGAGGAGGCCTCCTGCATGGGGACCTCCCTCCGGGCCCTCGCCACGGCAGCACTCCCATCCCCACCCAAAAAACACTCCAGCAGCCCAGTGGTGACAGCCACCCTCCAATCCTGGAACCAACTGCGGCAGCAATGTGGCCTGAACAAGATGTCGGACAAGGCTCCCATCTGCAACAACCATAGGTTCAAACCAGCACTGACTGACTCCACCTTCAAAAGGTGGAGGCAGGACGGGGGGGGGGACACTGACAGTCAGGGACCTATACACGGACGACAGGATCGCAACACTGGACGAACTGACAGAGAAATTTCGGCTAGCTGGGGGGAACGAGCTACGGTACCTGCAGCTCAAAAGCTTCCTACGAAAGGAGACAAGGACGTACCCACAACCGCCACGACAGACACTACTGGAAGACCTACTGGACGCAAGTATCCTAGAGAAAGGGAACTGTAGCGACATGTATGACCGACTGGTAGAAAGGGACGACACCGTACTGGACGCAACAAGAAGGAAATGGGAGGACGACCTGGGGATGGAGATAGGGTGGGGACTCTGGAGCGAAGCACTGCATAGGGTCAACTCCACCTCCACGTGCGCAAGGCTCAGCCTGACGCAACTAAAAGTGGTACATAGAGCCCACTTAACAAGAAACCGTATGAGTAGGTTCTTCCCGGAGGTGGAGGACAGATGTGAACGGTTCCAAAGAGGCCCGGCCAACCACGCCCACATGTTCTGGTCTTGCCCCAGACTTGTGGAGTACTGGACAGCCTTCTTCGAGGCTATGTCCAAAGTGGTGGGGGTGAGGGTGGAGCCATGCCCGATAGTGGCGGTCTTCGGGGTTTCAGACCAGCCAGATCTATTCCTGGGGAGGAGGGCGGACGCCCTTGCCTTTGCCTCCCTGATCGCCCGCCGTAGAATCCTGTTTGGCTGGCGGTCAGCAGCACCGCCCAGAGCTGCAGACTGGCTGCCCGACCTCTCGGAATCTCTCCAAATGGAGAAAATCAAATTCGCCATCCGAGGGTCGGACGACGGCTTCCACAGAACGTGGGAGCCATTCATGCAACTGTTCCGGGACCTGTTTGTGGCCAACATACAAGAGGAAGAATAGTCGGGTGGCCAAGAATCAGGGGGAAAATGGACGGGAATCGGGGGAAGGTAGCAGGGGGGGAGGGGGAGGGCTACGGGTTCGTTACGGGGGTTTGATGGCTAGCTAAGGCCCAAAACCAAACTGTAAATAAATGCCAATAAACATGTGCCTCGGCCATATTGGGGAATGTAAAATATGTATGCCGGCTACAGGGGGGAGGCCACAGTTATTTTTACGAAGGTGTTTACCTGTAAATATATATGTTAATTTTTGCGTGTTCTTTTGTTTTTTCTCTCTCTCTAACAATTTGTAATTTGTTCAATATAAAACATGAAAACTGAATAAAAAACATTTATAAAAAAAAAAGAAAGGACACCTTGGTGTCCTAGGGCTGGCATAGACAAGATGGGCCAAATGGCCTCCTGTGCTGTAACTGTTCGATGATTCTATGATTGTCATGGATTGAGATTGTCTAACAGACAGGAAACAGAAAGTAGGGATGAGGCATATTCAATAAATAAAAGCAAATTACTACGGATGCTGAAATCTGAAACCAATAGAGAAAATGCTGGAAAATCTCAGCAGGTCTGGCAGCATCTGTAGGGAGAGAAAAGAGCTCATGTTTCGAGTCCAGATGACCCTTTGTCAAATCTGGGGCATATTCAAGTTGGCAGGCTGTGACTAGTGGAGTTTTGCAAGGATGAGTGCTGTGCCTCAGCTATTTACAATCTATGGTAGTGACTTAGACAAAGAGAATGTGAGTAATGTATACACGTTTGCTGGCGATACAAAGCTCAGTGGAAATGTGAGTTGTGAGGTGCACACAAAGAAGCTGCACGCAGATATAGACAGGTTAAGTGAGCGGACAACAAGTTGAGAAACGGAATATAAAATTGGTAAGTGTGATTAATGAGATGCAAATGATGTTCGTGCTGGCCTCTGATGGGCTTTTCCAACCCACCATGGCAGGTACCAGTGGAAGATCCCGCTGTAAATTCACATCAATGTTAAACTGATTTCTGGGCCTCCCATTTTATTCTCTCCACCCCCCCCCCCCCCCCCCCCCCCCCCCACCCCCAACCCCTCTTCCCCCATGTCCTCCATCAAACACACTGGCGGGTGTTTGGGTGAATTCCACCCTTGGTATTTGCAGCTCATCAATTCAACGACAATGAGGACCCACTATACCGCGAGCCTTGAAGCCAGAATTCTCTGGCCGTTCATGCCAGCGGGATACTCTGGTCCCGCTGGCAGTGCAGCCCTCCTGCGGGATTCCCGGTGCCATGGGGGGGGGCGTCAATGGGAATTCCCATTGACGGCGGAGGGAACTGAGAATTCTACCGTTGAGAAGCACACAGCTGGGAGGCTGGAGAGTCAAGCCCTGAATGTTTCGGGGCTTTTCACAGTAACTTCATTGAAGCCTACTCGTGACAATAAGCGATTTTCATTTCTATTTATTAAGTGTGAATACATGTTTGCTTCACAGTTGAAATTAAATCTATGAACACAGTATTGTAACATAAACATCTTAACTCCCAGTTATCCTGCTGCAGCTACTAACAAAGCTGATTGTATGATAGTCTCAGTGAGTGGGGGGGCGATTTAACAAAAAAAAGGAGTCCCATTCTGGATGGGTTTAGCAGGGTGTTTGCGTTGGGAACTACCCCACTATCGAACGGGACTCTGTTATGTTTGGGGGTCTTGGCAGGGAAGGTCCCACCGAGGCTGTACCTACCTTGATTTGGCACTGCCAATATGCACAGGTGATACTGCCAGCCTCACACCTTGGCAGCCATTTTGCCCAGAGGCCATTCACCGGGGGCCTCCGATCACCTGGGATCTGCCTGGTTCTCGCTTGTATGGACCATGCTAAACGGCACCCAGCTGGGGTCTTCTCAGCAAGGTTATTAGATCCCAGGTGCTGGTTAGCTCTGGTGGAGACACATTTAAGTGTGTCTGACTGCACACTCAAATATGCAAATTTAGGTCCTGTCCATTGTTGGCGGGATCCAGATTGCAATGTCTTGTGAGAGATCCTGTTAGATCTTGCGAGGCGTGACGAGTCACGTAAATCCCGTGAGATGCCTCTCGTGTAATTTACCAGTCATGTTGCATCCTGGATCAGCCGTGGCCTGACCGTTAGGTCGCGCCTTAAAATTTTCCTCTTTCGGAATGTACCGTGTAGGTTGCAATGTAATTTGTTTAAAGAAGCAGTAGTACCCAGGAAGTACCAACTTATAGGCTTCTTAACTGCATTCCTGAAAGTCATAGGGTTTATTCTTCCATATAAGCTCTCAATCATGAATTGATTAGGTAGAACTCAACTCTATTTCCATGTCATAGAACATCATAAATTATTAGAGGAACTCTTTGGCAGTAGTGTACTATGTTTGAAATTGAAAAAGCACAAATGGAAATCTCTTCTGTGTGGTTTGTTAAATACTGCATGCTACTAATTTTTTTTATAATCCAGAGCACAAAGTAATTTTAAACGTATATAAATACCACATTGATGTATGACTTTACAAAAATATAGATTTTCATCCTGAACTATATAGTGATTTCTGCTACATTTAATTGAATCAGAATGAATACAGATCAGAGAATACTCTGTTCATTGTATGTGGTATTATTATGACTGTACTATATTCATTTTGTTTTGGAATGAAACATTCTTTGTTCGAGCAGCTAAAGATGTTCCTAGATTGAGCACCAGGTCAACACAAGCAAAACAATTTCTGCATCAAAGTTGCTCTTCATTTGAGAGTCCTAACCATCAATTTATAATCTACTTCCTTCCTTTTACATTAAAAAGTGAAAGATGTTTAATAATGTAAGCAAACAATGTATAATTTCACATTGTTGTAAGTGGCTGCATAATGTAGCATCCCATTTATTATATTCTGTGTGGAAAATTGAAAATGGCTATTAATTTTTCAAAATTCAAGATGACATTTAGAGTATGCGTCTCCTTCAGCCATGATAACCCGTGACTTTAATTAATAAGAATATGCTGCAACTGAAAAAATAACCAGCCAACGTTTTCACCCCAACAGCTATTAATATTTGACAAAATATAGTGAACAAGATGTCCAGAAGATCCATGTGAATTGAATCTTCATTTCCAATCACTGCTGTCAATGGCAGCACACCACTGGGAAAACAATTTTAAAGAGTTATTTTTATTTGAAAGTATGTGGTTTAACATTATTAATAGAAAATAGATTATTACATGGAACTATGACTAATAAATATTCAACAATCCTAGGAAGGCGATAATAAATTAATGAAGATCAAAATAATAACTGACTGAAATTTCGATGGAACGTTTTCAAAAATGACCGAATCGAACAAACTGTCATGTCATCTAGAATACATTCCTGGGCTTCTGTCAGATGTACACGGCATAATCAGAATCCAGCTTTTTTTTTGCATTTGAATCATAAGCAAGCCGCACTCAACAACAACATTAAGTAGCAGGTGGGAACATGACAGCAATCTAGCTATGTCAGTCTTCAAAAAATTCCGTTGCCCCTTTTGGATGTGGTGACAATTACAGAGGTCCGTCGCCCTTGGCGGGAAAAGTGCTTTCTGATTTCACTCCTAAATGACCTAGTGGTCTTTCGTGGGATCTTCCGGTCTGGCAGGTGTCTGTGGCATGTTGTCTGACTCACCCGCCGTGGGGTGGGATTTACCTTTGTTGAGACCGGAGGTTCCTGCCAGCGGAAATGGCTGGTAAAACACCACTAGTTATGGAATTCCACCCCCCCCCCCCCCCCCCCCCCCCCCCCCCCCACCCCCCCGGCCAAACGCCAGAACAAATAGTTTCTTAGGTAGACTGTCCATTTTGAGTGCAGCCATCAAAATGGGTGCAGACAGCTCAAAATTGTGGCCACTTTGAGAAGTGCCTGTTGAGGTCAGGTTTTTACCCAGTCGTTTGTGTATCAACGAACACAAAATCTGGTGCAACTAGGCAGCATTCCAAACATAGTCTGTGATATATTTCAGAGTAGTACCTTAATGCAGTGTGATTAATTCGGGTGAACATATGAACAAAGGAATTAAGAGCAGGAGCAGGCCACTCGGCCCCTCGACCGTGTTCCACTATTCAATGAGATCATGGCTGATCTGACTGCAGCCTCTGCCTTCCCTCATAACCATTCACCCCTTGTTGATCAAGAATCTATCTAACTCTGCCTTAAACTATTCAAAGACTCTGCTTCCGTTGCCTTTTAAGGAAGAGAGTTGCAGAGACTCATGACCCTCTGAGAGAAATGTTTTCTTCCTCATCTCTGTCTTATAAGGTGACCATCTATTTTTAAACAGTGACCATTAGTTCTAGATTCTCCCACAGGAAGAACCATCTACTCCCCATCCACCCTATCCATACCCTCCAGGATTTAAAGGTTTTGATCAAGCCGCCTCTTATCCTTCTAAACTCCAGTGGATACAAGCCTAACCTGTCCAACCTTTCCTCATAAAACAACCCGTCCATTCCTGGTATTAGTCTAGTAACCTTCCCTGAGCTGCTTCCAATGCATTTACATCCTTCCTGAAATAGGAAGACCAGTACTGTACACAGTATTCCAGATGTGGTCTCATCAAGGTCCTGTGCATCTGAAGCATAACCTCCCTACTTTTATATTCAATTCCCCTCGCAATGAATAATAACATTTTATTAGGTTTCCTAATTACTTGATGTACCGGTATACCGGCCTCTTGTGATCCATGCACTTGGACACGCTGATCCCTCTGAATCTCAGAGCTCTGCAGTATCTCATCATTTAGATAATACACTTATTTTTAATTCTTCCTGCCGAAAATGAACATTTTCCTTTTGCCACATACTCCACTTGCCAGATCTTTGCCCACTCATTCAAACCTGTCCATGCACCTTTGTAACCTTTGATACAGCAGCTGATTATAAGCCGATACAGAGGAAGAACATAAATCATTTAGTTCAATAACAAGCACATTTTCCTGCGATTCTGGCTGAGACAGTCAGGGTATTTTAATTCTCGTTGCCTATCAGAAATGGAGATGGTGGATTTAGATCAGCACGGTAGCATTGTGGATAGCACAATCGCTTCACAGCTCTAGGGTCCCAGGTTCGATTCCGGCTTGGGTCACTGTCTGTGCGGAGTCTGCACATCCTCCCCGTATGTGCGTGGGTTTCCTCCGGGTGCTCCGGTTTCCTCCCACAGTCCAAAGATGTGCAGGTTAGGTGGATTGGCCATGATAAATTGCCCTTAGTGTCCAAAATTGCCCTTAGTGTTGGGTGGGGTTACTGGGTTATGGGGATGGGGTGGACGTGTTAACCTTGGGTAGGGTGGTCTTTCCAGGAGCTGGTGCAGACTTGGTGGGCCGAATGGCCTCCTTCTGCACTGTAAATTCTATGCTCTATTCTATGATTCACTGCAGCATTACCATTCACCGCCATTTTATCTTGGGCTAAAAATAGCAAGTAGATGATTATTCACTTCTAAATTACCACCTAAAATGATTATTAATCATTACTTGCTGCTGACAATTTGGTGCATCAGTGTTCTGTAATAACATGATTTTTAATTTTAAAAATTAAAAACAAACATTCACATTTAAAGAAAATTTAAAATATTTCCAGCAATTTGTGATGCTGTTTCTTCTCTACTAAGTTAACACATTGTCAGGTATAAAAAAACATATTTTACTATAGAAATCTTGACTGGTATAATATGAACAGTTGTGACAAACTGATCATCGCAGTACAATGATTGTGATGATGCTACCATTGACTGTTCTATACGAAGTAAAATGGGACTGATTGCAAAGAAATGTGAATGACAGCTCTATATTCAATTACCTAATCACAAGATGTTCAATTTTCTCTGCTTATCAGATCTCATGATATACTCCATTCATTTCTACTGTGGAACATTGGGGTTGCCAAGCTGTTAGTGCCAACTAATGACTTACCACGTGTAATGATTTGGAGGTGGACAATCATCCTATTGCCAATGTTACCTCAGATAGGATAATGAACATAGAACAGTACAGCACAGAACAGGCCCTTCGGCCCTCAATGTTGTGCCGAGCAATGATCACCCTACTCAAACCCACGTATCCACCCTATACCCGTAACGCAACAACCCCCCCCCCCCCCCCTTAACCTTACTTTTTAGGACACTACGGGCAATTTAGCATGGCCAATCCACCTAACCCGCACATCTTTGGACTGTGGGAGGAAACCGGAGCACCCGGAGGAAACCCACGCACACACGGGGAGGACGTGCAGACTCCGCACAGACAGTGACCCAGCCGGGAATCGAACCTGGGACCCTGGAGCTGTGAAGCATTTATGCTAACCACCATGCTATCGTGCTGCCCCTAATGATGCAATTAATCTTGATTTTAACCTGATCAAGGTCTCTGACTGGTCCCACCTCCCCCCTCTCTTTGTCCTCGATTGGAACACCACCCTTCCTCCCAGATTCCGGGGCAAATACAGGTGCTTCCAATGTGCAGCAACACGCATAAGTACATGCTCTGGTTATTTACAGGACCATGCCCTGTGATATGGGATGGTGTCACTGCCAGCTAAAAGCAGCAGGAAGGGAATAGAATCCCTTGAGTGCAGAAGGAGGCCATTCAGCCCATCAAGTCAGCACTGACCCTCTGAAAAAACATCCTACCTAGGCCCACTCACTCTCCCCGCCCCATTCCCATCCCCTTAACTCGTAATGTCACCTAACATGCGCATCTTTGGACACAAAGGGGCATTTTAACCAGGACCAATCCATCTAACCTGCACATCATTGGACTGTGGGAGGATACCAGAACAACAGGAGAAAGCCCATGCAGACATGGGGACAACATGCAAACTCCTCGCAGTCAATCACCCAAGGTCAGAATCAAACCCGGATCCCTGGCACTGTGCGGCAGCAGTGCTATCCACTGCATCACCATGCTGCCCTATCTATCCTGTTGAAGTTCCATCAGGATAACAGTGGCCTTCTCCCCTGTTCTTTCACTTTCAAGGATCTCAGATGGTCTTCATGGACACTCCAGATTCGTGTGTTGCAAATAATTTTCTGGCACTGAAAAAGTAGTGGCAAACCTCTGTGAATTTTACTTTGCACAGTCAGAATTAATTGTTAATCGCTGGCTATTAGCCTAGCAAGGTATGATACAAAATACAAAGATTCACAATGTGGCAGCATGTTCCGTTTACTGTCCCTCCAAGATTAGGAAGGACTGGTGCTCCATGCCCCAACACCAGCATTACCCCCAGCCATTTCCATGGGGTCAATCGTCATTAGATTTTCATGGCAAGCTGATAGCAGGAGCCTGCCGTAGGCCCTCATGGTAACCAAGGTGAAAAAATAGCAAGGCTAGCACTGCAGCACTTAAAGGAGTACAGGGCACTAAAGAAGCAAGTGGTTCAAATCAAATCTGCCTCAGCCAAGGGCTACAGACGTTAAGTGTCTGAGGTGGAATTGAAGGGAGAAGAGGCACCTCTCCCTCCATTCTCACAGTTTGGTGGCTTTCCTATCGGTAATGCAAGGATTATTGCCAGATTTCACCAGGCAGTCCTTGCAAATGTCAGCAAGAGTGGAGACAGGGAGGCAAGTGGGGCAGGAATCTAGGCTGAATCTCCTGCAACCATTTGCAAGCAGTAGACAAGAAATCCAATGACGTGAGGAAATCAAGGGTAGGGTGGGAAGGTGGCTGTAGGACTCGTTACCTGATTCCCCCATTATTTCAGAAACTAAAACCCCAAGTGATTTATCAAATAATAATAAGAATGTTATTTCATTCAAGAAACATGTTCAGAGCCTGAAGGCTGGTTCGCAATGTACCTTACATCTAAACGATTCATATATGGTTGTGTCTCAAATCCAGCATCTGAAAATTAGAGATGTTTGAAAATTGAACATTTAAAAAATGTGCTGTGCATTCATTTTAATTGAGTAATTTTTTTAAAATTACCTGGACAATTTGGCTAGGCTGTGCATTGGCACAATGTGGTGCCTGACTAGTTACTCTCTTGTGCATCAGTCACTGAAAGTAAGCACATAGGTACAGCAGGCAGTAAAGAACACAAATTAGCCTTCATAGCAAGAGGATTTGAGTACAGGAATAGGGCTGTTTTACTGCAATTGTACAGGGCAAAGATGAGGTCACACATCATGTATCGTGTGCAGTTTTGGTGTCCATATCTAAGGAAGGATGTTCTCACTATGGAGGGAGCACAGCAAAGGTTTATCAAGCTGATTCTTGGGATGGTGGGACAGTCATATGAGGAGACACTAAGTTGGTTACGATTATATTCATTGGGGTTTAGAAGAGTGGGAGGAGATCTCACTTATGAAATGCAAACAAGATTAGACAGGTAGATTCAGAAAGACTGCTCCTGATATCGGGGGAGTCCAGAACTAGGGGTTTGAGGATAAGGGGCAAGCCTTTTAGGACTGAGGTGAAGAGAAATTTCTTCACCCAGAGAGGGTGAATCTGTGGAATTCACCACCACGGAAAGTAGTGGAGTCCAAAATATTGTGTGATTTCAAGAAGGAATTAGATATAGCTCTTGGGGCTGAAGGGATCAAGGGATATGGGGGGGAAAGGCAGGATCAGGGTACTGAACTTGATGATCAGCCATGATCATAATGAATGGTGGAATGGGCTCAAAGGGCCAAATGGCCTACTCCTGTTTCCATTTTCTATGTATGCTGCTTGTGCGTCTATTCCCATGCTCAGAGCGACCGTTGACCCCTCCCAACCCGGACTGACCTGAACAACCCCGGTCCAAAATTCAGCAAGATCTGAAATGTGGCACAGCCTCAATCTCGAGGTTGCTGCTTTTCAGACACTGCACTTGCAGAGACTAAACGTGTAACAGTCATGCAGCAACCAAAATAGACTCAGTAGGATATTAAAAGGGGAATGTTGAATTAAAATTATATTAAAATTACAAATAATGATAATGTTATTTAATTCAAGAACCATATTCAGAGCCTGATTGTTGGATTGCAGTGAACCTTATATAAAAAATTCTACACAGTCCAGTCTCAAATCCGGTATCCAAAATCAAGGACATTTTTAGAATGTGCCATGCATCAATTTTGAGTAAAATTTAAAAATACCATATTATAGGCACTAAAACGCATATAACTTTCCATATTTTAAGTATTTCATTGAGAACTCGAACCATGTGAGCAATAGGGCTACATTGGTACCTTTCCATTCTGCATCTTGTGAGGTTGAATTAAGTTTGCGCCTCTGGAGTTGCCTTGATTGTGCTGGGTGTTATGGTGATAACCAGTTCTGAAATCCCGGAGATTGCAGAAGGATTTTCCAAACTTAGTACAAATGCTAATTCCCCTTGTTTGTAGAGCTTTGAGCTTTGTGACGTGGGGGCTGCTGTTACTTGACTGGTACTGAGGGCGTAAGATCAATCTCGGGACATTCACCGGGGGTGTCAAGAGTTTCCTGAAGCTCACTGATTGCAGCTCCTATACTCCGTGACTGTCATATCATCCACATATTTAAAGTATTTGAGGCTAAAAGAAGAGAGAGTATCGTTAATAAGGACTAGGTGGGAAAAATGGCCTTTGCCGAGTGCCCTGAGGCACATCCAATCGACTCACTCATCCAATTGAACACTTTCAGGCAGATATCCACAAACATCCAACATTGGGTGTTGGGCGTGTCATGGTGATAATGTCATTGGATTCATAATCCAGAGGCCCAGGCTAATGCCCTGGGGACATGGGTTCAAATCCCATAACAGCAACTTCTGAATTTTAAATTAAATTAATAAAACTGGAACATAAAGCTAATTTCAGTAATGGTAGCCATAAAACTATCATCAGTTACCTTTTGGTGAAGGAAATCTGTCATTCTTACCTGGTCTGCCCTACATGTGATTCCAATGACAGTAATGTGATTGACTCTGAAATGGTTAGCAAGTCACTGAGTTCAAAGAGCAATTATAGATGGGCAACAAGTGTTGATCTTGCCAGTGACGCCCTTATCCCATGAAATAATAAAAAAGAGTGTTTAGTAGAAGTGGTAGAAGAAAGGTGGGAAGATATCCAGCAGCTGAAAGCTTGGGAATCGGAGACCTAAACAGCCTCACCCCATGCCTCATTGATACTTTGGGTTGCTGTAGGATTGGCAATTGGGGACGCCAAAAGTGAGACATATAGTATTGAGGCACATCGTCTCCCTTTCTTTGTAGTGGGGATAAAAGTTGGCTAAGGTCTTCTCCAAAATGGCATTGTTTCTCATAGGTTTATCCATTATCAGTTGAAGGGCAGTTTTATTAAAAATCAGGTCAATGTTTACTTGTTTAGCATCTGCTAAGATCACAAATCCTCCTTTCAGATGACTCGATCAAATTCTGTTGACCATCTTGATTCTGTGCTAGATTAAGTCAGGTTCCTTTTTGCAATTAGGGAGTGAGTACACGGCAGTGACATAGATTCCTGAAACATCTCTGGGAAAATGAGGGGGTGGTGGTGGATCCACGCTACCTCTATATCTGCTTGAATCACAATGTTATTGAGTGAAGTTGGATTGAGTTCCTCTTTAGCATACATCAGCTCACTGCAATCCGTTTGAACTGAGAGGCACAATGAACAAAAATCACGAAATAACCATAGATATAGTTTTGACAACCAAGAATATGTTCTTGAATGTAATCTGCTTTAGTCCTCCAACTAAAATTCAACTTCCCTCAATACTGTCAAAGTTGATGCATGTATCCTCAAAGCCAAGAATATAACATCCAACAATGTTCAGGAAACACTTTTGAGACTTTACCTCAAACTGTCAACAACAAACTCTAAGATGGAGGCGTGGAGAGAAACAGGAGATCCCTATTCAAGCTGTAAGGAGAAACTCAACAAAAACAAGTCAGATATGCTATGAACCCTTTCTTCACTACATTCTAAAAGACTCAATAAGACTAATGCGACTGTCCTTTCAAACAAGAATTACTTGAATGATTTCCAAGAATGATTTATAATAATAATCTGTATTATTGTCACAAGTAGACTTACATTAACATTGCAACCAAGTTACTGTTAAAAGCCCCTAAGTCGCCACACTCCGGCATCTGTTCGGGTACATCGAGGAGAATTCAGAATGTCCAATTCACTGAACAGCATGTCTTTCGGGACTTGTGGGAGGAACTGGAGCACCCGGACGCAGACATGGGGAGAACATGCAGACTCTGCACAGATAGTGACCCAAGTGGAAATCGAACCTGGGACCCTGGCGATGTGAGGCAACAGTGCTAACCACTGTGCTACCGTACAATGTTTTGCAAACGTTTTTTGCCCGGGACACCTTTTTACCAACCGACCAATATTCGCGACCCGCGCAGGCAAGCCTTCACCACCCACACCGGTTGGCCTTTGAGACCCATGCCGATGGACCTTCATGACCCTCGCCTCTCGAACTTCATGACCCATCATTTTGTCTTCCTTTAATGTGACAGCTGAGCCTGCTTGGTCCTCACAACCTCACTTGCTTTGTCATTTAGTGTTCCATTTCTGCTAAGGACTTCAGCTGATGATACAAGTTCCCACTGCATCCTTTGAAAAAAATCAAGAGGTTTGTCCTCGAACTCACCTTGCATAGTCTTCAAATGGCTTTGAGGATTTGAGGGTTTTAGGCTGGGATTCTGCAAAACACGGCTAAGTGTCGACACCGGCTTAAACACCGGAGTGTTTCATGGCGGCGACAACAGGCCTCCTGGTCCTGCGATTCCATGGCCCACAGGGGGCCAGCATTGCCCTGGAGTGCCCCACGTAGTGCCGGCACCAATACGCGACCCTACATTGCCGGCTAGGGGTCCGCGCATGTGCGCGGCAGCCAGCCACCGGTCTGTGCATGCACGCGGCGGCCACTTCCTCGCCGGGCCCACGCAACATGGCGGAGCCACACAGCGGGCTGGGGCAGATGAAGGTAAGCCCCTCCCCTCGGATCGCCCGTGTCCGCCGATTGGTGGTCCCCGATCGTGGAGTCCCCTCTGGAGTCTGATCCCCCGCCCCCCCACCCCTCCCCCCCTCACCAGGATGGCCACCGCGGGGGCGGGTCCAAGCTCCTGCCGGCTGGAACCATGTCAGACCCATGCGGCGGGAATTTGGCCGGTCGACCGTGGAGAATCGACGCGGGGGCCTCTTTCAACGGCCCTGACCGGTGGCGCGTCGATTGCGTACACGGCTGGTGGCGATTCTCCCGTCCCCGGAAAATCGCGTCCCGGCGTCGCAGGCCGTCTCGCCATCAACTCCGATTCACTGAGGCGCCGCGGGCAGCTGTATATAACACATATGGGCTTTGCATCCTGATTTTCATTGGTTCAATTAATAAACCCATACATCAAGAAAGCTTCTTTATACTGCTTTGTTCCTGATTTCAACTTCTTCTTATGGGTTGTTCACCAGAGGCCCTGAAGCTCATGCCAGCACTGCTGGCATCTACAAAATGGAGGAATCTATCTTGCGCCCAAAACACGTGATGTCAGGGGCACGTACCTGCTCCCTACCAGCACTTCTGGAGAAAAGACCCCATCGATTTTCAAAAAGAATCTGCTCCTGGGTCAGTGTGCTGACGTTAGGAGGAAGCAGTCTGCCTTGCTGGGCTCCGGGCCTGTGAACTGCTGAGGGGTCGGCATGCAGGGGATGGACAGCATTCTGAAAGCCGCCATTTTTAAAAGCCAGTCGCATCCATTGAGCACTTCTTCCCATGATTGGGAACACCGCGATTGATGGTCCTGTGACCCTCCCAACACCTGCCCACAACCAACCTGGGGGTCGCAACCCTGAGTTTGAAAGTGACTGATTCATAAAGTGTCTTTCTTAATCTCAGTATGTCTCAAAGCAGTAGCGCTCAAGATTCCCCATTTCCCATAACAACCACCCCAATATCTCAGCCAAGCCTCCCTACTTAAGGACAATCCACTTGATTGGTATCCCATCTACCAATTTAAATGTTCACTCCTTCTACTGCGGGTGCACCATGGCAGCAATGTACCTGCAAGATCTATCTCAGCAACTGGCCAAGGCATCATTGACAACATCTTCTAAAAGCGTAATTTGTACAGCCTAGAAGGACAAGGGCAGCAAATGCATGGGAACTCCATCACCCCTCCAAGGGACACAATATCCTGACTTGAAATTATATCACTGTTTGCTCAATGTTGCTGGGTGAAAATTTTGGAACTCCCTACCTCGCAGCACTCTTAAATGTGGTTCAAGAAGGCAGTTCAATACCACCTTTTGAAAGGCAGTTGGGGATGGGTTATAAATGCTGACCTTGTCAATGATGCTCACAAACACATTTTTTTCAACATTTGCGGTTATAAAACTGTCACTCATCAGCCCTACATGCCTATTGTTGGCACGTTAACCTGTCCCTCCATCAGCCTTTCGGTTTTGATTTAGGATGGTTTGATTTACTGATGTTTTCCTAATACTTTCCTGGCTTTTTCAGGTTGAAAGGCAGTTGGCTTTGGAGGAAGAGATAGTTGTTTCATATTAAACAGTGCATTTAATGATTCGCCATGCTTCAAACAACTCTCATAAAACTAAACAAGTTATTTTATTCATGATAGAATTATCCTCAGAATATATGTGATGAACTGGAGATTACCAGTCACTATTTCTCATTGCATAGGGTTATTTTTTTATGGAACAACTGTTATTCTTAATTATCTGCAGGATTTTATGTGGATGAAAATGAAGCAGATCATGATAGGATTGTAATATTATCAGCAGTCTGCAGAAAGGGGATGAATAATAATGTACAATTTAGCCAAAACCAATCGGGAACATCAAACCAAATGAGACCCTTAATTAGAGGGTTTAGGTAGTGCCACAGTACCCCTGTCTGTGTGGGTTTCCTCCAGGTGCTCCGGTTTCCTCCCACAGTCCAAAGATGCGCAGGTTAGGTGGATTGGTCATGCTAAAACTGCCCTTTGTGGCCAATGAAAAAGGTTGGTTGGGGTTACTGGGCTACGGGGATAGGGTGGAGGGTGCTCTTTCCAAGGGCCAGTGCAGACTCAATGGACCATATGGCCTCCTTCTGCACTGTAAATTCTATTTTTTTTTAAATTGCCATCATCCATTGACCATCATCATCCCCCCAACCCTCAATTTCCCTCTTTCCAATCACTCTCTTGCCGCACTTTCATGAGTGCAGCTATGATGAAAGCAGTGAACCAACATTCAATTATGCTCCACCACTCGATAGAAATTAGGCCCAAGCTTTAACTTCATGGCTACCTCAGTCCCAATCCCAATCTTGGGCATTCCTGAAAGTCTAAGCCTGGGAATTGAGTGATCGAAATTGATTATAATATATTTGTCACTTTCATGTGTGTATAATGTAATTTGAACGACCTATTATTTTCACTTTTCAAAAATTATATACTACATTCTTATGTTAGTACAGTTTATATGTACACACCTTGAAATAATTGCTGCTTTCATGTCCATATATGAGTGACGACTTCCCAATAAACTCACACCTTTGAATCCTTTAGGTCACGCAACCTTTTTTGGACTTCCAGCTAGAAGCTCTTAGCAGAGGGGCAGCTCGGTGGCAAAGTGATTAGCACTGCTGCCTCATGGTGTTGAGGTCCCAGGTTTGATCCCGGCCCTCGTTATACCTATCAGCATACAATAGTGAATATAGTACCATGAATAGCCACTAGAGGGAGGCTGCAGTTACTACTATATAGCAGTGATGCTGGACCTTCGAGGAGGAGGGTATGCAAGAGACAGCTAGTGAAGGTCATAAGAGCAGTTAGTGTGATAAAGTTAGATTATAGTTTCTACCAATAGTGAGATTAGCAGTAGATGAGTGTAGTCAGATGTTATTGATCAATTCTGTATTCTGAAGGATTAAGTGACGAAGCCCAGTTTAGTAGTGTAAATAAAATCATAGCTTTGTTTAAGTAAAAGCTATACTGCGATCTTTGTGGAACACTACGCCAACCATCTTAAATAAAATAAACAAAACAAGACACCACACCTGGGTTACTGTCCATGTGGAGTTTGCACATTCTCCCCGTGTTTGCGTGGGTTTCGCCCCCACTACCCAAAGATGGGCCATGCTAAATTGCTCCTTAATTGGAAAAACTGAATTGGGTACACTAAATTTAAAAGAAAAAAAGAAGCTCCTAGCAGCTCCGATAAAAATTGCACTGTCAGTGATATATTGCCGCATTGAAACTTTCTTTTCAGATTTAGAGTGTTTCTCCTGAAAGAAGAAACACCCTCAGTGCTCAGTTACAGAGGTTACAAACATTTGGAGGGACTTATCATTGCAGTAGGACTTTCTCACTTGATATTCAGCCACTTTGAACAAAAAACGCTCTTTTTCACAGCTGGATTCATGAGCTTTCCGATATTTATGTTGGCTCTGTAACTCATTAGACGCTTGAGCAACATTAAAGCATCATTAATGTAACTGTGTCGTGATCTGGTGCTAATGTTTAATTGGCGCAAACAAAGTTGCATTCACAGAAATCACACTTTACAAAACTGAGGTTTCATTAGCAGTTTAATAACTCGAAACACAGAAAATAGTAACCTCAAAAATTTGTGGCACAGAAGGCGACCATTTTGCCCATCGTGGCTGAGCCAGCCAAAAAGAACTATTTAGTATAATCCCATTTAACAAGCTCATGGTGCGTATCCCTGTTGTTTACAGCACTTCAAGCGCATGCTAAAGTTTTTTCTAAATGCAATGAGATGTTGAATTTAGGCAGTTCTTGTTAAATGAAGAATAGTGAGCTCCAAATTCCATAAAGCTAAAACATGTGCTGAGCAAACATAATCAAGTCCAAATCGTTAATCTCTGTATAAATGCAAGTTCTTTCTATCTTTCTTTCTTTCTCAAAATGGCTGCAAAGAATCCAAAGACTATTGCAGAGATTATCTTAATCTCTTATTATGATTGAGTTGGAAATTAATCTGTTATGAAATAGTTTTTATCATGTAAACTGTATCTAAGGGAAATGAAACAGCTGATAATTTATCATGGGATTACGTGAATGTTTTCTGAGAGACAAGTAAATTGTGTTATCCGGCATTTGATATCAACCGAATTCTCGAGTAACCGGAATTCCTCGTATTCCCGTCATACCAATTGTCATTTTACCAACTGGGTGTAATTTAATATTAATATTAATTATGAAGTGTCTCTATACTATTATTTTATGCTTTAATTCATGTTTTAACATATTGTTGAAAATTAGAGGTGAAACAAACACTGTTTTTACTTCCTGGGTACTTGTGTATCAGTTTATTCTACAAGGATTGCATCGTATTCTATTGGTAAATGAAACAAACTGTTGACCACCGTTTATGCTTAACCAGCAACAGCTATTCCCTCCCGCATGTCGGATAATAAAGATTTTACTGTAGTTCTGCCTTAGAAAGTGATATCTGAAGCCTTGTTAGATATCAGGTTTCTCTCGTCTGATGAAAACCATTCACTTTTCTACTGTGTGAAAAAGAAGCAGTGAATTTTAATGAATATTTTTGGATTGCCTTCCAGGATTTGAAGACTGTGCTTTCCTTCAACCAGTACCCAGGGGAGTTCCTGCATCCTGTGGTATATGCATGCACTGCAGTCCTTTTGCTGTGCCTCTTTGCGTCCATTATCACCTACATTGTGCATCACAGGTAGGAACTGCAGAAAAAAATCATTATTGATTTGTTCCATTGTGAGTCATATCAGAAGCATAAAATAGTTTTTTTAAGATTGTATTTTGGTTACATTTTGTGCCATTCAAGGTGAAAGGAAAATGAACGATACAAATTCTGAGTGAAGAAAATGAGACAAACACTTGGGAGACTGGTAAGGGTGTAACAGGATTCAGAAACACATTAAACTGATGGTCCGAGGGGCATAGCAGAAGCTGGAAATCAATAAAGATGTAGATGCATAGAAAACAGAACAGTCAGAATTTATTTCATGAGTAAAATGGCAGTCAGAAATAAACGAGAACCCATAAAATATGCGACTGGAGCCAAAACCTGAAGGTGACCACAAACTTGTTAATAATAAACACCTCCAGGTACTTACGGTGCAGACACAAATAACATGCCTTCTATTATCAATTAAATTAAAAAGAAATCACAGTGATATGAGTGAACTTGACTCTTAACATATTCTGTCATTGCAGATCAACAATCAAAAATAGAGTGCTTCATTATTTAGGTAGAATAAAAGTCATCTGAAGAGCTATCAAGTCAGACCTTGAGTATCATTGTGTTCAGTGCTATTCACAAATATATTGGGAGTGAGGTTCCCTGCATACACAGGCCATTAAAAATCCTTGGTGGTTACCAAGATGGGGGTGCAATTCTCACAAAGAAATCCTAAGTGTGGTCTCTGGTGGGAAAGGAGGTGGACTCGTTGGGTGGTTTAGTGCAATACAGATCACAACCCATCCTTAGAAATTATTTTGGAGCCAGTGGTGATGCAAGCCAAAAGTCTGACTTGTGGGACCCAAAGACGCTGGCAAGACTGAATCCTCACAGATTGGGGCGCACTTCAGAATAACCCTTCAGCACTTCCCCTCCCAGCTTCGCGTCAGCAAATAACCCCCCTTCTCGCTGGCAAAGACCACCCCCTCCCCACCTCCCTAATTGCTGTCATCAGCCCCCCACATGAATAACATCCCACTATAGGGTCATCAAAACCCCCCACCCCCTCTCTTTCAGGGCACCCCATTGACTTTTACAAGCCTCTTGATTGACAGCTGAAGGCTCTCTTAAAGGAGGAATTAGCTTTGTTTGCTTTTATAGCACTTCTGGGTCCATTAACTCTGAAGTGAACGAAGAAAAGTACAACACAGAAGCAGACCTTTCAGCCCTCCAAGCCTGCGCTGACCATGCTGCCACCTAACCTAAAACCTTCTGCACTTCCGGGGTCTGTATCCCTCTATTCCCATCCTATTCATGTATTTGTCAAGATGCCTCTTAAATGTCACTGTCGAACCTGCTTAAACCACCTCCTCTGGCAGCATGTTCCAGGCACCCACTACCCTCTGTGTAAAAACCTTCCCCCGCACATCTTCTTTAAACTTGCCCCTCGTATTTTAAACCTATGTCCCCTAGTAATTTAATCTTCCACCCTGGGAAAAAGCTTCTGACTCTCCACTCTGCCCATGCCCCTCATAATTTTGTTGACTTCTATCAGGTCGGCCCTCAATCTCTGTCGTTCAACCTCTCCTCATAGCTAATGCCCTCCATATGAGGCAACATCATGGTAAACCTCATCTGCATTCTCTTCAAAGCGTCCACCATCCTTCTAGTAATGTGGCGACCAGAGCTGAACGCTATTTTCCAAGTGTGGCCTAACTAAGGTTGCATACAGCAGCAGCACGACTTGCCAATTTTTATACTCAATGCCCTTTTTCCAAAGTGCTTTTGTTTCTGCTCTGAAGTGCTTCCTCGACTGGATCATTTTGAACTTCTTTTTTAAAATTTAGACTACCCAATTAATTTTTTCCTATTAAGGGGCAATTTAGCATGGCCAATCCACCTACCCTGCACATCTTTGGGTTGTGAGGGCGAAACCCACGCAAACACTTGGAGAATGTGCAAACTCCACACGGACAGTGACCCAGAGCCAGGATCGAACCTGGGACCTCGGCGCGTGAGGCGGCAGTGCTAACCATTGCGCCACCGTGTTGCCCCATCATTTTCAACTTCTGATGCCTGTGACGTAAGCCTGCACTGTAGGTACTTTTCCACCATAGCAGCAGCTGGCACCACTAAAACATTAAAGTGTAAGGATTCCTATATTAAGACCTTCTTGCAACCACTATTGAAGTCTCTGGATAGATGTGATGACCACGCCAAGGAGCTTAGTGGCCTTTGTAGCCCTTCGTAGGTAGGGACTGGGCTGGACAGATCCCTGGCACTGCCTCCTTGGCACTGCCAGATTGGCACTGCCAAGAGTTGTGCCTGAAGGGGGGAACTGGGCGGGGCCTGAAGAAGGAGCCCTGAATATGGGTGGGGGTGGTGTCTTTGGCGACCCCATGTCACTCACTTGGGGTCGGGAGGGGGGCCTGATGCCAGCGATTGGGGGTATTTTTGCCATTGAGAAGGGGCGCGCTGCAGGGTTATTCTGAGATTAGGGCATCCTTGAAAGATGGCACCCCGATCGCTGAGTATCCTGCCTTGCTGGCTTCTTTGGGTTCCAGACATCACGGACGGAATTCTCCGCAAGGCCCGACGCCGTCGTGAAACCCGGAGAGGTTCATGATGGCGTCGGAGTCCGCTCCTTGCCCCCTATCCCCCCCCCCCCCACCCAGGGGGGCTAGGAGGGCCGTGCCGTAAATATCGGCCGCGGGGCCTTGTCGCTGGGGTCAAGGCCCGGCGCGCCGAGAATGACACGGCCGGCGCGCCTAATGACGTCAGCCTCGCATGCGCAGGTTTGCTGGCTCAAACCCACGCATGCGCGGCTGATGTCACGACGGCTGACAGCTCAAACCCGCGCATGCGCGTTTGCCGTCTTCCCCTCCGCTGCCCCGCAATACATGGCGGCTTCATCTTGCGGGGTGGCGGAGGGGAAAGAGTGCGTCCCTTTGAGACACCGGCCCGACGATCGGTGGGCACCAATCGCGGGCCAGTCCCCTCCCGAGCACGGTCGTGGTGCTCACTCCCCTCTCCTCCCCCCACAAGCCACAAAACAGCTTTTGGCACCATGTTCATGCCTGCAGCGACCAGGTGTGGTTGCCGCCGGCGTGAACCGGTCTGGAATGGCAGGCCGCTCGGCCCATCCAGGTCGGAGAATCGCGGGTCGCCGTGATTTTTTTGGGGGGGGGGGGCGGGAGAATCGCAGGGGGTGCCAGAGCGGCCCTCCGCGATTCTTCCACCCGACGTGGGAGCGGAGAATCGTTCCCCACATTTTCGGCACGAGTCACCTCTGGCTCCAAAAAAACTTCACAGTGTGGGTAGAGTGCGATCTGAATTGAACCTAACCACCCAACAGTCTGTTGAGATTAGGAATTACAGCTCGTTTCCCGGCGGAGACCACATTTACACATTTTTGCTAGAAGTCCGGGCGGGATTCTACCAACGGGAGTCTAAGTGCTGACGCCGGAGTAAAAGTGCTTTACTCTGGTGTCGGTGCCCATTCCCAGACCACATTCTGGGTCCTCCGTGGGGCTGGCAGGGCGTGGCGCGATTTGCGGGGGCGGGGCCTCGGCACGGCATCGGAGACCCGGCGCCGCATAAAAGGCGCGGTGCCTTGTGTCCTGCGCATGCGCAGTTGGGCAGGTGCCAACCAGCGCATGCACAGTGGCTGTCATCCCCCAGGTCGCCCCACACAAAAATGGCACAGGGATGTACCATTGCCGGCAGAGGAAAGGAGGCCCACCGACAAAGAGGCCGGCTCGCCGATCGGTGGGCCCCGATCTCGGGTCACACACACCATCGGAGAACCACTCCGGTGAGGGAGACCCCCCACACACCCCCCCCCCCCCCCCACAGGCCACCCCCCCTCCCCCCAAGCGTTCCTGCAGAGTTCCCGCCGGCAGCGACCAGGGGTGAACGATGCCGGTGGGACTCTGTCGTGTTGGAGCGGCCGCTCGGCCCATTTGGGCCGGAGAATCTGCGGCCCCGCTGATTCCAGCGGCCCTCAGCCGGCACCACGCCAAACGTGCCGGCGCAAATGCCGCTGATTCTCCGCACCTCGGAGAATTGCGCGCCGCCGTCGGGGTGTCATGGCGCGGTTGCTCCGATTGCCCAGCGCGGGGCTCGGAGTATTGTCCCCTCCACCCGTGAACTCTCTGTTTCTCTCCATAGTTGCTGCCTGGTCTGTTGAGATTTTCCAGCGCTTTTATTTGCTTTTTATCTTAAAATTTCAAACAAGTTTAGCCCTTGTTCAGAGAAAGGCATCGGTTATGATGTACCGGCTGCATTGCACCAAGAAGACACAGTGCAGCCGGTAGATAACGGGAGATCCCTCTTCCAGGATCTACCCAGCTCATCACGGCTCGAGATATCAAACGTGATCTCGCGAGATGTCACAATCTAAAAACTGCCCATTGTGGGCAGGATCACTATCTGACAAATCTGCATAGAAGAGCATGACAGCTTGCGTCACTCCCATATTCACTCGCTGAATCTACCGAGGCCCAGGGATCTAACCCCTTCGCCTTGGAGACCTCGGGCGAGTGCCATTCAGTGCTGGTCCCCACAAACGTGCCAAAGTTCGTGCCATTTTTCCCATGGCAGGAAATGGGCCAGGGATGCCCCATGTGTGTGGTGTGGGCCGGGAGGTGGCGAGGACCCGTCTATCGGTGAGTTCAGGAGGTTTGGGAGTCACATCGGGGAGTCAGGAGATTGAGACACCATTTTGAAATGGCATCCTGATCTCTTCTTGCACTAAACGGGACGAAGTCCAGCCTCGGATGGGAGATCCCTGCTGAGACTCCAAATTGCAACAAAGTCTCAATAGATAGGGCAGCATGGTAGCACAAGTGGATAGCACTGTGTCTTCACAGCGCCAGGGCCCCAGGTTCGATTCCCTGCTGGGCCACTGTCTGTGCAGAGTCTGCACGGTCTCCCCATGTCTGCGTGGGTTTCCTCCGGGTGCTCCGGTTTCCTCCCACAGTCCAAAGATATGCAGGTTAGGTGGATTGGCCATGCTAAATTGCCTTTAGTGTCCAAAAAAGGTTAGGAAAGGTTATTGGGTTACGGGGCTAGGGTGGAAGTGAGAGCTTAAGTGGGTCGGTGCAGATTTGATGGGCCGAATGGCCTCCTTCTGCAATGTACGTTCTATGTTCCTTTGCGCTGTGAAAGCTGGGAAACACCCAGCTAAACGCGCTCGTCATGGGACTCAGTTACAATTTGGTTAGATTGTGCCCACCATCTTCACAAATGAGTCGAAGTGTATGCCAGGAATGGCAACCTGGAGAATTGTTGGGATTCTATGAATATTTATTGTGGAAATTCTTTGAGGACTTCACCTAAGAAGAGCGAGTTTTGTGCTGTTGTACCATGTTCATACCTTTTAAATACTGGCAAAGACATGGGAGTGCATGCTCATGTGAATCTAGTTGGGGTCCCCCTTACTCTGAAAGGGGAAATGAGTCCAGGCAGAGTGGCATCAGCTGTTGGAGGAGTGGCGAGAAAAGGTGGACAGGTTGGCAAGACTTATTCTGACTTACTGCACACGTCATGATCTTGCCAGTCGAGGGCCATCAGCAATTGTGTTAGAGGTTCAAGTTTGGGAACAGCTGGAGGAGGAGGAGGAAGAGGATGAAGAAATTAAAGAGGGACAGCAAAGGGAGCATCAGGGGTTTCTAGGTTGACACCAATACCTGGGAACAAAGCTCACCGCCATTTTAATTGAGAACACTATTCTACCTTTGCAGCCCTGGAGCCACATGCTGAGGATCCATCAAGAAGCTTATTATCCACATTCAATCCTTTCAACCATAAATAAAAAAGACCACCAATTTCACCACTACCAATTACTATGTTTCTGTCCAGCAAACAAACAAGGAAAACATGACTTACCTAATGATTCTTTTTTGGTAATTCGGAAGGAGATAAAACACATAATCATGACATTGAATGGTGGGATGAGCAATGAGATATGTGCATTTAAAATAAGGAAAGGGGATACATTGAATAAACTAATCAAAGTCAAAGAGGATAAAGTCCCAGGTCTGGATGGATTACATCATCACATCTTAAAAGAATCAAGGGAAGAGATTTTTTTTTTCAAATTTAGAGTACCCAATTCATTTTTTCCAATAAGGGGCAATTTAGCGTGGTCAATCCACCTAGCCTGCACATCTTTTGGGTTGTGGGGGCGAAACCCACGCAGACACGGGGAGAATGTGCAAACTCCACACGGTCAGTGGCCCAGAGTGGGATCGAACCTGGGACCTCGGTGCCGTGAGGCTGATGGGCTAACCCACTGCGCCACCGTGCTGCCCTCAAGGGAAGAGATGGCAGGTCCATTGCTACACACACTTTATGATTCATGAGAAAAAGATTTAGTGCCAGAGAAGTAGCAAATGGCTCACATAATTCCTACAATGAGTATATCCAGGGAATTATACACAAGTCAGTTGAGTATCAATGGTAGGGGAAATAATGGGGTGACTATAAAGGAAAGAATAGAAGAATATCTAGAAAAGGAAAATAGATTAATGAATAGTCAGCATAGTTTTCAAAAGGGTAAATCTTTCTTGCTTCGTCTTATCAAATTTTTTGAGGAGATAACAGATACAGCAGACAAAAGTAATGCAGCAGATGCAATTTATATGGATTTTCAAAAGGCCTGTGATCAGCTGCCCCATAATAGACTAATACATAAGTCAAAAAATGTGCAGTCAGGGAAAAGTGACAAAATGGATTGCTAGCAGGTGTCGAGCCAGAAAAGCAGAAAATGGAAGCACAGTGATAGAATGTGGGAAATGGTGTTCCACAACAATCAGTGCTGGGACCACTGCCAGTCACAATTATTGTTACCGACTTGGACTTTGGAATCAAATACAATTTCTAAATTTGTGAGTGATGTTAAATCAGTGGTGGGGAGTACAGCAATAGTCAATATTGAGAAGGACCACAACAAATTACATGGAGGCATGAATAAACTGGCAAAATTCGTAACTAATTGGCAAATGAAGTTCAATACAGAAAAATGTGAGGTAATACATTTTGGCAGGAAGAATAGGGAGGTCACTTATTACTTGGAAAGTGTGAATTTAGGTGTGGAGGAGGAGCAAAGGAGTACATATATACCAATAATGAAATATAATGTCAAAGGTTAGCAAGGCCATTAAAAAGGCAAACACGTGGCACAGTGGTTAGCACTGGGACTACGGCGTTGAAAACCGGGGTTCAAATCCCAGCCCTGGGTCACTGTCCGTGTGGTGGAGTTTGCACTTTCTCCCCATGTCTGTCTGGGTTTCACCCCCACAACCCAAAGATGTGCAGGTTATGTGGATTGGCCAAGCTAAATTGCCCCTTAATTGGAAAAAAAATAATTGGGTACTCTAAATGTATTCTTTTAAAAAGGCAAACCGAGCACTGGAATTTATTTTAGAGGGATAGAAGTGAAAAGTAGGGAAGTTGTGTTAAACCAATATTGAATTTTGGTTAGCCCATACACAGTATTATGTGAAGCTCTGGTTGCCATATTATAAAAAGGATATAGAGGGTGCAGAGAAGATTTACGTGGATGATACCAGCAATGTAGGTGCATACTTATCAGGAAAGGATGAACGAGCTGCTTCCCTTTTGTTTTGAGAAAAGGCGACTGAGGTGTGACCTAATAGGGGCCTTTAAATTATCAAAGGTTTTGATAGAGTGGATTCAGAGAGAATGTTGCTACTTGTGGGGAAGAGATAACTAGAGGCCATCGATACAAGATAAGTCACCAAGAAATCCAATAGGGGACCAACTTCTTTACTCAAAGAGTGGTGAGAATGTGGAACTCGCTGCTCCAGGGAGGGGTTGAAGTGAATAATGTAAATGCATTTCAGGGGAAGTTCGACAAGCATAGATGGGTGAAGGAAATTGAGGGTTACAGTGCTAGTTTTAGATAAGAAAAGGTGGGAGGAGGATCGAGTGGAGCAGGAACTCCTGTATGGATTGGTTGGGTGGAAAGGCTTGTTTCTGTGTCATTTATCCTATGTAATCCTGTGGAAATCATCTGAGCATGGGCTTGCTGACAGGCAACAATGAGGCCAATGGTGGAGTGTTGTAGGAGGTAGCAGCAATAATGACATGCAGAGAAAGGCCATTAGGTTCCTGCTCCATAATTTCCTGCTAAAGGACCTCTGTTCAGCCAGCCCAGTGATTTACTGATCACTGGCCATCGGAGTTGCTTTGCATACCTCTCGCAGCCAAAGTTCCCTACCATGCAGACTATTAGCATTTCCATTTTAGCACTTTGCATTCCATGCTCACTGTTTGGCATTCCATGGAAGCTGCAATGACCGACTGTGTGACCTCAGCTACTGAGTGATGCCAGGCAGCACAAGTTTCTGATTGGAATTGGCCAGCGTCTCCACATCGGGTTTCAAATTCTGCATCAACCCTGGTGTCAAGCGAGAGGCAGACTCCACCATCTCCCTAGCCAAGACCCATAAACCTTCAGGCTGTCCAAGACATTTGGTTTGACAGACTCATTAACCTTCATCCGAAGTTTGGCCCTGTGAGCTCACTAGACTCCTGGACTCTCAGAACTAGGATGTAACCTTTTCCTCCCCGGTGAGATAGATCTGTTATGTCTGTTTCACATGGTATGGTTGCTTCCCATTACTGGTAAGTATGTCCAAAAGTGAGGATTGGTGTTCCATTCTAACTTCTTGAGTTATGTGTGGTACTATTCTATGAGCCAGTGCCTATGACAGTGGCAGCCACTAGCGCAAGGCCATCTTAATTGCTCCGATCCTCCTCTTTTTCTGGGGAAATAAGATGGCTCCTTCTCCTCTTCCAGTTCCTCCCAGGGGAGAATGTGTCTTGCAGCCAGGAATCTGCAATGATAAAGGTAGAAGCATTAGGGTGCAGCACATGTGGTCACTATAGGAATATAGTTTGTGAATGAGGGATAGTTTTAGATGATAAAGAAGCTGGAGTGGCTACATACCACTAGATGATCTATCTGCCTGTTGCAAATTATGTGGTGGTAATGACAAGCACCATCTTCTGATGAGGAGTTCTATCATCATGCTTTCCCTTTTGCAGTCGGTTTTTGTTGGCACCTGTTATGTACTATCTTGTTTTGGAAGAGAACGAATGCATTGGCAGATATGTTTTTGTGTATGGTTGATGGTTGAAGAGCTGTGAGATTTATCTGAGTAAACACGAGATGGATGCAATAGTGTGGAGTTTGCGAAACATTACATTGTGGATGGAGTATGGTGCGGCTGTGATGCTGATGACGATGCAGTTATTGAGCAGTGTGTTTGTGAGTGGGAGTCTCATTTTAAACACTTGTGTCAATTTCTTGCAGTACTAAAACCATTTCCTGGGGTTCGGGCTCCTGGAGGTTACTTCCAAAATCCTAGTGAGTGCCCTCACTCTCAATAGTGTCAACACTATGATTCTATAGCTGAGATTACAACGTGGCCTAAGATCTGCAGGTCACTCATGAAACTCTCCGCACCAAGGAATTTGTTTGGGTAGATGCAATCAGATGGCCACTGAGTCTGTTTATTTACCAACTTTACCCTGACAGCTCAACAAAAAACATTGCAACGCTAGAGCTGGTGTGTGTATGGAGTAAAATCTTCCTGGTCCAGCAAGGGTGGCCAGAAGGCAGACTGAGAAGAAATTTCACAGAAGTTATTGTGGGGGTCAGTGGACCAACACCTCTGGGCCTGGCAGCAGTAGATAATTTGTGCTTAGCAAGGTCTCAAATCTGAAAGTTACCTCAAAATGTCACAAGGAGAACAAGTGTCACAAGTTCAAACCATTGAAGAAGAATTGGGCCTGATTTTAATTCATCAAAATCCATTTCCTTATGCAGTTAAAATTGGGTCTGTAATGAATACAGATTGATCAGCCCTCCTGCACCTATTTCTTCTCTCCTTAAAACTATTTTAAGGAGCAATATTGCTGCGATTCTTCACAAAGTTTACATCATGATTTATTTTCCAATGTTGACCCAGAGGCAATATTCCATTCCTTAAACTGGTTTCATGCTTTGGGTTTAAAGATGAAAGGAAAAAGGAAAAGGAAAAAGAATCCACTCTCCACTTAATCTCTACATTATGCTGACATTTAGGTCATAATAAAACCTTTCTTATATTTGTAGCATACTACAACTGGAACTCTTTCAGATGAATCTTCCAATCTTTAGATACAGTGGTGGTGTCAGAATGAAGGATTGCAAATGTTACACCCTTCTTCAAAAAAGGGGCAAAGGATGAACCTGGCAATTACAAGTCAATCTGCTTAACATCAGTGACAGGGGCGCTTATTGAAAAATCAACCCAGGAGAAAATTCAGTAGTAGCATTCAAAAGGGAATTGGGTAAATACTTAAGGGAGAAACAATTGTGGCAATATGGGGAAGAACCAAGGAATCCGTGTCATTGGATTGCTCTTCCAAGCAGCCAACATAGAATCAATGGATCGATTGTCCCGTTTCTCCGCTGTGCTGGTTTATGATTCTACAAACAGACACTGCTTTAAATCTGTCACATTTAGCCATTTCATTTTCATATATTTTGTGGTTTGGAATGGAAGTTCTAAAAAATATATTTTCATCGGTAACAAATCAACAGAAAAGGGAAAGGATCCTTTTGACATAATCATAGGTGGCTTATTTAAATAATTACACAATTTCCCTGAGTAACAGGTGAAATTAGTAATATTTCAAGATCAGCTGATGTGTATTTAATATATAACTTAATGATTGGTTGTAGCTTGTTCACATTGGAAGCCATTGAAAGAATATAATATTTCTTTCATATCAAGCAGTGTATTTAACGATCCTGCATGCTTCAAATAACCCTCATAAAACTAAACAAACAAGTTATTTTATTCATAATAGAATTATCCACAGAATATGTAATGATGAGCTGGAGATTATCAGTAACCCGACCATTTCTCATTGTGTATTAGTTTTCTTGCGATATCCTTAGAACAACAATTATTTTTAATTTGATGCATTTTGTTTTGTTTGGGTGACAAAGAACAGATTATTTGTTGCTCATTAGTGATAGCAATATTATCAGCATTCTGGGAATCGAACAGTAAAATACCTGTCATATTTCTCTCTTGTTTATGGACAGACAAGGAAAGTTATAACTAATGCAACGTCATAAATCTTTTTGACAGCACCATCCGCATTAGCAGGAAAGGCTGGCATATGCTGCTGAACTTCTGTTTCCATACTGCCCTCACTTGCGCAGTGTTTGCTGGAGGTATCAACCGCACAAAGTACCCAATCATCTGTCAAGCTGTGAGTATTATACTTTACTGAGTAGTGTGGGGGAGCCACTAAATTGGACATCAGATGATGGAATCTGCCGATGTGACTGACCACTGTGCACTCACAACATTTGAAAAATCAGATTGTGACCCTAGACAAACCAGGTTCTATTAATGCTGTCCCACATTTTCTCAAATAAAACGTTTCATCGTATATTGTGCTCAGAACAGTATTGTGGGGACGTTGACCTTATTTCTAAACCTAATGCCATTTTATTGTGTTTTTTTTTGCTTAGATGGCCTTTCAGAATCTGCTCATTGATTTCTGTCTTGTAACTGCAAAGAGTCTGTGCGAGTTTGTACGGTAGTGTAGTGATGAATAATTAATGAATACGTGGGCATTTCCTGTCCAGCTGGTCGATAAAATGAATGGTGAACTGGTAAAACCATTTTAGTGCAGAAGTAGCACAGTTCCTAAAAGATTAAAATGAATTAAAGTAAACCGGTATTTTATGAAATACAGATCGAACAATAGCATAATTGTATCTCATTTTAGCTCCAATCTAAATTAACAGTGCAACCATTCCATTTAATTAAAATTGGCATTTCCTGCATTATCCAGCGGCTTCATTGATAAGTACAAAAAAGTAGGCTGACAGCAATTTGCATGCTTAATCATCAAATAGACACCCGTTCCCGCTGCAGCTGAGTTGACATGATAAGGACAAACAGAGATACATCCAAGTCGATCTTCCAGGGAATATGAATTGGAACCTGAAGGATTCAAAACTGCAGTTTCATTAAATCAAAAATGGGCCAGCTTAAATTGGGATAAAATCAGTGGCAGAGATGTGTGGAGTGGTCGGCTATCTTCTCAAGTATATTTAAGAACGGAGTATCTTCCAGATAATGGAGAATATCTGTCATCTGTTGCCAACTCGGTTATGGTTATGCATAAAATCAGAAGGATCCAGCCTTCTTGTGGGCTTTTATCTATTCCCAAAGAAAAGATCTCGAACCAGGAGTGGTTTGGTCCATTTGGTTTCTGTGCAGATTTGGTCCCTTTGCGGGACCAGTTCTTCAAAGCAGGTTTTTAAATACCATTTAATTTAATTTTTCCCTGTACAGCAAGCTGGAATTATGTTTATGAACCTATGCCTTGATGCATTCTAATATGTAAAGGAAGCCATTATTGCAATCTTCATATTAAGCCTTGAGATATTTATTATGAATTTACAAGTGTTTTATACAGAAGCTGTTCATTGTATGCAAGAGATCTTCACGGACTTGATTGCCATTGAGCCCATGATATATCGTGGTCATTATACTTGCATTAAAATGTCATTTTTTTTAAAGGTCTTTGCATTTTTCCACACATTTATCATCAACATGTGATTTGGCTTAACTGGATCTCCGAATAACAACAGTCTTTTTAAAAAAACCTCGTGTCTCCCTCTGCTTCGCTCCTATGAGACTGAATTGGTTTGCACAATGATAATTGATTTGAATAATCAAACAAAGTGTTCCCTCAAGGCCATTATTGCAAAAGATGTACAATATCTGTTAAGGCAATGATTGGCACATATGGAACTTGGTTGAAATCAAATATTGTGCCCAGATGGCACTGTCCCATCACTTTCTAAAAGTTGAACCACATTGATATTAAAATGATTTATTCCCCCCCCCCTCAAAAGAATTTGAGTAGGATAACAATATTTAAATAGCAGATTATTTAAAAAGTTTTCAGTGCTGCAGCAAATTAAAACATTGCTTTTTCACCTCTGGAACCTGCTTTCAAACATAAATCAAACTGAGATGAAAATGTCCTATTTATGCCAACTATAAGAATTCCAGACGAAATTAATTTGGCCAGTTTCGACACAATTCTTAGTAGTACAAAGGTGTGGCACAAAAACATTCATAATTTAGTAATGCATTGAGACCACAGTGGTGGCTGGTGTGAGAAGTGGAAAACAATAATAGGTGCAATAATGGTAATAATAATAATCTTTATTCTTGTCACAAGTAGGCTTACATTAACACTGCAATTAAATTACTCTGAAAATCCCCTAGTCACCACACTCAAGTGCCTGTTCGGGTACACTGAGGGTGAATTCAGAATAGCCAAATTACCTAACAGCATTGACGGGATTCTCTATAGCCCGACGCCAAAATCGGGAACGGCAATCAGGTGGAGAGTGGTTACCGATGCCGAAGTCGCGGCAGCGGCCGCATTGATGCCGGGTCACAATGCTCCGCCCCGTCCAAATCGACGTAATCGAGATGCGCACCGTGCGCAGTCGCAACCCCGTTGGAAGGTCATTAGTGGGCCCACCCACGATACTCCACCTCCGATGGGACAAGTTCCCAATGGCGCGGGCCACGTGTGGTCTCAGCAATCGTGAGCCTGGCATGGTGCCTGCGGAGGGAGAGAGTGGGCATGTGGACAGTGTCCAGCACCACCACACTCGGCCAAGATCAGTGCCGCAGGTCAGGGGGCTTCTGCCAGGGCTGGAGGGCATGGTGGGGGATGGCCAGGAGGTGGGCTGGGGGTCGGGCCGGGCGGGTACGCGGTCCAGCACCACCGGTGCCATCTTTACCGGCGCGATCAGTGCGTGTGTGGGGGTGTAGGTGTATATGAGTGTGCAGCCTGTCAGCTCTGCGCATGTGCAGGACGGTCCTGGCGATTCTCCACCCATTTTCCGCATGTTCCACGGCTGTTTCACGCAGCGCCGGTGCTAGCCCTCACTGGTAGTGGAATCGGTGAGGGTTTTGCGTCGAATTTCCCATCGTGAAGCACCACAGATCCTCCTATTGGCGTCGACACTTAGCCTCAGGAATGGAGAATCCAGCCCATCTTTCGGGACTTGTGGGAGGAAACCGGAGCACCCGGAGGAAACCCACTGTTTTAAGGTTCGGTTGAAGCACATTGTTCAAACGATACCTATGGAAGAGGATGGCTACTCAATCCATCTCAATTCATCCTTTCAGAAAGAGTAAGGATTGTCCCAGTTTCAACATTCAGTTATTTCTTAGCGGGATTTGTGCTGCCTCAACTTTCTCTGATGCTCTCTTCTTTGTTATAATCGCTGCATGAGGAAAGATTTCCTGGTGTATTCTAAATGATCTCTACTACCTTTAATTTGTGTCACTTATGTTAGCCCAACAATTTGTCCATTTCATTCCCATAACCTTCCCAACCTGGGATGGAGTCTCTCCTCCTGTCTTTAGTACAATTGCAGCTCCTTTTTGTTAGGATTAACAAGAGTCACAATCTCCAACACTGAAACATCGTCCTTGTGTATGCACAACCAGAATTGAACACAGCGCACAGTTACAGTCAGACACAGCAGTTTGATCACAATTTCCTCTGATATACACTGTATTGTTTTAGGCATACAATTCACTAGCTTTGTTGATTGCTGCTATTGCTCAATATGTTGAGCAACAAATCTACTAAGACCCCTAGCTCTCTTTCCGGTACTTCCTTGGCTATTTCAACCACTTTATGGAATACTTTAAATGTGAGCAGCAAATTAATTTTCACTCAACACGAATGCATGGCCCATACACGTCTAATGCTGACATATAGGTTGGTGGAAGGTTAGTGGAAGGAGTTCTCCTCCAAGACCTGATGCATGATCATGCAGCATTGTGGCAGAGAATGAGAGCAAATTCAATCAGTAAGAACTACTGCCATTCTTTTGCACTAACCTGAGATTTCAATTCCCCTGTCCTGCTGGAACTGCTGCTGGTCAGTTCTTCCCCCATCCATTGCATGCAAATGGCAGCCATGCCAGAGGCCCTGGAAGGTTTTCCTCCTTCCGCCCTTCTCACTAACATTTCCTGGGATCACCATTGAGAAGGTAATGGTAAATCTTCTGACCTCCCACTGATTTAGCTATGTAAGCATCAGTGTCTATCAAGGCATACTAGCCTCAAACTTCATTGCATCTCTGGCATTTTCCTGGGCACTGATGGTGGATGATGAACCTTCCAACAGGAGCCCAACATGCCAATTCAACGAGTTGCACAAAATCAAATGCGCGGTGAACAGGTTGACATCTGATATTGCCGGAACTCCACTCTGGAGAGGGCAATCCTGGCTTCAATATGGAAAATGAGGGAATTCCAAATTCGTAGAATCATAAAGTCATGGAATCCCTAAAGTGCAGAAGGAGGCTATTTGGCCCATTGAGTCTGCACTGAAGCCCTTTGATTGAGCACTCTACCTATGTCCACCTCACCCCATATCCCCATAACCTCGCAACCTAACCTGCACATCCCCGGACCTAAGGGGCAATTTAGCATGGCCAATCTATCAAACCCGCACATCTTTGGACTGTGGGAGGAAACCAGAGCACCTGGTGGAACAACCCCACACAGGCATGGGGAGAAACTCCACACAGTGGAAATGAAACAAAATGAAACAGGCAATGACCCAAGGCCAGAAAGATCTCCTGTCCCTGGCGCTGTGAGGCAGCAGTGCTAACCACGAGGAAGATTCCACTGATTGTTATTTTCTAACCAGAATAAAAATATGTATTTTGCAAATAACAAAATGTTTCTTCTGCTCTAGTATATTGATGTATGTTTATTTTTCGAGCCACATAAAACTATTTAAGCAGTCAACCTATTTCCATACAATAGTATTTTTCTTATTCTCAAAACGTTTGGGAGCACGAGTTCACTTAACTTGATCGGTTATCAGAAAGAATGTCAGTATCAGTTACTGCTCATCAAACCTGAACACAGAAAAATAAACTACTGACATAAATTGGTGGGTCTTAGAAAAACCGTAACAAGCTATCGACTGATGCATTAACTCTGAGGCATTTCCTCATTTGCATTCAGTCCTTATCATTGGGTTGCTAATTAGTATCCTTCATGGTCTCACAGGAATGTGGAAAGGGAGAAAAGCATAATTGTTCAGTTTCCCTTTAAGCGCAAAAGTATGGCTGATGTGTGACATTTCATGCCTATCTTTGTCATGGTGTTGGAGAGTTTTCATCAGCATTAGCAATTCCTTCGGTAGATTTGCAAATCTGTTGAATGTGGTGGAAGGGCAAAATGAAACCTATGCATTCCTCATATAGAGACTAATAAATACTCACTTACCTCGTATGTTGCTAATAATTTATTGCAAGGTAGTATTTGCAAAATTTTGTTAAGAGCTCACTTTCTTGTCCTTCTGATGAAGGAATGTTAAGGAACACTATATAAGCAAAAGAGTAGACCCAGAAATTAGGTCCAAAACAGAATATAGTAAATGCAAAATAAAATTTAACCAAAGTCAAACAACATTTTTCTATAGGGATCACATCCTCCGTGACACCCTGGTCCACTCCTCCATTACGCCCAAATCCCTATCCCCTTCCCTTGCAATCGCAGAAAGTGAACACCTGGCCCTTTACCTCCTTCTTCCTCACCGTTCAAGATCCCAAACACTCCATTCATTTGCACCTCCTTCAATTTGGTCTGTTGTATTCGCTGATCCCAATTCGGCCTCCTCTGCTTTGGGGAGACTAAATGCAGACTGGATGATCGCATTGAGGAACATCTTCCCTCAGTCCGTAAGCATGACCACATCTTTCCTGTTGCATACCATTTTAACTCAACATCTTGTTCTCATGCCACATGTCTGCCCCACCACTCCAGGGAGGCCCAGCGTAAGCCAGAGGAGCAACATCTTGTCTTCCGGTTGCGCATTTTACAGCCCCCCACACTCAACATTGACGTTGGCAGCTTTAAACTGTGACTTTCTCCTCCATCTTAAACCCCTTTTTCAAATATCCCATACAAGAATTGCCTCAATACAAACCTCCCTCTCTCCCCCTTCCACACATCACTCTTTTGTTCTTAAAGTTGCTACTTTTTGATTCAATCTCTCACAACTCCAACACATTCTCCCTCCCTTTAGTTCTGACAAAGAGCCAAAGGACTCAAAATGTCAACTCTGCTTTCTCTCCTTAAACATGCTGCCGAGTTTTTACAGTATCATCAACCAGGGGCTGGTTTAGCTCACTGGGCTAAATCGCTGGCTTTGAAAGCAGACCAAGCAGGCCAGCAGCACGGTTCGATTCCCGTACCAGCCTCCCCGGACAGACGCCGGAATGTGGCGACTAGGGGCTTTTCACAGTAACTTCATTGAAGCCTACTCATGACAATAAGTGATTTTCATTTTCATTTTTCATTACTTGTTTCAGATTCCAGCATCCTCAGTATTTTGCTTATCTTCCTCATGTTTCCTTGTAAAAGGAATTACAGACTGCAAATTATAATTACCTTTGTCAAAAATGAATGGTCTGTTGGTATTGGAAATGCTGACAAAGCTTGAAACCGAACTGATCTAATTGTCTTGTGTATAGTGCCAACATAACTTAACCTTTTAGTATAGACTAGCTGTATAAATATTGTAGAAATAAATGGGGTTTCTTTCACCAAAACAAGTGAAGGATATAGGCTGAATTAATTTTACCTGAATCTGTGATTAATTTCAGCTGCCATCAGATCCAAATTGCTCGAAGAAAGGCATATAAAATTGTAATTTTTCTTTTAATTTGGTGCTTGAGTACTTCTCTGATATTTTAATTAAATCATAATGAAGTCAGAGCTCAGTTCATAAAACATTCCACCCTTGTCTTTGACATCATCATTGTCATTCCATAATTATTGTTTGCGAATGAAAGTTAGAATATTCCTTTTGTGTGAACATTTTATGCAGCCAAACTACTTGTTAAAGATATTTAAATTCCCTATCCAAGGGTTTCCTAAACTGGGTTCCATGGAACCCTGGGATTCTGTTGCATATGTCCAGGGGTTCTGCAGTAGGCCAGGCCGATATTTAAAGATGATACGAAGCTGCTTGTCCATTCAGAGGCTGACTTCTCCTTATATTGGCTGCTGATGGGCTATGGGTGGGGGCGATCATGGCGGGGGGAGGGGGGGTCTTTGGACTGTGGGAAGAAACCGGAGAACCCGGAGGAAACCCACAGAGACACGGGGAGAAAGTGCAAAATCCACACAGTCACCCAAAGCCGGAATCAAACTCGGGTTCCTGGCGCTGTGAGGCAGCAGCGCTAACCACTGTACCACCGTGCCACCCTGCTGATTACAGTTAACTCGACCTCTCTAAAAATCTCAATCCCCATGACTGCTCAAATTCTGTCAGTTTGCCAAAACCGATAGATATTCCTCCAGTTCACTATTCAAAAGACTGAAACTATCAGCTATTCCTCTACCTTAAACTTCATTACCTCGCTACTGAAAGTAGCCTCCTCTCCGGCCACTACCTCAGACTGAACCGGTAGGTCGCAATTCTGACCTTTCGGAGGCCTAAAGTTTTCGACCTTTGGACCCATGCATTCAGTGGGCCTAGAAGTTGTCGCAAAACATGCTTCCATCCGTGGTTGTCCTTGAAAGTTGATTTTGCAATGACAAAGTTATGCAAAGAGTGTCTAGTCAGCACATTTAGACAAAAACCTCAGTACCCAGACACCGTTTTGAAATTTTATTTCAACCAGGACAGTTCATCCCACCCTGGATCGAGGTTGAAGCTAAAACGTAAAGGCTGCCTGGCAATCGGCTCGCCCGCCAACCCTAAAAGTAGACGAGCCACGTAAAATTGCATTCACTTGGCCCCTTTGTGGGCTAAGTTACCTGCTTGACTGCCCGCGGGTGTGCTCCTGACTCTTGCGCATGGGGAAATATTGTGAGTGTGCTTGATGATGTCGGGGCGTGCAGCCAAAGTCTTTTTGCATGATATCATGCACTTCCAGATCAGGTGTGTGGCTGCCGAGCAACATGAAATTCTGCCCTGAGGTTTAAACTCCACATTCTATCTGATGTGTTAGGCAGGCTGGGTCGACGTGGACTGCACTTGATGCCGTGTAGCGAGAGACAGACCTCCAACACTTGATAAGATGCAACACGATTTTATTTAACGTCTTAACTACTATACATGTTCAACTGTGGGTCGACACTATACTGACTTGACTGGAGACCTAGTACTAGCCTGACCAGACTTACTAGCTACCGCATGGTGTTTGCACTGGCTAGCTCACGAACTCTGACTGTCTCAGTGGCTGGGTCCAGAGAGAACGGGAAACCTAGTGCCCTCTGGCTTTATAGTGGTAGTGTCCTGTCTGGTGATTGGCTGCTCTGTTCTGTGTGCTTACTGGTCATCCTGTGTGTCAATCACTACCTGTCTGCACTCCATTATATACATAGATGTATGTTATGACACTATCCATTAACAAAATTGCATATTGTTACATCTGCAGCACTGCCCACCTCAAAACATACTCCAGCCCACTGCAGCTGAAACGCTTGTACAAACCTTTGCCACTAGACTTAACTATTTCAATGGTCAACGCACCATATCTTGTCCTTCTCCCTCTGTGCCTATTGAAGGTACAACCCCACTCATCTTCCTGCCACCCCCTCATTCCCAGCGCCCAAGTCCTTTCTACTATGATCGTTCACTCTCTCCAATCCTTGCGGGTATCTCCCAGCCAAGCCCACCCAATGTTCCAGGCTTACCTTCCTCGGGATTGTTTGCAGTCTCAGCAATAACCATTCAACTCTTCTGGCGCTGCTGGAACTACAGAGCCTCCGGCCAATCAGATATTCTCTCGGGCAGGTTTTCCTCTCCCTGAGGGGCAGTGTCGCATGCCAGGCTTGGGTGAGGATAACGTAGCCCCAAAGATGGTCTAAAAATGATAAATATATTGATGATGGCAAAGCACGCTATGACACCTTCATGCAAAGGTGTTTATTTATGCTCTAAATGGCAGTACAAAAATTGCAAGAAGTCTCTCTATCAGTCTCTCCTGTCTTTCCTTCTGGGCAATGATGAACTCCCAAAACAAGGACGGAGTAGCTCCTTCCAACCTTTGGTCTTGCTCCAAACTGCTCTGGGGCTTCTTCTTCCACTGTGTCCCAGGACTCTTCTTTATCCTTTGCAGGCAGACCTTTGCTAGAGCGTAGCCCCGGCCTACATCTATGGGACTGGAGTGCTCTGCAGCTTACTGTCCCACCGCTGCCACCAAATGTCAGGCTTGGGTGAGGGTTACGTGGGACCAAAGGAGGGCTAAAACTAATAAATATACTGATGGTGACAAAGCGTACAATGACACCTTCATGCTCCAAATCCCAGTGCACAAAATACACTGCAAAAATATGTTATGATGAACCAAAATAATAAACAATAAATCAAACGCAAAACAAGCACTTCACCAGCATGGCTTGTGATGTTGTAACGGGTTGGGCAATGATATAGGTGGAGGTTTAAAGACAGAACGTAATCAACCAGAAGATCAAATCAAATCAATAAAGAATTCATTGATTAACATATCTGAAGGCATGTAGTCAAGTTCATGGTTGTATAAACGGAAACAAGTCTCAGGTTGCCGAAGCAGGTTCTCATACAGTCCGTAGTCAGGTTCCAAAGTGGATCCATTGTCCAGTACTGGTTGTAACCCACAAAGCGATTCACACAGGAATCCAATGTCCTCTTCACTTCCACCTTAAGGCTTCTGCCCTTTACTATTGCTCAGTGATCTATTTATATAGTCTATCCAAGGGTCTATAGCTGTAGCTCATCTCCAAGATTGACGTGGGTGAACGTCTGGGTTGAAGGTCGCCAGGTCCATCTGGGATTGCCGGTGGCCATCTTGTGTAAGGCCTGGCTATACTCGGCGGTCATGTATAGTGAGGGACGAATACAAGAATGAGAATTTTGTCAAAACATTCTGTACATTTTGATGTTAGGTTGTGAACTGTGGTGATATTAATCGTTTGTGAGGTTGATCTGTCCTGTGATGTATGACCGATTCCCTGTATTGTTACTAGTGTGGGGTCCTGACATGCCTGTATGCCTGCAATCACAGTGGAAGATCTGTGATACCCAGGAGGATTGCTTGTACTTGCACTCCAGAACTACGGATCCTGGACATAGAATTAGTGAATGGTTGTATGCTGAAAATTTCATTGTAAAAGGTTTCACTATCGCTTTCCACCTCAGGTGGTACACATCTTTAAAATCTGCAGTGACAGAACATTGGCACTTTCTCCTCTGTCAGACTTGGCCAATAATAAATAGTTACCAACTTTCTTTGAACAGGTTCTTTGAATCTTGGCAAACAGGTCAGATACTGTGATAGCATCGACGTTTTCCAGAAGAATGATAGTGTGAAGCATGTGCATATATACATACCGATTAGGAGCAGCACTGTGCCACTTGGCCATTCAAGCCTGCTCTGCCATTCAGTAAGACCATGCTGACCTGATTGTAACCTCAACTCCACTGTCCCCTAATAACCCTTCTGCCCCTTATTAATCAAGAATCTATCTCGCTCTGCCTTAAAAGATTCTGCTCCACTGCCTTTTGAGGAAGAAAGGTCCAAAGGCTCACAGTCCTCTTAGTGAAAAAGATTCTACTCATCTCCATTTTTCTAAACAGTGACCCCGAGTTCTCGATTCTTCCACAAGAGAAAACATCCTTTCCACATCCACCTGTTAATACTACTCAGGATCTTAAAGTTTTCAATCTTACTCTTCTAAACACCAGTGGATACAAGTCTAACCTGGCCATCCTTTACTCAAAAGGCAACCCGCCTTTTCCTGGTAATAGCGGAGTAAAACCTCTTTGAACTGCTTCTGATGCATTTACACACTTTCTAAAGTAAGGAGACCAATACAGTACATAGTAGTCTCAGTCTGAGGATACAAAGTAGACTATTTCAGGCAGAGATTAGGTGCAATTTCTTCAGCCAGAGAGTGGCGAGCCTGCGCAATTCATTACCACAGAAAGTAGTTGAGGCCAGAACACTGGGGTCGGAATTTTCCGAGCCTCCGCGCCAAAATCCCGATTGGCACGGGGGCGGAGAATGGGTGTTGATGCCGAAAAACCGGCGTGTCGCCGATCTGCGATTCTCCTGCCAGTTGTCCCCGGAGAAGTACCCCGAATCGCGCGCATGCGCGCGGTCTACGCGGTGCGGGTAGAGAGCCATTGACAGATGGCTCTGTCATCTGCAGAGCCCCTGCAGTGATTCTCTGACGACAACTGGCCGAGTTCCCGACAGCGTGTTTCTAACCACGTTTTGCCTGTCAGGAACTGCCGGAGGCGGCTGCGGAGTCAGCCTGCAGCCGCCCTGGTGGAGGGCAGAGAGATCCTTAACCGGGGGGGGGGGGGGGGGGGGGGGGGGGGGGGGGGGGGGGGGGCATTCAAGAAGCTTAACACCATCCAGGACAAAGCAGCCTGCTTGATTGGCATCCCTTCCACAAATATTTCATCCCTCCACCACTGACGAACAGTGGCAGCCATGTGTACCATATGCAAGATGTACTGCAAGAACTCAGCAAGGTTACTTAGACAGCACCTTCCAAACATACAACCACTACCATATAGAAGGACAAGAACAGCATATAGCTGAGAACACCATCACCCGCATGTTCCCTTTCAAGTCACTCATCATCCTGACTTAGAAATATATCATCGTTCCTTCACTGTCACTGGGTCAAAATCCTGAAATTTCCTCCCGAGCAGCACTGTGGTGTGCCTACACCTCAGTGACTTAAGGCCGCTGCTCACCACGACCTTCTGAAGGGTAACTAGGGATGGACAATAAATGCTGGCCTAACCCACCTGCACCCTGTAAATTAATAAAATTTAAAAAATTCAGTCCTTACTTTCGCCAAGTTAAGAATATTTTTGTTACTTTACTTGTTTTCTCATTTTCATACTCTTGTTTCCTTTAAGCGAGACGTTTACTTTGAGAGGATTCTGGCTAACTTTTCTGACTGTCAAGAGATAATGAGGAAAGAACTGATCTGGACAGTGCTGATTGACTTTTCTTTGCCTAGTGTCTTTGGGTAATATGTTATTCATTATTTGACTATGATCACAACAGAACACCAATTTCAGGCACAGTTAGACTATTGGTCTATCTAGCTGAGCCATCCTATTCCCTCAAGCATTCCTTAATGCAGTTATATATTTAATAGGACTGAATCCTGTTTTCTGACAGTAACTGTCCAGAGCCATTTTTGAACTTGTTCATCCCTTCTTGCTCCACCACTTTCAGGGTTAATCTGTTCATGTTTATCACCCTTCTACTGATTGTTTTTCTGAGTTTCCTATTTTCCCATCCAAAGTCCTTATTCTGACAGCTTACTTTATTTAAAATGCTGTGTCAGTAACATGGTCACAAGGCTGACATTGTCAGTTGGTTGAGACTAACCCGCCGAGACTGCGGCCTAAAATTCACGGTTCATTATGGTCTGGCTGGGAGGCCAGGGGGCTGGTAATCTGCTGTAGGAAGGCAGCAGGAGGAGAAGCTGACATCTTCCCCTCCACCGCCATGGCAGTTTGCCAGCAGTGAGTGGGCACCTCAGTAGCAAGGCCATCCTCCCAGCGGTGATTTAAACAACTATTCTCATTTAGGCCCAGGGGGGCAGCACGGTGGCCTAGTGGTTAGCACAACCGCCTCACGGCGCTGAGGTCCCAGGTTCGATCCCGGCTCTGGGTCACTGTCCGTGTGGAGTTCCCCGTGTCTGCGTGGGTTTCGCCCCCACAACCCAAAAATGTGCAGAGTAGGTGGATTGGCCACGCTAAATTGCCCCTTAATTGGAAAAAATAATTGGGTAATCTAAATTTATATAAAAATAAAAAAATAAAAATTTAGGCCCAGGCCTATCTCCTCTGGCCATGGCACCAAACTCCAGTTTGTCTTCTGCCCACCGATCCCTGCCTGCCCCAGAATCCAATATCAGGGGCGGGATTCTCCGACCTCCTCGCCAGGTTGGAGAATCGCCGGGGGCCGGTGTCAATCCCGCCCCCGTCGTGTCCCAAATTCTCCGGCACCGGAGATTCTGCGGGGGCGGGAATCGTGCCGGTCGGCGGGCCCCCCCCCCCGGCGATTCTCCGGCCCGTGATGGGCCGAAGTCCCTCAGCTGTCATGCTTCTCCCGCCGGCGTGGATCTCACCACCTACCTTACCGGCGGGACCAGGCGGCGCGAGCGGGTTCCGGGGTCCTGGGGGGGGGGCACGGGGCGATCTGGCCACGGGGGGTGCCCCCACGGTGGCCTGGCCCGCGATCGGGGCCCACCGATCGGCGGGCGGGCCTGTGCCATGGGGGCACTCTTTTCCTTCTGCCTTCGCCATGGTCTTCACAATGGCGGAGGCGGAAGTGACCCCCTCCCCTGCGCATGCGCGGGGATGACGTCAGCAGCCGCTGACGCTCCGGCGCACGCGTGGACTTCCGCCGGCCGGCGAAGTCCCTTCGGCCCCGGCTGGCGATGTGCCAAAGGCCGTTCCCGCCAGCCGGCAGAGTGGGAACCACTCCGGCGTGGGCCTTGCCCCTCAATGTTAGGGCTTGGCCCCTAAAGGAGTGGAGACTTCCACACCTTTAGGGCGGCCCCGACGCCGGAGTGGTTCACGCCATTCCATCACGGCGGGACCCCCTACCCCGCTGGGTAAGGGAGAATCTCGGCCCAGAGGAGTTACGTTTTTAACTCTCATCTTGTTGTGAGCTAACCTTTTATAACAAAAAAATGCAAAGGACACAAGTACTGTAAATCAATCGAAGGGGGCACGGGAAACACATACTGACACAGGAAGCTACGAAAGGAAACAGTCGAGACAAGAACTCGCAGTCAGAGAGAAGCAGAGTACCAGCAAGGAACTGGATTCAATCTTTTTAAAAATAAATTTAGAGTACCCAGTTATTGTTTTTTTCCAATTAAGGGGCAATTTAGCTTGGCCAATCCACCTTACCTGCACATCTTTGGGTTTTGGGGGTGAAACACACGTAGACATGGGGAGAATGTGCAAACTCTACATGGACAGTGACCCAGGGCTGGGATTCAAACCCGGGTCCTCAGCGCCGCAGTCCCAGTGCTAACCACTGTGCCACATGCCACTCTGACTGGATGCAATCTGAGGCATAAAGAAGACACACACTAAATGATAAGCATTAGGCAATAGGCACCATTACAGGAAGGGACACTCAAGCTTTATATTTATACTAATTTGAGCATGAACAGTGCCAAAGAAGGCCAACAGATTTGAAAAATATTGACAGGGGTTTTGTGTTCCTGTTGGTAGTGGGCATGAATGGTCATGGGAGTGCAAAATATCGTGATTGGCCCAAAGTGCGATTTATGCTGGTGGGAATTCCCGTTTGGAATGTGCCCCGCCAATAGCATAACGGGAATCCTTCCAGCCGTTGGGCGAAGGGTGTTGGGATGGGGGGAGCAGGGCGAGGAAGTGTCCCTTGAGGAAGGTTGTGTTGTGAGAGGGGTTCTTTATTTTGTTTTATTGGGGTGCCTTTTTTGATCTTTTGAAACCCAAGTTGTTGGTGCTGCAGGTTCAGCCCTGCCAGCGTTACATCGTGGGATCCGCGTTGAGGCTGGCGACCTGCACGCCATTTTCCTTCCACTTGCTGCTGCCACTCTTCTGAAAAATGGGAAAATTCCAACCCACTAAATACAATAATGGCCTCCAAAATACTCTTCTATCAACACGCTCTTCAACCTTTATCTTCATGGCTCTAACACAGAAGGTTGACCGTGCATTTTTTAGTTGTAAAGTTGACAGGTGTACGAGAATTATTAAAAAGAAGAAATCGGTTTCATTAATTGGGACTGGCCTGGAGGAATGCAGGCATAACTTTCAAGGTCACAAATATCAAAGTAATTTTGCTGAAACTGATGCACTAAGCTTATCAACTTCTCCAATACATTGACTGCATAATGATCACGAACGGAACAGTTTGCAATGCAAATCACATAGTCAGACTTTTACACACACAGCTCCCTTTCCCATACTGCATTCACTCTGTATATTGCAATCTCAGACATCTCAGACAAATTTGCTAACTGCCAAAATGTCAACATACAAATTCTCGTATTTATTTGTACATATTGCCTCCAGAAATATTTCCTAAATCTCAGTAATTGCTGTTTTTATGTTAACAAGATTCTGCAAATGCAATTCAAGCAATCTCCTAACAAAATGAAAAATCTTTTAAGTAACAATGCCCCAGGAAAATACACACTTCCACATGCTTGTACAAACTTTGGATATGATGCTGCATTCCTCAAAAAGGACTCAATGACTGCTACCAAACACAATGGGAATGATATTCCCGAAAAATGACTCGGTGTCATATCGGGCGGGAATCATGGGGTGAATCCCGCCGGGTGGACTGGTGTGATCCAGATCGCAATCGAGCCACATTTAGTGTAAAACATGATCCCCATATGAATCACGCCGAGCCAGAGATCCCAGGGGTCTTATTCGCCTGACGCGGGGCTCAGCTGTCAACGACCAACAAGCTGCATTTAAACCAGTGTTTCTCAAACTTTTACCCGGGACCAACCCGCCATCCATAAGGACCTACGCCGGCCGACCTTCGCAACCCACAGCAGCTGACCTTAGCGACCCACCCCAGCTGACCTTTCCGACCCATGCCAGCCGACCTTCGTGACCCATGCTGCCCAGCTTTCATGACCCGCCATTTCCACTTACCTTTAATATGACAGCCTGCTTGGCATTCAATGTTACATTCCTGCTCAGGGCTTCAACAGATGATTTAATTTCTCACTGTATACATTGAAATAATTTAAGAGGTTTGTCCTCAAACTCGCCATGCTTAGTCTTCAAGTACCTTTGAAGTTTTGAGGGTTTTAGGGCGCGATTCTCCGCTCCCCACGTCGCGTGGGAGAATCGCGGGAGGGTCTCCCGACAAATTTCACGACCCCCCCCCCCGCGATTCTCCTCTCTCTCTCTCCCCCCCCCCCCCCCCCCCCCCCCCCCCCCCCCCCCCCCCCCCCCCCGCTCAGAAGAATCGGCGCTCGCCGTTTTTCATGGCGACCGGCGATTCTCCGACCCGGATGGGCCGAGCGGCCTGCCTGGCAACCACACCTGGTTGCTGCCGTCATGAAACGGGTGTGGAGATGCACATTTGGGGCTTGTAGAGGGCCTGGTGGGGAATGAGCACCACGACTGTGCTCGGGAGGGGACAGGCCCGCGAACGGTGCCCACCGATCGTCGGGCCGGCGTTTCAATCGGACGCACTATTTCCCCTCCGCTGCCCCAGAAGATCAAGCGGGGCGGCAGAGGGGAAAGACGGCCACCACGCATGCGCGGGTTCGAGCTGTCAGCCGTCGTGACGTCAGCCACACATGTGCGGGTTGGAGCCGGCCAACCTGTGCATGTGCGGCTGACGTCATTAGGCGCGCCGGCCACGTCATTCTCCGCGCGACGCACCCACGGCCGAGAGTTACGGAGCGCCGCTCCTAGCCCCGCTGGGAGGGGAGAATAGGGGGCGAGAAGCGGCCTCCGAGGCCGTCGTGAAACTCGGCCGAGTTCACGACGGCCCTCCCGATTTTTCCCGGGAGCGGAGAATTCCGCCCTTAATCTTTCATTTGCCAGTACTTCCCTGCATATAATGCACATGAGCTTTGCATCCTGACTTGCATTGGCACAATTAATAATCCCATACCTCAAGAAATCATCTTTATACTGCTTTGTTCCCAATTTCAGCTTCTTCTTCATGGATTGTTCAACAGAGGCACTGGAGCTCAAACCAGCACTGCTAACAGCTACAAAATGGAGGAATCTCTCTCGTGCCCAGAGCACGTGATGTCAGTGTATGGGGCGTGTGACCTGCTCCCTGCTGCCGCTTCTGGAGAGAAGACTTCATCGATACTTTAAACGAATCTGCTCCTGGGTCAGCGCGCTGATGTCAGGAAGAGGCGGTCTGCCTCGCTGGGCTCCGGGTCTGCGTACTACTGACGTGGCACACATGCAGAGGATGGCCAGCATTCTGAAAGAGCGTCGCGGCTGGCATTTTTAAAAGTTGCTCGCAGTTGCTTGGGCACTTTTCCCCATGATCGGATCGCTGCAACCAATGACCCCGCGGGTCATGAACCCAATTTGGAAACTGTCCCTCAGCACTCGCTCCGATTTAAGCCAGGAGATCTGCTCCTCGATTTCGGTATTCAGACCTGGCTAGACTTCTGGACACTGTGGAGGAGAGGCGGGGCACCCTGTACCCTCCAGGGGGTAGGAGACCCCAGAGCACTGTGACAAATCCTGCCTGGGAAGCAGTAGCACCTGCAGTTAGTGCCTGCAGCATATCAAGGAGGACAGGCGGCCAATGTAGGAAGAAGATGAATGACCTCCTATGAGCTGCAAGGGTAAGTTACCACCCTTCTCCGCCTGGCATTACTCCCGCCTGGCACCGCTGGGTTCCTCCGCCTTCTAATCCACTGGCTGCCACCTCGCACTCGGCCAACAACCGTCCTCCCTAATTGTTCCTCAAAACCCCCATGATGCGTCATCACAACTCCTTTATGTCTAGAAGCAGTGCCCACACATGCTACCTGCTATCGACCTGGTCCGCCGGGCATGAGGCTCATAACGTCCTCTTTCTGTCCTCGCAGGAGAAGCCCATCAGAGAAAGAGGGAGTTGGCGGGGGGGGGGGGGGGGGGGGGGTCCCGTGTTGTGTCCTCACCCAATGAGGAAAGGGCTCTGGAGTTTGCTGGAGTGGCCGAGGAGCGAGCAGTGGCCAAAAGCGAGGCTGGCCTATGCCAGAGAAGTGAGGGTCCAGATGAGCTGTCTGAAGTGAGTTATTGATGTCCCAAACCCTGGTCCTCCCCTTTCACTGAACCCATGTCCCTTGCCTTGCAGGCTCACCATCTAATGAACTAATGAGGCCAGCCATCCAGATTCATGCATCCCCACCCCTCCCACTTTCCTCCCCGATACCCAAGAGACCACATCGGAGGAGAGTTCCGAGGAGAACACCAACAATGCATCACAACTATCACCCGCACCTTCCACCTGTGCAGAGACACACACAACTCGGTGGGTGAGATTAGCAGACAGATTTTGGGGCCACTATCTAGTGAGCACCGCACAGCAGCTGATGCACATCAGATGGAGGCAGGAAATTCCAAGAGAAACAGCATTGAGTGGTCTGCTGGATCCCAGGACTCAGCTGGGCCCCAGCCAGATTCCGAGCCCTCAGACAAGGTTCTCCCTGAGCTGCTAGAGATGCTAAGCCAGAGCCGTGAGATGCAAGAGAGGGTGTCAGCAACATTCCTGCAACTGCAAGGCCGATTGGAGGAGTCCCAAAGGCTTCAGGCGCAGAAGATGGTGCTGGAATTACACGACACCCAGGCTGACTCAGCTGATCCAGCTGCCCCTCTCTCCCATGGAGTGACCCAGGAGCCCATGAGCACCCCAAGGGAGGAGGAAGTGCTGGAGCCCATCCAAGGAGCTTCCGCCAAGAAGACTCAAGCGGTCTCTAATTCTCCTGACTTCCCCCCCACACCACCATCACCACTCCCCCTCCCCCACTCTTGGCACTGGTGCATCTCAAGGGCAGCAACCAGAACAGGGTAGCATGGCGACAGCTGTGACATTGGTAAGGCGGCCGGGGACCCTTCAGCTCCAGGCCCTCTAGAGGAAAACCGCCAAGGAAATCACAGGGCGCAGCAGGCGGCCTTCACCTCTGATATGCATCTTGGGGACATAACGAGACATAACACTAGACCATGGAAGATTAAGAAGTTATAGGAGCACTGATTCGGCACTGGTGAGGTCAGTAATCATAGTTAGGGAATAAATAACTGTTGCATGAAATGTTCACAATTAAAATGTGTCACACCTGAAACTTGCAATGCCTCTGTCATTTAAAGCTTTACAACAGGGTGGCTCTCTCTCCCCATCTGGACTCACTTCCTGCTACAGGACCCCCAAGAGACGCAACCAGTGGGACCCCATGAAACACAATGACGGACACCCTGGAACGCAATTCCCACACTGGACACAGGCGTGTCTCCCGTCACTCCCAACTGTGGTCCAAAATGAAGTCCCCACGACACACATTCACCATGAGGATGGGAGTCGATGTGCTGTCAGCAGAAAGATTGGAGATGACTTAATCAGAACCTGAGGATCACCACAGCCTTCCTCACAGCGAGTGGACATCACCCTTCTGACTTGTAGAGTGATGCACTGACAGTGCCAACACAGGCCCATCACCCTGGTGTGCTGTCACACCTCTTGGAGGGTTAAGGTGGAACTGGGTGATTGGGGAAGGGGTGAATTGGGGGAAATTGAGCTGATGGACACAGGCCCCCCTGTCATGTGAATTTGGAGGCTATGAGGGCCTCCCTGGCCCTCCTGGAATGTCACTCACTTGTTGCCTGTTCTCCATCCTTTGGGACCTCCTCCACATACGAGGCCGCATGTTCCTCCTCCGCCTCCTCCAGCATGTCGCCTCGCTGCTGTGCCAGGTTGTAGAGCACACTGCAGACCACAACAAAGCGGGGACCCTCTGGAGGCTGTACTGCAGTCCATACCAGAGCAGTCCAGTGAGTGAAGCCACATTTTCCAGCAACTCAATGTTCAATGACAGCATGGGTGGCAACGTGGGCCTCATTGTAACCAGACTCTACCTAGACCCGGGGATCCTGACGATAGTGGCGAATCCTGAGTCCTGGGCATCTAGCTGGGCATGGCCCAGGCCGAGATTGATACAGTTTGATGTCCGGATACACAGAGCATCTATCCCGGCTGCAACTATGGGCTTCCGACTGTGAGACGTCACACAGGTCCCAAGCCTTGGAAAGACCAAGTGGTGCAGAAATTCAGGGCAGTTGTGACCTTCATGCCTAGCAGAAGCGGGTGTCCCCCTCCTCAACGGTGTGCCTGATGTACAGGTATATGGCGCAGGTGCCACACTGTCTCCCTGGTAAGATGCGGTCTTCTGTGGCACATAGTATCTGTCAGCTCATTGAAGAACCAATGAGGCCTGTACACCCCAGTTAACTATCAGTGTACCCTTCTGGCACTCTCTGAGATTTAACAGAGTCAACGAGGGGAGATACAACTATGCACAGTTGACACCCAATCTTGGACAACCCGAGATATTATTGCTGTCATGCCATCACACTCAAGGCACCTGGGCTTCCAGAGCTTGCACTGTGCCTTTAAGCCTGACTATCTGATGTACCATCAATTGAACGTGAGATGAGTTGCTGTACAAAAGTATGGCTTTAATCAGCTAGATGTTAGCCCTGCGGTCGATTACAGTATATGGACGACCGCCGGGTGTACTGGGTATTTATACCCCGCCCTGGAGGCGGGGTTAACTCAGCCTCTCGACCAATCGGGGAGCCGTCACATGACTGGTCTCAACCAACCGGTCGAGAGGCACATGACCGACCAGGGCCAATGGTAAGCCGGTGTTCTGCACCAATGGCAGGCAGCCATGCTAATCATACCACCACACTATGCCTGATTCAAAGCCCCCTCGCCCTTTACATGACTGTCCTACCTTCTCTCAGAATGACATCAGCGAGCCATTTGTGCTGGCAACCTACACACTCACTCCTGCCCAGATCAGAAGCCCAGCGGCCCAGGCCACTGGCAGCAATATCAAGGAGATCATGCTCAGCTCTCTTCCACTCATCCTTTGGCTGCAAGAGAGTTGTCACTGATGAACCCCTTGCTCATACAATATGAGTATTGCCAGCTGCCTCTATGGTGCTGATGCACCTGTAGTGCAGGCCTGCTGTTCAAGCATCAAAGGTTGCACGACATCCAGTCTCAAAGGATTTCGCTCAGACAGGGCACCTGATCTTTCGAGGGGCACTTCAGAGTTCAGGGACCATCAAGTGCCATCACAAGTAATCCCTCCTGTGAGATAACCTTCATCTGTCAAGACAGAGGCTTTTCACAGTCAGCGGAGTGTGAAATGGAATGTAAACAATCAAGTACAAAAGGTATAAAACAAGGCATACTGCAACATTGAAGCCACAGAGCCTATTGAAACTTCATGGGGGCTGAAATGCACTTTCAATAAGCAAGAATAAAGGGGAAATTTCAAGGGAGCTAAAATTAATTTTGTTCTTGCTTGTTTAATGGGGACACTTCCAGAGGGGTAAAATGGACTTTAAACTGGCTAGTACAAAGGGAAACTTCAAGGGGGGTAAAATGAACATTCAAGAGACAAGCTGTAGCATGGCTCTGTCCTGTGAGAGTTTTGTAGGACAGGCTGCAACTGTGGTTTGCCCTGTTATGGGTGTTCACAAGATATAAAGATGGCTTCAATGCTTCACATACTCAAATCCCCCCAAGCTCAAGGGCAGCCCCCCGACCTGGGTCCCTCCACCCCCCCCCCCCACAACTCCCAGCCCCCTTAAAGGACCCCCCTCCCCGTCCACAGCACCTGGCCAGCAGCTATGGTGCCCTTGAGCTGCATGCAGGTAGGTGGTGAGGGCTACTCAACTTATTGCTCCCCCTCAGAGTCCATGGTGCCTTGTCCGTGCTTTTGTACAACAGCACTGAATGATGCCTGCATGGCCTCCCACTGGCAGGTGTGGTGACTCCCAGGCTGCCACTGCATTCGACTTTAATTTCGCTAATGGGATTAAAATGAATGTACCGTATATACTCGCGTATCATGCGACTTTTGAAGACCTAAATTGTAACCTAAAGTTGGGGGGTCGCATGATACACGAGATACAAAATTCGCGGGTGCTTTACTTGCTGTTTTTTCTGATGGGAAGATGTTCAGCCACTTGACGTTTCCATTCATAAAAACATGAATGGAAACGTCAAGTGGCTGAACATCTTCCCATCAGAATGCTGTGGTCAAAATCTGAAGAGTAGTATTCACAGAATTCGCGGGTGTTTTACTTGCCGTTTTTATGAATGGAAACGTCAAGTGGCAGAACGACGCTAGTAAAGCCAGCTAGAAAGCTGTTCGATTCGCGAACAGCTTTCACAACAGAATCCACTCTGCAGAATCCACAGACAATGATACCATTTGGAAGTTTTAGTTTGGGCATTAATTTCCAAAAAAGTGACTCGCATGATACACGAGATATAGCATAAAATCATGTTTTGGGGACGAAAATTTAGGGGTCGCATGATACGCGAGATCGCATGATACGCGAGTATATACGGTAAATGAATTGTGATCAGGTTCTTGCCCTTTCTGAGAAATATTCTGATCCTGCCAGCTGGAGGGAACCGGCAGAATGGCAAACTTTTTGGCGCCTGGTACAAATCACATTTTGAGGCTCCGCTATTCTCCCAACTTAGTGGGATTGTTGCAAGATGGCCAGAGAATCATTCCCACTGGCTCTGAAAGTGCCCAAGGTGTCCAAGATGTTGTGCTGGGATCATGCCCTTCAAGACTGACCCTGCTGGAGTTTTTGGGATCAGTGAGAGAACAGTTCATCTGCGGGGGAGTTGGCAGCTAGTTGGATCACAAGTGAGCGTCACAGATTCCACTCAATTAGAAACTCCAGCTACGCCACCCTCTGTGGACAGCACTTATCCCCTCATGAGAGCACCCTTAACCAGGTAGTTAGTAATAGAATTTGTTTTTAATTAGTTTATTGGCCGCCTTCTGGAAGCTACCACACTTTGTCAGGCTGAGCGATCAGGCTTCCAGATATAGGCTGACGAAACGCCATGTCATTGGTATTGTGAGGGGTGGGAGAAGCTTTGTCTCTTTAAAAAGCTGAGTGGGAAAGCCAATATTTGAGTCAAACTCAATACATTCGGATCCCTACCACCTTCTCGTGCTTCATGGATTTCCAGCCATGGCCCAGCAGGCGTATGGAGAAATAGCCACGTACATTTAGACCCGGTCACAATAAAGAACGGCTGTGAACTTTTCCCAAATATGTTTACAAAACCACTTTTTTTAACGCATTCTGAAGTTGAACGAATGGGAGAGATGGTGAGGAACTGATCTATTCACTATGTGATTGTTATGAATAATAAGAAACAAGTCTTATTTCGATATTTGCCTATTTGAATTATACATGGGGATTTATTCCAATTGTGCCCTCTGAGCAATGCACAAGATATGCAATCTCTTCTCATGAGATTTCTTATAAATGAAAGCCAGCAGCAACAGCTTCTCATTCTAATATCCTCTAGTTACTAGGAGAACAAGAATTTTATAATGTGCAGTCACTCCACAGAGGTTTTTTTATTGTATGACAAAGTCATTTATATTCATTAAACTAATTACAAATACCAATGATGGTTTTCTCTGTTTCTGCTTGTTTAATGCAGATACCTTTATATTTTAGGTCGGGATTGTTTTGCACTATTCCACCCTATCTACAATCTTCTGGATTTGTGTAACTGCCAGGAATATTTACAAGCAAGTGACAAGAAAGGTCCCTCAGTACCATGATGCTGACCAACCACCACAGTCCCAGCAACCCATGCTGCGGTAAGGATTAAGAACATCAGGTCCTTCTAAGAATCAGTAGCATGTTATTTGTTTTGGTGATGAACAGTAGAATGTAAAGGCAGTTAACGGACAATTTGAGGTCTGAGACGCATTTGCTGAGAAGGGTTTTGTTCCATTTCTGTCTGCGTGTTTTCACCCTGCTTTTATTTTAACAATTTCTCTCCATCTATGTGGTCCCCTCCACACTGCGCACCACCCTCAATAGAGAGGGTGAAATACCAACATATTGTGCGAGTACTCATCATTTTTAATATTGTGTTGCATAAGGGACATCCAAGATGAAGGGCATGATGAATTTCAATCAGGGTTAGTGGGAAAAGGGTAATTATACCAGTGTGTGGAAGAGGAGTGACTAGAGGTGGAAGCATAGTTGGGGGGAAATGTGGGCAGGGTAGGGAGGGACGTGTCTGAGGAAAAAAGGAAATGAGGAGGTAGGGAGAGAGGAAAAGCAGTAAGGGAAATAAAAGAGTAATGAGGGGAGGAGAAGCAAGAACGGGAGAAGGAAAATGAGTGAATCGTGGGAAATGGAGGAAACAGTGAGATCCAGTGAGAGGGCAGGGCGGGCACAGGGTAAAGGGAGACAAATAGAAAAAATACATGGGGGTCAGAGGGAAAATGCAGTCATTGGGGTGGAGTAAGGGTGAGAGGGGAGGGGTGTGGTATTCATGGGGCAAGGAATTGGCAGCCTGCAATTTGGTTGGAAGAGGAATTGCAGCCAGCAAGGAAATGTATACCAATGGGATCTTGACGTGAGTGGGTAAACACAATTTATGACTCAATGCTCGGAATCGAAATCCTTGCTTGTGTTGAAATGGGGCTGGGTGGCTTCTAATTCACAGGATTGAGGTGGGGGTAATTTCTTATCAGATGGGAGAAGGGTTTTTTGGGCTTTGTTTTTCATTTCTTTCCCACGAGTTTTGCACAGTTACGCTCTTCTTCAAGATTCCAGTTCTAATATTACTCCAGGAGTCTCTTCACTTTCTTTATGGAGGGTGGGGCTTGGGAGATAAAATGTGCTCAGTTATGTCCTGCTGTTTCTCATTCAGTCTCTTTGCAAACATGAATGTCTATTGTTTTAGAAGATCCATCAGTGTTCACTTCTCGGGCTTTATTGGTGCAACTCTGATTGCACCCTGGCCCCCTCAGAGTGTCAGTTTGCTCCACCATTTTACAATGTGCCCCATGGGGTTTACTTGCATATGCTTGCTGATTAATTGGTTTACTTTATGTTTCAATTCTAAAAGGATCAGTGGATTACAATCACTAAAGCTGATTTATAGCCCGACCAGTAGTGGCTGGCATTACTAGCCGCTGCCACAAATGCTATTCTGTTTGAGAGATGCATATCTGGATGAGTCCAAGTTGGCAGCTGTGCTGTCACCTAACATTAGCTGGAGCCCCATTTGTTTCACTTTGTTACATAACAGCACCGCTTTGGAACTCTGCCTCCACTCAACATTTTTAAGGTGTAGCTGCAACGTTAAATTCCATTGGATATAGACTTTGGCTCAGATAGAAAGCAGACGCTTGAAGCAAATGACTATAACACATAATGCAAAGGTCACCCCTTTGTAATTATCTTGAAAATCAACAGCCACAAAGCGGTGAGTGTACTTTCGGTAATGTTGTGGCAATTGACCAGATTCGATGGTAAGATGAAGAACATATAACATAATATGAAACACATTTTGCCAGGCTTTAGGATACCGTCTTTCCCCTTTTGCTAAATTTGAGGACTTTCTTCTGTTCCTCTGCACTTCCTAATTTTCTCATGTTCAAAGTTACTGGGGAATTTTAAAAATCTTTTATTCTTGGTGTGAAGCAAAATGGTTCCCAGTGGAGAAGCTTGGGGAAAATAGACTGTTACCCATTCAGATTTAACATGAACGATTTTGATCAGCTCTCCTTCAGTTTCTGATGTTTTAATGCATGTCTTAGCATCATCCTTCATTTAGTGACATAGTCGCTGCCTTCATTCCTGATTCATAAGAATAAACGTTGTGGAGTTTTATCCAATCTCCGCAATTTTATTCTGAACACTCTAGCAGACTGCAAATGATTCAATTTCAACACGTTCTTTAATGTATTAGTTTGTTACTGTTGCCAAGGTATTTATTTACTTAACTATCTCTCCCTTGATGCAAGTGCCATCGGGCAATATATTGAAGGGATAAGGAAAGTTATAAAAAAAGTGTTCATTAAAATCATAGCTAGTATTTGCACAGAAGTACAGACATGTAGCAAATCATAAGCAATGTTAATTTTTAGACTCAATCCATGTGTTAGCATAAATTGCTACTCATGTAGCACAGCAAATAGAGACTTGCGCTTTGTTGGGCAGGTTGACGTGTCTGCAGGTGGGTCAGGAAAGTGGGTGACTTGTTTCCCAGTGCTAGCAAGCAGTCCTTCAAAGGATTCTGAAGACTTGTCTGCAGATTGTTTGCCTTTAGGAGAAGTATTGTCAGATTTTTCTATTTCTGGAGAAGCACTTACAGCGTCTGGAGCTGCACAGTAGAACAGTTGCATCACAGCGCAAGGGTCCCAGGTTCGATTCCCGGCTTGGGTCACTGCCTATGCGGAGTCTGCATGTTCTCTCCGTGACTGCGCAGGTTTCCTCCGGGTGCTCCGGTTTCCTCCCACAGTCATAAAATATGCAGGTTAGGTGGATTGGCTATGCTAAATTGCGCTTATCATCCAAAAAAGGTTAGGTGGGATTACTGGGTTAGGGGTGGGGTGGAGGTGTGGGCTTGGGTGAGGTGCTCTTTCCAAGGGCCGGTGCAGACCCGATGGGCGAAATGGCCTCCTCCTGCACTGTAAATTCTATGATTCCATGAGAAAGAGCATCGTGGCCTTCTGCTCCTTGAACATCACTTTCATCTCCTGGTGCTGCCACAGCATCACCTTCTGGTTTTACCGCTGGTGTGGCACATGTGGTGAATGTGATTCACACTACATATAGTTGCCAATATCACTCCATGTATATATGTTCGTTATCTACCCGTTGTAAGATCAATGCTGTATAAATAGTTGCCAATATAACTCCGTGTATATATGTTCACTATCCACCATTGTAAGTGCAGTTGCACTATCCGACCACCAGGGGGAGTCGCTCTGGGAGTACGCGAGAGTTTGTACTGGGCTCCGCCCAGGACTCCTCCCCCTGGGACCGATGTATAAATTTCAGTGCCTTAGAGCCAGCCTTCTAGTTCATCTGGAGTTCAACGATGAATAGGCTGGCTCTGTTGTAAGTGTATTAAAGCCTCTGTTCAGATCCAACTACACGTGTTCGCTGAATTGATGGTTCCATCAGCACAATCTTTCACTTCTGCTGCTGGTGGGGCACCGCTTTCAGTTTTTATTGTTTTGCACAATATCACCTTCCCCTGCTGATGCTGGTGCAGGTCCAGTATTGCCTGTTACCTCTGTGCTGTGGAGCTCACAACAATTGCCTCATTTGCAGAGTTCTCATGAGTGAGAGTGGATGCACAGAATCCAGAAGCCGGCAAGGACCTGATTTGAAATGCAAATGAAATGAAAATCGCTTATTGTCACAAGTAGACTTCAAATTAAGTTACTGTGAAAAGCCCCTAGTCGCCACATTTCGGCGCCTGTTCGGGGAGGCTGATACGGGAATCAAACCGTGCTGCTGGCCTGCCTTGTTCTGCTTTCAAAGCCAGCGATTTAGCCCTGTGCTAAAATTCTTATTTTGACAGATGATTCACCAGTAGAGCAAGGTAACAGCCACATAATATAAGCCTTGGGAATATGTGCCAGGGCATGCACAATGTTGAAGCTCCACTGAGTGATTATGGGAAAGGAGGCCCTCCTGTGCCTTTTTCATGTAGTCTCCCACCCTTAACAATAGCAGTTAATGTGTTGTGAATTTTTACAGGTGCATTGCTTGAATCATATTAAGAGGGAAAACATATGAAATAAATACCTGAAGGACTTTATTCCTCTCGTTTTCCAGTATTGTGATTATGAGTTCCTGCTGTACACACAAGTTAGCTGCAATGTAAACCAGTGCCTGCATTTCAATGGTCAAAAAGTAATTCATTGGTTATGAAGTTTTTCTTGTTTTTTTTCTTCTTTTTCTTAATTAATTCATACAACTTGTGTATCACTAGCAAGGTCTGTGTTTATAGTCCATCTCTAATGGTTCTTGGTAAGGTGATGGTGAGCTGTCTTCTTGAACCACTATAGTTCTTGGGCGCGATTCTCCGCTCCCCACGCCGGGTGGGAGAATCGCGGGAGGGCCGGGCGACACCCCCCCCCCCCCCCCCCCCCCCCCCCCCCCCCCCCCCCCCCCCCGGGCACCCCCCCCCCCCCCCCACCACCATTATTCTCCCACCCCCCGCTCGGAAGAATCACCGCTCGCCGCTCCTAGCCTCCCGGGTGGGGGTGAATAAGGTGCGACGAACCTCCGAGGCCGTTGTGAAACTCGGCCGAGTTCACGACCGCCTTCCCGATTCCGTGTTTTAGGTACACCCACAATGCTGTTCAGGAGGGACTTCCAGGATTGTATGACAGTGACAGGAATACCAAGCCAGGGTGGTGTGTGATTTGGAAGGGAACTTGCAGGTGGTGGCTATTTCCACTGTCCTATAAGTGCTGGAGGTCATGTGAGAAAGTGACGAGGTGGTTACAGCAAAGGTCATGTGGCGGGAACACGGGAATCAGTTATTCCTGGGATCTCGGGCATAGCACAAGGGCTAAATGTAGCTGTTGACTTTAACATTAAACTTCTTTTGTTCAAAGACAGTGATTTAAGGAACCCACGATATTCTACATGAAGGTTCTGTTGAAGGAGCCTTGGCAGGTTGTTTGTAGATGGTACTGTGCTGGTGGAGCAAGTGAAAGTTTAAAGTGGTGGATGTGGTATTTTGAAATATCCTGAGGATGTGAAAGGCATGTGAGATTGCACTTAGAAATGGATATGAGCAGGCAGCACGGTGCCGTAGTGGGTTAGCCCTACTGCCTTACGGCGCTGAGATCCCAGGTTCAATCCCGGCTCTGGGTCACTGTCCGTGTGGAGTTTGCACATTCTCCCCGTGTTTGCGTGGGTTTCTTCCTCACAACCCAAAGATGTGCAGGGTTGGTGGATTGACCACGCTAAATTGCCCCTTAATTGGAAAAAATGAATTAGGTACTCTAAATTTATTTTTAAAAGAAAGAAATGGATATGAGTAAAACTTTACTGAAAACTGGGGTGGGACTCTCCGGGCCCCCAGCCGCTACTTTTCTAATAAGAACATCTCGGGCACGATTCTCCCAGCCCTGCGCCGGGCCAGAGAATAGGCGCAACCACGCCACACCGCCCCGAGGTGCGGAGAATCGGCGCCATTTACGCCGGCGCATTTAGCGCGGCGCCGGTCGCGGGCCACTGTACGAGGCTGGGCCACCGTTTCTCCGGCCCGATTGGGCCAAGCGGCCGCGCGGAAAAAGCAGAGTCCCGCCGGCGTCGTCCACACCTGGTAGCTGTCGGCGGGAACTCTGCGCGAAGGGTCAGGGGGGCGGCCTTTGGGGGAGGGGGGGAGGAGGACTCCGACCCGGACGGGGCTCCGATGGGGTCTGGCCCGCGATCGGGGCCCGCCAATCAGCAGGCCGGCCTCCCCCCCCGCCCCCGGGCCTACTTTGTTGCGCGTCCGGCCCCAGAACCCCCGCGCCATGTTGCGCAGGGTCGTAAAGCCACTGCGCATGCGTGGGTTGGCGCGTCGCCACTGTGCATGCGCGGGTTGGCGCCGCCCCCAGTGCCCTGTGGGGACCAGAATCGCTAGTGCCCGCGCCCGTTTTGCACCATCGTGAAATGCAACGGCGTTCACAACGGCGCAGACATTCTGTCCCGCGATCGGAGAATCGGGCCCAATAACTAGGAGCAGGAGTATGTCACCTGGCCGCTTGAGCCTGCTCCGCAATTCAGTAAGATCGTGGCTGATCTTTTGTGGACTCAGCTCCACTTACCGGCCAAAACACCATAACCCTTAGTTCCTTTACTGTTCAAAAATCTATCTATCTTTACCTTAAAAACATTCAACAAGGCAACCTCAACTGCTTCACTGGGCAGGGAATTCCAGATTCATAACCCTTTGGGTGGAGAAATTGCTCCTCAACTCAGTCCGAAATCTGCCACTCCTTACTTTGAGGCTATGCCCCCAAGTTCTAGTTTCACTGGCCAGTGGAAACAACCTCCCTGCTTCTCTTATCTATTCCCTTCATAATTTTTTATGTTTCTGTAGGATCCCCTCTCATTCTTCGAAGACCAATTAGTATAGTCCCAATCTACTCAGTCTTCTTAACTCCAGAATCAACCTCGTGAATCTCCTCTGCACCCCCTCCAGTGCCAGTACATCCTCTCTCAAGTAAGGAGACCAAAACTATACACAGTACTCCAGATATGACCTCACCAGCACCCTGTACAGCTGCAACATAACATCCCTGTTATTAAACTCCATCCCTCTAGCATTGAAGGACAAAATTCCATTTGCCTTCTTAATTACCTGCCACACCTGCAAACCAATCTTTTGTGATTCATGCACAAGGACACACAGGCCCCCCTGCACAGCAGCATGCTGCAAATTTTACCATTTCAATAATAATCCATTTTGCTGTTATTCCTACCAAAATGGATGACCTCACATTTACCAACATTGTATTCCATCTGTCAGAACCTTGCCCACTCACTTAAACTATCTATATCCCTCTGCAGACGTCCAGCTGATTGTCAATGGGATTACCCATTGAAGCCACCCCAACGCCGCCGGGCAACCATCGGGCGTGGTGCACTGCCAACGGGAAACACAAATCCCAAAAGCCAAAGAATTCCACCCCTGCTTTCTCTTTCCCATTTGAAAATTAATGATTTTATATTTTTGAAACAGAGACAGAAAATGATCTTTTAGTGGTGAGGGATTAATTAATTTTCCTATTTCAGAAAATTACCTCATAAGAAATAATGAATGCTGTCTTAGTTACTTACAGATCACTATCATCCGGATGGTACGAAGCTAATTAAAGTTGTACAATTGCATTCTAAATTACAGTGCCCTCCCCTGAACATGCCAGCTGGCAGTGCATTATCAATTTTTAGGTTAAATATTTTTGCATTCTAGCTAATACTAAACACTTCACTGTCTTTTTTTTCTTTCAGAGATATTTGGATTTTGAACAATCCAACCAGACCTTCTGTTCTTTAAAAATAATTATTTTATATTCAACTCCTGACGATTTATTCAGGCCTCTCAGGATCCTATTTGCACGGATGCAGTGTACCCCTCCCAATTCATAGGGCCAATTTCATCCAACTCCAAGCCTCCCAATTCACACACGTTTGAGCCCATTTAGTTTCTGCCTTGATATTGTTTTTTCAAACTTGCCGACCCCTGGTTCATACTGCCACTCTTCTCTCTCTTAGTCCCTTAATTCAATCATGTATACCTCTCTCTCTTTTCAACATAGGTCCTCCTTCAACTTCATTCATGCTGGGTCTCTTTCTCCTCCTTCACCCGATTCAAACAAGAAAGCTCCCACCCTGTGATGTGACCATCAATTCATAAGACACGTGATTGGAAGTGAACAGTGGTTTTAATAGTCTTACAACTGAGCCTGCCTGCGACGAGATGAACTGAGAGCAGGCTTACGACTGCAGTGCTTTATACTTCCAGTTAGTGGGAGGAGCCATGGGCGGAGCCAAGGGTGGGGCCCAGTACAAACTCCTCATCTCCCCCTATGGGCAGAGCCGCGCAACGGCTCGTATACAGAGCCCATGAGGACACAATACATGTAATACAACACAGTGTGAATTACTAGGTATATAATTCACCACACCCTGCCAGTTCACGGTGGTCTTCTCTATTCCTCTCACTCCAAACCACCACCTGTGCAGTTTAATCTGTCACTCTCACCCTGTTAATGAGTAACAACAGCATTTATCCCCACTCCCTCAGTTAATGTTTCAACTCTCTTTTTTCCTCTTCCACTAAGAAGGGCATGAGCTTACCGCTGGGATTCATTGTTTCCACGGTAATCTGATTGGCATGTTGCAGTAAACCCCTCTTTGGTATGTTGCAGTAAACGGCTGATAAGGCCAGCCCCTACTCAGGTCGTGGCATTTTGGTGCCATAATTCACATGCTGCAACCAGAGGGATGTGGCTGTGGAGACTGATTACAGTGTGAGTGGGTCAGCATGGGGACAGGTTTGTAATTGATGGTGACTTCATTCCCGATGACTGTTTCTTTAAATTACGCTTTTTTAAAAAGTGAATTATATAGATGTGACACACAGCAAATTCCCAAATCACACAGCCTGCTACCTCATCCAACCCTTGTCTTTTTCACTCAGAATGGGTCAGGCATTGCCCTTTCCCAGAGTTCAGCAAGCACTAGCCACAGGGAAACTTATCCAGTTCTTTCATTAGTGGATGTGATCTTGGCCATTGTAAGCTTTAAGTAGGAATTCCTGTGGACCAAGTTCTCTCCCCTTTAGCATGATCCCTCCTCTCAGTGTGGTCCCTCCCCTCAGCGTCCTCCCTCCCCTCAGGGTGCTCCCTCCCCTCAGCGTCCTCCCTCCCCTCAGCGTCCTCCCTCCCCTTGGGCTGCACACTCTCCAAAGAGTGCACCCTCCCCTCAGGGTGCTCCCTCCCGTCAGGGTGCTCCCTCCCCTCAGGGTGCTCCCTCCCCTCAGGGTGCTCCCTCCCCTCAGGGTGCTCCCTCCCCTCAGGGTGCTCCCTCCCCTCAGGGTGCTCCCTCCCCTCAGGGTGCTCTCTCCCCTCAGGGTGCTCCCTCCCCTCAGCGTCCTCCCTCCCCTTGGGCTGCACACTCCCCAAAGAGTGCACCCTCCCCTCAGTGTGTCCCTCCCCTCAGCATGCACCCTCCCCTCAGCATGCACCCTCCCCTCAGTTTGCATCCTCCCCTCAGAGTGCTCCCTCCCTCAGCCCACCCTCTCCCTCAGCGTGCATCCTCCCCTCAGCGTGCATCCTCCCCTCAGTTTGCACCCTCCCCTCAGCGTGCACCCTCCCCTCAGCGTGCACCCTCCCCTCAGCGTGCACCCTCCCCTCAGCGTGCATCCTCCCCTCAGTTTGCACCCTCCCCTCAGTGTGCTCCCTCCCCTCAGTTTGCATCCTCCCCTCAGAGTGCTCCCTCCCTCAGCCCACCCTCTCCCTCGGCGTGCATCCTCCCCTCAGTTTGCACCCTCCCCTCAGTGTGCACCCTCCCCTCAGTGTGCACCCTCCCCTCAGTGTGCATCCTCCCCTTCGCGTGCACCCTCCCCTCAGCGAGCATCCTCCCCTCAGTGTGCATCCTCCACTCAGCATGCACCCTCCCCTCAGTGTGCACCCTCCCCTCAGCATGCACCCTCCCCTCAGCATGCACCCTCCCCTGAGCGTGCATCCTCCACTCAGCATGCCCTCTCCCTTAGCGTGCACCCTCCCCTCCGCGTGCACCCTCCCCTCCGCGTGCACCCTCCCCTCCGCGTGCACCCTCCCCTCCGCGTGCACCCTCCCCTCCGCGTGCACCCTCCCCTCCGCGTGCACCCTCCCCTCAGCGTGCATCCTCCCAGTGTGTCCCTCCCCTCAGTGTGCATCCTCCCCTCAGTGTGCACCCTCCCCTCAGAGCGCACCCTCCCCTCAGCATGCACCCTCCCCTCAGCATGCACCCTCCCCTCAGCATGCACCCTCCCCTCAGCGTGCTCCCTCCCCTCACAATTGACCAAACATAGAACAGTACAGCACAGAACAGGCCCTTCGGCCCTCAATGTTGTGCTGAGCCATGATCACCCTACTCAAACCCACGTATCCACCCTATACCCGTAACCCGTAACCCCCCCCTTAACCTTACTTTTATTAGGACACTACGGGCAATTTAGCATGCCCAATCCACCTAACCCGCACATCTTTGGACTGTGGGAGGAAACCGGAGCACCCGGAGGAAACCCACGCACACAGGGGGAGGACGTGCAGACTCCACACAGACAGTGACCCAGCCGGGAATCGAACCTGGGACCCTGGAGCTGTGAAGCATTTATGCTAACCACCATGCTACCCCACTGCATTCACAAAGCTGCTTATCCAGTCCTTTCATTTGTGGACGTGATCTTGGCCATCAAAAGCTTTAAGTAGGAATTCTTGTGAGAACAGATAATCCAATATCGTGCTGCATCAAATTCACTTGCATTAGCCAGAAAGCCCAACATAATGCCGCAGAGCAGGGTCACTGGTGTGAAGTGGATTGCTGAGAAGTGTCGGGTGGACTAAGAGAGATAAAATGAATGGGTGAGGGGGTATATAAATGAATAGCAATGAAGGGAACGGAGCCGTGAAGGAAAGGATGGAAGAGGCTGAAGCTGGGAACAGTGCTTTTCAGAAGAAAAAGAAGGAAAGGAGATGCTGGGTGTAGAGTTTGGGAGAGCCAGGAGATTGGCAGCACGAATTGATAGATTTTCGAGTCTGAGTGCCAATATGAACCTGATGAAAAAGAGTGTGAGCTTGAACCGAGGAGCAGGAAAAAGATCATAAATTGATGCATGCAAGAAATTAATAACTGTCCTTTAAACACAGCCTGATTTGTTTTACATTTATATTATAAATAATGGCTCCAAGGATGGATTGTGGGAGTGACAATAAATTAGATACATAGCTGTGCCAACATGTTGGTTGGGATGCACTACGTTCTAATATATGTGCATGTAAGCTTTGACCTGCTTTCACATAGGTTGAACTAAAATTGGCAATAAATAGAGAAAATAGTTCATTTGCCAGTCACACAACATTAGGCACTACAGCTCTCTGCTGTTGGTGTGAAATTTGAGTAATTTGTTGGTCTTTCTTAAGTGTTCTTCAATAGCAATAAATATTCTAATAGCATGCCCTGGTCTAACAGTGTTTGGCTGGAATCCAATCTCGTAGTCTCAAACAGTCAGATACAGTTTAAGTGCGTCCTTGGATAATGAGCTGACATCCCTGCATTGTGCTTCAAGGATATAACATTCCGACCCAGATGGGAGGCTGCTCCTATCCAAGCAGATGACAAGTCGAGGATAGAGGTTGACCTTTGTTTTCCTCAGATTAATGTCTGTTTTTCCCCGTTTGATTAAAATATCGATCAAGTAAAAGGCTCCAATTTCATACAGGAGAAACAAAAGCAATTTATTACGTTTGAACACGAACTAATCATCTGTTTTCCATGTTCTAAAGGAGATAGGAATTCAATCCTCTTGCAGAGCAGTAAATGCAGAGTGATCACTTCTGTACAATCAAGGACTGCTAACTCTTAAGCTGGACTGGCTGTTAAATGTAACCAGCGTGCAGTTGGGTGACTCTCAAGGATACCAAAGGTTATTAATTTATTAACTGCAGATTTCAGAGTAGATATCACTGAATGCAGTGCAAGTATTGACCTGCCAATTCGATCAGTGCTTTGTCACTAAATTCAGTGCATTTTTGTACAATTCTACTAAATAACAGGAAAAGCACCATTTGGTATCATTTTCATTTGTATGTGTAGAGAATTAACATGGGCTTCATTTTTTACTGCAGCAAAGGACTCCACTGAACCCTATGGAAGTCCAGTTTCAATTCGCAGAGTGTGCAGAGTCAGCAAAACCGGCAGGGGTGCGCTAAAATTTTTAATTGCCTGGACAACACAAGCCCTGAAAAAAAGATAAATACTGCAGTTGTCAGAAATTGCCATTTAAATCGCAGCCCAGAAACCGGGGGAGGAATTCTCCGACCCCCCGCTGGATCAGAGAATCGGCGCGTCGCCATGTGAATTGCGCCACGCCACCTTGACGGCGGGATGCAATTCTCCGCAATGCGGAGAATTGGTGCCATCGGCGTTGGCGTGGTCGGCGCGGCCGGCGCGCCGATTCTCCAGGCTGGATGGGCCAAGCGGTCGTCAACAAAAAGCCGAGTCCCGCCGGCGCCGTTCTAACATCCTCTGAGCCAACGGCCTGTGGGGGGTGATGGCGGGGGTCCGAACCCGGCGGGGGTGGGGGTGGGGGTGCGGGCCTCCATACTGGCCTGGCCCGCGATCAGGTCCCACCGATCGGCGGGCCAGCTTCTCTGCCCCCCAGCCTCCTTTCCTCCGCTCTGGCTCCTGTAGCCCTGCGCCATTTGGCGTCGGGGCCAGCGCGGGAAGAAGGCCACTGCACATGCGCTAGTTGCCGCCGGCCCAACTGTGCATTCGCGGACCCCGCAGTGCCGGGTTCAGGCCAGGATCGGCAGCTGGCAGGCAGAGGCCGTTCCAGCGCTGTCCTAGCCCCCTGTGGACCCGGAACGGGCGCCAATGCCAAAGTAAAACACTCCCGTTTTTACTCCGGCGTCGGCACTTAGCCGCCAGTTGGGAGAATCCCGCCACTGATTCCCAACTTAGCAGCAGAACACATGGGGCGGAGTTCTCTGAGCCTCCACGCCAAAATCGTTGTCCCCGGAGAATCTCTGCGAATCGCGCACGCGCGCGTTTTACGCGGCGCGGGTAGAGGGCCAGTGACAGAGGCGATTCTCCGAGGACAATTGGGCGAGTTCCCGACGACATGGTAAGATTAATGGTAAGATTCTTGGTAGTGTGGATGAGCAGATAGATCTCGGTGTCCATGTACATAGATCCTTGAAAGTTGCCACCCAGGTTGAGAAGTTGTTAAGAAGGCGTACGGTGTGTTAGCTTTTATTGGTAGAGGGATTGAGTTTCAGAGCCGTGAGGTCATGTTGCAGCTGTACAAAACTCTAGTGCGGCCCATTTGGAGTATTGCATGCAATTCTGGTCGCCGCATTATAGGAAGGATGTGGAAGCATTGGAAAGTGTACAGAGGAGATTTACAAGGATGTTGCCTGGTATGGAGGGAAGATCTTATGAGGGAAGGCTGAGGGACTTTCGTTAAAGAGAAGAAGGTTAAGAGGTGACTTAATTGAGGCATACAAGATGATCAGAGGATTAGATAGGGTGGACAGTGAGAGCCTTTTTCCTCAGATGGCGATGTCTAGCACGAGGGGACATGGCTTTAAATTGAGGGGAGATAGATATAGGACAGATGTCAGAGGTAGATTCTTTACTCAGAGAGTAGTAAGGGCGTGGAATGCTCTGCCTGCAACAGTAGTGGACTCGCCAACACTAAACGCATTCAAATGGTCATTGGATAGGCATATGGACGATAAGGGAATAGTGTAGATGGACTTTAGAGGGGTTTCACAGGACGGCGCAACATCGAGGGCCGAAGGGCCTGTACTGCGCTGTAATGTTCTATGTTGTTCTAACCACGTTTTGCCTGTCGGGAATGGCCGGTGGCAGCTGCGGACACAGTCTGCGACCACCCTGGTGGGGGCAGGGGGATCGATCACCGAGGGGGGGTGGGGCAGATTAGGGGGCTCACAGATGGCCATGCAAGCGATCGGGTGGCATAGATCCACGGGCGCACGCGATCTCTGGGGTACCTACAGTACTAGTGCCACTCCACGGGCTGAGTCCGTCATGTCGCACGGGGCAGCCACCGCAGGCCATCACCTTGCGCATACGTGGACACCTGACCGGAAGTGCAGGGTTCCGTATCCACAGACAGAGCTGCGAGAAGCACTCCGGGGTCCTGCTAGCCCCATACAAATTGGAGAATCACTCTGGACTTTCTTAAGGATGCTGGTGTGGGGACATAGCCCCATTTTTGGAGAATCCCCATGACGTCCAAACTCACTCCAAACAAAGTTAAAAAATTATTTGCGACTGAATGGGAAAATTCAGCAGAAGACAGGATTCGATGCGATCAACATCTGAGAGCATTGTGCTGAAGTTGGGAAGATGCTGACCAGTTGACCCAGGCAGCCAGTGTTGGAAAAATATAAACGCTGTGATTAAAATCACCATTACTGAGGAAGCCCGCCAAAACCAGCAAACGTTGGAAAACCCTTTGTGAAGAAGTGTGCAGTGGTGCCATTTTGGATTTTTAAAAAAAATCTCTTAAAACTGAAACTGCAATTTAAAAATTTTAAACCTAGATCAGAAATCCACTCTTCCATACCAATTTCAATCCAAGGCCCAGGTCAATCACAAAATTGGGGACTCTGGAGAAAGGAATTTATTTGATACATGATTGCCTTAGGTCTGGATGAAAAGATAGAAGCTAAATATGTTAACACACTGCTTTATTCGGTCGGCTCAATTGACAACAGTATAATAGCTGGTCAAGGAATCAATGAATCAACTACAAAATTTGATGTTTTAAAATTATTCAGTCTTTATTTTAACCTCAGAAGAAACAAAAACCTTTCAGGGGCTAAATTTAATAAAGGCGTCCATCAGCCAGGGGAACATGTCAACTCCTTCATTAATGAGCTGTGCAAAATGACTGAAGGCTGTGTTTATGGTGACCTAAAATCTGAGCTAATCAGTGATAGAATAGTTGTAGAGTGACAAATGACATACTCCCATAGAACATAGAACAGTGCAGCACAGTACAGGCCCTTCAGCCCACAATGTTGTGCCGACCATTTATCCTAATCTAAGATCAACCGACCCTACACTCCTTTAATTTACTGCTGTCCATGTGCCTGTCCAAGAGTCGCTTAAATGTCCCTAATGACTCTGACTACACCACCTCTGCTGGCAGTGCATTCTATACACCCACCACTCTCTGTGTAAAGAACCTACCTCTGACATCTCCCTTGTACCTTCCTCCAATCACCTTAAAATTATGTTTCATCATGACAGTCATTTCCGCCCTGGGGAAAGGTCTCTGGCTATCCACTCTATCCATGCCTCTCATCACCTTGTACACCTCTATCATGTTACCTCTCTTCCTTCTTCGCTCCAGTGAGCCCTAGCTCCCTCAACCTTTCTTCATGAGACGTGCCCTCCAGTCCAGGCAGCATCTTAGTAAATCTCCTCTGCACCCTCTCCAAAGCATCCACATCCTTCCTATAATGAGGTGACCAGAACTGGACACAATATTCTAAGTGTGGTCTAACTAGGGTTTTATAAAGCTGCAGCAAAACCTTGTGGCTCTTAAACCCAATCCTCTGTTAATGAAAGCCAACACACCATACGCCTTCTTAACAACCCTATCAACCTGGGTGGCAACTTTGAGGGATCTATGTATATGAACCCCAAAATCCCTCTGTTCCTCCACACTTCAAGAATCCTGCCTTTAATCCTGTATTCAGCATTCAAATTCGATCTTCCAAAATTAATCACTTCACATTTATTTTGGTTGAACTCCATCTGGCACTTCGCAGACCATCTCTGCATCCTGTTAATGACCTGTTGTAACCTGCAACAGCCCTCAACACTGTCTGCAACTCCACCAACCTTCGTGTCATCGACAAATCTACCAACCAACCCTTCCACTTCCTCATCCAAGTCATTTATAAAAACCACAAAGAGCAGAGGTCCCAGAACAGATCCCTGCGGGACACCACTTGTCACCGACCTCCAAGCGGAATACTTTCCATCCGCTACCACTCGCTGTCTTCTTTCGGCCAGCCAACTCTGTATCCAGACAGCCAAATGTCCCTGTATCCCATGCCCCTAACTTTCTGAATGAGCCTACCATGGGGAACCTTATAAAATCCATATACAACAGATCCACTGCCCGACCTTCATCAATGTGTCTCATCACATCCTCAAAGAATTCAGTGAGGCTTGTGAGTCATGACGTTCCCCTCATAAAGCCACGCTGACTATCTTTAATCAAACTATGTTTTTCTAAATAATCATAAATCCTATCTTTCTGAATCCTTTCCATTATTTGCTAACCACAGACGTAAGACTGACGGGTCTGTAATTCCCAGGGATATCCCAATTCACTTTCTTAAACAGGGGAACAACATTCGCCTCCCTCCAATCATCCGGTACTACTCCAGTGGAGAGTGAGGACGCAAAGATCATCACCAACGGCGCAGCAATCTCCTCCCTCGCTTCCTGTAGTAACCTTAGGTATATCCCGTCAGGCCTAGGGGACTTATCTATCCTGATGCTTTTCAAAATTTCCAGCCCATCCTCCTTCTTAATACCAACCATTTTGAGTCTATTAACCTGGTTCACACTGTTCTCATGAGCAACAAGGACCCCCGCTCTAGTGAATACAGAAGAAAAGTATTCATTTCGAGCCTCCCCCATCTCCTCAGACTCTAGGCACAAGTTCCCCCCACGATGCCTGATCGGCCCTACTCTCACTCTGATCATCCTCTTATTTCTCATATAAGTGTAGAACACCTTGGGGTTTCCCCTCATCCTTCTCACAAGGGCTTTTTCATGACTCAGACATGCTTCAAGCGAAGGAAGATCTCACACTTGAGAAAGCCATCCAGATTGCCCACCAATCTGAAATCCTTTTGCAACAGAGATTCATTTTAAGGGAGAAAATACAAAGTAACCCCACTCTCCAGTTCGTTAAACAGCACAGAAACAAGCAACCCCCCTCCCCCCAAGATCTGAGTGTTTTCAATGTGATCGAACAGGACACTTCGGGATGCTGTGCAAATTCAATACATCAAAACACGCAGAAGATCCCAAGAGGATTCACAAGGTCAAGACAGTACACCAAGAGGATGAGGGTCTGGCACATAAAAGGTTAATGTGGGACTGACCACAGTACCGCCCAGACAGTGTTAAGCTTTGATGGTAACTCTATAATGAGAACTAGAAAGTAAGTCTTGACTTTTTCAACTCCCAAGTTTATTATGTTTGTTAACCACTTCAACAACAAAACAATGCCACCTGTATCTTTTTTTGGTGCAGTCTATTAAACAATTTTAAGCCTAATTCCAACTCCCCAATTCCAATTTAAATAATTAACTCTTTCTCAAAACACAGTGATGCAAGAGAACAGATGACCCACACCGAGTGATCAGTGTAGTGTTGGACAGAAACCAAAAGAGAAAATGCTGGAAAATCTCAGCAGGTCTGGCAGAATCTGTAAGGCGAGAAAAGAGCTAACGTTTCGAGTCTAGGTGACCCTTTGTCAAAGCTGTTGGACAGAGCTGTGTGTGGAAACAAGCATGGAGACAGCTCCTAGCTTAGACTTTTACGTTACACATGTATATAGTTTCTGATAGTTAATAAATATTTACTATTGAACTCCTTAAGACTATAAATACCTTCAGACCCACCAAACTCCACCCAATGCTTTACAACAAGGTTCTGATTTGTGGGGAGGGGTAAGTGGGGCGGCGGGGGAGTGGTGGCGGGGGGGGGGGTGTTGGCAATTGGGAGGAAGCACTCTTACTCCTGGCCCAGAAGGAGAGTTCCCCTGGACTGTCAAAAATAAAATCAGAACATGCTGAAAATATTCAGCGGGCATGTTGTTGTGACTTAAGTAGCAAATTACTTTCATTCTGTTTTTATTCTGTACTTAACTTTCCTTGCCTTTACAGTTGCAAATGTCATCTTAATAAAGAGGCAGTTATCTGAAACTATTATCCTGATTACTGGCGACAGATAAATAGTGGTTCTCTTTTTGTGAAAGGGAGAAGGGCATCTTTGATCGTTATTGACTTTCAAAGACTGCGCTAAAATGGATGGTAATTCGTTTAGGTTTCATTCTCTTTTGCACAGTAGCAATAGAATTTCAGATAACATTTTGAATTGATTGAATCATATGCCTTATGAAAGAAACAGATTTAATTGCTTGGGGACCTGCTTGTCCATTTGTTTGTAACCAAAATTAATTTACATTGTGAAACAAGGATTTTGTAGTGTTGTCACATAGAAATTATGGGAATTAAAATAAATTCAAAAATTCTGAATTTCTAAATGTTCATGTTTGCATTTTGGCCTTGGAATGTGTCATTCTAATGAACATAGTGATAAAGATGATGTGGAGATGCTGGCGTTGGACTGGGGTGGGCAGTCAGAAGTCTTACAACACCAGGTTAAAGTTATTTGGAATCACGAGTTTTCGGAGGGTAGCTCCTTCATCACCTAGTAGTGATAAAGCACCTTGGGCGCGATTCTCCGACCCCCACGCCGGGTGGGAGAATCGCGGGAGTACCGGCGAATCACGCCACACCGCCATGGCACCCCCACGTGATTATCCCCCCCCCCCCCCCCCAAAATGGTGTGTCGCGTTTTGCCTGGATGGGCCGAGCAGCCTGCCGAACCCGACCAGTTCACGCTGGCGCCAACCACACCTGGTCACTGCCGGCGTGAACGTCACGCAACCGCTGCATGTGGGGCCTGTGGGGGCGGAGGGAGGATCGAGCACCAGGGGCGTGCTCAGGAGGGGTCTGGCCCGCGATCGGTGCCCACCGATCGTTGGGGCGGCGTCTCTAAAAGACGCACTCTTTTCCCTCCGCCGCCCCGCAAGGTCAATCCTCCATGTCTTGCGGGGCAGCGGAGGGGGAGACGGCAACCGCGCATGCGCGGGTTGGCGCCGGCCAACCTGCGCATGTGCGGGTGGCGTCATTTAGGCGCCACTGGCCATGTCATTCAGGCCGCGCTGCTTTGACACAAGCGTCAAGGCCCGGCACGCGAGATTGACGCGCCGCCGCTCCTAGCGGGTGGAGGGGGTGAGAATAGGGGGCAAGGAGCGGTCTCCGACGCCGGAGTGAAACACTCTGGGCGCGATTCTCCGCCCCCCACGCCGGGTGGGAGAATAACGGGAGGGCCTCCCGACATTTTTCACGCCCTCCCGCTGTTCTCCCCACGCCCGACCCACGCCACGAATCGCCGCTCGCCGATTTTTATGGCGAGCGGCGATTCTCCGAGGCCGAGCGGCCGGGCCTTCACGCCCGTTTCAACACGGCAGCAAACACACCTGCTCTCTGCCGTCGTGAAACGGCCGGCAGATGCCCGTTTGGGGCATCTGGGGGCCCGATTGGCATGGCAGTACCACGGCCGTGCCAAGGGGAGCATAGGCCCGTGATCGGTGCCCGTCCGTAATGGATGCACCCTTTTCCTTCCGCCGCCCCACAAGATCAAGCTGCCACGCCTTGCGGGGCGGCTGAGGGAAAAGACGCCAACTGCGCATGCACGGGTTGGCGTTGTCCAACCTGCGCATGCGCAGCTGACGTCATTCGCCGCTTCAGCCGGCGTGACGCTTGACGTGCGGCCTTGACGACCGTTGTTAAGGCCACGCCGCCATGGCGCACGGGGCCGCGCTCCTAGCCCCGCCCGGGGGGAGAATTGGCCCCTGAAGTGGGCGTGAAGGCTGCCATGGGTCACGGCCTGTCCCATGGCAGCCGTTACGATTCTCCGCATTTGCGGAGAATCTCGCCCTCCGGGTTTCACTCCAGCGTCAGCAGTTTCTCTCCTTTGGGAGAATTTCGCCCCTGTGTTAATTTTTTTTATTCTTTCGTGGGATGTGGACATCACTGGCAATGCCAGCCTGTCCCTAATTGCCCTTGTACTGAGTGGCGTGTTAGGCCATTTCAGAGGAGAGTTAAGTCAACCTCATTGCTGTGGGTCTGGAGTCACATTTGGACCCGTCCAGGCAAAGATGGCAGACTTCCTTCCTGACACAACATTATGTTTTTCCGACACTCAGTGACAGATTCATGATCACTATTAAGGGGCACTCCTGATGGCATGGCTGAACAGGTGGGATGGAAGAAGAGTGGAAGAGGAATAGTGGTAGGAGATAAGGTAGTGAGAGAAACAGAGAGACGTTTCTGCAGCTGTAGACATGACTCCAAAGTGGCATGTTACTTCCATGATGCCAGGGTCAAGGAGATCACAGAGCAGCTGCAGCACATTCTTAAAGGGGAGGCTAAACAGCCAGAGGTAATGGTTGGCATAGGTAGAATGACGGATGAGGCCCTGAAGGCAGAGTTTAGGGAGTTACGCAAGGCATTAAAAAGCAGGACCTCAGATGATAATCTCCAGATTACTATCAATGCTACGTGCTAGTGAGCATAGACAAAGGAGATTGGAGCTGATGACTGCAGACCTAGAGGGATGGTGCAGGAGGGAAGGATTCAGATTCCTGGGGCATTGGGCCCTGTTCTGGGGGAGGTTGGACCTGTACATACCAAATGGTTTTGCATCTCAATGGGACCAGGACCAATATCCTTGCTGGGAAGTTTGCTAGTGCTCTAGGGGAGTGTTCAAACTAATTTTGCAGGGGTTTGGATTCCTGAGGGTAGACTCTGGTGGGACAAAATTAGAAATGGTAATGGGCAGCAGAATACCAGTATGAGTCTGGAAGACAAGAGGAAACAAAAGGTAGAGAATGAAAAGATAGTTTGGCAGTGCTCAGTAGAATATACTTCAGTGAAAGGAGCACAGTCATAAATTTAAAGTAATTGGCAGAAGGAGTAGAAGGGAGATGAGGAAAAGATTGTTCAACCAGATGGTATTGGAGGGCTGGAACCTCCTTCCTGAAAGGGTAGTCGGGGTAGAAAACCTGTTTGTTTAAAAGGTGCCTGGGTGTGCACCTCAAGTACCGTAACCCGCGGGGGGCTACGGACCAAATGGTGGAAAGTGGGATTTGGCTGGGTGGCTCATTTCTCAGGTGGTGCAGACATGATGGGCCAAGCGGCCTCTTTCTGTGCCTTAAAAGTTCTATGATTCAATAATTACTCAGACTAACTTTTAACTCCAGATTTTATGAAGTGAATTTAAATTTCATCAGCTGCCATGATGGAATTTGAACCCATGTTCTCAGAACATTAGCCTGGGCCTCTGGATTGCGAGTCTAGTGATATTACCCCAAAGAAGCTGGCAATGAAGTGATGTGAAAAAACATATCGTGCACTAAGGATGTTAGCTGCCACCCTCCATTCTCACAGGTGAACAGGCCCAAGACCACTTACTGCAGCACAGTGCCACCTACATGGGGCAGGGGATGAGAATATGTGAGAACATAGTGTTGTTTGACTAAATGGTCCACCTATCTTCAACAATGCATCTAGAAATGCAGAATCCTTTAACTGAATAGCTTCACAGGGTGTTGAGAGGTGTATAGGCCTGCCTCTTCAATGTTTCAAACATATTCAGTTCTTGCAACATTCATAGGAATTTATAAGGTGATACAGGCTATACCTATACTGCCATGTAATAACCAGAGTCTCATTTTACAGGAATCTGCCTTGGATGAATTTCCAACATTGTAATGTGATGTTTAATATAATTTTAGAATTGCCAATTATCTGCGGGAATACATAATTCATTTTACTTTTAATTCTGTAGTAATGGGTTACTGTATTCAATTAGAAGAAAAGAATGGTCTCAAACTGATAGCCCAGTATTGTTACAGTAGGATGATCATCTTTCAAATTGCTAAAAGTTACTTAGCAGTTTTTAAGAGTTCCCCACCACCCATTTCACCCACGTTCCCTCTCCCCCCTATTCTCCCTCACCCCTCTCCCTTTCCCCTGCCCCTATCCCCCTCCCTCTCCCTTCCCCCTCCTCCCTACCCGCACAACTATTCCCCCCCCCACCCTGTTCCACCCTCCCGGGGTCTGTGTAACATCACTCCGGGCAGCGCCGGCCCTAGGGTTGCTGGCGCCCCGGGCAAGCTGAACTTCGGCGCCCTTGGGGAGGGGGGGGCGGGGACTGGAGGGGGGGGGGCCTGGAGGGGGGCGGGGCCTGGGGGGAGGGGGGGGGCCTGGGAGCAGGGGGCGGACCCACGGGGGGGGGGGGGGGACACCCGCGGGGGGGGGGAACCCGCGGGGGGGGGGGACCCGCAGGTGGGGGGGGGGGGAGCGGACCGGGGGGAGCGGACCGGGGGGGGGGGGGGAGCGGACCGAGGGGGGGGCGGACCGGGGGGGGGGGGGCGCCCTGGGGGAGGGGTGCGGTACGTTTCAGCGCCGCCGCTTCAGCGCTGCCGTTTCAGCGCTGCCGTTTCAGCGCCAGGACTTTTCAGCGACAGGACATTTCAGCACCAAAAAAAGAAAAATCATACAGCAGGAAAAACAAGACCTTGGGGAACTGCCCCTCATAAGCATCCTCCAGAAGGAACATCCCAAGTACCCAGGGACAACAGGATACTGGCCATATCATTGGACCTGCACCCCATCCAAATCCAAACCTCTCCCGTCCCAGCAGGGAAAATGTACTGTCCCCATTCATATTAAGAGGAAAAGGATAATCACTCCAGCCCCAGCCAGGGGGACCCCGGGAAACTAACCCGACCAACAGAGTGCACCATGATTAGAAATAACACCCTCAAGAGAGACGAAAAGAATGAAAGGAGCGGGATGCAGTCATAATAATAGTCCTTGGGGGGAGTGATAATTGATTATTGATTATTGAAACCGCATGAGCAGATGGTAAATTGTTTTCTAACCTACACCAGATGACATGTAGTTCAACGGAGGGTTTTTCAAAACTCTCACTGACAGTTTCAGCTTTTTCTCCCCTATGTTTAAAGAGCATGGGATTTTTATCCCCATGTTTAAAGATAAGCAAATTTTAAAAGCTTCAGACATGACATTTAAGCAGACCTTGGGGGTGAGGCTTCTGTATCTGGGTTCTGCACACCACTTAGCACACAGTAATAAAACTCCAAAAAAAGGCCAAATAACTAAGTGTTATAACTAAGTATACCTGTGTCACCACCTTTGCACTGCAGCTTTTTGGTTCCCCTGTTAATCTCGTTGCGCTTGTAAAGTGACCTGTGAATGAATGAGCGCTGGCCAGCTGAAATGTTTGGCGCTGAAACGGCAGCGCTGAAATTTTTGACGCTGAAACGTCCAGGCGCTGAAACGGCAGCGCTGAAACGTCGGCGCTGAACTGTCCCATTCCCCTGGGGGAGGGCGGCCACAGCGGGGGAGGGCGGCCACCGCGCATGCGCTGGTTGGCACCGGCCCAACTGCGCATGCGCGGGACCCGAGTCTGGCGCCCCCTAGCACATGGCGCCCCGGGCGACTGCCCGAGTTGCCGGTGCCTTGAGCCGGCCCTGACTCCGGGGTGATGGGACTGTGTCGACACTGTCACAGGGTCACTGTCAATAACAGGGCGGGTGATAACCTGCTGAGCGCTGGTGCTCCTCAATCTAAGCCATAGTCTGACTCCTGAGGGGCGGAGGAGGCAAAATTATTTACTGCTATATATTTGTGTCCCCAACTGCCCCAGCCTCCCATGATGACACCCCACCTTCTCCACCCCTCCCCTCATGCCCCCCCCCCCACCCCCTCTCTTACTCCCTCCTCCCTCCGAGCCCCTCTGGGGAACGGGGCATCCCGTCTGGTCTCGACCACTTCCAACAATCTGGCCAGGTCGGCATCCCTGAATCATGTGATCTGGTGTCCTCAGTGGCATAGCTGCGAGCTGTGTGAGGTTTGCTCTGCAGGATCAGTTTAAGTGCTGCTCCCCCTTGTTAGCAGGGAGCGGGCAGGCGCGGTCTCGGCGAATCAGCCAGCAGGACCATAATTTACGTTCGGTCTTGTTAAGTGGACCAATTAACGTTCGATACCAGCGATGGCCTCGCCGGGCCGAGCAACAGGAGGTTCGTGGCAGTTCCCGGTCACTACCACACTTGGAGACCTTTCCATTAAATCGGGACCAAAGCTTCTCTCCCCACAGCTGCTGTCAAACCTGGTGAGTTTTTTCAACATTTTCTGGTTTTACTTCTTTGGACATCCAGATCATTTGCAGTATAGGCTCAATTAAACCCTTCTGGAGGCCGCTATGCATCCACTTAGCTTTGCCAGCTGTGAGCTGTGCCAGAGTGGTTGCCAGCAGTATCCATAAAATCAATGATTTGTCAGTATATTGTATTACACAAGAGTTATTGCAAAAATGTTCTCTGCATTTCACGGTATGTCAGTATTTGTTAATCTGCAATTTTTTTACGTTTCCTGTTTGTTTGCATGCCATTTTAACTCTGCTGCCAATCTTCCCAGGTTTTATTTGATTGGAGGGGGAATTCCTTTCATAATTTGTGGAATCACAGCTGCAACAAATATCAACAATTATGGGAGTGAAGACAATGCACCATAGTGAGTAGCTGTTCTGGAGTGATTGAATGTTACTTTAGTATCTTTGGAAATTCCACTATGCTCTTTGTTTGGGGATCTATTTTTTTCTGATTTCAAGAATCTTATTTTCCTGTTTTTACAAAACCCATTTTCCTGAGTTTGGGAATCTCTGTTTTTTGTGTTTGGGAATCATTCTTTCCTCTGGCAATCTCTCTTTCCCATGTTTGAAAATCTAATTTTTCTGATTTTGAGAATTTTACTTTTCTGTTTTTGGGAAATCCATTTTCCTGTGTTTGGGAATCTCTCTTTGTGTGTTTGGGAATCTCTCTGTGTGTTTGGGAATCTCTCTTTGTGTGTTTGGGACTCTCTCTGTGTGTGTTTGGGAATCTCTCTCTCTGTGTTTGGGAATCTCTCTTTGTGTGTTTCGGAATCTCTCTGTGTGTGTTTGGGAATCTCTCTTTGTGTGTTTGGGAATCTCACTTTGTGTGTTTGGGAATCTGTGTGTGTTTGGGAATCTCTCTTTGTGTGTTTGGGAATCTCGCTTTGTGTGTTTGGGAATCTCGCTTTGTGTGTTTGGGAATCTCTGTGTGTGTTTGGGAATCTCTCTTTGTGTGTTTGGGAATCTGTGTGTGTTTGGGAATCTCGCTTTGTGTGTTTGGGAATCTCTGTGTGTGTTTGGGAATCTGTGTGTGTTTGGGAATCTCGCTTTGTGTGTTTGGGAATCTCTCTTTGTGTGTTTGGGAATCTCTGTGTGTGTTTGGGAATCTGTGTGTGTTTGGGAATCTCGCTTTGTGTGTTTGGGAATCTCGCTTTGTGTGTTTGGGAATCTCGCTTTGTGTGTTTGGGAATCTCGCTTTGTGTGTTTGGGAATCTCCCTTTGTGTGTTTGGGAATCTCTCTTTCCTGTCTTTGCAAATCTCTTTCCCATGTTTGAGAATTTTACTTACCGTGTTTGAGAATCTCATTTTTCTGTGTTTGGAAACCTCTTTCCCATGTTTAGGAATCTCCTTTTCCTTTATTTGAGAATTTCACTTTTCCATGATTGAGAATCTTACTTTTCTCTTTTTAGGGAACCCATTTCCCTGTGTTTGGGAATCTCGCTTTCCCATGTTTGGGAATTTCTCTTTCCTGTGTTTAAGAATCTCTTTCCCATATTTGGGAATCTCTCTTTCCTGTGTTTGGGAATCTCATTTTTCCATGCTTTGGAATCTTACTTTTCTCTTTTTAGGGAGCCCGTTTTCCTATGTTTGGGAATCTCTCTTTCCATTGTTAAAACCTCATTTTTCTATTTTTAGGAATCTCCCATTCCCATATTTCAGAATCTCTCTTTCCTGTGTTTGAGAATTTCACTTCTCTACATGAGAATCTCACTTTACCTTATTTGGGAATCTCTATTACCAAGTTTGAGAATTTTACTTTTCTATTTTCGGGAAACCCATTTTCCTGTGATTGGGAATCTCTCTTTCCTGAGTTTGAGAGTCTCTCTTTCCTGTGTTTGGGAATCTCTCTTTCCCGAGTTTGGGAATCTCTCTTTCCCCGTGTTTGAGAATCTCTCTTTCCCTGGTTGGGAATCTCTCTTTCCCCATGTTTGAGAATCTCGCGTTCCCGGGTTGGGAATCTCTCTTTCCCGGGATTGAGAGTCTCTCTTTCCAGAGTTTGGGAATCTCTCTTTCCCGGGTTTGAGAATCTCTCATTCCAGAGTTTTGGAATCTCTCTTTCCCGAGTTTGAGAATCTCTCTTTCCCGAGTTTGGGAATCTCTCTTTCCCGGGTTTGAGAATCTCTCTTTCCAGTGTTTGGGAATCTCTCTTTCCCCGTGTTTGAGAATCTCTCTTTCCCAAGTTTGAGAAACTCTCTTTCCCGAGTTTGGGAATCTCTCATTCCTATATTTGAGAATCTCTCTTTCCCGTGTTTGGAAATCTCTCTTTCCCTGAGTTTGAGAATCTCTCTTTCCCTGAGTTTGAGAATCTCTCTTTCCCGAGTTTGTGAATCTCTCTTTCCCGGGTTTGGGAATCTTTCTTTCCTGTATTTGGAAATCTTTCTTTACAGTATTTGTGAATCTCTCTTTCCCGTGTTTGGGACTCTCTCCCGGATTGGGAGCCTCTCTTTCCCGAGTTTGAGAACCTCTCTTTCCCAAGTTTGAGAATCTCTCTTTCCCCGTGTTTGGGAATCTCTCTTTCCCCATGTTTGGGAATCTCTCTTTCCCAAGTTTGAGAATCTCTCTTTCCCGGGTTTGGGAATCTTTCTTTACTGTATTTGGAAATCTTTCTTTACAGTATTTGTGAATCTCTCTTTCCCGGGTTTGGGACCCTCTCCCGGATTGGGAGTCTCTCTTTCCCGAGTTTGAGAATCTCTCTTTCCCAAGTTTGAGAATCTCTCTTTCGCCTGTGTTTGGGAATCTCCCTTTCCCAAGTTTGAGAATCTCTCTTTCCCGGGTTTGGAAATCTTTCTTTACAGTATTTGTGAATCTCTCTTTCCCGGGTTTGAGAATCCCTCTTTCCCGAGTTTGGGAATCTCTCATTCCTATATTTGAGAATCTCTCTTTCCCGTGTTTGGGAATCTCTCTTTCCCTGAGTTTGAGAATCTCTCTTTCCCGAGATTGTGAATCTCTCTTTCCCGGGTTTGGGAATCTTTCTTTCCTGTATTTGGAAATCCTTCTTTACAGTATTTGTGAATCTCTCTTTCCCGGGTTTGGGACTCTCTCCCGGATTGGGAGTCTCTCTTTCCCGAGTTTGAGAATCTCTCTTTCCCAAGTTTGAAAATCTCTCTTTCCCCGTGTTTGGGAATCTCTCTTTCCCGGGTTTGGAAATCTTTCTTTCCTGTATTTGGAAATCTTTCTTTACAGTATTTGTGAATCTCTCTTTCCCGGGTTTGGGACTCTCTCCCGGATTGGGAGTCTCTCTTTCCCGAGTTTGAGAATCTCTCTTTCCCAAGTTTGAAAATCTCTCTTTCACCGTTTTTGGGAATCCCTCTTTCCCAATGTTTGGGAATCTCTCTTTCCCAAGTTTGAGAATCTTTCTTTCCCCATGTTTGGGAATCTCTCTTTCCCCATGTTTGGGAATCTCTCTTTCCCAAGTTTGAGAATCTCTCTTTCCCGGGTTTGGAAATCTTTCTTTACAGTACAGTATTTGTGAATCTCTCTTTCCCGGGTTTGGGACCCTCTCCCGGATTGGGAGTCTCTCTTTCCCGAGTTTGAGAATCTCTCTTTCCCGAGTTTGAGAATCTCTCTTTCCCAAGTTTGGGAATCTCTCTTTCCCCGTGTTTGGGAATCTCTCTTTCCCAAGTTTGAGAATCTCTCTTTCGCCTGTGTTTGGGAATCACTCACTCCCGTGTTTGAGAATCCCTCTTTCCCGAGTTTGGGAATCTCTCATTCCTATATTTGAGAATCTCTCTTTCCCGTGTTTGGGAATCTCTCTTTCCCTGAGTTTGAGAATCTCTCTTTCCCGAGTTTGTGAATCTCTCTTTCCCGGGTTTGGGAATCTTTTTTTCCTGTATTTGGAAATCCTTCTTTACAGTATTTGTGAATCTCTCTTTCCCGGGTTTGGGACTCTCTCCCGGATTGGGAGTCTCTCTTTCCCGAGTTTGAGAATCTCTCTTTCCCAAGTTTGAAAATCTCTCTTTCCCCGTGTTTGGGAATCTCTCTTTCCCGGGTTTGGGAATCTTTCTTTCCTGTATTTGGAAATCTTTCTTTACAGTATTTGTGAATCTCTCTTTCCCGGGTTTGGGACTCTCTCCCGGATTGGGAGTCTCTCTTTCCCGAGTTTGAGAATCTCTCTTTCCCAAGTTTGAAAATCTCTCTTTCCCCGTGTTTGGGAATCCCTCTTTCCCCATGTTTGGGAATCTCTCTTTCCCAAGTTTGAGAATCTCTCTTTCCCCGTGTTTGGGAATCTCTCTTTCCCCATGTTTGGGAATCTCTCTTTCCCAAGTTTGAGAATCTCTCTTTCCCCGTGTTTGGGAATCTCTCTTTCCCCATGTTTGGGAATATCTCTTTCCCAAGTTTGAGAATCTCTCTTTCGCCTGTGTTTGGGAATCACTCACTCCTGTGTTTGAGAATCCCTCTTTCCCGGGTTTGAGAATCCCTCTTTCCCGGGTTTGGGAATTTTTCTTTCCAGTGTTTAAGAATCTCTCTTTCCTGTCTTTGCAAATCTCTCTTTCCTGTGTTTTGGAATCTCTGTGTGGGTTTGGGAATCTCTCTTTGTGTGTTTGCGAATCTCTCTTTGTGTGTTTGCGAATCTCTCTTTGTGTGTTTGCGAATCTCTCTTTGTGTGTTTGGGAATCTCGCTTTGTGTGTTTGCGAATCTCTCTTTGTGTGTTTGCGAATCTCTCTTTGTGTGTTTGGGAATCTCGCTTTGTGTGTTTGCGAATCTCTCTTTGTGTGTTTGCGAATCTCTCTTTCTGTGTTTGGAAATCTCTCTTTCCCGTATTTGGGAATCACTCTTACTGCGTTTGAGAATTTCATTTTTCCGATCTTGAGAATTTCACTTTTACGCGTTTGAGAATTTCACTTTTCCGTGTTTAGGAATCTCCCTTTCCATGTGTGTGAAGCTCTATTTTCTGTGTTTGTGAATTTCACTTTCTTCTGTTTGGGAAACTAATTTTCTATTGATTGGAAATGTATCCTTCCGGTGTTTGGGAATCTGCCTTTCCGAGTGCACAAGTGGACTTGTATACAAAGGAATGGAGGAATTTATTTGCGACCAAATACTTTATCTTACACTGTGAGTTTGGTTCCACATCCTGGTAGATTGTTTCAATCAACAGATTGAAGTCAGAAATGACTTGGCTGTGGCCAACTCTAACCGGGCTGCATAATATTGTTGCATACCAAACCTACCTTTACAGATCTGGGTAGCTCAGAAACCTTTCTAGAAGTTTCTTCTTTAATGATCAGGTTTGCAGATATTCATTGGCTCAGTTTTGGTTTAAATGATAACGTATTTGTTATTCTTTTTGGACAATATTGTAAAGTGGTCTATGGTGAATTAGCAGCTTTTCTCATATTCGCCCCAGTTTTCAGTGGTGTGTGAAACTGCTTTGTCATCTCCAGACATCTCCTGAGATGAATTTGACCTCCAGCATTTGAGTGAGAAAAACTTTTCATTGTAAACCGACTTTTGAAGTCAGTCATGATTGATCCTTTTCATTTGTACTGTTGGATCAGATTATTTTGGTGAATTATTTTGTGGGTTCAATGTCCTACTTGTTCTTTTTCAATATATCTCTTAGTTATTTTCCTGTTTTAATGTGTTTCTTTTGTCCACAGTTGCTGGATGGCATGGGAGCCTAGTCTTGGTGCATTTTATGGGCCTGCTGCTTTCATTGTGCTTGTTAGTTGTGTCTATTTTCTGTGTACGTTAGTGCAACTGAAGCGTCACCCAGGAAAGAAATATGAACTAAAGGAGATGACGGAAGAGCAACAGCGATTGGCCAGCACCGAGGTAGGCCCCAGTCATGTAACAGACTCCAGCTCTGCGTCGCACACATGTTCAATGATCTCTTCCTCAATGCTGGAAAATGAGCATTCATTTAAAGCTCAGCTTCGCGCTTCTGTGTTCACGCTGTTTCTCTTTATTGCCATGTGGACCTTTGGAGCCCTCGCGGTCTCGCAAGGACACTTCCTAGATATGATCTTTAGTTGCCTTTATGGAGCAGTCTCAGTAACCCTCGGACTCTTTATTCTGGTTCATCACTGTGCAAAACGGGATGATGTCTGGCATTGCTGGTGGTCCTGTTGCAAATCAAACCGAAATACATACGCTGTTCAGATGAATGTTCGACCGCAGGTGACTATGAATGGTGATGCTCAGCTTCATGTTCCATGCCTCCTGGATTCTCCATGTCCCAGCAAATCATCATCCAGTTGCAATCATTCCGTCTCCGGGCTTTGTAAGCTAACTAACCTGCAGGCTGTTCAGAATCATGTAAATTGCCTTTCACCAGTGACACCATGTTGCGCCAAAATGCACAATGAACAAATTATTGACGATGATGGGGATATTCACCTGCGTGCAGATGGTGCATGTAGGCCAGCAATGCATATCCACAGATGTCAGAAAAGCCGAACGAAACCACGACACTTCATTCGGCATAGCCGCTCAGCAGCTCAGAGAGAATATGCCTATCATATTCCTTCCAGCATAGATGGAAGTGTGCACAGCTCACACACAGAAAGTCATCACAGCATCCAGGACAGCCAGTCCATCCAAAGGCAAGTTGTCTGCGCAAAAAGCGATCAGTGCCCCAACGTCTGCCAGCCTGAAAGCAGTGATACTAGCACGATGCTATATGGCTGTAACAAAGCTGTAGACAGTGCTGTCAGTACAGAGGCTTTGCACCAAGGAGTCACGTTTGAGATGCAGTCACGGAGACAATCGTGTCCTCTAAGTGTAACCAACCAAAATGGAATACTGAAGGGGAATCTGCATGAAGCCATGATTTATACTTCAGACAGTACAGGAAACATAAGGACTGGTCCTTGGAAAAATGAAACTACTGTGTAGTTTTTGAGTTTCATGATGACAAATTTAAATCATTATAGCAACAAAAAAGTTGTATATAAATTTTGTATAATGCTTATGTGTTTGTTTACATAATTCATTGTGCAGATTTCAACTTAAATTTGCATATTTGTATGTATGCATCTATATTTGTACAGCACATAGAAGTATCATAAGAGCAGTATTATATTATGTATTTGTATTTCAAACAACAAAGGATGCATTTGTGTTACCACAATGTGGACACTGTTGAAAAATTAGTCTGCAGATATATCATAATTAAGTTGAAGCTTTGAATTATTTTTCTACCAATTTAATGGTTTCTTCTAAGTAAGCAGCCAAAAGTTAAGGCAAGCATTACTATTCTAGTTAAGGGTCAGTAACCCTTTGGATGGCGAGCACAAGTACCATCCGAATGTTTGTTCAAGATCCCCGAGTCATCAGCGAAAATAATATTATGTGCAATTTCTTCAGAGGATAAATTTATCATTTGTAATTATTTTTATGAGTGCTAGTTATTCATTGAACTATATCACCAGATTTTAAAATTGTTAAAATAATCTTGCATACAGTAAGGTAGCTGTGGGCCTTTTATTTTAATTGGCACAGAAGGGGATGATTTCCCTTGTGTGCTTGGTGTAAATTCTAAGCCTATTCAATGTAGATGGGTTCCAGCTTATTACACAGAGCAAACAAAATAAATCTGTCCCACAATATCAAATGAAAGGGTATTGGCCCTTTAAACTTTGTGGAGAGAAATTGTGTATTAAGTCTATATTTAGGCGATCAGCACTTGCTGCTGTAACATGCATGATTTTTGTTCAGTTAGACCATCGTCACTCAGTCATCTGCTATTATACGTAAACCCTGATCATTTTTGTAATGTAAAGATCACTAGCTTTGTATTATTTTTTGATCCATGCAACTGACACCGTAATGCAGAACTAGTCATTTAACTACTTCACTAGCTAAAGTGCCACACCACATGTGTAAGGTTAATGCTATAACTGTGCTAGAGATAACAGTTTTCAGTTGTCTGTGCAGAGCATGCAGTGCCTGGTGTATGTTACATTGTACACTGTATTATGAATTGTTGTTTCCAGTAAATGCAGATATCACCATGTCTATTAGTAAAAAAAAAGCAAACAAAAATCTTCAAACCCAGTTTGGCATCTATTTTAATGAGACTGATTTTAGAAATTTGTTCAGTCGCCTTCATTGTAAGATGTGAAAACAAGGAAACCCTGTTGTATTTGATCCATCTTTCTTTTCAGCTTTAAAAAATGCATCTAAGAGAATTGTAAAATAGAATAGAACCCCTGCAGTGCAGAAGGATGCCATTCGGCCCATCAAGTCTACCTCAACCCTCTGAAAGAGCACCCTACCCAGGCCCAATCGCCACCCTAACCCCACCTAACCTTTTGGACACTGAGGGGCAATCTCGCATGGCCAATCCACCTAACCTGCACATCTTTGGACCGTGGGAAGAAATGGGAGCACCCGAAGGAAACCCACGCAGACACGGGGAGAACGTGCAAACTCCACACAGATAGTCACCCAAGGCTGGAATTGAACCCGGGCCCCTGGCGCTGTGAGATAGCAGTGCTAACTATTGTACCTCCCTACTAAAATATACCATTTTACAGTAACTGCATTTCATCACAGAAAATCACAGTTTCTCCTATTACAGGCTAATTTGTTTGACTCGCTCAAGTGTATTTAGAGGGATGGTAACACTGTGGTTACATTGCTGGGCTAGTTATTCAGATCATTTGTGTTCGAATCCCAATGTGGGAGTTTGGGAATTTGAGTTCAGTTTTACTTCCAGATGTTTTTCTCCTTTTTAAATGTATTTTATTAGAAACATGTATCAAAGCAGGTTACAGCCAATAAACACCCCGGGAAACATACTTCCCAACAATCAACTATACAGTCAATACAGATTTTCCCCTTTTTCACCCTCCCCCTCCCTCCCCCCACCATCCACCCCCCATCCCCTGCGACGAAAAGCTCCTCAAACATGGTCACACAACATCCCCCACCTTTTCTCAAACTCCCCTGCTGAGCCCCTTAACTCATACTTTATCTTCTCTAACCATAGGAAGTCGTATAGGTCACCCAACCATGCCGCTACCCCCGGTGGCGATGCCAACCGCCACTCCAGCAAAATCCGCCGCCATGCAATCAGAAAGGTGAAGAAAGGCATAACATCGGCCTTCCTCCTCTCCATGAGCTCCGGCTTCTCTGAAACCTCAAATATCGCCACCAAAGGGTCCGGGTCCACCTCCTCCCCCACTACCCTGGCTAAGACCACGAACACTCCTGCCCAGAATCTTCCCGATTTTTTGCAACCCCAAAATATGTGAGCGTGAATCGCTGGCCCCCGCCTGCAACTCTCGCACTCAACTGCTACCTCCTGAAAGAATCCACTCATTTGCGCCCGAGTCATATGCACCCTGTGCACCACCTTAAACTGTATCAGGCTCATCCTTGCACAAGTGGAGTCCCGTTTACCCTTCGCAGTGCCTCACTCCATACTCCCCTCCCAACTCCGCTTCCCATTTCTCCTTGCTCTTCACCACCCGCTCACCTCTCTGCGCCCCCTGCCACTTGTATATGTCCCCAATTCTTCCCTCCCCTTCCACATCTGGAAGAAGCAGTCGCTAAAGCAGGGTGTATCCTGGCAACCTAGGGAAACCCATCCAGACCTTTTGCGCAAAGTCCCTAACCTGCAGATATCTGAACTCACTCCCTCTCGGCAGCTCTACCCTCTCCCTTAGCTCCTCTGAAATCCCTTCTATCCGAAAATGACTCCTCAGCTGATTCCATGTCTTCACTGTGGACTGCACCACTGGGCTCTCTGAATATCTATTTGGAGCCATTGGCAACGCTGCCATCACCACCACCCTCAAACTAGACCCCTTAAAAGATTCCTCCTCCATCCTAACCCCACTCTACCCCTTCTTCCCACCACCACTGCACCTTATCCACATTCGCCGCCCAATAATAATGAAGCAAGTTCGGCAATGCCAACCCCTCTTGCTGCCTCTGTCTCTGAGCAGGGTTCTCCCCACCCTCGGCATCTTCCCCGCCCATACAAAGTCCGAGATGATCATGTCCACTTTCTGAAAAAAGGCCTTTGGTATAAAGATTGAGATAGCCTGGAAGATAAACAAGAAACTCAGCAAAATATTCATGTTCACCACTTGGAAGCTTCTCGCCAATGTTAAGTGCAGTGTATCCCACCTACTAAGATCCTCCCTGGCCTCCTCCAATAGCTTTGTTAAGTTCCACTTCTGGAGCTCCGTCCATTCCCTCGCTACCTGAATCCCCAAATACCTAAACCTATCCCTCGCAACGTAAATGGCATCCAACCTAAATTAGCCCCCTGTCCCAGTTCATTCACCGAGAATACCTCGCTTTTCCCTACATTCAGTTTGTACCCCGAGACCCCTCCAAACCTCCCCAGCAGGCCCATAATCCCTCCCATACTCTCCAATGGATCCGAAACATACAGTGAGATCAGATGTTTATTCAAGACAAGGATTGCATCAGTAAATTGCCTGAATCTGTCAGATTGTCAGCAAATCTCAACTGGTTAATTGATATCCTTTCGGAAAGGAAATCTGCCAGCCTATCTGCTCCGGCCTATGTGTGACTCCAGTCCCAAGTTTGTGGTTGACATTTATCTGCCCTCGGAAGTGGCTGAGCAAGCCATTCAGTTCCAAGGATAGACAGCTGTTGGCCTTGCTGGCAACACCAGGGCCGGCTCAAGGCACCAGCAACTCGGGCTGTCGCCCGGGGCGCCATGTGCTAGGGGGCGCCAGACTCGGGTCCCGCGCATGCGCAGTTGGGCCGGCGCCAACCAGCGCATGCGCGGGGGGGGCGGACCTGAGGGGGGGCGGGGCGGGGGGGGCGGACCCGAGGGGGGGGGCGGGGCGGTGGGGGCGGACCCGAGGGGGGGGCGGGGCGGGCGGACCCGAGGGGGGTGCGGGGCGGGCGGACCCGAAGGGGGGGCGGGGCGGGCGGACCCGAGGGGGGGGCGGGGGGGATGGACCCGAGGCGGGGGGGGGGAGCGGACCGAGCGGGGGGACGGACCGGGGGGGGCCGCCCTGGGGGAGTGCGGCCACACTGGGGGAGTGCGGCCGCACTCCCCCAGGGCGGCCCCCCCCGGGTCCGTCCCCCCGCTCGGTCCGCTCCCCCCCCCGCCTCGGGTCCATCCCCCCCGCCCCCCCCACGGGTCCGCCCGCCCCGCCCCCCCTTCGGGTCCGCCCGCCCCACCCCCCCCTCGGGTCCGCCCGCCCCGCCCCCCCCCCCCCCCTCGGGTCCGCCCCCCCCCGCCCCGCCCCCCCCTCGGGTCCGCCCCCCCCGCCCCGCCCCCCCTCAGGTCCGCCCCGCCCCCCCTCGGGTCCGCTCCCCCCGCCCTCCCCTCGGGTCCCCCCCCCCGGGTCCGCCCCCCCTCGGGTCCGCCCCCCTCTCGGCCCCGCCCCCCCTCCCTCGGCCCCCCCCCTCCCTCGGCCCCGCCCCCCCTCTCGGCCCCACTCCCCTCTCGGCCCCACTCCCCCCCCAAGGGCGCCGAAGTTCAGCTTGCCCGGGGCGCCAGCAACCCTAGGGCCGGCGCTGGGCAACACCTATAGCCCGGGCATGAATTTTTAAAAATTTCAGTCGGGATTCACCGCTCCAGATTCTCAGTGCCCCTGCCAGCGGAGAATCGGGACTGTGTCCCACTGGCACTAGGAACGTCGCTGGGGTGGGATTCTCATAGCTTGACCGTGCAAAAATAAGCATAGTGCCAAACAGGTCCCTGCAGGCCCAAGCATCCTGGGACAGCCCCCCCTCCCCCCACTCATAAGGTGTGTTGACCTCCCCTAACAAGGAGATGCACCCCAACCTCTCATCAAGAACAGCTGCCGACCACTTCAAAGCAACTAATAATAGTAAGTGGTTTCACTTACTCTTTTCTAACCGCAGAAAGCACTTTGCATTGTTTAAGTGGTCAGCAGCTGTCAATCATAACATGAATGTTAATTAACTTTCCCCTTAGGATCAATCAGATGCATTCAATCCTTAAGGAAAAGATGAAAAAAATCAAAGCTCCTGGCAGCTGTGTTTGAACCATAAAGCTGTCAATCAAAGGTAAAGGTACTGCACTGTGAAATTGCATTTCAAAGGATCTAAGGAGATTTCAAACTTTTTCAAGTGTTGTGGTATTTCTAAGAAGTCTCTGACTCTTCAAAAAGCAGCAATTTCAAAAGCATAGGACTGAGGGAGCAGATGTGAGAAAGGGATTGATTCTTTGCTGAACTGTCTGCTCTGCTCATCAGCTGTCAGGCGGTGTAATTCAGAGTGACAAGGCCACCAGAGTTTAAACGGGTCAGACCAGGATGAAGACTTTTAACAGAGGGATGCCTGAGATCACCAAGCCAAGAGTTACCCAGGACTGGAAGGGGAAGTCCAGACACAGGACCCCCAATGTGCAGGAGGGTCCTGGGCTCAACCCCTTACCCACAGCCCGAGCCCATCTAACCCCCAGGACCCTTGAGGAAACCATCCCCCAGCTGCCTGGCAACGGCAGAGGGTCATGGGAGCAAAGGGCTGACCCCCCTCGGGATCTATTGATCCAGGGCTACGCTTGGCAATGCTGACAACAAAGCCCGCCCGGGGTATTTCCTGCTGTGAGGGTCAGAGCACAACATTGGGTGGGTAGAGATTTGGGCTTCTAGTCTGCCAAGTGCATTGAAATCAACACAAATCAGCTGTTTGCTTGTTCCCACCAGCACGGAGTGGGTAGCCCGCTCTGGCTGGCACGGCGAGAGCGGAGATTGGGAACAGATATGCCACCTGGCGTCAATCCTGTTTTTGGCCCAACATGGGATTCTCCACCCAATTGGGATTCCCGATCTTAGTGGCAGGGAACAGAAAATGCCGCCTTTAACCTTGTCTCAACAACATTAATTGATTGCTTATGGCCTTGAAAAAATTGTGAATGACGGACCTCCTTTACTTGCCTGAACTACCTTCCAACTGTTGTCATATGATATTTAAATCATACAACTGTGAAAGATGCAAATTCCCTGGCTTAATATTGATCACTAAACAGTGATTTGGCAATTCAGCACCATTTTTTTGTTCTTGATAATTCTCACTATTTATGGCATTTATTTCCTGCTTACAATAACGTAGAATTACTTAAAGTCTACAACACAGAACAAGGCCATTCAGCCCAAATGGACTAGGTTGTCTCCTGCTCCACATGAACTTTATCCCACTCCCTTCATTCCAGACAGGAGTATTTTTAGCAAGTATTTATTGAACCATCTAACTCCTACACAAGGTAATTAGCTTTCCTCCTCTAAATTCGCTATGTAATTTGTAAATGTTTACACTCCCATGGGGATTATTATGCTGTTATTTTGAGTTTTAACACTGTGAGCAGTAATCTTCATTATATTTTTACTGTGAATGGCATCAAGAGGGGGAAATATTTTTTATTGGATGTGCGGAAGTTGACGTGGATTTGTCCATGCATGATATATATGCCTGGGAGTCCCATATTGCTTTCTGACTGGCACAGAAATCTGACGTAGTATTGGGTAGTATTTATGATTACGTTACTGGACTCGAAACACAAAAACAACTTGTATTGATTTAGCGTCTTTCGTGTTAGGGTCTTTATCAGAATGTTATCAAATAAATACTTTTTGACAGTGAGGCGCAGATGGAGGTACCGGCCGGGATTCTGCCAGGCAGACAAAGGTCTCGCCTACCGGTTGGATAACCAGCAGAGAACACCCTTCTGGCAAGGCACAATGGAATTACATGCCCAGTCGATCCTGCAGAGATTTCTTCAATAACGTGAATGACGGTCTCCTTCACTTGCCTGTACTACCTTCCTGTCCAGGTTAGTAAAATTGTCCCACTGATTAATCAACAAATTGACAACATCAAATACAATAGTGTTATATCTAACAGTCTATAATGCAATTTCCTCAATTAACATTCCTGGGTATGTCCTGAACCATAAGCTGGATAAACCACAATAGGTTATTAGCAGCAACTTGCATTTAATGTAGAAAACATCCCCATATGCTTTGCAGAGACATAAATAGACAAAAATTGATGTTACACCAAAGAAGGAGATATTGAAATATTGCGAGGTGCAGCTGATCTTGAAGAAGAGTTTTACAGAAGAAAAAGGGGCGTGATTCTCTGACCCCCTCCCCCCCGGCCGGGTCGGAGAATCGCCGGGGGTCGGCGTGAATCCCGCCCCCATCGTCCTCCAAATTCTCCAGCCCCCCCAAAAATGGGCCCGGCGTGAATCGCGCTGCCTGCCTCGGAGAATTGCGGGGACCGGAGCGAATCAATGGGCCCTGGGGCCGGCCGAATTCTCCGGGCCGCGATGGGCCGAAGTCCCGCCTGTTTTTTGCCGGTCCCGCCGGCGTAGATTAGACTAGGTCCCTTATCGGCGGGACCTGGCGGCGTGGGCGGGCTCCGGGGTCCTGGGGAGGACGCGGGGGGGGGGGGGGGGGGTGCCCCCACGGTGGCCTGGCCCGCGATCAGGGCCCACTGATCCGCGGGCGGGCCTGTGCTGTGGGGGCACTCTTTTCCGACGCATCGGCCGTGTCAGCCTCCGTGATAGCCGACGTGTAGGTGAACCCCCCCCGCGCCTGCGTGGGGATGACGTCAGCAGCCGCTGACACTCCCGCGCATGCGCAGACTCTCGCCGGCCGTCGGAGTCCCTTCGGCCCCGGCTGGCGTGGCGCCAAAGGCCTTCCACGCCAGCCGGTGGGGCACAAACCACTCCGGCGCTGGCCTAGCCCCTGAAGGTGCAGAGGATTCCACACCTTTGGGGCGGGCCGACGCTGGAGTGGTTCACGCCACTCCGTCCCGCCAGGACCCCCCGCCCTGCCGGATACGGGAGCATCCCGCCCACAGTTTCAGAGTATTGAGACTTAGCGAGGAATTCTAAAGTAGAAGACCTAGATGGTTAAAGACACATCTGCCATGTGATGTAGGGGATGGAGAATACACAAAGGAGCAGAATGGATAGATCTGGAGGGTACGTAGGGCTGGAGGGGTTTGCCGAGATCTTGAGCAATGAATAAAAGAAAATACTTCATTTCAAAATTCATATCCTTGTGTTTTAAGGTGTGGGTGGGAGTGAATGAGGAAAACCTCACCATTAAGTTAATGTGCTGGATTTCCCATGGGCTTCAGGATCTCAATGTTGGAACCAAATGGAGGTGCCAACGCTACACTTGTCGACAGAGCACCCAATAGTGTTATCTTCCCAAAGGTAGTTTCCTAATTGGCCACCTCCTCTCTCATCTGCTGTCAATGGGCACTTGCCACTGGCCTAATCAGAGAGTTTGCAGCTCTGGAGCCTCAGCAGCCACAACTGGAGAGGTGGGAACTGCTCAGACAGGTCGAGGACTGCACAGGAAACTCAACATAGAGTCACTCCCAGAGGTGTGGATTTAAATTAAAAACTAAGAGGGTCAACATCGTTAGGCCCCTTGGAGCAGAAGGGAAGCCCCTCCTGTGGAAATAGTTAGGACTGCATTCAGGCTTTCTCACTCATGGTCTTGTCAATGCTACATAGGGAGTCTGGATCCAATGAATCCCTGAACTGCGCAGGGTGGCTGTCTCCATTGAACTAGCAGCCGCCACAGGTGTCAGAATGCATCAATAAGCTTTCCTAACTTCCCTCCACCTATTTTTATACCCCTTTCGGTCCAAACTCATCAATGGAGCCAGGAAAATTCCATTCTCTGATTCAAGTCAAAACAAGATCGGGGCATCTCTGCAGATTACCACTTGCCTCCAATCTCCAGCTGAAAAATCCATGCTCCTCAGTGTGAAACACCACTTGAAGGTGATGCACAGAGAATCAATGGCACAGAAAGCACTCTGAATAAGTGAGCTAAGCTTGAAGAACATAAAGTCCAGATAGGGCTTGCACCTGAGGGTGAAGGAATTAATAAAAGGAAGTAATTTCCTTGACTTTGTCTTCATGAGCCTCTCTATTCTAGGTATGTCTATCCATGAGGGTCATTTTAGCAGGTACAAATGTCAGGCTTTTGCCAAGATCAAACCTCATCTCCTTATTGAAAACACCCTTCATACGTATTGTGTTATTGTCCTTTTGTGAAAGACACTCAAGGCATATATAACAGCCGAAAGGTGGACGCCCATAAGCTACGGTGGGTTGTCAGCAGGATTGTTAGCAATGGATATCTATTATCTTATTCCCTAACACATTCTTTATTCCTCCAGGAAGCTGGGAGACCAACCCTGTTTCAGTGAGGAGTGATGACCAGCATGCCATGAGCTGCAACATGCATTACATATAGTGAAATATCACCCGATTCATGCTACAATATAGAATTACCCGTATGTTAAATTTCAAGGACAACATATCAATTAGTAGATGAGAACTCGAAAGTTCTATAGCCTGACATCCAGTCAAGAATAATGGCAGTCAATTGGCCAAGTAATAGGAGGAATAAGGAAACCCCAGCACTAAAGCACACACAATAGGTTGACGTGTTTGCAAATATCTTGAATCAAAAGTGCTGAGTGTGTCATTCTACTTGGCATCCTCACAAGTCCAGTTAGATGTGTGTCCAGGAATTTTGGTTTTGGATCACTACATGTTAAATGAAATTGTGGAGTGCATTGGATATAGAAAAGCTGATGCCTCCTTACAATATCCTGATTGAACATGTAAAGATCAGTAGATGCTATCCAAGCCCAGGTGCTTCAATGCATCTTGTCACAGTTATGGGTTTCTAAGATTATTATGTTTTGGACTGTGTCTTGAGATTTATTTTAAATGAAGGAGGTCATGTGATTATTCCAAATCCTGCCTGGTAACAAGACTGATTAAGTCAAGGAACCTCCTGAGCATGGGGTAAAGTTCTCACACTTGGGAAGAAAAGATAAAAGCAGCTGTGCTAACAGTAAATAGACTTGCGAGCTCCAAGCATCTGGGCAAAAGAGAAAAGAAAGGGAAACAGACAGAAGAGGCTGCAGGTACTTTGTGAGCTTCCGAAGCCGGAGATAAGAGGAAGATGGTCTCAAAGGAATCTAGGAGATTCATCCTGCATGACCGGGGGGAAAGAAGGATTGTCAGAGCAGACTTTGTTAGTGGATTTGGAAAACTCTCCATAAACTGGGGTCACTAGATGTTACTACTTAGTGACATGGGATGAGGAAGCTGTAAGCCATTGGAAGCTGTAAGCAACTGTGGACAGTTTCCTATAAGGACTGTTCCTATGTGGAGACTTCAGTGTGTTATAAGTATAAAATAAGTATGTTTCTGCAGTTTAAAGTATAAGTTGCCAGCCTGCAAAAATCTACAAAAATAGTGTTTGGTTAATATTGTTTTTAGTAGCACGGTAGCATGGTGGTTAGCATAAATGCTTCACAGCTCCAGGGTCCCAGGTTCGATTCCCGGCTGGGTCACTGTCTGTGCGGAGTCTGCACATCCTCCCCGTGTGTGCGTGGGTTTCCTCCGGGTGCTCCGGTTTCCTCCCACAGTCCAAAAGATGTGCGGGTTAGGTGGATTGGCCAGGCTAAATTGCCCTTAGTGTCCTAAAAAAAATTAAGGTTAATGGGGGTTGTTGGGTTACTGGTATAGGTATACGTGGGCTTGAGTAGGGTGATCATTGCTCGGCACAACATCGAGGGCCGAAGGGCCTGTTCTCTGCTGTACTGTTCTAATTCTAATTTGTTACAGTACAAATCCTAAAACGTTAAATCATGTTGTGACATCCTTTTCGAGAAGTTTGGATTTCTTTTTGAATGTTATCGGCCTCTTCCGGGATCGTTAAAACCTAGTCAATAGTGTGCACAACTGCCCAAATATGTCCTATCAAAACAAAGGACAAATCTAACCTGGCCAATTACCACCTCGTCAGCATCATTGAATCATCAGTAAAGTGATTGAAGAAGTTCCATGCCCTCAAATTTTACCTAGTCACCAATTTGCTGCTTATCAATGCTCAGTTTGGATTCTGCTGATACAATTCAGGTCCAGATACCATTACACCTTCATCCAATCATGAACATTATAGCTAAATCCAGAGGAGAGTTGAGAATAACTTCCTTCAATATCGAGGCAGAATTCAGCTGAATATGCCATTAAAGAGCCCTAACAAAAGTTTGGTCAGTGTGGGGGTTAAGTGTAAAATCTTCCAGTGATTGGGCTAGTATTTGATACGAATAAGCTGGCTGTGCTTATCTAAGGCCAATCATCGCAGGCCCAGAACATTGTTAGTACATTCAGAGTAGTGACCTTTGTCCAACCGTCTTCTGCTAACTCATTAATAGGGTCAGGATTGGCCCTGCTTCCTGACACAATTCAACAGTGTTCAGCTCATTCATTCTGCCGTAGTTAATTTTGACAATGGGAACTGGGCATAATGATTTCTGTCTCCCATGTTTACGGAGTAGTGCAAATCAAACAACATTTAATTACTGAGTGATCCCAATTGGAAAGTGTGTGTGAATGTCAGAAATGTATCATTGTCAAATAGCTCGCCAACAATCTTAGTCTAAGTTTGTGAATTGATTGAGCAATGGAGGACTTCTAGAACACACATTGATCGAGCAATGGAGGACTTCTAGAACACACATTGATTGAGCAATGGAGGACTTTTAGAGCACACATTGATTGAGCAATGGAGGACTTTTAGAGGACTTTGAGAGCTATGGAGGACTTCTTGCTCAGCCTGCGTAATCAGCTTCAGGAAAGGTGGGAAGAAAGGCCTTTGTCTTTTTATTGTTGATTTTCCAAATGCAGAACTTTTACTAATTTCACCCATAACTTGAAAATTAATTCAACCTTAATTTTCTCAATTGGCTGCATAGATACTCAATCCAAGTTCTGTGAGGGAAATTTAAATCATTAAATTCAACTGCGCATAATATTGGAGAGGAGCACTTCCAACCTTGAAATCCAGATCAATCCAAATATGGGCCACTGAAGCAGGTGGCCACATAAAATAATCTGTACCTAAACTGACAAAAATTGGCCAAATGAACCAAATTTTACTTGTATTATTGGCTTCAACAAAGCTATCAGACATTTAGATTGAGCTCCAGGCCTGATGGAATGGGGTCAATCTACAGTGCACTGCAGCATCACTTTGTTTATCCTTTTACTATGGAGCTAAATGTCACCAGTTTATGTGATATTCTTTTGTGTGATAACTGTTGATATTCATGGGCATTTATTGATTTGTTCTGGGAAGAATGAACTTCTTTCAGCAGAGCCTGAAGACAAATATTTCAATTATTTCAACCTGATGAACTCCTGACAGCTGTCAGCATCATAACAAACTTATTTTGAATGAGATATGGAGGATAGTTTGGGTTTTGCACTTCCCCCAATGTAATCTTTGTCTCGTTGGTACTATCTGATGTTATTAGAAATTACGAAGAAATAAAACTAATATGAAGCAATTTCCTCATAAACATTTTACAGGAATTACCTCAATGGCTACAACATTGCACAGTACTATCCAGGACCACAATGATGCAAACGCTATTTAGTCATGTCATTTCATGATCACATCAGCACATGCATTAAATGCATTTCAGTGATGATATTTTACAGCCTGATTTCACACCACAAACATGCACACACACGTACAAAGAGAGACATAAATACATTACTTTCCATATCCTTGACATTACGCCAGGGGTTAAACATCACCATGACAGAAATGAACGTGGGGAAACTTCAAATTTTGTCTCCCTCTACTGTTTCTTTCTCTTCCCTTCACTTGAAATGTATTTTTCCTCCCATCTCTTGAGATTCGCCTGTCCCATTCACCAGCTGAGAGAGAATGGCAATGTGCACCCAGACACACCAGACAACAAGCGACTCAGGTTGACTTGCCTTTCAGTTTTCTACCCATCTGTCAGGGGAAACATTTATGGTTCCTTCCAGCTGGTCTTTAGTCAATCTAATTGAGACTGGAAATCCGCTGCGTAAAACCAACATCTAATCAATCTATGCTGGACTGCATTTAAGGGACAAAATGGATTGAGTTAAAAATAACTATGTACTTCATCCCTAACCTTATTATCATTGTAGTTAATGCCATAAGCAGTGTATTAATGCAGTGGTTTTAGTCACTTGAGCCATTGGATAGCAGAAAATGGATACAATTCTCTCTACACTGGATTACTGCAGCCATTGCAAAGAAAGTGTTTCCAATAATATGCGCTTGTGTTAAGCACAGTAGTCAGTGGAGAGACGTCAGATTATAACTGGCATTCAATACATCCAAAGCAATTAAACAAATAAGCTAAGGCACATCAGGGGCGGCATTCCCCCACAACTGACTGGATGACCCAACGCCGGCGCCAAGAGCGGCCTGAACCACTCTGGCGTCGGGTCGCCTGGAAAGGTCTTTTGAATGATAACAAATATAATCTGAAACATATTGTAAAAATATGTACACAAAATGAAAAAGAAAAAAATTGGGTGTGATTACTGATCACTCGCCCTGGTCCATGAAGAGTACATTTGATGGCTAACAGCTATAATCATTATTTCTTATGTTCGCACTGCACTCTTTGATATCTTGTACAATGTAACCTGCAAACACTACAAAAATATTAAAAACGGCATGACTCAGACTCCATGGACATCTGTTACTCAGTTGTCTCCATTGGTTTTAAAAGTAAGAACAAATCAGACCATGAGAGAATGCAAGGGGGTCTAAATTAGGTTTACAGTGCAAAATATGTAAGTAGAGTGGTAAATAATGTTGGTGAGCTGCAGGCACTGATAGCCACACTGTGCCATGATGATAACAGAGACCGTGATCAAAAAAGGGCAGGACCTGGTAGTAAATACTCCGGAATCCAAGAGAGGGGAGGAAAAAAAGGAGGAGGGGTGAAGTATTGACTGAGGTGAAAATTACAGTGCCGGAGAGAGAGGATGTCCTGGAGGGATCAAGGACAGAATCATATGGTTAAAGGTACGAAACAGTACAAGAGGACAGCATAGTGCTGCATTGTTTAGCACTGCTGCCTCATGGCGCCGAGGACTGGTTTGATCCTGGCCCCAGGTCACTGTGCTTGTGGAGTTTGCACATTCTTCCCATGTCTGCATGGGTCTCACCTCCACCAAGCCAAAGATGCGCAAGGTAGGTGGATCAGCTACTCTAAATTGCCTCTTAACTGGAATTTATTTTAAACACATCACAGTACAAATATAATAACACTACATGATTTATTCTATAGACCAGCAACTAGTGAGAAAGTTATGTGGAGAAAAATTGCAGGGAGATCACAAAGAGGTGCAAAAACCGTAGAGTAGTGATAATAGGGGACTTCAATTTACATAGAATTTACAGTGCAGAAGGAGGCCATTCAGCCCATCGAGTCTGCACCGGCTCTTGGAAAGAGCACCCTACCCAAGGTCAACACCTCCACCCTATCCCCATAACCCAGTAACCCCACCCAACACTAAGGGCAATTTTGGACACTAAGGGCAATTTATCATGGCCAATCCACCTAACCGTCTCCCAGTATAGACTGGGATAGTAATAGGGCAGAGAGGGGGGATAGTTTCTGAATGGCATCAGTTGATTTTTCTTGATCAGCATGTTTTCAGCCAAAAAGACAAGGAGGCACTGCTGAATCTGCTTCTGGGGAAGGAAGTCAAACAACTCCATCACATATCAGTAGGGGAATACTTAAGGAACAGTGGTCACCCCATCATAAGGTTTGGGTTAGTGCTTGAAAAAAGACATCTAGAGTAAAAGTACTTAATTGGAGGAGGCCAATTTCAATAGAAAGCGAACAAACCTGTCCCAGAAAATTTTTAAATCAAATACTGGCAGGTAACACTGTAATGGAGCCACAATAGGTTGCCTTTAATGAGAAGATAGTTCAGGTATGGTCACGGTACTGGAAAGATAGGGCAACCAGAGTTGCATCCCGCTGGATGAAAAAAAAGAGATATATACAGTAAGGTGAGGCAGAAAAAGGGGGATGTCTGACAGATGTCAGGTTGATAATGCAAGTGAGAACCAGGCTGAATATAGACTGGTCCGAAGGTAAGGAAATAACTGCAGCAAAGACACAGGGCAAAATTTGCAAAGTGCCATTTTCGACGAGAAAATTAATGAGATTCCCACCAGTCCCTATGCGACAAACTTGCCGTGTGATTCGCCCGCCCCCAGGGTTATCTGAAAATGTCAATGAAGGGGGCATAAAGGGCTCCATAATAGTTGCTCACAGTCAAGTCAGGAGGATGGCAGCCAAGAAACCAACTCCACAATAAACCGAGGAGGCCCTCACAAGAATGTTGGATGCCATGGAGGAGAGAAGGGCAGCTATCTACCCTCAGACAGGCAGAAGACACTTCAGCAAGGTCACAAATACATGCCAGTAAAGTAAGGGTTAATAAAATATACACAGAGAGCCACTAGAGGGAGCTAGTCTCAGAAGTATATAAGGAATGATGCAGAGCCTAATGGGACAGAAGGTTGGAGTAGGTGATAGGAGCAGGAGCTGACTAGAAGGATTGAAGATAATGAGAGAGTAGTTTGTTGGGTTAGTGAGTTAGATATAGATGAGTATAGTGAGTTTAGTTTATGTATGATCAATCAACTGTTTGTTTCTTAGGGATAAGTGTTGAATCCAGTTAGTAGCATTTAATAAAATAGTTTTGTTGATTTACAAGACTCGCTGTTCTCTGATCAATACTACACATCAAAGCCATTGGATAGAGCAAGGCAGAGAACAACACAAAAGGGATTTTGGGTCACACAGGAGCCGGGGAGTCAGCGTGCTGGCAGCAGACAGACAGAGACAGACATAAGCAATAGCTGAATTGCATCAGAGTTTTCCTCATTGCAATTCATCATCACCTACCTGCATTGACAGATGAGCAGCTCCCCAGGCCGAGCATCCTGTTGACTAGGTTTTACTGCAACCCTCCTTCCGTGGTCACGGAGGGGCTGGGGGGGGGGGGGGGGGGTGCTTCTTGAGCTGTCAGGCAACATTATGTTGCTACAATGTGAAACGGGAAGCGATGCGGGCACTCCTGGTCCTTCTGCCCTTGCAAACCCTCTCCCCCACCTGTCCTCCAACCTCCAGCTCTGGCCTTTTCCTCCAGTCCCTCCTGGTCTCCCTCAGCGGCAGGGTTAACTAACCGTTCTGTTCAACTTGAGAGCTGGTGAATCCTCAATGTCAGACACTAAGGCCCGGAACTTATGTCCTTCTCGATCCCGTGCATCCAAAGGTTTATCCTTGAACCATGAGTTATCACCCCTCTCATTGACTTTGAGAATGTGGGCAGCTGACATTGTTCAGGGTTAACTCATGAGGGTTAATTAGTTTAGTCTCAGGAATGGTAGAGAGCGCAATTAATTTCAGCATCAGAAATAGGCTCAGTAAGGGCAGCACGGTGGCACAGTGGTTAGCACTGCTGCCTCACGGAGCCGAGGTCCCAGGTTCTATCCCGCCTCTGGGTCAGTGTCTGTGTGGAGTTTGCACATTCTCTCTGTGCAGGGTAGATGGATTGGCCACGCTAAAATTGCCCCTTAATTGGAAAAAAATGAATTGGGTACAATAAATTTATTTTTAAAAAGGAATAAGGTCAGCTGAGAGGCATCCTTATTACTCAGGCTGCTTCATCCCAAGATCTCAGCCCAAATTCTCTGTTTAGGAGACTAAATGTTGCCACCAGAATTGAATATTGTGCAATTTGCTATTCTGTTAGGGGCACTATTCGGCAAGCGAGACAGGACATGCAAATGAGCTAGCGCTCTGCCAGTGCGAATTGAGAGCAATTCCCAGTCAAGCAGGCTGTAGAACGTCTGGGGCCAGAAATAGCTCCAAAGAGGCTGGTAGCTGAAGCTGTTTTTTAAGTGCTCAACTTACCACACACTCACTGCAGCCATGAAGATGGTGCACAGAAGACCTCCCCTTCACCACCAACCCCCCCCCCCCTCCCCCGCCATGTTCAGAGGTCCCAGCTCCATGCTAATAAGGAGAGGAGGGAAACCCTCTTCCCCAGAGTGGGCCGCTTTAATAACTGAGGAAACCAACGGAGGAAACAAAGATTTATTTTAACTATTTACATTAATCCGCCCATTGTAGTAACTATCCATAATCAGAGTCCCCGTCGGGGCAACCAGTTGTCTAGGCCATGCTGGGTGGCCTCCACCCCCTACCTGGGAAGCTCGAGCTTCCTACCGGGAAATCGATAATCGTTTCTCCATGGGCCTCATGGGGTTATGACAGCCACAGATTCAATCTTACCCTTCAGAACAGTTCCTGGGAGAGAGTGGTAGAGGCAGTCAGTACTACCAGCTTCACCAGGAGGAGACAGCCGGTAGTCCAGAGAGGTGAGGGTCACTGGTGAGGCCTCTGCCCTGAGAGGTTCAGAGAACCAGAGAGGGTTCCAAAGGCCATGGTGCAGGTGTCTTTTCGATGGGGTGAGTCTGCTGATTGCCTGCTGCCTCTGCAGTGGGGCAGCACATCAGAGGAGTGCCAACACCTGGTGGGCGACTGATTGAGCTTGGCCACACCCATCCCCTTGATGATACTACTGAGTTTTGAGGGTGTCCAGAGGGCTGATCTGGGTGGGCTCCCACATCACCAGGGAGTCTCTGAGTATTCAAGGGATACCGACAGTGTTGGCAGCAGGATCCTGTAAGTAGCACCACAGGGGTGCATTTAAAAACATACTGTGGCAATGATGGTCTGAGCCAGGCCGCCCCAATCTTTTTTTTAAAATAAATTTAGATTACCCAATTATTTTTTCCAATTAAGGGGCAATTTAGCGTGGCCAATCCACCTAGCCTGCACATCTTTGGGTTGTGGGGGCGAAACCCACGCAGACACGGGGAGAATGTGCAAACTTCACACGGACAGTGACCCAGAGCCGGGATCGAACCTGGGACCTCAGTGCCGTGAGGCAGTTGTGCTAACCACTAGGCCACTGTGCTGCCCTTGGCCGCCCCAATCTTAAGAGGGACACCCTGTGTCCCATGGACATGGCACCAAGTTGTTCCCCGCTATTGCCCCGGCCCAGGATGCCCCCGGCAAGCCCGCCAATTTCTCAGACTTTTCAAAAGTTTTATTTAGCCAGCCGCTCCCCTCCACAGCCATGGCCCCAAGCCCGGCCTGTAAATACTTGTACTAATTTGCATCTGAAAGACTTCTACCTAAAAGGGGAACAGCATCGAGGAGAGGTGGAGCATGAAATGTCCAAGCTGCCTATGATATTAAAATCCACGCAAATGGCAGTTTTGCATGGATCCACTGGAGCGGGATGTAAACGTCCGTGTTGCTGCCAGTGAGGGGCTGGAGCATGGCGTCGGAATCGGTGCTAGGCACAAAACAGATTTTGTCCATTTTACGCGATTCTCTACCTGATCACGATTCCTGCTTCAGGGGTCGCGAAGCGGAGAATTCAGTCCCAAATTGCTGTCAGACCTTTACACTTAAGATGCCTCGACAATCTCTGCTAATTTTTAATGATTGTTTCCCACCCTCCCGCCATCACCATTACCAAGCTGGGCACCACGTTGCCTTATCTTTCGGGGGGTTATCCACCTGGCCCCTTAGGCCCAATTCCTTCAGTCTCATCCTCATGAGCCTCACACCGACAGGCACCCCCCTAACCCTGACTAACACAGTGCTCCAAACAATGTTTAAATGACACCGGCAGCAAGCTTCAGGGAAACACACACCAGCCGCGACCCCCATCCTGGAGGCTCCCTAACGCCTCTCCAAGCCCCCTCCCCCACTAATACCTTTGCACTCCACCCACTCACCTTAAGCTGGGCAGTGGGCTCTATCCCCTTGGACACCCAGCTACTCAGTGGAGAGGAGCTCTCTCCTCCTTCCTCCCCCTTGGAGGTCATGGCACCTGGTTCCCGTTTTTTAAAACCAGCAGTAATTCGCGCCTGCGTGACATCACATACATTGGGTGGGAAGATTCAATGAGGACTGAAGATTCAGATTCAACCACGCTAAATACATTATAATGCATTCAAAATGATGCAAAACAGGTTTGTGCCCTTCCTGGGGAGGCGGTGGTATTGTTCCTGGACTAATAAACCAGAGACCCAGAGTAATTCTCTGGGGACCCAGGTTCAAATCCCGCCACTGTAGATGATGCAGTTTGAATTCAATAAAAATCTGAAATTTAAAAAAGTCAAATGATGATCATGAAGCCATTACCGATTATCATAAAAACCCATCCAGTTCACTGATGTCTTTTAAGGAAGTAAATCTGCCGTCCTTACAAGGTCTGGCCTACATGTGACTGCAGACCCACAGCAATGTGGTTTACTCTTAACTGCCCATTCAAGGGCAATTACAGATGGGCAATAAATACTGGCACAGTCTGCGACACCCACACCCCATGAACAAATTGTTTAAAAACCTGATCATGTCATCGGTGAGGGCCCAGGAACATTGCAATCGGAAATCTCACTGGCGCAAATCCCGTTTTTTGCCTCTCACGATATTTTGTTGTCATGACAGGATTTCTGCCCTTGGCTAACACTAAATCTTGCCCGCTGTATGTGTATTAAGACATACTGTCCACTCGCCCGGATGAATGCAGCTTCAACAACAGTCAAGAAGCTCAACACCATTCAGATGAAGCAGCCCACTTGTTTGGCACCCCACCCACCATCTTAAGCATTCATTCCCTCCAGTACTGACACAGTGGCAGCAGCATTTACCATCTCCAAGCCCGTGACCTCGGCCATGTAGAAGAAATAGGGCAGCAGCTGGATGGGAACACCACCATCTGCAAGTTCCCCACCCAGTCACAGTCCATCCTGGCTTGGAATTATCCCTTCAATGTCACTGGATCAAAATCCAGGAATTCCCTCCCTAGCAGCTACACCACATGGACTGCAGTGGTTCAAGAAAGCAGCTCACCACCACAATCCCAAGGGCAATTAAGGATGGGTAACAAATACTGGACTAGCCAGCAGTATCACGTCCTGTGAAAGAAGAAATAAAACAAAACTTTACTGCTCGAAAGGAAAAAAATGCCACTAAATATATGGAGAGCAAGGAGGTCAGCGGGATAATGATGGGCTGAAAATGAGATGAAAATTTCATGAAACCTGAAAGGCAGAGTTGGTGCTCAAATGCCCTTTGATTGCATGTATGTGTAAAAGTAACGCAGCGTAATCCCCAAGGTACACCCCATCCACCACCAGAATCACCTCATTTTATTACATCAAATCAACAGAGCAAGACGGAGATGGGCCGTCAGTAATTAAAATTGGTAAGTATCAGGATCATAGAACATAGAACATTACAGCGCAGTACAGGCCCTTCGGCCCTCGATGTTGTGTTGACCTGTGAAACCACTCTAAAGCCCATCTACACTATTCCCTTATCATCCATATGTTTATCCAATGACCATTTAAATGCCCTTAATGTTAGCGAGTCCACTACTGTGGTAGGCAGGACATTCCACGCCCCTACTACTCTCTGAGTAAAGAACCTAACTCTGACATCTGTCCTATATCTATCTCCCCTCAATTTAAAGCTGTCTCCCCTCGTGCTAGCCTCACCATCCGAGGAAAAAGGCTCTCACTGTCCACCCTATCTAATCCTCTGATCATCTTGTATGCCTAATTAAGTCACCTCTTAACCTTCTTCTCTCTCTAGCGAAAACAGCCTTAAGTCCCTCAGCCTTTCCTCATAAGATCTTCCCTCCATACCAGGCAACATCCTGGTAAATCTCCTCTGCACCCTTTCCAATGCTTCCACATACTTCCTATAATGCGGCGACCAGAACTGCACGCAATACTCCAAATGCAGCCACACCAGAGTTTTGTACAGCTGCAACTTAACCTCATGGCTCCGAAATGTATCCAAGGATGCTGATGGGAATAATGGTGGCAATGACAAAGGCATTAGCTATAATCTTCCAATCCTCCTTAGATATGGAGATGGTGTCAAAGGACTTCAGAACTGCAAATGTTACACCCAAGTTCAAAATTGTCTGGAAGTACGGACAGCACAGCGGTTAACTCTGCTGCCTCACAGCACCAACAATCCGGGTTCAATTTTCGACTTGGGTGACTGTATGCAGTTTGTATGTTTTCCCATGTCTGCATGGGCTTCCTCTGGGTTCTCCGGTTTCGTCCTGCAGTCCAAGGATGTGAAGGGTTATGGGGTTGCGACATAGGGTGGGGGAGTGGGCCTCGGTCGTGTGTCAGAGGGTCAGTGCAGTGTAGGGATTCTATGGTTCTATGGATAAACCCAGCAACTACAGGTCAGTCAGTTTAACATTGTTAGTGGGAAAGCTTGCAGGAATAGTCATTCAGGACAAAGCTACCAGCTATTTGGATAAAGGTGGATTAATTAGGGAAAGCCAACATAGATTTATGGAAGGAAAGTTATTTTCAACTAATTTGATTGAATTTTTTTGATGAGGTAACAAAGTGTTTTGACAGCAATCTTGTTGATATGGGACACCAAAAGATGTTTGACAAAGTGCCACATACAGGCTTGTCAGCAAGGTTAACGCTGTGACAAAGTTGGCTAAGTGGCAGAAAGCAGAGAGTAGTGTAAGTGGTGTTTTTTTAGAAGCCTGAAGTATATAGGCTTTCCTTAGGGTGCTCTGGTTTCCTCCCACAATCCAATGATGCACAGTTTGGGTGGATTGACCATATTCAATTGCCCCTTAGTATCTAGTGATGTGGAGGTTAGGTTATGGGGATAGGGTGGGGTGGAAGAGGAGTGACCCTAGGTAGAGTGCTCTTTTGGAGGGTTGGTGCAGACTTGATGAGCCAAATGACCTCCTTCTGCACTGTAGGGATTCTACAAACATTGTGCAGGCTGAGGGCAGAAACATGAGCATGAAAGCAAGATGATGAATTGAAATGGAAAATCACAGGAAGATCAGAGTAATGCTTGTAGACTGAACGAAGGTCACCCAGTCTGTGTTTAGTCTCTCCAATGTAGAGGAGACTAAATTATGCGCAGTGAATACAGGAGACCAAATTGAAATAGTGCAAGTAAATTGCTGCTTCATCTGGAAGGATTGTTTGGGGCCTTGGGTAGTGAGGAGGAAGGAAGTAATGGGGCAGGTCTTTCAACTTCGACAGATGTATGAGAAGGAAATGGGTTGATGTGTTAGTGATGATAGAGGAGTGGACGCCGATCCCTTTGGAATGCTGATGGGTGGTAAGGGGAAGGTGTGGTCAGTGGTGACATAATGCTGGACTTGGCAGAAATGACAGAGCACTATGCTTTGAAAAAGAGGTTGGTGTGGTGGGAAGGACAAAGGAACCCTATCATTGTTGGGGAAAGGAGGGGAAGGCATGAGAGAGAAGGGTGGAAAATGGATGAACGTGGTGGGGGCACAACAATGGGGCAGGGGAGGGGGGGAGGAGGGAATCCTTGGCTGAGGAAAAAGTAAGACATGTCAGACATGGCTGTTGCGGAAGGAATCATTGGAACCGATGTGTCAGAGTAACTGGGGAATTAAATGGAGTCCTTACAGGAAGCACGGTGTGAGGAGGTGTAGTTGAGAAGCTGTGGAAGGCGGTGGGCTTGTGATATTAGACAATTCATCACCAGAATGAAGCAGAGAAGTCAAGGAAGGGAAATGTTAGACATGGACAACATGAGGTGAGAGGGGTTGAAAATTGGAAGCAAAAATGATGATTTTTCCCAGTTCCAGATGAATGCACCAAGTAATACTGATACAATCATCAATGTACAGGAAAAATAGTTGTGAGGGGAAGCCTAAGTGGACATGGACAAGTAATAATGTATATATCCCCCAAAAATGATCCATGCGGGTACCCATAGTCACACCATTTATTTGGAGGGAGTGAAATAAGATAAAAGAGAAATTGTACAATAAGAGAATAAGTTAAATCAGGCTGAGGAGGGTGGTGCTGGATGGAGATTGTTTGGGCCCCCATTAAACAAAGAAGCAAAGAGATCTTAGACTATCCTGGTGGGCGATGGAGGTGTAGGGGGGTTGGTCATTCTTCCGACCAAGTGAGAAGGGGTGAACTGGCTCCCCTCTGTTCAACCGCCTCAGATCGTCACAACAAAGGTTTAAGATTCTTTTTCATGAGGATATGTCTTTCGGAATACATACGTAATTTAGCTATTTAAGTTGTGAGCAGTAAAGAGCTAATCAAACAAAGTTTCTTGAGTGGAAGAAAGTGCACATTTATTCACCATTAAACCTAAGGGAACAAAAATAAAATGAAACATCTCACACATGCGCACTTATCAGAAATAAGGTGAGTTAGAATCCAATAAAAAAAGAGTTAAAATAATACGTTTAAGTATTCTTTGATTGTCCATGTGATGTAGATTTGTTAAATATTGTGGTCAATTTGGATTAGCTGATTTTGTGGGTGCAGTCAGATGTATAAAATGTTGCAATTATTAAGAGATGTCCATTTACTGGTAGATTTCCAGTAACGTTGGCTTCTGAACCAGATAATACATGGGTTTCAAAAGAAAGAAAGGTCCAGCTTTCAGCCTCTGCTGTTTCCTCTGCTGATAGCTTTCTTGCAATCTCTGCATTGGCTATGACCTGTCCTGAAATACTTCACCCATTGTGTATTTTCAAGAAGTTTTGTCTATGGCAGCCATTGTTTCAATACCCAGTATTTTGCATTTTAATGCCTTGAACCTCAGACAGTGACTGGTTTTGATGGGTCTTTGAATTGGAGGAAATGTTTCTTTCTTCACGCTCCCCTGAGAGTGATTTTTTGTTTTACACCTTCCTCTTTGAAGATGGCCTTGCATTTTAAATAGTTTGTTCTGTCTTATTTCAAATTGCAAAATTTCCAATGAGTTGGAAATTCAGATTTTAAAAATTAAAATGGCACAGCTTTGTGGCATGGTTTGGGCCAGGAAACTGTGAATTGTTGACATTGGAGGTCGAAAGAACCACAAATGTAAGTGGGAAGAGACTGGATAAGGGGAGAAAAAGTGGTGTGAAATAGGAAGAAATTAGTTCAGTGGAGCAGGATCAGTCTGAAATGATGTGGCGACCTGTTTGTAAATTTTGGGAAGGAGGTAGAAGTGGACGGAATGGGTTTGGGATTTGTGAGATGTGAAGCTGTGGAGGGAAGATCTCTAGACGAGACAAAGTCGATGACAATCTGGAAACAATGGCTTGATCTTTGATGGTGAGGTCATGGTCTAGGGGGAGGTAGGAAGAAGTGCCTTGAAAGTTGGCGTCAGCCACTTCAAGCTAGAAGTCGGTACACCAGATGACAGCACCTCACTTGTCGGCAGGTATACTAACAAAGCCAGGGTTGAAACTGAGAGCATGGAGTGGAGCAAGTTCAGAGGGAATGCAGCATGTTTCGCATGAGTGTGAGGAACAGAGAAATTAATATGGCCAATGTCACGTTAGCAGTTCTCAATTAAAAGATCAAGAGCGGAATTAATCTTTTGTATCAAGCAAATCCTGTCATCTTATCCTCTCCCTTGCTTGATCTGTTTGTCTGTCTCTCTGCCTCTGGCCCAAGCACATGACTAACTATGCATACTAAGAAGGAAAGCTAAACTGTTGTGTAAATCCAGTCACCAGGATTCATTTGAACTAGATTTGGAGCAGAGTGCCGAATGTTTCATTGGAAACAGACAATTATTGACAACTGCTTTGAAGAAGCAGATAGCAATCTGCAAAAGCGTACGTGGAATCAGAGCATTAAAATATCTGTGAATGTAAGATGCAAGCAGATTCTTTTTAAAGGTATGAGAAAATAAAGACTTGTAAATGCCTGAGGCATGCAAAATAATCGCATCTATTTCAGGTAACCAGCATGAGAGCTGGAAGGGCGACAACACAATGGAAAGGGAGATTGCAGTTAACAGAAATTATGGTTACCTGAAATAGATGCGAGACAATTAATACTCTGAGGCAGTCTATAAATCCCAGGACCGCCCTTGCAGACAGGAGATGTATCCGCATGCCCAAAAAAAGAGATGGAAACATGAACTCAAACTGGAGACCAGTTAACATCAGCAACATAGAAAATACTTTCAAACATTTTGTCCAGGATACTATCATTGTTAATTAGAACATAGGAACAGGAGTCGGCCATTCAGCCCCTTGAGCCTGTCCCACCCGCCATTCAATGAGATCATGGCTGATCTGTGGCCTAACTCCATATACCTGCCTTTGGCCAAAACAGGCCTAATTTGTGTAATCCCTCCTCGTAACTCATCCCCTGTAATCCAGGTATCATTTTTGCAAACCTACGTTTCAATTCCTCCAAGGTCAAAATATCCTTCCTAAGGTGTGAAGTGTTGGACAATGTAGACTTGCGAAGTTAACATATGCCACCAACACTGAGGAAGGTTCAACTCTGTTTTATTAACTAACTATAAACTAATCAACATACGAGAACTGTGGGCTTAAACGATGCTAGTTTAACTAGAGACCTATGCCTGTCCGAACCAGTTGAATCTCTCAGCACGTGGTGTGAGTCTGTGCTAAACGTGATGAGCTCTTGTTCTTCTGAGAGGCAGCAACCAGAATGAGCGGGAACCATGATGCCCTCTGCCTTTATAGTGTGTGTATTCTAACTGGTGATTGGCTGCGGTGTTTGTGCATGTTGATTGGTCCCAGTGTATGTCCATCAGTATGTGTCTGCACCATGATATACTGGTGTATATTATGACAAGGAGTGGTGCCCAGAACTGCTCGCACTACTCCAAGTAACAGCCGTAACAGCCTCCCCGAACAGGCGCCGGAATGTGGCGACTAGGGGTTTTTCACAGTAACTTCATTGAAGTCTACTCGTGACAATAAGCGATTTTCATTTCATTTTCAAGTGGAGTCTAAACAGGGTTTTGTATAACTGCAGCATAACTTGAGGCTTTATTCTCCAGTCCTGTAGATATAAAGGCTAGCATTCCATTAGCCTTTTTCATTATTTTCTGCATATTATTTTGATAATTTTCTGAGAGAACTCGGATGCATAACAACTACTTTTTTTGGAAGCATTAAGTTATGCTTCACAAAGCTCCTGGAATTCATCGCAGAGGTAACAAAATCAGTGGACTGAGGCTGTCCAGTGAGTACAATTTAGTCTGATTTTCAGAAGGCGTACATCTAAATCTGTTGAAGGGCAAGACACTTAGAAATATTGACAGGTTTGTTAGCTGAACTGAAAATTGACTTGTCGATGGAAAGTGGAAGCTGATAAATGGAAAAAGGCTCAAACGAAGGAGTAGTCTCAGTGGGGCTGCACACCAACCTCAGGTTCTGAGTCACCTGTTACTCAGGCTGTTCACAAATTATATGCAAGGCCGTACTTCTAGTATAGTACCATAAAATTGTCTGATGATACCAATTTAGATAATACAAAATCAAGCAATTAATGTACAGGAGATGGTAGCATCAAAATGTCTTGAATAAATTAGGGCTATTAGCTACTGAACTAGAGATAAGTCTAAGCTATTATTTATTGGTAAATGAAATGGGCGTCGACACTTCCGGTGGTGGCCGTGGTTACACACAGGGCACCTCCTGCTTGAGGGCACAGAAAAGAGCTTTTTTTACCCTACACTGGGTGGAATTTTAATGAAAAGGGGTAGGCGAAGGTTGGAGGAGTAGTTTTCCTCGGGAGTGGTATGGCTGCTACCAAACCTGGCAGAAGACAGTGAGAGACCAGGCTAAAGAATAGGAGGAGGCCTGCACTGCAGCAGCAGCCAGAATAAGCAAGGTGGTGGGGAAGGGCTGATGCAAGCTGGAAGGCCCCACATGGGGCATTTGATGGCTTTTATTGAGGAATTCCGGCAGCAGAGGAAGGAAATGCAGGAGGATCGCTCAAAGGCCACCAAAGGAGCTGTGGCACCTCTGAAAAGTTAGTTGGGACAGTGGCAAAGTGTTTGGAGGTGCAAGGGTCACAGATTCGGGAATTTTTTTTCAGGCTCTCGCGATCTTTAAATCAAAGGCCTTTTTTGGAAAGTGGACACGATCATTTCAGACTTTGTATGGACAGGGAAGGTGCCCAGGGTGGAGAGGACCCTGCTACAGAGGCAGCGGGGGGGGGGGGGGGGGGGGGGGGGGGGAGGGCGTTGGCATTGCCGAACTTGCTTTATTATTATTGGCCGATGAATGTGGACAAGGTGCGGCGGTGGTGGGAAGGAAAAGGGCTAGAGTGGGTTCGGATAGAGAGGAATCTTGTATGGGGTCTAGTTTGAGGGCTATGGTGACAGCAATATTGCCAATGGCTCTAAGTAGGTATTCAGGGAGCCTGATGATGCAGTCCATGGTGAAGGAATCAGTTGAGGAGGCATTTTAGGGTGGAAGAGATGTCGGTGTTAAAAACCACTGCAAGAATCATGGGTTTGAGCTGCGGGAATGGATATTGTATACAGAAGTTGGAGGGAAGTTGGGATGGTCAAGGTGAGGGATCTGTATTTGGAGGAAGGATTTCCCAGTCTTGGGAGCTAAGGGAGAGGATAGAGTTGCTGAGGGGGAGTGAGTTCAGGTATCTGCAGGTTAGGGACTTTGCGCAAAAGGTCTGGAGGGGGTTCCCTAGGTTGCGGGGATACACCCTGCTGGAACGACTGCTGCTTCCGGATGTGGAAGGGGAGGGAATAATTGGGGATATATGTACAAGTGGCTGGGAGAGCAGGGAGGCGAGCGGGTGGGAAAGATCAAGGAGAAGTGGGAAGCGGAGTTGGGAGGGGAGATCAGTTGAGGAGTATGGGGTAAGGAACTGCATAGGGTAAACGGGGCCTCCTATTGTGCAAAGACGACCCTGATACAGTTTAAGGTGGTGTCGGGTGCATATGACTTGGGTGAGAATGAGTAGGTTCTTTTATGGGGTAGCAGATGAGTGTGAGAGGTGTGGGCAGAGGCCAGCGAATCAGGTGCACGTGTTTTGGGGCTGCAAAAAATTAGGGAAGATTCTGGGCGGGAGTGTTTGCAGTGTTAGCCATGATAGTGAAGGAGGAGGTGGACCCAGAGCCTTTGGTGGCGATATTTGGGGTATAGAGAAGCCGGAGCACATGGAGATGTCATGGCTTTTGCCTCTCTGATTGCGCGATGGCGAATTTTACTGGAGTGGTGGTTGGCTTCGCCACCGGGGGTAGCGGCTTAGTTGGGTGACCTCTATGATTTCCTGAGGTTGGAGAAGATAAAGTATGAGTTAAGGGGCTCTGTAGGGGGGATTTGAGTAAAGGTTTGGGGATGTTTGTGACCGTGTTTGAGGAGCTGTTCGTTGCGGGGGGTGAAAAAAGAAAATATCTGCCCAGACTGTATAGTTGATTGCTGGGAAGTATGTTTCCCAGGGTGTTTATTTGCTAAACCTGTTTTAATACATGGGCCGGGATTCTCCCCTACCCGGTGGGGCGGGGGGCCCTGGCGTACCGGAGTGGCGAGGACCACTCTGGCGTCGGACCTCCCCAAAGGTGCGGAATTCTCCGCACCTTTCGGGCCTAGGCCCGCGCCGGAATGGTTCCCCCTCTGCCGACCGGCGCCAACAGCCTTTGGCGCCACGCTGACCGACGTCAGGGCTGGCCAAAAGGCCTTCGCCAGTCGGCGTGAGTTTGCGCATGCGCCAGAGCGTCAGCGGCCGCTAACGTCACCCCGGCGCATGCGCGGTGGAGGGGGTCTCTTCCGCCTCCGCCATGGTGGAGGCCATGGCGGCGGTGAAAGAAAAAGACTGCCCCCACGGCACAGGCCGACCCGCTGATCGGTGGGCCCCGATCGCGGGCCAGGCCAACTTGAGGGCACCCCCCGGGGTCAGATCGCCCCTGTGCCCCCCCAGGACCCCGGGGCCCACTCCCGCCGCCTGCTCCCGCCGGCACCAGAGGTGGTTTAAACCACGTTGGCGGGAGAGGCCTGACAGCGGCGGGACTTCGGCCCATCGTGGGCTGGAGAATCGCCGCGGGGGCACGCAGACCGGCGTGGGAGACCCGCCGAATGGCGGGGCGCGATTCCTGCCCCCGTCGATTCCCGGGTGGTGGAGAATTCCTGCCACGGCGGGGACGGGATTTACGCCGGGCGATTCCGCCCATGTTTGCAATAAAATACATTAAAGAAAAATAAATGCGCATGCCAAAGGTGAATATAGTTTTGAATTTGATAATGTTAACAAAGAAAAACAAGGCTATTTAGTTATAAAACCAAATAAATTATTCTAATTTTGTACAATGTTGAGAAGGCGATATTTTGAGCACCTTAACTTCAAAAGGATGTTGAGAAGCTGAAGAGAATTCAAAGGACAACAACCGTGATAACTGTGCTTCATGGAGCTGAGATGAGAGATTACAAGACCGAGCATTTCATTGAAGAAAATAAGATTAAAGAAAGCATGACTCTGGGTTTCAAATGGTGATAGGCATGGATAATGTGGATTTATACAAATTCTGTAACTTTGAACATGATCCTGTAATGAGATGATGTGAGTACAACATTAGCAAATCTGCAGATCACAGCTCCCTACAGAGAAGACTCATTTTGGGTTATTCCCAGAAAAAACAGTTCATCGTGTATTGATTAAGCTCTGTCAACTAAGCTTGTTAAAAGAGAAAAATAAGAATTTGTTTTAGAACAGAATGGATGGGGGCGGCACGGTGGCGCAGTTGTTAGCACTGCCTCATAGCACCGAAGACTCGGGTTCCATCCCGCGCCCAGATCACTGTCCGTGTGGTGTTTGCACATTCTCCCCATGTCTGCATGGGTTTCACCCCCACAACCCAAAGATGTGCAGGGTCGGTGGATTGGCCACGCTAAATTGCCCCTTCATTGGAAACATTTTAAAAATCCAGAATGGACTGATTTTGGGAAGTCCTAATCCAATTCCTGGTGGGCAAAGTTCCCAAAGTAGAGAAATGCCTCTAATTTAACATTAAATAAGCCATCTCCAGTGTACTGTAGATGATACTATAGCTGGTGTGAGAAATTGCTGTGGTGCAGTAGGAGTGGGGGTGAAACACGTTATTGGGTTAGGGTATGTTGGTCGTTCTGGGTGAGTGTGCTTAACACTCAATTTGGCTCTGTTTCTGTACTTAGCTCTGGAGTCGCCAGGTGTCGTTAAGACACCGCCACAAGCTTCAAGGTGAAGTTCAAAGCAATAAAACCATACACCAATTAGTAAGTCCAAACAACTGAGTTTATTATAATACAATTATAATAACTACCCATGCACACGCTAAAAGGATTAAACTTATTCCTACCGCTAGATAAACTAATACTTATCTCGAAGGAACTGCTGGGTCAGGGAACAAGGCCTCTTGCTCTGCTCTGGTCTGCAGACTTCAGGTTGGTATAAGTAAAAAGGGGCCAGGAGTGCCTATCTCTGGTAGCGATCGTTGTGAGGCACTTACTTGTTGGCGGCTGCTGTCCGAACCCTCTCCTCTCTCTCGTTCAAGATCTTCTTGGCAAAAGCTGGTCCACGGAGGAGTGTTGGTCAAAGAGAGAGAAGGGCTGGAGGGCTGGATCAAAAGACTGAACCATGTGTGGGACCTGCCTTTTATAGGTACCAGGGGATCCGCGCCCCTTTGGGTGGACTCCCTTACCTGCTTGGAATCGATTGGGTCTCTTCCCAATCGATATGTTTGAACCCCCCAATCATGGGGCAGTTCCTCGGTCACTGGGGCGGTTCTTGGGACTTATTGTTTTGGGCTTCTCTGGCGCCGAAAAGTCTGGCCTTCCATTCAATGTATCGATCTGTGTTTAACTTGTTTCCATTGTATCTGGGGATCGCCCGGTATTGCCTCATTAGTATGTTAACTGGTTTCTTTTCACAGTGCTGTCTGGTTTCTGTAGCACTAAAAACTGGTTTCTGCAGCCGTCCCAATATACAATCGCTTTGCAAGCTGCTTGCTTTACAACATGTCCATTTTCCCTGCATTCCTTGCAATCTTCCATTTTGTGTTGGGCAGTGGCCTCCCCAGGTGGCTACAGGTAATAATAGGTTTATTCTTCGTACAGCTTTCCTGTATTTAACATGAGAAGGTTTCATACTGGCTGCCCAGCATTGAGATGCCCTAGCCTCAGAATTTGTCAAAGGTTTGTGATAATAAATCTTAATTATCAAACAGCCTATGGAATATAGTACATTGCAAGGATCATGTTGGAACCATCTATTAAATACAACTTGTCAGAGTCATAAGGGGGTTTTGCAAAATTGTATTCATATTATTTTATCTTTAATTTTGCTACTTCTAGTCTTGATTAATCCAACGCTTCCGACTGGTCTCCCAGCTTCCACCATCCATAAATCTCAGCTGATTCATAATTCTGCTACATAAATGCAAATTTTTCATGTAATTTTACTCAAGGTGTGCAGGGAGAGGCTTTACAGAGCTTTATCTTCCTGAGGGTTATGTGTAGCTTGTTGCCTCACAGACTCAGTCTGGATAAAGTCATCTGTCAACAAAATAGAAATAAAAGCCAGGTTGGATCTTTTCTTCTTTCATACTTCTCATAGAATCATGGAATTCCTACAGTGCAGAAGGAGATCATTCGACCCACCAAGTCTCCACAAACACTTTAAAAGAACACTCCACCCAAGCCCACTCCCCCACCCTATCCCAATACCCCTTAACCTAACCAACACATCTTTGGACACTAAGGGGCAATTTAGCATGGCCACTCCACTTAACCTGCACATCTTTGGAATGTGGCCGGTAACCTGAGCACCCGGAGGAAACCCACGCAGACACGGGGAGAACATACCAATTCCACACAGACAGTCACACAAGACCAGAATCGAACTCAGATCCCTGGCGCTGTGAAGCAGCAGTGCTAACCACCGTGCCATCACGCTGCCCTCCTTTTCTTAAGTTAATTACAGTCAAGGAAACAAAATACATCAGTGTGCAGTATGTTCTCCACCACTGAGACAATCAGAACGGGACCATTCATAATCATCTTTTATTGCCACAAGCAGGCTTACATTAACACTGCAATGAAGCTTCTGTGAAAAGCCCCTAGTTACCACATTCCGGTGTGTGTCTGTGTACACAGAGAGAGAATTCAGAATTCTAGCGCCCGAATTGAACCCGTGCTGCTGGCCTTGTTCTCCATTACAAACCAGCTGTCTAGCCCACTGAGCTAAACCAGCCCTGCTGGTGCTGAACAAATAAAGGATTTACAAAATATATATTCTACCCACTTAATTTAAAATTGAATCAAGGTCAATTTGTATTTTTCAGATAAATGACACTATCATTTATGAAAAATGAACTCATTGTCTGATGGGGAGTGGTAGAGCAGAGATTTAAGATAAGCATCTGAATTAAAGATAGCTGTAAAACAAAGTTGCCATAGTCCCAGGTGACCATAAGCTGCTTTCCCCTTTGAGGGGGAGAGCTGACTGGTGGTGATTTAACCTGAGGATCACCACACCTCAGGCGAGGGGCAGAGTTGAGAAGGTGGGACCTTCATGAATAGCCTCAGCCGGTACGTACTTTGTGCTGTTAAATGTACTTTGTGTTTTTCTGAGGTGAATGATATGGGGGAGGTTCAGGTGGGGATGGTCTGGGAAGCCCTGAAGGCAGTAATTCGTGGGGAGCTGATATCCATCCGGGCACACAGGGAGAGGAGCGAGAGGAGTGAGAGTGATAGACTGGTGGGAAAGATGCTGGAGGTGGACAGGAGGTATGCAGAGGCACCAGAGGAGGGACTGTTGGGGGAGTGGCGCAGCCTGCAGGCTAAATTTGATTTGCTGACCACTAGAAAGGCGGAGGCACAGTGGAGGAAGGCACAAGGGGCAGTGTATGAGCATGGTGAAAAGGTGAGTAGGATGCTGGCTCATCAGCTCCGTAAGCGGGATGCGGCTAAGGAGATTGCTGGAGTGAGAGACAAGAGTGGGAATGTGGTGCGGAAGGGGTTAGAGGTGAATGACGTCTTCAAGGACTTTTACGGGGAACTGTACTGGTGGGAGCCAAGGGGGGAGAGGAGGGGAATGGAGAGGTTCCTTGACAGGCTTTCTTTCTCGAAGGTGCAGGAGGAGAAGGTGGAGGGGCTGGGTGCGCCGATTGAGCTGGAGGAGCTAGTTAAGGGGATCGGGCAGATGCAGTCAGGGAAGGCACCGGGGCCGGATGGGTTCCCGGTGGAATTTTATAAAAAGTTTGTGGACCTAGTGGGCCCCTTGCTGGTGCGGACACTCAACGAAGCGTGGGAAGGGGGGACTTTGCCCCCGACGATGTCGCGGGCGCTGATCTCGTTAATTTTAAAGAAGGACAAGGACCCCCAGCAGTGTGGTTCATACAGGCCCATATCTCTCCTCAACGTGGATGCTAAGGTGCTGGCAAAAATCCTGGCCACCAGGATAGAGGACTGTGTGCCAGGGGTTGTACACGAGGACCAGACAGGTTTTGTGAAGGGAAGGCAGCTGAACATGAATGTGCGGAGATTGTTGAATGTCATCATGATGCCGGCGATTGAGGGGGAGGCAGAGATAGTGGTGGTGCTGGATGCGGAGAAGGCCTTCGATAGAGTGGAGTGGGGGTACCTATGGGAGGTGTTGGGGAGGTTTGGATTTGGTGAAGGGTTCATTAGATGGTTAAGGCTGCTATATGAGGCCCCGATGGCGTGCGTGGCCACGAATAGGAGGAGGTCGGAGTACTTCCGGCTTTACCGAGGGACCAGGCAGGGTTGCCCCCTGTCCCCCTTGTTGTTTGCACTGGCAATCGAGCCGCTGGCGATGGCGTTGAGAGATTCAGAGAGGTGGAGAGGCTTGGTGCGAGGTGGAGAGGAACATAGGGTGTCATTGTATGCCGACGACCTGTTACTGTATGTGGCGGACCCGGTGGGAGGGATGCCAGGAGTGATGGAGTTGCTAGCCGAGTTTGGGACCTTTTCAGGTTATAAATTAAACTTAGGCAAGAGTGAGGTGTTTGTGGTGCACCCTGGAGACCAGGAGGAAGGAATTGGTAGGCTCTCGCTTAGGCGGGCAGGGGAGAGCTTTAGGTACCTGGGGGTGCAGGTGGCCAGGGACTGGGGGACTCTTCACAAGCATAACTTCACCAGACTGGTAGATCAGATGGAGGAGGAGTTCGGGAGGTGGGACATGCTGCCATTGTCGTTGGCGGGGAGGGTACAGTCCGTCAAAATGACGGTGCTTCCGAGGTTCTTGTTCCTTTTTCAGTGCCTGCCCATATTTTTCCCCAGGGCCTTCTTTAGGAGAGTGACCAGCAGTATTCTGAGCTTTGTGTGGGCACATGGGACTCCGAGAGTGAGGAGGGTGTTCCTGGAGCGAGGAAGGGATAGAGGCGGGCTGGCGCTGCCCAACCTTCTGGGGTACTATTGGGCAGCCAATGTGTCAATGGTGTGTAAATGGGTGATGGAGGGGGGAGGGGCGGCGTGGAAAAGAATGGAGATGGCGTCATGTAGAGGTACGAGCCTGGGTGCCATGGTAACGGCACCGTTGCCGCTCTCCCCTAAGAGGTTTACCACGAGCCCGGTGGTGGCAGCGACCCTAAGAAGCTGGGGACAGTGGAGACGGCATCGGGGGGAAACAGGGGGCTCGATGGAGGCTCCACTGGGTGGAAACCATCGGTTCATCCCGGGGAACATGGATGGGGGATTCAGGGGGTGGCAAAGAACATAAGAACATAAGAACATAAGAACTAGGAGCAGGAGTAGGCCATCTGGCCCCTCGAGCCTGCTCCGCCATTCAATTAGATCATGGCTGATCTTTTGTGGACTCAGCTCCACTTTCCGGCCCGAACACCATAACCCTTAATCCCTTTATTCTTCAAAAAACTATCTATCTTTACCTTAAAAACATGTAATGAAGGAGCCTCAACTGCTTCACTGGGCAAGGAATTCCATAGATTCACAAGCCTTTGGGTGAAGAAGTTCCTCCTAAACTCAGTTCTAAATCTACTTCCCCTTATTTTAAGGCTATGTCCCCTAGTTCTGCTGTCACCCGCCAGTGGAAACAACGTGCCCGCATCTATCCTATCTATTCCCTTCATAATTTTAAATGTTTCTATAAGATCCCCCCTCATCCTTCTAAATTCCAACGAGTACAGTCCCAGTCTACTCAACCTCTCCTCATAATCCAACCTCTTCAGCTCTGGGATTAACCTAGTGAATCTCCTCTGCACACCCTCCAGCGCCAGTACGTCCTTTCTCAAGTAAGGAGACCAAAACTGAACACAATACTCCAGGTGTGGCCGCACTAACACCTTATACAATTGCAACATAACCTCCCTAGTCTTAAACACCATCCCTCTAGCAATGAAGGACAAAATTCCATTTGCCTTCTTAATCACCTGTTGCACTTGTAAACCAACCTTCTGTGACTCATGCACTAGCACACCCAAGTCTCTCTGAACAGCGGCATGCTTTAATATTTTATCGTTTAAATAATAATCCCGTTTGCTGTTATTCCTACCAAAATGGATAACCTCACATTTGTCAACATTGTATTCCATCTGCCAGACCCGAGCCCATTCACTTAACCTATCCAAATCCCTCTGCAGACTTCCAGTATCCTCTGCACTTTTCGCTTTACCACCCATCTTAGTGTCATCTGCAAACTTGGACACATTGCCCTTGGTCCCCGACTCCAAATCATCAATGTAAATTGTGAACAATTGTGGGCCCAACACGGATCCCTGAGGGACACCACTAGCTACTGAATGCCAACCAGAGAAACACCCATTTATCCCAACTCTTTGCTTTCTATTAATTAACCAATCCTCTATCCATGCTACTACTTTACCCTTAATGCCATGCATCTTTATCTTATGCAGCAACCTTTTGTGTGGCACCTTGTCAAAGGCTTTCTGGAAATCCAGATATACCACATCCATCGGCTCCCCGTTATCTACTGCACTGGTAATGTCCTCAAAAAATTCCACTTAATTAGTTAGGCACGACCTGCCTTTAACGAACCCATGCTGCGTCTGCCCAATGGGACAATTTCTATCCAGATGCCTCGCAATTTCTTCCTTGATGATAGATTCCAGCATCTTCCCTATTACCGAAGTTAAACTTACTGGCCTATAATTTCCTGCTTTCTGCCTACCTCCTTTTTTAAACAGTGGCGTCACGTTTGCTAATTTCCAATCCACCGGGACCACCCCAGAGTCTAGTGAATTTCGGTAAATTATCACTAGTGCATCTGCAATTTCCCTAGCCATCTCTTTTAGCACTCTGGGATGCATTCCATCAGGGCCAGGAGACTTGTCTACCTTTAGCCCCATTAGCTTGCCCATCACTCCCTCCTTAGTGATAACAATCCTCTCAAGGTCCTCACCTGTCATAGCCTCATTTCTATCAGTCGCTGGCATGTTATTTGTGTCTTCCACTGTGAAGACCGACCCAAAAAACCTGTTCAGTTCCTCAGCCATTTCCTCATTTCCCATTATTAAAACTCCCTTCTCATCCTCTAAAGGACCAATATTTACCTTAGCCACTCTTTTTTGTCTTATATATTTGTAAAAACTTTTACTGTCTGTTTTTATATTCTGAGCAAGTTTACTCTCATACTCTATCTTACTCTTCTTTATAGCTTTTTTAGTAGCTTTCTGTTGCCCCCTAAAGATTTCCCAGTCCTCTAATCTCCCAGCAATCTTTGCCACTTTATATGATTTTTCCTTCAATTTGATACTCTCCCTTATTTCCTTAGATATCCACGGTCGATTTTCCCTCTTTCTTCCGTCCTTCCTTTTTGTTGGTATAAACCTTTGCTGAGCACTGTGAAAAATCGCTTGGAAGGTTCTCCACTGTTCCTCAACTGTTCCACCATAAAGTCTTAGCTCCCAGTCTACCTTAGCTAGTTCTTCTCTCATCCCCTTGTAATCTCCTTTGTTTAAACACAAAACACTAGTATTTGATTTTACTTTCTCACCCTCCATCTGTATTTTAAATTCCACCATATTGTGATCGCTCCTTCCGAGAGGATCCCTAACTATGAGACCAGGGTCAAAGGGCGGGCATCAGCAAATTGAGGGACCTGTTTATTGGCGGGAGGTTTGCGGGCCTTGGGGAACTGGAAGATAAATTTGGTCTTCCCCAAGGGAACATGTTCAGATACCTGCAGGTAAAGGCGTTTGCTAGGCGACAGGTAGAGGGATTCCCTTTGCTGCCCTCGCAGGGGACGATGGACAGAGTGCTTTCGGGGGTGTGGGTAGGCGAGGGGAAGGTGTCACATCTATAAGGTAATGCAGGAGGTGGCGGATTCGTCAGTGGAGGAGCTGAAGGCTAAATGGGAGGAGGAACTCGAGGAGCAGATAGAGGACGGGACTTGGGCGGAGGCCTTGGAGAGAGTCAACTCTTCCTCCTCATGTGCGAGGCTTAGTCTCATCCAATTTAAGGTGCTGCACCGGGCCCACATGTCCGGGACTAGGATGAGTAGGTTCTTTGGGGGTGAGGACAGGTGCACCAGATGTTCGGGGAGTCCAGCGAACCACGCACATATGTTCTGGGCATGCCCAGCACTGGAAGAATTCTGGAAGGGGGTGGCGGGGACGGTGTCGAGGGTGGTCGGATCCAGGGTCAAACCAGGGTGGGGACTCGCGATTTTTGGAGTTGCGGTAGAGCCCGGAGTGCAGGAGGCGAAAGAGGCCGGTGTCCTGGCCTTTGCGTCCCTAGTAGCCCGTCGAAGGATTCTGTTAAAATGGAAGGATGCAAGGCCCCCAAGCGTGGAGTCCTGGATCAGTGACATGGCGGGATTTATAAAATTGGAAAAGGTCAAATTTGCCCTGAGAGGATCAATACAAGGGTTCTATAAACGATGGCAGCCTTTTCTGGACTTCCTGGCTCAGAGATAGGTAACTTGGTCAATAGTAGCAGCAACCCGGGGGGGCGGGGGGGGGGGGGGGGGGGGGGGGGGGGGGGGGTGCATTATTGTAGTGTTTATTCTGTAACTGTATGGTGTGTTAATTTGTGTTGTTGTTAAAATGCTGGGTTGTTCATGGGGATGGGGCGAATGTATATGATTGTTAATATTATTGTTATTTTCGGTATTTTACTAAGGTGCGTCAATGTTGTATAAAATCAAAATTTTTCAATAAAAATTATTTTTTTAAAAATGTACTTTGTGTTTTTCAAATACACTAATGACATCTAGTGACAGCCTAAATGTACTGCATCAACTCTCTAAAAAAACTAATTACTCTATATTAATAATACTGACTAATGTTTTGACATTACTACATACCTGGAAAATATCTTTTTTTGAGTAGAGTGTTGACGGCATTAATTTATTACCGCAGGAATTGATCACATTCTGCACTAGTGGTAACCATATTCTGGTCTAAATAGTGGAACATGTCAACACTTTTATTTTTTAATATTCTGTTCTGGCAGTCATTGTTGCACACAAGAATCATGCCTTGTAAAATTTGACAGCCAACAATAAGGTAAGTGTCGTCTGTTCATGTTTGTTCCTCATTGGAACAAGGTCACTTTAAGAGTTTGATCGCGTGACGTACCAATGCCATAATCGGTGGTTTGGGCGGGCTAACAACAGTCTAACTTCACAGCTCGTTGAGGAAACACATTTCAAATAAAGTTCTGGGGCGGAATTCTCCGACCCCCCGGGGAGTCGGAGAATAGCCCGGGGCCGACATCAATCCCACCCCCGCAGTGGCCCGAATTCTCACCCGAATTCTCACCCGGGAATCGGCGGGGGTGGGAATTGCGCCGCACCGGTCGGCAGGCCCCCCCCCGCGGCGATTCTCCTGCCCGCGATGGGCCAAAGTCCCGCCGCTGACAGGCCTCTCCCGCCGGCAGGAATCAAAACACCTCTGGTGCCGGCGGGATTGGCGGCGCGGGCGGGCTCCGGGGTCCTGGGGGGAGCGCGGGGCGATCTGACCCCGGGGGTGCCCCCACGGTGGCCTGGCCCGCGATCGGGGCCCACCGATCGGCCGGCCGGCCTGTGCCATGGGAGAACTCCTTTTCCTCTGCCCTGCCATGGCCTTCACCATGGCGGGGGCGGAAGAGACCCCCTCCCCTGCGCATGGGCCGGTATGACGTCAGCAGGTGCACCGGCGCATGCGCGGACTTCCGCCGGCCGGCGAAGGCGTTTCAGCCCCAGCTGGCGGGGCGCCAAAGGACGTTCGCGCCGGCCAGCAAAGTGGGAACCACTCTGGCACGGGCCTAGCCCCTCAATGTGAGGGTTTGGCCCCTAAAGGTGCGGATAATTCCGGGCCTTTGGGGAGGCCCGATGCCGGTATGGTTGACACCACTCCAATATGCCGGGACCCCCCGCCCCGCCGGGTAGGGGAGAATCCCGCCCCTTGTTTATATTGTACCTTTGTGATCTGCAAGCTTCTTTGTTAAAAATACTGAGAGTTGTGGGCATTATTTGAACTCATCATTCATTTGAGACTTCAACCAAAAAAGGCAACAGGAGACAGTCTGGTGAAGTATCTCAGGGAGCTTTTGTTAAGATATGAATGAACACTTAACAATGCAGGCCAGCGAATTGACAGGTGTGCCACGGCTCTTGCTTTCTGGTTCAGCTTCGGGCACCAGGCAACACTTGGCTTCCGTTGTCACCCAGTAACCACTGTGGGTCTTCTGCTTTTCTGTGGACAGCAGGCGCTGCAAACCTCACCATCAAACTTGATGCAGGCCTTCTTCACTGAAAGCTGCTGTTTATTAACGGTTCCTGAGCACAACCCACTGCATGATCAATGATGTTATTGTTTTTGGATGGGTCTGAGTGAGGCGAGGGTAATTCTTAATTGACATTAAGAGGTGTATGATCAATCTGTGATTGGTCTAGGTGGGCATGGTCAGTTTCTAGTTGGCTTCTCGAGAGTGATGTTCATTTATTGGGGCAGCACGGTAGCACAAGTAGATAGCACTGTGGCTTCACAGCGCCAGGGTCCCAGGTTCAATTCCCCTCTGGGTCACTGTCTGTGTGGAGTCTGCACGTTCTCCCCGTTGTGGTGCTAACAATTATACTCAAAGACGAGACACAAGTACAATAGAGGCTTTACTGCTGTGCGATGCTATTCCTCCATCTGCAACTGTAGACTAGGATCTGAGTGACTCACACGCATATTTATACACAAGCTCCCTGTTGGCGGAGCCAGCCAGCAGGGGCTTACTGGAGGAACCTGTATTACAGGTACAGGCATACATCCCCCTACTGCAAGTACACATCGCTACAGTGGTTATATCGCCACATTCACCCCCTGTAAAAAATGAGTCCGGCAGGGGTGACGTGTAACTATAATACAAAGGATGAGCCATTTACAAGACGGTCCAAACAAAGAAAACCAAGAGTCCATCCGGTTAGCAGGTTACAGGTTGAGTCGAATCGGTGGTCGAACGTTCCGCTGTGATCGGCGTAGCTGTGGTGGCGACGTCGGCACAGGCGGTGATGGCAATGATGGTACAGGTACTGGCGGTGTTGGTGCTGGCTGCTGGCGGGATGACTCCGAGAGTGAGCCGAAATCTTCCGTGTCCTCCAGTGTGGGCAGGGGGTTGAGGGATGGACCTGGTGGGGACGAATAGAGGGGCGCCAGGGAAAAGGAGGGTGGCGCGGGGGGAAAAAAAGGCATGGGCATGGGATCGGCACCTGAGGGAGCCAGGTCCCGGAGCGTGACTGTGTCCTGGCGGCCGTCGGGGAACTCCACGTAGGCATACTGAGGGTTGGCGTGGAGAAGGCGTACTTTGTCCACCAGGGGTTCTGCCTTGTGGTGCCGGACATACCTACAGAGAAGGTCTGGGCCTGGAGTCGTGAGCCATGTGGGGAGCGACACCCCGGATGTAGACTTCCGAGGGAAGGCAAAAACATGTTCATGGGGTGTACAGTTAGTTGTGGTGCACAGTAGCGACCGAATGGAATGGAGCACGTCAGGGAGGACCTGCTGCCAGCGAGCGGCTGGGAGGTTCCTGGACTGTAGGGCCAGCTGGACGGCCCTCCATACCGTCCCGTTCTCCCTCTCTACCTGCCCGTTTCCCCGGGGGTTGTACCTGGTCGTCCTGCTGGAGGCGATACCCCTGCTGAGCAGGAACTGACGCAGCTCATCGCTCATGAACGAGGATCCCCTGTCACTGTGGATGTAGTCGGGGAAACCGAACAGGACGAAAATGGAATCCAGGGCCTTGATGATGTTGGCAGACGTCATATCCGGGCATGGGATGGCGAAGGGGAACCTAGAAAATTCATCGACCACACTAAGGATGTAGGTGTTGCGGTCGGTGGAGGGGAGGGGCCCTTTGAAGTCCACGCTGAGGCGTTCAAAGGGGCGGGACGCTTTCACCAGGCGCGCGCGATCTGGCTGGTAGAAGTGCGGCTTGCACTCGGCACAGATCTGGCAGTCTCTGGTGACTGTCCGTACTTCCTCGACGGAGTAGGGCAGATTGCGGGCTTTGATTAGATGGCAAAGGCTCTCATGCAAGGCACGAAGCTGCTTCACTTGAGCGCTGGCACATGTACCTCGGGAGAGGGCGTCTGGGGGCTCGTTGAGCTTGCCGGGCGATACAAGATCTCGTAGTTAAAGGTAGAGAGCTCAATTCTCCACCGCAAGATTTTGTCATTCTTGATCTTGCCCCGGTGCATGTTGTTGAACATGAAGGCTACCGACCGTTGGTCAGTGAGGAGAGTGAATCTCCTGCCGGCCAGGTAATGCCTCCAGTGCCGCACCGCTTCAACGATTGCCTGGGCCTCCTTTTCAACAGAGGAATGCCGAATTTCAGAGGCGTGGAGGGTGCGTGAAAAGAATGCCACGGGTCTGCCTGCCTGATTCAGCGTGGCGGCATGTGCGACATCTGAAGCGTCGCTTTCTACTTGAAAAGGCAGTGTCTCATCTATTGCGTGCATCCCGGCCCTGGCTATGTCAGATCGAATGCGGGCAAAGGCCTGTTGTGCCTCGGCCGAGAGGGGAAAATGTGTGGACTGGATAAGTGGGCGGGCCTTGTCCGCGTATTGTGGGACCCACTGGGCGTAATAAGAAAAGAACCCGAGGCAGCGTTTGAGGGCCTTGGGGCAGTGGGGAGGGGAGCTCCATGAGGGGGCGCATGCGGTCGGGGTCGGGCCCCAGTAGTCCGTTTTGGACTACGTAGCCGAGGATGGCTAAGCGGTCTGTGCAGAACATGCACTTCTCCTTGTTGTACGTGAGATTAAGGAAAGATGCGGTGTGGAGGAATTTAGAAAGGTTGGCATCATGGTCCTGCTGGTCATGGCCGCAGATGGTGACATTGTCGAGGTACGGGAAGGTGGCCTGCAGTCCGTACCGGTCAACCATTCGGTCCATTTCTCGTTGAAATACCGAGACACCATTCGTGACGCCGAAGGGAACCCTACGAAATTGGTACAGACAACCGTCTGCCTCGAAGGCAGTGTAGGGACGGTCCGATTTACGGATGGGGAGCTGGTGGTAGGCAGATTTCAGGTCAATAGTAGAGAAGACCCAGTCCTGTGCAATCTGATTGACCATATCAGAAATGCGGGGAAGGGGGTACGCGTCGAGCTGCGTGTACCGGTTGATGGTCTGGCTGTAGTTCACGACCATCCTGTGCTTCTCCCCGGTCTTAACCACTACCACCTGGGCTCTCCAAGGGCTGTTGCTGGCCTCAATGATACCCTCCCGAAGCAGCCGCTGGACTTCGGACCTGATGAAGGCCTTGTCCTGGGTGCTGTACCGTCTGCTCCTGGTGGCGACGGGCTTGCAGTCTGCGGTCAGATTGGCAAAGAGCGAGGGAGGCTCGACCTTGAGGGTCGCAAGGCCGCAAATGGTGAAGGGAGGTAGGGGTCCGCCGAATTTGAGGGTGAGGCTCTGGAGATTACACTGGATATCCAGGCCTAGTAAAAGTGACGCACAGAGGTTGGGGAGAATGTACAGACGGAAACGGTCAAATTCCACGCCCTGTACAGTAAGTTTAGCCAGGCAGAAACCCCGGATCGGGACAGAGTGGGACCCGGAGGCAAGAGAGATCTGCCGGTTGGCGGGATGGACCGCAAGGGAATAGCGCCTTACCGTGTCCGGGTGGATGAAGCTCTCGGTGCTCCCGGTGTCGATGAGGCAGGAGGTCACGTGGCCGTTGACCAGCACCGATGTGGAAGAGGGTGCCAGGTTGCGAGGACGCGACTGGTCGAGCATAACGGAGGCGAGTAGCGGGCGATCGGCGGTCGGGTCAGATGAGTCCGACGAGGAGCGGTAGCAACCCATGTCCCGTGGCCCCGTCCCGGGGGAGGACACAATGGCGGCATCTGGAGTACCTGTGGATAAAATGGCGGCGCCCATGGAGGCACGTCGTGGTGTCGGGGCAAAATGGCGGCGCCCATGGAACGCACATGGCGGTGGTGGATGAAGATGGCGGCGCCCATGGAGTGCACGTGGCGGGGGCGGCGAAAGATGGCGGCCCCCACTGATCGCACGTGGGGTCGGGGAAGCGGACGGCGGGGCCCATTGAGCGAGCAGCTGAGGCGAGGGGACCGGGGGCGTGATAGCGGCAACCATCCGGGACTGACACACCGCTGCAAAGTGGCCTTTCTTGCCACAAGCTTTGCAGGTCGCGGTGCGGGCCGGGCAGCTTTGGCGGGGGTGCTTCTGCTGACCGCAGAAGTAACAGTGGGGACCCCCAGGGAGCGCAATGCGGCGAGCAGCGCAGGCGTAGTGTGCAGGGGGGGGGCTGCTGGGTGGGCCATTTGCGGGGTCCACGAGGGGTAGGACGGGTGGGCCTGGGGGGCCGTTTGCGGGGTCCACGAGGGGTAGGACGGGTGGGCCGAGTGGCTAGCGGAGTAAGATCGCGCACTACGGGAGGCGGCCGTCATGGAAAGCGCCAGAGCCTTTGCGGCCGCTAGGTCGGGGACGGCCCCTTCCAGCATGCGTTGCCGAATGGGGTCCGATGCAATGCCTGTAACAAAGGCATCGCGCATGAGTAAGTCAGAGTGTTCTGTGGCTGTGAGGGCCCGGCAGTCGCAGTCTCGTACCAGAGGTATAAGGGCCCTCCAGAAGTCCTCAATCGACTCACCCGGCTGCTGGACGCGAGTAGAGAGTTGATGCCTCGCAAACAGGGTTTTCGCCGACTGTGTATAGTTCTCCTTGAGCAGGTCCATAGCTGTGGTGTAGTTAGCCACATCTCGAATTAGCGGCAAGACACTGGAGCTAAGTCTGGAGTACAGGAGTTGCTTTTTCTGAGCCTCCGTCGGGGGAGGGTCCGCTGCAGAGATGTAGGCCTTGAAGACTGCAAGCCAGTGAACAAAGTCTTTTCTGGCGTGAGGCAACTGCGGATCCAGCTGCAGACGGTCAGACTTGATTCTGATGTCCATGGTGAACGGAAAATCACACAGCAATAAATTGTGGTGCTAACAATTATACTCAAAGTCAAGAGACAAGTACAATAGAGGCTTTATTGCTGTGCAATGCTATTCCTCCATCTGCAACTGTAGACTAGGGTCTGAGTGACTCACACGCATATTTACACACAAGCTCCCTGTGGGCGGAGCTATCCGGCAGGGGCTTACCGGAGGAATCTGTATTACAGGTACAGGCATACATCCCCCTACTGCAAGTACACATCACTACAGTGGTTATATCACCACACCCCTGTCTGCGTGGATTTCCTCCGGGTGCTCCAGTTTCCTCCCACAGTCCAAAGACGTGCAGGTTAGGTGGATTGGCCATGATAAATTGCCCATAATGACCAAAAAGATGAGGAGGGGTTGTTGGGTTAGAGGGATAGAGTGGAAGTGAGCGCTTAAGTGGGTCGGTCCAGACTCGATGGGCCAAATGGCCTCCTTCTGCACTGTATGTCCTATGATACCATTTCCCATTGTCCTCTGACTGGCCCTCTAAAGTGACATTTACTTGTGGGACCATTCCTCGCATTAAAGTTTGTTTCTGACACCTCTTTCTAAGATTAAAGGATGTTTTTTGGTGCCTTCCTCACCCATTTATTTTGGATAGGGAGGACGTATGCTGTCTTATCATTCTTAATGGTGTCTTGAGCACGTCATCTCAGGATTTGGTGCAAGCTCCTCATTAAAGCAAATCCTTATCAGTGGCTGTTTTAGAGGCCCAATCCTTTACTCCAGTGTTCTTCAAACTTTTTTTCTGAGGACCCATTTTTACCAACCGGCCAACCTTCGGGACCCAACCCGGCCGACCTTTGCGACCCGCGCCGGCCGATCTTCGCGACCCACGCCGGCCGACCTGCGCGACCCACCATTTTCTCTTACCTTGTTTGCTGCTGACAAAAATGGAGGAAATGGTTTTGGGTCCCTTTGGCCCTCGTACACGCTCCTCCAATGGAACCTGTTGGATGAAGGTGAAGCCTTCTGGTATCAGAAAGTATGGAGTCTCCAGCTGTCCAAAGTTCTGCATTTTTTTCCTGTAAAGTTTTATCAAATAAACCCCCCCCCCCGAACTTGTAAAAGAAAAATGAATAAAATAAATGAAAAAATGAATAAGAGACCCCCGAACTTATAAAAATAATAAAATGAATAAAATAAATGAAAAAAATAAAAATTAAGTGAACAAAATAAATGAATAAATGAATAAAACCTACTACAGAACTTGTAAAACAAAAAGCTGCAACCGTTTAAAAAAAATAGCGGTCGCACTATGCATGCATGCCCGATTATCGTGCGCGCATGCGCAATGTGGCCGAATGTCTTTTTTAACATGTTCGCGGCCGCTTGCAGCCGGCGTTATGAAAAGCCGGCTGCTGCGTGGGGATTTGCGTGATCGGGAGCGATCGGACAATGGCTCCACGACCCTCCCAACACCCACCCGCGGGTCGCGCCCCCGACTTTGAGGAACACTGCTTTACTCTGTAGGTGTTGGGACTTGGGCTGAGCCACTTCAAGTTTAGATAGATAGAGAAATACAGCACAGAACAGGCCCTTCGGCCCACGATGTTGCGCCGAACTTTTGTCCTAGGTTAATCATAGAATTTTGGACAATTTGTCATGGCCAATCCACCCAACCTGCACATCTTTGGACTGTGGGAGGAAACCGGAGTACCCGGAGGAAACCCACGCAGTCACGGGGAGGATGTGCAGACTCCACACAGACAGTGACCCAAGTCGAAATCGAACTTGGGACCCTGGAGCTGTGAAGCAATTGTGCTATCCACAATGCTACCGTGCTGCCCTTAAGAAGTTAACCTACACTCCCTTATTCTACCCTAATCCAAGTACCTATCCAATAGCCGTTTGAAGGTCCATAAATTTTCCGACTCAACTACTACCACAGGCAGTGCATTCCATGCCCCCACTACTCTCTGGGTAAAGAACCTACCTCTGACATCCCCTCTATATCTTCCACCATTTATCTTAAATTTATGTCCCCTTGTAATGGTGTGTTCCACCCGGGGAAAAAGTCTCTGACTATCTACTCTATCTATTCCCCTGATCATCTTATAAACCTCTATCAAGTCGCCCCTCATCCTTCTCCGTTCCAATGAGAAAAGGCCCAGCACCCTCAATCTTTCCTCGTATGACCTACTCTCCATTCCAGGCAACATCCTGGTAAATCTCCTCTGCACCTTTTCCAAAGCTTCCACATCCTTCCTAAAATGAGGTGACCAGAACTGCACACAGTACTCCAAATGTGGCCTGACCAAGGTTTTGTACAGCTGCATCATCACCTCACGGCTCTTAAATTCAATCCCTCTGCTAATGAACGCTAGCACACCATAGGCCTTCTTCACAGCTCTATCCACTTGAGTGGCAACTTTCAAAGAACAATGAACATAGACCCCAAGATCTCTCTGCTCCTCCACATTGCCAAGAACCCTACCATTAACCCTGTATTCCGCATTCAGATTTGTCCTTCCAAAATGGACAACCTCACACTTGTCAGGGTTAAACTCCATCTGCCACTTCTCAGCCCAGCTCTGCATTCTATCTATGTCTCTTTGAAGCCGACAACAGCCCTCCTCACTATCCACAACTCCACCAATCTTCGTATCATCTGCAAATTTACTGACCCACCCTTCAACTCCCTCATCCAAGTCGTTAATGAAAATCACAAACAGCAGAGGACCCAGAACTGATCCCTGCGGTATGCCACTGATAACTGGGCTCCAGGCTGAATATTTGCCATCCACCACAACTCTCTGTCTTCTATCGGTTAGCCAGTTTGTTATCCAACTGGCCAAATTTCCCACTATCCCATGCCTCCTTACTTTCTGCATAAGCCTACCATGGGGAACCTTATCAAATGCCTTACTAAAATCCATGTACACTACATCCACTGCTTTACCTTCATCCACATGCTTGGTCACCTCCTCAAAGAATTCAATAAGACTTGTAAGGCAAGACCTACCCCTCACAAATCCGTGCTGACTATCCCTAATCAAGCAATGCCTTTCCAGATGCTCAGAAATCCTATCCCTCAGTACCCTTTCCATTACTTTGCCTACCACCGAAGTAGGACAAAGGGTGGCCAGTTGGCACAGTGGGTAGCAATGCTGCCTCACAGCGCCAAGGACTGGGATTCGATTCCAACCTTCGGTGACTGTGGAGTTTGCACATTCTCCCCTTGTCCACGTGGGTTTCCTTCGGATGCTCTGGTTTCCTCCCATAGTCCACAAATGTGCAGGTTAGGTGGATTGGCCATGCTAAATAGCCTTGGTGCCCAAAAAGTTGGGCGGAGTTACTGGGTTATGAGATAGAGTAGGGGCTTGGGCCTAGGTAGGGAGGTCTTTCGGAGGGTCGGTGCAGACTTGATGGGTCGAATGGCCTTTTTCTACACTGTAGTGATTCTATGACCAAGAATAAAGTAACACTGAGGATGTCGTGGATAGCACGTTTAGCGAGTTGGTCACACCGCAGGTGAAAGTTACTGAGGGATATAGAAAATGGGTGACCAAAAGAGCAAGAGTAGGAAGACAGTGCAGATGTCCTCTGCGGTCATCTCCCTGCAAAACAGATATACCGCTTGTGATACTGTTGAGGGAGATAGCTCACCAGGGGAAGGCAGCAGCAGCCAGGTTAATGTCACCGTGGCTGGCTCTGCTGTGCAGCAGGGCAGGAAGAAAAATGGCAGGGCTATAGTGATAGGGGACTCAATCGTAAGGGGAATAGACAGGCAGTTCTGGGGATGCAATCGAGACTTCAGGATGGTATGTTGCCTCCCTGATGCAAGGGTCAAGGATGTCTCGGAGCGGCTGCAGGACATTCTGGGGGGGGGGGGGGGGGGGGGGAGGGTGAACAGCCAGCTGTCGTGGTGCACATAGGCACCAACGATATAGTTAAACAATGGGACGAGGTCCTACAAGCTGAATTCAGGGAGTTAGGAGTTAAACTAAAAAGTAGGACTTTAAAGATAGTAATCTCAGGATTGCTACCAGTGCCACGAGCTAGTCAGAGTAGGAATGTCAGGATAGATAGGATTAATGCGTGGCTCAAGAGATGGTGCAGGAGGGAGGGATTCAAATTCCTGGGGCATTGGAAATGGTTCTGGGGGAGGTGGGACCAGTACAAACCGGACAGTCTGCACCCAAGCAGGACTGGAACCGATATCCTAGAGCTGTTGGGGAAGGTTTAAACTAATGTGAACGGGGATGGGAACCGATGCAGGAAGTCGAAAGGTAGTAAAACAGAGACAAAAACAAAAGGCAGTAAGGGGGAAAGTGTGAGGCAGAGAAGCCACAGTCAAAAATCAAAAAGGGCGACAGTACAAGGTACAGTGACTGAGGGGAGCTCAGTGAATAAGCCCAGTAATACTAAAAAGAATAAAACGGGAAGTAAAAATGTAAATGGTAAGTGACACGGCAGGTTGTTACATGAAGATATGGGTTCAAATACAAGGAAGGTTAAGAGGAAATATAACTTAGGAGAGGTTACTGATCAAGGTGTTATGATTCAAAACAGAGGTATAAAAGCCAACATAAGTGTACTTTACCTGAATGCTCGTAGTATTCAGAATAAGGTAAATGAGTTAATGGCACAAATCATCGTGAATGACTATGATTTAGTGGCCATTACTGAAACATGGTTAAAGGATGGTCACGACTGTGAGTTAAATATCCGAGGGTAGCAAACTATTCGGAAGGACAGAGTGGATGGTAAGGGAGGTGGTGTAGCTCTATTATTTAAGGATGACATCCGGGCAATAGTAAGGGATGACATCGGTGATTTGGAGGATAAGGTTGAATCCATTTGGGTGGAAATCAGGAATAGTAAGGCGAAAAAGTAGTCTATACACCACCAGATAGTAACAATATGGTGGGGCAGGCAATAAACAAAGAAATAACTGATGCATGTAGAAATGGAACAGCAGTTATCATGGGGGATTTAAATCTACATATCAATTGGTTTGGCCAGGTCGGTCAAGGCAGCCTTGAGGAGGAGTTTATAGAATGTATCCGTAATAGTTTACATAGAACAGTATGTAATGGAACCTATGAGGAAACAGCGGTCCTAGATCTGGTCCAGTGTAATGAGACAGGATTGATTAATGATCTCATAGTTAGGGATCCTCTCAGAAGGAGCGATCACAATATCGTGGAATTTAAAATACAGATGGAGGGTGAGAAGGTAAAATCAAACACTAATGTTTAATGCTTAAACAAAGGAGATTACAATGGGATGAGAGAAGAACTAGCTTAGGTAGATTGGGAGCAAAGCATTTATGGTGAAACAGTTAAGGAACAGTGGAGAACCGTCCAAGCGAATTTTCACAGTGCTCAGCAAAGGTTTATACCAACAAAAAGGAAGGATGGTAGAAAGAGGGAAAATCAACCGTGGATATCGAAGGAAATAAGAGAGAGTATCAAATTGAAGGAAAAAGCATACAAAGTGGCAAAGATTAGTGGGAGACTAGAGGACTGGGAAATCTTTACAGGGCAATAGAAAGCTACTAAAAAAGCTTTAAAGAAGAGTAAGATAGATTATGAGAGTAAACTTGCTCAGAATATAAAAACAGATAGTAAAAGTTTCTACAAATATATAAAACAAAAAAGAGTGGCTAAGGTAAATATTGGTCCTTTTGAGGATGAGAAGGGAGATTTAATAATGGGAGATGAGGAAATTGCTGAGGAACTGAACAGGTTTTTTGGGTCGGACTTCACAGTGGAAGACACAAATAACATGCCAGTGACTGATAGAAATGAGGCTATGACAGGTGATGACCTTGAGATGATTGTTATCACTAAGGAGGTAGTGATGGGCAAGCTAATGGGGCTAAAGGTAGACAAGTCTCCTGGCCCTGATGGAATGCATCCCAGAGTGGTAAAAGAGATGGCTAGGGAAATTGCAAATGCACTAGTGATAATTTACCAAAATTCACCAGACTCTGGGGTGGTCCCGGCGGATTGGAAATTAGCAAACGTGACACCATTGTTTATAAAAGGAGGTCGGCAGAAAGCGGGTAATTATAGGCCAGTGAGCTTAACTTCGGTAGTAGGGAAGATGCTGGAATCTATCATCAAGGAAGAAATAGCAAGGCATTTGGACGGAAATTGTCCCACTGGGCAGATGCAGCATGGGTTCATAAAGTGCAGGTCGTGCCGAACTAATTTAGTGGAATTTTTTGAGGACATTACCAGTGCGGTAGATAATGGGGAGCCAATGGATGTGGTATATCTGGATTTCCAGAAAGCCTTTGACAAGGTGCCACACAAAAGGTTGCTGCATAAGATAAAGATGCATGGCATTAAGGGTAAAGTGGTAGCATGGATAGAGGATTGGTTAATTAATAGAAAGAAAAGAGTGGGGATTAATGAGTGTTTCTCTGGTTGGCAATCAGTAGCTAGTGGTGTCCCTCAGGGATCAGTGTTGGGCCCACAATTGTTCACAATTTACATAGATGATTTGGAGTTGGGGACCAAGTGCAATGTGTCCAAGTTTGCAGATGACACTAAGATGAGTGGTAAAGCAAAAAGGGCAGAAGATACTGGAAGTCTGCAGAGGGATTTGGATAGGTTAACTGAATGGGCTAAGGTCTGGCAGATGGAATACAATGTTGACAAATGTGAGGTTATCCATTTTGGTAGAAATAACAGCAAACAATATTATAATTAAATGATAAAATATTAAAACATGCTGCTGTGCAGAGAGACCTGGGTGTGCTAGTGCATAAGTCACAAAAAGTTGGTTTACAGGTGCAACAGGTGATTAAGAAGGCAAATTGAATTTTGTCCTTCATTGCTAGAGGGATGGTGTTTAAGACTAGGGAGGTTATGCTGCAATTGTATAAGGTGTTAGTGAGGCCACACCTGGAGTATTGTGTTCAGTTTTGGTCTCCTTACCTGAGAAAGGACATACTGGCGCTGGAGGGTGTGCAGAGGAGATTCACGATGTTAATCCCAGAATGAAGGGGTTGGATTACGAGGAGAGGTTGAGTAGACTGGAACTGTACTCGTTGGAATTTAGAAGGATGAGGGGGGATGTTATAGAAAAATATAAAATTATGAAGGGAATAGATAGGATAGATACGGGCAGGTTGTTTCCACTGGCAGGTGAAAGCAGAATGAGGGGGCATCGCCTCAAAATAAGGGAAAGTAGATTTAGGACTGAGTTTAGGAGGAACTTCTTCACCCAAAGGGTTGTGAATCTATGGAATTCCTTGCCCACTGAAGCAGTTGAGGCGCCTTCATTAAATGTTTTTAAGATAGAGATAGATAGTTTTTTGAAGAATAAAGGGATTAAGGGTTATGGTGTTCGGGCCGGAAATTGGAGCTGAGTCCACAAAAGATCAGCCATGATCTCATTGAATCGTGGAGCAGGCTCAGGGGGCCAGATTTTTACATAGAATTTACAGTGCAGAAGGAGGCCATTTGGCCCACCGTGTCTGCACTGGCTCTTGGAAAGAGCACCCTACCCCCTACCCAAGGTCAACACCTCCACCTTATCCCCATAACTTAGTAACCCCACCCAACACTAAGGGCAATTTTGGACACTAAGGGCAATTTATCATGGCCAATCCACCTACCCGCACATCTTTAGACTTTGGGAGGAAACCGGAGCACCCGGAGCACGCAGACACGGGGAGGATGTGCAGACTCCGCACAGACAGTGACTCAAGCTGGAATCGAACCTGGGACCCTGGACCTGCGAAGCGATTGTGCTATCCACAATGCTACCGTGCTGCCCATTCCTACTCCTACTCCTAGTTCTTATGTTAGTGTTGCTTACAACTTAAAACTATGTTTCTCTGATACAGAATACTACAGAATGTTACAATGCATGTTGTACTTAAAGTTATGCAGAGTATACAATCTAATTATGTAGCGATAGTCACTGTTTCAAATGTGATGTTCTAAACCAGTCTCATTGTACACTTGGTTGATATATAGTGTTGAATAATAATGATATAAAGAATTGTACTGCAACTAATAACATTGTACTATTACAACGAATAACATTGCGGATACAGAGGACTTCTCGTCCTCTGTATCCACAATCCAATGGGAAGGCTAAAAAAGGTGTTTACATTGTGAAACAGCTACTCAGAAAAGCTATGGATAGCCAGGAAGATCCATATCTTGCGTTACTTAACCGTAGAGCAGCACCGTTAATTAATGGACTTTCGTTGTTACAGTTGTTGATGAATGGACAGCTCAGAACAACCATGCCGTACACTCTGAAGGAACCACAGAATCCAGAACATGTGAGAAAATTCATATTTCAAAAAAGGAGGCAGAAGAGGCATTATGACAAATCCACAAGAAGGCTACAACCATTACTAAAAGATGACACAGTCAGGGTGGAAGATCCTGATGGAAACGGATGGTTGAAATATATTATCATCACCGATAACAGGACAGTTTGAAGGAGGAACAGGAGAGCTTTGCTAAGATTCAGCAACCCTTTGCTGTAGAAGCGCAGGATAATATTGAACGCAATCTACGAACAGATGAACAAGTGAAACCTCAATGTACAGATGCAGAACAAGCTGGAAATGTACAGAACCAAGAAAAACGGCAAGAATCATCATCAATGACAAATGAAGATCAAGCAAACTCACAGGTTCAGCCAATGCTTAGAATGTCAACAAGACAGAGAAGATAGCTGGATAGATTGAATGTGTGATGGACTGAAAACATGTGAACAATCAAAAGTATTGTGCATATCATGTGTATTGTATAGTAAACTGCAATGATGTATGTAAATAGTTTACATTTCCAAAGGAAAAGGGATGTGATGATATCCATAAGCAATCATGTAAATAGTAATGTATACGCCTTCCAACAAGCAGGTGGTAGTGGAGAACAACCATGTGACCTAGTTACCTTGAGGAGTCTGGAGATAGTCAGGATAGTGGATAATTCTATTTGTAGTAGCTCTTGGATAATTTGTAATAGTTTGTTTTTTGATATATTTCTCATAGTTATCAGACCCATGCATTTATTTAATAATTAATATATTTTTAAAATAAATTTAGAGTACAATTCACACCTCTTTAACCTGGGATCACCCCCATCTCTGGATCTGTAAAGACTGAATTACCTGCAAATGTTCGCATTCAAAGCATTGTTTTGCATTTTTGACTTTGTCTATATATATGTTTCTGGAACCTACCTCTTTATTCACCTGAGGAAGGAGCAATGCTCCGAAAGCTAGCATTTGAAATAAACCTGTTGGACATTAACCTGGTGTTGTAAGACTTCTTACTTTTAAAAATACCCCAGTCAGCAACATCTAGGAGCTTAATTTTGCAACTTGTGCCAGACATCGAAATTCCACATCACTAGCAGAACCGTTGGGCGCGATTCTCCCAAAGGGAGACAAAGTGCCGACGCCGGAGTGAAAACCGGAGTGTTTCACTCCGGCGTCGGAGGCCGCTCCTCGCCCCCTATTCTCCCACCCTCAGGGGGCTAAGAGAGGCACTTCCTGAATGACGTGGCCGGCGGCGCCTAAATGACGTCACCCGCGCATGCGCAGGTTGGCCGGCGCCAACCCGCGCATGCACGGCTGACGTCACGACGGCTGGCGGCTCAAACCCGCGCATGCGCGGTTGTCGTCTTCCCCTCCGCTGCCCCGCAAGACATGGAGGATTGATCTTGCTGGGCGGCGGAGGGAAAGAGTGCTTCTTTCAGAGACGCCGGCCCGACGATTGGTGGGCACCGATCGCGGGCCAAACCCCTCCTGAGCACCCCTCTGGTGCTCGATTCTCCCTCCGCCCCCCACAGGCCCCACACGCAGCGGTTGCGCGCTGTTCACGCCGGCAGCAACCAGGTGTGGTTGGCGCCGGCGTGAACCGGTCATATTAGGCAGACCGCTCGGCCCATCCAGGCCGGAGAATCGCCGCTCGACTGGAGCGGCGATTCTCCGAGTGGCCTGTTGCAAAACGCGACACGCCTTTTTGGGGGGGGGGGTGGGAGAATCGCGTGCGGGTGCCAGGGCGGTGTGGCGTGAATCGTCCGGCACTCCCGCGATTCTCCTACCCGGCGTGTGGGTCGGAGAATCGCGCCTTTTATTTCTCAAAATTGTATCTGGACATCACTGTTCAGCATAATCGTCCGGAGGTGGTGCAGCTTCTGTACTCTACACTATCTGTTCCAGTTACCCCTTTTCCTTGTGTACTGTAAATGTCTGTGAAGTGGTCAGTTGGTTATTTCTGGGGGAAAAGTATTCCAATTACTTGTGATATTTGGTATGAAGCTGTTCAGATGTGCTTGTGTACGACACTGGAGAGGCACAAACCAGTCGGTGCTTTGCCTCCTGCAGTGCACTGCTTGTTTAACATATGATGGAACATCAATAGTAACTTCATGATGAACTGCTCTGTAGAACAGTATAAGCCTACTCAGCTGCCTTTGTTGTTGGTATGTCGGCCCTACCAGGGAGTTCAACATAGATGTAACACAACAGGTTTTGGCATAGTCATTGAAGACGAACCATTTCCAGTGTGTTTACAAGGTAGGCTTGGTAGGAGTCCCAGTCCATTGTTGAGTACTCCAATTTGGGACATATCAAAGCCTTGTGTGTAGCAATTCTGACTGTTTTATCTCATTTGATTAAATTTCACCGTACAAATTCTAAGATTTTGTTTGCGGCATGGGTAACGTAGAATGTCATGTCACTTGATTGGAGGACGCCAAGGTACAGGGTCTACTTAGTGGATGTAAGGTTGACTCTCACCGTACTAAATGTGTAAGTCCTAGGCTGTCTGCAGCTTGCTGCAAGAATGGTGTGCATTTTGACAGGTTGAAAATCATTTGTCATTTGTGGGACAGTTCTCTCAATGGATCTAAGTCCCGAAAGGCATGCTGTTAGGTGAACTGGACATTCTGAATTCTCCCGAACAGGCGCCGGAGTATAGTGACTGGGGGATTATCACAGTAACTTATTTCCAGTGTTAGCATAAACCTACTTGTGACAATAATAAAGATTATTATTATTAAACCCTGCTGCAGCTGTACCTGGGTCTTCCTGACCACAAATGGACTGGTACATAAGTCAGTTGTCTGCAAAGAACTTGACTTTCGTGTCGGAGCTAATTCTAATCTCCTAGGACATTTACATGCAGCTCATCAGGCCACTGATAAAGGTCCCCTGGGAAAGGATAATGAAATCCTGTCTCATATAATCACACTAGTCCTATTTCCCATGCAAACTGTGCACAGCCCCAAAATATAAAAATATCCACCTTTCTGTTTGACTCATTCATGAGTGGCCTCGGGTGCACAACAATTAAAAAATACCAAATATTTGCTGGATATTACATATGTGCACAGCACTGTAGATCATAAAGTCCGTAAACATATCATGAATTTCAAAATGTGATGAGTTCCATACTCCAAGGCTGGAAAACAGATACAATACTTTGTAGCGAATCGCAAACAACTAAATGATGATGTGGAAGGAAGCTTGACAAATAATAAGTTTTCGATGAAACCACTTTTAATTGCAACCAATGAAAAAGCATCAAGGTCACCAACCATTCCTTGCTATGGGTACGTCATGTGGTTCACACCAGTCATCTCGGAATAAGAATGTGGGCCCCATTCTTTCTGAAAATAGAATTTAACATGGTCAATAACATTCATGTGTGATGAAACTGCCACACGTTTCCATGCCAAGCTGATTCATTAAAATATCTTGGAAGGGCAGAAATAGAGTAACTACCACCAAAGAAAGGTACAGATGCAATTATACTCTAATCTGAGGTGTAAGGCATTTTGTACATCACATAAAAAATTCAATTTGTTATCTGAGACGCTTCTTCATTTATTGGCCTTTTGGTAGATTGTTTCTCGACCCGACTGACAAAATAAATTGATTGATTAGTGATAAACTACATAGCTGGGAACAAATGGAACCATTTTTGACATGTATTTCCATTGACTGATGTATTTTAGCTAAGGCACACTTACCGTTATAACTTTACTGACATTTACAAAACACTTTAGGTATTGTGCAAGTAATTACAGCTTAAGAAGAAAATGAATTATATGGATAGAAAGCTCCCCCAAAGCTGGATGTTATATTTTTGTTCCATAGATAGCGTTGTTCACAAATGATTTTTTCGTACCCACTGAGTAATAATCAAAGCAAGATCATAAACAGTGCCAGGTCAACACGTCTTGACAGTTCTACACTCTAAATGTTGCATATTTCTCGGAGTTTAATTACATAAAACACTAACTAGTCTTAAAAGATAATCCAATTTTTGATGTACTAATCACATTTGCAGCGTGTGCTTTATATAAAATATTCAAAGGCCCCTACAGTGTGCTCCTGCATTATGCATTCTTGTATTCAGAAGTATTGAGCCTGCTGGCATGTCTACTGCATCAAACTTTAATGTGTCACACTTTAAAACATTGGCCCCGATTTAGCGGCCACGTTAGCTGTGGGCACCATTCCCATAACAGCTGCTAAATCTCACGAGATGCCAAAAACACAAATTTCGACGGTGAGAGGTTTGCAATATTCCCAGCCCCCTCTAATGATGCGATCAGGTTCACGCCCAGGAAGGATGTGTGCCTGATTTTCATGTATTATCATCTCATTAATGGGCATGCGGTCTCATGTATCTTCCCACACGGCCGGAATGATGGCACATCGGTGCAAAGGAACATTGCGACATGACCGCCAAGCAGGAGGCCGGAGGTGAGCGCACATGTCACCTCTATGCACCAGGGAGTTTAAGGGGAGAGAAGGCTCCAGACTCTAGACAGGGTGGGTGAAGGAATGGGGACCAGGAAGAGGGTAGTTGTTGGGCGTCTGTTACTGACCTTGCGGTGGTCAGTGCATCTGTTTGTGAGGGTCAGCGAGTCCAATCGTAGGGGTCAGTGGGTATGTGCACGGGGGTCAGTAAGTGCAGGGGGGTGGTCAGTAAATCCGTTTGCAGGAGTCAGTGAGTCCGTCTGCAAGTGGGAGGTTATCTGAGACCAGGGAGGGGGCAACGTGAATGTGGCGGGGAGGGTGATGGGGGTTGCTCTGGCCCTATGCCGTGAAGCCTGGATAACTGGGCTGGGTGGGTACCCACGTCACAATGCTTGTTGAAGCCCCCTTCATGATGGGTGGAGGGAGCTGGCTGTTGAGGAATTACTATCCAGTGAGTTTTATTATGGAGGGATGACAGCAATGATCTCCCTGATTCTGCTGCTTGAGTTACTAGGGTGCATATTAGAATGGTCTATCATTGAAGGAGGAAGCAATTATGCCCACTTGATACACTGAGATTCACAATTGTGACACTGATTGGCCCTCAGGAGTTCACCCTTTGCACCATCAGCTCCCCACAGCACTGACTCCAAGGCTGAGCCTCGACTTTCAGTGAGAGGTCCAGCAGACATAATGCCTTGGAAAAAGGGCCAAGCGATTTCCCCTCCTCAGCACCCCCAGTTCCTGCAGTCCCTTGGATTCCACCCCTTTTCCCAAAGCCCACCCGACCAATGGTCAGCGTCCAGGTGCGATCAGAAAACAGAGTGATGCGACCATCAATTCACGCGAAACAAGGAGTAGAAGTAAACTGTGGCTTTAATCGACTATGACAGTGCCTGCCTATGACTGCTCTGCTACTGAGAGCCGCCCTACAGGGCTACTGCTCTTTATACCTCCCCTCAAGGGGTGGAGCCAGGGGCGGAGCCCACAAAGGCACCAACATGATACATTCCAGGTAATACCTTACAATGGTCCATAGGTGGAGCCCTCATGGGCAACAGCGTGATACAGTTACATACATGGTGAATGGTTAATGCAATATGTTCACCACACAGAGATTCCTCCTGACACTGCCATGTACAGGGGAAGGCATGCCCATGCTGAAGCCCACCTGTGAGGCTGAGTGGGCAAGGGCTCATGTTGGAGATGGGCAATTGATATCAGTGAGTGAACGAGTGCTGAAGGTGATGTCCCTTAACCGGCTACCCCTGGGTGACGATGACAAATGAGTCCGGGCATGGCCATGAATTGTTAGTGGTAAATCAATCTCTCTCATTCTATTCCCTCATAGTTTCATCTCATATATCGGGATGGTAGGGCAGCACGGTGGCACAGTGGATTAACCCTGCTGCCTCACGGCATAGAGGTCCCAGGTTCGATCCCAACTCTGGGTTACTGTCCGTGTGGAGTTTTCACATTCTCCCCGTGTTTGTGTGGGTTTCGCCCCACAACCCAAAGATGTGCAGGCTAAGTGGATTGGCCACGCTAAATTGCTTAATTGGAAAAAATGAATTGGGTACACTAAATTTATTTTTAAAATATATATATATTGGGATGGAACCGGTGGGGGCAGCAGTGATACATATAAATGCAATGGAGGAGGAAAGACCCCAGCATCAACGTGCGGCTGCACTGATTGAGGACCAGGGAGGCCGAGGACCTGATCAGCAGTCAGAGGGCGGAACAGCCAGTGTGGGCACTCTCCTCCAGTCGTCCTTCCAATCCCAGGTATATCCCGGATACCATTTCCTGTATTCCTAACTCTGCCTTTGCAATCCCAACAGCTGAGTGACGAATGATGCCAGAGGCACGGCACCCGGCTGGGGCACAGCTGAATCCTAGGATCCAGCAGACTTCCAACTGTCTGGCCCATGAGACATCCCTGCCTCCACCTGATGTGGATCTGCTGCAGTGAGGTGCTCACCAGATTGTGACCCAGAAGCCTGCAAGCCACAATCTCTCACCAAAGTGTGTCGCTCATCGCTGGTGGGGGTGCAGGTGACAGCTGTGATAACTCTTCAGTGTACTCCCCGACATCTCCTCCAAACTGGTGTCAAGACCTGCGGCAGGATGCCTGCTGGTGGAGGAGCCAGGCTACTTGGGTGATTTTCCTGCAAGGTAAAGGATAGTGCATCACAAAGGCAAAGGGAGTGAACTCATGTGAGTTTGTGGAAAGGGGTGAAAGTGCAGAGAATCTTAACGGTTCTCTCCCCTGCTTATCTCAATTTCCACACAGGCCCATTCCTGTTCCACCCCTGTGAGCCCAGTGCTCTCTCCTCAAAAGGTTTGAGCATCCTAAATTACGCCATCCTACTGCCCATCATGGTTCCGTGGCATTGATTGTAAGCCAGCTGTCTGTGCGGAGTCTGCACATTCTCCCCGTGTCTGCGTGGGTTTCCTTTGGGTGCTCTGGTTTCCTCCCACAAGTCCTGAAAGACGTGTTGTTAGGTGAATTAGACATTCTGAATTCTTCCTCTGTGTACCCAAACATGCGCCGGAATTGTGGCGACACGGGGCTTTTCACAGTAACTTCATTGCAGTGTTCATGTCAGTCTACTTGTGACACTAATAAAGATTAATTCAAAATTTTCTTGCAGGGAGACAGATTGGAAGGTTGGAAACAGCCTGTCTGCCTGGTCAAATGACAATGATGCCTTGCATGTTTGGGATGCATGATGAGGAGTTGGGTCTGCACCCATCCTCTGAAAGAGCACCCTGCCTATGCCCACTCCCGTGCCCTATATTTGGACAGCACGGTAGCACAGTGATTAGCACAGTTGCTTCACAGCTCCAGGGTCCCAAGTTCGATTCCCGGCTTGGGTCACTGTCTGTGTGGAGTCTGCACGCTCTCCCCATGTCTGCGTGCGTTTCTTACGGTGCTCCGGTTTCCTCCCACAGTCCAAAGATGTGCAGGATAGGTAGATTGGCCATTCTAAATTGCCCTTAGTGTCCAAAAAGGTTAGGTGGGGTTACGGGGATAAAGGGGATAGGGTTGAGGCATGAGGCTTATGTAGGGTACTCTTTCCAAGGGCTGGTGCAGACTCAATGGGATGAATGGCCTCCTTCTGCACTGTAAATTCTATCCCTATAGCCCCATAACCCCACCTAACCTGCACATGAAGGGGCAGTTTTTTTTTTCAACATGGCCAATCCAGCTGAACTGCACATATTTGGACTGTGGAAGGAAACCGGAGCACCCGGAGGAAACCCCACAGACACGGGTGAACAGACAGACAGTCACCTGAGGCCAGAATTGATCTGGGTCCCTGGCACTGTGATGCAGTAGTGCTAACCACTGTGCTACTATGCTGCCTAAATTTTGAGACAGGCGGGAGAAGGTCAGGGCTGGAGGAAAGCCCAACAGGTCATCTCCTTGGTCCTGGGATGGGCAGCGGGAGGACGCATTCCACAATAACTGTCTCTACACAGCAGGTGCCCTCCACCCAAGGCCTGTGCCCTGGATGCTTCCTCTACCACAACAACACTACCGTACCCTCCACCCCAATCTTCTCCTGGCCACTCCAGGATGGCTCCCACTCCCCAGCAACCAACCCCACACCCCTGTGGGCCTCACCTTTCCTCCCCACCATGTGACCCCCCCCCCCCCCCCCCCCATACTTATCTGTTCCTGAACTCTGGGGGCTTCGAATGTAAGGACTGCTTGTAGTTCCACTCCTGCCCACTGCTGCCCACTGCTGCCGCTGATGCTGCTGTGACTAAACTCCACCATGTGTTAAATGGCTGTGGGGCTTCTGTGATTGGCAGGGATGCATTTCCGCCAACTATTAGGGTAGCAGACAAAGAACGCCTAATGTCTGAAAACTCCTGCCCATAACATGAGGTAACATTAAAGAAGATGGCCGAAGGCTGGGTGAAAGAGGCAGGTTTTAAAGAGCATCTTAAAAGAAAAAAATAGTGATAGAGAAGAGGAGCAGTTTGGGAAGGGAATTCCAAGCTCAGGGCCCAGATAACTGTAGGCACAGCCCCAATGTTGCAGCATTAAAATTAGGGTGCTCAAGTGTGCAAATTTAGATGACTACATATATTGTGGAGAGCTCTGGGGCTGGAGGAGATTATACTCGTAATAATCTTTATTATCACTAGTAGGCTTACATTAACAGTGCAATGGAGTTACTATAAAAAGCCCCTAGTTGCCACATTCCGGTGGGTATTGAGATTGGGATGGGCAAGGCCATGGAGGGATTTGAAAACAAGGATGAGGGGCTGGATTCTTCGTTTATGATGTTTTCACGTCGGGAGCTGATTTGCACCTGTTTTACGATCCCGATCCCCATGGGGTCGTAAAGCAGGATACGATTCACTGTTCCACGCCATAGATATTTATGCATGTCAAGGAATATGAGGTACTCCCAGGGAATCCCGCTAGCAGAGCGTCATCTTGAGAGAGCGACCCAATATTGATGTCCCCCCCCCGCCCCCCGCCCCCCCGCCCTGCACTGCAAATTGGGCCCAACCCCCACTGCAAATCCACCCCTCCCCCCACCGCACAGCAGCTCAACACCCCCGGAATTACATGGTTGAGCTCCAAGTATGGGGGTGACCTGACCCGTCCCCCAAGGGACCCCTGTAATAGAACATAGAACATAGAACAGTACAGCACAGAACAGGCCCTTCGGCCCTCGATGTTGTGCCGAGCCATGATCACCCTACTCAAACCCCGTATCCACCCTATACCCGTAACCCAACAACCCCCCCCCCCCTTAACCTTACTTTTTAGGACACTACGGGCAATTTAGCATGGCCAATCCACCTAACCCGCACATCTTTGGACTGTGGGAGGAAACCGGAGCACCCGGAGGAAACCCACGCACACACGGGGAGGACGTGCAGACTCCGCACAGACAGTGACCCAGCCGGGAATCGAACCTGGGACCCTGGAGCTGTGAAGCATTTATGCTAACCACTATGCTACCGCGCTGCCCCAAACCTGGGGGATCTCCACAGGGACCTCCACAGGGATTCCTGTAATAGGCACCCCTGGGACTCCTGCAACAGGTGGACCCCACATGGACCCCTATATTAGAGGACACCCCCACAGGGCCCCCTACACATTCTCCCCGTGTCTGCGTGGGTTTCCTCCGGGTGCTCTGCTTTCCTCCCACAAGTCCCGAAAGACGTGCTGTTCGGTGAATTGGACATTCTGAATTCTCCCTCTGTGTATCCGAACAGGCGCCGGAGTGTGGGGGCTAGGGGCTTTTCACAGTAACTTCATTGCAGTGTTAATGTAAGCCTACTTGTGACAATAAAGATTATTCTAATGAGTCACTGAAAGCTGACCTGCAAGTTCAGCAAGCAATTGAGAAGGGTATTTTGGCTTTTATTACAAGAGGATTTCAGCGCAGGAATAAAGGTGCCTTTCTGAAATTATGATGTGGAGATGCCGGCGTTGGACTGGGGTGAGCACAGTAAGAAGTCTTACAACACCAGGTTAAAGTCCAACAGGTTTGTTTCAAACACGAGCTTTCGGAGCACTGCTCCTTCCTCAGGTGAATGGAGAGGTATGTCTTTTCTGCAATTATAGAGAGCTTTGGTGAGATCACACCTGGAGCATTGTGTGCAGATTTGGCCTCCTTACCTAAGGAATGATATGCCTGTCACAGAGGACTTGCAACAGAGGTTCACAAAATTAATTCCTGGGTTGGAGGGATTATCGTAAGAGGAAATATTAAATAGGTTGATGAGCAGTTGAAAGACCACAGTATACAAGGCTGCTGAGCAAAATGGAAGCAGAATAGATAGGTGCTTGGTGACCGACGCAGAGTCAGATGTTTCCCCTGGCTGGAGGCTAGAACCAAGGGCTACAGTCTCAGAATAAGAGGCAGACCATTTAGGACTCAGATGAGGAGGCATTTCTTCACTCAGCGGGTGGTGAATCTTTGGAATCCTCAGAGGGCCTTGGTGGCTTAGTCATTGATTACGTTCAAGACGGAAATCAAGCAATTTCTACCTATTAAAAACATCAAAGGATAAATAGGACAAATGGGGAAATAGGGTTGAAGTCGAAGATCAGCGATGATTTCATTGAATGGCGGATTGGGCCCCAAGGGCTGAATTCCCTACTCCTGCTCCTATTTATATTCTTATGTTATGGATGAGTTGGAATAGTTGAGACCAGAGGTAACAAATGCACGGATGAGGGTTTCATCAGCAGATGAGCTGAGGCAGATGTAATCGGAATGTGAAATGGAATTAGGTGGTCAGCGATGTTACAGATATATAATCACAGCGGGACGGTTCAACCTCAGCGAGACAGATAGAATCGATAACTAGGGAACAGAGTTAGTGTCAGGGGCAAAAACAAACAATGGCTCCAGCCTTCCCAATCTTTAATTGGAAAAATGTTCTGCTCATCCAGCAGTGGATGCCAGATCAGAAATCTTATAAGTTAGCAACGGTGGAGGAGTTGAAGGAGCTGATAACATTGGCTGGGTGTCGTCAACCTACATATGAACACAGTTTACAGATCATGGCCGGGATTCTCCCCAAACCGTCGGGGCGGGGGGTCCCAGCGTGATGGAGTGGCTTGAACCACTCCGGCATCGGGCCGCCCCAAAGGTGCGGAAGTCTCCGCCACAAGAGATTCGGCGGAGGCGGCAATCATGCCACGCCTGTCAGCGGGCCACCCCCGGCGGTTCTCCGGCCCGCGATGGGCCGAAGTCCCGCCGCTGTCATGCTTCTCCCACCGGCGAGAATCAAACCACCTAACTTACCGGCGGGAGCAGGCAGCGCGGGCGGGCTCCGGGGTCCTGGGGGGGCGCGGGCCGATCTGGCCCCGGGGGGTGCCCCCACGGTGGCCTGGCCCGCGATCGGGGCCCACCAATCGGCCGGCGGGCCTGTGCCATGGGGGCACTCTTTTCCTTCCGCATTCCCCATGGTCTTCCCAATGGCGGAGGTGGAAGTGACCCCCTCCCGTGCGCATGTGCGGGGATGACGTCAGTTGCCGCTGACGCTCCGGCGCATGCGCGGACTTCCGCTGACCGGCGAAGTCCCTTCAGACCCGGATGGCGTGGCGCCAAAGGCCGTCCACGCCAGCCGGCAGAGCGCCAACCACTCTGGCGGTTTGAATCTGCAAAACAATTCAGTACTCACAGCAAGTGCTCCTTAAACAATCCCCACATTACTGTTGTGCATTTCCCCAAGAACAATTGTTCCCACTTTATGCTCCTCAGCTCCTGTCTAAAAGCAGTGTAAATTCCCCTCCTCCAATTAAATACCTTCCCATAAGGAAAGGAAAGGTCAAGGAGTTGTTTTCACTGTCACCGAAATGCTCTCCCACCGAGATATCTGACACTTGGCCTGGTTCATTGCCGAGCACCAAGTCCAATATGGCCTCCAGTTTAGGTGCAATCCATCCTTCACATACAGGTCCCACCTTCCCCAGAAGATATCCCAATGATGCACATATCTGAAGCCTTCCCTCCTGCACCAGCCCTGTAGCCTTTGTTCAGCTGCAACCACTCTCTGTTCCTTGCCTCACTTGCACATGGCACCGGTAGCAATCCTGAGATTACTACTTTGCTTGTCCTGCTCTTTAGCTTCCAACCTAACTCCCTAAAATCACTTTTTAGATCCTCATCCCTTAGCTATGTCGTTGGTGCCTAAGTGCACCACGACTTCTGGTTGGTCCCCCTCCCCCTTAAGAATCCTGAAGACTCGATCCGAGATATTCCTGGCCCTGGCACCCGGGAAATGAAATGAAATGAAAAATGCTTATTGTCGCAAGTAGGCTTTTAATTAAGTTACTGTAAAAAAAACCCTAGTCGCCACATTCCGGCGCGGGGGTCTCGCTCGTGACCACAGAATCTCCTATCTATTCCCCTAATCGTTGAGTCTCCTATCACTATTGCTTTTCTATTCTCCCTCCTTCCATTCTGAGCCACAGATCCAGGCTCAGTGCCAGAGACCTGGCCGCTAGGGTCTTCGGTAGGTCATCCCCTCCAACAGCATCCAAAACCGTATACTTGTTTTGAAGGGGAACGGCCACGAGAGATCCCTGCACTGTTTGCCTGTTTGATTTATTTCCCCTGCTGTAACCCAGCTACTCGTATCCTGTACCTTGGGTTTGGCTACCTCCCTGTAACTCTTCTCTATTACCACCTCTGCCTCCTGGATGAGCCGAAGTTCATCCAGCTCCAGCTCCAGTTACCTAACATGGCCTCTGAGGAGCTGGATTTGGGTGCAATTCACGCAAGTACAGTTAACAGGATGTAGTCACCAGTGGTATCCCTCACCTCAAACATGCTTGCCTCACAGGAGGAGCATGCAACTGCCCTGGCCTCCATCGCCTCTGATCTGAATTCACAAAGAGTTCTTAAGGGGGAAAAAAAAGAAAATATTAAACACGTGTTAGGCCCTTTAAAAATCTATATATATATACTGTTGCCACTCTCCCAAGTGAACCCTCTAAAATTGGTGATTCTGCAAAATGATACAATGATAGCCTGCTGTCCCCAAAAAGCAACACAAACACAAAAAATAAATTTTTTCAAAATTTAAAATTAAAAAACCCAAAAACAAACAACTCTTACCTTACAGAATGTAGCTGCCCTGTGAACCGCCGGAACTCCGCCCTCCGACTCTGCCCCCAGTCAGCTGCACTCTCTGTAAACTCCCGGCTCCCTTCACACTCTTTGAGGAAGTGTAGGAAATTGAATTGGGTTGTGGGGGGGTAACACCAAAGCAAACATGGGGAGAATGTGCAAACTTCACACGGACAGTGACCCAGGGCCGGGATCGAACCCAGGTCCTCAGGGCCGTGAGACAGCAGTGCTAACCACTGCGCCACCGTGCCATCCTGAATTTAGTCCACTTAACCTATCTATATCAGTCTCCAACCTTCTTATGTCCTCTCACAACAGACTTTCCTATCATTGTGTCATCTGAAAATGTAGGTACCATGCCTCCCCTCCCCTCATCTAAGTGATTGATATAAATTAAAAAATATTGAGGCCCCAACTCAGACCCCTGTAGACTCCACTCGTCACATCCTGCCGATAAGAGAAAAACATTGATGCATAATCTCTGATTTCTGGCAACCAGCCAGCCAGTCTTCTACCCATGTTAATATGCAATCCCATGCAACATGAGATTTTATTTTCCACAGCAAACCTTTGATGTGGCATCTTATTTTTAGGGGAAATAATAATAAATATAAATGCGTAGTGAGATTTAAGAATGAATAAAAAAATAAATACAAAAGGGTCATAGATTTCTTTGTTAAATGGTCAGCATATCTCTTTGTTGCAAAAAACAGCATCGAGCACATTGCAACAGCAGTTGATCCTCTTAACACTTAAAGTTACGTCAATAGAATCTCCAGCTGCAAGGTCTGCATTAGCTGACCTCGTTAGCGATGATGGAGCCTTGGAGTCAGATAGCAGGGATAGCTGCCTTAGTACCCAACAGAGAAGGGGGCGGTAGTCACACCAGATAAGCTGGCGGACACTGGTAATGGTGTAGGCATGAATGTCTATGTGCAATGTCAGTTGGAAAATTTAAACAATGACTGTGCATGTGTTTTTTAAAAAGTATAAATATGCACCACTTTTTGGAAACAATAGAGTTGGTACAGTGAGTGCTTGTTGATCGATCTTTCCCTGCATATAGAATCATAGAATTTCTACAGTGCTGAAGGAGGCCATTCGGCCCATCAAGTCTGCAACAACCCTCTGAAAGTGCACTCTACCTAGGCCCACTCCCCAACCCCATAACTCCACCTAACCTTGGACACGAAGGGGCAATTTATCATGGCCAATCCACCTAACCCGCACATCTTTAGACTGTGGGAGGAAACCCACACAGACCCAGGAGAAAGTGCAAACTCCACAATGACAGTATCACACAAGGCCGGAATTGACCCTGGCGCTGTGAGGCAGCAATGCTAACTACTGTGCCATCCTGTATAAACGATGTGCCTGAATAAAATATTGTAAACCTGCTCTGAGACTCCTGTGAATCTTTTGTTTGTAGAAGTTAGCGATAACAGGTTGACCAGCAATAACAATATTAAATACCTTCTGGAAATCCATTTTTATCCTTCAGAGAACTCCAATAAATTGGTGAACATGATGTTACTTTCACAGAACCATGCTGACTCTTCCTGGTTACATTGAATTATTCCAAATGGCCATCTATAATGATTGATTTTAACACCTTCCCCATGACAAATGTTAAGCCAACTGGCCTTTGTTTCCTGTTTCAGGCCTCCCTCATTTCTTGAATAGAGGGGTTATACTTGCTACTTTGCAATTTAATGGAACTTTTCCAGAATCTAGCAAATTTTGGAAAATTAACACCATTGCATCTATTACCTCATTAGCCACCTCTTCTTAGGCCCTAGGATGAAGTCCATCAGGGCCCTCGGACTTGTCAGCCCACAGCTCCATCAGTTTGCTCATACGATTTTTCGATTGGCGCATGGCCAATAAGGCCAGGTGACCAATCCGGTTGGCCAATTTGTCATCCAAGGGCAGGATAACAGGAAGCAGGAGCAAAGACAGGTCGTGTTGGTTAGAGTTAGTGACCAATCCCACCGGCACCAGAGGTGCTCCAATTCCCGTTGGCGGGAGAGGCCTGTCAGTGGCGTGACTTCGGCCCATCGCGGGCCGGAGAATCACTGCGGGGGCACGCCGATCGGCGGGGCGTGATTCCCGCTCCCGCCGATTCACGGGTGTCGGAGAATTCCGGCCACGGCGGGGGCGGAACTTACGCCGGCCCTGGGCGATTCCCCGACCCTGCGGGGGGGGCGGAGAATTAAATCAGATAAAGCAATCTAGCAGCACAGGGCCGATTGAGAGGTCAAGAGAGTTGGCAGCGAATTAAATGTGGATGTCATTAGCCTACATTGATGCCATGCCTGTGGACAATGCCACTGAGTAGCAATGTGCGCTGAGGAAAAGGAAGAAGCCAAAAGTAGAACATTGGGCGATCCACAAATAGCTGTGTGTAAGAGAAGCCATTGCTGCAAATGCACTGAATGAGTAGATAGTGGAACCAAACAAGGAACATAACTGATCTAGTTCTAAATTTGCCCTCCTCCAACTATTTCCTGCCATAATCTAATTTCTTGGGCCTGTATTCACAAAGATCCATTTCAATACAGTTGTGTGGACCAGGGGGCTGATGTGAGACATTTGGAAAGTTATATGGGTGCTGGCATTCTTGGGAAACCTACCATTTGGAAAATGTTCTGTGCTCCTCCCATGTGGTAAGTAATAAAAATGTTGCCCTTTTTGTTTGCTTTTACAAATGGCGGGGGGGGGGGGGGGGGGGGGGGTTAATTTAAACAGAACTAATTTCTCCTCTCGCCACTCATCTATAAACATAAAATTGTTTTTGATTTTCTTCCCCATTTAAAAACGGTGGCATATTTCCCAACTGCTCTGTTTTGATGTGATTCAATCTTCTATCCATGAGCCCATAGCAAGCTCGTGAAATGATGAACTCAAAGGGTTTGTTTACTTGCAGATACTCAAATCCAGGGAGGAGCTGGAGCAACATTGCCTCCTTTGCACCGATATGATAAAAGAAGAAGATGGAAAAGAAAGTGCAGAACCCACAGAGAAAGTAAAAATAAATATTGGGCTGGGTTCTCCGGTCCCATTGACGCCACCCCACACTGTCAGGTAAACCACGGGCGAAGGCACGCTGCCAGGAGCAAAAGAGGATCACAATGGCTGGAGAATTCCGGCCATTGTTTCACATGGGTCCAAAATCCAGAATCAATGTAGAATGAATTATTCCTTCACAGAGGTGGGCGGGTTGAAAACTGATGCTGAATAATTCACTTTTCCAATGGGGTGGACTTCACATGAGATGAATTAGTCCTGAAGGAGAAGTTCAACCAAAACTGTGCAGATGGGACCAAGGGTTGAATCTGCGCAGAGTCCCTTTTCTATGACACTACTTGTAGGATGGTATACAGCAGACTGAGTTTACAGTACAGCAAGGCAATACACCTAGTTCCACCAGCTAATGGTTCATGTCACATGGCTCCCACTTCAGCCGCTTCATCAATTACTTCCCTTTATCATTAATTCAGGAATAGGGCTATTTTCTGGTGACTCCATAGTGTTCATCCTCCATTGATAATGAAGCAGCCAATGGTAGCTTCTAGCAGAATCTGGATAGCATCCGGGGTTTTGCCAACACGCAGTAGCTAATATCCATAACCAATAAGTGCCAGCAAATTCCCATCTCAAACAAGAGAATTCCCATTAGTCTTCTTTTGACCTTCCTTCTCTCCAACATCCCTCTGGGCAATATTCCTCTTCAGCTCCCCCATACCCTATTTTTGTATTAAATATTTTTATTGGCATTTTCAATTTTACATAATGAAACTTTGAAACTTTTGTTTTTACAGTTTATGCAGTTCTTATGTACATATAATCATATAATCGTTCTTGGTGTATCTCCCCCCCCCCCCCCCCCCCCCCCACCCCACCCTTCCCCTCTCTCTGCTCCCCATCCTTCCAGACCCTTTCCTGCATTCCCCTCTTTCGCCCATGCCCTTGTCTTGAACCCATACATTTGGGTTTCCATATATCAGTCAGGAGTCTGACAACAGGGCCTGGTGGAGGCAAAGAGTGCCCAGGGCACCAGCATTCGGATGGCTGTTGGAGACCAGGGTGATGCTGTGTCCGAGGCAGATGATGAGTCTCTGGCGGCAGATGCTGAATGTCCAACGAGATGTGCGGGGGGATCTGGCAGAGATCCCTGAGGCTTTGGGTACCATTGCCTCTGTCATGAAGGAGTTTATGCGGGGCTTGATACTGCATTGACCCTGAGTACCAAGTGCACAGCCTCCTTCATTGAGGGAATGGTGACTCTTATGGGGAGGCAACTCCAGAAATACAATCAGGGGTTCCTGTAGTTGAATTCAGGCTTGCAATTCCCTCACACAGTCCTCAAGATGTTGCACTTGCAAATGGAAGTTTAAGCCACAGTGAGCACAGGAAGGGGTTTGCACAAGTGACGTCAGTTTTCTACTTCAATGCAAAGTATAGCTTTGATTTTACTGTGTCAACCATTTATGTTTTTGTGTTTGACTGAATCCATGTTCTAAAGATTTTGGTCTAATGCCCTGAGTATTCTATGTTTTCTATTGGTGTTGGCCTCATCAGTGCTTTGTAATAGACAGGAGGTGCAGCAAATATGAGTACACATGAGTACGGCCTCAACCGGGACCTTGGATTCATGTCGCATTACATTCATCCCCCACCACCTGGCCTGGGCTTGCGAAATCCTACCCACTCACCTGGCTTGAGACAATTCACACCTCTTCAACCTGTGATTATCCCTCTCTCCAGTTGTTCCATCTGGACCTGTAAAGACTTAATTACCTGCAAAAACTCGCATTCGAAACAAACCTGTTGGACTTAACCTGGTGTTGTCAGAATTCTGGGCGGAATTCTCCGCCCCCCCCGCTCCCGCCGATTCACGGGTGTCGGAGAATTCCGGCCACGGCGGGGGCGGGACTTACGCCGGCCCTGGGCGATTCCCCGACCCTGCGGGGGGGGCGGAGAATTCCGCCCAGAATTCTGACAACACCAGGTTAAGTCCAACAGGTTTGTTTCGAATCACTAGCTTTCGGAGCAGAGCTCCTTCCACAGATGATTGAAGGGGTAGGTTCCAGAAACATATATACAGACAAAGTCAATGATGCAAGAGAATACTTTAAATGCGAGTTTTTGCAGGTAATTAAGTCTTTACAGGTCCAGACGGAACAACTAGAGAGAGGGATAATCACAGGTTGAAGAGGTGTGAATTGTCTCAAGCCAGGTGAGTGGGTAGGATTTTGCAAGCCCAGGCCAGGTGGTGGGGGATGAATGTAATGCGACATGAATCCAAGGTCCCGGTTGAGGCCGTACTCATGTGTACTCATATTTGCTGCACATCCTGTCTATTACAAAGCACTGATGAGGCCAATACCAATAGAAAACATAGAATACTCAGGGCATTAGACCAAAATCTTTAGAACATGGATTCAGTCAAACACAAAAACATAAATGGTTGACACAGTAAAATCAAAGCTATACTTTGCATTGAAGTAGAAAACTGACGTCACTTGTGCAAACCCCTTCCTGTGCTCACTGTGGCTTAAACTTCCATTTGCAAGTGCAACATCTTGAGGACTGTGTGAGGGAATTGCAAGCCTGAATTCAACTACAGGAACCCCTGATTGTATTTCTGGAGTTGCCTCCCCATAAGATTCACCATTCCCTCAATGAAGGAGGCTGTGCACTTGGTACTCAGGGTCAATGCAGTATCAAGCCCCGCATAAACTCCTTCATGACAGAGGCAATGGTACCCAGAGCCTCAGGGATCTCTGCCAGATCCCCCCGCACATCTCGTTGGACATTCAGCATCTGCCGCCAGAGACTCATCATCTGCCTCGGACACAGCATCACCCTGGTCTCCAACAGCCATCTGAATGCTGGTGCCCTAGGCACTCTTTGCCTCCACCAGGCCCTGTTTTCAGACTCCTGACTGATATATGGAAACCCAAATGTATGGGTTCAAGACAAGGGCATGGGCGAAAGAGGGGAATGCAGGAAAGGGTCTGGAAGGAGGGGGAGCAGAGAGAGGGGAAGGGTGGGGTGGGGGGGGGGGGGGGGGGGGAGATACACCAAGAACGATTATATGATTATATGTACATAAGAACTGCATAAACTGTAAAAACAAAAGTTTCAAAGTTTCATTATGTAAAATTGAAAATGCCAATAAAAATATTTAATACAAAAATAGGGTATGGGGGAGCTGAAGAGGAATATTGCCCAGAGGGATGTTGGAGAGAAGGAAGGTCAAAAGAAGACTAATGGGAATTCTCTTGTTTGAGATGGGAATTTGCTGGCACTGATTGGTTATGGATATTAGCTACTGCGTGTTGGCAAAACCCCGGATGCTATCCAGATTCTGCTAGAAGCTACCATTGGCTGCTTCATTATCAATGGAGGATGAACACTATGGAGTCACCAGAAAATAGCCCTATTCCTGAATTAATGATAAAGGGAAGTAATTGATGAAGCGGCTGAAGTGGGAGCCATGTGACATGAACCATTAGCTGGTGGAACTAGGTGTATTGCCTTGCTGTACTGTAAACTCAGTCTGCTGTATACCATCCTACAAGTAGTGTCATAGAAAAGGGACTCTGCGCAGATTCAACCCTTGGTCCCGTCTGCACAGTTTTGGTTGAACTTCTCCTTCAGGACTAATTCATCTCATGTGAAGTCCACCCCATTGGAAAAGTGAATTATTCAGCATCAGTTTTCAACCCGCCCACCTCTGTGAAGGAATAATTCATTCTACATTGATTCTGGATTTTGGACCCACGTGAAACAATGGCCGGAATTCTCCAGCCATTGTGATCCTCTTTTGCTCCTGGCAGCGTGCCTTCGCCCGTGGTTTACCTGACAGTGTGGGGTGGCGTCAATGGGACCGGAGAACCCAGCCCAATATTTATTTTACTTTCTCTGTGGGTTCTGCACTTTCTTTTCCATCTTCTTCTTTTATCATATCGGTGCAAAGGAGGCAATGTTGCTCCAGCTCCTCCCTGGATTTGAGTATCTGCAAGTAAACAAACCCTTTGAGTTCATCATTTCACGAGCTTGCTATGGGCTCATGGATAGAAGATTGAATCACATCAAAACAGAGCAGTTGGGAAATATGCCACCGTTTTTAAATGGGGAAGAAAATCAAAAACAATTTTATGTTTATAGATGAGTGGCGAGAGGAGAAATTAGTTCTGTTTAAATTAACCCCCCCCCCCCCCCCCCCCCCCCCCCCCCCGCCATTTGTAAAAGCAAACAAAAAGGGCAACATTTTTATTACTTACCACATGGGAGGAGCACAGAACATTTTCCAAATGGTAGGTTTCCCAAGAATGCCAGCACCCATATAACTTTCCAAATGTCTCACATCAGCCCCCTGGTCCACACAACTGTATTGAAATGGATCTTTGTGAATACAGGCCCAAGAAATTAGATTATGGCAGGAAATAGTTGGAGGAGGGCAAATTTAGAACTAGATCAGTTATGTTCCTTGTTTGGTTCCACTATCTACTCATTCAGTGCATTTGCAGCAATGGCTTCTCTTACACACAGCTATTTGTGGATCGCCCAATGTTCTACTTTTGGCTTCTTCCTTTTCCTCAGCGCACATTGCTACTCAGTGGCATTGTCCACAGGCATGGCATCAATGTAGGCTAATGACATCCACATTTAATTCGCTGCCAACTCTCTTGACCTCTCAATCGGCCCTGTGCTGCTAGATTGCTTTATCTGATTGTGCCTATGTAGTTCTACAGCCTTAGGGTGAAAATCACTACTTCCAAGATCTCTCTCACATGTACACTTCTGACATCAGAAGTTAGAAATCCTTATCATCTAAGACTCAGGGAAAATTTCCAGGTTCAGTCCTGAAGTAAACTCGTGCACAGACCTGGGAGAGAAGGGGCACTTGGTGCTGACATTCATAACATTAGTTGTCCAATCTTATGTCACGTTTTTTGATTTATGGCAGAACGATGGCAGAGTGGTTAGCACCAGGGACCCAGGTTCAATTCTGGCCTTGGGTGACTGTGTGGAGTTTATATGTTCTCCCCATGTCGGGGTGGGCTTCCTCCGGGTGCTCCAGTTTCCTCCCACAGCCTAAAGATATGCAGGTAGGTGGATTGGCCATTCTAAACTGCCCCTTAGTGTCCAAGGGTTAGGTGGTGTACAGGAATAGTGGGGGTGATTGGGCTTAGGTAAGGTACCTTCAGATAGCAGAGCAGGTGGATACAGTGGTTAAGAAGGCATATGGTATACTTGCCTTTATTAGCCGAGGCATAAAGTTTAAGAACAGGGAGGTATGCTGCAAATGTATAAAACATTGGCCAGGCCACAGCTAGATTATTGTGTGCAGTTCTGGAATCCACATTATAGGATGGATGTGATAGCACTTGAAAGGGTTCAGAGGAGATTTACCAGGATGTTGCCTGGGCTGGGGAGTTTTAGCCACAAAGAAAGATTGGATAGACTGGGGTTGTTTTCCTTGGAGCAGAAGAGACTGAGGTAGAACATGATTGAGATGTATAAAACTATGAGGGGTATAGATAGAGTAGATGGAAAAATCCCTTCCCCTTGGTGGAGGGATCAATGACCAGGGACATAGATTTACAGTCAGGGACAGAAGGTATAGAGGGGATGTGAGGAAAAGCCTTTTTCACCCAGAGTGTTGTGGGAGTCTGGAACTCGCTGCCTGAAAGGGTGGTGGAGGCAGAGACCCTCATAAAACTTGAGAAGTATTTAGATGTGCATTTGCAATGCCAAGGCATACAAGTCTATGGGCTAAGTGCTGGAAAATGGGATTAGAATAGTTAGGTTGTTATTTTTGACCGGCACAGTCGCGATGGCTCGAAGGACTTTTTCTGTTCTGTCGAGCCCTATGACTCTAAGGTGCTCTTTTGGAGGATCAGTGCAGACTCAATGGGCCAAATGGTCTCCTTCTGCTCTGTAAGGGACTCTGTGATCCTATGATTCTATGCTAATTCAGAACAGTGTCATTGTGTTTTTGAATTTGTCATTTTTATTTGTATCTACTGTCCTGAATGGAAAGAGTAAAAAGCAACTGAAGCAAGTTTGAAGAAAGTGTTAGAACGATGTGATAGATTTATCTTGTGACTGTTTCTGATTCCTGATGAGTAGTTTAGTTTTTAAAAAATGATGGGTTGGGTATGTGGGAGTCAGCAACCGACAGAATGTTCCTTGTGAAATTAGCCTTTAATTTACACCTTGGTGGACAGATTTAGATCAATTTCCCACAGGAAATGCCTGAGCAATGGCCTTCAAGGGGCAGGCCAAGTTAAACACAGCTGCATCTTACCAAATGTATGCCGTCATGCTCTGGACCCTAGAAATCCTCAGTCAACACGACAGGAAATCATTCACATTTCGTTCTCATGCCATCGTGACAGTTAATGGCGGCAGTCAGTAGATTATGGGTATAAACTACTCCCCAGTTAAAAATATTGGCAAATGTTCTGCAATCAGCTACCAGAAGGTATGCAGAAACAGCTCAGCTTGTCTTGCGTTGCAACTTCCTGCCTTCTCATTTACTGTGAAAAAGCTTATTTTCTCTGGCAAATCTCCCAGTTACTCGGTGAAACTCAGGACCTGCTGGTTCCATATGGAACCATTTCACTCTGCAGCCTGTGCAAATAATATTTCTCCTTTTCAACTGTTTTAGTTTGGCGGGGCAGGGGGGTGAGGTGGAGAGGTAAGGCATGTGCGCCTTTAACACGTAATCTGAGTGGATATGTACATAACTTCCTTTACGAAAAATGAATTTCTCACACAGTCGGCAAGACCGGTATTTATTGTCTGTCCCCAGTTGCCCTGAGAAGTTAGATCACCTTCTTCGATATAAATGAATGGATTGCTATGCGTCTTCAGAGGGCTATTAAGTCACACGTTGGTGTGGAATGAAGTCACGTGTGCATAACCAGATAAGGTTAAGCACAATCTGATCATGAATGCTAATTTTGAGACTACAATGCTTTTCAAATTGGATGGAATTTTACCCACAGAATTAAGTGTAGATACATGTTTAGAAATATGAAAAAAGGGTGACATTAAATTGTATAGTTTTGCGGTGAGTGGAACGGAAAGGAGAAAATCAGATGTAACAATAGATTGGATCTGACTGAAAGACTTTTGCAGCCAGGGGGCATCTCTGCACCACATTTATCTCCAGCCCCATGTATCATCAGCAAAAGAGACAGTTTACTCATGGGTTGTCCCAGATTCTTTCACACCCTGCGTGGCTTTGACTAATTGGTGAGCAGAGCACAAAAATATTGAGGATGCTCCTGGTCCAACAGGGTAGCAATTTGTAAGTCCATTTGAGCAAACACTCTGAGAGAGTAGCACTTAAAATGGAGAGAAGCACTTAAAATGGAGACCAGCAGCCTTTATGCTGACAACTGTTTACCTGCCCCGTCTTTGCAGTTAATCTAAGACAGGGGTTATTGGGAGGTTGGCAACTTGTAATTGGTCGTTAAAAAGAATTGCAATGCTGTGGTGAATGTATTTCATCTAATGCATAAACTGTCTGTACTGTCTGTATAATGATGTGACCCATGACCTGGAAGTGATGGTATGGGCTACTTCCAGATACTGTACTGGAACCCCGGTGGGCTCCGCCTCTGGCTCCGCCCTCACCGGGGCCATATATAGTCCGGCCACCTGTGGGTGGCACTCATTTGTACAGCCTACTCTGGCAGGCATGTTCATGGATAATAAAGCCTAACATTCACTCGTTCTCATGGTCTCACAGTGAATTGACGGTATAACAAATGCTATACATGAAATGAAATGAAAATCGCTTATTGTCACGAGTAGGCTTCAAATGAAGTTACTGTGAAAAGCCCCTAGTCGCCACATTCCGGCGCCTGTTCAGGGAGGCTGTTACGGGAATCGAACCGTGCTGCTGGCCTGCTTGGTCTGCTTTCAAAGCCAGCGATTTAGCCCTATGCTAAACAGCCCTTTGAAGTTATTTAGAGCCTTTGATAAAATCTGTGAGAATGTGCAAAATATGGGTCTCTAGAGCAGTGGTGAACCTACATTTTAGGGCCCTGAAGCTTGAACTGTTATGGGGGCCCCTTCGCAACTAGCAACGAGGTCTGGGTAACCACTGTTATCTTCTTCAATGGGGTTGTTCCACGACAGATCACCACAAATGTTTTAAAAATTTAACCACTACATCTCAGATTTTGATTAAAATTGCTGTACTGGATTATCTCACATGTCAAAGTCACTGGTGTGAATAAAAATTTCCTATGCCTTATAGTTTTCGTGTTATGGGAGGATGAAAATTAGGGAAATGTTATATACATGCATGATGCATCATAGAATGATGAAATAAAGCGCCATTTTCTAAGATTTATAATAAATAAGCTAAATAGGCTAAACTAGGCTATGTTCAAGCTAGCCTACACTAGGCTAGACTAAGTTAGGCAAGTCCAGGCCACCAAAACTCAAAGGCTAAGGTAATGTAACACATTTTACCATTATTTGAACACTTCCACAATCTGATCATGAATGCTAATTTTGAGACTACAATGCTTTTCAAATTGGATGGAATTTTACCCACAGAATTAAGTGTAGATACATGTTTAGAAATATGAAAAAAGGGTGACACTAAATTGTATAGTTTTGCGGGGAGTGGAACGGAAAGGAGAAAATCAGATGTAACAATAGATTGGATCTGACTGAAAGACTTTTGCAGCCAGGGGGCATCTCTGCACCACATTTATCTCCAGCCTCATGTATCATCAGCAAAAGAGACAGTTTACTTATGGGTTGTCCCAGATACTTTCTCGCCCGCGATCAGGGCCCACGGATCTGCAGGCGGGCCTGTGCCGTGGGGGTACTCCTTCCTTCCGCGCCGGCCTCTGTAGGGCTCCGCCATGGCCAGCGTGGAGGAGACACCCCCCTGCGCATGCGCTAGAGTACGCCGGCCGATCTGCTCATGCGAGGAACCACGCCAGCAGTTCACGCATGCGTTAATTCACGCCGGTCCTTTGGCGTCGGTTGGCGCAGCACCTCCGCCACCGCCCTAGCCCCCAGAAGTGCGGAGGATTCCGCAACTTCCGGTCGGCACGACGCCGGAGTGGTTCGTGACAATCTTTACGCCGGCGTCGGGCCATCGCGGGGATTCGGGAGAATCCCGCTGCATAAGTCGATAATAAGAAAACCCTACTTCGAATTGAGGTCTACAATATTGCATCATCCACTCTCTCACTGAATTAAATGACCTTTCCTTGCTAAACTGTTTTAATCAATATCACCCAGTATGAACTGTGGCTCAACAACAGCACTTTTACTGCTGAGGACAGAACATTGTGGGTTCTTACTCCCACTCCGGAGTCTCGAGTATTAAAATCCAGGCTGATATTCCAGATTCATACTGAGGGAGCGCTGTCTTGAGGGTGCGATTTTAAACTGAGTGCCTGTCTGCTCTCCAAGATTAATGGATTTAATGGCAATAATTTGAAGAGCAGGGAAGTTATCCCTGGTCTCCTGCCATTGATCGACATTATTGGAAACAAACAGTTTATTTGGTATTGCTGTTTGTGACAAGTTGCTGTCCACATAATGTTACCCACATTACAACAGTGATTACACTTCAAGAATAGTTCATTGCCAGTAAAGTGTTAAGGGGTCCTGTGGTCATAAAAGGTGTGATAAAATGAAAGTCTTTCTTTCTCTGCATCTTTATCACTTGTCCACAGCAACATTAACCAATAACGTATTGACAGATTTGAACAATGTAAACTGCAGCTCTTTCATTCTTACAATTGTCTCAGTATAAAAAAGCCAGCAAATCAAGCGGATGCTTTGGAAGATGTCAAAGCAAACAAATCGATGCAGGCAAATAGTGTTTATTCTAGAATGTTGAGAAAGGCAAGAGAGACTCATGAAATGGTAAGCATTGTAATTTCTTGGGAAGCCCCCGCTGGATTAGAGTGCTAGGCACCAGAGAGGCTGGAGTCCATTATAGATGCAAAAGGTAATGGGTGCGATTTAATGGCTGCATTGTGCCCAGTGAAGATCCGTGCTAGATCGCGAGAGAGATTGAAATCGGGATCTGTGCCGGCCGATGAGAGAAGGCGGGACACACAAGGGTGGGGGAGGCTTGGGGGATTTGAGGTTTCTGGGGTGAAAGCTCTAACTGATTGTCAGTCTCTCCCCTCTCCAATTACTTACAGATATAACAATTTGGATGATGTTGTTGACCCCGCAGTGACAGCCCTCACGGTGCTGGTGGCAGCCCAGGAGGCCAGATACAGGAGAAGGCATAAGCATCATCGACACAGGCTTGAGGCGGCATTCCATGTGCAGGGGACCGCCGCACATCCTGCAGACCTGGACGCTGATCAAGGCAGGAGAGACAAAGTAGGGGAGGCCAGCGACATTCCGAAATGTACAGGCATTATTATTCCTTTGAGGAGATGTTGGACAGCATGTGCTGCATATCACAAACGAAAGCCAAAAAGTGCATCCATGCACAGATGCCCTGTTTGCCCGGGAAGCTGACCATATAAACTTCGAGCAGGACCAAGTCCATCAAGATGCCTGGTTAGCAGAATTCTCCTCCATCACCAGTACCCCAGGTCCACAGGGTAATTGATGTTACCTTGTGCGTATCGAGGCATCAGGGAGCAGACGTCACTAACAGGAAGGGGTTCCACACCCTGAATGTTCAGCTCATGCATGACCACCACTTCACCATGAACATGTATGCACGCTTCCCAGGGCATGTGCACAACGGCTACATCCTGAGACACTCGGATATCCCCAGCATTTTCGAGAACTATCCCAGGATGACAGGTCGGCTGTTGAGGGATAAGCGATACCCGCTGAGGTCCTGGCTGGTGATGCCAGTGCGGAGGCTGGCGACTATGGCTGAGATCTGCTATAACGAGGCCCATGTTGTTACTCATGCTGTCATTGAGCAGTGCATTGGAATATTCAAAATGCAGTTCCGATGCCTGGACCATTCTGCTCGTGCACTGCAGTACACCCCCCAGAGGGTCTCCTGCTTTGTGGTGGTCTGCTGTGCCCTCCGCAAACTGGCACAGCAAAGGAGCGAAGTGCTGGAGGAGGAGGAGGAGGGACATGCAGCCCTGTCTCAGGACTGATGAGAGGACAAGTTCAGGGAGGCCCGCAGAGCATCTGGGGGAAGGAGGACAATGAGTGGTAAGGGTCCGGCATGCCCAGAGGGCCAGCAAGGCCCTCACCCTCGCCCATTTCTCATAGGATGGGGCTTAATCCGTCATCTCACCCCCTCACCCTGCCTTCCTCCAAACCCCTATACTGCCCCTCCCAGTCCCCTCAATAACCTCCCTTCCTCTATTGGCCAGCCCCACCCTTCCACACCCCCCCCCCCAACCCCCCTGTTCTACCTTCCCAGGGTCTGTGTAACATCACTCCAGGGTGATGGGCATGTGTTGGAATTAGCAGCTGGTCATTATGCAAGGCAGAAGAGTGATAATAACCAACGGTGAGGTGAGCCCTGGTGTGATGGAACCATCAATTCACCAGACACGTGTTTCCAATGTGAATCTAGGCTTTAATCGACTTACTTCAGAGCCAGCCTGTTACCAGTCGATGAACTCGTAGTGACCCAGGCTGACTCTGGACACGGGTACTTATACAGCTGCACTAGGGGGAGGAGTCGTGGGCGGAACCAAGGGTGGAGCCCAGTATAAGTTCCTAAGTGCTCCCAGTGCTACTCCCCCAGTGGTAGGACAGCGCTACTGCGCTTACAACAACAGTGTGAATTAACATATATATGAAATGAAATGAAATGAAAATCGCTTATTGTCACGAGTAGGCTTCAATTAAGTTACTGTGACAAGCCCCTAGTCGCCACCTTCCGGCTCCTGTCCGGGGAGGCTTGTACGGGAATCGAACTGTGCTGCTGGCCTGCTTGGTCTGCTTTAAAAGCCAGCGATTTAGCTCAGTGAGCTAAACCAGCCCCCGTATATACTAACATATATTACATTCACCACATGGTGCTCCTCAATCTGTGCCATTGTTTGAGACCTGTCTTTCTGCTGATAGCGGGCACACACTCTTCACCTGAAGAGTATGCATTGGAGGCTCCTGATCTAGGACCACAGTGTCCAGGGGTGGGGTGGGGGGAGGTGGAGGAGGGGAAGCAGAGAGCAATAGGGGCTGGGGGTGCAGGTTGACCATTATGCAGAATAACGTGGCAGGGGCTTCACATGTCACAGGTATAACATGTTTTAATTGTGCACATTCAAAACCCTAACTGTCTCCAGCTACCAATAGTGCCACCCCTTCCCCAGTGCCCACCTGGAGGTGAGGTCAGCCTGCTGCTTTTCATGCCCTGTGGCCTTTGATGCCCCTGGTGGGCATCTTCTGGCGGGCCAGAGGGCCCCGGTCACCTTGCCAATGACATTGGTGTTGCCATGCCACCCTATTCTGCCCATTGACCTTGAGACATGCCAGGGCAAGTAATGGAGGACTTGGAAGAGCTGGAGTCTGCTGTTGTCTTCCTGGTGGTTGGCCTCCAGTACTCCCTCCACCCAGTGCGTGTGGCACCCTGGTGGGCTCCATTGGTGGCAGCTAGAGTGCGCTCCTAAGGCCCCTGCGTTATCCAGTCCTGGCACCTCCCCATTTAGGGTTTTGAATGTGCACTATTAAAACCTGTGACATGTGAAGCCTCGGTCATGTTAATCCACATAGTGGGTGAGCCTGCACTCCCAACCCCTGAACCATGGTGTCGACATCCTCAGTGATGCTCCTCAGTGACTGGGACATGCTCTGGAGGGTCTCAGCAATGTCCACCTGTGTATGGAACTTGTCTCCCAGCAACTGGGACATGCTGCCAAGGCCCTCAGCCTTTGCCATCACTGAACTGAGCCATGCCTTGGACACCACCATTCAAGGCACTGCCGTTGTGCTCCAGGTTTTCCACTGTGGTCGCCAGCCTAGCTGTGTTGGCCTTGGTGCCATGCATGCATTGCCCACGTCATCTCCTGCACCGGTAACCTTTGGGACTCCTCCAATCGGCTGTACAGTAGCCGGAGTGTCACTGACATTCCCACCTCCTGGATCACACGGCCATGTCCTAGCGTCTGCATCCGCTCCGGGCGGGATGTCTTTGTCCAGAGTCTAGGTATCTGATCGGGACCCGGCTGAGTCCTGGGATTCAGCAGAGCTCCGACTGCTGTCTCCCTGAGATTTTCCTGCCTCCACTTGATGTGCATCAGCAACTGTGTGGTGCTCACCAGATAGTGCCACAAATACCTATCCACTAATGTTACCCACAGAGGTATGTGTCTCTGTGCTGGTGGGGGGTGAGGGTTATAGCGGTGACGCATCGATGGCGGCATCCGTGGTCCTCTCCTCCAAGGTGTTCTCTTGGAAGGTGGGGTGGCGGTGGTGGGGGGGGGGGGGGGGGGGGGGGCACACAGTAAGTGATCATCGTTCTCCTGTCTTTTATATTGACTCGCTGACAATGCTGACACAAGCCCATCACCCTGGGGTGATTTTACACAGACAGATAGTTGAGGGTGGAGGGGATGGGGAATGGGGGGAGAGAGGAAAGAGGGGAATGGGGGGAATGAGGGGAATGGGGGGAAGGAGGAGAGTAGGGGAGGAGGGGAATGGGGGGTGAAGGAGGGAAATGGGAGCGGGGAGGAGGTGAGCTGACGGATAACATCCTACGAGAAGTGGGTGAGGATGAGGGCCTTGCTGGTCCTCCGGGCATGTTGGCCCCTTGCCTCTGCCTGTTCTCCATCCTCAGGCTCCAACTGCAGCTCTTACCTGGGCTTGTCCACCATCCCCTCCTGGTCCGGCTCCTCCTCCTCAGACGAGGCTACATGTCCCTCAACCTCTTCCTCTAGCATGTCACCCCGATGCTGTGCCAGACTGTGGAGTGCACGGCAGACCACCACAAGTGGGAGAACATCTGAGGGGGTGTACTACCAGAGCAGTCCAGGCATCGGGACTGCAATCTGAGCAGTCCGATGCACTGCATAATGACAGGACGGGTGGCAACATGGGCCTCGTTATATCAGTTCTCCGCCTCTGGTTCCGGCCTCTGGCTCCGGCCATCATCAGCCACGACCTCAACGGGTACTCCTTATCTCCCAACAGCCAACCTGTCATCCTGGGGTTGTCTTTGAAGACTCCAGGGATCTCCCAGGATGCAGCTGTCATGCATACTTCTTGGGAAACATGCACACACATGCATGATCCAGAGGCAGTGGTCGCACACAAGATAAAGAAGGGCACTGCCTGATGCCAGGGTTCATCCAAGGCGACATGCGTACCATCAATTAACCCTTGGATCTTCGACATCACGACAATAGCAGAGAATACTGCAGGCTGGGCATCTTGGTGGGCTTGGTCCAGCTCAAAGTTGATATCGTCAGCTGCCAGTATACAGGGCATCTGTGACCTTGTGGATACACTTGTGGGCTGAAGCTCGTTTTATGTCACACAAGTGCCCGCTCGAGCCCTGCAATGATCCGGTGGCATAAAAGTTCAGGGCTGCGCTGACCTTCAGAGCCACCAGGAGTGGGTGTCCTCCTCCTTCTCCACAGGGTGCTAAGTCTGCGAGGACGTAGCACAGATGCTGGACTGTCTCTTTGTTGAGATAGAGTCAGCTGCGGCACGTGCTGTCCATCATCTCCTCAAAAGATCAGCAACATAAAGCAGCGGGAGTTCATAAAGCAGCGGGAGTTCAGAGACAGAGGGAGCCCATAAAGCAGTGGGAGTTCAGAGACAGAGGGAGCCCATAAAGCAGCGGGAGTTCAGAGACAGAGAGCACATAAAGCAGCGGGAGTTCAGAGACAGAGGGAGCCCATAAAGCAGCAGGAGTTCAGAGACAGAGGGAGCCCATAAAAAAAAAGGCAGCAGGGTAGCATGGTGGTTAGCATAAATGCTTCACAGCTCCAGGGTCCCAGGTTCGATTCCCGACTGGGTCACTGTCTGTGTGGAGTCTGCACGTCCTCCCCCTGTGTGCGTGGGATTCCTCCGGGTGCTCCGGTTTCCTCCCACAGTCCAAAGATGTGCGGGTTAGGTGGATTGGCCATGCTAAATTGCCCGTAGTGTCCTAATAAAAGTAAGGTTAAGGGGGGGTTCTTGGGTTACGGGTATAGGGTGGATACGTGTGTTTGAGTAGGGTGATCATGGCTCGGCACAACATTGAGGGCCGAAGGGCCTGTTCTGTGCTGTACTGTTCTATGTTCTATGTTCTATATGTACACCTTGAGCCGTTGCTCGTACCCCCCTCTAGGTTCCTCCTCCGTCTGCTGGGCATGTCTGCAGGGTGCGCCGTGCTTCCTGTGCATGGGGTGCCGCCTCCAGCCTGTGTAACACTGCTGCTGCCTTCTCTGGCTCTGCCACCTGGACTTCCAACAGTACCATGAGGGCATCCTCTGTGGGACCAACATATTCAGTCATATTGTTATATCTGTAAGAAATTGGAGAAGATGAGAGACCAAAAATCAGTTAAGGCTTCCACCACAGGACCCTCAAGTCCCCCATGCTGACCCCACTCCTACATATCACTCCTTCTCTCAGAGTGCCATCTAGTGAATCAGTCATGCTGGAAAACCACGCTCTGCAAACTCACCCCGGCCATAGCAGGATCCCCTAGACCCCAGACCCCTGCAGTGAGCATTAGGGAGACCATGCTCAGGTGCTCTCCACTGATCCACACACTTACCTTTTGGTTATGTGGATACCTCCAGTGCTGGAGCCTAGCTTTTGAGTGTTTGATTGTGAACTACTGCCTCTATGGCAGCTCTGAAGTGTTCAGGCAAACTGCTCAGACTTCAAAGTTTGATTGAAATAGTGATGCAATAACCATTGTCTGAGACATGAGATGTTACTCAAGGGTAGCATATAAGAATATTTTGTATAAAGATTTGAAAATCAACTACATAACATTCCACATATCACAGTAACCATTAAACGGCAATGAAATGTCACCTTTCCATATTGGTACCAATACAAAGCTATATCAGCTCATTTTCACAAAATAAAATAAATACACGGTATTACCTCTTCTAGGTTCCTCAACAGAAATGGAGGATAAACCTGAGAATGTGTTATCATGTCCAGAACACTGACGTAGAAATGATCTGTCCATCAATGTGTTACTTGTTCCACGTGTCAGTGCAATTCTCACTCCAGTAGCAGCAGCTGTGCAGGCCTTCCCATCCGGCTCAATCTCACTGGAACCAAATCCTGGTATCCACATATTCCAATGGTGCCCAAGGTGCAGCCGAATATCCTCGGCCTCTACCATACCTAACCCACGGCAACGTGCCAGTTACATGCAGCACTCACCACTCTAGCAAGAAATGCATTAGCAATCTATGGAAATACCTCCTCAACGGCGTCACTAAGTGGACTATTCGGATAAATGCCACGCACCAGGTCCTGCGGGGAATTCATGTTGAAACCGGATTGCCTTCTGGACTCATACAGCCCCCTGAGCTGGTGTTCCAGGACTCAGATATCTTAGAAGCAATTGGGGTTAATGGTATGCTCGCCATATTTGGGAGAAATCTGGAACTTGTCAGTGGGAGTGAGCTGGTTAGATAACAAAAACCAACATGCCCAGACCAATGCCGGGCGGCTAAATCGTGCCCAATGTTTTCTTCTTTATCCTTTCAGTGGATGTGGACATTGCAGGCAAGAGCAACACTTGTTGCCCATCCCAAATTGCCCTCTAAATAGTGGCTCCTTGGTAACCAACATTTCTGAGCATCTGGAGTCACATATAGGTCAGACCAGGTAAGTGCGGCAGATTTCCTTCTCCAAAGAAATGACAATCAGTGAGGTTTTAATGGTCGACATTACTGAAAATTGTTTCCACGTTCAGAACTGTCATTAGAATTTAAATTTCACCAGCTGCCATGGTGCAATTTGTACCGGTGTTCCCGGAGCATTCGTCTGGGCTTCTGGGTTGACTGGTCCAGTAACATTATCGCTGTGGCATTATCCCCTCGAGTTGAGTTGGGTTTGAGCAATCTTAATTGTTGTGTTCCAATGCCTTATTATGTATAATTACCTTACTTTGAAATCTCTTCATATTTAGAATCTCATAGCTTAAATTAGCAGAGGTCCTTGAGACTGAACCTTGTTTGGGCAATGTCCAAAAACTGGAAACCTGCAAACTGTTTTTACACCTGTGAATTCTCCTTTATGATTTATCTGTTGGCAAAGGAAAAGGAGATGGCCCTAGAAACTAAACATTGCAGGGTATCGCAGGTTTATTACACTCTGATGGATGATACTTGTCCACCTGTCTATCGGGATGCCTGTCTGGCCCTAAATGATCATTCCTTGATTTATCCATGCAGTCATGTGTCAGAGGCCTCGCTGATCTGTGAGATAAGGACAGAACTTGCTGATAATAATCTTTATTAGTGTCACATGTAGGCTTACATTAACACTGCAATGAGGTTGCTGTGAAAATCCCCATGTCACCACAGTACGGCGCCTGTTCGGAGAATTCAGAATGTGCAATTCACCTATCAAGCACATCTTTCCGGACTTGTGGGAGGAAACTGGTGCGTGGGGGGGGGGGGGGGGGGGGGAAACCCACACAGACACAGGAGAACATGCAGATTCCACACAGACAGTGATCCAAGCGGGAATTGAACCTGGGACCCTGGAGCTGTGAGGCACAGTGCACAGCACTGCGCTACCATGCTGTTGCTGCAGCTATTGCTTCTGTTGGGCCGAAACAGATGCCTCCGTTGGGCAGAAACACTGAGCTGAATTTTACCACAGGAAGCAAGGTTGGAGGCGAAGGGGTTGGTAAAATCATGGGAGGTGCACTGGATAGCTCCCCAACATAGTCCCTCAATGGGGCATTTTACTAACAGTGGCTGTTGACATACTCACGTAAAGACCTAATTAAGGACCATTTAACGGTGCTGTCACCACCTTCCCAATGAGAACAACACCAGCCATCACCTGAGGAGGCCGCCAGCTAAATGGAAATAGTCCCCGGCGGCAGCCCAGTGGGGGGGGGGGTGGGGGGGGGGGGGGGGTGGTCTATGTAACCTCGAGGGAGCTGACTAGTTGGCTAATACCCGCAAAATGTTTCCTCGTCCAGCCACCCGCTGGAAGTATAAAATATTTCCTCTGGAAAATCCGGCCACCAACTCTTACAGTGAAAAAAGAATGACATCGGACTCCACCTCCATTCCTGCTATCCAAAGAGTACTTTCATTTAGCTGTGATCCCTGGAGGGATCGGGATACCCTGCTCACTATTTGTGTTATACCCGTTTACATGGTGAGATGTCCTGTGGTGCAATGATAGCATCCCTGCTTCTGATCCAGATGCTCCAGAGTCGAGCCCTACCCCAGGACTTGATGGCCAGGGAAAGTGCATTCATAACGTGGACAACAGGTTGTGTATCAAGCTATGACATTCTTCTAAAACGCTGATGGCAGGTGGTAAGAGTGGAAGAGACTTCTGGTCAGCTACGCTTGATATGGAGTGACACCCCTAATGCTACAAGCCTCTGGCGACGGAGTAGCGACCTGTTCCAGGAAAAAGAATGCTATAGAAACAGATGAAAATCTGCCTTGTGCATCATGAGGCATGGCACGAGAAACAACAGTTTCTCTCGTGCTTTATTTACCTATTCGCGGCACTGCAGCTCCCTGTCCCTCATCACTCTGTTTCCTGCTTGTTCCTGTTTGGTGCCATGCATGCTGATTGTGATGTACAAATAGTACAGCATTAAACGCTGTAGTGCACCCTCTGAAAGACTTACTGCCATCCAATTCCCAGAGGAAATGCTCCAATTGCTTTTGTGACCTGTGCCTTTGTCCGACCCACCAATATTATAGTGAGCTGAATGTGTGGTCTGTGCCAGGATCAGCACTGGGGGCAGAAAGCCAGAAAAATCGTTCCCTATTGCACTCCTGATGACAGGTTTCAGGGCTTAGACTTACACCCTGTTTGACACTACATGAGACAAATTTAAATGCACCTACTGCTATGAATGGGGTGATAAATACCTGAGAATGCTAATAGGGCTCTTACTGAATTGTTTATACTGGCTGTGTCACTTTTGTGGTTATTTCCCTGTCCTTTTGCTTATTCATCTCTCTCCTCATCCTTGAAGATACTCCTTAAAAGCTATTCGTTCGATCAAGCTTTTGACCGCCTGGCATGATTTGGCTCCACGACAAATATTGTTTAATAATCACTCCTGGGAAGCTCCTCAGGATGTTTTGCACCATGAAAAAGTATTATATAAATGCAATTCATTGTTTGGCAAATCATTGAGATAAATGATCAAGCCACGTGCCTATTAAGCCACTCGTAATCTGCAACATGTTTTGACATATTTTTATTCACTCATGAGATATGTGTCAGTAGAATGGCCAGCAATTATTGCCCATGGCAAGTTGTTTCTAATTAAAGTGACGGTGAGTCATTTTCTTTAAATTTAAATTGCAGTCCATTTGCACCACAATGCTGTTGGGGTGAGTTCCATGGATTTTGATCCAACAATGAAAGAGTGCAAAAATCACTTTTTTTTCACTCGCCTGTCCCTTACACCTGCTGCCTCAGTGGATGTCTAGAAAGTTGCAACTGTAGCTTCATAGAAAGCAAAAATCACATCACAAAGCATGCACTTGCTCAGATCCTTTCATCTGCAAAGCTTCTATTTACTTCAAAGATAAATAGCTTTTCGTATCCCGTGATTTACAGTTTCCAGACAGCCAGATGTCTGGATTGTTTATTTTCATTTCCCTTTACGCTTGGATGTATCTCAAATAGCCTGCAATGAAACTAACCACAATGTTTATACAGCTCTGGGACTTACCTATTTTTGTCATCAGAAACACTTCATTGATTTTGATGCGGTCATGAACTGTAAATTATAGCTAATTATTTATAAACTTATGCTTTATCTGCCAAGGGAGGGGTTCCCTGCTATGGGGGTGTTCACTGTTATGGAGGGTCTCTGGTGGGGCAGTCTGATGGGGCGTGTAGAAGCCAAGTATTTCTAATACACCTAATATAGGTTAAAAAAAATAGCTGTTTAAGCATAAATATTAATTCCCAGTTTTAAAATTAAAGAAAACACTTATTTTGCAAACTCATTTTCATAGTTTTAAAGTAACACAGAAGTCTGATAAGACAAACACTTTTCATTACATTTCTCCAAGGACAAGGGCTGAATCCATGACAACGAGGTGGCAGGAGTAAAGGTTATACTGTTCTCACACCGTTCGAGATTAGGGTGAATTACATCCCATGACTTATACAAGCTGAAACATTTTATACTATGTTGCCTTGTTTTTAATAAATGGACAGTTAGAACATCAAATCAAATATATATTTGATTCCAACATTCTCAAAGCAACAATTTTATTAAAGCAGCATAATTTACTTTACTAGATTGAAATAGACAGTTTGGATTATATTTTCAGAGTCATGTCCAGCATGGCATGACGAGATAGCATGAGGTCTCCATTGTTGCAGTAGTCAGGTCAGCATGAGGTCTCCATTGTTGCTGTAGTCAGGTCAGCATTAGACCAGTTTTTTCTGGCTTTGATAAAGCACAATATCGCATTCTTTAACATTCACAAGTAGGCAGACAGGCAACAATTAGAAGTAACGTTACGTGTTGAAGATGGACAGCTTGCCATCAAATCAAATGTGTTTGACTCTAACCCAAACCAATTAGGATTATATTGGGGTGTGATCAGATCGCTTAAGACAGATATGAAATAGTATAACCATAGAAGATTTTGCCTCCATTTGAGAGAGAGTTAGGGTAGGGTTAGGTTAGGTTAGAGAGAGAGGGTTAGAAAGAGAGAGAAAGAGTTTTAGGCATCTATACTTTAATCTGAACTATTCACTGTCTCTCTATATTCATATTTCATTTTCAGACTTTGACTTCAGACTTTGACTTTTAAAAGTTATGTTTCGAGCTGTTTGTCTAAGAAGATAATTCCTGTGATTCATTGAAAGCTTCAAATTGTCTATGAATTGCCTTTTAAATGACTTTCAAGTTTTAATCAATAGAAGACAAATAAAACAATTCTTATTTGCACCTGACAAGTTTTAACTTGAATTTATACTGAGTTCCAGTAATCACAAGTGCAGCTGGTAACCTTGAATTGATGGTTTCAAAATCCCTCAACTGACACAGTCGAAATCCTTCAACAGGCGTAGTAAATTCCAGTTAATGTTTAGTAGTTTACAGACTTCCCTACAAACAGCTCCTGTAAAGTGGGTTCCATTGTCCGAGTCAATGCTAGCTGGTACTCCCCATCTGGGGATAAAGTCTTTGCATAGCACTTTGGCTGTATGGGCAGCTGTCCCTCTTCTAGCTGGAGCAGCTTCCACCCATCTGGAGAATGTATCCACTATTACAAGGACGTCATTGTACTGTTGACATTTAGGAAGAGTGATGTAATCTACTTGTATATCCTGGAATGGACCTGCAGGAGCAGGAGCTCTAAGATCAAGTGAGATACATCAGGGCTGCTGTTGGGGGTCTCCGATAGGGATCTCTGGTGTGGGGGGTCGGTGAGGGAGGGGTCAGGTGACCCTCATGCATGCATTCTATGGGGGGTGAGGGGTGACCCAGCAATTCCCATGATGATGTTTGGGAGGGGGTGTGTGGTCCATATTTGGACCAAGGCTATGGTGATAGCGAGAGCTGGTCTGACCCAACTGGGTATCAGTGAGCAAATTGTTGCCGTTGCTTGATAGCTCTGTCAATGTCAACATTTATCACTTTAGTGATGATCGAAAGTAGACTGATTGAACAGTCATTGATCTGATTGGACCTGCTTTATGTGAAGGAACATATCTGGCAATTTTCTGCATTGTCATGTAGGAACATTGCTGTAGCTGCATTGGAGCAACTTGGCCGTAAAGTTGTCCAAGCCCTTTGCCTTTGCTCATTGCTATATCCTGTGTGCTCAGCCATTTCTTGATAACACATGGAGTAATTTGAATTGGCTGAAGTCTGGCATCTTTGATGCTGGGGGTCCTCAGGAGAAGGACAGGGTAGATTGTCCACCTGGCACTACGGGGCTGAAGATGGCTGTGAATGTTTCAGCCATGACCTGTGCTGGGAATGCGGTTGAGAATGTTCATGAAGCCTTCTTCACCTGTTATTTGTTTAATTGTCCACCACTATTCACAACTTCAGTTTTCGGTACACTCCGTTCTACTCCTGGCATGCTTTTCTGCACCTGTTCATAGGACTCTGATTAATTTTCAGGTGCCAATGGGTGTCATGTATGCTGTGCCCATTGATACTGGTTTTGAATGTCATAATCAGTGGTCCTGAAAGAGTGCCACTCAGATAAGTTTATTTTTCTAACTTTTATCTTGTGCAGATAGTGCGCTTCAAGTAATAATCAATCCCAACAAGCTTAGCATAAAACCAAAAGCCCTCTGTATGGTTGTTGAAGTGATTGTGTAAATGCAAGCCTGAAGTTACTCAAGGGGCACTTGATGCTCTGCTATGGGTAGTTGCAAAATTCAGCTTCATAGAGCCCAGTTTCAGTGTTATGACCATTGTTTTGGGATCAAAATGGCATCAGTGATACATGCGGAAACTTCCGGTGCAGTGTTTTTATAAATTCATTCTTAGGATGTGAGCCTCCCTAGTTGGGCCAGCATTTATTGCCCATTCCTAATAGTCCTTCAACTGAGGGCGTTTAAGAGTCAACCACATTGCTGTGAGCAGTGATTAGCACTGCTGCCTCACTGCACTGAGGACCCGGGTTTGAACCCAGCCCTGGGTCACTGTACGTGTGGAGTTTGCACATTCTCCCCGTATCTGCGTGGGTTTCACCCCCACAACCCTAAAAGATTTGAAGGCAAGGTGAACTGGCCACGCTAAATTGCAAAAAAAGAATTAGAGACCCTAATTATTTTTAAAAACACATTACTATGTTCCTGGAATCATATGTAGGCCAAACCAGGTAAGGATGGCAGATTTCCTCCACTCAGGGGCATTAGTGAACCAGATGAGTTTTTACGGCAATTGACAATGGTTTCAGGGTCATGGTTAGACTGTTAATTCCAGTTTTCTTTAAATTGAACGCAAATTTCACCATCTGCCATACTGGAATTAAAATCTGGGTCTCCAGAGCATTGCCCTGAGTCTCGGCAATAAGTCAGTGACAATACCACTATGCTACCACCTCCCCACATTGGGTCTGAAGTGTATAGTGCAGGCACTTTGTGATGTCAGCCAGTAATTTAGCGCCAATTTAATGCCATGCTGCCATTTTTGACCTCGCTGTTGTGCTTCATGTCCTCCCTTAAACACGCACAGCTGACCATCTGTTCAGCAACAGGAAGGGATTGATTTGTACTCGTTGTTGAGGTGTGTCGAAGTGTTCTGTGTTTTTAATCCTGGTTAAAGTTGGTGAAGACACAAGGAGTAGTGCTGCGTCGGGAGAAGATCTTGGTTCTGACTCCAGGAGTTCTGGTCAGACTACTTACACGCAGCGTTAGGTGCTTTAGTTGCCATCCACCTTGGCCTACACTAAGACAGTGAGAATCGGCAGAGGCAGCACAGAGGAGCACGGTTTTCTCACAGAGAGGGGGAGACAATAGGGAGAGGAGCTCTCAGCGGGAGGGTCTTCAGGCAGCATTTCTCTTCCTGGAACGTGAGCCAGGATGCGTTTTGTCTCCATTTTATGAAGTAAATACTAATTTTCATTTTTTTTTTCATTGAAATATGATGCCTCTTGTAGGCAAACCTAAAGCAGGGCAAAGATGATGTGGTCAGTGACTGTGGCCGTGAATTTCTTCGCATTATGAACTTTTTGGGCTTGATCAGATGCCGTCTCTCCATTAGTCACCATTCACTGCTGCATTAGAGAGATAACTGGTGCCCTGGGTGCCAGGTTGGGTCACTGTCTGTGCGGAGTCTGCACGTTCTCCCCGTGTGTGTGTGGGTTTCCTCCGGGTGCTCCGGTTTCCTCCCACAGTCCAAAGATGTGCGGGTTAGGTGGATTGGCCATGCTAAATTGCCCGCAGTGTCCTAAAAGTAAGGTTGGGGGGGGGGGGTGTTGGGTAACGGGTATAGGGTGGATACGTGGGTTTGAGTAGGGTGATCATTGCTCGGCACAACATCAAGGGCCGAAGGGCCTGTTCTGTGCTGTACTGTTCTATGTTCTATGTTAATACATTGTGTTCCCTTTCATCAAAAAGATTCAGGCAGAACATTTATGTGGTTTTGCCAGGATACGGTTGCCCCAATGGCACAGGGTTTTCCAGCTTCCACATCTAAATGCAGAGATATACTTCAACCACAGAAGATTCCACTTGCAAACTGTTCAATTGATGTGTGACCATGCGTAGCACATCATGTAGTTGAATATCCAGGATTCTGGCAGCAGTTATGATCTATTTGTTCTGCATCAATCTGTGTCCCCTCAGTAATTGAGGCACCTCATCTAACCAGAGGGTTTGTACAACAAGAGTTATCTGCTAACTGTCTGGCTTGTGATTCTACTCTGCAACCCAATCACACTTGGTTGGCACTCATGGAATGAGAGCCACGCTATGACATGCAACAACACTGAGCAGACAATTGGGGTGCTCAAGAAATGCTTCTGCTGCTTCAATAACTCTGGAGAACCTGGCAGTACTCACCAGAATGTGAGTCATAATTTGACATGTAATCTCCATAACCTTGTCATCATGAGGTGCACAGCCCCTGCCACCACGCCATGGCAATCATGTGGTGTGGAGGAGGGGCCGATGGAGGGGGGGGCAACACATTGCTTCTCTGCAAATACTGTTTGTGATCGCCTCAGCCGACTACTGTACCAGTGGACACAACCCCAAATGCCCATTCAACAGCAGCCACAAGCCTTCCCTTTGTTCTGTCCCTGACCACTGCCGCATCCTCTCAACCACAAGGCAGCAATTAAAACCACCACAAAACATAATTTCAATACCAGCCTTATTAAACAAATCAACCAATATTCCATGCGCAAACCAAGGGGGGAAAGAGATTGACAGGGTGGGGGAAAAGAGAATGAAGGGGGGGGGGGAAGAGAATGAGGGGGGAGAGAGTGTCAGAAAAAAGTGTGAGGGGAGGGAAAAAAGACTGAGGGGATAAAGAGAATGAGGAGGAGGGAAAAGGGAATGAGGGGGAAAGAGTGAGGGGGAAAGAGTGAAGGGGAAAAAGAATGAGGGAAAGAGAGTGAGGGATTGGGTACAGTAAGGGGGTGGGGAAAGAGTGAGGGGTGGGTAAAGCGAGTGGGGGAAAGAGAGTGAGGGGGAGGGAAAAGAGAGTGATGTGTTAGGCAGGTTGGTTCGATGTGGACTGCACTCGATGCAGGAAAGTTAGAAACAGACGTCTAACACTGGAAAAGATCCAACACTGTTTTATTCAACTATAGAACTGCTATACATATTCAGCTGTGGGTCGGCTCCACACTGATCTGACTGGTGACCTTGTACTAGCCTGACCAGACTTACTAGCTACCGCATGGTGTTTGCACTTGCTAGCTCATGGACTCTGACTGTCTCAGTAGCTGGGTCCCGAGAGAGCGGGAAACCTAGTGACCTCTGGCTTTATAATGGTAGTGTCCTGCCTGGTGATTGACTGTACTGTGTTGTATGCTTACTGGTCATCCTATGTGTCAATCACTGCCTGTCTGCATCTCATTATATACATTAGTGGATATTATGACATCTCCCCCCTTTTTTATTAGTTAAATAAATACTGAAGTATGTATACGTATATATATATATGCTTGACTATATACAAATGGTGCTTGAACAAACGTATATACATGGGAAGGTGTCGATAGTGCAGATACATGGCAAACAAAGCAATATTTACAAAGGTTAAATCGATGAATTCAGTCACAAAATTTACAAAAGTTCAGTCTACAGATTCAGTCTTTGTGGTGCGCAACGAATTCTTGTTGATCGCCGCAGAGGTGGATCAGGAGCCGCCTGCACGTGGATAGGTGGGATTGCTGCCATCGCGGTGGTCATGTGGGCCGGCAGGATCGCTGGCAGATCGGTGGCCTCGGGGCAGGGTACGTCCGAAGAAGTATGATGGCCGGCGGAGCACTGCGGTCAGGTGGTGGGCATGGAACTCTTCACAATGCCCGTCTGTTGCGCCGTAGCAGGAAGCCATCAGCCATGCGGACGAGGAAAGACCTTGAGGCAACTTGTTTGACAAAAACGGCTGTGGCTGACCAGCCGCCCTCAGGCAACTGGACGCAAACATGATCGGCTGGAGCCAGCTATGGGTAGATCCATGGCGTGAGCATCATATGTGGCCTTCTGTTGGGCCCGGGACTGCTGCAGTTTTTGTAAAACCGTGAGGTGGTCAAGGTCTGGAATATGGATGGCTGGAACTGTGGTCCTCAGAGTGCTGTTCATGAGCATCTGTGCTGGAGACAACCCAGTGGACAGTGGGGTTGCCCTATATGCCAGCATTGCCAGGTTGAAGTCGGAGCCTGAGTCTGCAGCTTTGCACAGCAACCACTTGACAATATGGACTCCTTTCTTGGTCTTCCCATTTGATTGCGGGTAGTGGGGACTGGAGGTAACGTGACAGACATTGTCGGACTGTGCAAAATCAGACCATTCCTGGCTGGAAAAGCATGGACCGTTGTCGCTCATTACTGTGAGCGGTATCCCATGCCTGGTGAACGGTTCTTTGCTGGCTTTGATGACCGCCTTCGACGTGAGGTCGGACAGTTTCACCACTTCTGGGTAACTGGAGAAGTAGTCGACCAGGAGTACGTAGTCACGCCCCTTGGCGTGGAAAAGGTCTACATCTACTTTGGACCACGGAGAGGTCACGATCTCGTGCTGTTGCAGTGTTTCCTTGGGTTGAGCCGGTTGAAGCTTCTGACAGGTGGGGCAGTTGAGGACCGTGTTGTCAATATCCTGGTTGATGCCCGGCCAAAAATCCGCCTCCTGAGCTCTTCGTCGGCATTTCTCGACTCCAAGATGACCCTCATGGAGTTGACCCAGCACCATAGCCTGCATGCTCTGAGGAATAACTGTCGAGTTTCAGAAGGATTCCCTCCACAACTGTCAGCTCATCTTTCACGTTAAAGAATTGGGGACATTGTCCTTTCTGCCAGCCATGGGTAAGGTGCTGCATCACTGCTGCAGTAGAGGATCCTTGGCCATTTCCTCACGAATTTTGACCACCCGTTCGTCAGTGGCTGGGAGGTTGGTGGCACACAATTGCACTTGCACTTCTTTGTGGCAGATGAAGCCACCTTGTTCAAACGGTGTGGTGATGGAACGGGATAGGGCATCTGCAATGATCAGCTCTTTGCCTGGCGTGCAGACAAGTTTGAAGTCACATCAGCGGAGTCAAAGAAGAATTCGCTGTAACCGAGGTGTCATGTCATTTAAATCCTTCTGGATTATGTGGACTAGAAGCCTGTGGTCCGTTTCCACCGTGCATTTCGGCAGGCCATAAACGTAGTCATGAAACTTGACTATTCCTGTCAGGTGACCCAGACACTCCTTTTCGATCTGGGCATACCATTGCTCAGTGGCCGTCATGGCCCTGGAGGCATATGTCACTGGAGCACAGGACGAGGAGTCATCTAGCTGGAGGAGCACTGCCCCAATGCCATCCTGGCTTGCATCAGTTGATATCTTGGTTTCCTTGGTTGGGTCGAAGAACGCTAGAACTGGGGCTGTGGTGAGCTTTGCCTTCAGCTCACACCATTCCGCTTCATGTGTGGGCAGCCACTGGAATTCCGTTGACTTCTTGACGAGATGGCAGAGGGACGTGGAGTGGGATGCCATATTGAGAATGAATTTCCCGAGAACGTTGACCATCCCGAGGAAGCGGAGGACCGTCTTCTTGTCCTACGGGGACTTCATGGCGTTGATCACCAAGACCTTGTCGGAGTCTGGCCGCACACCCTGCTGCAAGATGTGGTCAGCGAGAAACTTAATATCCGATTGACCAAATGAGCACTTGGCCCTGTTGAGCTGGAGACCATGTTCATGAATTCGCTGGAAGACCTGCTTGAGGCAAGCGATGTGTTCCTGGGGCGTTGTGGACCAGATAATCACGTCGTTCACGTATATTCGCACCCCCTCGATGCCCTCAATCATCTGCTCCATGATGCAGTGAAACACTTCGGAGGCAGATATGATGCCGAAAGGCATGCGGTTGTAGCAGTAGCGACCGAACGGGGTGTTGAACGTGCACAGCTTGCGACTGGACGCGTCCAGCTGTATTTGCCAAAAGCCCCGGGAGGCGTCCAGCTTAGTGAAGAATTTGGTATGAGCCATCTCACTGGTCAACTCTTCACGTTTCAGGATCGGGTAATGCTCCCGCATAATGTTGCGGTTTAGATCCTTAGGATCAAAGCAAATGCGGAGCTCCCCTGATGGCATCTTTACGCAGACCATGGAGCTGACCCAGTCTGTTGGCTCTGTGACCTAAGAGATGATGCCCTGGTCTTGGAGGTCCTGTAGTTGCTTTTTCAGACAATCCTTGAGGGGCGCCGGCACCCGGTGTGGCGCATGAATTACAGGGGTGGCGTTCGGCTTGAGCAGGATTTTATATCAGTATGGGAGCGTGCCCATTCCATCAAATAGGCTGTGGTACTGCGTGATAATGTCGTCTATGTAGGCTTGAAAATTTCCATCGGGCGATGCCGTCGCCGGTGACGGTGACATGGTGTGGACTCACTGAACCAGGTTCAGGAGCTTGCAGGCGCGAGCACCGGGCAGGGATGCCCTGTCAGGCCTGACGATTTCAAACCGTAATGTTGCCTTGATCGCCTTGTTGGATACCCCTAGTTGACACGAACCACTGGCAGCTATGGCATTGCCATTGTAGTCAAGGAGCTGGCAGGCCGGTGGAAGAATGCTTGGTTGGGCCTGGATGGTGTCAAGGTGGGATTGTGAGATGAGGTTCGCAGACGCGCCGGTGTCCAGTTTAAATCGGATGCGAGCCTTGTTAACTCTGAGGACAGCAGACCACTCGTCTTCTGGATCCACACTGAGGATCAAGAGGCATTGCGCAGGTGTGGTGGAGGCCAGCTCATGGGTGGTTATGATGCCCACCCGATATAGAGATTTGAGGCAGTCAGCATCAGGGTCCGTTAGGCTGTCGAGATCGGAATCTAGCATGCCTTGCTGTATTGAGCGGACACTTCTGCGCCGCAGCTGGGATCGATGGCTGCTGAGCGGTGGAGCAGATCTGCAAAGGGCTGCGTAGTGGCCAAGCTTGCGACACTGGAGATATTGGCATCCTTTTGCCGGACATTGCCGCTTTAAGTGGGCGGAGCCACAATTCGGACACGTCATGACGCTGACATCAGCGTGTTCCGTGCGCCATCGCACATGCGCAGTGCGGTCGGTCGATGTATGCACCTGCGCAGTCAGGTTGTCGGTCTCGTCATCCACTCGGTCGTGGCGCGCATGCGCAGGGATCCGGGAAAAGCGCGCAAAACGGCCACTCTCCTCGATGCTCATGCCCTGCATCTGTGCGATGGCCTGCACCCTTTCCGCCTCGTGGGAGGCCAGCTTTGCAATTTCTGCCGCCCTGATGTGGGAGTAACGATTCTTGGCATGCTCATGGACAACGTGTGTCTCAATAGCGACAGGGAGGGTCAACTGTTTGATTTTAAGGAGCCGGTGCCGCAGGGAGTCGGAGTGGAACCCGAAAATGATCTGATCCCGGATCATGGAATCAGCCATTGATTCATAGTCACATGACTGCGCTAGGATGCAGAGATGGGTCAAGAAGGAGTGAAAAGGTTCATCCTAACCCTGAAGCCTCTGCTGGAAGATGTACCGTTCAAAGCTCTCATTCACCTCAATGTCACAGTGGCTGTCAAACTTCAGCAGGACTGTTTTGAATTTCGTTTTGTCTTCGCCATTGGCGAACGTAAGGGAGTTGTAGACATGGATGACGTGATCCCCCGCAGTGGAGAGAAATAGTGCGATCTTCCTGGCATCCGATGCTGCCTCGAGGTCGGAGGCCTCGATGTACAAGACAAACTTTTGCTTGAAGGTTTTCCAGTTGGCGCCGAGGTTGCCGGAGATGTGGAGTTGCGGAGTAGGCTGGATGTTTTCCATTTCGCTGGATGGCTGCTTACTGGTCAATGCTGATTCACTTGAGGTAAGTCCGTCAAGATCAGTACCACTCTGGTACCATGATGTGTTAGGCAGATTGGTTCGATGTGGACTGCACTCGATGCAGGGAAGTTAGAAACAGACGTCTAACACTTGAAAAGATCCAACACTGTTTTATTCAACTATAGAACTGCTGTACATATTCAGCTGTGGGTTGACACTGTATTGATCTGACTGGTGACCTTGTAGTAGCCTGACCAGACTTATTAGCTACCGCATGGTGTTTGCACTTGCTAGCTCGTGGACTCTGACTGTCTCAGTAGCTGGGTCCCGAGAGAGCGGGAAACCTAGTGCCCTCTGGCTTTATAGTGGTAGCGTCCTGTTTTGTGATTGGCTGTACTGTGTTGTGTGCTTACTGGTCATCCTATGTGTCAATCACTGCCTGTCTGCATCTCATTATACTGTATACATGAGTGGATATTATGACAGAGTGAAGGGGAAAGAGAGTAAGGGGGAAAGAGAGTGAGGGGAGGGAAAAGAGAGTGAGTGGGAGGGGGAAGAGAGTGAGGGGGAAAGAGAGTGAGGGGAAAGAGAGTGAGGGGGAAGAAAAGAATGAGTGGGAGGGCAAAGGGTGAGTGAGGGGGAAGAGAGTGTGCAGGAGGAAGAACTTGCGGGGGTGAAACTGAGTGATGGGGATGGTAAAGAGAGTGGGGGAGGGTAAAGAGAGTGAGGGGGAGGGAAAAGAGGGTGAGAGGGAAGAGAGAGTGCAGGGGAAGAGAGAGTGCAGGGGGTGACTGCAGGAGCGGCGAACACGGGCAGCGAGTGCAGGGGAGAGTGCATCAGGTGAGAGTGCTGGGGAGAGAGTACTGGGGGAAAGTGGGGGTAGGGAAAACAGAGTGAGAGGGAAAAGAGAGTGAGGGAAAAGAGAGTGAGGGGAAAAGAGACTGGGGGTGGGGAAACAAGACTGAGGCGAAGGGATAAGTGAGGGGGAAAAGAAAATGAGGGGGAAAAGAGAATGAGGGAAAAGGGAGTGAGGGGGAAAAGAGACTGGGGTGGGGAAACAAGACTGAGGCAAAGGGATAAGTGAGGGGGAAAGAAAAAGAGGGGGAAAGAGTGTGAGGGAGAGAGGGAAAAGAGGGAGAGAGTATTGGGGAAAGAGTGCAGGGGAGAGAGAGCAAAGGTAGTGAGTGCAAGGGGAAAAGAGAGTGAGGGGGAGGGAGATGAGAGGAAGGGGGAACGCCACATTTAGTGCAGTGGGGACGCAAAATGCGACCGTGTTATGCCGCCGCAGCGCCTTCCCGAGGTGGGAGCTCTCTGGGCTGCTAGAGCCTTTTTTCCTTCCCCGGGTGGGAGAGTGAGGATGGAGAAAGGGAGGGAGAGATAGAGAGAGTGAGTGTGTAAGAGGGAGAGGGAGTGTAAGAGGGAGGCGCTGCTGACTCAATGATGCGGCTTTGCTGCTGTGTCGAGCTGTTGCTATGGCAGCAAGCTAGCAAACTGACCGAAGGGCAAGCGGCCAAGGCGTGAAGAAATATTTAAACTGCCCCAATCTCAGGTCAGGAGCGGGAGGAGGAAAAATAAGCAAGCCTGTGACCAGAAGTCTGATTCCACCCCCCCCCCCCCCCTATCTGTGAAGAGCGAGTTCCGCGGCGGGGACATGACATGAATTCATGTTGATCCTGATTGTACAAAAGTGTCTGCTGAATATTCTTCCCGAGGCGAAGCGTGCACTCCGTTCCCGGAGAGTCAGGGCTGCAAATCAAGATTATTTTGACCAGCTGGATGTTAAATAAGGCAGGTCCCAATCGGCAAGGGGCGCAGACCTCAGTGTGTCTCTGTGCCGCCAAAGTGAATTGTTTACTGTCAGGTCGCAGTTTGGCAGAGTGAGGGAGAGCTGGCGGCCGGCGATGATGGCTCTGTGTTATGAGGAAGACGATGAAAGGGAATATTATGAATTTGAGCCGCTTCCTACGCTTTTGGAAGATGAGGTAGGTCCGCATTGATGTTTGTGCGGTATTTGAAATGTTTTTAAAGGAGTTGCACCAGTTTTCTTTTTTTGGGGGGGGGGGGGGGGGGGAGAGCGGGGCATTTGGCAAGTTGCCGACTCACTTTTCGTACGAATTCATCTAAATAATCATCCTGTTCGTGGGCCATCGCTCAAAATAAAGAACTGGGGAGGAGAGGGGGTGGTGGCAAAAAAGCTCTCGTCCCTCCAGCCACTTGTAACCCGCAATTGCAACTTCAATTGATTAGGCAAAAATTGCAGAAGCGGGTGAATAGACGATTTTTCTTTTAAACTAGGAAGTAACCTCATTGCTATGCGATTTTGTTTTGTAAATGATCCGATGAGGCGCACAAACTGTCTTCCCTGTCAACAATTGAACCTTGTCATTTTGAAATTTGCATTGATCTGTCAACTAGGGTGCCAGATATTAAGTCAAACAATTCGATTGAATATTGTCTGATCTAAAATCCGTGTACTCAATTTATACAGTAACCGTAGTTCATCTTTGAGGCAATGGGCAGTAAACATTTGGTTCAAAATGAACACTGCAGAATGATGATGCTATTCATGTTGAAGTGGGTAAGATCAAAATAACGATTGACTATGCATTGCAAGCATTAGTAACTGGAAGTATATGATATAGCTGCTGTAATGGTATGGACAGGAGTTGTAATTTTCTAGTTTTAACATTTTCACAAGTGATAGGAGAGGTGGGCGTCAATAATACCTTTCTTGCTAAACCAGGAGAGAAGAATAGCCTAGAGAATTAGATTACGACTAAATCCATATCAAGAGTTAAGAAACAGCGGGGGCGGGCAGTTCCAGGTGTGTGTTACGGGCCTCCAAATAGTAGACATAAAGAAAATGGGGAGATCTTCAAACAGTTAATTGAAATATGCAAGAATGACGCGAGAGTGACTTGGATTAATTTAACGATCTGAAGATCGATCGGGATAAAACTAAGGGAGTTCCTCAAAGTGGGAAAAAAAAACTTAAGAATGCACCCAGAACTGCTTTTATGATCAGTATTTTTCTTATTTAATAAGGATCACAGAGTTTCTTGTTTAAGCTTTGGAAAATTAGACACATAGGTGGTGCATCAAAGAATAGAGTTCCAGAGATAAATGGCACTATTAAAATGAAACTAAATGGAGCTATATGATCAAGCTAGGTACAGCAACACCAAATATTGAAAGTATATTGTGGAAGTGGAAGGGAGATTAGAAAAGCTGAAAGTGTTGGTATATGATAGTATAAGAACTTGTAAGCACGTTAAAGCTATGATACGGAGCTCACAAAAAGGTGGTACTAGCACAAAACAAATTGAACAAGACTGATCTCATAGCATTTATCATCCATGTTATTTTACTTCAGCTAACTTGAAGTGATTGCAAGATGGTGGTCTAATATTGGGGATTATACAATATTAACTTGTCAAAATATGATTTTATGATTTAACATTGTCCAAACATATTGCAGCCATATTTTTGGACTGGAGTGATGGATGTTATGGTACATCAATTGGGCTGGAGCATTAAGCACAGCTATTAACAAGGAAGCCTAAGGGAGTACAGTCTTTCTTTCAAAGTACTCCTTGACCCTATAAAGTCTTACTTAGTTTGAAGTCTTAAAAGAATTGTCTGTGTCTATTGCTCTGTGGCGATATTTAAGTCAGTAGTGAGGTGTCAGAGAAAAAACATTTGTGGAAGAATTGTTCTTAGATCATAGAACAGTACAGCACAGAACAGGCCCTTCGGCCCTCGATGTTGTGCCGAGCAATGATCACCCTACTTAAACCCACATCCCAACAATCCCCCCATTAACCTTACACTATGGGCAATTTAGAACGGCCAATCCACCTAACCCGCACATCTTTGGACTGTGGGAGGAAACCGGAGCACCCGGAGGAAACCCACGCACACACAGGGAGGACGTGCAGACTCCACACAGACAGTGACCCAGCCGGGAATCGAACCTGGGACCCTGGAGCTGTGAAGCATTGATGCTAACCACCATGCTACCGTGAGGCCCCTAACTTCTCAGAGACCAAGAACTTCTCAATAACAGATTGTTTTCAGTTCTATTGGTCAAATACAGGATTTCATATGGCAACTTTCACTTTGGTCTATTAATGAATGGTTGGAGTGCAGTCCACCCCTTGGTGGGAATAACGTCTGAAATGCTGGTTGTGTTAAAAACATCATCTGCTCTTGATAATTTGGTCATCTTTGGCACATAAAATCATTTGAATTATAAATATTACAATTTAGCTGGTTATGCCATATTTCCTCTTGGATTAATTTGTGAGGTGTGCAATACATTACAAATAATTATTGGATAAAATATATGGAAGTCCTGTACTATATTAGGTCCTCAAAGTGATCCAGACATCTAGAACATAGAACAGTACAGCACAGAACAGGCCCTTCGGCCCTCGATGTTGTGCCGAGCCATGATCACCCTACTCAAACCCACGTATCCATCCTATACCCGCAACCCAACAACCCCCCCCCCCCTTAACCTTACTTTTTAGGACACTACGGGCAATTTAGCATGGCCAATCCACCTAACCCGCACATCTTTGGACTGTGGGAGGAAACCGGAGCACCCGGAGGAAACCCACGCACACACGGGGAGGACGTGCAGACTCCGCACAGACAGTGACCCAGCCGGGAATCGAACCTGGGACCCTGGAGCTGTGAAGCATTTATGCTAACCACCATGCTACCGTGCTGCCCATATTGGGCAGCTGTTTTGCTGTTTGAAAGCATCAAAAGGACAATACCACTATGCCACTGGGGAGGTGGTGGCATAGTGGTATTGTCACAGAACCAGAGATCCAGAATACGCTGGGGTCCCAGGTTCATAACCCGCCATTGCAAATGGTGAAATTTGAATTTAAAAAAATCTGGTATTAAAATAGTGATGAGCATGAAGCCATTGTCTATTGTTGTAAAGAGTTATCTGATTCACTAATCAGGAAGGAGATCTGCTGTCCTTACCCAGTCTGGTCTATATGTGACTCCAGACCAACAGCAATGTGATTGACTCTTAACTGCTCCTCAAGGGAAATTAGGGATGGGCAATAAATGCTGGCACAGCCTGTGACACCCACGTCCCATGATCACATTTTTAAAAAAATGAGTTTCCGTGGTGCCAGATATCTGATAGTGGTGGATCAGCTGCCCACTGCACACTATCCAATTTAAATCAGGCAGGTTGCATAACAGGCCACTTTTGTTCATTCATTGAATGGAGACGAAGGTTATTTCCTCTTTAAGTCTTTGTCATTTAACTGACCACATCAGGTCATGCGTTTGGTTACACTGTGTTCTGCTATGAGTAACTTCTGCACTGGTGTTAACAACAAAACTAATAAGGTAATTGCCTGAAGTCAGTTTTGCAATTCATTATTCAAGCCCAACAAATCCTGACAGGTTAATAAGGAAGGAATCCAAGTTGCATTCACCTGGAAGAATTATTTTCCGGGTGTTGTAGGCTGTCTCGATTTTAAGAGAACAAAACTCTTTAGTTGACTGGACTGACTATTAATATGTATTTCTCTACACACTCAACCACATTCTAGAAATCAGGAGTAGCATGTATTTTTGCTGTATGCTCCAGTTACTTATCTGCATTCTCGTGGAACAAATGAGCCTCTAAAATATTGTATCCGCCAGCACTTGAGGAGATGTTGATACTGGACCTTATCAGAAGATTTATCACGTGGCTTGTAGAAAGATCCAGCATCCAAAGAAATAAATACAGCAATCAGGTTCGCAGACATGGGGAAATCAGGTTAACTCTGTGCATCCATTTAAGCCAATAAATAGTTGCTTGTGAAATCTGAATGGTGACATGAACTGCATATTCAGTCAGCATGCCCTGCAAGACTTAAGCAATCCTCCCGTGGGGCAAATTCTTCTCCTTGCTTTCCAATGTGCTCCCACCTCCCGTTTGCACCTCTAGTTTCTTTCTAGCTACTATGAATGGTGTATTTACCATTTTCGTAATCAACAATTAGATATGTAATATTAAAGTCTGGTTTGCATATGAATTAAAGCACTTTAGTTTATACCTTCTCAAAGGTCTGCATTGGCAGTAGGAGTTCACTTAATCAAAGCATCTCCAATACAGTAATGCCATAATTGATATTATTAGTTCATCAAGATTAATTATTTACAGTAATGCAAATTATATGAACATCGAATACAATTCTAGTGAACAACATTTGTAAATGTGGTTCTGTAGCCTCTTACATAACTCAAAACCATGTATTTCATGATGATTGCTGCCCATTCATCACTTGTTGCTGGTTGGCATTTCTATGGCAATTCTTTTCTTTTAATGTTAACACAAAATTGACTTTAAATTATGAGGCGTTATCTTTGATGGCATTTCCCTGGTCACTACATTCCTTAGTGCTTTGCTTTAGACTCTTTGAAATGTTTAATGTGACACTTTACTATGTTGCTCCTCGCCATCAGCTGGTTATTGGGCATAGCTTCGGGGAGCTGAGCTTCTGATATGTCGAAAATGTAGCTGTGGCTGCATAACCATGACTTTGAAACTAATCGTAGTGGCACACTGGTGTATTAAACATTTACTACTCTCTTACAGCAGCATATACAATGTGGTGCCCAAAGTGCCATTAGTGTCTGGAATTTCAGCTTCCAGGTCATTAAATGACTGGGTTTTTAAAAAAAAGTAAACGTTTAGAAAGATAAAATGTAAATTTTGATTCGGTTTGTAGTGAATAAATATTGTATTTTTGTTATTATTGATTTAGCATTCGATATATTGATCGGAAAATCCTCCATGAAACCAAAAAGCACTATACCATCCTTGCTTTGCACTGTGGTTGGACATTGTCTGAAATACTGTGTCCCATTTAAATCTCCTCTCAGGATAGATGGTAAAAGGTTCAGATTAGGGACGACAGACTAATGTGAAGCTTTAAAAGCCTCCATTCCCAATAGGATAAAGAACACTGAATGTCTTTTTACCATGGGAAACTGAGGACTTGGGGATTTGACTGAGATCCATAAAGTATGAAGGGATTAGATCCTGCCCATTTGTATGGACTATCTCAATTCCACACAGTTTAGGTAGGACCAGGGAGATGCAGATCTGCTACTGAAGCATATAAGTAGGTTAGATGTAAGCAGCTTTTTCTTTTGCAGAGGACCATCCACCCCAGGAGAACAGTTCACAGATTCACTGCAAATGTCCAATATGGACCTGGATAAGTTTCTAGTTATGATGAGTATTGCACTTTATAGAAGTTTATGTGAGGCATTGGACGTTGTCTCAGTCATGGTTGTTATTGGAGAAGAATTTTCCAGATTCGTTTTAATCCTCAAATTGGCCGATGGTTTTTCCTCTGGATTTTTGAATATACCGAAAACATGTGTAGCTGCTACGGTTATGATGGATTACAGGAAGAGAACTGAGTTGTTACAAAGCTTAGCACCATGGCAATATGTGGCAAACTTAATGGTCTTTACTCCTAGACCATTCTTGTTCATGCATATTTCATTCCCTTCCTACTTCTTTCTCCGAGATTCTGCAATATGCTCAATTGTGAGAATTGACCAAGATTCACAGTTGGGCTGGTAGGTTGCAAGTAACATTCGCCCCACACAAGTAACTTGCAATGACCATCTCTAACAAGAGAGAATCTAACCATCTCCCCTTGACATTCCATGACATTACTAATGCTGAATCCCCACAATCAATGTCCTGAAGGGAGGCTACCATTGACCAGAAACTGAGCTGGACCAACCACATAAATACTGTGGTTACAAGACCTGGTCAGAGGCTGAGAATTCTGTGGCAAATCACTCACTTCCTGTCCACCATCTACAAGGTGCAAGTCAGGAGTGTGCTGGAATGCCTCAATTTGCCTGGATGAGTGCACGTCCAACAACACCTTCTGGCTCGAAGGAAGCCCTCCTTCCATTAGGGCAGCATGGTAGCATTGTGGATAGCACAATTGCTTCACAGCTCCAGGGTCCCAGGTTCGATTCCGACTTGGGTCACTGTCTGTGCGAAGTCTGCACATCCTCCCTGTGTGTGCGTGGGTTTCCTCCGGGTGCTCCGGTTTCCTCCCACAGTCCAAAGATGTGCCGGTTAGGTGGATTGGCCATGATAAATTGCCCTTAGTGTCCAAAATTGCCCTTAATGTTGGGTGGGGTTACTGGGTTATGGGGATAGGGTGGAGGTGTTGACCTCGGGTAGGGTGCTCTTTCCAAGAGCCGGTGCAGACTCGATGGGCCGAGTGGCCTCCTTCTGCACTGTAAATTCTATGTAAATTCTATGAAACACTTGAGCCATCCAGGAAAAAGCAGCCCACTTGATTGGCACCCCATTCACCACCTTAAGCATTCAATCTCTCCACCATTCATGCACAATGGGAGCATTGGACTCCATATTCAAAATACACTGCAGCAACTCACCAATGCTCCTTCTACAGCACCTTCAAAACCCATGTCTTCTACCATCTAGACAGACAAGGGCAGCCGATGCATGGAAACACCACCTTCTGCAAGCTGCCCTCCAAGCAACACACTATCCACTATTCCTTCACTGTCGCTGGGTCAAATTCCTAGAACTCCCTTCTCAAAAGCACAGTGAGAGCACCTAAACCAGATTGATTGTAGAGGTCGAAGAAGGCAGCCTTACCATCATTCACTCGGGGCAACTAAGAATGGGCAATAGAAGCTGGCCTTGTCAGTGATGCCCACATGACAGAGAATAATGTTTTAAAAGCCAGCGTCAAGGTATTACAACATCTATGCTAAATAATGTGCTGTAACTAGACATATTATCATCATTTGTTGACTGTTGTGAAGCAATTGAGTAACATGCTAAATTGTGCTGTATTATTAAGTTTTTCTAAATCATTTATTTTAAGGATGCTTGGCGTATTGTCAAAGAGCATATATTTTTCATTGTGCTTTTCAGAGACTTCTGTTAATCACTGCTGCAGCATTGGTATGTTTTTCTATTTTTTTTGTCAACAAGTCCAATAGATTTGCTTGCACAAAAAAACAGTAACCAGACCTGTTTCCATATCATTTATTATTCAAGCATATTTTCACTGGAATAACCAGGACTGCAGCCCAATGTGTCGAAGATAAAATGAGTGCAGTTCCTTTGTGGATACTGCTGCAAAATAAATGAAACAAAGTTTAATGGGTTTCTGAAAGTTTTATAAAGAGTGACAATGGCAAATCATCAGTAAGTTTGCTTCGTCATTACAGCTGCCAAATTGTTACTTTAGCAAAACCCTGTTTTATTTTAACAGATGTGTTTCTGTTTATTTTGCGATATTTTATCTAATGTAGTATTATAGTAACTTTTAAAATCTAAATGGCACATCGTGAACCAAATACCAAATCTGAGAGAAACACTAAAAATGGAAGTTTGGAAATCTTCTCTGGGTGCTCCCGCTTCCTCCGACAAGTCCTGAAAGATGTGTTTGTTAGGTGAATTGGACATTCTGTGTTCTCCCTCTGTGTACCCGAGCAGGTGACTAAGAGCTTTTCACAGTAACATTGCAGTGTTAATGTAAGCCTACTTGTGACAGTAAAGATTATTATTATTATTATTTCTCTTGCTCCATCTCTCTCATTAATCTTTAAAATCTACCTCAGCCTTGATCTCCTTATATGGCTCAGTGTCGAGTTTTGTTTGATCCTATTCTTGTAAATCGCTTTGGGGCTTTTGCTGTGCTAAAGGTGCTATATAGATGCATATAGTTGTTCTTAATGGATTCTAAGTACTGTTGTATATTCAGCTTAACAAACTACAAATGCAATGTTTCGAAGCATAAACCTATTTTTGCATATACATGCATGTATTTGCTCTTTCTTTACCTTGATTTTTCCCCCATGCTAAAGCTTAATATCACATTAAGGCCCAGAAATAATTCTCTGTGCTCATGTGTCTGTAACTGGGATGCATTTTGAGTGCTGTACTCGCAGTGCAGCTGACATGGTTACTAGTCACACATTGTTGTACATATAACGGGGTAAATTTTTCAGTCTCCCCCAATGCGAGAATTGTCTCTGACGGGGTGGAAAAGTTGACAGACTATTCAAAGCCCGTTGACCTTGGGTGGGAATCTCTAACATTGAGGCTGGCATGACTGGAAAATCCTGTCAATGGCTGCAATGTGTTTTGCTAACTAGCTGGTGAAACAATCATCAGATATTTACTGACGGTGTTTTAAGGGTTGAAATCTTTTTAACAAGTGAAAACTATCATTGATGGGATTTTAATAATGACAAGTTTAGAAGTGGGTAGGCTGTATATTGGTGACTTGGAAGCAAACTTGGAATTGGTGGTGCTCCCATGCACTTGTTGACCGTATCATTCTCAATGACAGAAGTCTTGATTCAGGAGGTGGTCTTGAAGAAACTTTGCAGAGGAGGAAGTCAAGATGTCTTACAATACCAGGTTAAAGTCCAACAGGTTTGTTTCGAATTACTAGCTTTCGGAGAACTGCTCCTTCCTCAGGTGAATGAAGAGGTAGGTTCCAGAAACATTTATATTGACAAAGTCAAAGATGTAAGACAATACTTTGAATGCGAGTTTTTGCAGGTAATTAAATCTTTACAGGTGAAATGGAGCACCTGGAGAGAGGGATAATCCCAGGTTAAAGAGGTGTGAATTTTCTCAAGCCAGGATAGTTGATAGGATTTCGCAAGCCCAGGCCAAATGGTGGGGGGTGAATGTAATGCGACATGAATCCAAGGTCCCGGTTGAGGCCATACTCATGTGTGCGGAACTTGGCTATAAGTTTCTGCTAGGTGATTCTGCATTGTTGCGTGTCCTGCTACATCTCATCCTTCTAAGTCACCAGCTTTCAAGGAAGAGGGAGATATCAACAAGCGTAAACATTGAGTGGTCAAGGGGGTTGTTCAGCCTGGCTGCCTGACCCTCTTGTGTCTCTGTAAAGGGAGCATGCAGAGTCTCTGAGGAGGATCAGGCAGCCAGGCTGAACAATCTTTATAATAAGGGTTATGGTGAGTGGGTGGATAAGTGGAGCTGAGTCGACAAAAAGATCAGCCATGATCTTATTGAATGGCGAAGCAAGTTCGAGGGGCCAGGTGGCCTACTCTTGCTGCTGGTTTTTATGTTCTTATTTGGCCTTTTGTGTCCCTGTAGGTTCTCTGTAAGAGCAGCTCAGTTAGTCCTCCTCCTCTGCCCTTTCTCTGTAGCCCTTTTTCTCTTCAGGTAATTACCCAATTTCCTTTTGAAGGTCATGGTGTATCATGTGGTTCCCCAGGGTTCAATATTAGGACTACTGCTTTTCTTGATCTATATTAATGACCTAGATTTGGGTGTGCAGGACACAATTTAAAATTTTAACATGACACAAAAATTGGAAGAATTGTGAAAGGACAGGAGGGTAATCATCAACTTCAAGGGGACATAGACAAGCTGGTTGAATGAGCAGACGTGTGACAGATGAAACTTAATACAGAGAATAGTGAAGTGACGTATTTAAGAGGAAGAATGAGGAAAGGCAAAATAAAGTAAAAGGTTCAATTTCAAAGTGAGTTCAGGAGCAGAGGGACTTGGGGATAAATGTGTAAAAATCATTGAAGATGGTGGAGCAGATTGAGAAAGTGATTAATAACGTTTATGGAATCCTGAGCTTTATAAATAGAGGCATAGAGTACAAAAGGAAGAAAGGTACGATGAATCTTTGCAGAACACTGGTTCATATGAACATTAAAAATGGAAGCAGGAGTAGGCCATGTGGCCCTTTGAGATTGTCCTGCCATTCACTATAATCATGGTTAATCTTTGACTTCAAGTTGACTTTCCTGCTTGGTTCCCATATCCTGTGATTCCCCGCGACTCCAAAAAACCTGTCTATCTCAGCCTTAAATATATTCCATGATGGTGTATCGACAAATCTCTGGGGTAGAAAATCCTAAAGATTCACGATCTTTTGAGTGAAGAACTTTCTCCTCATCTCATGCCTAAATGATCAGCCCCTCATCCTGAAACTGTGCCCCCCATGTTCTAGATTGGCCAGCCAGCTGAAACAACCTCTCAGTATCTACCCTGTCAAGTCTCTTCATGATGTGGAGATGCCGGTGTTGGACTGGGGTGAGCACAGTAAGAAGTCTTACAACACCAGGTTAAAGTCCAACAAGTCTCTTCATAATCTTGTATGTTTCAATGAGATCACTTATCATTCTTCTAGACTCCAGATCTGCAGTATAGACCCAATTTACTCAGCCTCTCACCACACGACAACCCTCTCATCCCAGGAACTAATCTAATGAATGTCCACTCTGCCATTCCAATGCAAATATATATTTCTAGAAATGTGGAAACTAAAACTATGCACAGTTCTCCAGTTGTAGTTTCACCAAAGCCCTGAAGCATTGTAGCGAGACTTACATATTCTTGCAGTCCAATTCCCTTGCAATAAAATGGATATAAAGGGGATAATAATACATTACATTTTCTTTTCTAATGCTTGGTCACCCTGTATTTGCTGTGTTCCTTGTATACTTAAGTTTCTCTGAACATCCACATTTTCAAGTTTAATGCTTTTAAAAAAATATTATTTGTTTTTAATCAAATCTACCAAAGTGATACCATCTTTCACTCCCTCACAAAATACTTGATCTGTCACCTTGTTGTCCAGTGCTTTTGATAGGGGATCAGGGGTTATGGGGAGAAGGCAGGAGAATGGAGATGAGAAAATTATCAGCCATGATTGAATGACAGAGCAGACTTGATGGGCTGAGTGGCCTAATTCTGCTCCTATGTCTTGTCGTCTTGCAAGGTGTATATTACTTTGTTCTATTAAATGGTCATTGGATAAACATATGGATGACAAGGGAATAGTGTAGATGGGCTTTAGAGTGGTTTCACAGGTCAGCGCAACATCGAGGGCCGAAAGGCCTGTACTGCACTGTAATGTTCTATGTTCTATGTTTACTGATTATAACATCAAGACACCCTAACAAAACTGGAGTCAATGGGAATCAGGGGGAAACTCTCCGCTGTTTGGAGTCATACTTGGGAAGATGGTTGTGGTGGCTGGAGGTCAATCATCCTAGCTCCAGGAGGTCCACAGTATAGTGTCCTAGGCCCGACCATCTTCAGCTGCTTCATCAATGACCTTCCCTCCATCATAAGGTCAGAAGTGGGGATATTCGCTGATGACTGCACAATATCCAGCACTATTCTCGACTCCTCAGATACTGAAGCAGTCCATGTCCAAATGCAGCAATACCTGGACAACATCCAGGCTAGGGCTGATAATTAGCAAATAACATTCAATCACACAAGTGCCAGGCAATGACCATCTCCAACATGGGAAGATCTAACCATTGTCCCATGGCATTTGATGCTAATACAATCGCTGAATCCTACACTATAAACATTTTGGGGGTTACCATTGAGCAGAAACTGAACTGGATGAGCCAAATAAATACTGTGACCACAAGAGCAGGCGAGGAATGCTGCGGTGAGTAACTCACCTTCTCTCTCCCCAAAGCCTGTCCACCATCTACAAGGCACATCACAGGAGTGTAATAGAATATTCTCCACTTGCCTGGATGAGTGCAGCTCCAACACACTCAAGAAGCTCAATACCATCCAGGACAAAGCAGCCCACTTGATTGTTCCCCCTTCCACAAAGGGGCATTTCTTCCATCACTGACAAACAATGGCAGCTGTGTGTAACATCTCTGAGATGCACTCCAGGAACTTACCAAGGTTCCTTAGACAGCACCTTCCAAATCCACAACCACTACCATCTAGACCGACAAGAGCAGCAGAGTTCTGGGAACACCACAACCTGGAGGTTCACCTCCAAGTCACTCACCATCTTGACTTGGAAATATATCGCCGTTCCTTCACTGCCACTGGGTCAAAATCCTGGAAGTCCCTCCCTAACAACACTGTGGGTGTACCTACACCTCAGGGACTGCAGCAGTTCAAAAAGGCAGCTCACCAGCACCTTAAGGGCAACGAGGGATGGGCAATAAACGCTGGCTAAGCCAGCGACACCCACATCCCATAAATTAATTTTTAAAAACTCATATAAGAACATAGAACATAGAACATAGAACAGTACAGCACAGAACAGGCCCTTCAGCCCTCAATGTTGTGCCGAGCCATGATCACCCTACTCAAACCCATGTATCCACCCTATACCCGTAACCCAACAACCCCCCCTAACCTTACTTTTATTAGGACACTACGGGCAATTTAGCATGGACAATCCACCTAACCCGCACATCTTTGGACTGTGGGAGGAAACCGGAGCACCCGGAGGAAACCCACGCACACAGGGGGAGGACGTGCAGACTCCACACAGACAGTGACCCAGCCGGGAATCGAACCTGGGACCCTGGAGCTGTGAAGCATTTATGCTAACCACCATGCTACCCTGCTGCCCCACCATGCTACCCTGCTGCCCCTATAACCTGTCTCTATCTCTTTTAACCTCTTTGTGTCCTTCTCACAGTTTACATTCCAACCTAGTTTTCTACTGTCAGCAAACCTGGATACATCATCAGTCTCAGCTGGAATATTGTGTCCTATTCTGTGCACCATAGTTTCATAAGGATGTGCAGAAATTGGATAGAGTACCAAAATTAGCAGAAGGAAGGTTGATAAGAAATGTCCAAAAAAAAGCGAAAGGAAACTCCATGTGGGGGTATGAAGTGCAGTTGTGGACAAGTGAGACAACACTTACTCCTATCTGATTGCTGGGAAAGTGGGTATTTTACCGAATGGCATGAATGCAGGAAGGGTTGCTCTATTTTGTACTCTGAAGAATTGTGTTCAGAGAACAGTGATGTGTCTTAATTATCAGAAACTGCAGCGAGTCTTGGCTATACTAGTCTATATAGGCCCCATCTCTAATGTTTTAATGTGTTGAAAACCTTACCACTTAGTCAAGCTGGTGTCTCCTTGATGCAGGAACAATGTTGTTCCTTGCCCCCAAGGCCTCTGGCTAATTCAACATGCATAGGTAGTGAAGGCTTGGAAGAATTTGAGCACAATGGGCAGCATGGTAGCACAGTGTTTAGTACTGTAGCTTCACCGCTCCAGGGTCCAGTTTCGATTCCCGGCTTGGGTCACTGGCTATGTGGAGTCTGCACGTTCCCCCTGTGCCTGCGTGGATTTCCTTAGGGTGCTCCGGTTTCCTCCCACAAGTTCCGAAAGACGTACCTGTTGTGGTGATTGTATATCTGTGTAGATGCAATACAACTGAGCAAGCACGAGAGGGAGCACGGGAGAGGTATAAATACACACGAACAGGAAGTAAGGACACTTCACAGGAATGGTAGCTGGGAGCAGAGCAGGCAGGCAGCTCATATGTAACATTAAGTTAAGCGCTGGAGAGAGAACAAACTCACACTAAAGCATCGACTTCAACTTTAAGACTACGAGCTTTATTAAGACACAAGGAACAACACATGGTACAGGACTGGCTTCAGAACGCTGACTATAAGATTACACAAGCTGCAAAAACAGAAATGCCAAAATGGCAAGAAAGACGTTGGAAGATTTCACTGATTTACTGCAATTCGGACCTCCACCGTAGCTGGAAACAACCAGTAATTTAAGTAACAACTGGAAAAGCTTTAAACAAATGTTTGAAATATGTATCGTAGCAAATGATATGAACGCAGTCTCTGACGCAACAAAAATAGCGCTGCTACTCGCAACAGCGGGACAGAAAGCTAGAAAAATCTATAATTGCTTTAAATACTTGAAAGGTGAAGACAGCACCAAATTAGAAGTAATACTGAAAAAATTTAAAGATTACTGTAACATCAGTAACAATGCTGCTTTAAAACATTGAATGCCCAGAGACCAAATTGCACAGGGAGTGAGTGATGCAAAACTCAAACAATCAAAACCAGAACAGAAAGGGTTAACTCTGAAAATTGTGATTGAAAAGTCCAGATCGAAAGAAAAAAGTAACTTGAACTTTTTACAAAGTAAAAACGCTAAAATCCACTGTAAAATGGCATCTGAGCACATTTTACAGTATCCGGTGAACAAAAGATGAAAATCTGCGTCTATGCATGCGCAGGAAACAGAAGTCGCGCATGCGCAGTGTACAAAAAACAGCACAGTAAAGGAAGACGATTCCTACACATGATTTCATGACATCATGCGTCAGAGGGCCCAGACCACGCCCACTTAAAAGGGAAATGCCCGAAAATTGAAAACAAGAAACTTAAAGCTGTAAAACCCAATTTTCTCACCTCAAAAGACAGAATAATGCCTGAACTTATACCAGCAGAGGAAGATAACTTTCACAACACCCTGGAACAGGCAGTCTGCACCATCCAAAGTGAAGAGAACGAAAACAAATCCGAAACAAAAAAAGATGATTTGTTTTTAGAACAATACTACTCAGACATGGCTGTATTGGCTGAGTTATTCAGATATGCTGATCACAGCATCAGCAACACGGTTGCAAAGCTCAACACGACTCTACTCATGGTACATGAATCCAATACCATGGTGCCATGGCAGATCTTCGAGACATTGGATGACAGCAATACCCAAGAAGAAGACAACGCCACACAAAGAGCACAGAACGACTCCGTTGAGAGAGCACAGATTGACTCCACAGAGAGAACACTGCACGACTCCACAGAGGGAGCAACGCAAGCCTCCATGGACAGCTCGTTGACAGACTCCAAAATGGAAGCAAGCAAACACTCCATACCAAACGCCATGCATGATCAAGACCATGAAGGTCTACCCACCATATCTGAGCAACCACAAGCAGACTATGAAAGTCTACCAAGCTCACATAATCAAGAAGAAGACAATGTAAGTCTACCTACTACATGTGAAAACAGTGACAATGTGATCACACTCGACATACAGGAGGTGCAGGATCACAGCGAGACTGACAGATCTCAGCTCGTCTGTACAGAAGCACAGAGTAGGGCTACCCAAGAGTCCAGAGAGTCCATTGAAATCTTGAAGATTTTGACTCCAGAAGAGGAGAACCAAGAGTCCAGAGAGATCACGTCAATTGAAATCTTGAAGATTTTGACTCCAGAAGAGGAGCACCACGACCAACAAGAGAATGAAATCGTGAAGATTTTGACTCCAGAAGCGGAGCACCAAGACTCACAAGAGTATAAAATCTTGAAGGTTTTGACTCCAGAAGAGGAGCACCAAGACCAACAAGAAAATGAAACCGTGAAGATTTTGACTTCAGAAGAGGGGCACCAAAGAAGCAAAGAAGAGGAATCAAATCCACCACAAAAGACTGATGTCATCAACATCAATGGAACATCAGACCATTCTCTCGACGAAACGCTCAATGTAACAGATACCAAAAACGACACTCGCACCAATAACTGTGACAATTACGCAAATTATCCACACGGAACACTCAGTGAGCGCAACAAGAAAAACAAAAACCACAAGAAGTACAGCAGAAACAAGAACAACACCAGCAACAACAAAAACTACAAACACAACAACAAAAATTGCAAGAACAACAAAAACAACAAGAAGCATAACAAAGACAACAACAAGCACGACAAGAACAGCGACGAAAACAACAAAAACAGAAACAACAAGCATAACAAGAAAAACGAACAGAACAACGATGAAAACAACAAAAACAGAAACAACAAGCACGACAAAAACAACAACAGAAGCGACAAAAACAGCAACAAGAACGACAATGAAAACAACAAAGACAGAAGCGACAGAAACAATAATGAAACAACAACCTGTACAAAATGGTACAACTTTCCGCATAAAGGACAATGCCACAGCACATTGCAAAACAATGACAAGACTACAAACATGTCATGGCAGGACAAAGAATCTCACAAATTCACATTTGCTCCAGAACAAGCAAGCACACCAGCTTTCAAGGCAGATGACACACTAAATCGATACCACAAGCACAGAAAAAAGTCCATGTCAGTCAACATCAGTGGTTCGACCATTCAAACACCTCAGGATGACTTGTTGGTTACTTAAAAACAAGAACACCGACAACATTCACAATGGAGTTGCGATATCAATATCACCACATCAACAACGAAACATAAAAAACTCAATGAACAAATTGATCAAGTTTGGACTCATATAAATGTTTTTATTAAGATTAGACTCATAAATATTAATTGGCTTTGTAAAATATCCAATATCATCATTGCTTGTACAGATACACATATTATAAGTAATCTAACTGTTTTGTACAATTTCCTATAACACTGTACAGAAAATATATAAAGCAAAAAGGGGGGATGTGGTGATTGCATATCTGTGTAGATGCAATACAACTGAGCAAGCACTAGAGGGAGTATGAGAGAGGTATAAATACACACAAACAGGAAGTAAGGACACTTCACAGGAATGGCAGCTGGGAGCAGAACAGGCAGGCAGCTCAGATGTAACATTAAGTTAAGCGCTTGAGAGAGAACAAACTCACAATAAAGCATCTACTTCAACTTCAAGTCTACGAGCTTTATTAAGACACAAGGAACAACACACCTGTTTGGAGAATTAGACATTCTGAATTCTCCCTCTGTGTACCAGAACAAACGCCGAAATGTGGTGACTAGGGACTTTTCAGAGTAATTTCATTGCAGTGTTAATGTAAGCCTAATTGTCACAATAAAGATTATTTTAAAAAACTATCCTGTGGTACAAGTTGCTCCTGGAGATACTGTAGGTATACACCAACTGTGATGATTAGAGGATTTTAGGACTATTGGCTTCTAAATATTGGGACAAGTTTAAGGTTAAAAGCCTGAGCTTAGAATGTGTTAGTTTAAAAATAATTCTGTTCTGCAGTGCCTGGGTGGTATTGGCAGCTAGTAGGTGAAATTGACAAGGAATGTGTTTTTCAGTCTGGGCTAATGCATAGTGGTTTGACTGGGGAGATCCTTGGGGAGGTGATACTCACTGGATCTTAAAAAGGAGATCCAGACCTGGCAAGAAAGCATTGTTGAAGGAAGGACAAAAGGGAAAAAACATGTAAGGCTTACCAAGATGCCAGAACATCACAGGAGCAACAGTTACAACCTGAGACACCGACCAGGAGACCAGACAGCAGTGAACAAAAACCGGAAGCAGAAAGCAGCAGCGGAAAAGTAGGAACAATTCTGGGGCTCAGCAGAAGCATGGAATTGCAGGTCTATATCAGAGTGCAGGGGGCTCACAACTGCCTCACAACTGGGATAACCGGTGAAAAAGGTTCGCAAGGTACAGAACTGCTTCTGAATTACACAAAAAGATCAAAAAATGATCAGGTCAGTACACCACGCAATTGGACCTATCGCTGATGTGACAGCATAGTAGGGAGTTGAGAGTTAAGAGGTCCTGTAAGCTTTCAACTCTTATTTCAGTGTTTGTCAGAAATTACTAATAGGGAGGACTAAATTTAATAAGAGAAAGCAAAGACCGGGAGAAAACATATGTTCGTTCATCAATGACCACTATAGGCTGGCTGGCAGGGAACTGTGATTATGAAATCTTAAAAGATGACCTGATTCATAATGATTGTAGTCAGAGTCCTAGATGAAGCATTATCACATCTCTTACAAGAGAGGATTTAACATTACAAAACACAATGAAGATTGTGAGACAAACAGAACTCTGGAAGCAGAATTGGATGTTCATTTGTGGGAAAGGAGAGATCCCGTAGAGAAGATCAAGTGAAACCGTGCAGTTTGTGGGCCATAAAAGGAAAAGCATTCCAAAGCCTAAGCCTGCCCAAAAAGGGGGAAAAGTGCACCAACTGACATTTTAAACTGTCTTTGGTGTGGTGCGAACAAACAGCACAATTGAGAAGAATTTCCAGCGGGGTGAGGGGTGGTGGGGGAGAATGCCACACTTTGGAAAAATAGGCCACTTCAAAACTGTCGCTCATGGGCGGCATGGTAGCGCAGTGGTTAGCACTGTTGCTTCACAGCGCCAGGGTCCCAGGTTTGATTCCTTTTTTAAAATAAATTTAGAATACCCAATTATTATTTTTCCATTAAAAGGGGCAATTTAGCGTGTCAAATCCATCTACCCTGCACATCTTTGGGTTGTGGGGGTGAAACCCGCGCAGACACGGGGAGAATGTACAAACTCCAGAAGGACAGTTACCCAGAGCTGGGATTCGAACCCGGGCCGTCAGTGCCGCAGTCCCAGTGCTAACCACTGCACCACTGTGCTGCCCTCCCAGATTTGATTCCTGGTTTAGGTTACTGTCTGTGCGGAGTCTGCACGTTCTCCCCATATCTGCACGGGTTTCCTCCGGATGCTCCGGTTTCCTCTCACAAGTCCCAAAAGATGTGCTTGTTAGGTGAATTGCACATTCTGAATTCTTTTTTGTGTACCCGAACAGGTGCGGGAGTGTGGTGACTAGGGGATTTTCACAGTAACTTCATTGCAGCCTACTTATGATAATAATAAAGATTGAGAATTAAAAACATTGACAACCAGTAAAAAGGGGGTGAACATTTTTGAACAGAGCTACATACAAGGAGTGGAAGAACCACAAACTGAGGAATTGACCTTCCTGGGGGAGATAAATGACACAGAAAACATTTATTGGGGTATTAAATTTGAAGTGGAAGGGTACCTCACAGAGTTTAAACTAGTCACAGTGGTTTCTATTCTATCAGATGAAGTTAAATGGCTCAAACAGGTTATATTGCAACCCTCATCTATCAAATTATTAAATCCTTGTGGGTGAAAGGCCGACTCATGGCAAAGTTGAAATACAAAGACCAAAAAATCCTTGAACCTCAACATCATTCAAAATTAAAATGGGTCTCTACTAAGAAGAAAGGCATGTCTAAAATTGAAATTAATCTATAAAGTAGATGAAGTTGCTGATAATAACTATAAGAAGTCTTACAACACCAGGTTAAAGTTCAACAGGTTTGTTTCGAATCACTAGCTTTCGGACCATTCCTCAGGTGACATTTTCATCCAAAGTTCTGTTTCTGTTTTAATTTCAGATTGGCAGCATCTGCAGTATTTTCCTTTTGCAAATAATAAGATTCAGTGGGTGACCTGCATTCACCCCACTTTCAGCGAAGCAATCTAAAATCGGGCACTGGTGTTCTTATGATTTTCTTCTGTGGAGCTGAACATTCACATCTGTTCCTGTCTATCTATTCTACTACATGATTCACGTAAAGACTCATATGCGTGAACAAAGGGCATCCCGAACCTCAGATTTTTCAACATTATGAAAAACTATTGCTGGCTGCAGTACGTTGAATGAATTGTGTGCTGGTTGTTGTGCGTTTATACAAAGTACCTTCTGCATCTTTGGCACTTACGACTGCAGTTTGGTTGAGTCCAGATGCATTCCTCAAAGGGCACTGAAAGATCCTGCAATGTAGAAATCCCAGGGTGTGGCAGAACTCTCCCTGCCGTCAAAACAGCAGTTTTGATTGCTGATTATATCTGGAGGCAATAGATGGCATATGGCAGCAACAGCTTCCCTACTTAACCTGCACTTCCTTGGGTTCTGGTCGTCTGAGAGCCCGTGATAGCTGACCCGGAGCAGTGCACTTTGAAGCTGGCACCATGCGATGGCTTTTCCGTCTGTCCTTTGCAATGGCCTGTGCACTCTCAGCCTGTCAGCTACTCTCCCTCTTCAGCTCTTATTAGAGGTTGTCACTGGCTGTTCCTTGCATGTTAATGACGTCCGAGCCAAATGAACAATGACCAACTTAAACTGAATTGTGTTCAGTTTTCTGCTCTGTTGAATAACTACACTCATGAATATGTTGCCAGCTAGCACTGAGTGCAGAGATTTGCCAGGATGTTGCCTGGGCAGGAGAGGTTTAGCTATGAAGAGATATTGGAAAGACGGGTTGTTTTCCATGGGGCAGAGGAGACTAAGGGGGGGACATGATTAAGATATATGAAATTATGAGGGGCATAGATGGAGTAGATAGGAAGAAACATTTCCCCTTGGTGGAGGGATCAAAGGCTCGATTTAAGCTAAGGGGCAGGAGGTTTAGAGGGGATGTGATGAAAAGCCTTATCACCCAGAGGGTGGTGGGAGTCTGGACCTCACTGCCTGAAATGGTGGTAGAGGCAGAGACCCTCATAAGATTTAAGAAGTATTTAGATGTGCACTTGCAATGCCAAGGCATACACGACAAGTGCTGGAAAATGGGATTATAACAGTTAGGTGGTTGTTTCTGACAAGTGTGAATGCGATGGGCCAAAGGGCCTTTTCTGTGCTGTAGACATCTAGGATTCTTTCACATTATCATGGCACCAATATCAGTCTGCAGAGTTTAACTGTATCACTTTTGAGGCAGAAAAGGACTTACAAAGCGAGAAAATGTATTACTCCCCAGAATGAGGAAAAAGGACTGCAGTAACTTTAAAGAATGCAGTAAGAACAAATGAACTTCGCAATTATCGCTAGTGTCATAAATTATGCACCTGGCACATAGGATTCTTTGTTGCTCAGTCATAACAGCAAGATTATTGCCAGACTTGGTCCTTTGAAATCAGAGTGAAATGTGGTCTCAGTATATCTTGCTTCATGTTTCTTTGGCTCAGGTGTTACGATCAAGTGACATCTACTGAGAATTGATCTGTTGTCAAAGGAAAATAAACAGATGAGATTGAAACGCCTCTCACTGTCTCACAGATTTTATACTTATAAGCCCTGATTTAATGACACTGAAAGTAAAATTGGGCGAGGAATAAGTTATATCGCTTGAATTTACCTCCCCATTCCGCTGGATGGGTAAGGGTAGAATCAGGACTTTACACTGGAGCCTTGAAGAACCAGTTGGTGCTAATTGAATGCCAACAACTCACTGAAAATAAAACGGGTCATCACTGCCATTAAAACAACTTAGTAGGGGCTAATGAGTGTGTTGACCAGTTTGGTAAATTAGTGGAGTGAGACTGTGTATACACGGAAAAATAATGGCCTGAATTTTGCGCTTCTCGGGCACGCAAAGTCGGCGGGTTTGGAGGTGAATGTAGAATCTGTTCACGGATGGGATGCATTGTTATTACAATTTCCTGCTGACTGGCCAGTTAAGGTCTGCCCAGCATGCAATGCATTCTCGGGTAGGCTGGAGGAAGCAGGTGGGGGTGGGAACAAGTCGGCTACCCGGGGCGGGGTGGGGGGGAGGACAGAAGGCTGCTGGGGGGTGTGGGAATGCTGCAAGAGCGTTCTTCTCAGGATCGAAGAAGAAATATGGACTTGGTGGGCTACAGAAAGTAGCATGGCAAGACCAATGCCTGAGTATCCTCACAGAGGAGGGTAGTGCCAGGTGTGATGTCTTCATGCCCAGAGATGGGAAGAGGAGGCTGCCGCAAGACAAAAAGAAGGCATGGAATGAGGTGGCCGTCCAGGTCAGTGAGCACGGCATGGTGTGCTGAACATGGATACAGTTCGGCAAAAGGTTCAATGCATTCAGCAAGGGCAATGTACAGAGATGGCATGGAACTCTGTGCAGAGATATGTATTTGGGTGGTCATTCTTCATCACCCTCACAGGGTGTGCCAACTTGCACTGAAGCATGCACCAGTCAAGCTGGGCGATCTGCCCGCATGAGTGCTTTGAAGGATGGGATGTACGCCGTTGTCCGCAGCGCTTCCGATCGTGCAAATCCCTGCACAGCAGCCGGCTTTTCATAACGTCAGCTGCAAGCGGCCGGGAACATGTTTTTAAAAAGAAATTCGGCAGCATTGCGCATGCGCGCACGATGATCAGTGCGCATGCGCATATTGGGCAAGCATGCGCAGTGCGGCTGCTATTTTTTTTAACGGTTGCAGCTTTTTGTTTTACAAGTTCAGTAGTGGTTTTTATTATTTATTCATTTAATTTTTGTTTATTTATTTTATTCATTTTATTTTTTTAACAAGTTCGGGGGGGGTTTTATTCATTCTTTTCATTTATTTTATTCATTTATTTTTACAAATTCAGGGGCGCGGGGTGGGGGTTTATTTGATAAACTTTTACAGGAAAAAAATTCAGAACTTTGGACAGATGGAGACTCCATACTTTCCGAAACCGGAAGGCTTCACCTTCATCCAACAGGTTCCATTGGAGGAACGTGTCCGATGGCCAAAGGGACCCAAAACCATTTCCTCCATTTTTGTCAGCAGCAAACAAGGTAAGATAAAATGGTGGGTCACGCAGGTCGGCCGGCGTGGGTCGCGAAAGTCAGCTGGCGTGGGTCGCAAATGTCGGCCGGCGTGAGTCGTGAAGATCGGCAGGCGTGGGTCGCGAACGTCGGCAGGCGTGGGTCGCGAAGGTCGGCCAGGTTGGGTCCCGAAGGTTGGCCGGTTGGTAAAAATGGGTCCCCGGAAAAAAAGTTTGAAGAACACTGCTCTAAATTTAAAAAAAACACTGGTATCTGGCATCCACCTGACAAAGCAGAAAATTGTGTTGTTATAGCCTGTTTAAAGAAAACAGGACAAGTCCAAAATCATAGGGTCATCTCAGCTGAAATGGAGATGCCAAAACACTCCAGTCAAGATGGCACCATGATGCAGTTCTCATTGTCACATCAGCTCACCCAGCACACATACTAACAATGTGATGATTGAATGTACTGACATTTTATCTTCCTCCTGCAGATGCATCATCTGCAAGAAGCTCCTGGGACCCCTAGATCCTTGCTTTAAACCCAGAGGAGAACCCACTCTCACCTGTACCCGTGTCACATCCTCTCTCTGAACCAAGTACCAGCACAGAGACCAGCACATCAGTGGGCTTGTTCTTCGGCAATGGTAGTGCATTGGGAGGAGAGCATGGTACACTTGCATGAGGAGCTGGCAGTGGCAGAGTGTACCCTTGGTGTCGTCAGTTTGAGGGCTGCTGGAGATCAGGGAGTTGCTGCGTTCAAGGGAGATGATGAGCCTCTGGAGTTCTCAATTAGGCAGCATGATGCTTGATGTCCAGCACGATGCATGGGAAGATCTGGCAGAGACCCCTGACGGTCTGCATACCATGATCTCTGTCAATGGGGAGTCCATGCGGTGCATGAGTGGTGCGTTGACCCTGAGCACCGAGTGCACAGCCTCCTCCATTGAGAATGTGGTGATTCTCATGGAGAGACAGCTCCAGGAGCAGAATCATGGGTTCCAGGGGTTACCCTCGGGCCTGCAATCGTACACCGGGCACCAAGATGCAGTACCTGAAAACGTACATTTAAGGCACCTTGAGCACAGTAGGGGCTTCTCACATGTGACTTTATTTCTCTTCACCTTTCAAAACTCTCTTGATGTTGTGATAATTAACACCAGAAAATGTGATATTTGTTCCTTGCTTCTTTGAAAGTTACATAAAAATTGATTTTGTTTTGATAGCCTGAGAATGTGTGAATTTTTATATAGGTACGGAGGCAGCAGCGGCGTTTGAACTTTATTGCGTAGACTGCAGTTGGAATTTGGGATTCTGAGTTTGTGCATCACAAATGTCTTGTCCCGATGAAGCGCCCTTGGCATGACCTGGAATTGATGCCATGGCAGGCTGGCTGAAGTTACGCATTATCAAGGCCTTCCTGGTGCTACTGCCTCCCTGAAATTCCTGACGTCTACCCTTTACCCCTTGTGCCTTACGGCTCCTCTGTGGATCCTTCCTCTGTGGCATCTGAAGTTGCCTCACGATCCTCAACATCCAGTGCATTTCTCCCTTGCCACCTGTTCAGGGGATAGTCCTTGTCACCCAGGGGTCATTCTTCCAAGCATGTGTGCGTTGCAAGATGTAAGCATCATGTGAGCTGCCAGGGTAACGGGCACAGACTTGTAAGATCTATTTCTTGTAGTCGCAGATTAACCGAACATACATTGAGTGAAATCCCTTCTCGGTCACAAAGGCTTCCGGCTCACTTGCTGGCATCTTGCTGGCCACATGAGTACAGTCGATGGCACATGGATGCAGGGTGAACCTGTAGTTATCGTGAAGCCTCTGGCTCTCTCTGCCTGGCTGGCCTCATCCATTAAGTAATGAGTGAATATCATCACCATCAGAAGAACAGCATTAGTAGCCTTGATGTAACTGTGGGCATCAGATTGAGACACACCACAGATCCCCCGCTGACCCTGGAAAGAAACGGAGGATTAGATGTTGAGGGCCACTGTGACCTTCAGAACCAATAGTAGGACGGCTAGCTACATAGGTGGAGGCAATCTCCGGTCCAATCATCTAGCATGTGGTGGTGATAGTGTGTCTGGAAAGGCGGAACCTCTTTTATCACTGTACCTCAGACATGCTGTGGTAGTTGCTGCCTGTATACTCTGGCTGCTGACCCTTCCACTTTTCACTCCCGACTGGCCTTGCACCAACTGCACTGTCCTCTTCTCGCACAGGTTGTGCCCTGCAGTCACCTGCCTCCTGGCCCTCTTTTCCACCTGAAAGGAGGTCCCACCAGCTGACTGTAGAATTCCCCGGGATCAGAAATGCACAAATCACTGTCTTATGAACCTAAGAGTATACTTCGCTGAAATCCTCAGACGAAGGTGGCAAGAAAATGTATTCTAAAACAAAGCTATACACACATGGAATGCACCAGAAATGACAGAGAAACCTCAAGGTGCAGAGATTTTACAGCAAATAACTCTGACCTCAAGAGACAGCCTTTGTTCCAGGTTTTTTAAAAATCCTGCCCTTGGATGAGAACTCGAGGAAGTGTGTTGGCTGCCTGCCCATGTTGTCTATACAACAAACGTAAAATTGCACAGTCAATGTTAAATTCCTTTCAATTAGTAAACTAATGGCCTGAATTGACCTTTATGCATCAGGCACGCTCCGACTCACATGCACGTTCAAATTGGGTCCTGCCATAGCCATTTCCAGGCTCCTGCCCGTTATTGAGATTGAAACGCTGGAGCTAAAATTTAGCTTGTGTGCTCTGGGAAAAAAATTAAGCAAGATATGGTGAGTGTGGAGTGCCGACAGCCCCTTAAAAGAGAGCTGAACAAGTTGCTGAGGGAGGGGACTGTCTAAATTTAATGAGATGAGTTGCTTGTTAGTCAAAATTGTGATGCGGTATTGGAGACTGTGGTCTCCTGGAGTTTACTTCATCATTTTAAGGAGTCGTTGAATGATTTCACTTATCTTTAATAAATGCCCCTGGCTCATTCAATCTTTGTTAAAGGGTGGATGTAGTGTGCAAGGTTGCACTCGGAAGTAAATGAGCAAGTATTGAAGGGCATGTTGGTCTTTTGCATTCTTTTTATCCTAATGTTGAATATTGGATAGATTCATTGCATGATATGGATATGATTTCTTAATGTAAGCTGCAGTTCAACAGATTGTGCTGGGCTTGATAGAAAAACTTTTATTGACCTGGAACTTGCAATAATATGGCAAGTGACAGCATTCCTCATTAATACCGGGTAGAACTAATGGCAACTTCTGGCACAAATACATATGCAGTTAAACACCAGAAATATGCTGCTAGTGGAACCCTACTCCATCACATGGTGCTCTGTTGCTGTTTTTGCAAATTGGCATGAGATGGAACAGATTACCCACCGTCCCCAATGTTAAACCTTGTTTGGAGAGTAGAATCTGAGTTTTTAATGGCATATCCATTCATAATTGCTGTTGAAAAATCCTTTCTGGCTCTGTTTTCTTTTTTAAATGTGGAGTCTCATTCCCTCAGAAGAAAATTGAAATGTTGCAGACTTTAAAAAAAATATACATTTTAATTTTCTGCTTTCACTGTTTAAGGCTTTCCACTTAATCCTATGTGTGTATTTGGATATTTGTTCCCAGTGATTTCACCTCATTTATATTTCCTGCTGTGCTGTGAGAATGTTTCAGCTTGATCGCTGGTTGATCAGTCTCCTTGCTGCCTGCGATGTTCACAGATTCAAGACATTCCCTGTGGAGGGTGCCAATTTTGAACTTGTGTCCAAAAATATGTATTCCAGATCCTGCTACAACTTTATCAAGGTGTTTGGCGAATTTTGTTTCTTCGCCACTGACCGGAAAATCTGCATTAGTGCCATTACCTAGATATTTCACCCACCGGCTGCAAGTCATTTCTAATTCGTAACTAGCCGTACATGAGAAAGATGCCAGTATTTTGTTTAGCAAGGGCTTGGTAATGCTTTTCTAATTGCCTAACCCACTTCCGGTGATGGGGATGTGCTAAGAGGACACACAAAATGTGGCTCTCCATCTAAGAATTCAATATTAGGCACTTTATGTCAAAAATAGCCGATCAGAACCGCGAAAAAAGCATTGCCTCACCCTCTCCATCGAAATACAAATAGCGATGCCGAACAACAATCGGAAAGTCCAGAAGCCTAAAAGAGGCAAAAAGCAACAGAAGTCTGAAGAAGCAAGCGAATGGGATGGTGAACCCATGGGGCGAAGAAACTCTGGCCACACCGGAAAAGAGGGACAAACACGGAGCTCCTCTTTGGCAGAGGGCAGGTGGAAGAAGTTCCTCACCAGGGAGCTAAGGGAACTCAAAGAGGATATCAAGGTCGATATAAAGGCAGCAGTTAGGGTGGCGGTCATGGAATCACGGTGGCCCTGGAAAAGGCGGAGAGGCAACTAGAGGCCCAGGGGAACATCAAGGTCTCAACAGACTGGATTGTCGCCCTGAAGACAAAGATAGCAAATTTGCTGGCGATTCAAGGGAATCTAAAGGGGAAGATAGAAAACCAAGATAACTGGTCGTGATGCCAAAATCTGAGATTAGTGGGCTTGTCGGAGGGAACTGAATGCAGGAACCCCACAGACTATAAGGCTGCGATGCTGGGAAACCTGATGGGAAGGGACAGCTTCCCCAACCAGCCTGAGATAGACAGAACCCATAGGTCACTCCGGTCGAAACCCAGGGGTGGGAATAGCCGAGGGCAATAATTGGCAAAATGCATGGTACCAGGACCAGGAAAGAATCCTATGCTGGGCCAGGCAGACAAAGGCCTGTAACTGGGAGGGACATCAGATTCGGATGTACCAGGACATTGGGGCAGACCTGGCCAAGCGCCGGGCAGAGTTTAATAGAGGAAAGGTGGCACTGTTCAAAAGTAGGGTGAAGTTCAGGATGCTGTACCCAGCCAAGTTATGGATAACTTTCCAGGGCAGGGAACACTACGGCATTTGCGGACACAGACAAATTCATCCAAGAGAATGGGCTGGGAAGGCAGCAACAGAAGAAATGGTAAAACAGTCACCCAGAAAGACTGAAATACAAAGAGACGATTTGTGCTGGACTGTATTGCTTGGCTCTGAAACTGAAAGCTAAAACACAGAGAGGAAGGGCTGAGGGCAGCAGAATGCATGAGGCGGGTAAGAAGAAGAGGGGGAAGAAAAGAAGGATAGGGTGACCACCCCAGGAGGAGAGGGGGGGCAACACACCAGGAAAGCTAGTGCCAGGAGATACAAGTCGGGGCGAGGGGGGGGGGTGTGTGTGTGTGTGTGTGTGTGTGCAACGGTGCATCTCCCGCCAGAGAGAGAGTGCCTGGTGAAAGAGGGGCGTACACCACCAACGGCGGGATAGTTAAGGGGGTAAATGAGGGTGGGAGGGGGGAGAGCTGGGGAGAACAACAGTAAGGAGGGGGGAGGAGGGAGGGGGAGTAGCAGAACCATAGGGGGAACAAAGGGACAAGGGAGGGGAAGGGCCCGAGGCTGGCTACAACAGGTAGCACATGGCAACAAGAAACAAAATGGCACCGAATGCAGGCACTTTGGAGGGTCCCTAAACTAAGGGAAACCTCAGAGTGCAGGGCTAATCCACATGGCGTACACATAGTTTGCGGTCATGTTAGGCGGCCCTGGACAAAGAGAACCCCAGAGCACAGGGGCCCAGCATTATGGTGAGCACGGTGACTGCGGCCATCTTGAATGACCATCTAAGCAAGGGAAACCCTGAAGTGCAGGAGCGCCTCCACAAGGTATGGTTGATCCCGCAGAAGAGGCGGGGGGAGGGGGGGGGGTGTTCTGTCGCCCCATTAAAATGACAGAAACCCCCCCCCCCCATTAAAATACTCACCTGGCATGTCAGGGTACTTAACGGCCCAGTTTAAAGATCCCGAGCCTTTGCCCCTGAAAAGAATGAAATCCAACATCATCTTCCTCTAAGAGACACACCTGAGGGAGAAGGACCGACTGCAGGTAAGAAAGGGCTGGGTAGGACAGACGTACCATTCATGCTATGGGACCAGAGCTGGGGATAGCCATACTGCTCAGTAAGAGGACAGTACTTACCGCGACGAGGATAGTTACGATGCAGAGGGACGGTACATCATGATCAGCGGTCCCTGGAAGAGGCACCAGTGGTCCTGACCAACCTGTACGTTCCCGGCTGTGAAGATATGGAGTTAATTTTTAAAAATAAATTCAGAGTACCCAATTATAATTTTTTTCCAATTAGGGGACAATGTTAGTGTGGCCTATCCATCTACCCTCGAAATCTGTTGCGTTGTTGAGGGTGAGACCCACGCAAACACAGGCAGAATGTGCAAACTCCATACGGCCACTGACCCAGGGCTGGGACCGAACCAGGTCAGCAGCGCCATGACTCAGCAGTGCCACCTTGCTGCCCTGATGCAGAGTTCATAAAGAGGACCGTGGCGGAAATCCCTGACATATACATGCACCAAATAATAATGGGGGATTGGGAATTTAACTGTGTTCAGAACCCACGGACGGTCAGATCAAACCCAAATCGGGGAAGACCTCAAATATGGAAAAAGAACTCGGCACATTTATGGAGCAGATGGGGTCAATGGACCTGTGGAGGTTCACACATCCAGGGGAGAAGGAGTTCTCATTCTCCCAGGGAGACAAGGTATACACACAGAGAAAACGGTGCTTTCAGGGATAGTGAGAGCGGAATACTCCGCGATCGTAATCCCCGACCGCACTCCACACTACATGGATGTGAGTTTGGAGGCAGGCCGTACCCAACGCCCCCCCCATGGATGTTGGATATGGCCTTCCTTGCCAACGAGGCTTTTTACAAGAAAATATCACAGGCCATAGATGGGTACATTGCCAATAACTAGGATGGGGAGGTCTCACCCGCTACGTTCTGGGAGGTGCTGAAGATTGTGGTCAGGGGCGGGATCGCTTATAAAGGATGTAGAGACAGGCAGGAGAAGGTGGCTAGGCAACAACTGGTTGACTCCATACTGGACTGGCAATATTCCGAGGCCCTGACCGTAGAGCTTCTGGCGGAGTGGAGAAAGCTGCAAATGGACTTTGACTTGCTCTCCACGAGGAAAGCAGTGCATCAATTCCTCCAGACACGGGGGACCTTTTATGAACACGGAGACAAAGCCAGCCGCCTGCTGGCTCACCAGCTGAGAAAGCAGCCAGCCACGAGGGAAATAGCTAGGATCAGGGACAATAACGGCAGGCAGGTAGCCGAGCCAAGCCGGAAAAGGTCAACAAATTATTCGAGGCCATCTACCAGGGGGCTGTAAACCTACGAACCCCCCGAAGGGGACTCGAGGATGAAGCAGTTCTTTGACGAACTGGACATGCCAGCCATGGGGAATTATAGAAAATAGGAGCTGGAAGATGGATTCCCGGCGGACTTCTACAAAAGATTTGCGGCAGCACTGGCCCTGCACTTGCGGGAGATATTCAAAGACTCGCTAGCAAGGGGCACTTTGCCTCCAACACTAGCACAAGCCTCAATCCTGCTGATATCCAAGAAAGGCAAAGACCTGACCGAATGCGGGTCCTACAGACCTATCTCACTGTTCAATGTAGACGTGAAAATACTGGACAAGATCCTGGCTAGGCGACTTAAGAACTGCGCACTAGAGGTGGTCACAGAGGACCAGACCAGCCGGCTTTGTTAAGGATAGGCAGCTAAAATGAACATCAAGCACCTGCTGAACATAATAATGACCCTGTTCGATAAAAGAACAAGAGGTGATCATCTTCCTGGATGCAGAAAAGGCTTTCGACATAGTTGAGTGGAAGTACCTCATAGAGGTACTGGAGCGGTTTAGGCTTGTAGCAGGGCTCATCGCATGGGTTAAACTTCTGTACATCACTCACATGGCAAGCGTGGGGACTAACACTACCAGCTCTAAATACTTCCATCTGCACAGAGGCACAAGGTAGGGATGCCTGCTGTCCCCGCTTCTATTCACCCTGGCAATTGAGCCACTGGCGATCGGCCTCAGAACAGTGAATGATTGGAAGCGGTAAGAATCCAAGGATTTCCAAAAAAGTCCTGCAAAGTCTGGGTTACTGGGTTATGTGGATAGGGTGGAGGTGTGGTCTTAAGTGAGGTGCTCTTTCCAAGGGCCGGGGCAGACTCGATGGGCCGAATGGCCACCTTCTGCACTATAAATTTTAGAATTCTATGATTTAGAAAAGTCATGCTCACCGCTGGAGAAACAAGGCAGAAGTGGGAGGAAGAATTAGGCACGGAGATAGGGTGGGGATTCTGGAACGTAGCACTGAGCAGGGCCAGCTCTTCCTGCGCAAGGCTAAGCCTCATGCAGTTTAAAGTGGTCCACAGAGTACACCTGACAAGAACCCAAATGAGCAGGTTCTTGCTGGAGGTGGAGGACAAGTGTGAAACGTGTCAGGGAGGCCTGGCCAATCACGCTCACATGTTCTGGGCATGCTCCAGACATTTCGGGTTCTGAACAGTCTTCTTCGAGGCGATGTTCAAGTTCGTGGGGGTGGGGGTGGCGCCGTGTCCAAAAGTAGCAATCTTTGGGGTATCGGATCAGACAGATCCTCATACGGGAAAGAGGGCCAACGCCCTGGCTTTTGCATTCCTAATTGCCCGCCGGAGAGTCCTGCTCGCCTGGCGATCAGCAGCACCCCACAGCTGCAGACTGACTTTGACCTGTCAGAATTTCTCCATCTGGAGAAGATAAAATACACAATCCGAGGGTCGGACGATGGCTTCCACCAAGCATGGGGACCATTCATCAGCCTGTTCCAAGACCCGGTTGAAGGCAATAACAAATAGAATGGGGGAGGGGTTAGGAGTGATGCACGGGAACCACTAGGTTCCATCAAAGCAGACAGGGGGGAGAGACAAAAGGAAACGGCAGGAGGAAACCCAGGGGGTGATCGACAGGGGGCCAGAGGGCCCCTCACAAGTTATAAAAGCAAAACAAAGACAAAAGAAACCATCTATGGTGAAGGGAAGGGCTTAAGATAGGAGCCGGAGACAGTAGAAAAGGGGGGAGAAACAAAGTGGGGGAGGAGGGGGAGTGCTGTATGTAATAACCATTTCATTCATCTCTTGTACAGTGCAAAAATGTAAACTTGAATAAAAATATTTTTTAATAAAAGGAAAAAATAAAATAAAAGCATTCTTATGGGAGAATTGCACCCAATGTGGCTGGGTCAAAATTCTGGAATTCCCTTCCTACCAGCACTGTGGGTGTATCTACACCACATGGACTGAGCGGCTTATCACCTCATTCTCAAGGACAATTAATAATGGGCAATAAATGCTGGCCAAGCCAGCAACTTCCACACCCTGTGAAAGGAATTTAAATAAAGCATGATTATGAAACTATGTAAAGGCCTATTGTCCCTTTCATACTGAACAAGCAGGAGCAAAACAGTTAATTTCTTATAAGACACTTTAAGAATACAATGACAGTGCATTTGGCCATTAACAGACCAACCACAGAGAGATAGGTATACATTTGATTTCCCCACACTCATTTCACTTACATGAGAGAGGATTGGTGGGGTTGCTGAGCATTACTTCACCAGGAAGAACATAAGGGAGGTCATCCAAGGCGATTCTTGTACATAGAATCATAGAATCATAAAATTTACAGTGCAAAAGGGGGCCATTCGGCCCATCGAGTCTGCACCGGCCCTTGGAAAGGGCACCTTAAATAGGCCAATACCTCCACCCTATTCCCATAATCCAGCAACCCCACCTAACCTCTTTTGGACACGAAGGGCAATCCACCTAACCTGCACATCTTTGGACTGTGGGAGGAAACTGAAGCACCCGGAGGAAATGCACGCAGATACGGGGAGAACTTGCAGACTCCACAGACAGCGACCCAAGCCAGGAATCGAACCTGGGACCCTGGAGCTGTGAAGCAACTGTGCTAACCACTGTGATACTATGCTGCCCATCATCTGCCAACTGGTGTTCTGATGTGACTTTAGATCAGATTCTAGCAGCAGGTTGTCGTCTCTCTTGAACAGGTTGAATATTTCAAAGTGCGGCTCAAGAAAGCGAGAGGTGGGGGAAAAGTTAATTTTCAAAGGAAGGCAACTGCTGGTGAGAAGTTCTGAAAGAACAAAATGAGTCAATTTACCACAGAGTAAAGGTTTGAAAAAGCATATGGCATAAAGAGTACACCAGATATGGTGTGTCCATTTTATACGGGTTATAATCATTTGCAGAAACTAAAATGCAATGAATTTCTTTGCGTGGTGCATGTCATTTTGTTTGCTCTCACTACCTGACAGGGGGTACAATGGCGCAGTTTGTAGCCTCCCTGTCTTTATGCCAGAAGTCCCAGATTCAAGTCTCACTCTCGGGCTTGATCGCCAAGGAAGGTTTGCTCCTAATGCCGCCAAACAATTATCAGCTTGTAAATCCTTCCAACATACATCAGTGGCACGTGGTCAGAATGGAAAAAGTTCTTAGTGAGCCATGTGATGGAAAGAAATTGAAGCCTCTACCATCACTATCCGTTACTCCGTGGCTCAGTTAGCTAGATGGCTGGTGTGGATCTGATTGTTTCCAACAGCACCGGGTTCGATCCCCATTCAGGCTCGGGTATATGAAAATTAAAAATGAAATGAAAATGAAAATCGCTTATTGTCACGAGTAGGCTTCAATGAAGTTACTGTGAAAAGCCCCTAGTCGCCACATTCCGCCGCCTGTCCGGGGAGGCTGGTACGTGAATACGGGTATATTTGGGGTCCAGCATCCTTGCCTAACCGTAGAGGTTCTGGTTCCGTGGGTGGGACCTGCCTTTGGGCAGAGAGCTCAAGAAGAAGAAGAAGCAATATCTGGCACTACACCCAGCAACCATCTTATAAATATTTTAACATGTCCTTGCGATGCTAATCTGATTGAAACTGGTGACTTTTCTTATCAATGAGGTAGCAAAAATGTTGCACTTAATAGGATGTAAGTGATGATTTGAACTGAGGCACTGGACAGAATTTGAACGAACCGCTAGCTACACTTAATCTTCTGATTCAATGTTAAGATTAAAAACATAAATATTACAGCAATTCCACCAAACAGTTGGAAAAATGTGATGGAGTTCAAGCTGGTTCTTAGTTATAACTACTGTTATCAACCAGCATTTGTCAAATGACTAAGTAACAATTGTGATTCTAATTTAGGCACTGTACTTTAAGTTCTCAACAGGAAATGAGTTGGAATTGTGTTACTATGGTAACACCAAATTGTTTTTCACTTGATGTTGCTTTAGAACACTTATCTAGTTTAGAAAATTCTCAATATACACTGGGGAATTATGTATTTACCGTTTTGTGCACACTGAATCGCAATGTTTATGTTTTAACTTTGTGGAAATGCAACAAGCTGTAGATAGGCATCACTTTTTTCTTCATGAATTCATTTTTATGGAGGTGGAGGTAGGGTCGCAATGGGCGCAGAGAAGGCCTTTGATCAAGTAGAATAGGGATACCTGTAGGAGGTACTGGGACGGTTTGGATTTGGGCGGGGCTTTATTGACTGGGCCAGGTTGCTGTATCAGGCTCCTGTGGCGAGCGTACGGACAAATAGGACAACATCGTACTATTTTAGGCTGCATTGGGGGACGAGACAGGGATGCCATCTCTCCCCACTCTTGTTCGCGTTAGCCATAGAGCGGCTGGTAATTGCACTGAGAGCTTCAAGGGGCTGGAAGGGCTGGTCTGGGGGGGGAGTGGAACACAGAGTCTCGCTTTATGCAGACGACCTGCTCCTGTATGTATTGGACCCAGCAGAGGGGATGGAAGAAATCATGAGGATTCTGGGAGAATTTGGCCGGTTTTCGGGGTATAAAGCAAATATGGAGAAAAGTGAGATGTTTGCGGTCCAGGCGAGGGGCAGGAGAGGCCCTCTCTCCTCTAGACTGCCGTTTAGAGTGGTAATGGGAAGATTTCGGTATTTAGGCATCCAAGTGGCGCGGGAATGGTAACGGCTGCAGAAACGAAATCTGGTCCGACTAGTAGACCAAATGAAGGACGATTTCCGAAGGTGGAACGCGCTCCCGTTGTCACTAGCTGGGAGGGTGCACACGGTGAAGATGACGGTCCTCCTGAGATTCTTGTTTGTGTTTCAGTGCCTCCCCATCTTTATCCCGCGGTCCTTTTTTAAACGGGTCAACAAAGTGATCACCGGCTTTGTATGGGCGGGCAAGACCCCGCGAGTTAAGAGGGGGATGCTTGAGCGGAGCCGGGGAGAGGGCAGGCTGGCGCTGCCAAACTTCAGTAACTGCTATTGGGTGGCGCATATAGCCATGATCAAGAAGTAGGTGGTGGGTGTAGGCCAGCATGGGAGCGTATGGAGGCGGCTTCGTATAAGGGCACCAGCTTGGGGGCATTGATAACTGCGCTTCTGCCGTTCCCGCCAACACGTTACTCCACCAGCCCCATGGTGCTGGCGGTTCTGAGAGTCTGGGGGCAATGGAAGAGACATGTGGGAGCGGAGGGACCATCGGTCTGGTCTCCAATTTGTAATAATCACCGGTTTGCCCCGGGAAGGTTGGATGGAGGGTTCCAGAGATGGCAGAGAGCAGGGATTGAGAGGATGGGGGATATGTTTATAGAGGGAAGCTATCCTTGCCTGAGGGAGCTGGAGGAGAAATTTGGATTGGCGAGGGGAAACAAATTTAGGTACCTACAGGTGCGGGCCTTCCTACGTAGGCAGGTTTCAACCTTCCCGCTCCTACCACCAAAGGGAATAGTGGACAGGGTAGTTTCCAAAACGTGGGTGGGAGAAGGGAAGGTCTCTGACATCTCTGAGGAACTCATGGGGTCAGAGGATACGCAGACTGAGGAGCTGAAGCGCAAGTAGGAGGAGGAGTTGGGAGGAGAGATAGAGGATGGTCTCTGGGTGGAGTAGAGTCAACGCGTCCATAAGATGTGCCAGGCTCAGCCTGATATAATTCAAGGTCGTTCATTGGGCCCACATGACAGTGGCCCGGATGAGCAGGTTCTTTGGGATAGAAGATAGGTGTGCAAAGTGTGCGGGAGGATTCACGAACCATGTCCACATGTTCTGGACATGTCCAAAGCTTAGGGGATTCTGGCAGGGGTTTGCAGATGTCATGTCCACGGTGTTAAAAACAAGTTGTTGACCCGTTTAAAAACAAGTTGCCATTTTAACAAAAGACCCTGCTCCCATGCCCACATGTCTGTTCTTGGCCTGCTGCAATGTTCCAGTGAAGCGCAACGCAAACTGGAGGAACATCTCATCTACCGGTTAGGCATACTACAGCCTTCCGGCCTGAACATCGAATTCAACAACGTCAGATGATCAGCTCTACCCCACCTTGACCCATTTGTTTTCATTTCATTTTAACTGTCTTTTACCATTTCTTTCTTTCTTAATATACATTTAATTACCCCCCCCAATCTTATCCACCTGTCCTTCACCTTTCTCCTCTTTGCTTCCCCCTTCCCCTCCCCCCACATCGACAGTTTATCCTCTGATGTTAGTTTCCCTGCTGTTTGACCTTTCACATCTTTTGTCCTCGAAATGTTAGCTCTTTTCTCTCCCTGCAAATGCTGCCAGACTTGCTGAGATTTTCCAGCATTTTCCCTTTCGTGTTAAAAACAAGGGTGGCAACTGAGCCCAGAGGTGGCGATTTCTGGGGTGTCGGAAGATCCAAGTATCCAGGAGGAGAAAGGGGAAGATGTTCTGGCCTTTGCTTCCCTGGTAGCCCGGAGACGGATATTATCAGCTTGGAGGGACTCAAAGCCCCCCGAAGTCAGAGGCCTGGCTAACTGACATGGCTAGCTTTCTCTGTTTTGAGAAAATCAAGTTGGCCTTGAGAGGATCAATGTTAGGGTTCGCCCGGAGGTGGCAACTGTTCGTCGCCTTCTTGGGGGAAAATTAATCGTCAGCAGAAGGGGCGGGGGACAGTTTAACTTAGAGTTGGGGGTGAATAAAGGTGGGACCTGTAAGGGAGGAAGCAGGCTTTTGCACTATGTTTATAGATTCATGTACATTGTTTATTTTGTTGTTGTAAAACCAAAAATACCTCAATAAAGTGTTTATTCAAAAAAATCAATTCATTTTTATTGAGAATGTATGAGGTGTACATTAAAACAGGAAAACCTCAAGAAAGATAGTCCTCTCTCATTTGGCACTTGGTTAGAAGGCAGCCTCCACAGACGTATAGAAAAGCATCACTATGAATACCTAGGGCGGGATTGTCTGACCCCGGGGCCGGGTCGGAGAATCATTGGGCCGGGCGCAATTCACGCGATGCTGCACCGACGCCGGTCCGCCAATTCTCCGGTCACCGGAAAATTGGCGCCATTGGCAGCGGCATGGTCGGTGCGGCGCCAGTCGGGGGCCGCTCTATCCGGCACCCCCGGCGATTCTCCGTGCTGGATGGGGCGAACGGCCGCCGAGATAGCCCAAGTCCTGCCGACACCGTTTACATATGGTCTTACCCGGTGGGACCTCGGCGTCCATCCTGCAGGGGGACAGCCTGGTGGGAGGGAGGGGGAATCCGACCCCGGGGCGGGGGGGGGGGGGGGGGGGGGGCTCCACCATGGCCTGGCCTGCGATCAGGGCCTACCGATCGGCGGGCCGGCTTCTCCTGGTGGGGGCCTCATTTACTCCACGCCGGCCCCTGTAGCTCTACGCCATGTTGCTTCAGGGCTGGGGCGGAGAAGGAAGCTAGCGTGCATGCGCAGGTTCGCGCATGCGCAGACCCGTGGCACACGTTTGACGCTGGTATCAGCTGCTGGAGCTGCGTGAGTCGCTCCAATGCCGTACTGGCCCCCTGCAGGGCTCAGAATCGCTGCTCATTGGGGGCCTGTTGACACCGTCGTAAAACGCGACGGCGTTTATGACGGTATCAACACTTAGCCTCAGGATTAGAGAATCCCGCCCCTAATTATTTGCATTACAAATTGATCCATGCATCCCCACAGGGTGTACTGGGGTGGAGATTAGGGACAAACAATTCTTGTTCGGTTTAGATCAGAACAAAAAGAACATGTGTACTGAGAGAACACAGGGATCATGCAATAACGAAGCAATTTTAAGTGCATGCCCAATTTCCCCAGACCCAATTACATTGAACTATTTTTTTAATATTATGCAGGATTAACATCTTTGAAGAATGGTAGGAAATCTATTTTACTTTCATGATTAGGCTGAATGGAAGATAACTTTGAAAACAGATTACAAATACAGTATTAAACATTGCTTAACATGCAAGTCAGATTGAAAAATTTGACAACAAAGTGCTTGACCGCCAAGTGGAGAACGAATGGGAATCCCTCACTACCTCTGTTGCTAAAGGCCCACTGGTATTAAGTGACTAACGTGGGCCATCCCCTTGGATTAAAAATCCCAAGGGTGGAAATGCCACCCTCCCCTCCCCACCTACCAACCCCCTGAGAACTGCCAACCTATCAGAGGCTGACAGCTCCTCATTGCTGTCAGTACCACTGGAAGAGGTGGCAGCTGCTGGTAATGCAGCCACCAGAGCCTGAAGATTGACAGCAGACCCCAGGCAAGGCATGATGGGGACTGCAGAGAGGAAGGGGGTTGCAAAAAAGGGCAGGTGGTGCCTTTGAATGATGGACCTCCTGGGAGCCTTCAAGAAAGCACAATAGGGTTTTGCTATTCCGGCTTGCTTGAAGGCAGGTCCTCTGCCCGCCACTGGTTGAATACCAGCAGCAACGGGATGAGACTCCAAATTGGCCACTTAAAGGCTTCAGTTAACCTCCCAGCGGGAAGGCCATCCCACTCTGAACTTAATCAGGTGGAGGCAGGAAGGCGACAGGGTCTCCAGCTCATGCCCTCCCACCCAATTAAATCCCCCCAATCTCCTGCTTCAAAAAGCATTACCAAATGCAGCAAGACCTGGGCAATATCGAGGCATAGGTTTGGATTTGGATTGGTTTATTATCACATGTACCAAGGTACAGTGAAAAGTATTGTTCTGCATGCAGCTCAAGCCGATCATTCCGTACATGAAAATAAAATACATAATAGGGCAAACATAAGTACACAATGTAAATACATAGAGATAGGCATTGGGTGAAGCATACAGGAGTGTAGTACTAGTCAGTAGAGAAGATGTTTGAAGAGATCAGATCAGTCCCATCAGTCCATAAAAGGGTCATTTAGGAGTCTGGTAACAGCAGGGAAGAAGCTGTTTTTGAACCTGTTAGTGCGTGTTCTCAGATTTGTGTATCTTCTGTCCGATGGAAGAAGTTGGAAGAGTGAGTAAGTTGGGTGGGTGGAGTCTATAATTATGCTGCCCGCTTTCCCAGGGCAGTGGGTGGTGTAGACAGAGTCAATGGATGTGAGGCAAGTGGCAAATTACATTTGTGCCACACAAGCGTCAGGCAATGACATCAAAGGCATTATCATCGCTGAAACCCCACAATCAACATCCTGGGGGTTACCATTGATCAGAAACTGAACTAGACTAACCATATTAATGCTGTGGCTACCAGAGTAGCTCACCTCCTGACTCCCCAAAGCCTATCAGTCATCTACAAGGCACAAGTCAGGAGTGTAATGGAATACTCACTACTTGCCTGAATGAGTGAAGCTCCAACAACACTCAAGAAGTTCAACACCATCCAGGACAAAGCAAACCGCTTGATTGCTGTCCCTTCCACAAACATTCAGTCCCTCCTCCGCCAACGATCAGTGGCAGCCATGTGTACCGTCTACAAGATGCACTGCAGTAACTCACTAAGGTTTCTGAGACAGCACCTTCCAAACCGATGACCACTACCTTGTAGAAGGACAAGAGCAGCAGCTACCTGGGAATGCCACCACCTAGTGGTTCTCCTCCAAGTCACTCACCACCCCAATTTGGAAATTATTTGCCCGTTCCTTCATTATTGCTGTGTCAATATCCTGGAACCCCCTCCCTAACAGCTCTGTGGGTGTACCTACACCTCAGGGACTGCAGTGGTTCAAGAAGGCAGTTCACCAACACCTTCTGAAGGCAACTAGGGATGGGCAATAAATGCTGGCCTAACCAGTGACACCCACATCCCGTAAATTAATTTTAAAAACCTATGGTCTCTGCTGAATTAGTAGCTGCACTGATAGTTGCGGTGATGCAGCTGCCCTCACTGGGAGGTGACAAGTTATCCTGGATTGCTGCCAATCCTGCTGCTCAGGATGTCCTGACATGCTGTCAGAATTCTTCATTTAAGGGGCTAAAATTTATTAAACTTTAGGATTATTAATCCCCACCAAGGCTCCTTTGACATCATCTTCCAAACCTGCAGCCTCTGCCACCTCTAAGGACAAGGGCAGCAAATGTAGTGAAACACCACCACGTTCAGGGCCCCCTCCAAGTCATTCAACATCCTGACTTCGAATTATATCACTGATCCTTTACTGTTGCTGGGTGAAAATCTTGGAACTCCCTCCCTGGTAGCACTGTGGGTGTACCTACATCACATGGACTGCAGCGATTCAAGAAGGCGACTCACCACCACCGTCTTAAGGACAAAGTGTGAGGTTGTCCATTTTGGAAGGACAAATATGAATGCGGAATACAGGGTTAACAGTAGGGTTCTTGGCAATGTGGAGGAGCAGAGAGATCTTGGGGTCTATGTTCATAGATCTTTGAAAGTTGCCACTCAAGTGGATAGAGCTGTGAAGAAGGCCTATGGTGTGCTCGTGTTCATTAGCAGAGGGATTGAATTTAAGAGCCGTGAGGTGATGGTGCAGCTGTACAAAACCTTGGTAAGGCCACATTTGGAGTACTGTGTGCAGTTCTGGTCGCCTCATTTTAGGAAGGATGTGGAAGCTTTGGAAAAGGTGCAAAGGAGATTTACCAGGATGTTGCCTGGAATGGAGAGTAGGTCTTACGAGGAAAGGTTGAGGGTGCTCGGCCTTTTCTCATTAGAACGGAGAAGGATGAGGGGCGACTTGATAGAGGTTTATAAGATGATCAGGGGAATAGATAGAGTAGACAGTCAGAGACTTTTCCCCCGGGTGGCACAAACCATTACAAGGGGACATAAATTTGAGGTGAATGGTGGAAGATATAGGGGGGATGTCAGAGTAGGTTCTTTACCCAGAGAGTAATGGGGGCATGGAATCCACTGCCTGTGGAAGTAGTTGAGTCGGAAACATTAGGGACCTTCAAGCGGCTATTGGATAGATACATGGATTATGGTAGAATGATGGGGTACAGATTAATTTGTTCTTAATCTAGGAAAAAAGTTCGGCACAACATCGTGGGCCAAAGGGCCTGTTCTGTGCTGTATTTTTCTATGTTCTATGTTCTAATTAGAAAAGGACAATAAATGCTGACCTAGCCAGCGATGTCCATATCCCATGAAAGAATTTTTTAAATCAATAAATTTGAATTCCTGTCCCTGATGGATTCCTTTTGCTAAAACCTGATTCAAGTCAGATAATCTTCCTGAGCTATCCAACCTGGAGGAAAAATAGAATGAATTCACGAAGGAATTAGGAACTTTCCCTTTTTTCATGCCAGAGGCTAGCAGTGCTTGTAATTATTACTGGGTAAATCTGATGGCCATTTCTGACATCCACAAATGCACAGCTAAACACAGATATTAAAAGGTTGCCAGTAGTGATACTATGGTCCTCCACAGGCTGTGTGTTGCAATTGTTATGAATGGAATTCCACAGGACTTTCGTTGGCAGCCATGGCGTGAGTGGCTGCTCCCGATCGAGGCGGTTTTTTCAGACCTTTTCCCCGGTTGCCAGGTGGATGTTTTGGAGAAAAAAGGTGTTGAGGTGGTGTGGGAAGTTATACTCCACTGGTGAGGTCAGTGGATGGATCCATCAGCCAGAAGTGGGTCTAGAAGGAAGGAGCTGCAAGAGCAAGAAACCTTTGTGTGACCCAGGGAAAGATGGCAGAGTAAGAGAGAGTGAGGCCCTACCAGCCCAATAGTCGACGGAATAGTTGGTGGACTTTCTGAGCGAAAAGTTCAGCCAACAGTGGAGGGAGGCTCAGGAGGACCTGGCGAAGGTGGTAGACCCGCTGAGAGCGGGGATCGACAGTGTGGAGCTGAGGCTGGAGACCCAGAGACAGGCGATCCAGAAGGTGGAGGCGGTGGGGGTGAAGTTCGGGATGCTGTACCCGGTTCCACCTTTGGGTGACACAATGGCTGCAAGTATTAGCTTGGAACACCGGAGGAGGCAACGGAGTTTTTGAGAGACAATGAACTGGCAGGAGGGGGAGGACATTGAATTTAGGAGGAAGTGTGAGGTTGTGCTGTTTCTCCCTGACCCTTTTTTTGTTGTATTGCTTTGTGCTATTTTTTTGTGTGATGGTTCGGGGAAAACCTCTCTTCTCTCAGGGGCTGTTTGGCTATTTCACGGGGATCTTGAGGCTGGAGGACGGTGGAGGGTGACTGCACCTTTTTTCTTCTTTTCATTGTTATTGTTGTTTGCGCTAAGGACGTGTGTGAGCGGGGGAGAGGGGAATCAGTGGGGGGTAATATCTTTGGCGCCATTGGCAGGGGCTGCCAGGCTAGCTGGGTGAGCTAGTTCACGGCCGCTCAGTGAGGGGCGAACAGGTGGTTAGAGCTGTAGAGTGTGATGGGGTTGTTGCTTTGTTTCGCCAAGGGGGGAACTCCTGGCAGGGGTGGAGCGGTTGATGTGCAATAAGGAGGGAGTTGGTGAAGGTGGACATCCGAGGGCGGGCCTGTCGGGTTGCGAGACGCGAGTCGGGAGCTGATTCATAAAGGGTTAAGGTTCATTGGCAGGGAAGGGGTGTGGCGTGCCCCCCAACCAGGCTGGTCACATGGAACGTGAGAAGGCTGAATGGGTCGGTCAAGCAGTCGCGCGTGTTTGCCTACCTGGGGAGCTTGAAGGCGGATGTGGCATTTCTACAGGAAACACATTTGAAGATCCGGGACCAGACCAAACTTGGCTAATGAAGGGGTGGGTAGGAGGTTTTTCACTCTGGGTTGAATATGAAGATGCGAGTGTGGCGGTGCTGATAAATGAGCGGGTATACTTTCAGCTGCACAGGGGCACCAGAAAAGGATGCCCACTGTCCCCGCTGCTGTTCGCATTAGCAATCGAACCGCTAGCAATCGCACTCAGGGCAGCAAAACATTGGAGGGGGATCCGAAGGGGAGGCAGAGAGCACAGAGTCTCACTCTATGCAGATGACCTGCTCCTCTACATCTCGGACCCACAGAGCAGCATGGACAGAATCATTGCGCTCCTGAAATGACAAAATTTTGTCCTACAAAAAACAAAATCCAGGTGGGGGGGGGGGAGTCCTCCCGAACCTACAATTCTACCACTGGGCGGCAACAGCCGAGCGAGTAAGGGGATGGATCCAGGAGCCAGAGGCCGAGTGGGTGCGTGCGGAGGAGGCCTCCTGCATGGGGACCTCCCTCCGGGCCCTCGCCACGGCAGCACTCCCATCCCCACCCAAAAAACACTCCAGCAGCCCAGTGGTGACAGCCACCCTCCAATCCTGGAACCAACTGCGGCAGCGATTTGGCCTGACCAAAATGTCGGACAAGGCTCCCATCTGCAACAACCATAGGTTCACACCAGTACTGACTGACGCCACCTTCAAAAGGTGGAGGCAGGACGGGGGGACACTGACAGTCAGGGACCTATACACGGACGGCAGGATCGCAACACTGGACAAACTGACAGAGAAATTTTGGCTAGCCAGGGGGAATGAGCTACGGTATCTGCAGCTCAAAAACTTCTTACGAAAAGAGACAAGGACGTACCCACAACCGCCACGACAGACACTACTGGAAGACCTACTGGACGCAAGTATCCTAGAGAAAGGGAACTGTAGCGACGTGTATGACCGACTGGTAGAAAGGGCCGACACCGTACTGGACGCAACAAGAAAGTAATGGGAGGATGACCTGGGGATTGAGATAGGGTGGGGACTCTGGAGCGGGGATTGAGATAGGGTGGGGACTCTGGAGCGAAGCACTGCATAGGATCAACTCCACCTTCACGTGCGCAAGGCTCAGCCTGACGCAACTAAAAGTGGTACATAGAGCCCACTTAACAAGAAACCGTATGAGTAGGTTCTTCCCGGAGGTGGAGGACAGATGTGAACGGTGCCAAAGAAGCCCGGCCAACCACGCCCACATGTTCTGGTCTTGCCCCAGACTTGTGGAGTACTGGACAGCCTTCTTCGAGGCTATGTCCAAAGTGGTGGGGGTGAGGGTGGAGCCATGCACGATAGTGGCGGTCTTCGGTGTTTCAGACCAGCCAGATCTATTCCTGGGGAGGAGGGTGGACGCCCTTGCCTTTGCCTCCCTGATCGCCCGCCGTAGAATCCTGTTTGGCTGGCGGTCAGCAGCACCACCCAGAGCTGCAGACTGGCCGTCCGACCTCTCGGAATCTCTCCAAATGGAGAAAATCAAATTTGCCATTCGAGGGTCAGACAACGGCTTCCACAGAACGTGGGAGCCATTCATGCAATTGTTCCGGGACCTGTTTGTGACCAACGAACAAGAGGAAGAATAGTCGGGTGGCCAAGAATCAGGGGAAAATGGACGGGAATCGGGGGAAGGTAGCCGGGGGGGGGGGGGGGGGGGGGCTACGGGTTCGTTATGGGGGTTTGTTCTCATGGTTTTATGCTTATTTATTTTTCTTGTTAATTTATTGTTTTTGTATTGGAGGGGAGGGGTGACTGTTTTTCTCTGTTGTGATAAAATTTGTTGTTGAAAACTTGAATAAAAATTATTCCAAAAAAAAAGGAAGGACAAAGCCGCAAGCAACAGTCTGATGGCAAGCTAAGGCCCAAAACCAAATTGTAAATAAATGCCTATAAACATGTGCCTCGGCCATATTGGGGAATGTAAAATATGTATGCCGGTTAAAGCGGGTGGCCACAGTTGTTATTATGAAGATGCTTACCTGTAAATATACATGTTAATTTTTGCATGTTTTTTTTCTAATAATTTGTAATTTGTTGGATATAAAATATGAAAACTCAATAAAAAACATTTCCAAAAAAAAAAGATAAATAAGCGGGTAGCGTTTGAGGTGGGAAATATAGTAGCTGATTCGGGGAGAAGGTTCGGGATGGTGAGCGGGAAAATAGAGAGGGTGCCAGTGGTCTTGGTGAATGTCTATGCCCCAAACTGAGGAGATGTGAAGATCATGAAGCAGGTGCTGGGGAAGATCCTGGACCTGAACTTGCACCGGTTGATTACGGGGGGGGTGGAATTTAATATGGTTATCGAGGCGAGATTTGACCGGTCAAGTCGTAGAGGGTGTTGGCGGTGGCAAAGCAGCTAAATGTGTTCATGGAGCGAATGGGGGTAGGGAGGGTGGACCCGTGGATGTTTGGGAGACCAAGGGTGAAGGACCTCCCATGTGAACAGGGTGTACTAACGCATTGATTACTTTGTGGTGGATAAGGCTCTGCTGGTTGATTCGGGTTATTCGGCGATTGTGATCTCTGACCAAGTGCTGCACTGGATTGACTTACTATTAGACTGGGGTGTGGGAACCCAGTGCCTGCAGTGGAAACTGGAGGTCGGGCTGATAGCAGATGAGGGGGTGTGTGTCGACGAGGTACTCCACGAGCCCGGTGGTTGTGGCAGCACTCAGTTTGTGGGGACAGTGGCGGCAGCAACTGAAGCTGGATGTGCCTCAGTCTGGGCATCGATTTGTGAGAGACATAGATTTGCACCCGCGGGGTGGGGTTGGATGCAGCATTCCGGATGTGGCGGTAGGTGGTCATTTGACCAGTTTGGGGACCATTCGTGGGGGGTAGTTTTTCGAGCTTAGAGGAGTTGGAAGAGGAATATGAGCTGTCCAGCGGAATTGGTTTCGGTACTTACAGGTACGGACTTCATCAGGAAGCAGGTTCTGTCCTTTCCCTCCCTGTCGCACCTGGGATTGCTGGACAAGGTGGTGTGGAAATCAGGGGTTGGCGAGGATAGGGTGTTGGAGATTTAAAAGGAATTAATGGATTGGAGGGAGCCACACAATAGGAGAAGTTAAACGGGAGGAAGAGCTGGGCAGGGAGGTGGAGGCTTGGTTATGGGAGGAGGCTCTGAGGAGAGTGAATGCATCCTCTTCATGTGCTAGGCTTAGCCTTATTCAATTCAAAGTAGTTCATAGCGCACATATGACGGTGGCCACAATGAGCAGGTTCTTTGAGTGGGTGGAGGATAGGTGTTGGCAGCACAAGGGAAGGCCCGCGAACCATGTCCATATAGAACATGGAACAGTACAGCACAGTACAGGCCCTTAGGCCCACGATGTTGTGCCGACTATTTTTCCTAATCTAAGATCAACCTCACTTACACCCCTTCAATTTACTGCTGTCTATGTGCCTGTCCAAGAGTTGCTTAAATGTCCCTAATGACTCTGGCTCCTGGACCTCTGCTGGCAGTGCATTCCACGCACCTACCACTCTCTGTGTAAAGAACCTACCTATAGCATCTCCCCTATACCTTTCTCCAATCGCCTTAAAATTATATACATAAGACCATAAGACATAGGAATAGAATTAGGCCACTCGGCCCATCGAGTCTGCTCCGCCATTCAATCATGGCTGATATTTTTCTCATCCCCATTCTCCTGCCTTATCCCCATAACCCCTTATCCCCTTATTGATCAAAAACCGATCTATCTCTGTCGTAAAGACACTCAGTGATTTGGCCTCCACAGCCTTCTGCGGCAAAGATTCATCACCCTCTGGCTGAAGAAATTCTTCCTCATCTCTGTTTTAAAGGGTCATCCCTTTAGTCTGAGATTGTGTCCTCTGCTTCTAGTTTTTCCTGCAAGTGGAAACATTCTCTCCACGTCCACTTTATCCCGTACACGCAGTATCCTGTAAGTTTCAATAAGAACTCCCCTCATCCTTCTAAACTCCAACGAGTACAGACCCAGAGTCCTCAACCGTTCCTCATACGACAGGCTCTTCATTCCAGGGATCATTCTTTTGAACCTCCTCTGGACCCTTTCCAAGGCCAGCACATTCTTCCTTAGATAAGGGGCCCAAAACTGCTCACAATACTCCAAATGGGGTCTGACCAGAGCCTAATATAGCCTCAGAAGTACATCCCTGGTCTTCTATTCTAGCCCTCTCGACATGAATGCTAATATTGCATTTGCCTTCCTAACTGCCGACTGAACCTGCACGTTAACCTTAAGAGAATCGTGAACAAGGAATCCCTTTGTCCTTCTGATTTTCTAAGTATCTTCCCATTTAGAAAATAGTCTATGCCTCCAATTCTCCTTCCAAAGTGCATAACCTCACACATTTCCACATCGTATTCCCATCTGCCACTTCTTTGCCCATTCCCCTAGCCTGTCCAATAGCCTATTGAAGCCTGCCTGCTTCCTCAATACTATCGGCCCCTCTTTGTATCACCTGCAAACTTAGCAACCGTGCCTTCAGTTCCTTCCTCCAGGTCATTAATGTATATTGTGAAAAGTTGTGGCCCCAGCACCGACCCCTGAGGTACACGACTAGTCACCGACTGCCATCCTGAAAAAGACCCCTTTATCCCCACTCTCTGCCTTCTGCCAGTCAGCCAATCCTCTATCCATGCCAGGATCTTACCCTTAACACCATGGGCTCTTAACTTATTTAACAGTCTCCTATGCGGCACCATGTCAAAGGCCTTCTGGAAATCTAAATAAATCACATCCACTGGTTCTCTTTGTCTAACTTCCTTGTTACCTCCTCGAAATTCTAACGGATTTGTCAGACATGACCTCCCCTTCCCGTGCTTCCCCTCGTGACAGCCACGAGAATGGCAGGAAGGGTGGGGCGATGGGGTGTTCTTTATTTGTTATGAGTTTGTTCTCATTTTGGTTTTATATATATAAATGCCTTAATAAAAATATTTTTTTAAAAATTAATGGAATTCCAGAGAATTTAAATTGGGCTAATTAACCATTATAATTGGACAAAAGACCATGGAAAACTTAAATCTTGTTCAGTCTGGAGTAACTGAGGTTTTAGTAATTTACAATTACTGCTAAACAGCTTCTCTGTTCCCTGAAAATATTTTCACAAGTATGAAGTCACATTCTCTCAGAAGAAAATTAATAAATCAGACACTTAAAAAGATAGGTTTTGTAATTCTCTCTTTCATGACTTTCCCTTGAACCCATGTATGTATTTCAATCTTTGTTTTGCTTCCTGAATAGTGTTTTAAATATAATTCATATTTCTCATATTTTTCTTCCTGCTGGTTTGTTTGTGGCCATTCTTCAATATTATTGATTGAGTAACTTACGAATGCTTGCCCTATTCAGTCACCCTGAATCCCCTGTAGAGGGTGCCGAATTCAAACAAATGCTGAACTCTCCACAGACAAAACAACTGAAAGGCTTTGGGCAACTGTATTCGAGCTAAATGACAAATGCTGCTTCTTCTCTGCCAAAGGCAAGATCTGGGCCACTGGTTTTGAAATGATTGTTGTTTGGAATTAACCTGTTTTGTACCTAACGGATCAATAATGATGACTCAAAATACAATCACGGTTTCTTTTAAACTAAACTACATTTACTCTGTTCAATGTATCCCCGTTTTTAATGCTATACAGAGAAGCTATGAAAAGCAGTAATATTGATCGGCTGTGCCTGTACACAAATGAAATATGTTTTAAAAACTTTTCACTTGCTGCTACTGTTAGTTTCTTAATTAATTTATGTATTTATTTGGCAGGAGAATGTGTCCCTTGCTGACATCCTGTCTTTACGAGATAGCTGCCTCACTGAACAGGATATCTGGGCAGCCTGCCGAGAATGTTGCCATTCAATGAAGAGCATCTCCCACACTCCACTCTTTCATACTCTCTGTATCACCCCAGATACATTGGCTTTCAATGCTAATGGCAATGTTTGCTTCATGGAGCAGCTGAGTGGTAAGTACTGTGTGCTCTTCAAAAACCTTTCTTGCACAAATAACACGGGCTTTAGTGAATGTCGCATGGTGCAATGTATAACTTCTGCAGTTACAGTGTCTCAAATCCGGCTATCTGAAAACTGCCGGTGTCTGAAATGTAGACATTTTTTTAAGCTGCCATCACTTGTTTGTCCCTCCTCACCCACATCTTTGGTCTAAGCGTATGACTTGGAAGTCCCTTTGGAGCTGCTCCCACTCCACCGCCACCAACCCTTCACTGAAGAAACCCTATTTGCATGCACAAACAAGCTTCTGACAAAGCATCACTGACTGAAGTTCCAAAATTCCTGGCTTATCTTGCAGCATCGTCTCTACTTCTTCCAAAGCCGCCCTTTGAAATCCTCACGTGAAAAAACATACCCACAGCACTCCACATGCCTGATCCAATCCGACCTGAACTGGCAAGATCCAAAATTAGGCTCAGACTCAGTCCCAAGGTTGCCTGTTTTGAGATATTGTATCTGTAATATCAATGTGTCCTTTCTTCAAACTCTACTATCATTTTTATTTTCTAATTTAGAAAAAAAAAACCAGACATAAATATGTTTTTGTTTGCACTTAGGACCTGAACCGTTCCTTAAAAGATTGGCAGTAAGAAAACTTAGCAGTAGTAATATAATAAAATCAATGACAAAAATGGTAACCAGAAGCAAGAATGTGATTTTAATGGCTTAATTGTATTTCCCTTCTATCTACGTCATCAATCTTTAGTAGAAAATATATCTTTCAATTTTTGTTGGATGAGACATTGGGCGAGATTCTCCGTTTGGGACACAGATGTTCTCCTGCCGGAGGGAAATTGCAATCAATTTACGTTCCAGTTGGGAGGGCAGGTCAGGAAGCAATTCACTATCCTTCGCCATGCTTAAATTTGCATGCCGAGGATTGCAAGCGATTTCCAACGGAATCCCGCGATTTCCATTTTCTGCAGGCAGCCCGATAGCGAGGTCCCGTGGCTGGCAAACACCACTTCCCCTCTCGCTTCGCAAATCACCACGAACCCTCCCCCCAGATTACAATTCAGGCCCCCACCCCTGGATTTTCTGGGTCCCCCCCCCGTTCCCCCAAGTATGGGGATAACTCGACCTGTACCCCACCCCCCGAGACCCCTTAAATAAAGGGATACCACAGAGACCCCATAAATAAGGAGACCACCCACAGACCCCCCGGAAAAGGGGAGATTCCTGCCGGGTTTCTCTTTACTGGGTGATTCCTCACCCAGGGTCTCTTTTTTGGGGGATCTGGGCGGGGGGGGGGGGGGGGTTCTCTTTGGCATGACTTAATAGAAATGAAACAGAGTCCCACATCGGGCGCATTTAGCCGGGCATTATGCCTGGTGTTGGCATCGCTGAGAACAACCCTGCTATTAAACGGATTTGGCTTCATTTCTGGGCCTTGGTGAGGGACACCCCATTGAGGCAGCACTTAGTCCCATTTGCTGCACCAATGAACTCTGCTCACCAGTTCAAGAGGAGATTGATCTCTAGATTCCCCTTCACGGCCTCTGGAGCTCCCCCTCCAATGTCGCCACTCACCAAATAGGGGTCATTGAGTCCCCCGCACCCTACCTCGTAAGGGCAGGGCACCCCCGGGCCTGATCCTTAGCACGCGCATGATGCCATCTGGAACTGTGACACTGCCAGCTTGGCACCCTAGCAGTGCACCTGCCAGCCTGACACCATAGCATTTCCAGCGTGGCATCTGGCTGGCACTGGCAAGGTGCCATTCTGGCAGTGCCATGGTGCTCATGTGGCATCTGGGGTGCCAGTGTACCACCCTGCCCAGACCCCAATCGCGCAGGGGCCTCAGCTCTCCTGATCCAAGCTTGTGGCAATCAGTGCTAAACGGTGTCTGCTCGGGGTCTCCAAGGAGAGGCCGTTCAATCCCGGGCACTGGGTAGATGTGACACAGACATATTTAAGTGAGTCTAACTACTCACTTGAATACGCAAATCTGGATACCGACCTCAATGGGCAGGATCCAGAACGCTATGCCTCACTTAGATCTTGTTAGATCTTGCTTGTTAGAACTCACGAGGCATTACGTGGCCGGTCTATTGGCCATGTCGTGTCCCAGGTCGGGCACATCAAAGGTGATAGATTGCGTCCTTTATTTAGATGGTCCGGGGGCAGTCTCTTTATATCTGGGGTTTTGGGAGGGGCGGGGTGGACATGTTGTAGGGGGAGGAAGGGTGGCCCTTGGATGGACTTTCGGGGCAACTTCCTTAAGGAGTTACCCCCTTGACCCACTACAAGGTAATCCACGACAAGGTTACGCTGGGAGATTCCTATAGTAAATCCTGCCCACGGGATTCCCGACCCAGAGGACCAGAGAATCACGAGGGCCCCGAGAATATGGTGCCCGACCCGCAAAATGTTCACATCCTGCTGGAATGGGATGTGAACCACAGTCGCGAGTGAGGGGTTAGTGCATCAGAAAGGGCACCAATCCTGTTTTTTTCATGGTGCCGATTCTCCGCCACATCGGGAACCCTGCTACTGGCGTCGAGCAGCGGAGAATCCGTCTCATTCTTTTCTCTTTTTATATAAATTTAGTGTACCCAATTAATTTTTTACAATTAAGGGGCAATTTAGCATGTCCAATCCACCTACACTGCACATCTTTGGGTTGTGGGAGCAAAACCCACGTAAACACTGCACCACCGTGCTGCCCCTCGCCCCATTCATTTTGGTTGGTTGTTGATGAAGTGAATCTAAATCTGTGAACTGCGTCCATTTTCAGTCTTGAATTAAAATATATATTCAGCTCTTCTCGTATCACAATCTGTGCAGTTGCAGGGTCCATGGGCGGAATTCTCCGACCCCCGCAGGGTCGGGGAATCGCCCGGGGCCGGCGTAAATCCCGCCCTCGCCGTGGCCGGAATTCTCCGCCACCCGGGAATCGGCGGGGGCGGGAATCGGGCCTGTGCCATGGGGGCACTCTTTTTCTTCTGCCGCCACCATGGCGGAGGCGGAAGAGACCCCCTCCATCGCGCATGCACCGGTGGTGACGTCAGCGGCTACTGACGCTCCGGCGCATGCGCGGAATCACGCCGACCGGCGAAGGCTTTTCGGCGAGCCCCGACGCCGATCTGCGTGGTGCCAAAGGCCGTTGCTGCCAGTCGGCGGAGCGGAAGCCACTCCGGCAGGGGCCCAGCCCCTAAAGGTGCGCGCCGCCGGGTAGGGGAGAATTTCGCCCATCTCTGGCCTGTTTCCCATGAAACTCATTACTTGCCTTTGTACTCATTGGATTATTATATTCCACTTCACTTGACAGGTATATTGTCACTGTTTACTAGTTTTAGTAATGCCTTTACTCGGACATATTCGTTTACAAAATGCAGTGAGTGCACTAATGCCATAGGGATTGGGGCTCTGACTTAGAACATTGGTTATGGGATAGGGCAAGCCTTCCATCTTCATTGGGTTGTTATTGAAGATGGGTCAGTAAAGGATAAAATCTAAAGTGTGGTTACATTTTAATGTGCTCAGTTAAACATTGAAATGATTATATTTAACAGGATAGAGAATAAATGCTGGCCCAGCCAGTGAAACCCACGTTCCGCTAATGTCTTTTTTTTTACTACTTACCTCTTGTGTTACCTCAAACTTAAATATTGTGATTAAAGTTCTTTATAAACAGTGGGATGATTTTAACGTAATTAAGCCTGTGGGCTTGGGTGCAGGTGGGGATTTATGTCATATGAAAATGTGAGTGCATTGGGAAGCCGCCTCCAGCTGGCTTCTACATTTAACCGTACTGCATTAGGCTGCATGCAAGCAACCTCCTCTGGAGAGACAGGCTGTGAATTTCAATGTTAATCACTCAATTACAGCATTAGTAACATGGCTTTTGTTATTTAACTGTGGGTTTCCCAGTCTTCCTCGAACTCATCAGTGAAAGCAAGGCAAGAAGACAATGGTAATTGAGGAAGCTGAAGACATGACAGGGAAATGTACCAAAGATTATTGTTCTGTCATGGCTGCTCTCTTGCCTGCTTGTTTATAAGGCTTTGTTGATGGTGGATATGAGGGGAGGTTGAAACCAAAGAGAAAATGCTGGAAAATCTTAGCAGGTCTGGCAGCATCTGTAGGGAGAGAAAAGAGCTAGCGTTTCGAGTCCAGATGACCCTTTGTCAATGAGGGGAGGGTACTTTGACAACTTTAAAGGTGCATTTTACACTTTGGAGACATCGAGGGCTGGATTCTCTCAGCCCGGAGCCGGGTCGGAGAATCCCCGCAACTGGTGCGAATCGCGTCACGCCGCCCCGATGCCGGCATGCGAGCGGAGAATCAGCGCCATTGGCATCGCCGTGGTTGGTGCGGCGCCGGTTGGGGGCCTCGCTACGCGGCCAGCCCGCCGATCCTCGGCACGGGATGGGCTGAGCGGCTGTCTTTAAAAAGCCAAGTCCCACCGGCGCCAACCACACCTGCTCTCAGCCGGCGGGAACACAGCGTGGTAGGGTCAGGGGGCAGCCTATGGAGGGGAGGGGGGGTGGTCTGACCCCGGAGGGGGGGGGGCCTCCGATGCGGCCTGGCCTGCGATCGGGTCCCACCGATCAGCGGGCCGACTTCTCTGGCTGGTGGCCTCCTTTCTTCTGCTCCGGCCCCTGTAGTCCTGCGCCATGTTGCGTCGGGGCCGGCGCGTTGAAGGAAGCCACTGTGCATGCGCTGCTGGCGCCAGTGCCACTGCACATGCGCGGATCCCACAGCGCCCATTAGATGCCGGGAGCAGCAGCTGGATGGCGTGGACTGCTCCAGTGCCGTGCTGGCCCCCCTGTAGGGGCCAGAATTGCTGATCCTGAGGCCATGTTGACGCCGTCGAGAAACGCGACGGTATTTCCGACGTCGTCAACACTTAGCCTCGGGATCACAGAATCCTGCCCCTAATCTGCACTTTGGAGATCTGACCTATCAGAGCAGCATTTGTGTCGCTTATGCTGTGGGATTTTACACCTCAGATGAGTAGCAAGGTGACCTGCAGCAGGAGCTGGAGTAACACACTGCCTGCTGCTCCGAAGGAGAGTGACAGTCAGCAAAGAGGTGCAGCTCACAGAAGGCCATTCCAACACACCCTACAAGTTAGAGGACAAGCATTTTCAGCATGTTAGAACACCAAGATCTCAGGACGGTTGGGACTTAATTAGGTGTGGCAGGTATTTGGAGAATACTGAAACAAGACCGACTGCCAAGTGGACGTGGTGACCATGCTTTTATTACCAGAGCTGTTAAAGTCGCCACTAATTTCAACTTATTTGCCTCTGGATCCTTACAGGATTATGCTGGAGACATTTGCCGGATCTCACACAGTCAGTGGTCCATTAATGAAAGAGACAGGTGACTGTTGGCTTGTTTGCCAGACCTGACAGTGATGTACTCTTTTCTTGCTATGATGCCAGTCTGAATAACTGGACATTCAGCTTTGCAGCTCGAGTTGTCTTCTCTCTGGTGCAGGGCATCATCAACGTGTGGTTTAGCTCACTGCGCTAAATCACTGGCTTTTAAAGCAGACCAAGCAGGCCAGCAGCACGGTTCGATTCCCGTACCAGCCTCCCCAGACAGGTGCCGGAATGTGGCGACTAGGGGCTTTTCACAGTAACTTAATTGAAGCCTACTCGTGACAATAAGCGATTTTCATTTTCATTTCATTTCACCATACATCGCGCAGGAGTGTTCATTAACAGTTAGGGGCTTCCACTTCATCAATGTGCAGCTGGTGTGCAATGTTAAAAAGATGTTTGTTCAGGTGTGTGGAAGATTTCCAGACACTTACCTCTATCCTGCGGCATTCCACTCTCCCTCATCTCTCTGCAACCCAAAGCAGACTTACTGGCCGTCTGCTCAGTAACAAAGGATATCCAACTAAAACATGACTAATGATGCCCATGAGGAAGCCAACTACTGAAGCCAAGGAGCAATACAACAAAAGTCAAATGATGACCAAATATATATTTGAACAAACCATTGGCAAGCTGTAGATGCTACACTTCTGCATCTTCCTCCCTTTCCCGCCACTAACACAAAACAGTCAGGCAAATAACCAAGCATTCCTTTCAATGCCCCACATTGCCTAGCACCAATTTATGTCTTCACATTCATCACAATTGAAAAGGTTACTTTCCAGGCAGAAACCACAAATGGTTCAAAAATAAAACTGAAACATAATAATTTAACATCATATAACATATCCCTGTGCAATTACAAATCTTGAACTCTTTGTCTTCCTATCTCTTCAATGTGTTGCAGTGCCTGTGGCTTTATAAGAGTTAAATGCAGACTGCATCGATCCATGCTCTGGTTATTGATGCTGTTGGCTGATATGCTTTTCGTATTGAAACCTGTGAGGGGGTTGAAGAGGAGATACAGATTTTACAGACGAATATAAATAGACTACGAGATTGCACCAAAATTTGGCAGGTGGAGTTTAATGTGGATAAGTGTGAGGTTATCTATGTTGGCCCAAATAATCAGCAGGAAAATTAATATCTAAATGGAAAGCAGATTCAAAAAGCACCTGGGCAGAGGAATCTAAGTGCCTTTGTTCATTAATTGCAGAAAGTCTATATGCAGGTACAAAATGTAGTAAGAGAGGCATGTGGAATGTTAGTGTTTATTGCAAAAGGACTGGAGTATAAAAGTAGAGAAGTATTGTTACAATTGTATAGGGTGTTGGTGAGACCACATCTGGAGTATTGTGTCCAGTTTTGGTCTCTTTATTTGATGAAGGGTGTGGTGGCATTGGAGGTAGTTCAGAGGAGATTCACTAGATTGATTGAGGATGAAGGGGTTGATGTAAACAGTTTGGGTTTATACTCGCTGGAGTTTAGAAGGATGTGAGGGGATCTGATCCAGGTATATAAAATACTAAAAGGGCTTGATAAATTAAATTTAGACCAAATGTTCCCCCTTGTGGTGCAATCTAGAACACGTGGTCACAGATATACATTGAGAGGTGGAAACTGAGATCAGAGGGCACTACTTCCCGCAGAGGGTGGTGAGTTTATGGTACTCACTGTTCCATAGTGCAGTAGAATGTGAATCATTAAATGGTTTCAAAAGGGAGATTTAAAGAAATGGGTTAAAGGGATATGTGGAACAGGTAGGGAGGTGGATTTGAGACCAGGAAGAATTAAATGAAATGAAAAGAGAGCAACCATGATCTGATTGAATGGTGCAGCAGGCTCAAAGGGCTGAATTGCCCACTTCTGCTCCTAATTCTTAAGTTCTTAGATCCTGTGGGAGGTCCTGTAGGAGATTAAAGACTTGAATTGGAACTGCCAAGATAAGAATGTTGTAAGTGAACATTATGCACATGATCATATTTCACTCACTGTCGACATCAAGTAAACGCGACTGAATGTTGTATATCATGTGACTGCTATTTAATTCTGTTACGAGGCAACTGGGAGGTCCCCATTTCCAGCACCTAGTCACACTGAGAACCCCCCCCCCTCCCCCCCCCCGAGTTCTCTGCCTCCCCCTTGTATTCTGTGCTCTTCATTTGTAAGGAGAGAAAGAAGAAACCAATGAATGAGCGTGATGGCATGTGTTAAGCGGGTGGTGAAATTTTGTTGAGGGTGAAATGAGGGAGAGGCAAGACATTGCATTAGGATGAGAGTGAGTGTTAGTGGTGGATGGACAGATGGCAATATGAGAAGTACATAGAGAGCACACCCCTAAATTACATTTATGTGAGGAGTGATGTACCTAACTAGGCTTGAGAAGGCAAATGAGGGGATTGGAGTGATGGGCAAATCAGGATTTGCCACTGTGCTCAGCTTTTCTGCCTTGCTAAGTCCATTAAATCACTTTTGGCATTGAATCCACAATCGTGACACCACAGTGCTGCTGCTGGCCTTGTGCACATACCAGAGAAAGGTTTCTTTGTTTCACAGGCAGTCTCCTTCCTCCCGTCAGTAAAAATAGTGGGCGGCAATCGCATGACGCCGCTCCGACGCCGGTCCGCCGATTCTCCACGCGGGATGGGCCAAGTGCCCGCCTAGTTCGGCTGAGTTCCACCGGCGTCGTTTTCGTGTGGTCCTACCCGCTCAGACCTCAGCGTTCATGCTGCGGAGGGCGGCCTGGTCGGGCGAGGGGGGATCCGACTCGGGGTGGGGGGGGAGGGGGGGGGGGGGTGGCGCGATCGGGGCCTACCAATCGGCGGGCGGGGGCTTATCCTGGTGGGGCCTATGTTCCTACATGCCAGGCCCTTGTAGGTCTCCGTCATGTTGAGTTCGGGCTGGTGCGGAGAAGGCAACCCATGCCGATGCGCGAACTCGCGCTGGCCGTGGCGCATATGGGCTGACTTGTGCCGGCTGTGGCGTGCATGCGCGAACTCCCGCCGGCTGTGCTGACGTCTGTATCAGCAGTTGGAGCAGAGTGAGGCACAGTGCTGTGCGGCGCAGGATCGCTGATCCCAGGGACCAGATGACGCTATTGTAAAATGTTCCGGCTTTAACGACGGCGTCAACACTTGACCCCAGGATCGGAGAATCCCGCCCAGTATCGCCAAGCGGGACCTTTATAGCAGCACTAAAATGAGGCACAGCCTTCGAAAGTCTGGTCACCATTGAGTTAATTCCGTCTGTGTACTGCCAAATTTAAGCACCACTCAAATTTTATGTTCTGTTAAATACTGGAGTTAACATTTTCCATGACGCCTGCTCATGCAAATAAATTGGGAAACCCAGAAATGATATGGCAATGTCGTGGCAGGGTTAAAAAAAAATACACTGACAGATGGGCTGCAATAACCTTCAGACATGCCCCTGCTCCCAGTGTATCACAAAGCTAAAATCTAACCCATTACCTTCTAGTATGTAAACATGGAGTTCCATCTCTTTCTTTAAAAACTGAATATATAAATTATTTCAGACACAGGGTAAATATGTGCAACATAAAAGCATTGCAATATAGTCATTGCAAAAAAAAAAAATCTGAAGTCTATTTATATGCTCCTGTGCCAATGGACCTTCCCCTGTTTTCATTCCAAATGGAGGTGTAAAGCAGAAAAGAAAATGGCAAATGACTCATTTAAATATTTTTGCATTCAATCTGGATCTCTAATGAGTTCTCTGGAGGAATTGGCTATGAATACCTGAGCTCAATAAAGATAACAGAGCATGAAATTTGCTGTGAACTAGTTGCACACCTGCTATCCCAGCACAAATCATTTTGAAATCATCATTCATATATTCATCCAGGGGTGTCTTGTCTTGGGGCAGGTGAAATAAGGAAATCATTTCTTTGGCAATGGATGTAAGCGTAACAATTACACAATGGGCAGGATTTTCCAGCCCTTCCTGTGGGCGTGGTCTTCCGGTCCTGCTGAAGACATCAATGCCCACTGTGTCACACACACAAATTTCAATAGCAAGTCACAGAACTTTCCAGTCCAGAAAAGACCATGAAGTCTACATTGGTGTATCCTTTGACAAGCCACCTCATTTAACCACTTGCTTCCTGGGGGAATTGTATGAGGCTTTTCTGTACACCAGCAAAAAAAAAAACTCTCAGGAATTGAAGGGAGGAGGAAAAAAAGAAAATGATAAAAAAATAGAAGAGGGAGAAACTAATTTCAAGGCTTTAAAGTGTTACTAGTCAAAGTTATTCAGTGCCAGCATGAAACCATATTGTTGGATTCTGTGTTTTGTAATTGATTTTATTTATTATTTATTTACAGATGATCCAGAAGGTGCCTTTGTACCTCCAGAATTTGACATTACTGGCAATACCTTTGAGGTTGGTAGAAATACTTATGAGCATAAGGCAAGCAGGAAATATATTCCCTACAGTTTTTGCAATGGATGGCACTGCAAATTCAATGAGGAAACCCCTATGCATAGGAAACCTTCAAGTGAAATGTCTGTTATGATTAGATCAGATCAATTTTAAAGTGCTTTTTTCGGAATAGCTATTAATTAAGGCCAATCACTTGAAACTGCAGTAGCCTGAAAGGCTTTTTATTGTCTACCTTCTCTCTTTGCCAAGAATTAGTTTTATTTTTATCCAGCATAGATTTGCTGTAGTTGGCAAGCCTGGATATTTTGCTTTGTGACATGACAGTATGAACTAAAGGTTAATATTTGTATTAATATCCCATTATAAAAACAGATAATTAAAAGGCTGAAAAATTTGATCAGCTGTTGAACATACCCTCCAATGTATCTTCCAATTTTGGTGGGGATGTGGGTGATTTCTTTAAGTGCGTGACCCCTTTTAATTTTTTTGCTTGGCTAAATTTTCCATGACCTGTGTGGGAGATCTTTGGATTGTGGCAGTGCCTCACAGCTTAGAGGAAACAGTAGAGCTGGTTATTCATCTCCATGCTTGAATGGTGAGACCCAGGACACAAAAGAATCAGAACCTGGGTCTCATTTTGTCAAGCCAGTGAATAAAAAGGATTGGATGATCAGGCTGCAGCGATAGCAACAGTGGCCCTTATCAGCAGCCAGGGGTGGAGCACAGGCTGGATGGATAATAATGGTGGTGATTGGGGACAGCACAGAATGGTGGCCAGCCAAAGCCTATGTACTTTGAATATGGGTTCAGGAGGAGTGGTTCCTTTACAGACTGCCTAATGCTGCACAGACTTAGTTTACATGAGTGCAGTCAGTGGCAGCTACCTCAGTGCAAACCAATCTTGCAGAGGGTACCTCTTATTTTCATTGACCTCTTTCAGGCATGGGGCATGAGGACATGTCTATTTTGAGTTTTACCAATATGGAACGTAGTGTGTTTCTGACTTGTAAAAGAGCAAATGCATCCCACTCTGCAGATTGCAAGATTTAACAGGCTGATGAATAAATACTGCATGGCCGAATTTCCACCCCAAGCTGTTTGAAATTAATGGGTTAAAGCCTGGACTGAAATATCAAACCAAACCATTTCATAAATGTTTGTTAGGCATTGGGGATATTCTAGTAGCTAGCCCCTTTAAGGGATATTCTCTGGTGGAATGGTCATGTGACTCGCCTGGCCAATCAGGGGAATTGTTGGGTTGTGTTGGAACTAGCCCCAACATTTGGACCCTAGAGCTGAGTATGGAAAGACCATTTTAGAGCACTCTGTAAATAGTTGTTTTTGATGGAATAAAATGTTGTTCTTATAAATTAACTGGTGGAAACAGTTTTTGAAGTTATTACATGGGTGACAAGGTAAAGACTGCAAGAATGCAGAGAAAAAGTCTGATTGCAAGAGTTGCAGAACAAGTCCAGCATGCGAGGAAGAGAACATTCAAAATGCCTCTTTTCGGGACATTAAAGTCATTTGATCCTGCTACAGAAGATTGTGTCTAGTATGTGGAAGGCTTAAAATTCTTTTTCCGTGCAACATCGACATTGTGGAGTTACCATTGATCAGAAATTGAACTGGACTAGCCTTATTAATACTGTGGCTACCAGGACAGTTCAAAGGCTAGGAATCCTCTGACGAGTAACTGACCTCCTGACTCCCCCAAAGCCTGTCCACCATCTACAAGGCACGAGTCAGGGGTGTAATGGAATACTCTCCACTTGCTTGGATGAGTGCAGCTCCAACAACACTCAAGAAGCTCGACACCATCCAGGACAAAGCAGTCCGCTTGACTGCTCTTCCTTCCACAAACATTCAAACCCTCCACTACTGACGAACAGTGGCAGCTGTGTGTACCATCTACAAGATGCACTGCAGTAACTCACCAAGGTTTTTTGGGCAGCACCTTCCAAACCCACGACCACTACCATTTAGAAGGACAAGAGGAGCAGATACCTGGGAACCCCACCACCTGGTGGTTCCCCTCCAAGTCACTCACCACCCTGACTTGGAAATGTATCACTGTTCCTTCACAGTCGCTGGGGCAAAATCCTGGACCTCCCTCCCTAACAGCTCAGTGGATGTACCTACAGTTCAGGGATTTCAGCGGTTTAAAAAGGCAGCTCACCACCACCTTCTGAAGGGCAACTAGGGATGGACAATAAATGCTGGCCTAACCAGCGACACCCATGTCCTGTAAAATCATTTTTAAAAATAGAGGAGGAGGAGAAGCAGGGGGTAATTTTGTTAACTGCGTCTGGGGAACAGGCGTACAATCTGGTTCAAAGTCTAATGTTCCCGGATGCCTTGCTACCAAAACATTTGCAGCGGTTGTAGAGTTACTCAAAGGGCAATATCACCCCAAGCCCCCAGTAATTTTACAGCCTTACAAGTTTAATTCAACTGGGAAAGCCACAGGTGAGACTATTGCGGCCTATACGGTAAGGCTCAAGAAGTTTGCAAAGCATTGAGATTTTGGGACTACATTAAAGGAGATGCTCGGAGATCAGTTAGTATGTGGCGTTAATGATAAAACCATACAAAAGAATCGGAAGCAGATTTTAAAAATGCACTGGAGATTGCTTTAGCCATGAAGAGTGCAGAGAAGGGTTCCCAGGAGTTACAAAGCACTCTGAGTAGTGCAGTCGACTAGCTGAGGTGGGAAACCGCAAGCAGCAGTAGTGCTAGGAGTGAAGGCGTTGGTGCAAGCAAAGAAATTAATACGAGAACTGGAAGAATCAGAAGGTTTAGAAGATTAAACTGACAGCCTACAGTGGACCCAGAGTGTGCAGAGTGTTACAGATGTGGGGGAAGTCACCCCCCAGATTTGTGCAGTTTAGGAAAGCTGAATGATTCAGGTGCAGGAAAAAAAAGGCATGTGAGACATAAGTGGAAGTATGAACAGAGACTGCCTAGTACGTAGCAATAGATCAAACTGTACAGTACCAATATACTGTATGGAAGATGGTCCTGAGGTGGTGTAAAAAGTTATATCTGTCAATATTGTAAAAGTGGCCCGATCACAGTGGAGTTAGTGGCAAACAGAAGGGTATTACGAGTGGAATGGAACTCTGGGGTCTCGGCCAGTGTTGGTGGAGCAGGCCTACCGGTACCTTGAGGTTGAAAAACACTGGGATCAGGCTGACGACATGTTGAGCCATAAAGATAATAGGCACACCGATGATTCCAGTGAACTATTGACAACAATCCACTCAGCTATCTTTCCTCGTGGTGGCTAGTCTTGGACCGAGTTTAATTGGGGATGAATGGCTCCAGGAGATTAAATTAAATTAGCTAGAATTTTTTAGCGTCAAAGAAGCTCAAGATCATTAGCAAGTACCAACATGTTTTGCAGAAAGAACTAAGTAAATTAAAAGGAGTAAGGCGAGAATTCATGTGAACCCAGAAGCCACTCTAAGATTTTCCAAGGCTAGATCTGTCCCTATGCATTATTGTTGAAGTTAGAAACAAAGTTGGAAAGGCTGGATGACCTAGGCATCATTCAACCAGTGTGATTTGCAGAATAGGCAGCACCCATTGTGCCAGTAGTGAAACCGAATAAAACTATTCACAACTGCGGGGTTTACAAGCTGATGTTGAACCAGGCCACAAAGCTGAATAAGTACCCAAAATCGAAGATTTATATACGTAACTGGTTGGAGTCAAACTTTCACTATGTTACACATAAGTCATGCATGCCAGCAGCTGGAATTGGACAATGCTTCGATGAAATATGTGACCATAAACATCCATAAGAGGTTGTATCAGCACACACGTTTGCCCTTTGGAGTTTCATCAGCTTGTGCGATATTGCAAAGAACCATGGAGAGTTTACTACAAGGCTTACTGGGGCTTGTCATGTACTTGGATGACATATGAGAAGAAGCACATTTGTCAAATTTAGAAGTATTGAGGAGATTCCAGGAAGTAGGAGGTGCCTCAAGAGAGAAAGCGCACATTTCAGGCTAATGAATTGACTTCCCAGGTTATCGGGTAGATGCACAGGGGTTGCACCCCATGGAGGACAAAGTGAAAGCAATCGAGGAGGCACTAGCCCCGAGGAATAGCTCAGAACTCGTATCCTTTCTGGGATGGTTAACTATTATGGGCACTTCTTTCCAAACCTGTCAACGATGTTAACTCCACTACATGCGGGTGATCCAGTATGATAACAGGAACCAGGGGCGGAATTCTCCGACCACCCGGGTGGTTGGAGAATCGCCCGGGGCTGGCGTCAATCCCGCCTCCTCTATGTCCTGAGTTCTCCACCTCCCTGAGATTCGGTGGGGGTGGGAATTGCGCTGCGCCGGTGGGCGGGCCCCCCGCGGCTATTCTCTGGCCCGCGATGGACCGAAGTCCCGCCGCTGATAGGCCTTTCCCGCCGGCGTGGTATAAACCACCTCTGATACCGGCGGGATTGGCGGCACGGGCGGGCTCCAGGGTCTTGGGGGAGGGCTTGGGGCGATCTGACCCCGGGGGGGTGCCCCCATGGTGGCCTGGCCCGCGATCGGGGCCCATGGATCGGCGGGCGGACCTGCGCCGTGGGGGCACTCTTTTTCTTCCGCCCCGCCATGGCCTTCACCATGACGGGAACTGAAGAGACCCCTCCCCTGCGCATGCGCTGGTATGACATCAGCAGCCGCTGACGCACCGGCGCATACGCAGACTTATGCCGGCCGGCGAAGGCCTTTTGGCCCCGGCTGGTGGGGTGCCAAAGGCCGTTCACACCGGCCAGCGGAGCGGGAGCCACTCCGCGTGGGCCTAGCCCCTCAATGTGATGGCTTGGCCCCTAAAGGTGTGGAGAATTCCGCACCTTTGGGGAGGCCCGGCGCCGGAGTGGTTCACGCCAGTCCGTCCCGCCAGGACCCCCCGCCCCGCCGGGTAGGGGAGAATCCCGGCCCAGGTTAACTTGCCATTTAAAGATGCGGGTGGTTGCTTCTTCAAACTGGCCTTGAAAGTCTGCACTGCCCTCTCATCTCGTCCATTCGGCAAAGGATGGCACGGTGCCGATCAGATATGTTTTATTCCGTTAAAAGTCAAAAGTTCTGAAACTTGGCACCAGTAAAAGCTGTTTCATTGTCCGAAACGCAGACCTCTGGTACCCAGTGGAATGTATAACACAGAGCAATGGGTAACATCCCGGCAGCCAGTACACCTCGTGAGGTCTATACAAATCTCGCGAGACGTCGGGAATAGGATCCCACACACAATAGCTGTGGCCAAGCCGTGCTCGCTAAACCGACCAGCGAGCTCACCCGGGATCTACCAGCCTCCCCAGGGAGGCCCCAGCTGGGCGCCCTTCAGTACTGGTAAACACAAATGTAGACCAGGAGAACAGTACCCAGGGGGTCTCCCAGGTCATCGGCGAACCCTGGGTGGTCAGGGATAGAGTAGGGTGGCTCCCTGGTCCTCCCCCTGGAACATGGACACCTTGGCACTGCCACCCTGGCACTGCCATGGTGCCCAGGTGGCACAGCACAGCCAACAGGAGCACTGCCAAGGTGGCAATGCTAAGGTGCCAGCGTGGTACTGCCAAGAGTCACGGCCTGAGGGGGTCCACGCCCTTGAAAGGAAGGTGGGGGGGGGGGGTATGAAGGATGGGGACTGCAGGAGAGGTAAGTAGGTGCCGTGGGAGGTTGGGGAGTTGAAGTAAGAGGGTCCTGAAAGGGGGAGGCCTGTAAGGAAGTGTGGGGGGACCTGAAGGGAGAGGGCCCGCAGGGACCACATAATGAGGTGTCATCACTTGGGCCGGGTGGGGTAATGCCAATGTGTGTGGGGGGTGACTTTGATCATAGGTAGGGGCTGTGGGGGACCTGAATCTCACTTTGAGATTGAGGCACCCTTTCAAAATCGCGGCTCGATCTCTGAGGAGCCGGTCTGGCCGATGGGTTCAGCTCCCTAGTGATAAAAATAATTCTAAGTGTGGGCTAAACGAGTGATAAACTCCCCAAGGCCCAGAAATTGACTACATGTGGTTAGATGGCGGTGGGGAACTCGCGGCAGGACACTTCCAGCAAAACTAGCCATAAATGACACTTCAAAAGTTTTCCATTAAATTGTGCCCTTTGCTGTTGCGGAGAAGTATAAACCCCCAGACAACTTTTTTAGTAGCCATAGAATCTTAGATGAGTGCAGTTATGATCCTCCATTGACATCTTAAAGTTTCTCGTGGCCCCTATCATAACTGAAAAAAAAGATGAAAGGGAAACAATTCAATAGAGACTTCTGGAGAGGTGAAACTATTCTTCAGAACGTATTCTGTGCACCTGCTACAATAGGAATAATCAGAAAGTAATCCCTCAGCTATTTGCAATTTGATTTTCATTTATTGTTTGCGAATAATGTAATAACTTTAGAATAGAATAGAACAGTACAGCACAGAACAGGCCCTTCGGCCCTCGATGTTGTGCCGAGCAATGATCACCCTACTTAAACCCACGTAACCCGTATGCCCGTAACCTAACAATCCCCCCATTAACCTTACACTACGGGCAATTTTAGCATGGCCAATCCACCTAACCCGCACATCTTTGGACTGTGGGAGGAAACCGGAGCACCCGGAGGAAACCCACGCACACACGGGGAGGACGTGCAGACTCCACACAGACAGTGACCCAGCCGGGAATCGAACCTGGGACCCTGGAGCTGTGAAGCATTGATGCTAACCACCATGCTACCGTGAGGCCCAATGTTGAAAATGTTTGTGAAAATTGATCTTCGTATTTAAAAACATAAAGATTTCCAGCTATTTGCACATTAAGTTATTAACTTGCTGCTGTAATATAGGAAGGAGGGAATATTATGGGCAAGATCTTCCGGCTGTTCACGTTGGCAGGATCTTTCAGGCCCGCTGAGACACATCCATGGCTTGGGTTTCCCGACAGGGTGGGGTGAATTCAATGGGGGATCTCATTGACAGCAGCGAGTCCCCTCCCACTCCCGAGAAACACGCCGCGAGGAGATAAGAGAATCTCTCCCAATGTTCAAACTCTGGATTATTCCCTCTGTTGTGGGATAACAGGCTTTGTTTCAGTTTGTGATTTTTCACAAGTTGGTGTGCCTGAACATGTATGGACAATCACAGTGGAATAATTTGTAAATGCTATTTCTTGTTTGGAAAACAAATCAAGGTTAGCAGTTTATCATAGTGCATATCATTATTATCTTCCATGTGGAATTTACTTCCTCGTACCACTGACTTCCATTTCTCCACATGACTAAACAAGCAGCTATGAGAAATATTAAATATTACACTGCAAAGTGTGACCCACCTTGTCCTTGTGCTTTTGCATTTTTTAAAGTTTCCTTCATTTGTGGGAGAAATTTGATTGATACTATCTTGTATCAATCAACCTTGTGGACGAGCTGCCATTCTAATTTTGGACTTGTGGAAGAGATATTCATGTGACATGATCAACAAGTCTTTATCAGCAAAGATTTCCTTCAGGTTGGGAAAAGACTGTCATTCCTTTAAGTCCTGATGTTCAATTGAGAATTGTCTGGCAGTGGAACTATTTTGATCTGTAACACCACTCAATGCAGTTTCTTGTTTGAAAGACTCTGACCTTTACCCTGCTCTGGCTTCTGATTTGTTGCTGTTATATGGAGTGTTCTGTGGCTTCTCCTAAGTTCTGCTCCTTGATCTTCATTTGTATTTTGCTCTTCCAACCAACCAGAGAATTTAGTTCAGATCTAATGTTGATTTTGCATTATTACACTAGATATCTTGTTGGGTTTGGCATCAATTCGTCAGCGGATCGAACCTCTCCTACCATCTGAAGTACATTTTTCTTTCCTTCCTAATATCTGAGTAGGCAATAGAAAGGTCTTCGAAAGTTGTCACCCAGGTTGAGAGGGTTGTTAAGAAGGCATACGGTGTGTTAGCTTTTATTGGTAGAGAAATTGTACAAAACTCTGGTGCGGCCGCATTTGGAGTATTGCATGCAGTTCTGGTCACCACACTATAGGAAGGACGTGGAAGCATTGGAAAGGGTACAGAGGAGATTTACAAGGATGTTGCCTGGTATGGAGGGAAGATCTTATGAGGAGAGGCTGAAGGACTTGAGGCTGTTATCGTTAGAGAGAAGAAGGTTAAGAGGTGACTTAATTGAGGCATACAAGATGATCAGAGGATTAGATAGGGTGGACCGTGAGAGCCTTTTTTCTCGGAGGTGATGTCCAGTACGAGGGGACATAGCTTTAAATTGAGGGGAGATAGATATAGGACAGATGTCAGAGGTGGATTCTTTACTCAGAGAGTAGTAAGGGCGTGGAATGCCCTGCCTGCAACAGTAGTGGACTCGCCAACACTAAACGCATTCAAATGGTCATTGGATAGGCATATGGATGATAAGGGAATAGTGTAGAGGGACTTTAGAGGGGTTTCACAGGACGGTGCAACATCGAGGGCCGAAGGGCCTGTACTGCGCTGTAATGTTCTATGTTCTATAATAGAACTTTTAGTTTGTATCAAAACCAAACATTTTAATGTATCATTATCCTGCCAACTTTAATGTTATGTGTAACTCTTTCTGTAATTTCTGAGCTTCTCCATTCCACTGCTCCTGCCAGTGACATATTGGGGGGGATTGGGCAGAGTGGGTAATGTGGAATTCAGGGTGACCTCTCAATTTCCTGACGGTGGGGTGAGATACAGATATCTAGTCAGTGGTGTTTTTGTGCCATGTCAAACCTCAATCCGGCCTGCAATGGGTTCATACCCATAATACATCAGCATGCCATGAATACTCATTAGCGTTTAACTTTTTAAAATTACATCTCAGCTTTAAAATAAAGTCAGTGGTACAGGAGGATTGCCTGGTGTCCATTTGATGCTTGTTTAAACGTATCATGCTTTGTGCAGCTGTCGGTTATGAAACCCACCACCAGCCGACATTGCAGCAACTCAGGGCGGGCTACAAAAGAGCCTCCTAATCAAACAGTTGTCAGCTCAGTGGTTTTCCTCATTTAACTCCATGGCACATGGGAGGGGAGCAGAAAATGGCAGCTTGCATGGAAGCTCCAGGAGCGTGTCAGTGTTGAGGGGAACGCATTGTGGAGTGCAGATGGGGCATGTAGGAGTGAGGATCCAGAGGAGGCAAGAGGATGGGGCTAGGGGCATGGAGAATGATGTGGGAAGGACAGGGCATCCTCGGGGAATGTATGGATTGAGGGGGGTAGTAACAGTAGTCAAGAGAGGAAGATAAGGGCCTAAAGGGTGGTAACAGTACTGTTCAAATGTATGTCTATCTCAAGATGTTGGCTGACAGAGTGCTTACAGGGCTTTGAGTTCACCAACATCATTTCAATTATCCCCATCGAGAGTAAACTTGGATAATGTCCTTTACAGTGCACAGGAGGGACGGCCAACTACATCTGCAGTTTTCAATCATGTCCCACAGAGTAGTGAGTACAGCACTGGCCACTAACATGAACATTCATTAAAGTGTGAAAAAAAGTGTTGTTTCCTTCAGAGGAAAGGAAATGTCCCTAACTCTCCTGTAAACATTGAAGTGTGCCAACTGTAAACCATGCCGGCACATTTAGCTCTCTGACTAAGCTTGACTCAACAACTGAACAAATAATAACGTTGTACACATGAATAAAGTGAAAATGATGTAATGTTTACATAGAATTTACAGTGCAGAAGGAGGCCATTCGGCTCATCGAGTCTGCACTGGCTCTTGGAAAGAGCACCCTACCACCTACCCAAGGTCAACACCTCCACCCTATCCCCATAACTCAGTAACCCCACCCAACACTAAGGCAATTTTGGACCCTAAGGGCAATTTATCATGGCCAATCCACCTAACCAGCACATCTTTGGACTGTGGGAGGAAACCGGAGCACCCGGAGGAAACCCACACACACACGGGGAGGATGTGCAGACTCCGCACAGTAATGTGTAATATTTACAATCGAAATTTCAGTTTGAGAAAAACCTGTGCCTCCTTTTATGATCTCTAGGCCGGGATTCTCCCCTACCCGGCGGGGCGGGGTGTCCCAGCGTAGCAGAGTGGCGCCAACCACTCCGCCGTCGGGCCTTCCCAAAGGTGCGGAATTCTCTGCACCTTTGGGGGCTAGGCCCACGCCGGAGTGGTTGGCGCCACGCCGACTGGCGCCAAAACCGGGGCCAACGGCCTTTGATGCCCGCCGGCCGGCGTCGGGGCTGGCCGAAAGGCTTTCGCCATTTCGCGCATGTGCTGACGTCACCACCGGCGCATGCACGGTAGGGGAGTTCTCTTCCGCCTCCGCCATGGTGGAGGTCGTGGCGGCAGCGGAAGAAAAAGAGTGCCCCCACGGCACTGGCCTGCCCGCCGATCGGTAGGCCCCGATCATGGGCCTGGCCACCATGGCGGCACCCCCCGGGGTCCAATCGGCCCGCGCCCCCCACAGGCCCGCTCACGCCGCCAATCCCGCCGCCACCAGAGGTGGTTGAAACCACGGCTGCGAGAGAGGCCTCTCAATGGCGGGACCCTTGCGGGCTGGAGAATCGCCGCAGGGGCCTCGCCGATCAGCGCGGAGGGCACGCCGATCGGCGTGGCGCGATTCCCGCCCCCGCCAATTCCCGGGCGGCGGAGAATTCCGGCCACGGCGGGGGCGGGATTTTCGCCGGTCCCGGGCGATTCTCCGACCCTGCGGGGGGTAGGAGAATTTCGCCCCTAGTCTAATATTAATGGCAGTGAAGCCAGATTGGAAAGTGCAGGCCTTGAAGCACAGCCTCCCTGTTTGATCAGGAGCCTCTTTATAGCCCACCCTTTTCTACTGCATTGTTAGCTGACGGTGGGACTCACATTGAAATGTTGCATGATCACATGTATTTACCGTGCGTATTGTCAGAACTTTAATTTTAAGTGGAATGGCAAGGGAAATTTGAAAAAAGCAGGACAGATAATCCTCAGCTTTCAACCAGATCATGAATTTCACTGTTTCACATGGAATCGAGATAAAACCGAGAGATTTTCATAATTGCAGTGGGGTAAGCTAATGGGAAAGGTTATTTAAGCTAGCAGTTTGAATTAATTCAATATCAAACCAGTTATGTTTCTTGAGAGAGGGGTTTGAGGTGAGAATCTGGCAATTATCAATCATACAAAAGGAATATTAGCCTAATAATCTATTTCAGCATCTCCCAACTTATATCCACCAGGCTGATCTTAAAGCTCTCATTGTCTATTTTTTCAAGTTCTCTGATATGACAGAAACTGACATTTATGATGACTCAAAAATATTCAAGCACAATCTTTTAAATTTGCAGTCTCAATTCTTTGCTGCTCCCCCATCGAATCACCTTAGGATGCATGTCGATAGGTCCCTGAAGGCAGGAGGGCAGGTAGATAAGATGGTGAAGAAGGCAGATGGCTACAACAACTAGGAGTATTATTTTAACAGGCAGGAGAAAGCGAATGAGCTCATCTGGAAAAACGGGTTGGGAAAACAGCAATAACGGGTGTAATGAACTCCAATTGGCTTTATTGGTTGGCCAATTGGAGTATGAGTTCCCTCAATGATAGCTCATTGAGGGGGCCCATATAAGCACCTGTGTAGGCTTTGTGAGCCAGTCTTAAGTTGACTAGACTGCTAGCAGCACTGTTGTAGCTGCTCCTGTAATATTGTTATTATAAATAAATATTGGTGTGGTGACGGAACTCCTGCCTCCCGTGGATTACTACAGTGGCGACGAGGATGGGATATAAAGTAGACGAGTCAGGCTTACACCCATTAGAGGACAGAGTAAGGGCAATAAAAGAAGCCCCAGCTCCCACCACGGTCCAGGAGTTACGATCATTTCTAGGGTTGGTAACCTATTATGGAAAATTTATTGAAAATAGGGCGTCCATCCTTGAACCCCTCCACCAGCTACTAAAAAAGGGGCAAGAATGGAAATGGTCCGCCAGCCAAAACCGAGCATTTAGGGACATTAAGGAACAGCTGTCATCCGAAAATGTCCTAGAGCATTATGAGCCAAGGAAGGAGTTGGTGGTCACTTGTAATGCATCCCCCTATGGGGTAGGAGCCGTCTTAGCCCATAGAGGAAGGAATGGGGAAGAACGGCCAATAGCCGATGCTGCGAGGACCTTGGTGATGGCTGAGAGGAAGTACGCCCAAATCGAGAAGGAAGGACTAGCGGTGATATTCGCAGTAAAAAAAATTCACCAGTATCTGTACGGGTGGAAATTCACCATAGTGACGGACCATAAGCTGTTATTAGGGTTATTAAAAGAAGACAAGTAAATACCTCCGATTGCATCAGCTAGAATCCAACGCTGGGCGTTGCTACTGGCGGCATATAGATACGTTCTGGAGCACAGACCGGGAACGCGAGTAGCAAATGCAGATGCTTTGAGCAGACTTCCCCTCCCGGACACTCCGCCGCAAATACCAAAAGTAGAGGAGACAGTAATGACTCTAAATTTTTTGGACGCCCTACCAGTAGACGCACAACATATTCGGTTGTGGACGCAAAAAGACCCAGTTTTAGCCAAGATGAAGCATTTACTGCTAACAGGGGAACTGGAAAGACCAGTGGAGCCCCTGATGCACCCATACTGGAGCAGAAGGGACCAAATAACCGTAGAAGACGGTATCCTATTATGGGGAGCCCGGGTAATAGTCCCAGCTCAGGGCCGTCAGGCAATCTTAACCGAGTTACATCACGGACACCCAGGGGTGTCTAAAATGAAGATGCTAGCTCGAAGCTACGTTTAGTGGCCAGGTTTGGACACAGACATAGCAGCCTTGGTACGTCGGTGCCAGGAGTGCCAACAGGGGCAAAGAGCGCCACCAGCGGCGCCATTGCACCCATGGGAATGGCCAGGCAGACCGTGGACCCGCCTGCATATTGACCACGCCGGCCCTTTCATGGGCTCAATGTTTTTGGTGATAGTGGACGCCCACTCCAAATGGTTGGACGTCCACTGGGTAAACGCGGCAAGCACAGCATCGAAAATTGAAAAGCTCAGGGCCTTGTTTGCAACATATGGACTTCCGGAGGTATTGGTGTCGGACAACAGAACGGCATTCACAAGTGGGGAATTTGGAAAATTCCTGAAAGAAACGGAGTCCGTCACATCAAAACGGCCCCTTACCATCCAGTGACCAACGGTCTGGCAGAGAGAGCGGTCCAGACACTTAAAGCGGGACTCAAGAAGCAGCCGGCAGCGTCAATGGACACAAAGCTCTCCCGCTGGCTGTTTGATTACAGGACCACACCGCATTCCACAACGGGCATACCGCCAGCTGAACTCTTAATGGGAAGGAGGCTGCGAACGAGGCTGAGTCTCCTTTTCCCAAATTTAACGGGGAAAGTGGAGAAACAACAGGAGGTCCAATGCAGGGGGCATAATAATAGTCGGCAGCAGAGACATTTCCAGGTGGGGGCACCGGTTTGGGTCAGGAATTATGGGAATGGACCAACGTGGGTCAAAGGCATGGTAAAATCCCAAACAGGGCCCATATCCTATGAGGTTTCGATAGGAGGTAAGGTGCTGAAGAAATACCTAGACCAAATAAGGACAGCGGTACCACACCTGGAGGCAGGCGAAGCGATAGTAGGCTTCTGGTCACAGCAGGTCACACATGGGGACAGCTGGAACAAAGATGACAACAGTGGCCGTCTTGGATGGCTCACAAACAAAGGGAAATCACGGCGTGCATGAACACGTCCATATGTTAAGTATGGTTGACCCCTCAGGATGGGGGGGAGACAGAATCCCCCGCATCAGAATTGTCACCGGAATGTCAGGGGACCCAACGGCCTGATGAAAAGATTCAGAGTCTTCGCCCATCTAAAAAACCTGAGGGCCGGCAGCGCTTTCCTCCAAGAGACAGACCCGTGCTTCCTCAGACTGAGGGTAAGGAAGAGCTGGATAGGACAGATGTACCAAGCGTACAAGGGTGAGGGGGATGGGCATACTGTTCAGCAAATGGATGACCTTCACAGTGACAAACATGGTGACAGAACTGGGGGACAGTATGGAATGATAACAGTGGTTCCTGAAAATGTATCTGTCCCTAACTGGGATGATGTGGACTTAATTTTTTAAAAACTTGTCAGAGGTGCCCAACCTACACTCCTACCAACTCATCATGGGGGGAATCTTCAGCTGTGCACAGCACCCATCGACAGACAAATGGAGGTTCAACCATCTGAGGGAGAAATAGTTCTCCTTCTCCCAAGTTCGCAAAGTATATGCCCATATCGACTTCTTTGTGGTGGGTCAATCAGTGCTTCCAGGGGTAGCAGGGGCGGAATACTCCAAAAAAGTAATCTCGGACCATGTACCACACTACGTGGATGTGAGGTTGGAGATGGGCCGGACCGAGCACCCATCATGGAGATTGGACACAGCCCTCCTCACCGACAAGACGTTCTGTGAAAGAATGTCACAAGCCATTGACGGATATGTAACCTGCAACCAGAATGGGAAGGTCTCACCTTCCACATTCTGGGAGGCACTGAAGGCAGTGATAAGGGGGAAATAATCGCATACAGGGCACTCAGGGCCAGGAAGATGAGGGCGGCTAAGCAACAGGTGATCAACTCTATATTGGATGTGGATCGGCGGTGCTCCGGCCCCGACCGTGGAATTCCTGGCAGAGAGTAAAAAGCTCCACCGGGAAAGCAGTGCACCAATATCACCAGACATGGAGAACCTTTTACGAACATGGGCACAATGCCAGCTGCCTACTGGCTTACCAATCCACCATTCATCTGCCTCTGTCGTAATAAAACTGTCAATCACTGACTCATGCAATGTATGTGAGAAATTGAATGGAAGATCTGCATTTCAAAGGCTGTCAAAGGACTTGAAACTCTTTGAAGTGGTTTTGGAGGAAGCATCTGATGCTTGTAACAGCTGCGGCTTTAAACACTTTTGTCTGAGGCAGCAGGTAAGTGAAAATGCAGTGATTTTTCACCCCACTGCCAGGACTGCTCTTTATCTTTCAGAAGGGTTAATAGATGGGGTCTATGAGGGGGGTCTCTGATGGGGGTCTTTGATGGGTGTCTTTGATAAGGGTCTCTGCTGGGGGTGTCAGATAGGGGGGTGGGTCACCCCCATATATGCATGCTGTTGGGATGACCCAGAATTCCTGTGGGGATAGTGGGGGGAGCTTTCCCCTACTTGTCATTGGAGGGGGTGTAGGTAGCAGGATTTGCATTGTTCGGAGGTGAAATCCTGCATGCATGGAAAAGGAGAGTGCACTAGGTGCCACTCAGCGCCAGCTGAGACCAGTCGCGAGTCTCCGCTGGAGGGAACACAGAGAGGAATTCTCATGCCTTTAGCTGGCTGCAGGATTCCCTGGTCCCGTTGGTAGTGCACCCCTACGTGCGGGTTTCCCGGTGGGGTGGCTTCAATGGGAAATCCCATTGACAGCAGCGGGAGCAGAGAATCCCGCTGCCTGTGAATGTTGCATCGCCTCCTGCAGCTGAGAAACACATGGCTGATAAGCTGAACAATTCCATCCTTACTCTCCCAGGACAGACGATCCAGCCTTACATCCCAACAGTTTGGGCTTTCCTCAGAACTGTGTTAAAGTGTTAGCTGAGAATTTTTTTGCATAACTCTATAGTGAAAGATTGCTCAATTTTCTGATGGCTACTGTTCCTTATTGGAACTTATTGATCCATATAATTGATTGAGAAGATAGTTAATTCAGTCAGTTACAATTGTTACAATTTTAGGGTCGTAATATCTGTGATATGTGATGTTCTGGTGAGTGGAGAGGGATGGGGAGGGTGCAGAGGTTACACTTCAGATGTAAAACTTTTGAAAAGTGCAACAAAATCAAAATTTTTGATGATATGAACAACATGACTTGCAGAAAAGCCCATCTGGAATTCTAAGTGCATCCACTAGCGAAGGTGCAGCAATTGACAGAATTGGGTGATGCATCTTTTCCATTTCTTCTCCTGACCTAAAAATTCAACGTCCCAGTTTCTCTGTCAGCCTCTGAGGAATGCATTGCACAGGTGTTCCGTCTGTGATGAATGATTTCGCAAAAGACCAGGGAGAACCCCAGAGATTTGAAAAGTAAACAATGCTTGCAAAGTTATAAAAACCTACTGCGTTCAAATCTTGGGCGACATGGCAGCGCAGTGGCTAGCACTGCTGCTTGCGACGCTGAGGACCTGGGTTCAATCCCGGCCCCGGGTCACTGTCCGTGTGGAGTTTGCACATTCTCCCTGTGACTGCGTGGATTTCACCCCCACAACCCAAAGATGTGCAGGGTAAGTGAATTCGCCATGCTAACTTGCCCCTTAATTGGAAAGAAAATGGGGTTCTCTAAATTTATTTTTAGAAAATTAAAAATCTTCATCGTACTGTTAGAAAGGCAAGCAACATTCAGCAGAACTGCTTTGTATCAAAGCTGACTGGAGATCACTGCTCCAGATAGACTAATGCACCTGCAAGTATGTGGGCCCTGAGTCGAGTTACTTTCTTGGATTGCACTATTGGATTGTTGAAATGAAATGTAAGGTGCTCCTCTTCATGATGACTAAACCCTAATGATGTTGACACCCAACTCCTTAAACTGTCTATTTTGCACGTTTCTTCGGCATGGTATTAAAACCTGAACTATTAAATACCTCCTGACTGGTCTTGTGATTATCTTCTCAAACCTATAGCATGTATTCCCAATTACAAATTTGCTAAAGCCCCGATTTAGCTCTTGGGATTGCTGGATGCTGGGCTGGCACACCCCGGCATGACTTGCCAAAATGATTTAATTTTAAATGGACCAGGCCTGACTCTCGCCCAAACCTGAAAGTCAAGGACTTCAAGCCAGTAGGGAAGTGCAGCAGGACGTTGCAACCACAGTCGCACAGGAATGATTCCCAGAAGAGCAGCTGAAGGGCAGGATCCTTTGCAAATGCAGTGATTGCTGCGGCAGGGGATGGCTGAAAGATTCTTTCTCCTGGCCCTAAGGGGAGTCCAGCTCACTCATGGGTTACCCTGGAGAGATGGCACCAGACCTCCTGCTGCTGGTTAAAATGTATTTGCAAGTGAATCACGCCATCAGATTCCAATTATTGAATCTCAACAAGGCGTTTGATTTTCTGGGTGGCCTAAACACTTGCCAAAATACATCTGTTAAAATGGCAAGAGGATTGTGGCTGTGGTGAAAGCCATATTGCTAATATGTGAAACTCCATTCTTGCTGTTGTATTTTATATTTTCCCCGCGTCTTGACTGTGATAGAGAAATTCAAACAGCATTCATTAGATAAGCAAAACTGAACTTTATTCACTAATTAGAACTGCTAGCAGAAATTGGCTGATACTTGGAAAGTCGGAAGGCAGTCAATTACAAACTGCGGAGTCCGTCCCAAGTCTGCGCTAGTACAAAAAAGAAGGCGATTCTTATACATTATAGGATCAAGATAACATGAATACAGCTTGGTCAGGAATTTGGTCAAAAGTAAAACATAAGTAATAATCGTTACCATGGCGGCACCTTGCTGACCGCCAGGGGACGTGAGTTTCATATTATTATCTTGTCTTTGTTTTAAGTAAGGGAAGAAGTTGTTTAGGAACAGGAAGAGATAGTTGTTCAGCTTGTTATGTATTACGACTACTTCGGGCTCCAAGCCTTATCTAGACTCTCAGAGTCACCCAGTTCCCAAGACATGCTGACCTCGGCTGTCTCTGTATTCTGGGCCTTAGGTTATATGAAAATCAGTTTAAATTCACTTGTACCAAGAAGACTTGACTAGTTTTCCCATCATGCCATTATTTGCTTCACACAATACTACATTGCCAGGTGGACAGAGTAAAAACATCAGCAGTTATTTAAAGAACAGTGAAATTAATGTTCACTACAACAGAAACCACAGAAGAAAAAATAGTCTTTGTTCAAGGGAAAAACTTTCCTCTTTAATCTTATTTGCTGAGCTTGCATTGTTTCTGTAATGCAACTTTGGAAGTGACTGGCTGATGGCTCTTTCAACTGTCTATTACCATATTTATTTTCTATTTATTTGATGTTCTTGGAGATTCAACGGCCTTTTTAAGATTCTGGTGTTTGAAGTGTCTGGTTGTGATAAATTTAACACTGCTCCTAATCGGCACTCCACCTTCAATTTGGCACATGTAGTCTGAATTAATTGATAGAAGGAGCAGTTTTTCCCCTGCATTGCGCCCAGCGCTGATCTAGGCGTGCTGGGAACATTGTCAGAGAGGCCCAAATCGGGCTTCATGCCGAGCCCAAAATCACGGGGGACTCACCCAACCTAAGGCGCCCGCTGCAACCTGAATGGCACTCTCACTGGGCGTGATCCAGACAATCGTAATTGAAATATGTATGTGCGGCCGTTTGAGACTGCATTCTCCCGATGCACCAAAGTCACTGGCCGTACTGGCAAGGCCTCAAACGGGCGCCGATTAACACTGGTCTCCGCAAACAGAGTGCAGGTGTGATGGCCATGATGCGACCATCAATTCACATGAGACGAAGAGTTGAAGTGAACAGTGGTTTTAATCAGCTAGAACTGTGCCTGCCTGCGACTGCTCTGTACTGAGTGCCACCTACAGGCTGCAGATCTTTATACCTCCCCCGAGGGGGTGGAGCCATAGGCGGAACCCACAAGGGCATCAACATAATACAATACAATGTAATGCAATACAATGGTGAATGGTAGCAGTAATACATTCACCACATTCACCCCCTGTAAAGTCCAGCGGGGGCGAAGTGGGCTCTCAGATCGAGTCTGTCCGGCGCCTTGATCGCTCGCTGCAATCGCCTGAGCTCTGGTTTCGCTGCGGGCACGGGTATTGAACTCGCCGCTGCGGGGACTGGTGTTGAGCTCCTTGACTCCGGGAACGTGTCTTCTGGAGCTTCATTCCTGTAGGTCGGCGATTGGTGGTGGTGGTGGGGGAGGGGAGGGGTGCGCGTGTAGGCCACGTAGGGGCAGGGGCAGTGTTCGGTGTAGGGTGGGGGGATAGGTGATGGTCGCAAGGGAACCGGCAGGTGCCAGGTCCCGGAGGGAGACTGTATCTTGTCAGCCGTCGTGTTGGCGTGAAGGAGCTGGATTCTCTCAACCAGGGGGTCAGACTTATGAATCCTCACGTGCTTTCGGATGAGGACAGGCCCCGGTGCCATCAGCCAGGATGGAAGCGAGACCCTGGAGGTGGATTTCCTGGGGAAGACAAATAGGCTTTCATGAGGGGTCTCGTTCGTGGCTGTGCAAAGGAGTGACCTAATGGAGTGGAGTGCGTCGGGGAGGACCTCCTGCCAGTGGGAAACTGGGAGACTCCTAGACCGTAGGGCCAGAAGGACAGCCTTCCATACCGTCGCGTTCTCTCTCTCCACCTGTTCATTTCCCCGGGTTGTAACTGGTAGTCCTGCTCGAAGCAATGCCCTTACCGAGCAGGTACTGACGCAGTTCGTCGCTCATAAACGAGGAACCCCGCTCACTGTTGACATAACTGGGGAAACCGAACAGGGTGAAGATACTTTGCAGGGTCTTAATGACAGTGGCCACGGTCATATCGGGGCATGGTATGACAAAGGGGAAAAGGGAATACTCGTCAACGACATTAAGAAAATACACATTGTGGTCAGTGGAGGGGAGGGGCCCTTTGAAATCAATGCTGAGGGGCGCCTTCACCAGGTGGGCCTTGTCTGGTCGATAGAAGTGCGGCTTACACTCCACGCAGACTTGGCAGTCCCTGGTCATGGACCTGACCTCCTCGGTGGAGTAGGGCAGGTTGCGGGCCTTGATGAAGTGGAAAAGCCGGGTGATCCCCAGGTGACAGAGCTCATTGTGGATGGCCCGGAGTCAGTCACCTTGCGCGCTGGTGCATGTGCCATGGGACAGGGCATCGGCGGGCTCGTTGAGCTTCCCCGGACAATATACAATATCGTAGTTATAGGTGGAGAGTTCGATTCTCCACCTCAAGATTTTATCATTCTTGATCTTGCCCCACTGTGTATTGTTGAACATTGGTCGGTGATGAGGGTGAACTTCCTACCAGCCAGGTAGTGCCTCCAATGCCGCACAGCTTCCACGATGGCTTGAGCTTCCTTTTCAACAGAGGATGTCGAATCTCGGAGGCATTGAGGGTACGGGAAAAAATGGCCACAGGCCTGCCTGTCTTGTTAAGGGTAGCGGCCAGGGCGACATCTGACGTGTCGCTCTCCACCTGGAAGGGAATGGACTTGTCCACCGCGTGCATCGCGGCCTTGGTGATGTCTGCCTTGATGCGGCTGAAGGCCAGGTGGCCTCAGTCATCAGGGGAAGATGACATAATGTCTTTTCAGAATCGCGACCGCGTCTACATAGGTGGTCGCTTCCTCGATCAGCACGGAGATTCTGTGGCTCAACCGGGCGTGGAGAAGACTCAGTTTCTGTTCCTCGGTGACAGCGTGCGAGGAGGAGGCGGCGAGGTAGGCCTCAAAACAGCGGCGCTAGTGCAAAAAGATTCCTTTGGCTTCAGCTGTCTGTGGGTCGAGTTCCAGTCGATCAGGTTTGAGGGCTGCTTCCATAGCGATGTTGTAGCTGATTAAATTGATGCGACCATCAATTCACACGAGACGAAGAGTTGAAGTGAACAGTGGTTTTAATCAGCTTTAACTGTGCCTGCCTGCGACTGCTCTGTACTGAGTGCCGCCTTCAGGCTGCAGATCTATATCCCTCCCCTGAGGGGGCGGAGCCAGGGACGGAGCCCACAAGGGCATCAACATAATACAATGTAATGTAATGTAATACAATGGTGAATGGTAGCAGTAATACATTCACCACAAGCCACTTCCGGTTTTCAGACACCATTGGAGACCCCGGGTGGTTGGGAACAGGGCAGGGCAGGGTAGTTCACCAGCACTACCAGCACAGTTTGGAGGGGGTGCGGTGAAGTGAGGGGGTGCCCTAAAGGTTTGGCCCTCAGTGACCTCATAGTGGGGTGTGCTCAATTGGTGGGGGAGGAGAGAGGGAGTTGGAATAATGCCCTTGTCTGCGGGGGATGGCATTGTCTGTGGGTGTGGGGACCCTCAAGCTCACTTAGGAACACCTTTTCAAAGTGGTGCCCTGATCTCTGAGGAGCCAGTCTTACCGCCACGTTCAGCTCCCCACTGCAGGAAAAATTTCCAAGTGTGGGCTAGATCAGTGAGAGATTCCCCAAGTCCCCCAAAAATGACTATACTGGTCTCGATCTCAACCAAAAAGCTGGGGGAAGCACCCCGCCAAACCTGCCCAAAATGATACTTAGGGTGCAGTCGAATAGCCACACTGCGCCGAAAAGCAGCTCACTGTGGTGCAGTGTGGCCATTGAAAGCCGGGAGACCCTGCTCCCGGGATCTAACCTGCTCGTCACGCTTTGCGAAATTCAACACGATCTCGCGAGTCGTTGGGATGTGAATCCCGCCACAGTGGACAGGATCAGTTTTTGGCAAATATGCAATTTAGAGCGAGGCAGTAAGCCTCACTTTAATGTGTAGATTCCCGAGATCCCTGAGGCTTTGTGATTCAACCCCTTTGCTTCAGAGACAACGGGCGAGCGCCATTCAGCACTGGTTGCCACAAACGGGGACCAGATGGAATAGCACTCATGGGGGTTCCCAGGGGATTGGGGACCTCCAGCTGCAAGCCCTTTGGGCAGGGTGGTGCCCTAGCACTACTGTGCCATCTGGGTACCCTGGCAGTGCCAGCTGCTCACTGTGGCAGTTCCACCTGGGTGCAAGCCTGGCATTGCCAGGGCGTCCAGATGGCACTGCCAGCTGACATGGACACTACCAGGTGCCAGGTCTTGCGTGGGCGATCGGACCAAGGTTGCCTGGGTGTTGGGGGGGGCTACGGGTGTCTGCAAGCGCCGGGAAACATGTGATTAAATGCACTCGCAAGGGGACTTTGGGGAATTGATTGTGTATCACGTGGTGCCGGTGCTAGCCCCTTAATGGTCATTGAATCGGTCCAGGTGTGGCGCCAGATTTGCTGTCGTGGACCTCCACGAACACTGCCCCGGCAACAACATTTACCCTCAGGAATGGAGAATCTGGCCGCAAGTGTACATCGTGCAGAATGAAGAATAATATTTTCTGTAGTAATCAATTCGTTTTTGTGGGTCACAACATGACACAAAGATGTGAAAATTACAGCCACCCACTGCATGTTTGAAGATGGAGGGGCTTGTAAAATAAAATGGCTGACCTGCCCGCCACCTTTCTGTCCACCTCTGATTCATCTCCTATAATACGGTTTAACGGTCTGTTGGTCAGCCAGCTCGCCCTTGAGCCTATTGAGGCTTCTAAATGGTCAAATCATGGTCACTTAAGGGCCTAATTCCACTTCCGCATCAGTTTTACATGTGGGTGCGGAAGGTAGAGGGTAGGTGTGCACCCAGCAGATTTCACTGCATGGGCTATTGTCAAGCAGAAAGGTGGGGGGGGGGGGAATACCTCCTCTGAGAGATTCCCCGTGTACGTCAGTGGCCCGCCCTCTAAGACCATTACCTCCCTTCACCCTCCTCAAGCACTAAACCCATGCTCCCCCCTCCCCACACAGACACACACACACACACACCGTCATGCTGGGGTCTGCCAAGTAGGCCCGACCAAAACCCCTGACTTATCTGAATCCAGCATCCATCACTTCTTCTTTTTCCTGAATCGTCTGCAGTCCTAGCCATGTCCTCGGCTTCATTTTGGCGCTGCTGGGATGACAGAGCTGCTGGCCAATCTGGTTTTTCAGCAGCTGTTCAGGGCAGGACCTCCTCCCAGATGCTCCACTCTGATGCAATTAAGACTGCCCCAACATATCGCTGCTTTATGAGGTGCCGACAATTGACCTGGGGCGGGGGGCGGCGGGTGAGAGAGGTGGAGGGAGAGAGTGGAGGGGGAGGGTAATCTGTGACCCTGTAAAATCCAACCCCAAAATATCACAAAGTTATCTTTATTGGTGCTGACGCAGGACCTGCTCACTGGCACTGCCACAGTCAGTACATCTTTCTGCAGCTCCAACATTTGGATTTTGTTGTTCCTAGCGTTATTCGCTACGTCCATCATTCAACATAAAGCATGATAAGCCATGAAAACATAAAAAACATCAGGACAAATGCCCACTGCAAAGAAAGGAGCACGGATTCTGATCTGAGGTCTTGCGGTACCAGCCTCGAAGCAGCACTGGCACCAATTTAATATCCAAGGACCAATTAAAGAGACAAACACAAATGACACAACCCAGCACCAGCCTTTGACAATGGACACTGGAGACTTATTGGAATCAGCTGTCAAATTATGTTGGTGCGGAGAACAAGTTGCTCTGTGAGCTCAGAGTTATATGTAGCCTGGGTCAAAATGAGGTAATGTGCAGTCACATTGCAGCATTTAGAAGGAGGAACAACAGGGGACGTGTTGGCACCAGTACAGATGACATTAAATACTGCTGGTGTTTCCTAAGAAATCACTCAGAAGTGGGTCGGGCTTCAGCAGTTTCTGGAACTGCTTATAAAGAACAAAATGATAAATGTTTTACTCAGACAAATGATCTGCTTTTTCTGTTGTGTCAAAATTTGATTTAAGCGCATGTAGTATTATTTCTATAGTTAGTCACTTTCAGAAAGAAATCTGGGCTGGGATTTTCTGCCCCCCCCAAACAGTGGATTTTCAAGCGACGGAGGGGACAGTTCGCCATTGGCCACCAACGGGGTCTTCTGGTCTCACTGAAGCCAATGGCCATTTATATTGCTTGCCAACTGCGCAGCTGGGGAACCTGCCATGGAGGGTCGCTTTCGGCAGGACTGTAAGATCCCGCCGACGGATAAGGCCGTAAAGTCCCCACCCTGGTTAATTTGTGACCTTTGCTAATTTTTTAGTATTTGTGTCACAGTGGAATACTGTTACATTTTTCCAAAACGAACCAACAACCATCCTAGGCAAACTGATTAGGCATTAAACACAAACCCAGCAAATGGGAAGCATATGCACAGAAGGAAAAAAACAATACTACTGCAATGAATGTTTGCCATACTTCTGGTGGCAGCCATGGAGTGTGCGGTCACACATTCGGTGGTTCCAGCTCAAGACGGATTTTGTGGCCATTTCCCCAGCCGACGGGCAGAGTATTTGAGAGCAAGAGGTGCAGGAATACTCGGGGAAGGTTTTACTCCTCTGGTGTGGCTGGTGGATGGATTCACAGATAGGGAGTGGTGAAAGAGATGCTGGAGCAGGACAGTCTTTGTGATGCGTCACAGGGAAAGATGGTAGAGGGCAAGGGGCTGTTCTGCCTGCCCAGTGGTCGATGGAGCAGTTGGTGGAGTTCCTCGACGTTTCAACACCAAAGGAAAGCAACTCTGGAAGATCTAGCCAAAGTGGTGGAACTGCTTAAATCTGGGATTGTGTGAGTGGAGCAGAGGTTGGTGCCCCAGGACCTGGCGATCCAGAAAGTGGAGGAGGCGATGGGAGAGCATGAGGAGCAGTTTGCCTTGTTAGTAGCGAAGGTGGGGGTGATGCAGAAGACCCAGAAGAAGCTGAGGGAGATGGTGGAGGATCTGGAGAAACACTCCAGAAGGCAAAACCTCAATATTGTCGGGATGCCTGAAGGTATTGAAGATGCAGAGGCCGTGTGTACGTGTCAAAGATGCTGGAGGAATTGATGGGGGAGGGGACCTTTGACCAGCCTTTGGAGGTCGACAGAGCGCACAGAGCACTGATCAGGGCACCGCAGGTGGGCGAGTTGCAGAGGGCAATTGTGGTGCGGTAGCAACGCTTTCTGGACAAGGTGAAGATCCTTTGATGGGTGAGGCAGACTAGGAAATGCACCTGGGAGGAGAACAAACCCGGCCTGCCTGTAGGTGACTTTCCAGAAGCAAGAGTATTATTTTGCCACACCACATGAGGCGATGGAATTGATGAGGGTCAGTGGACTGGGAGAAGTGTGATGACATTGAACTTTGGAAGAGTTTTGTGTGTGCTGTTTAAAGTTTATTTTTGATGGTGGGTTTGTGGGGGCAGGTTTCTGCAGGGGAAAAACAATGGTGAATGTACCTTTTGTTACTCTTCAGGGATGTATGGTCGGGTGGATTGGAGGGAGGGAACTAGGGGAGGAAAGGTGGTTGGAAGCCTTGGGCGGGCGCCACCATGCAAGCTGGGCGGGCTAGTTAACAGCAGTGAGGTGGACGGTTGCCAGGAGGCAAGTGCAAGGTGGGGGCTGGGAGGAGTGGGTGAGGCTGGTTCTTTGTTTGAGGGTGTGGGGAAAGTTGCTGACATGGGAGTAGTTGGCATGGTGCAGTTGGAAGGGGTTCGATGATGGCGGACATCCGAGGGCGGACCTGGAGATCGTGTTGGCGGATTAGGAGGTGTGTGAGCGGGTGAGGGCAGCCATTTGGGGGTACGTGGAGCCAAACAATGCAGGGGAGGTCACAGCCGTCTCCCTGTGGGAGGTCCTGAAGGTGGTGGTTAGGGGGAGTTTATTTCAGTTCGGGCACATAGGGAGAAAGCAGAGCAGGTAGAGACAGCAAGACTTGTAGACGGGATCTTGAGGGTGGATAGGAGATACTCGGTTGCGCCGGAGGTAGGTCTGTTGAAAGAGAGGCAGAGGCTCCAGATGGAGTTTAGGCAAGTGTCTAGGGGGAAGTCGGTGGGCTAGTTACGGAGGGTCTGAGGGGAAATGTATGAGTACGCGGAGAAGACGAGCAGAATGTTGGCCATAAGTTGAGAAAGCAGGAGGTGGCGAGGGAGATTGACAGTGTGAGGGGTGATAATGGTAAGGTAGTGATGGACCCGGAGGGGGTGAATGGCGTGTTATGAGGCATTTTATAGAAGTCTATACGAATTGGAGCCCCCGCCAGGATGGGGGGGGGGGGGGGGGGGGGGGGGGGGGAAACGGCAGTTTTTGGATCGGCTGGAGTTCCCCAAAGTAGAGGAGGGGTTAGTTCAAGAACTGGGACCACAATCGGGTTGAGGGAGGTGATAGAGAGCATGGGGCGATGCAGTCAGGGAAGCCCGGGACTGGCTGGGTTCTCGATATAGTTCTATAAAAGGTTTGGGGTAGACCTGGGGCCACTACTGGTGAGGGCGTATAATGAAGCAAAGGAGAGCGGGAAATCCCCCCTACATTGTGCAGGCGTCCATCTCCCTGATATTAAAGAAGGACAAGGATCCGGAGCAGTGTGGGTTGTACCGCCCGATATCACTACTGAATGTAGACGTCAAGTTGTTGGCAAAGGTGCTGGCCTTACGAATCGAGGACTGCTTCCTGGAGGTGATAGGCAAAGATCAAATGGGTTTTGTGAAGGTGAGGCAATTGTGGGCGAATGTGACTGGCAGCAGTCGCTCCAACAGGGTGTACCTCAGCAACCTGGGGAACTCCTTCCAAACCTTCTGCGCAAAGTCCCTTACCTGCAGGTACCTAAACTCACTTTCTCTCAGGACCTCTACACTCTCTTTCAGTTCCTCTATACTGGCCAACTTTTTCTCCAGGTACAGATTCCCCACCTTAACCAGCCTCTCTCCTCTCCACTTCCTAAACATGCCATCTGTCCACCCACCCGGCTCAGAACCGTATTCTTTGCACTACGGCATTAACACCGACATTCCCTCTATCCTAAAGTGCCTCCTCAGCTGGTTCCAGCCCTTCACTGTGGACTGCACTAATTAATTAATAATCTTTATTGTCACAAGTAGGCTTACATCAACACTGAAATGAAGTGACTGTGAAAAGCCCCTCGTCGCCACACTCCGGCACGTGCTCGGGTACACGGAGGGAGAATTCAGAATGTCCTAATTACCTAACAGCACGTCTTTTGGGACTTGTGGGAGGAAACCAGAGCACCCAGAGGAAACCCACGCAGACACAGAGAAACATGCAGACTCCGCACAGGCAGTGACCTAATTTGGGAATCGAACCTGGAACCCTGGCACTGTGAAGCAACAGTGCTAACCGCTGTGCTGCCGTGCCGCCTACTACAGGGCTCTCTAAGTGTTTCCTTGGCGCCATTGGCAATGCTGCCGTCACCATAGTCCTCAAGCTGGACCCCCGACATGATTCTTCCTCCATCCTAACCCAGTCTTCTCACCACCGCACCACCTTCCCATGTTCACCACCTCGTAATAATGTAGCAAGTTCGACAATGCCAACCCTCCCTTCTGCCTCTATCTCTATAACAGTGTCTTCTTAACCCTTTGCACCTTCCCTCCCCATACAAAGTCTGAAATAGTCATATCCAGCTTTCGAAAGAAGGCCTTCGGTACAAAGATCAGGAGTGTCTGGAATATGAACAGGAACCTCGGCAGAACGTTCATCTTCCCCACTTGGACCCTCCCTGCCAAGTCAAGTGCAGTGTCTCCCACCTCTTCAGATCCTCACTAATCTCCTCCACCAGTTTTGTTAAATACCATTTGCATCGCCTATTCTCTCGCTATCTGAATCGCCAGGTATCTAAACCTGTCTGGCCACCTTAAATGGCAACCCCCCTAGATACACTCGCCGAACCAACTCATTCAACTGGAACACTTTGTTTTTCTCTACATTTAACTTATATCCCGAAAACACCCCAAACTTCCCCAATAGACCCATGATCGCTAAAGCTCATAGAATCTACAGTGCAGAAGGAGGCCATTTGGCCCATCGAGTCTGCACCGGCTCCTGGAAAGAGCACCCTACCCAAGGTTAACACCTCCACCCTATCCCCATAACCCAGTAACCCCACCCAACACAAAGGTCAATTTTGGACACCAAGGGCAATTTATCATGTCAAATCCACCTAACTTGCACATCTTTGGACTGTGGGAGGAAACCGGAGCACCCGGAGGAAACCCACGCACACACGGGGAGGATGTGCAGACTCTGCACAGACAGTGACCCAAGCCGGAATCGAACCTGGGACACTGGAGCTGTGAAGCGATTGTGCTATCCACAATGCTACCGTGCTGCCCTCTCCATGCTCCCCAGAGGGTTAGAACCATACAATTGTATGTCATCCATGTATAGAAACACTCGATGCTCCTTTCGTCTCCTCATGATCCGTCGCCACTCTGCCGACCCCCTAACAGCCATTGCCAGAGGCTCTGTAGCCAGTGCAAACAGCAGCGGTGACTGCAGGCATTCTTGCCTTGTTCCCCTTTGCAGTTCTAAGTTCCGTGAATCCATGTCATTGGTCCGCACACTAGCCATCGGTGCCACATATAACAGGCGCACCCGTGCCATAAACTTTGACCCAAGCCCAAACTTTCCAGGACCTCAAACAGGTATCGCCACTCCACCCGCTCGAATGCCTTCTCCGCATCCATAGACACCACTACCTCCGGCATCTGTGCTCTCGACAGTGTCATGATCACGTTTAACAACCGCCTATATTACTAGGAAGCTACCTACCCTTTACGAAGCCTGTTTGGTCATCTGCAACCACCCTGGGGATACAATCTTCCAATCCTTCACGCTACCAACTTAGCCAGTACTTTCACATCCGTATTTAACAAAGATATGGGCCTGTACGACCCACATTCCAACGGGTCCTTCCTCTTTTTTGGTATTAATGTGATCATTGCATGCAATATCATCTCTGGCAGCTCCCGTTCTCCAACACCTCATTAAACCCCCCCCAGGAGATGTGGTGCCAGGTCTGTCGCAAACTCCTTATAGAATTCCGCTGGGTAACCATCGGGCCCCGGGGCCTTCCCCTACTTCATATCCCTTCAGTGGCCTTTGATTGATCCTCTTGCATCTCCTTCCTCTGCTGGCGGAACTCTTCCTTGATGAAGGCCATCAACTGTTCCATCTGGGGCTTTCCAACTTGCACTGGCCCTTCCCCCTCCACCATCCTTCCACTGGCTGCTGTGCCACAGGTCTCTTTCAACTCCTTGGCCAGGTCTTTCACCTTCTGCCTGGTTTGATAACCAGCAGACATCCCACTCCAAGGGGAACTTCGCCTCTGACATTCTATTACACTTTTCCGTCGAAGTTGCACCCGATTTCGGGTAAATAGAGCTCTTTTCTGTGTCTTCAATCAGGAACTGCCCTCTGTGCGACCACTCACACCATGACTGCCACTGGAAGTCCAACCCTTGGCATTCAATGGCATTACCATCGTTCAGCCCCGCTATCAATATCTTGGGGACTACCATTGGCCAGAAACTGAACTGGATGAGCCATATAAATACTTTGGCTACAAAAGCGGGTCGGAGACTGGGAATCCTGTGGTGAGTCCTCTTGACTTCCAAAGCTCATCCACCATCTATGAGGGGCAGAATTTTGTCACCCACCCCAGTGCGGTGGGCAATGGGGGGATCGGGAGATGTGGCGAGTCATTCAAAAGTCCAGTGACTTCAACGAGACTGGAAAATCCCGCCGGTTGGAGGGGCCATAAAATTCCACCCAAGGAGTTTGACGGAATCGTCTCCACCTACCTCCAAACTACTCAAGAAACTCAACACCATTCAGGACAAAGCAGCCCTCTTGATCAGCACTCCATCCACCAACTTAAACATTTACTCCTTCCACCATCAAAGCACAGTGGCAGCAACGTATTCTGAGATATATAATTGTCTTGTTCCATGGGATGTTGTTGTTACCTGCAAGGCCAGCATTTGTTGCCCCATCCCATCAACAGCATTTCTGTGGATCTGGAGTCACATGTAGGCCAGACATGTATGACGCTTTCCCTCCCCAAAGGACACTAACAAAACAGATGGGTTTTTACGGCAATCGATAATGCTTTCATGGTTACCATTACTGGAACTGGCTTTCAGTTACAGATTGTATTCATTGTCGTGGCAGGGTTTGAACTCATGTCCCCAGAGCATTAACCTGGGCCTCTGGATCACTAGTCCATTGACATTTATCCTACACAATTTCCTCCCCCAACTTAGCAGGGTTCCTTTAATAGCAGCTTCTTGCGACCTCTATCACCTCGGAGGACAAGAGCGATAGATGCATTTGAATACCACAACCAACATGTTCTACTCCAAGTCGCACACCATCCACACTTGGAACGATATCGCTGTTCCTTCACCATTGCAGGATCAAAACCCCAGAGCTCCCTTCCAAGCGGTTTTGCGGGAGTACCTGCACCGGATGGACTACAGGTTCAAGCAGGCAACTCGCCACCACCTTCTCAAGGGCAATTAGGGTTGGGTAACAAATGCTGACCTTACCAGAGACGAATACATCCCATGAAAAAAAGTTTTAAAAATATGAGGTTTCTGAAGTGAAGATAAACACCTGAAGCTTAGGTCTAGTAGTTTATGGTCTTACATAACTATTCCATTGTGACTTGCCAGCGATTCATTCTAATCCGGTCAGCTATTCCTTTGCTCTGTGCATTCAAGACTGTTCTAAATTCCAGTGGGTACTGCTGTATAATTCTGTTGTCACTACTGAACTGCAGATTTGTGTAACGGTAATTGAAGATGGGTTCAGCAATAATTTAAAAGTCCATCGATGTGTCACAATCTTTTGATGAAAGAGACAGGAACAATCTATTTCCAAAGTTCGTATACTACTCTGGACTCAGCCACTGCTATCAATTATCAAACCCAATTTCTGTTCTTGTCCTGTGTGTACCACATCAAGGATTGGTGCTTTCGTTGTTGGAGAAATGCAAAGCTTACAGGAGACATGATTAGTGATCTTAGAATCTATTCTGTTCATCCTTTTATCTGGTTAAAAAGGAGAATGGGGCATTCGTATAAACGGTATGAGCATGATACCAAAATGTTCACTGAGTGTTGATTTACTGTAGATATTCATAAGAGAACTGGAAATGTTACTGCTGGAAGGGGACCTTAAAAATATCCCATCCTTAAAGTTGCAAAGCCAATGCACGGAGTGGACAGGGTAAACCCTTAATCCATCTAATTGCTTGCTCCAAAAAACAATTCAAATTCAAATTGAGTCCACTTCATGGTCCCCACAAGAGAGATGGACAAGATCCAAGCCAACAAGAAAAGGCATAGCACCTAATCCTGGGCTTAGAATTCCTACAGTGCAGTGCAGAAGGAGGCAATTCGACCCATTGAGTCTGCACTGACCCTCCGAAGAGCATCCCACCTAGGCCCATTCTCCTACCCTATCCCTCGAACCTCATTTAAACTTTGGACGCTGCGGGACAATTGATCTAACACTTGATCTTAGCCAAAAGGCCGAGAAGCGACGGAAGAGGACATTTTAACATATTAAAAGATCATTGCTTGAATTATTGATGCTCCGAAGTTAGCACAATGCCCTGGATATTGCTTGATTACATTTGTGAGCAGGAGATGAACTTGCGGAAGTTTGTCCTAACTTTTTTTGCCGTTCGCAGGAGATTGCATGTCTGCTTGGGTGTTGTGGGGTCGGGGAGAGGGGCAGTGGGACATTGCTGAGGCACAAGACAGAATGGCAACTGAATGATGTTAACTGGATAGATTTGTTTTTCCAATCTTTCTTCACAGTAGCTAGCATCAATAATGGTGGCCAATTATTCACAGAGTCTGACTTCTTCATCTATTATTGGAACCAAACCCATTACCATTCAGTCTATAGGAACAATACTCGGGTTCAAAGCAGTGTCAAACAAATGAACCATCATCTGTGCAATACTTTTGAATTTCTTCCAGCTCTTTGGGGTTAGTGTTAGCAGTCTGATCAGCCATTTCCACGATGAACAGCAGTAGATTCAAATGTAGGAGCACCCGAGCTCGCACCCAAGCATCATCTTCATTAATGAGAACAGGTGGAAAGGGAGTGAGCGAGATTGGTTTGCACCAGTAATGTGATATAGTCTCAGTAGTGAATTGATTGCTCATTTCACACTACACCCAGTGTTCGTTTCCAGGACAAGTGACCTTTTTGTTGGCATGGCGGCCTCTGGGCTTACCTGGTGAGATGCTCCAGATGCCCATGTGGGATGAGCAGCTCTATGTAAATGAGGCCCAGCTGTTATAATGGAACGCACCTCCCTCTGCACCATCCAGTTGGTTCACTTGTTCGCTGTCAGTGAGTTAAAACTTCTTGCCATAAGTGAGTTCAGTGCTCTGCTAAGACAATGGCGATGTGAAGTTTCTTGCCAGTTGTTTTGTTCCCGCTAACTGAGTTCATGGAATTGGATATGCGGCTGGTTCCATTTAACTACTGAAATACACTCAATGTTTGCACTTTTCCAAACTTATGTCATGAAATGCAATCTTAATCTTTTGATGCAAATCAAAATAGAACAGTCAAACCCTTTTCTTTACAATCAGGGTTTTAGCAAGGCAAAGGATATAAAATAATCCTGTTGATTTGATTCACTAGCTATGTTCTTGTTCTCGCATGTTAGGACTTGTATGTTTGCTTAGTCATTGAAGTATAAGCAGTTTGTTTACACAGCAGGACCAATAATGAATGTAATCTTTGGATCCATTCCGTTAATAGATTAGCATTTACTAAATCACCCACCCTTCACTGACATTACCAAATGGTGCAATAATGTCAGCTCCAAGTTATATTTTTACAACTAACAAATCTCCTGTGGCATTGCTCGTGATGAGTTACGGGCGATGTGATTCTATGCCAGGGCATTTATGCAATGTAAAGAATAAACTCACGGCTGCTGATTTACTGATTGACTGACTGAGTAAAATTCTGTTTTTACTCTGTGATATTCTAGTATTTATCACTGCCCTAGGGATTGTATTGCACAACTCTAAACATTCTAAAAGTCCAAATTGAGACATGGAATAAAGGCAGTTAAATTGACACCTGAAACTTACCCCCACTGACCCTGTTCCTGTGGGTTATGATCTTAATCTTCTCATTAGAACAGGTGAGACACATGTCCCAAAATCCAGCGAGTCCTTTAAACAAACAGAGTGCACACCAATTATATAATTGGGGAATCATAGCAATTTCAATGGGAACCCTGCCTGGGCCTTCACTTCCCAGGCCAATTCAGCAAGAGGAGGATCTGGGGCCAAAAGAGGCCAAAACGGTTCTTGTTCTGATTTATAAGCTTTCTCTATGGGACCAGGTGAAGCATCAGTTCTCCTCAGGACTCCACAATGCAAGTGTTCCTTTTTGGGGTGAACGTCTCCCCTTAGCCACATGGTGCTCTTGAACCCCTCCCAACCACTTACTAAGTGTATGGTGTTGTACGGTTGTATGTTGTCTCACAAAGCTGTCTAGAGACTTGTGCGGTTGAACAATAGCTGTTTATTAATAAGACTAACTACATACATATATACAGGACACAGTCCTGGTTTAGCACACTGGGCTAAATCGCTGGTTTTTCAAGCAGACCAAGGCAGGCCAGCAGTACGGTTCAATTCCCGTACCAGCCTCCCCGAACAGGCGCCGGAATGTGGCGACAAGGGGCTTTTCACAGTAACTTCATTGAAGCCTACTCATGACAATAAGTGATTTTCATTTCATTTTTTCATTTCAGACTCACCGCTACATTCTACTACTCCCATGTGACTCTCTTAACCATAACATGGATGGTACTGTTTCCCCAGTCCCACATTAACTGTTATAGTCCGGCCGTTCCTTCAAGTCTTTGGCGACATTCGACTCATGCAGGCTGTTGTTTTCTTGTTTAACTGGTGTTTGACTAAATGCAAGCTGCGACAATTTTTTGTTTTATGGGTGCCTTTTGTTGATTTTAGTTTGGTGCTGTGCCACATTGTTACATTTCACACGATCACAGAATTTTTATGCTGGAGGTCAGTCATTCATTCAGACCATTGTGTTTGAATCAGCTCTCCGGATGACCTTGTCCCATTCTCTCACCTTTCCCCCCGTAGCCCTGCACATTCTTCCTTTTCAGCTAACAGCCGATGTCCCTTTCAGAAACTTTGATTGAACCTTCCTCCCCCACACCCTAAGACAATTCATTCTGGACCTGAACCACTCACTGCGGTACTTTCTTGTTCTCATGTTGTTTCCGTTTCTTTTGCCAGTTACTTTAAATTTCTGCCTTCTCGTTCTCGATCCTTTTACAAGGGGGATAGGAAAACGAGCTGTAGTCCAGAAGCCAGTGTTGAGAGTAGTGAGGTACTGAGGAGGGTATCAAGGATATTCTAATGGCTGCAGAAAGACAGTTCGAAGGGGATCTGCTTACTGAGGTAATATGGGCCGAAGTTAGAAATAGGAAAGGTGTGGTCACGTTGTTAGGAGTTTTCTATAGGCCCCCAAATAGTAATAGAGATGTGGAGGAAGAAATTGCAAAACAGATTATGGATAGGTGTGGAGGTCTCAGGGTAATTGTTATGGGTGTCTTTAACTTTCCAAATATTGATTGTAACCTCTATAGGTCGAACAGTTCGGATGGGGCAGTTTTTGTACAGTGTGTGCAGGAGGGTTTCCTGACACAATATGTGGATAGGCCGACAAGAGGGGGGTCACATTGAATTTGGTACTGGGTAATGAACCGGGCCAAGTGTTAGATTTGTTTTGTGGGAGAGCACTTTGGAGCGAGTTCACTATTGCAATGGAGAGGGATAGGGCCATACGGCAGGGCAAGGTTTATAATTGGGGAGGGGTAATTATGATGCGATTAGGCAAGAATTAGGAAGCATAAGATGGGAACAGAAACTGTCAAGGAAAGGCACAAATGAAAAGTGGAGCTTGTTCAAGGAACAAATACTGTGTGCCCTTGATAGGTATGTCCCTGTCAGATAGGGAGGAAATGGCCGTGTGAGGGAACCATGGTTCACAAAAGAGGTTGAATGTCTTGTTAAGAGGAAAAAGGAAGCGTCTATAAGGATGAGAAAACAAGGTTCAGTTGGGTTGGTTGAGGGTTACAAGTAGCAAGGAATGAGCTAAAAAAAAGTGCTTAGGAGAGCTAGGAAGGGGCATGAGAAGTCCTTGGCGGGTCAGATCAAGGAAAACCCCAACGCTTTTTACTCTTATGTAAGAAATAAAAGAATGACCAGGGTGAGGTTAGGGCCGGTCAAGGACAGTAGTGGGAACTTGTGCATGGAGTCAGAAGAAATAGGAGAGGCGTTGAACGAATACTTTTCTTCAGTGTTCACCGAGGAGAGGGGCCATGTTTTTGAAAATGAGAGTGTGATATAGGCGGGTAGGCATGATCTATGTTCTATGGTGCCTAGAATTGGACTCAATATTCCAGCGGAGACTGAACTCTTATATTCTTGGCGACGTTGATCACAGGAAAACAGATAAATGATTGTTTGCTGTTTTTTTGCTCATTTACCTTCAAAATTTGAGTATTTATTTGTAATTGTTAGGTTTTATTAGTTGTAATAAAGTTTACTCGTAGTAGTAAAGGCGTTTTGGAGTAGCAGTGTTTATTAATTAAAAATTAGTTTAAGGATTAGTTAACAGGTAAGAGATGGCAGTTCAGGAGATGTGTTGCCCCTGCAGAATGTGAGAGTTACCAGCCACCACCGTGATCCAGAAGAAACATGTCTGCAGTAAGTGTCTACGACTTGAGGATCTTTGGGTTGAGAGTGATTGAGCTGGAGGCCGAATTGCAGACACTGCAATGTGGCGGGAGGTGGAAAGGTACCTGGACACTTTGGATTCTCCGTCCAGCCAGCCCTGTTTTCCAGCTCGGCACACCCGCACCGGCAGCAGGATTCTCCGTTTCCACAGCTGGCCAATTGGGTTTCCCATTGTGGCCACCCCACGCCATTGGGAAACCTACGTGGAATGGGTTCGCTGCCAACGAAGTAGAGGATCCCGCCAATGGAGAATCCTGCAGAGGGTCTTCTGATCTAGTCAGTGGTCAGGATGGTATGACTGTGAATGAGGCAGCTCTCGGGACCCAGAAGATAAATTAGAGGAACCTCAGCCTTTGCAGTTGTCCAACAGGTTTGACATCCTTGCAGCCTCTGTGACTGAAAGTGGTGGCTGCAGGGTGGATGAACAAACTAACCATGGCACCATGATACAGGAAGCCATTCAAGCAGGTAGAGTAAATAGAAATGCAGTGGTAGTTAGGGACAGTATAGTCAGGAGGAGAGACACAGCTCTGTACAGCCGAGAACGGAAGTCCAGATGGCTGTGTTGCCTGAGCAGTGCCAGGGTTTGGGAATTCTACTGAAGGCCACAGGCAATGTTTGACCTCCCAGTCCATATGGTGCCAACTCTTGCAGCATCTGGAACAGGTGGTTCACCGTCACCGGGGACAGACACCGTATTCTTCAGCCCTGGACCTCTGGCATTTGGAGGGAGGAAATTCTATGGCAATAGACCCGTGGCCAGAAGTATCTCCTCTGAGGCGCCGCCATCTGCGGCCCTGCTTCCAGAAGATCATCATCCCAGCCTCCCCTTCCTCTGCATGGCGTTAGTCCTAACCGCGTGCAGTGAGGCACATTGATGTTCATTGCTGCTACTCCACAGCCATCAAAAGAACTGCAGCTCCACTGGCTCCATGATTCTCTCAAATCAAAAACTGAAAGGAAGAGAACATCAAAGTGATTGATCTGGAGTCCTGACAATGTCCTGACCCATAGCCGTCTCATAATCTGTGACATCCACCCATGCGCATCCCTCCTACGTGACCGCCTTTCCAATGATCTTCACTCCCTCCCCGTCACACAATAGTCAATTACCCACAGTTGCCCCTATCAACTCCACTTGAATGAAGCACCTCGACCATTGAGAGCCACGGAGGTCTGTGTGCATCCCCCATGGGTGAGGACAGATGATTGTATTCAATGGTTCTGCTCTCTAACATCACAGGGGGATGAGACGCTGCCACCCATCATCTCCTGACCAGAATGACTGATGAGCGAGTTCAGCCTAACGCCTTGCACTGGGGGAAATATCTACGTCATCTCTCTGTTTTGAGATGTGAGTCTTAGTCTTGGGCTTCAATGCTTGAGTGCTAAGCTTCCAAGGGATAAACTATTGGTTGCCAGCCAGTGGCACACACAAGTGTTGCAATCCTGACTAAATTGACACAATTGACTCATCAAGGAAGGGTCAGGGAGCTGATTAGCCAATTTGCTTTCCCCTGCAGCAGGCGAGGCACATCTGACGCATGTAAGGACTGCAATTTATAGTCAGCTTCATTCTTAGATGGCATCCTGATTCTTCATGGACTGTGGTTTAACAAGTCTTCCGACTTGAATAGCCAGCCACCCACATACAAATTCCTGACAGCTTGGCCTCCATAACCAGTGCCCTTGAACTTTCCGACATCCCATGCCCTCGGTCTTCAAAGATCAAACCTGAGTGAGGGGGTTCATTCTGACTGCACTCATCCTCCGCACTGTGTATGGGCCTTCTGCCCTCATGAGGCTGGGAACTACGTCTTGTCTGAGTCACCCACTCTGCCCAAGCAGCCTGGTACCTTCCAGAACCCCGCCCAGGAACCTCGACTCACGCACTTTCCAGCTGTCACTCTGGCAGGGTAATCCCTCAGCAGTGATATCGCCATAAGCCCAGCAAGGAGGAGATGGGAAGCACTGCCTGCTCCCCAGTCACCAGAGCCCTTTAAACCTAGAGGCTCACCGCCATGAAGGGCCACTAAGGTCTGCGAGCGACCTCACCACCAAGATGCTGAGGCTGAACCTTCACCCCATGTTGCACTTATCTGTGTCCTCAGCATCCTCTCTGGTGCCCCCTCTGCAATCAACAACCTGGAGGGTGATGGCAACCTGAGCGCTCACCTCCGATATCCCTTTCCAAGGTGAGGTTGCATGGTTCTCATTTTGCGTACAGCTGTTGTAAATCATGCAGGTGTGACATCCTGCCGGCCCCCAATGAATAGTCAGTGAAGGAGAAGTCCCAGCCGGAGGGCTTGCTAATCATATGTAGATGTATTTAAATTACTTTCCTGACTATCCATGGTGGGATTCACTTTACGTCACCGGCCAGGGGCCTGGAAAATCGGGAAATGCAATCTTGTTGGTGAGAATCGCATTTCCCAATTCTCGCCCAATTTTGTGCCCACGTTGCTGTTCTTGTCAACGGCTAATACCACCCTCATAGAGTGTTTTTGGGACAGCTTCTTAGAGCAGCTTGGTTTAGCACCAAGCAGAGAGGTTATACTAGATCTGGTATAGTAGATAAGACAGGGTTAATTAATAACCTTCTAGTGATCATGGTACAATTTAATTTCCCATGAAGCCAATAAGTCCATAAGGCATCAGAGCAGAAGTGGGCCATCAACTATTCAGAGAGAGGAGTGGATTTAAAACTAGTGTTTTAAACATAAATAAGGACAATTATGAAGATATGGGCCGGGATTCTCCAATCCTGCGGCCAACTTCTGACGCCGGCTTGAAAAGTGAAGCGAGCCACTCCGGTGTCAACTGGCCTCACCTGGCAGCTATCCACCCCTTCCAGGGGCTAGTACGGTGGTGGAGTGGTCTCTGCAGCTCCAGCGTCCGAAAGCCAACGCGCCATGGCCAGCACGAGTTCACGCATGCGCGCCACGGCCGGCACGTTTTTGCGCATTTGCATGGGTTCCTGTCTCCGCGCCAGCGCCCGGGCAATATGGCAGAGCCCTCCAGGGGTGCCTCTCCTTCACGGGACCTCATCGGTTGCCTCCCTTTCCCTGGGCCTTGGCAGTGGCCTCTCTTTCCCTGGGCCTCCATAGCCATCCTTTTCCTGGGCCGCCGCAGCCAGCCTCTCCATCCCGGGTGCCAGGTAGCCTCCCCATCCCAGGGCTCAGGCAGCCTCTCCATCCGGGGCCTCGGCAGCCAGCCTCTCCATCCTGGAGCCCAGGCAGCCTCTCCATCCCGGGGCTCAGGCAGCCTGTCCATCCCGGGGCCTAGGAAGCCAGTCTCTCCATCTCGGGACACAGACAGCCTCTCCATCCCGGAACACGGACAGCCTCTCCACCCCAGGACACAGCCAACCTCTCCATCCCAAAGCACAAACAGCCTCTCCATCCCAGAGCACAGACAGCCTTTCTATCCTGGAGCACAGCCAGCCTCTCCATCTCATGGCACAGGCAGCCAGTCCCTCCTTCCATGGGCCAGGCAACCAGTTCTTCCATCCTGGGTCTCGGCAACTAGTCTCTTAGTCCCTGTGCAGTGGCCACCAGTCTCTCCTTCTCAGTGCCCAGCAGCTAGTTTTTCCTTCCCAGGGCCCAGACAACTAGTCCTTCCTGGGGCCCAGACAGACTCACTTTCCTAGGGCCTGGACAGCCTTTCTTTCCTCGGGCCCAGTCTGCCTTTCCTTCCCGGGGCCCAGTCTGCCTTTCCTGGGCCCAGACAGCCTCACTTTCAGCTAACTCTCCTTCCTTGGGACTCAACTGCCTCTCCTTTCATGGCCCTCAGTGTGGTGAGATAACCACTGTAGTTAGGTGAGTCATGTGTACTGCAGTAGGGGGATGTATGCCTGTACCTGTAATACAGGTTCCTCCGGTCAGCCCCTGCCGGCTAGCTCCGCCCACAGGGAGCTTATGTATAAATATGTACGAGAGCTGCTCAGTCCCTCAGTCTACAGTTGCGGATGGAGGGACAACATCGTACAGGAATAAAGCCTCTATTGTACCTGTCTCTCGGCTTTATGTATAATTGTTAGCGCCACAATTTATTCCTGTACGATTTCCCAGTCACCATGGACATCAGAGTCAAGCCTGACCGTCTGCAGCTGGATCCACACTCGCCTCACGCCAGAAAAGACTTTGATCACTGGCTGGCAGTCTTCGAGGCCTACATCTCTTCAGCACACCCTCCCCCGACGGAGGGTCAGAAAAAGCAACTCCTGTACTCCAGACTGAGCTCCAGCGTCTTTCCGCTCATTCGAGATGCGACCGACTACACCGCTGCTATCGAACTGCTCAAGGAGAATTATGCACCATCGACGAACACCCTGTTTGCGAGGCATCAACTGGCTACTCGCAGCCAGCAGCCGGGTGAGTCGATTGAGGACTTCTGGAGGGCCCTTATACCTCTGGTACGAGACTGCGACTGCCGGGCCCTCACAGCCACGGAGCACTCTAATCTAATCATGCGCGATGCCTTTGTCACAGGCATTGCATCGGACCCCATCCGGCAACGACTGCTGGAAGGGGTCGCTCCCGACCTCGCGGCCGTAAAGGCCCTGGCACTCTCCATGACGGCCGCCTCCCGTAGTGCGCAAACCTACTCCGCCAGCCACTCGGCCCACCCGTCCTACCCCTCGTGGACCCCACAAACGGCCCCCCAGGCCCATCCGTCCTACCCCGCGTGGAACCCGCAAACGGCCCCCCCAGCAGCCGCCCCCGCGCACCATGCCTGCGCTGCCCGCCGCACCGCACCCCCTGGGGGTCCCCACTGTTACTTCTGCGGTCAGCAGAAGCACCCTCGCCAACGCTGCCCGGCCCGCACAGCGACCTGCAAAGCTTGTGGCAAGAAAGGCCACTTTGCAGCGGTGTGTCAGTCCCGGACGGTCGCCGCTATCGCGCCGCAGGTCCCCTCGCCTCAGCCGCTCCCCCAATGGGCCCCGCCGTCCGCTTCTCCCGACCCCACGTGCGATCAGTGGGCGCCGCCATCTTTTGCCGCCCCCGCCACGTGCGCCCCATGGGCGCCGCCATCTTCATCTACCACAGCCATGTGCGTTCCATGGGCGCCGCCATTTTGTTCCGACCCCATGACGGGCGCTCCATGGACGCCGCCATTTTACCCACAGGTGCTGCGGATGCCGACATCTAGACTCCAGGGGCCGCCATCACGGGACACGGGTCGCTACCGCTCCTCGTCGGACTCATCGGACTCAATCGCCGACCAGCCACTGCTCGCCTCCGTTACGCTCGACCAGTCCCGTCCTCGCAACCTGGCACCCTCTTCCACATCGGTGCTGGTCAACGGCCATGTGACCTCCTGCCTCATAGACTCCGGGAGCACCGAGAGCTTCGTCCACCCAGACACGGTAAGGCGCTACTCCCTTGCGGTCCATCCCGCTGACCGACAGATCTCCCTTGCCTCCGGTTCCCACTCTGTCCCTATCCGGGGTTTCTGCCTGGTTAAACTCACTGTACAGGGCGTGGATTTCGACCGTTTCCGCCTGTACATTCTCCCCGACCTCTGCACTTCCCTCTTACTAGGCCTGGATTTCCAGTGCAATCTCCAGAGCCTCACCCTCAAATTCGGCGGACCCCTACCTCCCCTCACCGTTTGCGGCCTCGCGACCCTCAAGGTCGAGCCTCCCTCCCTCTTTGCCAATCTGACTGAGGATTGCAAGCCCGTCGCCACCAGGAGCAGACGGTACAGCACCCAGGACAAGGCCTTCATCAGGTCCGAAGTCCAGCGGCTGCTTCGGGAGGGTATCATCGAGGCCAGCAACAGCCCTTGGAGAGCCCAGGTGGTAGTGGTTAAGACTGGGGAGAAGCACAGGATGGTCGTGGACTACAGCCAGACCATCAACCGGTACACGCAGCTCGACGCGTACCCCCTCCCCCGCATTTCTGAGATGGTCAATCAGATTGCACAGTACCGGGTCTTCTCTACTATTGACCTGAAATCCGCCTACCACCAGCTCCCCATCCGTAAATCGGACCGTCCCTACACTGCCTTTGAGGCGGACGGTCGTCTGTACCAATTTCTGAGGGTTCCCTTCGGCGTCACGAATGGGGTCTCGGTCTTTCAGCGGGAAATGGATCGAATGGTTGACCGGTACGGGCTGCAGGCCACCTTCCCGTACCTCGATAATGTCACCATCTGCGGCCATAGCCAGCAGGACCATGATGCCAACCTTCATAAATTCCTCCACACCGCGTCTCTCCTGAATCTCACGTACAACAAGGAGAAATGCGTGTTCCGCACAGACCGCTTAGCCATCCTTGGCTACGTAGTCCAAAACGGACTACTGGGGCCCGATCCCGACCGCATGCGCCCCCTCATGGAGCTTCCGCTCCCCCACTGCCCCAAGGCCCTCAAACGCTGCCTTGGGTTTTTCTCTTATTATGCCCAGTGGGTCCCGCAATACGCAGACAAGGCCCGGCCACTTATCCAGTCCACACATTTTCCCCTCTCGGCCGAGGCACAACAGGCCTTCGCCTGCATCCGATCTGACATAGCCAAGGCGGGGATGCACGCCGTAGACGAGACTCTGCCATTCCAAGTAGAGAGCGACGCTTCAGATGTCGCTCTTGCCGCCACACTAAATCAGGCCGGCAGACCCGTGGCATTCTTTTCACGCACCCTCCACGCCTCTGAAATTCGGCATTCCTCTGTCGAAAAGGAGGCCCAGGCAATCGTTGAAGCAGTGCGGCACTGGAGGCATTACCTGGCCGGCAGGAGATTCACTCTCCTCACTGACCAACGGTCGGTAGCCTTCATGTTCAACAACACGCAGCGGGGCAAGATCAAGAACGACAAAATCTTGCGGTGGAGAATCGAGCTCTCCACCTTTAACTACGAGATCTTGTATCGCCCCGGCAAGCTCAACGAGCCCCCAGACGCCCTCTCCCGAGGTACATGTGCCAGCGCACAAGTGAACCAGCTCCGTGCCTTGCACAACAGCCTTTGCCACCCGGGGGTCACTCGCTTGTACCATCTGATCAAAGCCCGCAATCTGCCCTACTCCGTCGAGGAAGTACGGACAGTCACCAGAGACTGCCAGGTCTGTGCGGAGTGCAAGCCGCACTTCTACCGGCCAGATCGCGCGCGCCTGGTGAAAGCATCCCGCCCCTTTGAACGCCTCAGCGTGGATTTCAAAGGGCCCCTTCCCTCCATCGACCGCAACACCTACATCCTTAGTGTGGTCGACGAGTTTTCTAGGTTCCCCTTCGCCATCCCATGCCCGGATATGACGTCTGCCACCGTCATCAAAGCCCTGGATTCCATTTTTGCCCTGTTCGGTTTCCCCGACTATATCCACAGTGACCGGGGATCCTCGTTCATGAGCGATGAGCTGCGTCAGTTCCTGCTCAGCAGGGGTATCGCCTCCAGCAGGACGACCAGCTACAACCCCCGGGGAAACGGGCAGGTAGAGAGGGAGAACGGGACGGTATGGAGGGCCGTCCAGCTGGCCCTACGGTCCAGGAACCTCCCAGCCGCTCGCTGGCAGCAGGTCCTCCCTGATGCGCTCCATTCCATTCGGTCGCTACTGTGCACCGCAACTAACAGTACACCCCATGAACGTGTTTTTGCCTTCCCCAGGAAGTCCACATCCGGAGTGTCGCTCCCGACCTGGCTCACGACTCCGGGCCCAGTCCTTCTCCGTAGGCATGTCCGGCACCACAAGGCGGAACCCCTGGTGGACAAGGTACGCCTTCTCCACGCCAACCCCCAGTATGCCTACGTGGAGTTCCCCGACGGCCGCCAGGACACTGTCTCGCTCCGGGACCTGGCTCCCTCAGGTGCCGATCCCATGCCCACACCCCTTCCTGCGCCAACCCCAGCGCCCCCCTATTCGTCCCCATCAGGTCCATCCCTCATCCCCCTGCCCACCCTGGAGGACATGGAAGATTTCGGCTTGCTCTCGGAGTCCTCCCGCCAGCTGCCAGCACCAACACCGCCAGCACCTGCACAATCGGGGCCATCACCGCCTGGGCCGACGTCACCACCACAGCTACGCCGATCACAGCGGAACGTCCGACCACCGATTCGGCTCAACCTGTAACCTGCTAACCGGATGGACTCTTGATTTTCTATGTTGGACCCTCTTGTAAATAGTTTTCTTTTATATTACAGTTACATGTCACCCCCGCCGGACTCATTTTTACAGGGGGTGAATGTGGTGAGATAACCACTGTAGTTAGGTGAGTCATGTGTACTGCAGTAGGGGGATGTATGCCTGTACCTGTAATACAGGTTCCTCCGGTCAGCCCCTGCCGGCTAGCTCCGCCCACAGGGAGCTTATGTATAAATATGTACGAGAGCTGCTCAGTCCCTCAGTCTACAGTTGCGGATGGAGGGACAACATCGTACAGGAATAAAGCCTCTATTGTACCTGTCTCTCGGCTTTATGTATAATTGTTAGCGCCACACTCAGCAATCTCTCTCTCTTTCTCTCTCTCTCTCTCACTCTCTCTGTTTCATGCCCTGCTCACTGCCCATCTGAAAGAAAACAATTTTCTCCCCAGCACACTCACCGATGCTGCAGTTCATTGCTCCTCCAATCATGGATCTGTTTCTCTCCTATCTTTTATGCTGATCAGCAGTTAACATGGGAGATGAGCGTCCTGTGATTGGAGGTGCAGCTCCTTCCAGAATCTTTCACTCCAACTTACCTGTTTGACCAGCATTTTGAAAACTGGCTTCAGGACAGCACAGAGGCACTTTGGGGGCCGGAGGTGTTCCGTGGGTTGAACAAGCCTGGGGTGTATGGGGCAATGTATTAGCATGGTAGAGGATTGCTTAGTTAACAGGAAGCAGAAAATAGGGATTGTGGACAGTGGCCTGAATTTTAGGCCTGATATCAAATTGGAGACTTTAAATTAAGAATTAGACATTTTAAATTCAACCATAGCCAACTCACAGACATTCCTGATGGGAATTCAAACAACTAAGTTCGAATCCACTGACCAGAGATGAACAAGCACGATATCTGGGCCTCTCCTGTCAATAAGACATCAGGAGATAATCAGTTCCATTCAAATGGATCATTGTTGTGGATTGCCCAGATAAAGCTAGACTTGCTGACACCCAGGGCGCAATTCTCCGCAAATGCGGCGAGTCGTAAAGGCTGCCGTGAAACTGGCCGTGTTTCACGGCAGCCTCTACGCCCCCTCCCGGGACCCGATTCTCCCCCCCGGGCGGGGCTAGCAGCGGGGCCCCGTGAAGCACGGCATCGCGGCCTTAACGACCGTCGCTGACGCGCACGATGACGTCAGCCGCGCATGCGCGGGTTGGACGGCTCCAACCCGCGCATGTGCGGATGACGTCATCACGCAGACGCGTCAAACCCGCGCATGCGCGGGCCATCATGCCCCTCAGCCGCCCCGCGGACTGATCCTGCAGGGCGGCGGAAGAACAAATAGTGCGCGGGTATCGGACCCGCTGCCCGCGATCGGTGCCCACGGTGCCGTGGTGCGGCCGTGCCAATCGGTGCCATGTTTGTCCGGGACGGGCACTTTGCAGCCGTTTTCACGAACGCTGAAAGCAGGTGTGATCGTGGCCATGAAAACGGCCGTAAACCGCGGTATTCGGCCCATCAGCCTGCGGAGAATCGCTGTTCGCCGTAAAAAACGGCGAGTAGCAATTCGTGTCGGGGGGCGGCCGGAGGGGGGGGAGAATAGCGGGAGGCCGTGAAAATTGTCGGGAAGGCCCTCCCGCGATTCTCCGACCCGTCATGGGCAGCGGAGAATCGCGCCCCCAGTTTCCCCACCATTACCATATAATAAGAACATAAGAACTAGGAGCAGGAGTAGGCCATCTGGCCCCTCGAGCCTGCTCCGCCATTCAATGAGATCATGGCAGATCTTTTGTGGATTCAGCTCCACTTTCCGACCCAAACACCATAACTTAATCCCTTTATTCTTCAAAAAACTATCTATCTCTATCTTAAAAACATTTAATGAAGGAGCTTCAACTGCTTCACTGGGCAAGGAATTCCATAGATTCACAACCCTTTGGTTGAAGAAGTTCCTCCTAAACTCAGTCCTAAATCTACTTCCCCTTATTTTGAGGCTGTGCCCCCTCGTTCTGCTTTCACCCGCCAGTGGAAACAACCTGCCCGCATCTATCCTATCTATTCCCTTCATAATTTTATATGTTTCTATAAGATCCCCCCTCATCCTTCTAAATTCCAACAAGTACAGTCCCAGTCTACTCAACCTCTCCTCGTAATCCAACCCCTTCAACTCTGGGAGTAACCTAGTGAATCTCCTCTGCACGCCCTCCAGCGCCAGTATGTCCTTATGGAGTAAATATATGAACAATACACTGTGAGATAGCCCCTGGTGGTGTGTTCCAGGTGTCCTGCAGAGTTTCACTCACCAACTCCATTGGGTGGTACAACCCCCACCCCGTGACCTCATTGGCTGAGGGCCAGTAAATTTCATGGAAAGGCTGGAAGAAGGGGATAAAGATCGACCACCCAGGACCCTCCTCAGCAAAGTCTTGGCGCAGAGGTCACAGAGAAGATTTGACACAGACTAGAAGACAGAAGAAAGCAATGTGTGAGACCCACCTTTGTGAACGGAGGCCCTGAAACAACTGGGACTCAGAGAATTGGACCCTCAGCTCAACTGAGTTCATGACACGGGTAGTATTAAGAATCTTGGGATAATTGTAATTGGGCTAATTTAAGTGGGTAACTGTTTTACTGTGTTTCAGAAATTAATAAACTTAATATCATAAACTTGTATTTGTACTTTGTTCATCTTGCAAAGGACTAGGGGACTCAGTTCAAAAATAAATCTCCATTTAAGATGGAGAAGAATCTTTTTTCTCGGCGCATTGTGAATCTTTGATAATCCCTTCCTTGGAGGGCAGTGGCAGCAGAGTCAATAAATATCTTTAAGGCAGGGGTACATGGATTGTTGACTAACAAGGGAGACCAAAGTTAGCGGGATTAGGCCGAGTGTGGATTTGGGGCTACAGTCAAATCACCATGATCTTAATGCTGGCCCGAGGGGCCGAATGGCCTACTCCTGCTCCCAATTCCTTTGTTTATAGGTAAGCCCATATGATCATATGAACTAGTGTCTTACACACATTTAATGTTATCTCTTTGCTCTTGTACTGTATAAAGTCAAGGATGCTCATGCTTTATTAACTGCACTCTCAGTCTGCCATCTTCAATGATTGAGGGAATACACATCCAAATCTCTGTGGCACTGCATTCTCTTTGGAGTTGTATCCTTTATTATGCTTTGTTTCTCATTTTTGCACATGTGATGAACGTATTGCATTAACCATTCACCATGTATGTCACTGTATCACGCTGTTGCCCATGTGGGCTCCACCTATGGACCATTGTACGATATTACCTGGAATGTATCATGTTGGCGCCCTTGTGGGCTCCGCCCCTGGCTCCACCCCTTGAGGGGAGGTATAAAGAGCAGTAGCCCTGTAGGCAGCTCTCACTAGCAGAGCAGTTACAGGCAGGCACTGTTCTAGTCGATTAAAGCCACAGTTTACATCCACTCTCTGTTTCGCGTGAATTGATGGTTGCATCAGCCCATTTTTGTTGTTTATTTCTCCATGTTTTACCACGGAATTTTGTTTTCCTCTTAATTTAGCAATTGGTAGAATGTCCATTCCTTTAGGCGCTCCTTGCTTTCAAGGAACAGGGTAGGCACTCCCAATGAATGCCCTACCTAAGGAGGTAATGCCTTACCCAGGAAGGCTGATGAAGCATGTGCATAGGCTCCAGAATTATCTGTGCATGTCCCGGACAGTCTACCTTTATGACTTGCATTTCACTGGGAAGGAAACAATGTCCAGCTCTTGCAAATGAACCTGTTACTGACTGTCAGACATGGCTGGAATGCTTCTGTTCATGGTGCACCAGGCATGAATGTAGTCTGTCTTGTGATTGTCTGTGAAATGTTGGAAATTTGCAAACAATCGTTTTGCAGCCAAAAATAAAGATGAAGCTTGTTAAATGAAAGTACATATCGCAGTGATATTTTATCAGCAAGCTTGAAGCAACGAGAATCAAGGCATCTTTTCTATATGATAAATGGTTTCCTTTGGACTGATGATGATGAACGACTCTCGTGGGACAGTTCCTCCCCCCAAAAAACTGTTGAGTTCCTCCTTAAATTCCTGGATGGTCACCTTCCTTTCCTACACTTGCTTCAGCATCAGGTCTAGTTCTCTCTGAAAGGTTGCTTCCAGTTTCCTCAATAAATTCCTTCAATTCCGTAGATTCTGGTGGCAAATGTCAAATCGCCACGGTCTGATGAGTGCTTTCTTGAGGCACAGTTGCTGCTTTTTGAATCTCTTGCTGTCCCAGATATTGCAACCCTGGTGCCTGTTCACAACCAGTCATATGGTTCAACCCATATTGAAATCTGTTTGCACAATACCTGATGCTCTGCCCTTGTGCCCCATTGGAAAATTGCCAGCAGATTTCAGTTTATTTGACATTCTTCGTAAAAAGTTTGATTTGTAAGATATGTTCTGACGGTAAGAGTCTGTCTGACAACTTGAGAAGCTGCCGTATTGCACCCCCCCCCCCCCCCCCCCCCCCCATACCGCCCCAACACACAACCTCCGGCCAAGATTTTACAGACTTTAGGACTATGGTACAAATTAGTCCTGTAAATAATTATTGTTCTACCTTCTTTTAAAGTATTTTTGTTCTACACCAAGCAAATTTGAAGTTTAAAAAATAGCTATACGGTAACAATAATAAGAGATTATCGATAATTCATGGTGTCGTAATGGTTATTTTGAAGTGACGAGGAGGGGGCTGGGGACTATTTAGAGTTTGCGCTCATGTGGAATAAATCATCCAATGCATTATTAAAGTTCATTGTTAAGGCGAGATGAAATAAATAATATTGTTCTTAAATAAGTTGTTTCTTTAAACACTTTTTTAAGACGACTATCACAGCAAATGCTACTCAATTTTTTCTGAAATGCCTTTATTTTTTTTTGTTGCTGTGCTTCAATGAAATGTTTTGTTCAGCAATAAATGTAACATTAACCTGAAACAATGTCATTTACTTTTTGCTAAGATAACAGCTTGGAATGCTGTGAGAGTTACATTAAAGCGGAGGGAAATTGTGTGTGTATTTTAATGTACTGGAATATCCAATGGATATTGTAACACTGTAACCTTTCTATACATGTTATTAACATTTACAGGCTCATGTCTATTCTTTGGGGGCTACACTAGCTGCTGCAGCTGAATATGTGATAGAGCCAGAGCTAGAACCAAACCTCAGCGAAGAATTAAGAAGCCTTCTCGATCAAATGCAGCGAGAGAAACCTGAAGAGAGGCCAGATATCGAGGTACAAATGTGTGATTTTTGGTGGAATTTATGCATGGCTTCTTTGTTCCATGCATGTTGACTACTAGCATAATAACGCTTTTTGTATACATTCTGTTTAAGGACCTCTTCAAAATGCAAATTCTGGAATATATCTATTTTGTTTAGCTGGGTATCTAAAACAGTTGGAAATTCAAGAGCCATGCTTGAAAGCCTAACGAGTGAGAAATCCACATGGATGGTCTGGGAAGCGGATCTTAATCTGCAAGGAAAAAGGGCAGGTTTGAGTTAGTCTGCAAAATCTGTTTCTCGTCCCGAATCCTCCTCCAACTCCTCCGCTTGCAGCTTTATCTGAAGCCGTAAGGTGGGCAGACGACCAATGTACTCCAAATGTGATAATAAGTAAGCCTTGTTGTCATTCAGATTTTCAAATTTTAACTATAGTCAGCTGGTTCTTTAGCCGTTTCATTGAGGCATAGGCTTGGTGGATTCAGGAGTTGAGTGCCTTTATACCAAACTCCTGGATCCAAGTGTCTGGCAGCCTGGGGAACCACTGAGATCTCCCTGCAATCAGCAGCCGACTCAATCTACCCTTGCCATCTCCCCCCCAACTATCAGTGGCTGTTTAGCACACTGGGCTAAATCGCTGGCTTTGAAAGCAGACCAAGGGCAGGCCAGCAGCACGGTTCGATTCCCGTAACAGCCTCCCCGGACAGGCGCTGGAATGTGGCGACTAGGGGCTTTTCACAGTAACTTAATTGAAGCCTACTCGTGACAATAAGCGATTTTCATTTCATCACCACCAACTCCATCGAAATGCCCCGCCAAAATCCTTTTTTTCTTAATGCTTCTTTTAAGTTTTTTTTATACATAACAAGGATGAAAGTAAACATATGCAAAAACTAAATCTATCATTTACAATTTACATTTTACAGGTGCCCAGCTTTTGACTTGGCCTCCAAACCCCAACTTCCCCTGTTCCCCAAGTCCCCATCCCCTTCTTACTATTTGGTGTGTTTTCTTTGTTCGTTGGTTGATTCATCAGTCCTGAATCTATTGGGGTAGCATAGTGATACATATGTTACCTTGTACTAATTTATTCTTTTTTGGTTGTTTCTATTTTCAAGCGTTCGGTACAGAGGGGGTGGGCCATGTGGGTGTAGTTGGGTTGTGTGTCTCCTTGTTCCCTCTCTTCTTCCTCTTCTCTCTCTTTCCATTTGTGTCTGTGGGTTTCCCGCCCCACTGGCTTACTGGCTGCTGGCTACACACAGGTCTTGGAACAGGTTGGTGAATGGCCTCCACGTCTTGTGGAAGCCCTCTTCTAACCCCTGGATGATGAATTTGATTTTCTCCATTTGGAGAAATTCCGACAGGTCGGCCAGCTAGTCCGTGGATTTAGGTGGTGCTGCTGATTGCCAGCCGAGCAGGATTCTTTGGCGGGTGATTTGGGAAACAAAGGCTCAGTCGTCGGCCCTCCTCCCATAAAGAGTTCTGGCTGGTCCAATACCCTGAAGACTGCCACATTCGGGCATGGCTCCCTCTCATCCCCACAACCTTGGACATCACCTCGAGGAAGGCTGTCCAGAACCCAACAAGCCTGGGGCGTGATTGGCCGGGCCTCCCTGCCACCATTCACATATGCTCTCCATCTCCAGGAAGAATCTGCTCATTCAGGTTCTGTTTAAGTGGGCTCCATGTATCACTTTCAGTTGCATTAGGCTTAGTTCTTCACAAGTGGAGGTGGAGTTGACCCTGTGCAGTGCTTCGCTCCAAATTCCCCACCCTATTCAAAAATCTAGCTCTTCCTCCCATTTTGCTCTTGTCTCATCCAGTGGGGAGCATGCCTTTCCTACTAATCGCTCACACAGGTCCCCGCAGTTTCTCCCCCTTAAGTTATCAGAGTCCAGTAGTTCCTCTAATCGCGATTGTTTTGGCGCAGACATTGGCAAGACCAGAGGATCCTACCAGTGGCCAAGTGGCCAATGGTGAGACATCTCCGCTGCTGGAAAACACATTGCCCAGTCGGGGAGGGGGGGGGGGGGCAGAAAATCCTTCCCTTATGTATCTGAGCACCATATTGAAAGGTGACAACATCACTTACCCATAATTGAAGAAAGAAGGTGGACCTCCTGAAAATGAAGATGGACCTCTGGGGGCATCCTGAGGCTGGAAGATGAACCTCCTGAGGAAGAAGGTGGATCTCCAGGAACATTCTGAGGCTGGAATATGGACCACTTCCTGGACACTTAATCTGGAAGATCCACCTGCACATTGGTGCCCATCCAGTTCTGTGTTGTTGTGGGGTGCAGCGATGCCTGCACTCTGGAGGCAGCCCCAGACATTATTCAGGTCAGTCCTGACATCTGTAAACCATGTTGTTCCAGATGCGTATTGCACCAGTATGTTTTCCCCATTGTGCTTTGACGAATTGGGAGTGGACGATGGGTTGCTGATGAGCTTCACGCTGACCTCTAGCGGGTTTCCTGATCCATCATGGCAGACACCAATGGAAGAAACCAGAGAAAAAATTCACGCTGGTCTGAAACCAATTTAGGGATGTTTGGGCCTCCTGCCAAATACCCCCCCCCCCCCCCCCCCCCCCCCCCGCCTGCAATTGAACATTCTATTGGGGACTTGGGAGAATTCCACCCATTGACTCTATTCCTCTCTCCACAGAAGCTGCCTGGCCTGCTGAGAATTTCCAGAATTGTCTGGGGGTTTTTTTTAGATTCTCGCATCTGCATTGCTTTTCTCTCTTATAATATGTTCCATATTGGGCATATGCAAGTGTGGTTAGTTTCAATTTAAAATGAGAGAATATCACTCAATGTAAAGTGTAATTTTACCTGTTAACAAAATTCACGTGTGTTGCTGTAAATAACAGGTGCATTGGTTGGTACTAATTCACTGGAGGGTTTTGGCATTTTTAAACTTAGTAAAACCAGGAGTCATTTGCCAGTAGAATATGTCACTGTTAGTTCAAGATAGTATCGTTTATACATAGGATTGTTGTTTGCCGTGCTTGTGAGGTTCTGGTCTTTTGGATGTCGCTGTCTGGATATTGCATAGGGTCAGGTTCAAAGAAGCAGGGCTGGCTGCAGAATATGAATGACCAAGTTGTGTAATTGTCTGACAAAACTATGGTAGTAAAGTATATCATACTGAAACCTGAGTTTCCGATAAGTTTGTAAACAGAGGCAAAGAATAAAAAAGCCAAGGAGATTTTCCAAGCCGATATAAAAGTTATACCTCACTATGACTATGGTACCCAATTCTGGGCACCCAAAGGATGTGAGGATTATTAGGGGCTCAGGATACAGAAGAAGCTCCAGGGACCATTAACTCTCTCCCTGTCAACATCATCCAGGACAAAACAGTCCGCACGATTTGCATCTCATCTACCACCATAAACATTCGCTCCCTCTACCACTGGTACGCTGTGACAGCAGTGCACACCATGTGCAAGGTATGCCGCAGCAACGTGCCAAGGTTCTATGACAGCACATTCCAAACGCTTGATCTCTACCACCTAAAGGGACAAAGACAGCAGGCAGATGGGAACACCATAATCTGCAAGTTTTCCTCCAAGTCACACCCCATCTTTACCTGGTCCTACATCCTTCACTGCCACTGGGCCAAAATCCTGGAACTGCTTCCCTAGCTGCATTTCCCTGTTTAAAGCTCTTCCCTCCTGCGATTAATCGAGTAGCTGCCTTAGAGGGACCAGCCATATTAAACAGGTTTTTTAAAACCCAGTGTCCAGACTCCAGATTACTCAAAATAAATGGAAAAGGAAATCAGCTAGTTTTAAGTAGATTTTGTATGTTTCAAAATCACTCATCCTGGTCTTCAAGTGCCTCCACAGCATTGCTCCACCCTATGTTTTTCTCCTACTTCTATGTTACAACATACACCCTCCCCTTTTCAGACTGTGGTTTACTATGTGCCCTATCATTTCACAATGATGGCAGAACCTGGAAATTACTAGCTAAGTCTTGCGACCTCCCACTCAACTGACAGAAACTGCATGAACCTCATTGCTCCCCCCCACCCCATCGAATTGACACACGGTGTCTCACCCTCACACTAAGTGTGGCAGGATATTATTTTATATGAAAGGCAGTTTACAAATGTTAGATTGCTGTTATATCAAGTTTAACAATATTAATGATGAACTGTGAAGCTTTAAGCAAAAGTGCCACCTCAGGTCAGGATCGCAGGAAAAGGCATTTCTGCTATATTTCAACAATCAGATTTGGCACACTGTAAGTTCTCACTTAATAAGATTGGCGATTTTTAGGTAGTACTCTGGTTTCACATTTAAAAAAAAATAAATTTAGAGTACAATTCATTTTTTCCAATCCAGGGGAAATTTAGCCTGGCCAATCCACCTACTGGCACATCTTTTGTGTTGTGGGGGGGCGAAACCCACACAAACACAGGGAGAATGTGTAAACTCCACAGTGACCCAGAGCCAGGATCGAACCTGGGACCTCAGCACCGTGAGGCAGCAGTGCTAACCATTCGCCACTGTGCTGCCCCTAGTTTCACATTGAATCAACTGAGTTGTGACTGTCCAACGTAATTTACTTCAGGCTATTACAATTGAAGAAGAGGAGGCGTTACTTTGTCGCTCTATATGTTAAGACCAGAAAACTCCTGGTAACTGAACAGTGTGCTAACCCATTGTACCACCTCATCTCTTCCACCAAAACATTTGCAAAGTAAATTAATGCTGTATGTTATTAAAATAGAAGTTCTAATAATAATTCATTTATTTGTATTCTGCAGGGTATCCTCAACACATGTGAAGAAAAACTGAAGTGTTCGTCCTCAGACATTATTTGTCGCAACCTCTCTGCCATAGGTCGAAGGGTATTATCAATTGAATCTGTTGGTGCTCTCCAGGGTAGGTGACAGATAGTTATTTTCATGACCACAGTAAACTTCTGGTTTACTTTGAAATGTTTTAAAAGGCACACCCATTGATGTTCATATTTCACTGTGTTGGAAAAATGGAAACAATCATTCAAATTGATTACACATAGCTATAAGGTACAGGGTGCAGTAGGAAATGAACATAACGAATCATGGGGACCTGAAATTATTGAGCCTGAGAACACAGGACAAAGACTTGGAGGCCAAACATTGAGGTAGGACCTGCTTCCAATCATCACTGCTCCATCTTTTTTTGCATTGTGAAAGTCTGATGGAACTGGGGTAGATGCAATATGCATCTGCCCTCTTCCTTTTGCAATGTAGTTCAAAGAGATTGGTCCGGTGGGATGAAGGAGTAGGGGACAGCACAGGGAGTGCCGTGTTGAGGTACGGGATCAGCCATGATTATCACATTGAATGATGGAGGGGGCTTGAAGGGGCTAATGGCCTAGCTCTGCTCCCTTTTTCCTACATTTCTAATATGAATGAGAGTCACACTGGCCATTTTCTAAAACAGTCAATCACAATGAAATCATAGGAACATGGAAAATAGGAGCGGGAATAGGTCATTTGGACTTTCACGCCTGCTCCCCCATTCAACATGATCGTGGCTGATCCTCTATCTCAATGCCATACTCGCACACTCGTCCCAACCCTTGTAAACTTTAGAGTCCAGAAATCTATAAATTTCCTTCTTAAATGTATTCAGTGACTTGGCCTCACAGCCTTCTGTGGTAGGAAACCTCACAGGTTCACCACCCTCTCAGTGAAGAAGTTTCTTCTCATAGAATCCTGAATAGCGTACTCTGCAGCTTGAGACTGTGACCCCTTGTTTGAGACACCTTCCAGCCAGGGGAAACAATATCCCTGCATCCAGTCTGCCCAGCCCTGTCAGAAACCTATACGTTTCACTGAGATCCCCTCTCATTTTTCTGGATCAGTCAGTCACCGTTCGAAAAGCAACTTTGAAGAAATTGCTGCCATTTTTGAATACATTCAACTGTGCAGATGAATTAGTCAAACCTCAATCAATAAGCAGTGTACTGTCACTCTGACTTACCGGGTTCCTTCAGGAATGATGACCAATGGGGCAGCACGGTGGCACAGTGGTTAGCATTGCTGCCTACGGCGCTGAGGACCCGGGTTCGAATCCCGGCCCTGGGTCACTGTCCGTGTGGCGTTTGCACATTCTCCCCGTGTCTGCGTGGGTTTCACCCCCACAACCCAAAGATGTGCAGGATAGGTAGATTGGCTACTCTAAATTGCCCCCTTAAATGGAAAAAATAATTGGGTACTCTAAATTTAAAAAAAAAAGGAATGATGACCAATGCAGTTTTCAAGTTTTGAAATGGATCAACTACAGATACATTGGCAGCTAGGTTTCTTCCTGTGCCATACTTGCCACAGCAGGACAGAGCTGCACCCCGTGGTGTTTCATTACTATGGTGTATTTTCATTTTAATTAAATACCCTGTAAGAACAGTAAGTCCTAAATTTTAGATAAACAGGCATCTGTTGTTTTGTCCTTGCTAATTAGCCACAAAAAAGGAAAGGAATATTTTCAACTTTGGTTGTAGAATTCATAGAATTTACAGTGCAGAAGGAGGCCATTTGGCCCATCGAGTCTGCACCAGCTCTTGGAAAGAGCACCCTACCCAAGGTCCACACTGCCACCCTATCCTCATAACCCAATAACCCCACCCAACACTCAGGGCAATTTTGGACACTAAAGGCAATTTAGCATGGCCAATCCACCTAACCTGCACATCTTTGGGCTGTGGGAGGAAACCGGAGCACCCGGGGAGAAGGTGCAGACTCCGCACAGACAGTGATCCAAGCCAGGAATCAAACCTGGAACCCTGGAGCTGCGAAGCAATTATGCTAACCACAATGCTACCGTGCTACCCTTTGATGTGGCTTTGATTACGCTGCATATCAGCAGAGAAGTGTTGTTGCAATTATATAGGGTGTTGGTGAGACCACATCTGGAGCATTTTGTCCAGTTTTGGTCTCCTTATTTGAGGAAGGATGTGGTGGCATTGGAGGCAGTTCAGAGGAGATTCACCAGATTGATTCCAGGATGAAGGGGTTGGCATATGAGGAGAGATTAAACAGTTTGGGCTTATACTCGCTGGAGTTTAGAAGGTTGAGAGCGGAGCTGATTGAGGTATATAAAATACTAAAAGGGATTGATAAAGTAAATGTAGACCAAATGTTCCTTCTTGTGGGGCAATCTAGAACAAGACCCACAGATATAGGTTGAGAGGTGGTAGATTTAAAACTGAGATGAGGAGGAACTACTTCCCGCAGAGGTTGGTGAATTTGTGGAACTTACTGCCCCATAGTGTGGTGGAGTCCGAAACATTAAATGGTTTCAAGAGGGAGATATACATAGTTTTGATTAAAAAATGGGTCAAAGGGATTTGGGGAATGGGTAGGTAGGTAGCTTTGAGACCACAAAGAGATCAGTCATGATCTGATTGAATGGCAGAGCAGGCACAAAGGGCTGAGTTGCCCACTTCTGGTCCTAATTCCTATGTTCGTACTTCTTTGAACTTATTTGTTTTGAGTCATTCAGTTGCACTCTTGATGCACTCTTTTCCCTCCGCCGCCCCGCAAGATCAAGCCGCCATGTCTTGCGGCGCAGCGGAGGGGAAGACAGCAACCGCGCATGCGCCGCCGGCCGCGTCATTCCCGGTGAGCCGCTTTGAGGCAAGCGTCAAGGCCCGGCGCGCGGAATCCACACGCTGCCGCTCCTAGCCCACCCCCCCCCCCCCCCCCCGAGAATAGGGGGCGAGGAGAGGCCTCCGACGCCGGAGTGAAACACTCCGGGTTTCACTCCGGCGTCACCTGTTTGTCTCCCGATGGGAGAATTCTGCCCCAAATCTTTTAGCATCTTCATGCCCTTCTCTTCAGTTCCTAAAACTTCCTTCTCACCTCCCTGGCTCAAATCTGTGGTTCCCCCAAATCGGCTTATCCCTTGACCCTGCCCCCAACCTGAAGTGTTGGCGAAACTGCCTCCAGATTTTCAGTGAAGCTATTATTACCGGACTCACTGAGTATTTCCTCGGAGCTATCGGAAGCGGTGCTGTTGCAAGTGCTTTCAGCCCCGACTCCCTGCACAAACTCTCCTCCATTCTGACCCACTGGGAATCAACCCCTCTGACCCAGCTCCACATTCGCCGCCCATTAGTAGTACATCAGGTTCGGGAGACCCAAACCCCCTGGCTGCCTTCCCCTCTGCAGCAGCACCTTTCTCACTCTGGCCACCTTCCCATTCCATATTAATCCTTTGATGCTGTGTTTTATTTCAGCATTTCTTACATAATGGAAATACAATTGGAAAAAAAATTATACAAAAAGTTTTGAATAGTATCTTGTTGCTGTTGGTCTGTTTATCGGAGCATTTACTTGCCAGTAACTATTAACTGGTGATAAAAATTGAGCCAGGTTTTTTGCAGAAGTTGAATTAGCAGATATATTTTAATATTTTTATTGAATTAGAAAAATATACAATATATATATACATATACATAATCTTTATTGTCACAAATAGGCTGACATTAACACTGCAATGAAGTTACTGTGAAAGGCCTCTAGTGGTCTCATTCTGGCACCTGTTCGGGTACACAAAGGGTGAATTCAGAATGTCCAAATTACATAACAGCATGGGCACGATTCTCCGCTCCCACGCCGGGTGGGACAATTGCGGGAGGGCCGCTCTGGCACCCCCCGTGATTCTCCCACCCCCCACCCCCAAAATGGGGTGTTGCATTTTGGGACACGCCGCTCGGAGAATCGCGGGCTGCTGTTTTTCACAGCGGCCCGCGATTCTCCGACCTGGATCGGCCAAGCGGCCTGCCGTTCCCGACCGGTTCACGCGGGCGGCAACCACACCTGGTCGCTACCGGCGTGAACATGGTGTCAATACCTGATTTGTGGCTTGTGGGGAGCGGAGAGAGGAGTGAGCACCACGACTGTGCTTGGGAGGGGACTGGCCCGCGATCGGTGCCCACCGATCGTCAGGCCAGCGTCTCAAAGGGACGCACTCTTTCCCCTCCGCCGCCCCGCAGGATCAAGCCGCCACGTCTTGCGGGGCAGCGGAGGGGAAGACGGCAACCGCGCATGCGCGGGTTGGCGCCGGCCAACCTGCGCATGCGCGGCTGATGTCATTAGGCGCGCCGGCCGCGTCATTCTCAGCATGCTGGGCCTTGACGCCAGCGACAAGGCCCGGCGGTCGAGATTTATGGCACGGCCCTCCTAGCCCCCGGGGGTGGGGGGGGGAGAATAAGGGGCCAGGAGCGGCCTCCGACGCCGTCGTGTACCTCTCGGGGTTTCACGACGGTGTCGGGCCTTGCGGAGAATTCTGCCCCACATCTTTCAGGATTGTGGGAGGAGACCGGTGCACCCGGAGGAAACCCAGCAGATACAGGGAGAACGTGCAGACTCCACACAGTCACCCAAACCGGGAATCGAACCTGGGACCCTGGTGCCTACCCAGTGTGCTACCATGCCGCCGACAGGGGATGAATTTGCCCTACATCAGCAATGTAAAACAGGCTGGTGGCAAATCAAAAGCCAATTTATCACTACGCAGTTTTTATTTGTCTATTTTGTCAACGTGGAAGCTAGAAGATCTTGTAGCACAGTGGTAGCATCCCTGCCTTTAGATCAGAAGCTCCGGGTTCAATCCAACATTAGGGCCTGTTGGCCATGGAAGGAGTGTTCATAATGCGGTTCGATGGGTTGATAATCACGTCAAGAATCCTTCCGCTACTATTCCAAAATGGGGAAAAGTTGTGTGAAGATATACAAAGGAAAAAGTTGATTTCAAACCAAATAAAAGCAACATCAGCACAGAATTCCATGGAGGCTGGTTCACTGAATCAGGAGATTACCTGGATCAGCAAGCCCAAACTTGCAAAATGGCTGCCTTCACGACAGTTTTTTAGTCAGGGGGCGCAGGCTGAAATAGAAGTCAGAGAGTGATGACCTTGGAAAGACTACACAGAGGTCAGAGATTAATGACCTTGGAATGAATAAGCAGGGTGCAGAAGCAGTCTGGGCACAAGACCTGCCTCTGTGCTCCGGTACTATGTTTAAGCAAATAAAAAATAATGATTAAGCAATCTTCTAGCCTTCAACCTTCACACTCGCATATAGTCCCTATGCTCCATCCATGCTAACCTAGGCCAGCCCTCCAGCCTTCACCCCTCACCCCCGCACATAGTCCTTATGCCCCATCTATGCCAACCTATGCCAGCCCATCCTCTATCCATGTCACTGCCCCAAACCTCATATTCCAAATTAGTGCCCTTCTACCCACCCCATTGCCCCATACCCCCATGCCATCTTAGTACCAGCTCATGCCAACCCATGCACCCAGCACTATTTGCCCTTACTCCCTTCATGCCAAATTGTCTAGTATCCTTGGACAGTTCCTTGACAGATTTGACACTTTTGGACAACTTTGCCAGCTGACCTGCTCTTTAACAGTTCTTAAAAGCGAGACAGTTCTTACACAGATTCTTGACCACTGGGCAGCTCTTTGACAGCTGGACAGATCCCATGAGTCTGTGTCAAAAGTGTATTAAAATTCACTTTTAACAATCTCAAAGGGTGTGATACCTCTTCCAAATGTGTCCTGGAACCCTATCTAAAGGGATACCCTAGCTATCTAAACAAATGCACCAAGTTCAGATCCCCTTTTACCTATTCCAGTCTGTACACTCCAGATTTCGCACACCTCGCCTTTCAAAGTCTCACTTCAGAACAGGCACCTGGTGATGTAAATGATCAGCTGACTCTACGAATCGCGCATGTGCAAATCCTGGCCCAACTCCAGTCCTGTCCCGGCAAAAATAGGGAATGCTGGGTTCGGGGGCAGACATTGAATTTTCAGCCATTTCTGGGATGGGCATTGTGACGGAGAGCCTCTCCATCGTGGTGAAAGCCCAGGCCAGTGAGTCTAGAAAGTGAGTCTCAAAAAAGAGTTTAAACTATTGTTCTTTGAACTTCAGTGGAAAAAAAGAATTAGGAGCAGCATAAAATTGACTGCCGATTCTCCACAAGCCTGTTTCGTGCTCCTCGTGCTGATTAATTTCCTTCCCTAGATGATTCATTCATTGAGAATAAATTAGTATCACAGATTTATTCTTTCATCTTCTTAACCTGTACGTGCCTTCTACTTATTTTATATGGAACCAGGTATCCTATTGATCTGTGTTTTCAAAATCTTTTTATAGATGGATGTGAAGAGACCTATAAAGAGAAAAAGCGCCAGGAAGGTGTAGGTCATGAACTACAAACAAGTGAACGAAATCCAGCAGATGGCTCTTCAAGCACTGAAGACCTGCCATATGACTTAAACGTCCTAAACAATGGAACGACAGACGTTATTTGCAAGGCAGAGAAGTGTGTGCGTGACGTAGATCCAGATTCCATTTTTGAAGCTGATAAGATTTTCCAGCCGAGTTCAGATTCCATGGCTTCGGTAGAAATATGTGAGAGAAGGGAGGCTGTTCTCACCATAGGTCCTGAAGAAACAACTGTTGATGTGAAGATCAAAGGACATGAGGCTGATCGGATTTCACCTGTTCCTCAGAAACGCTCGACAGCTCGGAAGAGAATGTTGCCTAAACTACCGACAGAAATGGTGGGCAGCGCACAGCATCTTCATCGTTCCAAAATGGAGTTGAGCAGGTCTTCCATGTCTAACCTGTCACCTGTTTCATTTTCTGACACTGCTGCAGGTTCTTTGTCTTCACTCGACTCTACCAACCTATTGAGTGTTACGGATTGTCGTCAGAAGGTACAGTTTAGAACTAAGAACAATGACTTTACTTTCATTCCAAAGTGTAGTCTTCCATCAGAAATATCAAACATGAACAACTCAAGTGAGTGGGCACAGAAAGTCTCCAATACGGAAGTGGTAAATAAGAACTTGCCCAACAGTCGTAACTTAAATTTTGATGAGAACAGAGAGCGATCACTGAAATCTCCCTTCACGTTGGGGAAAATGTCTTCCACTAAAAGTCTCAAAGCTAAAATCGCAGCTGCAAAATTTACTTCAGCAGACATGAATAGTCAAATGGATTTGCGTTCTTCCAGTGGTATTTTGTTTGAAACGGGGGCTGTAGTTGGAGGCTGCAGTATCAACACTCCAGGAGCAGAAGGAAATGATTATTTGTCTTGCATGGATAGTAATCTTTCAGAGGCAGAAAGAACTGTCAGTAGTCATCAGTGGAATTATTTCAAACAAAGCCGTTGTCAAAGTGTAAATGACTTATCAAAAAGTAACTCCCTGCTATTTAGCAATGTCACCCAACTCTGTCAAGATGATAATTCTGAGCAATTGCCAACCACCAGCGCCACTGAAAATAAACATGCAGAATTTAGTTTTGACAGTCAGGTACGTGTCAGTGTGACAGGTTCTGTGGGACCATGCCTGTTGATGTATTTATCAAGCGCAGCGTTCTGTACATGTGTGTTGCGCATGACAACACTTGACATCCATCTCGGTGGCTCCATAGCTTAGCTCACTGGGCTAAATCGCTGGCTTTTAATGCAGACCAAGCAGGCCAGCAGCATGGTTCGATTCCCGTACCAGCCTCCCCTGACAGGCGCCGGAATGTGGCGACTAGGGGCTTTTCACAGTAACTTCATTGAAGCCTACTCATGACAATAAGTGATTTTCATTTTTCATTTCATAGCTATCACTGCCACCATTTCATGCAACGACGACAAGTCTTTTTCAGTGAACGATTCATCATTTTCACCATCGCTTTGTAAGACCACTTGCAATGAAATATTTCTTAAGTTCAGGACAAAGGCTAAGCTGGATTGTCCTGCAAAATGCTAGGATTGTCATGTTTGACAACCATTTTTTGAATTTTTAATCAGTGCAAAATACACAAGATTATAATGCGTGGGTAAACATTAGTACCGCGGAGAAGGAATGAAATTTTCCTCATATTCCTGGGCACACTAAAATCATTTCTGCGATATTTCTGTTTGGCTTTAGTTTAGCATTATATTAAATTGCTATTTTTCAGTTCGTGGAATACAAAATTATTGTCTTCCCCTCAGCTCTCTATTTCAGGTGTGAAACCTTTGTTTCTAATGTGTTTCTCCCTCAGGATCTTCCTGTACCCTGTATTAGGGAAGATGGTGGCATAATGGTAATATCACTGGACCCCTAATCCAGACAGCCAGGCTAATCCTTTGGTTCAAATCCTACCATGGCAGCTGGTGGAATATGAATTCCATTAATAAATCTAGAATATAAAGCTAGTGATGGTACTTGATACGATTGTCGATTTAAAAAACGCTGCACTAATATCCTTTCAGCAAATAAATCTGCCATCCTTAACTGGCCTGGCCTACCTGTGATTCCAGACCCACATCAATGTGGTTGATTCTTAGCTGCCCTCAGCTGAAAGGCAATCGAGGATGGGTAACAAATGCTGGCCTTGTCAGTGGCACCTATATCCTAGGAAAAGTAATAAAGAAAAGGAATGTATTATCTGGCAGGTGAAAGGGTCGATGACTGCCTTCTTGACTTTCAGACCTCTATGCTTGCCACATTGGACATGGCTGCTAAGAATTGCACATCAACGATCTATGATTTTCATGATTTTACCTCTCATTTAAAGGAAACACCTGGGCTGCACACGCTGCTCACTCATGGAAGCACAACTGGGCTTTGGAGACTCCCGAATTAGTGTAACTAATTGTGATCACGAATCTGCGCTCTACCTTATGTGGTGTTCCTCGCTAAGCGGCTAACTTGCTGTTTTATCTACTTGAACATTTTTCCCTTTGGGTTTTCACTCAGTGATAGAAGTGAAAACTGTGTTGACCTAATGTTTGCAATTCAATTCATTGCAAGGAGGCATTGCTATGGAAACTTCTGCAATGGGACAAAAATGTAATTGCACCACTTTTTAAAACCTGCACATGCCATCAAAATGTCAGGTAATCCCACAAAGGAAATTGCTAAGAATATTTAGAATATTTATTCCTTAAGGAGATTATTGTCTTGCACCAAATGACTTTCTCCCCTGGTCTCTAATCATGATGTGGTCTGGTTCCTGTTACTTTCGGCTGATGACTGCATTTGTTCTGTTCTCCAAGTGACAACTGTCCTGGACAGCACTGCATCTTTCATCTCAAACTGCTTTTAACAATGTGTGCTAACTTCCAAAATGAAAAGTGTCATCAATGTGTTATTTCTTTCCAACAAGAGAGAATATTACCATCCCGTCTTGATGTTCAACATCATTACCATTACTGAATCCCTCACCATCAACATCCCAGCCCAGAGGCTGGGAATTCTACTGTGAATAACTCACCTCCTGACTCCCCAAATCATGTCAGCCATCTCCAAGGCGCAAGTCAGGAATGTGACTGTATTCTCCTCATTTTCCCAGATGAGTGCAGCTCCAACAACACTCAAGGAGCCCCACACCATTCAGGACAAAGCTGCCCTCTTGATTGGCACCCCATACACTACCTTAGAAATTCACCCACTCTACCAGTGGTGGCAGTGTGCATCATATACAAATTACACTGCCACCACTGGCGCCAAGCTCCTTTGACAGCATCTTCCAAACCCATGACCTTTACTATCTAGAAGGACCAGGGAAAGAGATACCACCTTCAAGTTCCACTCCAAGCCACAAACCATCCTGACTTGGAAATACATCGCTGATCCTTCACTGTTGCTGGGTCAAAATCCTAGAACTCCCTTTCTAACAGCACTATGGGTGCATCTACACCAGAGTTTTTTCAAACTTTTTTCCCAGGACCCACTTTTACCAACTGGCTAACCTTCGGGACGCATGCAGGCAGACCTTCTTGCCCAATGCCGGTTCACCTTCGCAAACCAGACCAGCCGATCTTCGTGACTCACATGGGCCAACTTCGTGGCCCACCATTATTTCTTACCTTTACTACAATAGGTGAACCTGCTTGATCCTCGCAATTTCACTTGCTTTGTCATTCAATGTTAACATTTCTGCTGAGGACTTCAGCTGACAATTTACGTTCTTGCTGCATCCTTTGAAAAAATTCAAGAGGTTTGTCCTCGAACTCGGCATGTCTTTGAAGTTTTGAGGGTTTTAAACTTTAGGTTACTAGTACCTCCCTGTATATAACACACATGGGCTTTGCATCCTGATTTTCATTGGCATTATTAAGAACGCCACGCCCCAATAAATAATTTGTAGACTGCTTTGTACCCGACTTCAGTTTTTTCTTTGCTGGGTGTTCACCAGAAGCCCTTGAGCTCTGCATACAGCTCACACCAGCGCTGCTTTGTCCTTTCCTGGACTCTCCTGCGAAGCTCTATCCAGCAGATTCAGTTGTGAGATCCTGACTTGTTTGTGACTCCTGCCTCTCTTCCTTATTACAAAATAATCCACCTGCAGTTCTTCACGCAGTCCTGGAGCTTGCTTGCTGGCAGCTACAAATGGAGGACCTCTCCTGTATGGTTTTGCGCCCAAAGCACGGACATACAGGACACGTGACGTCAGTGTACGTGCTGCGCTCATGACTTGCTCTCTGCCACCGCTTTTGGCAGGAAGACTCCATCGTTTGTATTTAAAGGCCAGTCACGGCCAGCATTCTTGAAAGCCGATTGCCGCCATTGGATGCTTCTCCCGCAATGGGTAAGGCCGTGACTGATCGCTCTGCAACCCTCCCAACACCCAGTGTGTCACGAACTTGAGTTTGAAAATCCCTGATCTACACCACATGGAGTTCAAGAAGGCAGCTCACCACCTTCTCAAGGGCATATCTGAAATAAAACAATTATTTTGAAAGAACATCTTATGGCAAAGAAGGTTTCGTAAGTATTAATTATCATTGTTCAGAAATCTCCCTTTTTAAATAACCATAATGTTTCAATTTGAAATTAAAGGTAATTTTGAAAATCAAGGGTAGCATGTTGGCGCAGTGGTTAGCACTGCTGCCTCACTGCGTTGAGGATCCCAGTTCGATCCCGGCCCCAGGTCACTGTCTGTGTGGAGTTTACACATTCTCCCCGTGTCTGCGTGGGTTTCTCCCCCACAACCCAAAGATGTGCAGGGTTGGTGGATTGGCCACTCTAAATTGCCCCTTAATTGGAAAGCAAATTATCGGGTACTCTAAATTTTTTTTAAAAATCGAAAATCAAAATTTTTGCTGAATAATGCATAATGCACTCTTCTGGAAACCTGATGGAAACTGAGAGATGACTTGATAGAAGCACAGAGTTATTAAACCTGTTCCTAAACCTGTGTGAATGTGCTTTTGTTGTTGAAGGGCAGTACAGGGTGTTGCATTTATTTTCTTGAGTTGAAAAGCTTGAATTTTAAATTGAAATAAACTGAAATATCTACTTGAGCTCTCTACAAGTTCTCCGACATATTTCAGGAAACTTACATATGAATAGCCATTTCCCACCCCTACCCTTCCCCAAAGAAGTATTTTTTCACGTATACAGATTGTCCTGGTATTCCTCATGCTGTCTTTCACTGGACATCAATAACTACAAGATATGGTAATGGCAGGTTAATACAATAAGCTTATAATTGTCTGTTAAAGGAGGTCAGCATTCGGCTTTATCTGCTCAGCTTTGCTGGTACAATTTCTATTTCCTCCCTTGCATTTATTATTAGTGTGGTCTTGTACTTTGCTTGCATTGCCATGGTTAATATGTCCAGTGTACTGATTCTCATTTCTTACCCCCCTCTCTGTAATAGTACATTTCACTAGAGGAGCTACTCTCTGAGGATGATAGGCCCTTGAAAGATCATGAATTGTGGGCTCTATGTTATGAGTGCTTGATCAGTCTGCAACTCTGCAAAGATTACCCAGGTATTGAACAAAAAGGCTTGTTAAGATTTTTTTATCTATACATTTAAAATTCTGCACTTTTGTTTCCCTTTTTTATTCATTATTGGGGCAATGCGGAGAAAATGTTATGCTTTAAGTGTTTGTTGCATCATGTCATTTAATTTTTAAAAGGATGCCACTCTCCATCAATCTAGTTGTTTACTGAGGTTACATTTTTAACAGCGACCATAAACTGTTGATCTTTGCAGAGACTCGGAGCAGTAAAATTTGTTGATGTCGTAAAAGACGGCAGTTAAAATTTTCTGAAAGTGAAATAGAACTGCAAATATATGTTGAAGCTAATTGCAGTTGATTGTTGCAGAGTGTTAATCATAATGGCCAGACCCATAAAGCCTCACATCGTATCCCTCGCCTGTGCTGAGCTAGCTGATCTCAGTCAAATCAATAACGGCGCAATCCTGTCAACCACATTTGTTATTGCTCGGCAGGAGAAAAATCAGCCATTGTTCCCATTCCTAATATCTGTTCTACAGCCTTTGTGGAAAAAATGCAATTGTGCAAATATCAAGTGAGGTAATGAGAAGCTAGCCCTCTGACCCCAAAATCTGGTTCACACATGAAGAAGATCCCTCCAATTTGAGGTAATAGTGATCTCCTGGTACCTGCATCATTGTACCTAATATATGTCAACATCTTTGAATAGGAGGGGAGAGTGTTATTGTATTTTAATTTCTGTGGTTCTAATATTTAGAAAAGTTATTAATCCCTGTAAGGCCCCAGAAGTTGGAGCAATTTGTCCACTTTTGTTAAATAACAGCAATTGTCACCTTAATATTCTTACAAATTCTTTACTTGATTGATTAGCAAACTTCTAAAATTTGCTTCATTAAACATGTGATTCCTTTTGAAAACCCCGGGCGAAATTCTCCGACCCCCACGACGGGTCGGAGAATAGCGGGAGGGCCTTCCCGACATTTTACCCGCCCTCCCGCTATTCTCCCCCCCCCCCCCCCCCGCCCAACTCCCGACACGAATCGCTGCCGCCGTTTTTTTACGGCTGGCAGCGATTCACAGCTGTTCGATGGGCCGAAGTCCCAGCCCTTTACGCTGTTTTTACGAACGGCAAACAGACCTGGTCTGGCCGTTCGTAAAAACGGCGGGAACAACTCGCTTTTTATAACCATGGCACCGATTGGCACGGCAGTACCACGGCCGTGCCAAGGGTGCCATGGGCCCGCGATCGGTGGGCACCGATCGCGGGCAGCGGGCCCGATGCCCGCGCACTATTTGTCCTTCCGCCGCCCCGCAGTATCCATTCGCGGGGCGGCTGAGGGGCATCCTGGCCCGCGCATGCGCGGGTTTCGCGCAAATACGCGATGACGTCATCTGCGCATGCGCGGGTTGGAGTCTTCCAATCCGCGCATGCGCGGCTGACGTCATATGACGCGTCAGCCGGCGCTAACTCCGGCAAGCGGGCTTAACGAAATTCGTTAAGCCCGTGATGCCGGAGCTTGCGGCGTCGTGCTGCTAGCCCCGACCGGGGACCAGAATCGGTTCCCGGTCGGGAAGGGGCGCGCTGGCGTCAAACCCACTCGGGTTTGACGCCAGCCTTACGATTTCTCCCGTTTTGGGAGAATCGCGCCCCCCATGCTTGAAGCTATCCTTACATGTTCAGGCTCAATAACCATTTGAGGTTTTGCACATACAGCTATTCACATTCATTCTCTGAGGTACAATTCTTACCTCAATGACTCAAAAACACATTTTTGCATGTCACCAAAGGGATTGGAAAACATTCCATTCTTTTGCTACAATCCCAGATTTGTTTTATTTTTAGGTTTTGTTTGACTTTAAACAATGTTGGAAGTAACTTCCTCACAAAATGGTGGGAAAGTTTTCTTTTAAAAAGTACAGTGGGTGTTATTCAAACAGGTGCTCAGATGGTGCTCCCATATTTCCTCAAATAACAACATTGCTCGAAAACACCTTTATGCTGACATTCTGTCTCCTGAACATTTTTCAATAAAATGCAATGGCCGGGATTTTCCGGCCACTCTGCAGCGTGTTTTCCCGCAGCGGATGTGCCAAAGCATTGGCCACTGGTGGGAACTTCGAGTTCGGCCAAAGTCTATGGGCCTTTTGCATGGCTAGCACGCCTAACTGCCGGGGAACTCGCCACGAGGGGTCGCCTTCGGCAGAAGATTCCGCCGGCGGAAGGAGCCGCAAGAACTACCCAATATTATTGTTACATACCTGGATAAGGTTGGAGGATCAATTTAGTCCTGATGATTGACTGTGGCATTTGGAGTCTCTATGGCCATCTGACTGGATATAATCCAGTGCAGCCATTCCTGCCACTATGGTGACCAAGGAAAATGTCCAAGTCAAAAGGACAATAAAGAACTCTGCAAATTGTTGAGGTGAATCATCCTTTGATTCTCCACGTCACAGTGTATAGAAAAAGTTTTTTCTGAAAATGCATCAGTTTTTCATATACTGTTTTTTTCCTCACATTCCAAATATCAATTTATGCTTTGTGAGATGCCCAACATTTCTTACTCCAGATTTACAATTCTCAGGAGTACATTTTGCACATTTTAGTCCATTGATGCCATACTCAAACTTCTTTGTTGCGATCTGACGAAAAATGAATGTGTTGGCTCCAAGGAGCGACCACATGGGAGCGTAAAGGATACAAAGGTTCATTTAAACGTTGAATGAAAACTATATACACCACCACTCCCCAAATGAATTCCCGTGACCTGCCCACACCCGGGCCGGGGATTTTGTGTCCAGGTTTGTTCCCCGCAAATGACCACGCTCCGTACCCTAATCGCCTAGGTCTCGTGGCTCTCATCTAGGTTTTTTTTTTTTTTTTTTTTTTTTTTTTTTTTTTTTTTTTTTTTTTTTTTTTTTTTTTTTTTATAAATGTTTTATTCAGTTTTCGTATTTTATATTGAACAAATTACAAATTGTTAGGAGAGAGAAAAAAAAAAACAAACAAAAACAAACACGCAAAAATTAACACACATATTTACAGGTAAGCATCTTCGTAGTAGTAACTGCGCCCCCCCCCCCCCCCCCCCCCCTCAACATGTTTATTTAGCTTGGTTTTGGGCCTTAGCTAGCCATCGAACCCCCGTAACGAACCTGTAGCCCCCCCCCCCCTCCCGCTACCTTCCCCCGACTATTCTTCCTCTTGTACATTGGCCACAAATAGGTCCCGGAACAGTCGCATGAATGGCTCCCACGTTCTGTGGAAGCCGTCGTCCGACCCTCGGATGGCAAATTTGATTTTCTCCATTTGGAGAGATTCCGAGAGGTCGGACAGCCAGTCCGCAGCTCTGGGCGGTGCTGCTGACCGCCAGCCAAACAGGATTCTACGGCGGGCGATCAGGGAGGCAAAGGCAAGGGCATCCGCCCTCCTCCCCAGGAATAGATCTGGCTGTTCTGAAACCCCGAAGACCGCCACTATCGGGCATGGCTCCACCCTCACTCCCACCACTTTGGACATTACCTCGAAGAAGGCTGTCCAGTACTCCACGAGTCTGGGGCAGGACCAGAACATGTGGGCGTGGTTGGCCGGGCCTCTTTGGCACCGTTCACATCTGTCTTCCACCTCCGGGAAGAACCTACTCATACGGGTTCTTGTTAAGTGGGCTCTATGTACCACTTTTAGTTGCGTCAGGCTGAGCCTTGCGCACGTGGAGGTGGAGTTGACCCTATGCAGTGCTTCGCTCCAGAGTCCCCACCCGATCTCCATCCCCAGGTCGTCCTCCCATTTCCTCCTTGTTGCGTCCAGTACGGTGTCGTCCCTATCTACCAGTCGGTCATACATGTCACTACAGTTCCCTTTCTCTAGGATACTTGCGTCCAGTAGGTCTTCCAGTAGTGTCTGTCGTGGCGGTTGTGGGTACGTCCTTGTCTCCTTTCGTAGGAAGTTTTTGAGCTGCAGGTACCGTAGCTCGTTCCCCCCAGCTAGCTGAAATTTCTCTGTCAGTTCGTCCAGTGTTGCGATCCTGTCGTCCGTGTACAGGTCCCTGACTGTCAGTGTCCCCCCGTCCTGCCTCCACCTTTTGAAGGTGGCGTCGGTCAGTGCTGGTTTGAACCTATGGTTGTTGCAGATGGGAGCCCTGTTCGACATTTTGGTCAGGCCAAGTTGCTGCCGCAGTTGGTTCCAGGATTGGAGGGTGGCTGTCACCACTGGGCTGCTGGAGTGTTTTTTGGGTGGGGATGGGAGTGCTGCCGTGGCGAGGGCCCGGAGGGAGGTTCCCATGCAGGAGGCCTCCTCCGCACGCACCCACTCAGCTTCTGGCTCCTGGAGGCTCTCATCTAGGTTAAAACAAAATGTTTGTTTTATCTTTTGGAGAGTTCTGCTTTGCTTTGTTATTTTCTTATGTAGCTAATAATCCATCATTTTGCGTTGCTTTTTGGTAACAATTTGCTAGCCACAATTATTTTAGACTCCTTCCTACAATTGCCTTTATAGTTTCTGTTTAGTTCAAACATTCTTTGTCCATTTTCAATGTTTCTTTTTGGGGTTTTCGTCAGAGAAAAAATACACCTGTGTTCCAAAGCTGGGTGTTTAAATGGTCCTTTAAATGACCTTATCACATAATGTTATGCAGTTTAAACTTACACATAGGCCTGAATTTTTAGGATGACGAGCACTTGGCGCCTGCCATCCTGAGAGGCCTGCTGTCAATTTATGCTCGATTGAGCATTGATTGGCAGCAGGCAGGATCACCGTTCGTCCCTGGATGGAAGTCTCACCTTGGAGACCTCTCCAGCCCCTCCAGGCACAGTGCTGCAGTGGCCAGAAGAGGTACTGCAGTGCTGTGCTTGAGCCTCTAAATCCAGGGACTGCACTCCAGGTAAATAAATACCATGGGTCCTGGGAGGTGGTTGCAGCGTGATATTGGTGTTGGGGAGAAGGCCTGGGCGGGTGGGGGTGGAGGGTCGTAGCTCCCAGGTCCCTGAGGAGAGGGTGCCCCAAATCTTAAGGGGCCTTAATATTGAGGCCCCCCATATTCTCTCCGCCCGAGATCACAGTTGTCAATTTTTTTTTATTTGGCATCCTTATGTAGCCATCCAAGAGTCTTAATTGGTGATCTTCCCATTTGAGACTCTGTCTGCTCTAATATAAAGTTGTGTTTGGGTCAGGGCAGCTGGGATCCTGGAGAAAATCCCATGCATGCAATTCTTCGCTCCCACCCCCCTCTCCCCTGGCCTCGGAACCCGCTCGAGGGAGTGTATAATTCTGGCCATATTGTCACATAACAGGTGAAATACCTTTGGCTTTTTGAGGCCATTTTGATATGCATTACATTTGCGCATTTGCATTATTTTCTTTGTTGATCACCTTTTTGTTGCTCTGCATTTTACTCATTTTCTCTCAAGTCCCAGCAATTCATTTTTCATTTGTTGCTTTGTTAAACTATTCGTCGATGTCTTCCTCTTAATCTCTGTGCATCTGTACATTTCCTTGATGCCCATTGAAAATGTCATCAATCACACGTCTTTTACCATGATGAAAATCCGATACCACATTCGTGCCACTTAAATTTTTTATAATTAGAGAACATGGAAGCTGGCTGGACAATATGTGATTATGATTTGTTGTTGATGTGTGCTGTGGTCAGTTAATTCATTTTGTAAATCTAATTCGGCAATATGAAACAGTGAAAATAGTGTCATTATGTTTTCTATACATTTTGTAGAGTACTTGTGTCTAGAGTCTGCATACATTGACACCAGTGGAGAAGTCTTGTTTCTCTCGCCAACGAACAATGGTATGCCAAACTACATCTTTACTTTCTATCTTTTGTACTTCATGTTCGAAACAAAGTAATTTGAATATTTTCAGTAGTTAACAGCAACTGTAAGATTCAGTTTATTGACACCCATTCTGTCCCTTTAGGAAATCTGGATTCATTCTATTTGGCACCTGAATTTGAAAAACAAGGAGCGGTTACAGAAAAGGTTTGATCGTTAAATGGAAAGTATTTTCCTGTAAAATCCTACAAATAGCCGGTACATCTCTCTGAATCAATGTGTCTTCTCAACAGGCTTGCATTTATGGTATTGCAGCCATTTTGTGGGCGGCAGCTAAGTTCAATGCTCCAGTGAATCAAAAGTTGCCATTATCCAGAAATCTCAAGAATTTGCTGTTGGATATGGCGAAGAGAAACTCCACAGAAAGGCCTTCAATTACAGACGCAATGGAGGTACATGTACCAAACCTATTGGATTCTAGCTAGCCGTTTCTGCTAAACAGTTTTCTCTGCAAATGACATCAAAGCTATCGAACAATTATTGAAAATATATTTCTCAAAATTAAGGCAATGTGTTTTGCCCACAGGCGTACAGGCATTCTATCTGTGCTTGCAAGTTATGCAGCTTTAATATAACCACAACCTCTCAGGTGTAATCCTGCACCACCATCTATCTGTACTAGCTTGTCATTGTATGTGCTGCTGATAACCAAATTGCATCTGTATTCTTTTTTTTAAATTTAGAGTGCCCAATTATTATTTTTCCAATTAAGGGGCAATTTAGCATAGCCAATCCAGCCATCCTGCACATCTTTGGGTTGCGGGGGTGATACCCATGCAAACTCCACACGGACAGTGACCGAGGGCCAGGATCGAATCCGGGTCCTCAGCACTGTGAGGCAGCAGTGCTAACCACTACTACACCGTGCCGCCTATCTGTATTCTGATAAGATTAGATTAATTGACAATAATCATTGAAACTTTGAGAATAATCAAAATAATGTTATGTATTGAAAATAGACATACAATTCAATCCACCAGGTTACCCTGATCTTTTTCAAATCAGTAGAGAATTTGTTATTTCAGTGTCAATTTATAGTAAAGTCTAACATATTATCTTATTGATTGAAAAAGGAGAATATTTCATGGCATTGGTAGTACAGTAATACTATTTTCAGCTCTACAAACTGACAAGACCTAAGAGTAGCAGTTTATTAGATATGATCCAGGTGGAGTAATGACACAATAGTTCAGGACGATCTATCTGTCAGGATCAGGCTACCTGAACTTTATCTATATAGTCTGAGAAGCCGCAGTAACTTATTCTGCTACAATCTACTCCTAAAGGAATGCTCCAAATCCAATTCATTTTTCAGTGTTTTGCTTGAATTTGACATTTGCTCATGAATGTCTTCAGACTTTTAAAAAATTAATTCAAGGGATGTGCATGTTGCTAACTGGGCCACCATTTATTGTCTCATCCTTAGTTGCCCTTGAGAAGGTGATGGTAGTGAGCTGCCATCTTAAACTACTGAAGTCCATCTGGTGTAGGTAAACCCACAGTGCTATTAGGGAGGGAGTTCCAGGATTTTAACCCAGCGACTGTGAGGGACCAGCAATATATTTCCAATATATTTGGGATGCTGAGCAGATCGGCATATATCTGCTGCCTTTGTCCTTCTAGATGGTAGTGGGCGTGAGTTTGGAAGGTATTGTCTAAAGAGCCTTGGTGAGTTCCTACAATGCATTGTTAGGGAGTTCCAGGATTTTAACCCAGCGACAGTGAGGGAACAATAGTATATTTCCAAGTTGGGACGCTGAGTAGATCGGATGGTGGAGGCAGTGAATTTTTGTGGACAGGGTACCTCGCAAAGCTCATGGGAATCCATAGTAACTGACTGGGTAGTGCAAAATGGGATGGGTGCTGATCTTCCATTTGCTTTGTTCTCTCATTCTGCTACTTATCGTTTTAATAGACTTATAGAAATTAAAGTAACAGCAATGGTGAGGAGCTAAAGTTGCGTTGTGGGGAAAGGTATTTTTTACTGTGTCCTGCAAATGCAGAAAGCTTACCTAAATTTAGACCGGAAACAACAAAGCACTGAGCCAACTTTTATGCTTATGTAATCATGTTTATGTAATCATTTTGTATTTTCACAGATTTGTAACAATTACCTTATTAAACGAGGAATTTGCAGCAGGGAGATTTTGATCTTGCTGAGGAATTCTGTTATACAGGTAGTTCTATTAACTTATTGTTCATAAAATAATTCTATTGAGAGTTCCTTTCATTCTTTGTTCCCTAAATCAGAGTTTTAATTTCTGGTGCACCACTGCCAGAGTTGCAATAGTGTTATTCCCATTAGAAAAACCACAAGAGCTTTATGGACAGAGGTATGTAATGTGACATTTGAAACATCAAAACATGTTATTGTTTATTTTACTCCCCTTCTTCTCAACAGAGCACATTTATAGATCATTAATTTTGAGGTATCATTTGGTTCTATGCAGTCATCATCAGTTGCTGTTCAATACTTCTTCATTCAGTTTCTCCCAACTCACTTGGGGTCACCAGAATGCTGGTAGGTCATCCTTCTCCATGTTGTATTGCCAGTCACCATCATGTGCACGATGGTCTTACCTAAACGGATTGACTGATATTGATACAGTGATGATCACAATCAGCATATATTTTGCTCTGAACGTCTGCTTAGTAGAATTAATTTCTAGTCATGCTATTGCATTGAGGAGTGGCACTTGCACCAGAGTGTTGCTCAAGAATTATTGGGACCAGGAAGCTTGATTTTCTGCTCATGGACTTTATTAGATGAGTATTCAGGGAGTTAGCAACCCCCATTTTCACAATTATTATTCTCTGTCAGCACCCATCCTCGCTGGGAGCATCCAAATGAGGACTGGCTGGTGTGGGTTGAATGGCTGTTGCGAATAAAGTGCAGTGTGAGTGCAGACTTCGCTTAGAGCTCTGTTTCCCGTCTTGACAATCCTGAATTACTAAGTGCAAAATTACAGAAATGAAATAATGGTTGAATCATATGCAAAATAATTTCCATTACAATTGCCACATCTTGTGCTTCATTGGTGCCACCTAGTAAGTGGATGAATAAATAGAGTGAGAATGAAGATGATGCTGAAAACGGTACAGTCCTCAGCTTGATAGAAGCTCGCAAATTCGCTATTCCACATTTCCCATGCACATTTCTATGCCAAGTAGGCCAAGCGCTGTTTCTTTAAAGGAACTGAAGAGCTTCTTCCCACACAAGTCATATGCACCATCTGCCCTTTAAAGAAAGAAGCATATGTAGAAATTCACGTTATTGGGAGGCGATGCAGGCTTAAATCAGAGCCATTGTGCAGGCAACAGTTGTAATGATTACATTACTATGCATCATGCACCTAAATTGTTAAAGAGTGCAGTTCCCAGCAAGGTGATGACAAAATTGTAGATGTTTCAAAGTACCTGGAGGTTAAGTGTAATTGTATGGTAAATATTAGCACGGGTGACACGGTGGAATATTCCGCTCCTGCTGCAGTAGGTATCGTCACGGATGGGTTGGAAAGATTTGGAGAGCAACCAACAGAATTTTAGATTTTGTTGCTTAATTATACAAAACTTTTCAGCCTTTTTTCTTAATTTGGGGCAAATCACAATTGGATTCTACGGCTACAGAGTTCAGCTTCTATAGCACCAGTGGAACCATCGCCACAGAATGTCGGGAGCAAAACTTCTGTGCTGTGCATGGCACCAAGTTCTGGGAAGGACAGAATAACAGGCCGACACATGTAACAGAAGCTTTTGCAATGAATGGGTTGTGACCTCTCAGGCTGATTTGATGTATATTCTGCAAACTTTGACTGCTCAAAGAAATCCATTATGAATATTAAAACGTGAACAGATTATGTTGCTGGAGGGGGCTGGGGGGGCGAGGAATGATTCTGAGATCTCTCCAATGCAAATCCTGTTATGGCCCTCTCGCAAGAGTTTCCGGCTATGACGGGATCTGCCGGCACCTAATAGAAGCGGAAAATTTCCCCCTCCGTTCTGTTTATTTATTTGTGGCTGCTGAAAGAAAGATTTTTGTGTGCTGAATCTTCCAGGACGTCAGATGTTCCCACCCGCTAGCATGGCGTGATGCCAGTGGGAATCATTACTGGTTTCCAAAATCGGCGACCAGATGTGATGGCCACAGACGGGCACACAGAGGCCAGTGAAGCCCCCGGGTGGTCAAGGACATGGCACCCTGCCACACTCGCAGTGCCAACCTGCCAGTGCCAAGGGCAGGGCCTGAAGGGGGCAGGGTCTGCAGGGGACTTCATAGCGGGGGTTCTCTTCACGTGGGGGCTTGGGGGGGGGAAGCGATGGGGATGGAGCTGATGCCCCAGAAATTGGGGGGCGGGGGGGGGGGGGTCGGTGAGGGATATGGGGGGGCAGGGAGATGCCCTGAAGACCCGATGCTGGCAATTGGGGAAGGGGGAGGGGGAGGCAATGCCGGAGATCTTGAGGGAGTGGTGTCTTCAACCACGAATTGGGATCGGGGTGTCCTTTAACCCCCCCCCCCCCCCCCCAATACTGCTGACAGTTTAATTTTTCCCAAAGAAGTCGATAAACGGGTGCCACCTCCAAGCAAACCCCAGCATCGATCCCCTCAGGGCGAACTCAATCTTCTCGAGCCGGAGAAACCCAGCCATGTCACTAACCCACACCCCGACTTCGGGGAGTCCGAGTCCCTCCATGCCAATAAAATCCGTCTCCGGGCTACCAGGGAGGCAAAGGCCAAGACTTCAGCATCTCCACCCCGCTCCCCCCGCCCCTCCCCTCCCCTGCTGAATTCCCGGGCCTTCTGACACACCAAAAATCGCCACCTCTGGAGTCGGAACCACTCTTACCTTCAGCACCTCTGACATGACGTCAGCAAACCCCTGCCAGAATCCCCTAAAACTCCCTTCTAAAGAAAATGGCAACGTTTGGGAAGTTTGCGACAGAAAAACTGCCTGTTGCCCGTTTTCTCAGAACCTCACACTTTGCCATTTTTGGGGAGGACACATCCACCCAGAGTATCTTCAGACTTGGTGAAATCTAGAAAAATGCCACGGAAGCAGGAACTTGGATGGACAGGAGTTTCCTGTTCAAATGCAAGGAAAACATAAATTACTGAGGAATTCTTTTCAAACTGCCCCAGGGCATTGTAGTGGTAATTATGACTTTCTGGAATATTGTGACTGAGTTCACTGAACCACGTGCTCTGATTGACTAATTTGGCACTGAATTTACAATGGAAAAGCTGATTTTCTGAGGTCTATGTTTTTAGGATAATTCTGACTTGCGTGGTCACCAGATAATCATCGGACTGGGAAAGTTGCACAGAATGCCTGCGGCAGCAAGCAATGACCTATGAAAACTTTTGCTGCCTGAAAAACATTATGAACAGTGTATACATTGATTCCTGCAAGTGCCTTCACCTGCTCAGTCATTTGGCTTTTGGTTATTTTCTGATTCATAATGATTTAATGTGGAGGTTTTGTGATGCAGTGGTCCGGGTGGGGAGATGCATTGAGAATGTGGCCAAACAGGTTGAACACCCACTTGGAAATCCAGCACAGGCCAGGAGATTGTGTGATGTAAAGAAATTGGAACCTCTCACGTCGGTGTTGTTCATCGCTCCAGGCCACAACATGCATGTAACAGCATATGTTGTGACAGTAACTCAGATCCCTTCGCAGCTAGAATTCTCAATTGGCTGGATGGTCAGCTTGGATCAGATTGGTGCCAACCGCATGGAGATTTGGTCCAACCCATGGAGGTTGTGACACTGTGGGCCTGACCTGCTTTCGGGCTCAGGACTGAGGAATAACGACGTAATAGCCTCCAAGCCACCCAAATATGCCAGGGACAAACATGCATTCCATCCATCCAGTATCACTACAACCACAATGGATGGGAAATTTGTTGTAAAATTTACTCACACCATTTGTCTCTATTTATAACATAGAACATAGAACGGTACAGCACAGAACAGGCCCTTCGGCCCTCAATGTTGTGCCGAGCCATGATCACCCTACTCAACCCACGCATCCACCCTATACCCGTAACCCAACAACCCCCCCCCCCCCAACCTTACTTTTATTAGGACACTACGGGAAATTTAGCATGGCCAATCCACCTAACCCGCACATCTTTGGTCTGTGGGAGGAAACCGGAGCACCCGGAGGAAACCCACGCACACAGGGGGAGGACGTGCAGACTCCACACAGACAGTGACCCAGCCGGGAATCGAACCTGGGACCCTGGAGCTGTGAAGCATTTATGCTAACCACCATGCTACCCTGCTGCCCCAACAATAACATTTGGGTAAACTGATTATACTGTAAATTTTAGCAAAAAAATGCAAGAGCTGGCAGGTGAAATTGGAAGCTGGAGCGAAATAAATTTTTGCTCGTTTCATAGAACATAGAACATACAGAAGGAGGCCATTCGGCCCATCGAGTCTGCACCGACCCACTTAAGCCCTCACGTCCACCCTATCCCCGTAACCCAATAACCCTTCCTAACCTTTTTGGTCACTAAGGACAGTTTATCATGGCCAATCCACCTAACTCCCACATCCTTGGACTGTGGGAGGAGACCAGAGCATCTGAAGGAAACCCACGCAGACACGTGGAGAACGTGCAGACTCCGCACAGACAGTGAACCAGTGGGGAATCGAACCGAGGACCCTGGCGCTGTGAAGCCACAGTGCTAATCACTTGTGCTACCGTGCTTCCCTGAAGACATACCAATTTCCCAGCATGCCTAGAACAAAAAGAATCTGAACAAACTCTTCAATATAGCAACAAGGCAGAATCGATGATTGCATTGAAAAATGTTGTAAGGAACATTTTACAAAAGGGTGCAGTACAAATGTATTCCTCCTGATGGTGCTGACGGATTTTAGAATAGTTTTGTATGTCCTCACAATACTGGCACAAAATTCAGATGTATAGAGACTTCTGTGGCTGTTGTGAGTGGCCTTTCGAGTTACAAAGTGGCGTCCGGGGCAGGTTGCACTTGATGAGGGCATTAGTGCGTGCACAATTAATGTCCAGTGGATATAGGCGTTAACAAGCCCAAAGGTTCTCATTGCTTATCAGACCATCTTATATAATGCATCACCTGCTTGTCCACCAGGCTTCTCCTTAAGTTCTCCACGTTCTTGGTTGAAAAATGGTGCTGATGTGTATGGATTCCGGGATACAATCTCCCCCACTCAAAGATTGGAATATTTTGCACCGTTTTTAATTGATTATAGAAATGACTAATAATTGAAATACAATTTTTAATGGATTGTAGGTGGACAAGGTGCACAGCCTCTCTGCCATGATCCTAGCCCTGGAGCCATTTTCAATAAGTAACAGCTCAGGTTGGACTGGCTGCCTGCCAGGAAGTGGCAGGCAGCCAATTATTTTTAATTACAGGGTTCTGTTCCCACGTTGACTGGAATTTCCAGTTGGCAATGCGGGTGACAAAATGTGATGGCCTTGGGTGGGTGATGGCACAATCAATCATAGGAGGGACTCATCTCACCCCAAACCTATAACTGCTGCCAGGCTACAGCTGCCCCCGAGAGGGGTTGCCCCTCCAAGATAATGGCCGATCCATTATATCTTTTCTCTCCATGCTCACCTCCACAACTCCCACCTCAGTCGGTGAGGTTGCCGATCACTTAGTGCTAGTGGGTCCTCCAGCATCGGGAAGCTGTCTGCTGTCCCTGATTGGATGTGACCTGCCATTAATTGACATTAGAAACCTGTCTGGTCATCTCTGGAACACAACAGGTCGGATGTATCAAACAGTCCTGAACCGGCAGGCAGATTTCTGACCCAGCATTGAAAACCAGACTGTAATGCCAACAAAAACAGTCCCAGTTTGCATTTATCTCATGCCTTTAAAGTAGGAACTGGTGAGGCCAACATTTATTGTCCATCTCTAGTTGCTCTTCAGAAAATGGTGGTGAGTTGTCTTCTTGAATCGCTGAAGTCCTTGAGGTGTAGGTACATCCACTGTACTGTTAGGCAGGGACTCCAGGATGTTGCCCCAGTGACAGTGAAGGAGCGCTGATATATTTCCAAGTCAGGGTGGTGCGTGAATTGAAGGGGAACCTCCAGGTGTGGCATTCCCAGACATCTGCTGCTCTTGTTTTTCTAAATGGTTGTGGTCGTGGGTTTGGAAGGTGCTGTCTAAGGAACTTTGGTGAGTTACTGCAGCGCACCTTATAGTTGGTATTTGCAGCTGACTATTCACCGGTGGTGGAGGGTTTGAATGTTTGTGGAAGGGGAAACAATCAAGCGGGCTGCTTTGTCCTGGATGGTGTCGAGCTTCTTGAGTGTTGGAGCTGCACTCAGCCGGGCAAGTGGAGAGTATTCCATTACATTCTTGACTTGTGCCTTGCGGATGGTGGACAGGCTTTGGGGCGGGAGGGGGGGGGGGGGGGGGGGGGGGGGGGGGGGGGGGGGGGGGGGGGGGGTCAGAAGGTGAGTTACTTACCTTAGGAATCTTAGCCTTTGACCTGCCCTGGTAGCCATAATATTATAATATTAATGTGGCTAGTCCAGTTCAGTTTCTCATCAATAGTAACCCCCAGGATGTTGATTGTGGGGGTTTCAGTGATGGTAATTTTATTGAATGTCAAGGGGCGGTGGTTAGATCCTCTCTTGTAGGAGATGGTCATTGCCTGGCACTTCTGTGTCACAAATGTAACTTGCCACTTGTCAGCCCAAGCCTGGGTATTGTCCAGGTCTTGCTGCATTTGGACATGGACTGCTTCATTATCTGAGGAGTTGCAATTGGTGCTGAACATTGTGCAGTCATCCGCAAACATCCCTACGTCTGACCTTAAGATGGAATTGAAGTAATTGATGAAGCAACTGAAGATGCTTGGGCCTAGGACATTACCCTGAGGAACTCCTGCAATGATGTCTTGGAGTTGACATGATTGAGCTCCAACCCCCACATCCGTCTTCATTTGTGTATGACTCCAACCAGCAGAGAGTTTTCCCCTGATTTCCATTGACTCCAGTTTAGCTAGGGCTCCTTATAACCAACAACTTGGTGACTAAATACCTTTAACATAGTAAAACTTCCCATGGTACTTCACAGGAGATAATCTGCCAAAATTAACAAAGAAGGTGATACTTGAACAGGTTCAATGTGAGTCTGATTTGTTGCGGGACACAGTAACATGAGGTCTAATTGTCACCAATTCATCAATTTGTACAGGGCTAATTCAACCCCATTGAGTCTACAGCACAGAAATAAACCTTTCACTTGAAATGGGTTTATACTGATGTTCTGCTTCTCACACTCCTTCCATCACTTTTCAACGAACCCTACCAACACATCCTTCAATTCCTTTCCCTCTCCAGTACTTATCATGCCTCCTTTTAAATGTATCTATGCTATTTGTCCTAACTACTCCCTGTGATAGCGGCCGGAATACTCCAGCTGTTGGGATTCTTTTTTCCCGCTGGCAGCCCACCCCGGCCCGGTTTCCCAGCAGCATTGGGTGGCATCAATGGGAAATCTCATTGCCAAGCGTGGGAAGAGAGAATCCCGCCGGCTGCAAACGCTCAGCAACAAGGAACATGTAGCTGGGGGACCAGAGAATCCCACTCATCGTGTTCCACATTCCTCTTTCGTTGAAGAAACTTTTGCTGAATTCCACAGAGGATTTTGAAAATCTTACATTTATGAAGAAGGTCGATGGTGTGTTGGTCTTTATTGGTAGAGGGATTGAGTTCCGGAGCCATGAGGTCATGTTGCAGCTGTACAAAACTCTGGTACGGCCGCATTTGGAGTATTGCGTACAGTTCTGGTCGCCTCATTATAGGAAGGACGTGGAAGCTTTGGAACGGGTGCAGAGGAGATTTACCAGGATGTTGCCTGGTATGGAGGGAAAATCTTATGAGGAAAGGCTGATGGACTTGAGGTTGTTTTCGTTAGAGAGAAGAAGGTTAAGAGGTGACTTAATAGAGGCATACAAAATGATCAGAGGGTTAGATAGGGTGGACAGTGACAGCCTTCTCCCGCGGATGGAGGTGGCTAGCACGAGGGGACATAGCCATAAATTGAGGGGTAATAGATATAGGACAGAGGTCAGAGGTAGGTTTTTTACGCAAAGAGTGGTGAGGCCGTGGAATGCCCTACCTGCAACAGTAGTGAACTCGCCAACATTGAGGGCATTTAAAAGTTTATTGGATAAGCATATGGATGATAATGGCATAGTGTAGGTTAGATGGCCTTTAGTTTTTGACTTCCCATGTCGGTGCAACATCGTGGGCCGAAGGGCCTGTACTGTGCTGTATCGTTCTATGTTCTATGCCTTCTGGCTTTGGATCCTGCACCACAAATGGAAATATTAGAGGTCATTTTAATCACCCCTCCAAAAGAAAATGGCTCTAGTGAGATATAACAATTTTGAAAATCTCAAACACAATCCCAAGGCCTCTCTGCTCCCAGCTTGTGGGTTTAATGGGGGCCGGATGTGAGGCGGTGGTGCGGTGGCCTATTAAACAGGTCTCAGAAAAGATTTCAATGTTATAATGAAGCTGCGTGCTTCAGATTTAATCTCTTTCCTGGGTTTCACCTCGGAGAGTAGGGTCTCTCAGGAAATGTGGCATGTGAAGGGGGCAAGCACTGCTTCATGAATTAGTGGTGTTTTTACAGCATTGATCAGATGGCTCCTTGTCAATCAGTGTAGGCAAATGTGCCAAAATGCCTCCTCCATACATGTCGACGATTTTTTAAAAACCGGCTATCAATGGAGGATTTAATGGTGCACTTTTCTATTATTAGTCCACATATTCCATTTCCTGCCTCCATATTTGTTTCGCTTTCCAATAGCCATTGCTTTGCGCTTCTTTTGCCTCACACAGCCGTTTAAGGGACTGGCAATAATCTTACTCTGTTTACGAGACTTTGGAAAGGTTAGCGACAGTTGTTTTACCCACAAATGGCCACCAAACTCTAAGGGTCTGCTACCTCTAAATCTGGCTTCTCAGCTTTAAGGACGAATGACAACAGTATTTTCAAACATAAGAAATAGGAGCATTTGGTCAATTGAGCGTGCTCTGCTATTCAACCAGGTTATGAATGATTTACCTCACTTCCACCTTCCTGCTGCATTCCCAGTATTCCTCAATTGCCTTTGTATCCTAAAATCTATCCACCTCTGTCTTGAATATACTCAAAGTCTGAAAATCAACAGCCAGAGTGTGGTCAGGAATTTGAGTGAAAAGGTTTCTCCTCATCCCACTATCAAATGACCAATCCCTTATTCTGACACTATGACCCCCTCCCCGCCATGTTCTAGATTCAGGGAAGTATCTCCCACCCTGCTGCGTTTCCAGCTCCAGTCCCAATCCAGGTGAGGAAATTGTTATGAATTAATCACATTGGGCAGGACTGTCCATTTGGGAGACTGCGGTCGGGATTCTTGGTCCAGAGACGCCAGAATCGCAAAACGTGATCAGGCAGAGAATTGCGCGTCGGCCAAAAGTCGAGGCAGGCACCGGATGCCCAATGGAATACCATGGTTCAGTGCCAGAAGGAGCTGGTTTAGCACAGTGGCTAAACAGCTGGCTTGTAATGCAGAACAATGCCAGCAGCGCGGGTTAAATTCTCGTACAGGCCTCCCCGAACAGGCGCTGGAATGTGGCGACTAGTAGTTTTTCACAGTAACTTAATTGAAGCCTACTTGTGACAATAAGTGATTATTATTATTATTGACAACAGTATGAATGTGTTCCACGCCAGCGTGGGCATGCAAATTGTGCAGTAAAGGCCGTTGGCATATCTTTAACTAGCGTGATCCGGCATTCTCACGATGCTCCACCTCTGCCAAGCAGAATTACCGATGGCGAGGTTCACTTGTGGCTATGAAAATTGGGAACCGGGTGCCGTGGTTGCTGAGGGAGAGGGGGATGTAAGAACAGTGTCCAGCATCACCATAGTGTGCTGACAATTGTGCCCTTGGCCAGAGGATATCTACCAGGGCCATGGGAGTAGCAGGGGGCGGCCTGGAGATAGGCTGTGGGGTCACGGTGGCTAGGCATGAACACCATTGCTGCAGACTGAAAGGTAAGTATGTGACTATCCAAGCCACTGACTGCCCACTGTGAACTGGTCATATGGGTGCCTCCCCAGGCCATTCCCGCTAGGTACCCACTGGCCCCAAATGACCCATAGACCGGGTGGGAATCCAGCACAACCAGTGCCATCCTCTTGGCTGGAATGAAGGTGTGTGGGCAGGGGAGTGCCTATATGCAGCCCTTGATTATCAGGCTCTACAGTGCTGAACCCGACTCCATTATATCACATGCCGCCATGCATTGGAATTGCACTAGTTCCACGTGGCACTGGTGCTAGCCCAGTAACGTGTACTGAATTGCACCAGGGCTGGTGCCGCTTTCGGGGCCATCGGAGGCCCCCCTCCCCACCCGGTAAAGGAGCCCCCCTCATCCACTCCCCCAGGGCCGCCCCCCGACCATTCACGCAGAGTTCCCGCTGACAGCAACCATGGGTGAACGGCGCCGGCGGGACTCACGCATCCGTGCAGCCGCTCGACCCATCCGGGCCGGAGAATCGGCGACCCCGCCGATTCCAGTGGCCCGCAACCAGCGCCGCGCCAACTGTGCCAGCGCAAATGGCGCTGATTCTCCACAGCGCCAGCTGTGCCGGCGGCAGGGTGTCGTGGCGCGGTTGCCGCGATTCTCCGGCCCGGCGTGGGCTCGGAGAATCGCCCACTTAGTCTCTCAAATGGAGAATTCGCCCTATGTTCTCCCACGTGCTGAATTGCTCCTGATTTGCATTCCTGCTGGGAGCACAAATCAGGAAACGGTTCGCAATCATTAGCCATGAAAATTTTTGCATGGCGAGACATTTCCTCGGCAGCCCGATAACGAAGTCCCATGGCTTGACCCCCTCCCCACCATAATGTTATTCAGTACACATCCCGCAGCACAATTCAGCCCCAACCCCGGGATTATCAGTGTCACTCCCCTCCACTTACCACCCCCATCCCACCAGTACAGAGGTGACGAGAGGACCAGAGAATCACGAGGGCCTGGAGAATATGGTGCCCGGCCCGGTAATAGGATGTAAATGGGTCTTAATGGCCCATTGGTTAACAAATACACACAGCTTTTTAGATTAACACAGATGACAACGTATATTTGAAGTTACAATGGTCGAATAAAATCCCAAAGTCACTTTGACGTACAGATGATGACTGTGGTCAAATGCACACTCCTCTTTGATCTCAAGTTAGTGTCTGTGGATTTCTCCTCAGAATCGCCCCAAGATGATTGTCACATAAGAGTTTCTAAACTCTACATCCAAAAACACGCTTTAAAATCTTCTCTCATAATCATGATTTCCATTCGTGGTTTTCATTCTGAAATCCAGTCCACGTTTTTCTAAAGACTTGTGAACAGAACATCTGCTCCACTTTTACCAGTGAATCCACTCCAGGATTGTATTCCGACCCTTTAGAATTTCTTTGTCTTGACTGACTTCCACTGTGAACACAAACTCTACTTTCCAGCCAATGCTGCCTTCCCAATTACTTTAAAATTTGTATCACAGACTATAGTAAGATATTCCAAACTCTAGGATTACTTTGGAACCTTTAGGAATAAATTAGAAACCTTTAGAAACGTATATTGTCACCAGCCGATTCCTTCTCAGTTGTGTATGAGCTGCTTACAGGTTTCTAGAACCAACCATCCTTTAGTTCCCCTCGGCTTGCTTTCTTGTATATTACTCCATTTTACAACTTTTCCTGCTTCGAGCAGAGCTTTTAAGAGCTGCCTTCTCACCCTCTCCCTGTCTCCAACTTCTGTTAGCAGAGTTGTGGGAGATGTTCCCTCTCCGGTGGTTTATCTGCACTAACTGCCCTGACCCAGTTAAAACTAAAGAACAAAGAAAAGAAAAGGGCCTCCAGTTGCCAAGTAATTATATTTACCCTTCGAGGGCAGCACGGTGGCCTAGTGGTTAGCACAGCTGCCTCACGGCATTGAGGTCCCAGGTTCGATCCCGGCTCTGGGTCACTGTCCTTTGGAGTTTGCACATTCTCCCCGTGTCTGCGTGGGTTTCGCCCCCACAATCCAAAAAATGTGCAAAGTAGGTGGATTGGCCACACTAAATTGCCCCCTTAATTGGAAAAAAAAATTGGTTAATCTAAATTTAAAAAATAAAATAAAAATATTTACCCTTCGTGCCGTTGGAACTTATCACATTTGGAATTTAACCAACCCCCCCCCCCCAACACACACACACACATCTACAAACACCTTTAACGAGCATGAATTGAACTAAAGTTCCCTTCCAGGCACAGAAACATTAAATTAAACCCACCTAAAACTACACTTTATTTCTAATGTTTACATGTACAAATATAAAACCCTTAAAACTACCTTTGTTTTCCGAATAACAGTAAAAATTATTTATTCACATTCATCTTTGGCGTCGATTCAGTATTAATACTTTTGTTGTCTGGTTTGTACATAAGAGTCTGTATTTAATTAATTTGCAAATTTAGTGTCCACAGATGAAATAACGTTGATTATTTATTTCCCCCCCCCCCCCCCCCCCCCCCCCCTTTATTAGAACTACCAAAAGCAGGGAATGGATGTAATTCGACTGAATTGCAAAACAGAGGTACTGGAATTCGCTCATTCTCCACTGGGAAATACAGATTTTGCTCAGGAATCATCTGGAACAGGTACTGATCATGATTTGAACAGCACACATTTTCATATCAAATGGCAAAAGCATGATCATTGAATGTTCTTTCTTTTTCATTCATTATTTATAGGATTTGTACCTCTTGCTAGTGACAGTAAACTGACAGCTGTAAAGGGCCCAATTCCTTGTCAGTACTCTGTAAACAGCAAGTCCCCTTCCAAACTTCCAGAGGCCTTCACTTCCCCAGCCACCCATTTCAAACCTATAATACTCACACAGCACAAAGAGAAAACAAGGTAATGCATTAATGATATAAGAAAGCAAATCCCCTGAGAGGATTAGAGTTTGTGTTCAGGACCCGTATTGAGAACATGCAATATTAAAAACTATTCAGCAAAAATATAATTTTGCATAATATATATTCCAAAAGTAGTTTTTTAAGATTCACTGGTTACATTTGTAATGGCTCTGATGATTTTTTTAAAGTAGTGTGATTTTCATAATCAGGCAAGTGTCAGTACGGTAAAACTTCTGATAAAAGATAGATTAATTGAATTAATGAGAGTTCCTTTGCAAACAAAATTCACTCCTACGAGTTAATAAAGTTTACAGCTACTTATCTGTGCAGCATGAATGATAGGAAAATGCTTGTTTATTTGTGCAGTGTGCATGATAGCAATGTGCTTATTTGGAAGTCACTTTTATTAAATTCAATATCATGTTTTTTTCATCCTTTGTTTCACAAAATGGTTATCATTTACTATGTTCTACTTTTTTGTGAAATCTAATTGAAATTTTTGTGTGTGAAATGCACTATTGTTTCTATAATTTTGTGAAATACTTTAATTTTTGAAGTGCTGTTAAGTGGAAATGGTAGAATATATATGATTCTGGTAATATTTCCAGACACTTCAAGATCATTTTGAGTTTCACAGGTACATAGTTTAACCAACAGACTAGTACAACAATGAGGTATGTGACATTGCTTCCTACAGAAGGAGGATCTCCTTAATCTCCCCTAAAATCTCTGGGGTTGGGGGGAAATTAATTCTAACACTCCCATGTAGTAGTATTTCCCGACTTTGTTTCGAGAAAGTTTAATTTTTCACATTTCAGGTTCATTTCTGCTTTTTTTAAAAATAAATTTGGAGTACCCAATTAATTTTTTCCAATTAAGGGGCAATTAGTGTGGCCAATCCACCTACACTGCACATCTTGTGGGTTGTGGGGGCAAAACCCACGCAAACATGGGGAGAATGTGCAAACTCTATACGGACAGTGACCCAGGGCCGGGATCAAACCTGGGAACTTGTCGCCGTGAGGCAGCAATGCTAACCACTGCACCACTGTGCTGTCTGACATTTTTGCATTAATTGAGAAACAGAACAGATGGGATAAAAAAAAGTCTAAGCTGATAAAGTGCAACCTGTTCAAAATTATTTTCTGCGTTTTGAGCAAAAGAAATAAAGATTTTTTTAAAACTCTAATTTACTAACTGAAATTGTTTCTCTTATTCCAGCAGTGTCAAAGTGTCAAGTAAAAACCCAACAACCAAACAGCTTGTTAAAGCTATGAAAGACAAGAACCAAGGAGCTGCGCCCATTGAAGATATTAAGAGTAATGCCGTTGTCAAAGCGTCTGCAGTGAACTTTGAGAGTTTTGAGAGCAGCACACGCCCATCAGCAACTTTGGTAACTTCGCCTGTCCAGACTAAAATCAGTTCAATTTCATCTGTGAACCATTCTACCGTAGCAGGAAGCAAAACAAATCCATCACAAACAATTTCTTCGCAGCACCAGAAAATAAATTGCGATTCTGGTTCTTCAGCTATTTCCACTTTTCCAATAAACAATGAACATCTTCTTCAGAACTCCAAAACACGGATACGAACTTCACCAACTGCTCAGCTGACTGTGCCAGAACAAGCAACAGTTATGCCGAGTACTCCTGGATGTGAGTTAAATAGACACTCACCAGAACCTATGATACTTTCAGAGATGCACTGCAGCAGAATCAGTGAGATCTCTCTAAACTCTATCAGATCACAGTTGCAGAACCCTTCCAATCCTACACTTGATGGCTATGAGAATCAAACGCCCAATATGAAAATGTACACTCTATCAGAGTCTCCTAATAGCAGTTTTAAAGAATTTGTAGATTTTGACAGTGTTGCCTCAGTGATATCATTGTCTGAGACATGTTATTTTGCACAGGAGATATTGGATACTGGAAATGAAATAAAACCACTCACTGCTGTTGCAAACATTACTGCGGAGGTTTCAGAAAATGTCCACTTACCTTCTGCATGCATCTCATCATGTTGTCATGACAATTTAATGGCAATAACTTCATCAAGCCCAGCACCAATCAGTCTGTTACAGAAAGCAGTTCACCTCATTAAAGAAGAATTTGCATTTGATGGTTACTTAGAGAATGGTGAAGAAGCCCATGCCATGGGTAGATGATCTTTATTTTAACATAGAAATTATTTTATGAATAATTATATTAAGTAGGAACATCTTAACTTTTTTTAACACGAGTTTTTGTTGAATTTTTAAAAAAATATTTGCTTTAATTTTGTTAAATATCCTAAAGTGGTAGCTAAAGCATTGGTTATGTTGACCCCGATTTTTAACTTCGTAGTACACAGGGAGCACGTACGTCGTTAAAATGGCATTCAGAAGGTTTGCACTTCATTCCCATGCACTACAATTTTAACCCATAATATTTTAGGCATGGGAATCATTCTGCCCAGGCAGATGGGGCCTGCTTAATATGCTGAAGTCATGATGTCATTGAAATGTGATTTACCATTATGGGATAGCAAATCTTACCAGTGAAACCTGTCAGGAGACAGCTGAATAGCCATGAATTTTTGGTGAATATGTAAAAAGAAAAAAGAAAATTATTTGTAGGCTACAAAAAGCAGACTGCTCATTGGAGCCTTGCAGGGAATCTTTAAGCCTCCCCCTCCCACCCACCACCAGCATGTCTTTTGAGACTCCACTTCCCGCCACTAATCTTACCCGGAACTATTCCTTTGAGCCTGCAGTGGTATCAGTCTCCTGGCAGATTTCCTGCTCCCGCCCACCATCGATCAGCCCTACTGTGTTTCCTTGGGCAATAGAGTTGACATGTTTATGTGAATGAGCCTTGGAGTTAAAATGGCCCCGGCCTCACACTTGGGGGTCTCATTGATATGAAAATATTGCAGACTATTGACAGTGCAGTCCTGATCGATATCTTTGAGTAGAAACAATCAGGGATCAAAATGAAAAATCTTGATCAGAAATTAATAAGGAAAATGTCATCTAAATTTGTGGCTAGCCATGAATTCAATGAATGGCTTTGGTTGCTGTGTGTGCATATCTGTAAACAGATGTGTTGCTTATAACAGAATATTAATCCTTTTTAACTTCAGTGAATTTTCAGTACATCTTATGGGTTTTCCCAAAGCATGACTTGCCGGTCTATAATAGTGAGGTATGGCACTTAGTAAACGTTTTTAAATTTACAAAATGCTGTTGACTTCATTTTTTGGCTGCTAAAAGTCTGCAGCATACCATTAAATGCATCATCCAGTCTGCACGTGTTACCATTTGGTTGCTGGCTCTGTTTTTCTTATTGCTTACAGCTTTTGAACTCAGTGTATTGGCAGAGTGTTATCATATTCACTATCTGGACAATTCTGGACAATTTGCCTTCTGCTCGTGTATTCCCTCCCCCATTTTGTTCCACTGAGATTTGCTCTGCCAACTGCCCAGGTGGTGAAGACAAAAATTCTGTTCCAGTGTGTCTTTCTTTTCATTGCTGAAGTTATTTTTGGTTTACTTAGAAACAATTTGAATAATCTTCTGGATTTTTGTTTTAAATCAAAAAAAATTCCAGTTATTCCAATAAATGAAAATTGTGTTTTGATTGGTGCTATTCTTGGTTGGAAGGTCTTATTTTGTACAGTAATTTCATACAAGAGGAAAAATACAGTATTTGAATCATCAATGCCCATCTGAACAAACATTTGCATTTGTATACGAGAGGCAAATCTCAAAAGTTGGTTTCAATTCAAATGTCTTACTAAGAATATATTATTCTGGGCTGGTTACAAGCTGCAATATTAATTTTAAGATTTTTTTAGCCAAATGATAATATTGCATTGTTGAAATTGATTTAGCCTTCTGATTTTTTTTATAAGGTGAGTACATCTTATCCTTGAAAAGTCTTAAGTTCAGTACATTCAATAGTGCGATATCGGAGAAGTTTTATGACCTCTACTGGGATGATAAACTACTGGAACAACTTTATGAGGTAGTTAATGGGAATCCTCCTCCTCCTGCACCATTGTAAGTATCCACTTATGCATACAATTCTATCTTTTAAGAAAATCTCTGCACAAACTAAACGTCCTGGACAATCCTTCAGGTTGTGATCCTGTTAATGTTACATGGACATGTCTTCCTGCAGAACTCAGCAACTGACCCCTCCAAAGTTCATGGAGTGAGGACAAGGAAACTTGCAGGAGCAGGCTTTGCCACCTCCATTGCTATAGGTCCCAGAAAACTGTAGCTGTGTAGTCACAGGAAGGGTCTTGGTATCCACCCTCACTCCTCCACAAGAACAATCAGCCTTCCTCAAGGGTTCCCTTCATTACTTGAGGAACGAAGGTAAAAGCAGTAAAAATGGGAAAATAAGAATACTGGTCCCAACGGTTTTTTACTATTGGGCATCCTACGCGGCCTGAAACAGCAAATGGGCCCCACTCCAAACCTCCTTTGGCCAGGCATGTTTGATCAAAGCAGGCCCTACATTCACCAATCGCACACTGAGTCCCAATTGAAAGCCAGGAACTCACAACTTAGGACGTCCTTGATTACCTTTATTCCATGGTCATGTCGGGGGAGAGGGTATGCAGATGCCCACATATCATCCCAGAATTTTGTACTTCAGGTTTACAGTCACCTTAAAGAACTCCCATTAAAATTGGTGGGTGTCCATTTGAATATTCACATAATTTCCAGGTCATTTTGGAGGTAGATATAGGTTTAGAGATGCCTCAAGCTTTAATATGCTTAAAGTTCAGTTTGAACATGCAAGCTTAGAAATTCAGCTGTGCAGACCCTGTTTTTCAAGTGTCATACTCCTTACTAAAGCCTCCAATATGAAAGGAAGATAGCACGTTCCTGTTATGGGACAGCAGCCCATCTCCCTCCATGTTGGTTAAGCTCAAAAATCTCTGTGAGTTGTGCGCATGCCTGAAGCAGTTGCTCCTCCTGTTTGCAGATGCAAACAAGGACCATGGCTTCTGCTTGAGACACCCAATCCGCACCCTGAATTAACCAACAAAATCAGCAAAGCCATGCAGGCCGACCCATGAGGCCCAACACATGGACTTAAAGGGACTGTTCCTGCAGGCTGCAAGCAATGAAAAAAGCTTAACCAAATGTGGACTAGGAGGAGTCTGGAAACAATGTGGCATCTAAGCAGAAATGCTCCTAGAAGAACACACTGCACTGCTGGCAAGCCTTGGTATTACTGCAGTTCCCCTATTGATCATTTTTCCTGCAGCTTTTACTTGGCATCAGTCACTGACTTCCCAGGACTTTGTAACAAAATGCATTTTTGCATCAAAGTTTTAAAAATGTACTGTCTAAATTTCATGTAAAGTTAAGTTGCATTTTTAATCTGTGAACAAATATCACCTTTTGTGCAATTTTAATCAGTAATTTACTTAATATTACCTTATTCTGGGTGAAATTGGCTTTACCTAGAATACAGATTGCCTGGTGCCCTTGTACATGAACTTTACAATGCATTGAAGACGTTTTGTGTGGTTGTTGGATGGCCATTAATACTGAAACTGCTTGTATAATTATCCCCTCGGCAAGGTTTCTGTTGAATCTCCTGAAAACATGGTTGATTAAAACTTAAATCTGTTACATCATAATTTGCACTTAATGGTATAATATTGCAAAGTGAATGTGCCCTGGTGTGGTCAAATTATCAGGCTGCGATAATACATAAATTTCCCAAGCTGGAAGTGTAGCTAATTGGAAATACTTCGTTTTTTGAAAGGAGTTCTTAAAGGATTACCTTCTTCATTATATTTCTTACATTGCTGAAATCATGTTAAATACACTTAATTGGCAGTAAAGCAATTTGGGAGGCCCTGCGGTCATAAAAGGGGGTAGGCAGTGGCAAGGTGGTATTGTCGCTGGGCTTGTAATCCAGAGAGCCAGAGTCATGTTCTGGGGACCCGGGTTCGAATCCCACCATGGCAGATGGTGAAATTTGAATTCGATAACAAAGTCATGAATTGAAAGTTTAAAGGTGTCCATGAAATCATTGTCGATTGTCAGAAAAAAACCAATCTGGTTCACTAATGTCCTTTAGGAAAGGAAATCTGTTGTTCTTACCTGGTCTGGCCTAATTGTGACTCCAGATCCACAGCAATGTGGTTGACTCTTAAATGCCCTCAGGAATAAACAATAAGTGCTGGCCCAGCCTGCGACGCCCACATCCCATGAATACATTTTTTAAAGGTGCAACTTAAATGCAAGTCTTGCTTTCAACTTCCTTTCATTAACCTTCCTGTAACATAGATAGGCAGTAATGGTATCATTTGATTAAATAAAATCACTTTCAATATTTACCACATGGTACATATAACTATTGCAGCTTCAGAGCTATGAAGGGAAGAGAAAATTACATCTTGAAGCCATCATTTAATCAATCCAAGATCATTTTTTCTGTATTACTCTGTGCTCTAGTAGGGCCAGGGAGATTCTCAAAGTTGTTTAAATGTTAGAGCACTGAGCAAATACTTCTCCTTGCGCTTCCTTCACACTGCATTCTGGTATATGCTGCCTCCGGTTTTGTTTACTATCACTTACCCGCCTCAAAATCTTCAATCTTTCATCTTTAATCATCCTTTCTCATTTCTTGGCTTCCAGTAGTTTTCTGTCTTTGTGAAGCACATCGGCATTTTGATTCCATTGTTTTGATTTTTACTACATTAACTGGGGTAGGCCCAGGAGGTGTGTTCAGTCACCCTTTCAATGACATTAGTTATGGATTCAAGAGTTCAATAATCCGCTCGACTTTGTGGGCCATGAATGGACGAAGCTGGCAGGAAAGCTGGTACTCCATCAGATTTCCTGCACCATCTTGGTCCATTGGCAAAACAATGGCCAGCATTGTTTAAACTTTTGAACTCTGTTGGAGAACGACTTTATTCCCCAATTCTGACATGAGGTGGTGGTAATAACCCTCCTAATACCAGGAAATCCAGCAGATGACCCTGGGAGCTAAGGGGCCATTTCATTGCTCTGCACAACCTATAAGCTCTTGGAGTGGCGCATTGAGGCTGATTTTCATCACAAACACTGGAGCCTGGGGATGGCACGGTAGCGCAGTGGTTATCACTGCTGTCTCACGGCACCGAAGATCCAGGTTCTATCCCCGACCAAGTCACTGTCCATGTCCGTGTAGAGTTTCCACATTCTCCACGTGTCTGCGTGTTTCATCTCACAACCCAAAGATGTGCAGGTGGGTGGATTGGTCACGCTAAATTGCCCCTTAATTGGAAATAAGGAGTAAGTTGGCACGTCAAAAAAAATTATTAAAAATTTATAAAAATAAAACAAAGACTGGAGCCACTTTCACAGACCTTTCCTGAGCCCAGGGCACAGTGTTGAAACATGGACTGATGCTCAGACTGTCCCTGCAGCTTCTGCCAATTGTCAAATTATTCCGGCTGCCATGGACATCTGAGTAACAAAGGATGAAGGTTGACCTATGAGACAAGCTCAGCACAGAACACGCAGCAATGGTCTCCCGCAGGACAGCATCCCGGCACCAACACTTTTTAGCATCTAAATAAATATCTATATGATCTGCCCACCACATCATCGTGCATTTACTTCAATGATAAAACCTTGACAACTCTGGCAAAAGTTTTCCAGGATATGGAAGCCACGCTAAACTCTGACTGAAATGGCTGAATCTTTCTACAAATGGAGACTACAATCAAACCGAGCTGAGTCCATCGTCTCTGCATTCCACATTGAAAATCACAAGGCACACAACACCCAAAATGTTACCTTCTGTGGAGAAAGAGTGTAGCATGATCCGACTCTCACCTATTAATCTTGCAATGACCGTTAACTGCTCCCTAACCTACCAGCACCACCTTCAAAAAACGAGTGAACATCATCTGTAAGGTCACCAGCATTCGCTCTTATTCCTTTGTGCTGCTGCCATAGCTCTGCTCTTCTCTGGAACTGAGTACTGTGCATCCGGATGGGCCTCAAGTCGTCTCACCAAACCGATTGACACACATTCACTCATGAGGATGACCTCTAGGACTTTGAGATCAACTCCAGTTCTGTGGGTACCAGTCATCTCAAACATTGCTCCTCCCTCCATTCGACAGAATGTAGCAGCACACAGAGAAATGACCCATCTCAACAGCAACTTGGACCTCCCCATCCATAGAGACCCTCCAGACCCCCCCCCCCAACTCACAACATGGCTCTATGAAACCCCCTCCAGATACAAATCAAACATCTCCAACTCCAGAACACTGCTGAAACTTGGAGGAAAGCTTGGGCGTGAAACTCCATTCCAAATAAGCACATTGGCCCAGATTTAGGGCAGCACGGTAGCACAAGTGATTAGCACTGTGGCTTCACAGCGCCAGGGTCCTAGGTTCGATTCCCTGCTGGGTCACTGTCTGTGCAGAGTCTGCACGTTCTCCCCTTGTCTGCGTGGGTTTCCTCCGGGTGCTCCGGTTTCCTCCCACAGTCCAAAGACGTGCAGGTTAGGTGGATTGGCCATGGTAAATTGCCCTTAGTGACCAAAAACTGTTAGGAGGGGTTATTGGGTTACGGGGATAGGGCTTAAGTGGATTGGTGCAGACTCGATGGGCCGAATGGCCTCCTTCTGCACTGTATGTTCTATGTTCTATTTGTGCTCCTGTTCAGATGTGCAGAGACAGGAGAATTCTTATGGTTGACCAAGGTGTTTTGAATTGGGGTCTTTTTGGCAACATGGATGATTAATAACACACTGCACCTGAGGGAAGGCTCTTAATTGGGCAAAGGCTCTAGCTCTCCACATCTGAGACATCAAATCTATAGGGAAATTAATGTGATCCCCCACATGAGCAAACAAGGCATTAGTTACACCCCAAATAGAGCTGCATGCTGCTGACTGGGATATTCAGATAGGTTTCCTGGTGATCTCTGGAAATATCAGGAAGCTTAGTAGTTGAGAGCAATAGTTAGCTTCACACTCACTCTCAAGGCACGGGGTCGAGTGGGGGGGGGGGGGTGGCTTGAGGTGCTGCCGATTCATGCAACATGTGCCTGTCTCTGGTAAAATGTGCTTGCGTGAAACAAAACCCCTCCCCCATTTCTATCTCCGTGAAAATGGGGAATTCCATGTGGAACTTACAAATTTGCAGCAGTCCCGCTATTTTTGCTTCATCGATGAAGCAGTCTGTTAGTAAATTTGGGCCATTGTCTCCGACCTCACATCTCAGCAACCAGGCTCCCATCTTGCCCCCCCCCCCCACCGAAGCACGTGGATAATCCTCAGTAGAATATGGACTGGGCATGGCTGATGTGACCACCTGATGCACAAGCAATAACCCACCTGGCTACAACTGCGGAAACCCTGTAACACATTATAACATCTTACCCTCAAACATGAGTCAAGAGTGGCATCCTGGAGTTACAATTGCTCTCCAACAGGAGAGGCTGGGGCTGTTTAGCACAGGGCTAAATCGCTGGCTTTGAAAGAAGGCCAAGGCAGGCCAGCAGCATGGTTCGATTCCCATAACAGCCTTCCCGAACAGGCGCCTGAATGTGGCGACTAGGGGCTTTTCACAGTAACTTCATTGAAGCCTACTCGTGACAATAAGCGATTTTCATTTTCATTTCATTTTTTCATTTCAATTGGACTGGTTAGGGAACTTCACATTAAAACTGTGACAGCAGAGTCTGCACCTAAAACCAAACAAATGAAAATATTACTTTGCTGGTGTTCTCTCTCTCTACATTGTTTTATTGTAAACAGATAGACAAGCGATTTGATAAAGGCCTCTGAAACTTTATTTTCAGGATAAATTTAGTGAGCCTAAAGATCATAGTCCATGGGCAAAACATACATTTTCCTACAGGATTTTTAAGGGGCATCAATTTAGTCATCGTGCAGTTATGTATTCAGGAATGCAGCAGCTTCCAGTTTAGTTGCCATGAGAACACAAGTGTATCCTAGGCAACCTGGCTTAGATAAATTTTAAATGAGAGTGCACAAGAACAACAATTTGTGTCGCTTTCCAAGCAAAGCATTTATTCGATTAAAAGCAAGATTAATGTTTCTGATCAGTTTTGTAATTGAACCAATTCCTCAATTAATTTACAAGATCATTTAATACCCATTTCTTAAAGCATCAACAATATGTAACATTATGAAACACATCTATTATGTGACCCCAGATCTGGATACAGTTGTTACATAGTTTGAGAAATTTTTATTGTAACTTGGTGTAAAGATTTCCCGAAGTTGTAAAACGTCAAATGGAGGCATGTCATCTAAACATTATGTGGTCTCCACATTATGAAAACCATAGTTAATTTTTGGAAATACATTGAAATACATCAAAAGCTTTTCTCTAGATTTTCAAAAGGAATTTCAACGGCAGGACAATTGTTGAACATTTTGAAGTTTATATGTTCCATAATATTAAAGTATAATAAAATATTACAAAGCAATAATCCCAATCAGACTATGACCAGGATTCCAAAATCCCATGAGAGGTCAAAAGTGAGAATCTCACCAGCGAAATCTCGCGGTGTGATTGTCCCGCCCCCGGCGTTGACATAATGAAAAAGGTTGGGAACCTCATTTAAATATATCATCATCTTATTAGACGGCCTCCCCATTGTATCATTCCACCCACATTTGGATTTTTTCCCATCGCTGAGGTGTACAACAGGCCTGGAGCAACATGAACCAGGCGAAGGGACCACGCAGATGGGAGAGGGACATGGCCATGCAGTGCCATAGTACTGCTTCCTGGTGCCGGCCCCTGGCATCACCTCTTGGCACTGACCTCTAGCACTCCCCCATGCAGTGCAATGGGGGGGGGGGGGGGGGGACCTCTGGCAAGTTCCCGGTTTATGTGGGCGGATCCCCTGTTTGTATGAGGGAGGTTTTTGCGTACAACTGGGGGTGGGTGAGTGGTGGGTTCTTGCCTGTGTTGGAGGCGGATAATCTTTGGGATTTTCTTATCAGAGATCAGTGTGAACGAGTGGGGCATGCCTTCTGGATTTTTCTTCTTCTAAGTGCTGGACAAAATGACAAGAAGAGCCAGTTGTGCAGCCAGTGAGATGCATTCTGCTTTTCCAGCCTGGCCCAGCACTTCGAAGAAAAAATGGATAATTCCAACCAATATATTTTAACACATAGCAAATCTCTGTCCCTAACCATCAATTGAAATAGGTACACTGGTAAAGATGACTTCAAAGCTATGACCTACAAACGGGTTTTAATGCGATTGAGGGTGAAATTTGATTAGAAAAATATTTTCCTGAGCACAAATATTACCCAGAGCAGTGATGGATTCAATATGTGCAGTTGATTGTAAGTACTGCTTAAATGAAGCAAACATTGATGGCACAGGCTACAGATAAACTTGGCTTTGGGGCTAAATGTCCTTTTTCTGTTCACATTACTCAGAAAATAAAAGAACCAAGGATATTACAGTGCAGGAACAGAACCTTCGGCCCACCAACCATGTGCCAATCCAGATTCCTTATTTAGGTCTATGACTTATTGCCCAAATGATCTGTATCCCTCCAGTCCCTGCCCGTTCATATATTTATCAAGATACATCTTAAAATTTGCTATCGTGCCTGCCTCCACCACCTCCACGGGTATCGAGTTCCAGGCACCCACCACCCTCTGCATGAAAAACTTTCCCTGCGCATCTCCCCTAAACTTTCCCCCTCTCACCTTGAACCTGTGCCCCTTTGTAATTGAATCTTCCACTCTGGGAAAAAGCTTCTGACTGGACACCCTGTCTACACCTTTCGTAATTTTGTCAACCTCAATCAGGTCTCCCCTCAGCCTTTGTCTTTCCAACGAAAACAATCTGAGTTTATTCAACCTCGCCTCTTAGCTAACACCTTCCAGACCAGGCAACATCCTGGTAAACTTTCTTTGCACGCTCTCCAAAACATCCATGTCCTTCTGGTAATGGCGACCAGAACTGCACGCAATATTCGATAAATCTGGCTTAACTAATGTTTTATCCAACTGTAACATGACCTGCCAACTCTTCTGCTCAAGAATGATATTCAGATTGCTGCAGAGGATATTTAAAGAGATTTATGATGTTATTAGGATGATGCTCTAGTTCTCCAACCATTGCCAAGCAGAAATCAACAGAACCAATAAAATGTTGAACTGCACAGTCAAAGTCTGACACACATTTTGGCAACCCATCTCAATCTGAGCCAATTAGTTGCGTCCCCTTTTTTAAAATTTCTCTCGGCCCATTTTAGAACATCTGTCCTGTCTCCCCGTCCTCTTGTCATCCATTCATGAAAGCTTTTGATTCTTTCCTCTTTTTATGCCACTCTCCATATGAGGGTAAACCCATTTGGACCTTCACTCTGTGCCTTCCTTGACATTCTCTGAAGGGCCCTTTAAAGCACCAGTACTTCATAATGACAACCCCGTACTCCTCTCCACCTTCCTATCCACCACAGCCACCCATGCAACCAACTTTCCAGCACAATTATTCACCCACCACTACTTCCTTGGATTCTGCCAATGAATCACTCACAATCTCCTGCACAGTTCCCTCAGATGGCCTGTTCACTCATGAACAAGGCTATGCCACCTATAGCCTTCTTGTTGATAATTGCACTGAAATCCTGACTTTGATTGTGATGTACCCAGCCTGTGCCAACACATTAAGAACGTAAGAACTAGGAGCAGGAGTAGGCCATCTGGCCCCTCGAGCCTGCTCCGCCATTCAATGAGATCATGGCTGATCTTTTGTGGACTAAGCTCCACTTTCAGTCCCGAACACCATAACCCTTAATCCCTTTATTCTTCAGAAACTATCTATCTTTACCTTAAAAACATTTAATGAAGGAACCTCAACTGCTTCACTGGGCAAGGAATTCCATAGATTCACAACCCTTTGGGTGAAGAAGTTCCTCCTAAACTCAGTCCGAAATCTACTTCCCCTTATTTTGAGGTTATGTCCCCTAGTTCTGCTTTCACCCCCCTGTGGAAACAACCTGCCCGCATCTATCCTATCTATTCCCTTCATAATTTTAAATGTTTCTATAAGATCCCCCCTCATCCTTCTAAATTCCAATGAGTACAGTCCCAGTCTACTCAACCTCTCCTCGTAATCCAACCCCTTCAGCTCTGGGATTAACCTAGTGAATCTCCTCTGCACACCCTCCAGTGCCAGAACGTTCTTTCTCAAGTAAGGAGACCAAAACTGAATACAATACTCCAGGTGTGGCCTCATTAACACCTTATACAATTGCAGCATAACCTCCCTAGTCTTAAACTCCATCCCTCTAGCAATGAGGGACAAAATTCCATTTGCCTTCTTAATCACATGCACATTGATCCTTACCAACATCTTTTCACCTTGTACAGCTGACACCATTTGCCCTCTCCAAACCGCTGCAATGGTGGGGTGCATCTTATCACCAGGCTATACATTGGTCTTGCCCTCTACTCTTGTGACACTTTCTCCTCCTTTGAGCACTTCACTTTGTTCCACACATGCTTCCTCCTTATGGCCGTGATTTAATAAAAAACAACAGTGTTCCATTTTGGAACAAAAAGCAGAGTGTTTCGCAAACACTATAGCGCCAAGAATGACCCCGCTATCAAACAGGACTTTGGTTTTTTGAGAGGAAATGCCCCACTGAGGCCGCACTTACCTCATCAGTACAGGAAGAGATCAGGATCCAATTTTAAATGCCATCCCGCTCTCTCGACTCCCAACACTGTGGTCATAGAACATAGAACATTACAGCACAGTACAGGCCCTTCGGCCCTCGATGTTGCGCCGACCTGTGAAACCAATCTAAAGTCCATCTACACTATTCCCTTATCATCTATATGTCTATCCAATGACCATTTAAATGCCCTTAATGCTGGCGAGTCCATTACTGTTGCAGGCAGGGCATTTGACGCCCTTACTACTCTCTGAGCAAAGAACCTACCTCTGACATCTGTCCTACATCTATCTCCCCTCAATTTAAAGCTATGTCCCCTCGTGCTAGCCATCACCATCCGAGGAAAAAGGCTCTCACAGTCCACCCTATCTAATCCTCTGATCATCTTGTATGCCTCAATTAATGCATCTCTTATCCTTCTTCTCTCTAACGAAAACAGCCTTAAGTCCCTCAGCCTTTCTTCATAAGATCTTCCCTCCATACCAGACAACAGCCTAGTAAATCTCCTCTGCACCCTTTCCAATGCTTCCACATCCTTCCTATAATGCGGCGACCAGAACTGCACGCAATACTCCAAATGCGGCCGCACCTGAGTTTTGTACAACTGCAACATGACCTCATGGCTCCGAAACTCAATTCCTCTACCAATAACAGCTAACACACCGTACGCCTTCTTAACAACCCTTTCAATCTGGGTGGCAACTTTCAGGGATCTATGTACATGGACACCAAGATCTCTTTGCTCATCCACACTACCAAGAATCTTACCATTAGCCCAGTAATCTCTATTCCTGTTACTCCTTCCAAAATGAATCACCTCACACTTTTCTGCATTAAACTCCATTTGCCACCTGTCAGCCCAGCTCTGCAGCTTATCTATGTCCCTCTGTAACCTGCAACATCTTTCCACACTGTCCACAACTCCACCGACTTTAGTGTCATCTGCAAATTTACTCACCAATCCTTCTACGCCCTCCTCCAGGTCATTTATAAAAATGACAAACCGCAGTGGCCCCAAAACAGATCCTTGTGGTACACCACTAGTAACTGAACTCCAGGCTGAACATTTCTCATCAACGATCACCCTCTGTCTTCTTACAGCTAACCAATTTCTGATCCAAACAGCTAAATCACCCTGAATCCCATGCCTCCATATTTTCTGCAATAGCCTACCATGGGGAACCTTATCAAACGCTTTACAGAAATCCATATACACCACATCAACTGCTTTACCCTCATCCACCTGTTTGGTCACCTTCTCAAAGAACTCAATAAGGTTGGTGAGGCATGACCTACTCTTCACAAAACCGTGTTCACAATCCCTAATCAAATTATTCCTTTCTAGATGATTATAAATCCTATCTCCTATCTCTTTTTCTTTTTAAATAATTTTTATTGAAAGAGTTTTTCCATACAGACATTTACCCCTACTAATTTTTAAATTATTTACAACACAATCCCTCTAGGCAAATGTCCCTCCCTCGCCCGCCCTCTCGCGCGCACCAGCCCTCCCCCCCCCCCCCCCCCCCCCCCAGGCAACCTTAACAAACAAGGCAGCCTACAGTTTCAGACATGAGCAGCGAGCAGACTTGCCCGCGTTACAGTCGTGCATGTCCCCCCACGACCCTTGCTGCCCCCCCCCTCCCTCCCCCCCCCTCCCCCCCCCCCTCCCCCCCCCCCCCCGGGTTGCTGCTGCCACGACCCCGAACGTCTATCTCTGATCTAAAAAGTCAAGGAAAGGTTGCCACCGCCTGGCGAATCCCTGTACCGACCCTCTCAGGGCAAATTTGATCCTTTCTAGCTGAATATAGCTAGCCATATCGTTAATCCAAGTTTCAACGCTTGGAGGCCTCGCGTCCTTCCATTGAATTAATATCCTTCGTCGAGCCACTAGGGACGCAAAGGCCAGTATTCCGGCCTCCCTAGCCTCCTGTACCCCCGGTTCTACCCCGACCCCAAAGATCGCAAGCCCCCATCCTGGTTTGACCCTGGACCCCACCACCTTCGACACCGTCCTTGCCACCCCCTTCCAGAACCCTTCCAGCACCGGACATGCCCAGAACATATGCACATGGTTCGCTGGGCTTCCCAGACATCTGACACACCTGTCCTCACCCCCAAAGAACCGGCTCATCCTTGTCCCCGTCATGTGAGCTCTATGCAGCACCTTAAATTGAATGAGGCTCAGTCTCGCACACGAGGAGGAAGAGTTGACCTTCTCCAGTGCATCCGCCCACGTCCCGTCTTCTATCTGCTCTCCCAGCTCCCCTTCCCACTTGGCTTTCAGCTCCTCCCCTGATGCTGCTTCCGCCTCCTGCATTATCTTGTAGATGTCTGATATCTTCCCCCCTCCGACCCAGACCCCCGAGAGCACCCTATCACTCGCCCCCTTACTGGGGAGCAGGGGAAACCCCTCCACCTGCCGCCTAGCAAATGCCTTCACTTGTAAATATCTGAACATGTTTCCCGGGGGGAGCTCAAACTTCTCCTCCAGCCCTCCCAGGCTCGCAAACCTCCCCTCTATAAACAGGTCCTTCAGCTGCCGTATGCCCACCCTATACCAGCTCTGAAATCCCCCGTCGATGTTCCCCGGGATGAATCTATGGTTCCCTCTTATTGGCGCCGCCAACAGACCTCCCATTTCCCCCCTATGTCGCCTCCACTGCCCCCATATCTTGAGGGTGGCCGCCACCACCGGGCTCGTGGTGTACCTCGTGGGGGGGAGCGGCCATGGTGCCGTTACTAGGGCCCCCAGGCTTGTGTTGCCACAGGACGCCCTCTCCATTCGTTTCCAAGCTGCCCCCTCCCCTTCCATCATCCACTTGCGCACCATTGACACATTTGCCGCCCAGTAGTACCCCGAGAGATTGGGCAGTGCCAGCCCTCCACTGTCCCTACTCCGCTCCAAAAAGACCCTCCTCACCCTTGGGGTGCCATGCGCCCACACGTAGCTCATGATGCTACTCGTCACCTTTTTGAAGAAGGCCCTAGGGAGGAAGATGGGCAAGCACTGAAATAAAAACAAGAACCTTGGGAGGACCGTCATTTTGATTGACTGCACCCTCCCCGCCAGCGACAACGGTACCATGTCCCACCTCTTAAATTCCTCCTCCATCTGTTCCACCAGCCTGGAAAAGTTCAACTTGTGGAGGGTCCCCCAGTTCCTTGCCACCTGCACCCCTAAGTACCTAAAGCTCTTTCCTGCTCGCTTGAAGGGGAGTCTCCCAATACCCTCTCCCTGGTCCTCCGGGTGTATCACAAAAACCTCGCTTTTGCCCAAATTTAGTTTGTACCCCGAAAAGTCCCCAAACTCTGCTAATAGTTCCATTATCTCCGGCATTCCCCCTTCTGGGTCTGCCACGTACAGCAGTAGTATCTCCTATCTCTTATAAATCTTTCCAAGACTTTGCCCACAACAGAAGTAAGGCTCACTGGTCTATAGTTACCGGGGTTGTCTCTATTCCCCTTCTTGAACAAGGGGACAGTATTTGCCATCCTCCAGTCTTCTGGCACTATTCCTGTCGACAATGACAACTTAAAGTTCAACGCCAAAGGCTCAGCAATCTCCTCCCTAGCTTCCCAGAGAATCCTAGAATAAATCCCATCTGGCCCAGGGGACTTATCTATTTTCACACTTTCCAGAATTGCTAACACCTCCTCCTTATGAACCTCAAGCCCTTCTAGTCTAGTAGCCTGTATCTCAGTATTCTCCTTGGCAATATTGTCTTTTTCCTGTGTGAATACTGACGAAAAATATTCATTTAGCACCTCTCCTATCTCCTCGGACTCCACACACAACTTCCCACTACTGTCCTTGACTGGCCCTACTTACCCAAGTCATTCTTTTATTCCTAACATACCTGGAGAAAGCTTAGGGTTATCCATGATCCTACCTGCCAAAGACTTCTCATGTCCCCTCCTGGCTCTTCTTAGCTCTCCCTTTAGGTCCTTCCTAGCTAACTTGTAACTCTCGAGCGCCCTAACTGAACCTGCACGTCTCATCTTTACATAAGCCTCCTTCTTCCTCTTGACAAGTGATTCAACTACTTTAGTAAACTACGGTTCCCTCGCTCGACCACTTCCTCCCTGCCTGACAGGTACATATTTATCAAGAACACGCAGTATCTGTTCCTTGAACAAGCTCCACATTTCAATTGTACCCATCCCCTGCAGTTTCCTTCCCCATCCTATGCATCCTAAGTCTTGCCTCATCACATAATAATTGCCTTTCCCCCAGCTATAACTCTTGTCCTGCAGTATATACCTATCCCTTTCCATCGTGAGTGAATTGTGGTCACTATCATCAAAGTGCTCACCTACCTCCAAATCTAACACCTGTCCTGGTTCATTACCCAGTACCAAATCCAATGTGGCCTCGCCTCTTGTTGGCCTATCTACATACTGTGTCAGGAAACGCTCCTGCACACATTGGACAAAAACGGACCCACCTAAAGTACTCGAACCATAGCGTTTCCAGTCAATATTTGGAAAGTTAAAGTCCCCCATAACAACTACCCTGTTACTTTCGCTCCTATCCAGAATCATCTTTGCAATCCTTTCTTCCACATCTCTGGAACTTTTCGGAGGCCGAGAGAAAACATCCAACAGGGTGGCCGCTCCTTTCCTGTTTCTAACCTCAGCCCATACTACTTCAGTCCTCATCAAACGTTCTTTCTGCCACCGTAATACTGTCCTTGACTAGCAATGACACCCTTCCCCCTCTTTTACCACCTTCCCTGAGCTTACTGAAATATCTAAACCCCGGAACCTGCAACAACCATTCCTGTCCCTGCTCTATCCATGTCTCCGAAATGGCCACAACATTGAAGTCCCAGGTACCAACCTATGCTGCAAGTTCACCCACCTTATTCCGGATGCTCCTGGCGTTGAAGTAGACACACTTTACACCACCTTCCTGCCTGCCGGTACACTCCAGCAACCTTGAAATCTTACTCATGACCTCACTACTCTGAACTTCCTGTATACTGGAGCTACAATTCAGGTTCCCAACCCCTGCTGAATTGGTTTAATGCTCCCGAAGAGCATTAGCAAATTTCCCCCCAGGATATTGGTACCCCTTTGGTCCAGGTGTAGACCATCCCGTTTGTAGAGGTCCCACCTGCCCCGGAATGAGCCCCAATTAGTGAGGTATCTGAAACCCTCCCTCCTGCACCCTTCCTGTAGCCACGTGTTCAACAGCTCTCTCTCCCTATTCCTCGTCTCGCTAGCACATGGCACGGGTAACAACCCAGAGATAATAACTCTGTTTGTTCCAGCTCTTGGCCTTTGGGCATCCTCCAAATTACCGATGAGAGGGTCCTCAAGCCTCCCCTCACCCCACCTCATAAGGGCAGGGCAATCCTTGGGCCTGATCCCTGGCATGGGCAACCTGGTATCTGGGCACTGCCAGCATCTCACCCTGGCAGTGCCCCTGCCAGCCTGGCAGTGCCAGGGTGGTGGTGACAGAGTGGCATCAGGGTACCACCCTGCCCAGAGTCCGACCATCCAGGAGCCTCCGATCATCTGGGAGACCCCCCTCCCCCCCACTCCTTGCTTTGCTGTTACGCCTGGTCCACATCTCTGGAGACATGTTTACGGAAACCAGTGCCAAACAGCGCCACGGTGATGTCTCCCTGTCACAGACATATTTACCTGAAACAAACTGCTCACTTAAGTATGCAAATCTGTACCCTCCCAATGAGGGCAAGATCCAGATTGTGAAGTCTTGTGAGATCTAATGAGATCCCGTGAGGCTGTCCCGAGCAAGATTTAACAGCCTCGTTGCAGCACCAATTCGGGCCCGGCGAGGCTGTACAATCGCGCCCGATAATTCTTGCAGCCCTATCCTGTGATATCGCTTCTCCATTCCAGCCTGTGGCTCTCTGTGGATGATTTCATGTCCCATTGCCTTTTTTTTCCCACTCCTCTGTGGGAATTCACTGTGCGCCTTCCCTCCTGAAGTATCTCCCTTCACATAAACGCTCCTACTGATCTCCATGGTCACCCACTTGAACATGTGGTCTCTTTGCTCCTTCGGTTCTGATCATTCACAAGGCCGTTTCTAACCAGGTCCTTTATCTCTCACCACCTGCATCACCCTACTCCTTTCCACCCAACTCTCTCTGCATCCGTCCTTGGAAAATATGCTGTATGTGAGAGGGCGACAAAAGAAAAGACAGTGTGTCAGAATTAGCGCAAGTCAAATGATAATGAATCAGCAATCTGTTGAGCACTGTGCTAGAAAATCAGGTGCTGTCTAAAACTGGGTGCTGATTCGCTCGCACACCCTTTGCACTTGCCAAAAATAAATCTCACGCCCCATTGTCTTCTTTTTTGTCTCCCTCTTACAGACGTTTATTGATGTGATCTGTATTTTTAAAAAATCAATAGAAATGTTACCGTGGGCTTTTGAAAACGTTCACCTTATTCAGAAACGGTACTGTGCAGAAAGTTAAAGGTGGTGAATAAAATATTACCTCAGTGCAGCTGAACTCATGTTTGAGATAAAGATTGAGAAGGAAACCTCTCAAAGTAAATACATTTGAAAAACTGATTTTAAGGGGATACTGAAAAAATTCATGACATGTATAGGAATAACATTAAAGTGGCATAAACCTTTCCACCTTTAAGACACTCCGTAATATCTACTTCATCAAAAATGTTGCTTCAAAAAGTATTCCTTGACATACTTAAGAATAGTATGGTGGCACAATTTAATTAATACAGCTGGGGGACTTCCGGTGGCGGCATGTAGGTGGACAGTGCACGTTAGGTGGCTCCTGCTAGCGACCCTGATTTGTGGACTCTTATGCCCGGTTTCAAGGGTAGTTTATGGATGAGTTAGTGTGGGAAGTCATAAGAAGGACGAGGAATGTCAAAGCCCCAGAAGAAAGGTGCTGAAAAGAAAGGGGCGAGCGAAAGTCCGCCAGCGAGTGCTCCTTTGAGTCTTGCAGGAAGAAACGTGGCGGGGCTGGGTCGCCAGGTGGGACGCTCCCCTCACGGTGGAAACCGAGGTGATGTTGGTAGAGTTTTAAAGGCTGTTTGCCAAGCATTTGGATGTGCTTCGGAGGGAGATGATTAGTTCACTTAAAGGGGTGGAGGTGGCGATTACCTCTGTAAAAGTGGAAGTGATGAAGACGTTGGTCGAGGTGTGGGAGCAAGGAGAGAAGTTGAAGGGGGTAAAGGAGGCATTGTCGCAACACAGCAACCAGTTCACCTCGATGGGTGAAGAGCTGTGGAAGGTGGTGGAGGTCAACATCGGGCTCGGAGCTAAGGTGGAGGACCTGGGGGACAGGTCAAGGAGGCAGAATTTGAGAATCGTGAGCCTGCCTGAGGAGGTGGAGGGCCCTAGGCTAACCAAGTACTTTGCAAATATATTTGCTGAGTTGACAGGGGAGGAGGAAGAACCCTCCTGCTATGAGTTAGACAGGACACATCTGTCGCTCAGGCTGAAGCCTAAAACGAATGAGCCACCAAGTGCGGTTACAGTCTGCTTCCACAGCTACCATGTGAAGAAGAAGGTTGTGAGCCGGGCGAAGCAGAGACGAGATGTGAAGTGGGAAGACGATGGTATACACAGATACCAAGATCAGACGGCGGTGTTGACGAGAAGGCGGGTGGCCTTTAGATGGGTGATGGCAGCATTGTACGGCAGCAGAGTGAGATTTGGAGTGGTCTGCCCAGCGAAGCTGAAAGTGACTCACAACTCAAAGGACTTTTATTTTGAGATGGCGGAGGCATTTATTAAGGCTGAAGGTCTGGGGCTGCGATGAGAGTTGAGAGTCAGACTTGGTTGGTGGGGACAGGGATTGCATTTTCTTGAGGGCTTTCTATTTGATTGGGGTTTTATTTCTGAATCTGAAATTGGGGGGGGGTTTGTCTGCATGTTTTCTGGGTTTTTTTCCTTGTGAGTGCGTTTTTTTATTGTTTCTTGGTTTAAGGGAGTTGGGGTTTGGGGCCGGGTTACTGAGGAGTGGGTAGAGCGGAGGAGGGGATTTGGAAGGGTCACTGCACTGGCCAACGTAGGGAGAATGGTGGGGGAGGGGCCGCAGTCATTGGAGCCTGGTCGAGCAGGTTTCGATGGACCTGGGAGATGTGAAGGGTGGGGGGAGGGGATGAATACTGGGTGAGGTGATTGCAAGAGAAAGTGGATGGCGGGATTCTGGGGGGAAGGGGAGGGGAACGATGGTAACAAAAGGATGGGGTGGCTCATCCGGATAGTTTTTAATAAGAATACCTGATACCTACTTGTGTAAAAGCTAGTTTTTAAATTATTGACAAATTATTAATTTTTAACTGTACAGAGGCTTTTGGAAATCACATTGACCTACTTCTTAGAAAAATAAAGTAACATCATACTTCATAAGATTTTAAAACTATGTGGGAGGGTGGGATTTTTCACTCTCATTTTTGGGTGGCAGGAACAGTGGCAGTGGTGGAAGTCCCAAAACGGGAGTCCCAAAATGTTTTTTATATCCGTAGGATTTCCTGTTTATATTGTCCCAACCCTCTGCCAAAAATGCAACGGGAATTCCGACTTTGAAAGTTGGGATCCCCATTTGATTAGATTTAAATATCATTATCAAGCCTGCACACCTTATAGTTAGCCCCCTCCAACGTCCATTCACGTCATGAATCGCCATGTGCACCTGGCAAGCAGAACCCACTGGAGACCCACAGGTAAGTATAGCTCCTCGGGGAGGAGAGAGTCATGCTCAGGCAGTACCCTGGAAGTGTCGGGGGTATTCCGTGGGGGGGAGGGTTCTGTGTCCATAGGGGAGTGCTCTGTGGTGGTTGGAGGGTAGGTGGTTTTCCACAGGGGAGAGTTTAGTACATGGTGGAGGGGTGAACTTTCTTTTTAAATACTTTTTTAATCAGAGTCCCGATCTTTTGGAAACCTAGGTTACTGATGGGGCTTGCTGAATCAGAGCACCCCCCCACCCTCCCCTCCCCCACCCTCACACCCCAACATGCGTTTGCCTAAGTGGCCAGAAATACAGAGGAGGAAGCTGTCTTTGGTGCTGGCACCTTCCACTCCATTTTTCCTGCCTGCTGTGCTACTCTGCAGAGAAATAAGAACATTCTGTCCTATGGTGGGGTTTTTCCAGCGCCCCGCCCCCCATCTCCTATGGGTTTCCAGCACTGGTGGCAACTTACAATTGGCCACCAGCGGGATCTTCCGGTCCCACCGAGGTCTGTGGCCATTTGCGTTGCTCATGGGGCGTGCCACCGAGGAATCCACTGTGTGTGGTTGCCATCGGCGGGACCAGAGGAAGGGCCGCAAAATCCCAGCCAATGTCTATTTTGAGTGCACACTTTGGCTGCCCATCTCTCATATGCCTATTGGTGTCCTTGTGTCAAATTAAAAAAGCAAATTAATTTGGATGAGCTTCCTGGAATGCCTGCGAACTAGCACAGGTAGTAAAATCTTGCCATGATGGTTATTTCAGCCGAGGGGGTAGCATGCTCATTTTTGAGGGTGGGCCAGCTTCTGCTCTAATGATTTTTAACTGGTGCAAAAGATCATTTGCACTGAAGTAAACTTGAGCTTACAATTTTGTGATCTTTCCCTTTGGTGGTCTTGACACCAGTTCCGATGTACGATTGGAAGATCATCTCGGGTTCATCTCTTACACCAAGGTTGCGCATAGCCTAGTTGTGCCCCAGACAGTTGACGGAAGAGGGTTGGAGTCGGTGACTCTGGAACAAAGTTTGTGGTGAGGACCGAAGGAAGTGTAACTTCAGTCTTCCCAATATTTATTTGGAGGAAATTTCTGCTCATCCTGTCGTGGAAGTGGGATAAGCAGCTTGACAATGTAGGGAAAGTGAGGGTCGAAAATGATGGGATGAGGCCGTGCTGGGTGTCATCGACGTACGTGTGGCGAGTCTTCAAGTGATGTCGCCGAGGGACAGCATCTAGATGAGAAACAGGATAGATTCTTGGGGGGACAGCAGAGGTGACTGTGCAGGAGCGGGCAAAGAAGCCTCGCTTCTCTGATGTGACTGGACAATCAAGAATGGAACCAGACTGGGAAATGATGGATAGGTATACTGAATTGTATCAAAGCCAGTAGACAGGTCAAGAAGGACAAGGAGGGATAGTTTACAGTGGTGAATGCCCTTCACAAAGTACTTACTTTGTAATAAAGCTCTTTTGGAACATTCTAGTGAAAGGTGCTGTCCGAATGCATATCCGTACACCTGGCCGTGCCTCTCCCTATCTCCTTAACCTTCTCTATCCATTCAACACTGAGATTTCTACATTCCTCCAATTCTGAACTCTTGCACGTACACAATATTCTTCACTCCACCTTTGGTACCCTTTCAGCTGTATCTGCCATAAACTCTGGAATTCTCTGTCTAAGTATCCCTGCTTCTCTACCTGTCTCTGCTCTTTTATGCTGTTCCTTAAAAGCTACCTCGGATATTCAAAGGCCTCCTTAAATGGTTCAGTGTTAAACTTGAAAATCTTTCTGGTGAAGCTTCTCTGAGACGTTTCACTATGTTATATGCACCACGTAAATTAAAGTTATTATTTATTTAAATATATTCATATACATTTTGATATGGATTTATATATATATATAGATATATTATATATTACTTTGACATTTACACCTAAAGTTTGTAAGAGTTGTGAAACTGAAATACTGGGGTTTAAACAGAGTTGGCAGCTTTACTATTTCCAGTCAAATTTTCATCAGCGAGTTTGGACTGCTATCAACCTAACCATTATTTATATTTCAGGCCAGAGGCCACAACAAGACCAAACCCAGATTATTTTAACCCCACACTACAAAACACCATGAAGAAAAAGAAAACAGTTCCTGGGCATGGGAAGCAAAGAAGTAGTGACGATAACTGGGAGAAAGCAGTTGACCTCGAAGCCAGAGAAATCTCCAGAAAGCCTCACTTATCATCAACAGCATTGTCAGAACGCATTGTTTTGGATGTGAACTGTCTTTCTGACAATCTGTATTCAGGTATTGCGCAACATCCAAATGAGCTAATCCACAAATTTAAAGTGGGCTTGGGTTGATGGCTCTATCTTTTGCAAAAGTAATGTGAAATGATAGACGTTTCAGAAACATAATCAATAACATATTTTCCCCCACTCTTATGACCATAGTTCATACAATGTCAAGTAAAAACAGCTGCACTGTGGTGTACCTGCAGAGAATGTTCATTTAACCTCTAGTTGCCGAGAAATAAGTAATTACTTAAATAATATTGTAATCAACATGCCTCTTGTCCTGTGGACACAAGCCCCTTCATTCATTCATTCATTCATGTGTGCACTTTCCAGACAGTTTCTTGGCTTATTGTCTACTGGTGATTTATCCTGAGATTCACCTAGAGCTAGGGGACACCGTTTAAAAATAAGCAATCTCCCATTTAAGATGTAAAATTTTTTTCTTTCAAAAGGCTGTGCATCTTTGGAACTTTCTTCCCCAGAGAGGGTTGAAGTAGTGTCACTATATATTTTTACGGTGGAGCTAGGCCGTTTTTGACAAACAATTATTTGATTCCAGTTGATATTATAACTGGAGGGGAAGATCCCAGTGTAGAAGTCTAGCTCAAAACACTTGGGCGAAATTCTCCGCTCCCACGCCGGTTCGGAGAATAGCGGGCCGCGGCGTTTTTTCCCGCGACGCCGGTCCGACGCGCTCCCGCTGTTCTCCCCACCGGCCAAATGTCCGTGGTCGGGATACTCGCGGAAAACCACGGAGAGTCGCCCGACGGAGGCAAAATGGCAACTCTCCAGCACCCCCGCTATTCTCCAACCCGGATGGGCCGAGCGGCCTGCTGTTCGCGACCGGTTCATGACGGCGGCAATCACACCTGGTCGCTGCCGGCATGAACATGGCGCCAAACGCTGATTTGACGCTTGTGGGGGGTGGAGAGGGGAGTGAGCACCACGGCCGTGCTCAGGAGGGGACTGGCCCGCGATCGGTGCCCACCGATTGTCGGGCCGGCATCTCAACGGGACGCACTCTTTCCCCTCCGCCGCCCCGCAAGATCAAGCCGCCACGTCTTGCGGGGCGGCGGAGGGGAAGACGACAAACGCACATGCGCGGGTTGGCGCTGGCCAACCTGCGCATGCACGGCTGACGTCATTAGGCGCACCGGCCGCGTCATTCTCAGCGCGCCGGGCCTTGACGCCAGCGACAAGGCACGGCGGCCGAGAATAACAGAGCGCCGCTCCTTGCCCCCCGGGTGGGGGTGAATAAGGTGAGAGGAGCGGCCTCCGAGGCCGTCGTGAAACTCGGCCGAGTTCACGACGGCCTTCTCGATTTTCCACGGGAGCGGAGAATTCCGCCCTGTAACGTTTACTTTTTCTTACATAAAACATGGAGGAGCTGAGTCACAGAGCTGCTAATTAGTTTTAACAGCAAGAAAAAAAATATTTATTAAACATGAAAAGTTGGATTATTAAACAATACTACTTTACACCTCCTTACTTTAACAAATGCACACTGATTTATAGATTAACATGGATTACAAAGTACATCTTAAACTACAATAGTCTCATTAATACAAAAAGTTACCTTTAAACACGCAAGATGCCTGTTGTCAAATACATGTACTCCGCTCTGCCGGACTGGTGCTTGGACCTGCACACCATCGCTCAAGCCTTGGCTCTATTCCAGCAATGGCCAGGCAAGAGAGGGGAGGCCACCCTTCAGGTGCCCCTTCGCCTCGAGGAGTCAGGGAAGAGACATTGGGTATCCACAGAGAGGAGGAGCACCAGGAAGACACCCCAGGAACATCCACCCAAGACATTCCAAGGTTGTCCTGCCACTCCAAATCCTGTCTGCCACTGGTCCCATCAACACCAGCAGATCAGCTCCAGGAAGGTGTACCTGCACCAGAACAGGCCAAGGTTATCCAAGCCTCGGGCTTCCAGAGGACACTCATCTAAGTCAACAGAGCGGAGTAGTCAGCAGACTGCCTACTTCTCCGCTGTAGATGCGGGGTTTCACGTAAAAGTAGTAGGGTTAGGGTCTTCACCATTGTAGGTATATTTCACATTTATCCTCTCCAAGTTTCAGTTGTTCAATGGCTAATCGATGTGATGCAAGATTGCACGTTCATCCAAGGGTTAAAATGTACCCAATGTGCTCCCATCTGGATCCTCAGCTCCATTAATTTTCACTCAGCCCAATCACAGTGATTAGTCTTTATTTCCACACCTGCAACGTTAATAAAGTCACTTCATTTGTGAGAATAATGGTTGGACAATACGCATGTGACCTTTGGATCTGAGGCAGACATTACTTGGCCTTAGAAGAATTGCTCTTCTGGTTATTCTGAAGCTGCCATACTGAAGTCTGTAGTTTGTGGATGTCACCAGGATTTGTTGCAATGAACGTTAGGATGTTGTCTTCCAAACGTACTTGACAATTGTGTTTATTTTATGGCAGTGAGTTTTTGTGAAAATCAGTATTCATCGTCAAGCATTTTAGGCTTTTATACCCCCCTGCAGCGTGTTTTCATCTTCACATTTATAGCTCAACCGTATTCATTTATTAGTTTCAACTCTCCTCATACGCGATGCTGAACAAGGGTGATATTAGAAACGTTTGCAAGAAGGGAATGAGTGTGTGATGTCATAGATATATACTCATCATGATGAAGCCATCTACTTGATTATGCAGATGTTACTTTGCTTCTGAACAGCTGCCGGACTGTTTCAAAAAATCTTTCTGCAGAGGTGCTGTATGCAATTTGATACATCATTAGTTGCATGACTAATTGGGTGGGATTTTCCAACCCCCTCAGCTGGCGGAATCTCCGGTCCTGCAAAGGTCAATGAGGATTTAAATGGCTTGGCGCATCCGCCACAGGAATACCTGCCACGGCAGGGCCGGAATGTCTCGGCAATTGACTTAGGGTTCAAAGAAAAAATGGGCCTTTGTGAAATGGACAGTGTTGAGGACTGTAATGGCATGAAAGCGATACTTTAGCTTATCTCTTAAGTGTTCAGCAGGATGTATGAAGGGAATATGTTGCCATTGACTGCTGTGTCAAATCTGACTGGGCCACTTCTCTTCCAAATGCCAAGGCAATGCACAATGTAGACTTTACAGGCTTCTGAGGAATGCAGGGTCATGACTGTTTGTAAATAATCAAATGATGGTCTTGCTGAGCCACTCTTTGTGAGGACAATGCAAACGTAACTCATGGATTTGGGTGTCACTTCAAAGCTGCAATGCCCACGGATATTTTGATGCCATGGTTGAAGGGCCTACATTATGTGTAGTTTCTTAAGGAGTACGAATCACATCCCATCGGGGCCATATGTTGTCATGCTAGCCTCCCTTCCAAGGATGACCCCATGGTTAGGGCAGAAGGTGACTTATGCTGCTTCCTTGATCATTGTGAGATTTCTGACCTTTCCTGAGATGTTGACATTGAGAATGAAGAATTTGTTACGTCCTCTGCATCAAGGTCCGAAAATAACTTCAATTGTGAAAACTAGTCTTCACCTTTTGCCTCTTGATACCTTATCGCATTACTACGATCCTGGACTAGACCCCAACAGTACCTAGGATATTGGATAGAAACTTCGACACTTCATTTTACTTTTGTGAGTCTGTGAGGAAATCACTCGCTTCAGGAGTGATTTCACGCAAAACAGGGATATGGGACGGGATTCTCCGGCCCTCCGCTCCGAAATCTCACTCGGCGCAGGGGCGACGAATTACCAAAAATAGGTCCCCACTCCAGCACTCGATTCTCCAGCGACCAGAAAATCGCCGCCATGGCGCGGTGCCATTTGGGGGCCGTTGGGAAAGGCCCCCCTGGCAATTCTCCATGCTCGACGGGCCGAGTCCCGCCGGTGTAGTTCTAATGTGGTTCCACTCGGCGGGAACTCTGAGTCGCGGCTGATGGAGGCGTTATGGTGGTGGGGACGTGGGGATCAGACACTGGGGCGGGGGGGCCTCGACAACGGGCAGGCCTGTGATTGGGGGCCACCGATCGGCAGGATATCACGATCCGGGAGCGACCTAACTTCCTCCGCGCAGGCTCGCTGTGTGGCTCCTCCATGTCAGCAGCGCCCGTGCCGAGGTGGGCCGCCGCTCGCATGCGCGAACCTGCTTGCGACCACCGAGCACATGCTCGTCCACGCGGTCTGTCCAGCAGAGCCCAGCCGGCAGCCAGAGCTGCGGGACGCATGCCAGAGGCCTGCTAGCCCCCTGGAGAACAGGGAATCACCCCGGACTTTCGAGGAAAAACTCCGGAGTGATTCTCACCCATTTTCCAGCGGGCGTGGGGAATTAGTCCCCCAAAGGGAGAATCCCGCCCGTGGTATATTAAAACATACTTTAATACCGACACAGTATTAAAATATCTTTAACATCAGACAAGAAAATAACTTACAATCACCCCTTAAACAATGCTATTCAATACAGTGATTCAATAACCCTTAACTGATATCTTTAATCCCACTCAAACAACAAACCATCTCAGCTCTCAACCCACTTTTAAATATAGTTAATAGACCAACGCATGTGTGCTTGAGTGATGTCCTTTGAGGCTGTTTTAAGAGATAGATCTGAATCTTGTCAGAACAATGTAGGATTTCTAGCTGAAGTCTTCAGAAACTGTCTTCATGGTTTGACTTTCAGAAACCATTTGGACAATCTCTGCTTCTCTGTTCAAATGCCTGCGACTTTAGCTCCTCCCGTAGTTACATCATCTTACCAACTCCACACAATGTATCTAATTAACTATGTAGCTTATTAACTACTCCACAGAGAACTGTCTTGATCCAAACAAAAATCATTAGGCACAAGCTATTACAATGCTTTGATGAACCTCTGGCTCCCAAAAATGTTGTTGCATTTCAAACCAGGATTTGTAAAAACACTACTGCCGCAGTCATACACACACTGTGGGCAGCACAGTAGCACAGTGGTTAGCACTGTTGCTTCACAGCGCCAGGCTCCCAGTTTCGATTCCCGCTTGGATAACTGTTTTTGTGAAGACTGCACGTTTTCCCTGTGTCTGCGTGGGCTTCCTCCAGGTGCTCCGGTTTCCTCCCACAGGTTCAGAAGATGTGCTTGTTAGGTGAATTGGACATTCTGAATTCTCCCTCTGTGCACCCGAACAGGCACCTAGGGTGTGGCAACTGGGGCTTTTCACAGTAACTTCATTACAGTGTTAATGTAAGCCTACTTTTGACAATAATAAAGATTATTATTCTAACCCAGACTTTCAACCCTTACTGCACCAAATACGCATATCTGAAATTCTTACACTAATCACAATGTGCATGTCTGCTGCAATGGCATCCTCACTGAGCTCAGTGCCAGATACACTTATTGAAATGAAAAAATGAAAATCGCTTATTGTCACGAGTAGGCTTCAATGAAGTTACTGTGAAAAGCCCCTAGTCACCACATTCCGGCGCCTGTCCGGGGAGGCTGGTACGGGAATCGAACCGTGCGGCTGGCCTGCTTGGTCTGCTTTAAAAGCCAGCGATTTAGCCAAGTGAGCTAAACCAGGGTCCTGGGCAGCACAAATCAGCCCACCAGAAGTTTTAACTGCATGAGTAATTGCAGCACTTTTGTGCACACCAGGACCTCTGCAATATCCCGCACAACATAGACTTAAGCCTAGATTTCACTGCTCTGGACATGGGGAGATTTGGATCTATACAGTTTAAAAGCTGACCTATATAATAAACAAACTAGGGCCAATGCTGATAGGGATTGACGCATATATCAGCCAGTGTTCGTTGTCCTGGTAACATTTGAATCAAACTTGAAATACTCTATCTCACACAGAACACACACGAGTCACTGTGAAGTACAGTCTCGCTGTTAGTTTATGCAGGAGTTGGGCGGATGAACTTTACAGGCAATTAATGCAAATTACCTTGTTATGTATCATACAGCTAAGTGTAAGGAAGACCAGCTGCTCAGCAATGTTAAAATGATCCTTGGGCAAGATACCCGAAACATGGTACCTGATGACACTGACTTTAAGCAACCTAAATCAGATAATTGTGAGGAAGAGGAAAAGGTGGCAAAACATTTCTATCAGATGGAAGATAGTTGTAACTTTACCGGTGAAGGTTGTAATCCATCTCAAGATTTAAAACTTAACCCCAGCAATGAAGAGAAAAAAGAAGGCACTGACCAGACAACAGAAGGGTCTGAATCCCTAGTTTCCGAGTCTTTGCGGCACATGGAGTCAAACATAGGGAAAAAGAGATGCAATCCTGGATGGAGCAGTGCATTTTTTGGAATTGAGTATTTTAACCAGCAAGTGAAGACCTGCGTGAAGCAATTGGGTCAACATAACTTCAATGAAGGAGACAAGATAGAAACCAAATTGTTGGTAAGTGGTGTATTAGTCACTGTACTTCAATGGACTTCAAAAAGATTTTTAAATCGACCTTTTGCCTCTGGTTGAAACATGGATTTTGTTTAAAGGAATACATTCAAAAACAGTACATGCTTTTGTATCTCTGCTTCCTCTGAATTTAAGTAAACATGTTGTAAATTTTAATTTTGATTCAACTGGTCATTTGTATACATACTTCTAAGTGCTGTTATTGTGCGTCACTCTCTGAGGAAAGGTTTTCATCATCTCGCAAGAAATTAATTTTCATAACCAATTTTGAAAAATATGTCAAAGGTTTTTTTTTTTTAATTTAGAGTACCCAATTATTTTTTCCAATTAAGGGGCAATTTAGCGTACCCAATCCACCTATCCTGCACATCTTTGGGTTGTGGGGGTGAAACCCACGCAGACACAGGGAGAATGTGCAAACTCCTCACGGACAGTGACCCAGGGCCGGGATTCGAACCCGGGTCCTCAGCGCCGTAGGCAGCAATGCTAACCACTGTGCCACCGTGCCGCCCAAATATGTCAAAGCTGACGATAACAATTAAATTACCAAAGTAATTCAATTGTAATTGTCCTTGTCACGGTGGCACAGTAGTTAGAATTGCTGCCTCATGGCGCCGAGATCCCAGCTTCGATCCCGGCTCTGGGTCACTGTCCGTGTGGAGTTTGCACATTCTCCCCGTGTTTGTGTGGGTTTCGACCCCTCAACCCAAATAGATGTGCAGGGTAGGTGGATTGGACATGCTAAATTGCCCCTTAAATTGGAAAAAATTAATTGGGTATTCTAAATTTAAAAAAAGAAGTAGTTGTCCTTGTCATGCCTCCTGTATGATAGCAACACTAATGAACACTAAAATTCTCAATGACATTGTGCACTTCCTCGTTTTGAGAAAATATTTTAAAAAGCATACGCTGAGTGTTGCACTACTGCCAGACAATGAACGGCACTGACTTGATAGGTTGAATGGCCTCTTCTGCACTGGTGAGATGCTATGAATGAACATTACAGTTGCAAAAGAAACAATGCTTTGAGATCTCAGCTTGTCAAAATGCTGACATTGGCAGAGTAAAATAATATTATTACATTTAAAACAAAGCATATTTTTAAATATTGCTTTCAGAAAGCCACTTACTTTTTGCCACATCCTTATCTGTGATAATCTTCATTCCAGATGCCGGTGAATGCTATGGTAATATTGTTCATCAATGTTGACAAAATTTATGCGAAAATGAACAATTATATGTCTTTCAAAAACAAATTCAATATGTATTGTGTGTTGCTGACGGATTCTCACTTTGATGGATGAATTTTCAGCATAGAAAATACTGGTTTACAGCCTAGGTTTGTCATTTTATGTGTGACCTTGGGCCAAGTCTTGATTTGCATAACCAACTATGCAGATCCTGCGTATGTAGTCAGTGTTGGAGGGATGGATGGAGACATTGGCTTTGCACTGCGCTCTCTTGTCCTGAGGGCGCTTGACTCTGTACTCCTCAGATGTCAAAATCATTCGACGCCAGTGTATTCTCCATTTCGGTTTATCCAGCTTGCGAGTTCTGAGCTTAGCTTTCAGATTGTCTTTAGATCTAAATTTGGGGTGTCCAATGCTCAGCTGGCTATAGAGTACTGCCTTTGTTCTGGGGGAATCCTCCATGCAAACCACAGGACCGACCCAATGGAACTGGGTTCTAACGAGCCTACTCTCAATGCCAGGTATGCAGCACTTCGCAAGAGTCTCAGTGTTGGGGATGTTGTCTTGCCACCTGATCTTGCAGATAGATCTCAAATAGTGGAGATGAAAATGTTTCTAGTTGCTTTAAGCGATGACATTAGGTTGCCCAAGACTCTCACCCATCAGGAAGTGAGTGGTTGATTTTGTGATCCAGCGTGGTGATATTGGAGAGGATACTCCCAGAATAGCAAAGCTTCTGTACTAAGCAGTGAGGCGTATTGTGGATAGTGACTGTGTGACCTTGGAGTATGTGGCTAGGATCAGGTGATTAGAGCAATATAAAATGTCACAGACATTGGCAGTCTAAAATCAGTTTAGGAAATAGAACAGAATATGAGGAATCTATTTCAGTCTCCTTGTAAATTATTCAAAGAAGCGCAATTTTAAATAATTGTAAAGCACATATGTATCCTTAGCTTCATGATGATATCACATTCAAATAGGCATGTGTTTGCAATTAAATGGTAACATGTTTCTGTGAAATTGGGAGGCATTTTTCACACAGGAGTCAATGGAGACATTGAATCCACCCCCCCCCCCCCCCCCCCCCCCCCCTCCCCGGTGGGGTTGTGGATGCTGGACGACATTTGGCGCTTTCAAGACCAAGAGCAGTGGATTTTTGTTGGGTGCAGGTATCGGGAGAAGTGGAGTGGGAGTGAAGATCACCCATGATCTGGTTGAGTGGTGCAGCAGGCCTGAGGGGCTGCGTAACCTGATTCTCCCAAAAATAATTCTAAGTTCATTTGTGGTGGGTTTTCAGGGCGTTTCACGCTGGCTCTGCCGGTGAATTCCCCACCGCTATTCAATGACACTGAATCAATTTTTGGGCCCTGGGGAGTTTCTCACCAGTTTAGTCCACACTTGGAGGGCTCATAAAAATTGCCAAAGTGGCAGCAATGAAGATCTATCTGAAGTCCAACGCCCAGGAATATGAAGCTACTGAGCTGGTCTGTCATCTTAAACCAACAAATAAATTTCCTTTGGCTGCAGGTTCTGCACGTCAGTTCATGTAGTCCCCTTGCTGTGTGTTACATGTCAGACTACTAGTTGAGTAAGAGAATATTATAAGAAATTAATGTGTCCATCAAATCCATTGTAACTCCCTGTGTGACACAAGTCTCCTTCGACAAATGTTTGTGGGTTATGGAGTAGTGAAAAGTAAAGCATTTGAGGTTGAAAATAGCCAGTAAATAATATGAATTATTATATATTATAATTATAATCATTATTATTATAGACCCAATATTCATTGGCACATCATCAAACCAATCTAGCTATTGAGTTTGTTTTTAAGAAAGATGTATTTTAATATGCAGTAGTAATTTATACATGAAGGAGCATTGTTCTCACGGGATGCCATTGTAAGAATGAAGATGCATTGATATTGCATTGCCAGGCAAACCTGCTGCTATTAACTAACATGTCAGGGAATAGTCAAGAAGTTGTTGGTATGGATATAGTGACTAGTACAAATAAGAGCTGATCAGAGGCAAAAATGAGAGAGCATGGAATTGGAGGCATCCTATTCACATGGGGAGGGAATTGTTTAGGAGCTAGTTTATGAATGTGGGTATGTACTTAAATTGTCAGGATGCGACAAGTTGTGTCGCCCAGGTATCTTTACTGGGCCCTTAGATTTTCTCCATGTTCATAATGACTTTAGTGAAGGATAAGAGAGCCGCATATCCCATATTTGCTGATGACACTTTAGTAAGGACATGGGGGAGGTCCACACTGAATAGTATCAAGAACTTTGATTTTATTTACAATTATGGTATGTACACTTCCTGGTAGATCCCTTCTGGGTCTCTCCCTCGTCTGTGCTTTACTGGCCGACCTTTTGTACAATGCTAAGTGGAGTCGTTTCCCCCCAAACCCCCCCCCCCCCCAAATCTCCCTCCCCATCTCCTCAGCGGGGGAGCTTGTACTCTATGAGAGCCATGGGGAAGATAATCATTCCCACCCCTTAAGTCCTGTGTGGGATATTACAGACACCAAGTTAGGTTGTTCAGTGAAAAGAAAGTTGCAAAGGGATGGTGGTAGATTAAGTGAGTGGCCAAAACTGTTTCAGGTGGGGCTCGACATGAAGAAGTGTGAAGTCATCCACTTTAGGCCTAAGAAAGACAGATCAGTGTATTTTCTAAATGTCAAGAAGGTAGGAACTTGATTAGCAGAGGGATTTAGGGGTTCAAATACAGAAAAGCTTAGTGGATAGTACAAAAAACTGCAGCGGTTAGTGGCTAGGTATAGTAATTAATTCAAAGCGTGAATGGAATGTTGTCCTTTATCACAAAACGGCCAGAATGTAAAAGGATGCCGGTTACTGTTATAGTTCGATAAAGAACGAGGCAGATTCTATTTAGAATTCAGGCTCATTTCTATGTCCTGCATCTCAGAAAATATATATTGTGTTTGTAGGGTGTGCTTCACAGATTCACCATAATGATACCAGCTCTAAAAGGATTAAGTTATGAAGACAGGATACATTGATTACACTTTTAGGCCAGAATTCCTTCCCTGAAATAATTTTATTTAAATTCCCCAGATGCCATATGGGATTTGAATTTAAATCTCTGGAGCATTAACCCATGCCTCTGGATTACTACTGGTAACATTATCATTAGGCTACTGTTCCTGATAGGTATGAAGCAAGCGATTTTGTTTTACTTTTTGCAAATAAACAGATCTTGTTTTGGTTTCACAGGAACTTGAGCAACAACTGAATATGGAGACCAAAAATTTTAGAAAAACTAAAGTATTCTATCAGAAGCTCCAACTTCAGGAAAAAAGAAACAAAGGTTAATAAGTACATTCATTTTTAAAATCCCATGCATTTCTCTTTCAACCTCCCATAGCACAACCCGGTCTTAAGGCTGGTACCCTTCTCAAATAACATATCATTTATTACCAGGTTTCATCAGACTCTTTCCTGGCCTCCTTGTCACCATGCCTACCTAGCAGTTCCCATGATATCATTAACAACAGCAACTTTTACACAGCAACATTTGACATAGAATCAGCCAATGTGATCTTAGAGCAGATGCTCAATAGTTTGGTCATAGAGATGGGTTTTAAGGAGTGTCTTAAATGAGGAAAACAACGTAGAAAGGCAGAGGACTTTAGAGAGTAAATGTCACAGCTTAGGGCATAGGTTGTTGAAGGCATGGCCACCGATGATGGAATTATTCAAATTAGGGGTGCTCACGACTGCTAGAGAGGACCGACACCGAATTGGACATGACAAGGAGGAAATGGGAGGAAGACTAGGGGTACGGAATAGGGTGGGGATTCTGGAGCGAAGCACTGCACAGGGTCAACTCTACCTCCACATGCGTGAGGCTCAACCTAACGCAGCTAAAAGTGATACATAGAGCCTACTTGACCAGAACCCGAATGAGCAGGTTCTTCCCGGAGGTGGAGGATAGATGTGAATGGTGCCAAGGAGGCCCGGCCAACCACGCCCACATGTTCTGGTATTGCCCCAGACTTGCTGAGTACCGAGCAGCCTTCTTTGAGGCAATGTCCAAAGTGGTAGGGATGAGGATGGAGTCATGCTCGAAAGTGGCAATCTTTCGGGGCATCAAACCAGCCAGATCTCTTCATGGGGACAAGAGCGGACATCCTTGCCTTTGCCTCCCTGTTCACCCGCTGTACAATCCTGCTCGGGCGGTGGTCAGCAGCGCCGCCTAAAGCTGCTGACTGGCTGTCCGACCTATTGGAATTTCTCCCAATGGAGAAAATCAAATTTGCCATCCCTGGGTTGGAAGAGGGCTTGCACAAAACATGGGAGCCATTCACCTAACTGTTCCGAGACCTGTTTGTGGGCAACACATAAATAAATAAATAGCCAGTAGCCAGGGGGAAATAACCAGGACAAGACAGAAAGAGGAAAGCGAGGGAGGACCAAGGAGGGGAGCAAGGCGAGGTAGCAAAAGCCAGCAAGAAAGAATGGGGGGCGGCAGTGATGAAGGGGGGGAAGGGAGGGAGGGGGGAAGGGAGAACGGAGAACAAAAATAGGGAGCCAGAAGGGGGAACAGATAAGAAAACAAAAACGGGGAGGGGGCGAGCACAGGGGAAGACAACAGCGGCAGCAACCACAGCGCTACGAGAACACACAAAGGAAAACGGGCAACGGCCCAGTTAGATGATCGGTAAAAAGGAAAGAAGAGAGGGGAGGAAAGACCCCTCCCATCCGGGTATATTTCCTAGAGCCTATATGTTTTGCTTTGCAAGGTATATACCTGTATCCATAACTTGGACAAAACTGCATTTTAAACCAATTATTTAAAAAAAGGGAGAGCATCAGGGTGGGTGGGAGGAAGGGTGTCAGGGAGAGGGGAGCTGTGGGGGTGGGGGGGGGGGGGGGGGGGCACGGTTAGGGAGGATTATACGCTGAGCCAGATGGCGACAGACTGTAAATAGAGAAACCTAAGAAGAAACCTTTGTGTAGTGTACAATAAATGAAAACGAACGACAATGTATATAAGTTTGAAAATGCCTAGCAAAATATTTTTTTAAAAATTAGGGGTGCTCAAGAGGTCAAAATTAATGAAGCACATATATCTGGGAAGATTGTGGGCAGGATTGACTCAGATGCTGTCAGGTTTCCTCCATTTAGCCAAGATGTCTTGGAGCATGCAGGCTTCTGTACCCTCCTGCTACTTGCAGCTGTCTGGGGAGCACACATTGACTGTTTGACATTAGTGGCAAAAACTACCTTACATCCATGTACAACCCATTGGTATTGTGAAGACAGGGATGGAAAGCATGCAGTTCATGGTCATGCAAACAATTGCCAGTCAGATTTTTTTGGTAGCTTCCTGCTAAAATTAATTAACTTGGCAAGAAAGGTATTGGAAAGGGCACAGAGCAACATAATCCTTACATGTGGATGGTGCAGGCAAGGTTATGGAATGCCCAGGTAGGAAAGACAAGTTCCTGATACTGATAGTTGGCACAGCGCATATCTGAGATGACATTGCTACCCTTCTTTGTCCTCCTAAGGTCTTTTCATTCTTTGTGTCACTGGAACCAAGTCCTCTGCACTGTGCTTACGTTTAAAAGTGTTCAAGATGGGTCCATCTCGACATTGTATGGAGCTATTCTCCATCCAGCTGTACAACATTTGTTTTTACTCCCGTATCTCTGTAAGATGAGATCAACTAAGACTTCAAACTTTTCTCATAGTTTCACTACCATTAAAACAGTATGACCTAAATCTACCAGCCCCACCCAATGTTCGTGGGAAGGACGTAAATATGACGGACAAGCCAAAGGCCCGTCGACCTCGGGTGGAAATTTCCGATCCCAGGCCAGGCAGGAACGTAAAATCACACCAGTATGTTTGTCTGAGATGCATACAGCCTTTAATCCAGCAGCGCAATTTGAAACTCAGAATAGGCAATTGTCCTGCTTTGCCAGCACCAAATAAGGCTAATCCTCCATTAACACCTATATGGTATGGGGTTAATGACCCACTCAATTCCTCCATTGTGTTCTGTTTTGAATTGTACACTGAGCCCCAGTCAGATTTGTGGACTGGCTCTTTTACCAATCTTGCTGACAAAAGTAACGTCTCTCAGTAATTGTCTGTTCTCACTTTCCCATGGTTACACAAATGACATCTGGTATTTATGGTGCTTTCTCACCTTCCATCAAGGGTGCTTTATTTGTAGCCTTTTAACGAGTCTGCATCACAATTATTGAGTTTGGTCAACCTTCCTAGTGTTCCCATTTAAACAGTTCGTTCTTCGAACCAAACACGTCTCCTTCAACAGGTAATTAATCCAGGTAAAGTCCAAAAACCCTTCACTGCGCCACCTCAGATAGTGTGAAATGATCTCTTAAATGTGGCCTTGCTCACTTGTATTCCAGAGTCCAATTGACTCCAGTTAGCCTGTCACTGCTGAGTCTCTGCGAGCAGATAACTACTTCATGTTGCTCTAAACATGACAGTAGAATAACATCCGCAACTCGTGGCACAAACTTGAGTTTGCTGAATAATAATGTTGTAATAATAATCTTTATTGTCACAAGTAGTCTTACATTAACACTGCAATGAAGTTATTGTGAAAAGCCCCTAGTCACCACATTCCGGCGTCTGTTCGGGTAGAACAGAGGGAGAATTCAGAATGTCCAAATTACCTAACAGCACACCCTTCGGGACTTGTGGGGGGAAACCGGAGCACCCGGAGGAAACCAACGCAGACATGTTTTAGAACGTGCAGACTCCGCACAGACAGTGACCCAAGCCTGGAATCGAACCTGGGACCCTGGCACTGTGAAGCAACAGTGCTAACCACTGTGCTACCGTGCCGCCCAGAAGACCTAGTCAAGATTTTGCACCTAACCCTACTTGGCTCATTAATAATATTAATCTATTATTGTACTGCGATGAAGTTACTGTGAAAATCATCAGCTGTACATTCAAAATGTTACGTTGCATTTTAATTTAAAGGAGTTGATGCGAAGGTGGTGCTGCCCAAACTGAAGCAACAGCTTGAAGAAATGAGACAGAAGGTGGAGTTTCTTGAGCTGGCAAAGAAATATCTTGAGGTATTTTAAATGATCAAACTGCTATGAAAGAGTAACCTAATCCAAGTCACAAATGACTTTCCTTATAATCATGGCACATTATCTCTTCAAACCTCTCTGCAACCTTCAAAATGATCAACCATGCCATCCTCAATCAGGGCTTCTCCTACACTATCCATCATGATGGGACTAGCCTGGTATTTACCAATCCAATCATCACCAGAGCATCTCCAGCAATTGCTTCTTCCCAGCCCCATGCTCTCATCCCAATAATCTCTACCTTGGTCCACTTCTGTATGCTAGCATTGATGACATCAGTGCAGGCATGGAGTTAGCTTTCATATCTATACTGATGATTCCAAGTTTAGTCTCTCCACCGCCACTCTTGACCTATCCACTCCCTCTGTGCTACCAGAGGTTATTCATGAAGGCCCGCCTTCTCAACCTTGCACCTCGCCTGAGGTGTGGTGATCCTCAGGTTAAACCACAACCAGTCAGCTTCCCCCCTCAAAGGGGAAAGCAGCCTATGGTCATCTGAGAATATGGCGACTTCACCTGACCTGCTACCAGACTACTTGTCTAACAACTTGTCATAGATGAGTTATAATTTCCTCAAGCACATGTTACAACCTATTCTGGAGGGAAAATAAATTTATCTTTCCCACTCCTGAGGTTGGCCATAACAGAGTTTTAATTTTTTTCGGAAGTTATGAATATCTAGTTCAGTGTGTACTTGACCATATATGAAGCTATATGAAGAAATAAGCCAGCCAGAGTCCCAAATTTCTCTCTCACACACATAGACATACACAAAATATATGTTTGGACATTCCCTGGTGGTCTTGAAATTCCAGGGGTATTGCGGCCGATGTAAGCTAGTTGTTTTTCTGGAGGCAGTCTGCTTTAACTATAATCCGTCTTTTTCCAAAGTGGATGACATTTGCTGTTTTTTTTAATTACAATTCTCTATATCTGCGATAAATTCCAAAATATAACAGAGATGGTGTCTGAACTTGAGTCATCTAGATGCTACTTGGTGCACCACTGCAGACTCTTCCTTTGCTACAACAAACACTTCTTTCGCAAATAGGGTTCTCATCATGTGACAGCTGCTTTTGGTGCATAATGGAGGACAATTCATATAGATCATAGAATTTACAATGCACAAGGAGACCATTCAGCCCATCGAGTCGGCACCGGTTCTTTGAAAGAGCACCCTACCCAAGCCCACACCTCCATCCTATCCCCATAACCCAGTAACCCGACCCAACACTAAGGGCAATTTTAGACACTGAGGGCAATTTAACATGACCAATCCACCTAACCTGCACATCTTGGGACTGTGGGAGGAAACCGGAGCACCCGGAGGAAACACACGCACACACGGGGAGGATGTGCAGACTCCGCACAGATAGTGAACCAAGCCGCGAATCGAACCTGGGACCCTGGAGCTGTGAAGCAATTGTGCTAACCACAATGCTACCGTGCTGCCCTATCAATGAAGGAACTTGGATCTCCCATTTCACAGCGATCAAGATGCCATTGAAACAGATGGAGGTCCTTGGCAACCCCCTTGCATGATGAGTTTCGCTAGGCATTCTTTGTTCCTGGCATTTGCAGGTGTCTGGGAACCTCGCAGACTGGTATCCTTGTGTTTTGCAGAGAGTCCAGACAATGGCAGGTTTGGAGTCCACTAATCACTTTTCCATATAAAGTTGGAGTTGCTATTCTTGAGAATCTGCCACTGTGAATCCCAAACAATTCATACATCTCTGCCTAATCTGCTTTGAGGCATCATCGTCTTACTGTAAAATTGGCAGCGCAGTAATGGTGGGTCTTGTTATTCTTATGTTTTCTGATGAAATATTAACCCTATTTCTCTCTCCATAGATGCTGCTAGACCTGCTGAGTATTTCAGCGCTTTTTGTTTGTATTTCCAACTCCCAGCATCTGCAGTATTTTTCTTTTTGTAGCAGGTATTGTTGTATGTTCTTAATGGTATTTTTGGTCTTTCTAGATTTTGCAAATGGAGCAATGGGGCCTGAGGCCTTCTGTGCTTCTTTCGCTGGTCAGCCTTTCATTCCAGTCAGAGACATTAGACCTCACGTCTACTGATAGCAATTCTCACCTCACCTTCCACACTTTAAAAGGTGATCAGAGCCAAAGCAAGAAGGGAACACAAGTACTTCAAGCTGGAACAGCAGTGGGTTTGATGGCTTACCTCTATAGCAGGTGAATGGCACGGAGCAAGGATTATTAATTGTTATGTTAGGTATTTTGAAAATAATTTCTTTACTTGACACCTTTTATTATGTCAGGACGTTCCAAAGTACTCACAGGTGAATAAAGTACTTTTGGTTTATATCAAAAGTTATGTTTGGCTGCAACCAGAATTCCTGGGCAGGATTCTGTGACCCTGGGTCGGGTCGGAGAATCGCCAGAGGGGGGGGGGGGCGTGATTCACGCGATGCCACTCCAATGCTCCGACACATTTGGTACCAGCGCGGTCGGCATGGCGCCAGTTAGGGCCGCTCTACGCCCCCACCCAGTGATTCTCTGCGCACGATGGGCCGAGTGGCCACCGAGATTGGCTGAGCCGGCGCTGTTCACATGTGGTCCTGCCAGGCGGGACCTCGGCGTTCATCCTGTGGGGGGTAGCCTGGTGGGGGGGAGGGGGGATCCGGCCCGGAAACTAGCGCACATGCGGGTGTTTGCGCTGATCGTTATGGATCCCCTGGGTAATTGGCACCAGAACATGTGCATTGCTTTCCTTTAGCCCAGTTGCTGTCATTCCCAAACCTTAAACTTTCATGGTCAACTGACAAGCTGTATACTCTCTTCAGCAAGGATCAGCAGACCCCAACATAGCTGCTGCCAGCCTTTGCCACTTGAATCAGGAAGGCAGCACTGGCCTCATGGAGGTGCTTGGCTCCACTCATTGGGCTTGCCTCCTATTTTGCTTTCAAAAATTGTGTCACTCGAGCGACACGGTTGAGGTGAGGAGTCAGGATCCTGAACCCATCCAGGTGTTGGGTTCTTCATTCCGCTTTGAAAATCTGGCTCCTGATACAGTACTGATATTGCCGAGAGCCATGTTATATCCTGTAACTGAGAGATCTAAGGAGAGCTATAAGGCCTGCAACTGTGCTGAAGCTCCTTATCAGCTGTGAGCATGTGCCATGTGCACCTCAGCAGTGGTCCACAGTATGCTTGTGCAGTCCACTTTTTCGTAATGACTCCTGACTAGAGCTGGCTAGAGCCAAGTCCAGGTGGAGTGCATTTCTGGTAACTTCTGCTAACTCTGTCCTGAAAGGAATTATTATGGGCCAGAGTTTTTTTTTTTAATTTAGATTACCCAATTATTTTTTCCAATTAAGGGGCAATTTAGCATGGCCAATCCACCTAACCTGCACATTTTTGGGTTGTGGGGGCGAAACCCACGCAGACACGGGGAGAATGTGCAAACTCCACACGGACAGTGACCCAGAGCCGGGATCGAACCTGGGACCTCAGCGCCGTGAGGCGGTTGTGCTAACCACTAGGCCACCGTGCTGCCCTCTATGGGCCAGAGTTTAGAGAACACCAAAGTATATCAGGGAGTTCACTTGACCCACAACTTTCAATAGATTTTGGTTATGGGGAGTACAAGGGCCCACTTTTCAGGTGTGATGCAACAGAGATCTAAAGCATTTTAAAACAAAAACAATGTTTATTCTATGAATCCAGTTAACATTTTGTAAACACACAGTAACATCTTATCAACTACCAACACTGATACCCCTCTCAAAGATACAGTACTCTAGAGGTAACCCTTAGTAACTTTCCCAACAACATCCATAAGTCAGACACCCTTTTTAACAAAGACGGTAGGTTTGCATTCCTTACAGAAACAGGTATTACTTTGAAATCATCAAGTGATCTGGAAACATTCTTTAGCAGGCAGAGAGAGAGAGAGAGACTAAAATACACCTCCTTGGTTTGAATGCAGCTCTCCAACTGAAAACTAAACTAAAACTCAGAGCCAAAAATAGCTTCCAGCTCAAAACGAAAATAAAACATAGAGCCAGAGTTCAGCTCCACCCACACAATAGCATAATTACAGCAACTTGAGAAGACAAACATTTCTCTTTTTTTTAAATTTAGAGTACCCAATTCATTTTTCCCAATTAAGGGGCAATTTAGCATGGCCAATCCACCTAAACTGCACATCTTTGGGTTGTTGTGGCAAAACTCACGCAAGCACGGGGAGAATGTGCTAACTCCACACAGACATTGACCCAGAGCCGGGATCAAACCTGGGACTTCAGCGCCGTGAGGCAGCAGTGCTAACCCACTGCACCACTGTGCTGCCCAAAGACAAACATTTCTTAAAGTGACATTCTTGTGACACCTACCCCCAAGGAAAAAAAATAAACGATCATCTTTAAGATGATAATTTTTCACCTTTTCACTTTCTTTGAAACACATTGACAGTAAATATACTTTGTTGTTTAATAAAACAAAACACGCAAACATTTATAATAACATAGTCTACCCTGCATGACCCAAACCGGGAATCGAACCAGGGGGCCCTGGTGCTGTGAAGCATCAGTGCTAACCACTGTGCTACCGTTTCGCCCTGCAGCCGTTTTTGGATGATGTAGATCTGTCACATCTTTGAAAATCCTATTATCACACAACCCTATTATTGAAATATAATTTTTCTTTGTGACACAGGGCAAATTTAATGAGTAGTAGGGGGCAGCAAGGTGGCACAGTGGTTAGCACTGCTGCCTATGGCACTGAAGACCCGGGTTCGAATCCCGGCCCTGGGTCACTGTCTGTGCGGAGTTTGACATTCTCGCCGTGCCTGCGTGGGTTTCACCCCCACAACCGAACGATGTGCAGGTTAGGTGGATTGGTCACGCTAAATTGCCCCTTGATTGGAAAAAATAATTGGGTACTCTAAACTTTCTTTTAATTTAATGAGAAGTGAACATGTAAATATACAGAAATGCTGGTCATGGCAACCTTAATTTAAGTAACATTGCAAATGCAAACTCCCTCCTGGAGCTGAGAGGTAGGGAATTGGTTGTCATGGGTGCTTTGATACTGTCCTTTCCTCTGTATTTGCTAGTTGCAGTTGATTAATGTATGCAGGTCAGAATTGAGGAGATATCAAGGTAATATTTCAACAATGGGTTGTTATAAAGGGAAACCGCTCCACATGGATGGGTTTCTAAACTGGGATGTGTACACCCACTAATTGAGCTCACTGCTTCATTATTATATAATACTTACAGAAATGGGACATTCAGACCAACAGCATTCATGCCAGTGATTAGTCCACAGCTGCCTTTTTCCACTCTGGTTCATGTAACCCCATCAGTGGTATTTATGAAATAAAAACAGAAAATGCTGGAAAAACTCAGCTTTTATTTTAGTGCTTCTATTGATTTTTAATTAATTATTTTTAGTAGTTTTCACAATTTACAATTTTGGCAAATTCTCTCTTTATTTTGTTAGACTTCATATAGTAATCAATACCTGGAAAAATTAGGATCTTTCAAATAATCTCCCTCTTTGTATAAAAAACAAATTGTTAAGATTACAGATATAGGGCGGAATTCTGCTGTAATCGGCGGGGCGGGCAACACCAGCAGGACAGAGTGGCATGAACCACTCCGGCTTCGGGCCACCCTAAAAGTGCGGAATCCTGCACACCTTCAGGGGCTAGGCCCGCCCCGGAGTGGTTTGCGCCCTGCCGGCTGGCGGGAAAGGGACTTGGCGCCACGCCAACCAGCGCCGAAGGGCCTCTGCCGGCCGGCGCTAGTCCGTGCATGCGTGGGAGCGCCAGCGTGTGCTGGCGTCATCCCCGCGCATGCGCAGAGGGCTTTGTTTCCGCACCAGCTATGGCAGACTCAGGGCCGGTTTTAAGCCTATTTGACCAATTTCATCAAATTGGGCCCCGCACCTTAAGGGGGTCCAAGCCAGCGGCGACAGAGTTACCGTTTGAAGCCTTTTCTGTATTCTAAGAGGAACTATAGGGTAGTTTTTACTTTTGGGGAACGCACCGCATTACCGTCGACAAATCCTTCAGCCCTGCGCCGCCAAATCCTTCCGCCCGGGTAAGTAAGTTTCAAATTTTAGTATATCAAGCATTTAATGTTTTTTTTTGGTTAAAGACGAGAATACTGCACGAAATATAAACATACATAAATTTTTACTTTTGTAGAGTAGGGGCCCCGCCATCGCTTTTCTAATTGGGCCTGCAATTCCTAGCACCGGCCCTGGGCAGACTGCTACAGCCGCTAGTGCGGAACAATAGAGTGCCCCCACGGCACAGGCCCGCCGGTGGATCGGTGGGCCCCAATCACGGGCCAGGCCACCGTGAGGGCACCTCCTGGGGCCAGATCCCCCCGCGCCCCCCCAAGAATCCCGGAGGCCGCCTGCGCCGCCAGGTACCGCCTGTAAGAGACCTACTCCAATTTACGCCGACGGGACTGGCAAAAAACTGGTAGGACTTCGGCCCATCGCGGGCCTGAGAATTCGGGCAGCCCTGGGGCCCATTGAGTCACGCCGGTCCCCGCCATTCTTCGAGGCAGACGGCGCGATTCATGCCGGGCCGATTTTTGGGGGGCCGGAGAATTTGGAGGGCGGCGGGGACGGGATTCACGCCGACCCCCGGCGATTCTCCAACCCGGCGGGGGGTCGGAGAATCCCGCCCATAGTATTTTTAGTAGTAAGTTGGGAATATATTGAAGCTCCATTTGTTCAAGCTTTGTTGAATGTGATTGTTTTTTTTTCTCTTATAAATTTAGTGTACCCAATAATTTTTTCCAATTAAGGGGCAATTTAAGGTGGCCAATCCACCTATCCTGCACATCTTTGGGTTGTGGGGGCAAAACTCACGCAGACACGGGGAGAATGTGCAAACTCCTCACAGACAGTGACCCAGGGCCGGGATTCGAACCCAGGTCCTCAGTGCCGTAGGCAGCAATGCTAACCACTGTGCTGAATGTGATCGTTGCTGATTTACAAAGACTTTTAACTTGACCAACAAAATTTCAGCATCGTCAAACAATGGCTCAACAGCTAAGGGTATCAGAGTCAGCAACTAGCATTGCCCTTTTAGAGAGAGGGCCACACTCCAAAAGTTTAAAAATTGCTTTGATGGAAATCTACCGAAGTAAATTTAATCTTGTGTAAGGCTCAATAGATTCCAAAATATACTCCACTCACTCAATGTTACAGCAATCTAGTCTATGGAGACAAAATCACTTCTATATTTTGACAACAATCAGCAATTGTGTTACAGAAACCATCCACTTTGCTGAAGATGTCAGATGTAATCTCCATCTTGAGATGAATAGTAAATCTATACCACTATTGGTATTTAGACCTGTATAGATATCAGGGATGGCATGGTGGCAATTTAGCATGGCAAATCCACCTAACCTGCAGATCTTCGGACTGTGAGAGGAAACCGGAGCACCCAGAGGAAACCCACGCAGATATGGGGAGAAAGTGCAAACTCCACACAGTCACCCAAGGCCGGAATTGAACCTGGGGCCCTGGTGGCTGTGAAGCAGCAATGCTAATCTGTGACCTCGTGCCGCCCAAGTGAAAGAAACAAAGTTGATGAGAGAAATTTACTTTGTGTGCTGATGTGTTGCAAAATGGCAAAAATCTTTTACCATAATATGTTTTTAGTTTTGTGACGCATGGATTGTGGAGGAAATGTTTAATTGATGTAAGTTATCTATTTGCTGGAGAACACCTGAGTTTGAAGTAAGAAGAATCGATTATTTGTTGTGTAATCCTCATAAATTTTTACTAATTTTAATCCCTCCATATTTCCTTGTAAGCTAACAATATTGTGGAAACGGTTAGAATTGATTGCAAATGCAGAACCACAATCAGAGTAGTTCAATATGATGTATCTTCAGCATATAAAATGGGTCATAAAATTTTATTTTGACTTCTAATCAGAAAGAGATAGCAAATACCCATTTGTGTGTGTAACATCCGGAGGGTTACCATTGATGAAAAACTGAACTGAATTAGCCCTATGAATACTGTGGCTATCAGGGCAAGTTAAAGGCTAGGAATCCTACAACGTGTAATTCACCTCCTAACCCCCCAAAGCCTGTCCACTATCCACAAGGCACAATTCTAGAGTGTAATGGAATACTCACCACTTGCCTGGTGAGTGCAGCTCCAACAATACTCAAGAAGCGCGATACAATCCAGGACAAAGCAACCGGCTTGATTGCTTCCCCTTTTACAAACATTCAAACCCTCCACCACTGATGAACAGTGGTAGCCTTGTGTACCATCCACAAGATGCACTGCAGTAACTCACCAAAGTTCCTCAGAGAGCACCTTCCAAACCAACAACCACTACCATCTAGAAGGACAAGAGCAGCAGATACCTGGGAACCCCACCACCTGGAAGTTCCCCTCCAAGTCACTTACCACCTTGACTTGGAAATATATCACCGATCCTTCATTGTCGTTGGGGCAACATCCTGGAACTTCCTCCCGAACAGCACAGTGGGTGTACCTACACCTCAAGGACTGCGGCGGTTCAAGAAGGCAACTCACCACCACCTTCTGAAAGGCAACTGGGGAAGGGCAATAAATGCTGGTCTAACCAGCGATGCCCACATCCCGTAAATTAATTTTTTTAAAAGGCACTTTTCATCTGTGTACTTAAGCAACGATTTCTCTTTGTGCGTTAAAAAGTTAATGCTATCTTTTTCAGATACTATGTATACTAACAGATGTTATTTTTACAGTAATGCAGTGAAGGACGGCTACGTTCAGCAGTTTTTTTATACCTTTCGTTATTTCACATCACCCTGTGAATTCCTCCAGTTTCTGGAAGATAGAATCAACAGTGTCATCGACATCAGGTATTGTGTTGATTAGAGCATACCATTCTATTTCCGGGCTCCTCCATTTAATGCTGCCCATTATGTCTTCATAACATATTGGAAAGTTTCTAACTTAACCAGATTAAGTGATGTGGTTCCGCCTATTAACACTGACCATAAATTTAAACATGTCATCAAAATATCTCAGAAAGTGAATCTTGGGCTGGATCTTCAGGGAAGACCCGTCGACCTTTGTAAATGATAGGCAGAACCCAGATTCAGAAATCCTGCCCCATTTATAACAGATCCCATTTCTGCTGGCGGTGGGGGGGGGGAAGGGTGTAGGGTGTGATGCATACAGGAGGAAGACCCAAACTCAGCAATGCCATTTAAACTTAGCGCTGAGTTAATCAGACCGCATTTTGGTCTTTCCGAGGATATTTGTGCACCTTAAGAATTTGAAGGCTGATGTAGTGTTGTTGCAGGAGACCCTTTGCAGGGTAAGCATCAGTTACAGCTGTGGATTGGGTGGGACATGTGTTTTATTTAAGGTTTGATGTAGGGCTCAGGGGGCAGCGGTATCGATTAATAAGAAGGCAGCTTTTTCAGCAGCTAAGATTTTGACAGATCCAAATGGGAGACAGAATCATAGAATCCCTACAGTGCAGAAGGAGGCCACTCAGCCCATCGGATCTGCACTGACTGTCCGAAAGAGCAACCTGCCTCGTCCTACTCCCCTGCCCTATCCCCATAACCCTGTAACCCCACCTAACCGCTGGACGCTAAGGGACTAATGACCATTGGCAATCCACTTAACCTGCACATCTTTGGACTGTGAGAGGAAACTGGAGCACCCGGTGGAAATTCACGCAGACACAGGGAGAAAGTGCAAACTCCAAACAGACAGTCACCCGAGGTTGGAATTGAACCCGGGTCCCTGGTGCTGTGTGGCGGCAGTGCTAACCACTGTGCCACCACCCCGCCCGATATGTTATCGTCGGTTGCTGGCAGGTGCCCCGGTAGAGCTGGTCAATGTATTTGCCCCAAACTGGGATGACACAGCTTTTATTAAAAAGTTATTGATCCCTGATTTGGACTCACACCAGCTAATCCTGGGATGGGACTTTAACTGTATCATGGATGTTCGATTGGAAGGCTGTGAGATCTTAGGGGGTAGTAAAGGTACTTTTGCCTTCATGGAGCAGATGGGGGAGCAGAACATGGAGAGTTTTACACCCAGATGAGAAGGATTTTTCTTTCTCCTCCCAGGAATATCAGGTATATTCTAGGATCAATTTCTTTGTGGCAGGTAGGTCCCTGCTTCCGGGAGTGCTGTGGGCAGGGTAATCGGTGATAGTGTTCTCTGATCATGCTCCACATTTTGTGGATTTGGTGGTGCGGTCAGGCCTCATTCAGCACACCCTGTGGAGGTCGGAGAAGTCGCTGTTGGCGGATAAGGAATTCTGTGAGAGAGTTTCCTCTTCCATTGAGGAGTATCTGGGTGTGGAGTGGCTAAGTGACCTGATGGATCTCCCCATGTCTGCGTGGGTTTCACCCACACAACCCAAAGATGTGCAGGTTAGGTGGATTGAGTATGCTAAATTGCTCCTTAATTGGAAACAAATAATAATACGGCAGCATCGCAACACTGGACGAACTGACAGAGAAATTCCAGCTAGCCAGGGGGAATGAGCTAAGGTATCGACAACTCAAAAACTTCCTACGAAAGGAGACAAGACGTACCCACAACTGTCATGACAAACATTACTGGAACAGTTACTGAACGCAAACATACTAGATAAAGAAAACTGTAGCGACATGTATGACCGACTGGTAGAAAGGGCCGTCACCGTACTGGACGCAACAAGAAAGAAATGGGAGGAGGACCTGGGGATTGAAACGGGGACTCTGGAGCGAAGCACTGCACAGGGTCAACCCCACCTCCACGTGCGCAAGGCTCAGCCTGACGCAGCTAAAAGTGGTACATAGAGCCCACTTAACAAGAACCCGTATGAGTAGGTTCTTCCCGGAGGTGGAAGATAAATGTGAACGGTGCCAAGGAGGCCCGGCCAACCACACCCACATGTTCTGGCCTTGCCCCAGACTTGTGGGGTACTGGACAGCCTTCTTTGAGGCAATGTCCAAAGTGGTGGGGATGAGGGTGGAACCATGCCTGAAAGTGGCGGTCTTCGGGGTTTCAGACCAGCCAAATCTATTCCTGGGGAGAGCGCGGACGGCCTTGCCTTTGCCTCCCTGATCACCCGCCGTAGAATCCTGTTCGGCTGGCGGTCAGCAGCACCACCCAAAGATGCAGACTGGCTGTCTGACTTCTCGGAATTTCTCAAAATAGACAAATTCAAATTCGCCATCCGAGGGTCAGACGATGGCTTCCCCAGAATGTGGGAGCCATTCACCCAATTGTTACGGGACCTGTTTGTGGCCAACGAACAAGCAGAAGAATACTGTAGCCAGGTAGCCAAGAATCAGGGAAAAGTAGCCAAAGAATGAGAGGGAGAGACAGACTGGGAGGAGGGTGGGGGGGGGGGGGGGGGGGGGGGGGGGGGGGGGGGGGGAACAGCTAAACGTAAGAGGAAAGAAAGACGAACCACAGGAGGGGGGGGGGGAAGGGGCAGAAGCGGGGGCCGAGGGTGGGAGAGGGAAGGGACAGGGAACAAGAGGGGAGAACCAGAGAGGTGGGGGGGAGGCAGAGAAATGACAGTCGGAAGGAGGGCACGGGATCCGATAACAAACTTGGCATCTCCAGGAACAGAAAACAAGGAGAATACAGGTGAAAGACGGGAGGAACGGCTGAAGCGGAGGTGAGCACGAGACGTCAACGGCAGCGAGATCCATCCGGGAGAAGCAAGTGAACAACACCAAACACCAAACCCATTCGAGTCTTGTAATTGTTTCTCCTGCACCCAAATGTATATTTACCTCCCCAGTCTCCACCCTCTCTCCCTTCCCTCTTCCACAAACAGTTGCCTACTTATGTGTTGTAAATAATTTTGCCAGTTGTACAGATTTACTGCTGTTGAGCTGGTGCACAATACCCTACCAGTTATTCTACTTTATTTTTCATTTTATTTTTTGTTATTACTTTTTTTATATGTGTGGGTGTGCCCTTCTCTTCTATATTATAAATAATATTCCTATTCTGTGTACATAACGGTAAATATACTTTGTTCAAAAACCCAATTAAAAAACATTTATAAAAAAAAACAAATAATAATAATTGGGCGTTCTAAATTTATTTTTAAAAAGTGACCAGATGGTGTTCTTACACTTAGAGAAAATTAAGTATACCCTGAGAAGGTCGACAGAAGGGTTCTGTTCGAAGTGGCAGCCATCCATTTCCCACATCAGGGAGCTGGGCACCATCAGATGTTGGGGAATGAGGGGACTGGGGAGGATTAATTCTTGATCTGTTTAGGTTTGATTTTTCGGGGGGTAGGTGTTGAAATATTGTAATTGTTGTGTCAAAATGGTTCGTGCCCAGTATGCTTGGAATTCAGATCATATGGAATGCAGATCCAGGGTAGGATTAAACCAAATTTAAAAAGTACTTTGGACACCACTTGACCCAGCCAAATTGAAACATCCCTTTGCTTAATTGTGAGCAAATCGATTCACAGCATTTGTCTTCAAAACATTCAAAACTTATGAATTCAACCTGCAGCAAACCTTTCTCTCTGTACCAGGTGTGATTCAAGTCAGGGGCAAGTATATAAAATACATTTTGAATGCTTGTCGACTGGCATATTTAAAGGATTCTTATCTTTTGAACTACTGTAAATCTCGTAATATAATCACTATTGCTGACTTTACTCCAATATTTTTACATTTGAAAGAATAAACTAAATTATTTTGCTATTCCAGTGTGACCAAAAAATGCACAGCTGACTGCACCAAGGTGTACAATCGAAGTTTAGATCTACTACAGGCCTGGATTGAAGAGTGCTACAATGTAGATTTTGCACAGGACACTGAGGTTTTACACAAGCTCAAAACTTTTATTTCCTCAAAGGTATTCTGATCCTGTATGTATATAATTATATTATTTAAAGATATTTATCAGCTATTGTGCACTAATGCAGGATCCTGTCTGAGAGACTGGGCATACAGTGAATGATAATATTGAATATAACATTCAGCTATTACATGCAGAATTCTCAGAATTGTGCCTGGGGGAGTTGGGAGTAAGTCGTGTTGGTGGATCGATGTATTTTGCAGGTAGCTCAAGAATAATTAGTTGGTGTTAGTTTGTTATTTATTTATTCCAGTTATATTTACCACGCAGTTTCATGATAAATTATTTAAACTAGATGTTCTGTAGTGCATCATTATATATGCCAGTTTACAGAACATGATACAGTCCTCATTATGCAATCACAATTCACTTGCCTTGGACTATGTGTGCCCCCAACACCTTTGTGCCCTCAAAGTCTGGTGGGGTCACTGCTGGATGGCATTGCTGGCTGCAATCCCAACATAGTTGTTATGATCACAGCCAGTCATTTTGCTAAACTAAACTTAATAATTATTATTCATAGAATTCCTACAGTGCAGAAAGAGGCCATTCAGCCCATCGAGTTTGCCTGATCCCCTGGAATAGCAATCTACCTAGGCCCACTCCCATGCCCTATCCCCGTAATCCTACCTAACCTGCAGATCCCTGGACAGTAAGGGACAATTTATCACAGCCAATCCACTTAACCTAACATCTTTGAACTGTGGGAGGAAACTGGAGCACCCAGACGAAGCCCACGCAGACATGGGGAAAATGTGCAACCCCAACCTCCCCGAAAAGGTGCCAGAATGTGGCGACTCGGGGCTTTTCACAGTAACTTCATTTGAAGACTACTTGTGACAATAAGCGATTTTCATTTCATTTCAGGAGAGGCGGTAGCATTGTGGTATTGTCACTGGACTAGTAAACCAGAGACCCAGGGTAATACTCTGGGGACCCAGGTTCAAATCCTGCCACTGCAGATGGTGAAACTTGAATTCAATAAAAACCTGGAATTATAAGTCTAATGATGACTATAAAACCATTGTCGATTGTCGTAAAAGCCCATTGTTTAATTTGTGAAGGAATCTGTTGTCCTTACCTGGTCTGGCCGACATGTGACTCCAGACCTGCAGCAATGTGGTTGACTCTCAACTGCCCCCTCAAGGATAATTGGGGATCGGCAATATATGCTGGCACCACCTGCGACACCCATGTCCGAAAAACAATTTTTAAAAAAATAATTGAACTGAGGTCTCTGGTTCTGTACATGCAAAATATAATTGATAAAACATGAGCAAGGAAAACAGCAGTGTAAACCATATTACAAAATCATACACTCAATAATCTTTACCAGTAGATTGAATATGAATCCAAACAGAGACAGATCTCAGGATATAATATGAATCATTGATGACTAGGGTAATAACCCAAAAGTATTACATTTACTTCATGTGATCTTTCTTTTAAAAGGCTATGCAACTTGACAGTCGGGGTCAATATTTAATAAATTTGCTTCACAACTTCTCTGAGAAGAAAAAGACCTGTACTGATGTCAGCTTCAGTTTAGAGGACATGAAGAATGAAGAGGACAACCAGTCAGTTCACTCATTGTCCAAAAAGGTTTTGGATGGAGATATTTCTAGAAAGGTACACCACCCCTTTTTAACTCAGAATGAAGAATGCACTGGTAGTTATTTTTCTTTGTTGTCCCCAGGTAACATTCCGCTCAGGCACAGTGCAGCGGAATAATTGATGTGTTCTTGGGGTTTTCCGACTGTTGTGGATAAAAAGCACTCAGGGTTTGGAGTCGACCGAAAGTAGGACATTTTATTACAAGGGTGCAGCGAAATGCTTCAGCAAATCAAAGCATCACAAAAAGCAATTATTGTAACATACATTTATAAACAATACAGCTGGCCGCATACCCAAGCGTGTTTTGTCTATTCAAGTCCTTCACATGTCCCTGGTAAACACGTCCTATCAGATTCTCGCAGATGAGTAGACTAGTGGGACAGTATAAAATGTAAAAAACGGGTAAACAGCTCCGGCTTATTGACTACCATGACTTAATTGTCAGCAAAACACATCTGGAAGAACAGACCAGATGTGTAAGCTAATGGTTATGGAAAAATACAGCGAAAGGAACAGTTATCATTTTAATTGCTTCATAATTCATAGTATTCTTATTAACCCTTTATTTACCACAGTACAACTATCTTAATTGAGCATGTGATAGCACTTGGGGCAGCACGGTAGCATGGTGGTAAGCATAAATGCTTCACAGCTCCAGGGTCCCAGGTTCGATTCCCGGCTGGGTCACTGTCTGTGCGGAGTCTGCATGTCCTCCCCGTGTGTGCGTGGGTTTCCTCCGGGTGCTCCGGTTTCCTCCCACAGTCCAAAGATGTGCGAGTTAGGTGGATTGGCCATGCTAAATTGCCCGTAGTGTCCTAAAAAGTAAGGTTAAAGGGGGGGTTGTTGGGTTACGGGTATAGGGTGGATACGTGGGTTTGAGTAGGGTGATCATTGCTCGGCACAACATCGAGGGCCGAAGGGCCTGTTCTGTGCTGTACTGTTCTATGTTCTATAGGGGGTTCTTTTGGAAATTCTAAGGGCCACTCTAGGATATCCTAGAATAAGATATCTATAATTTTAAAAGCGCACCTCATTTACACTAGACCTGTACGTGTCCCAGGCAATAGAACATACATAGAACAAAGAACATTACTGACCATGAAAAGAAAATGTACATGAAAATTTCAATAAAATATTGGTAACTTCTATATATTTAAATTTAAAAAGAATATTATGATTGCTTTAAAAAAGTGTACTCACCAAATAACAATCTATAGAAAATGTGAATAATGTACATTTAAATTTATATATTCAACAGATTTTTTGATATATCCTGTTTATCAGCACATTTCATTTTCAATTCTCTGGGTATTCAGAACCTACTTTTTATTTTCATTTCAGTGTATTTCGTAGAATAAAAAAATTAAAAATAAAATACTGCTTCGTTAAAATGGGTTTCATTTGTGTATCTTATAATGTTACACGATGTTGCTGCACGTTACATTCTGTCAATTTATTTTTGTTGAAATAGAGCTTTAAATGGAAGATTAGTAAACGTACTGAGCCTTCAAGCCCTCATCAGAAGGAAAAGTATTACAATACAGCAACTGCATTACCAAAGTCCTGCTCTAATAGCTTTGCAACAGAACTGTCGGGGGCTTACCAGAAAGTTGATGAGAAAGGACTTTTCATGTTGGCTGACTACAGCCCACAGCATATAGCCCAGCAACTGACCTTGCTACAACAGGTACTGTTGAAATTCTCTTCATCTAATGCTTTTAGATAATACAACAAAGTAAAATTTGTTCTTATTGTCTCATCCATTTCCATTCCCCAATTTCTCTCTTCTTCTCGTCTTCCAATTGTGTTACTGCTCACTCAGTCTCCTTCCCTGTCACTCAGCATAGTTCCCTGAATGCTGTCTAGTATTTTACCCCAGTAGCCATTCATTCATATATAAATTCGCACAGTTGTATCTGATTCTATTTTGATTTATAATATTCCGCTTTGAATGATAATCTCACCAGCCTAAGTCAATTGTAGCACCGTTACCTCAGCTTCTCTTGAGAGCTACTGCTGTTGGTGCGGAGGAATTGTTAGAGGACCCAAGGTTGCCTAGTTTGGTCTTCTACTATCCTCTTGGTTACGTGATACAGCCATAATGGAACCATGGTGATAAAGATCTATCAATGAGTCTGCATCATACCCAGATATAAGGTAAGGAAAACATCGGCGCGATTCTCCCAGCCCCATGCCGGGCCGGAGAATCGCCACAACCGCGCCACGCCACCCCGACTCCGGTGCGCGATTCTCTGAGGAGCGGAGAATCAGCGTCATTTTCGCCGGCACGCTTGCCGCGGCACCGATCACGTGCCGCTGTCTGTGGCTGGGCCGCCGATTCTCCGGCCCGGATGGGCCGAGCAGCTGCGCAGAAATGGCAGAGACCCGTCAGCGGCGTTCACCCCTAGTCACTGCCGGCGGGAACTTTGCGCAAAGGGTCGGGGGGGGCGGCCTGTGGGGTGGGGAAAAGCGCTCCTTCACCCGGGGGGGGGCCTCCGATGGGGTCTGGCCCGCGATCGGGGCTCACCTATTGGCGGGCCGGCCTCTCCCTGCCCCCCCCACCCTACTTTGTTCCGCTTCCAGCCCCAGAACCCCCGCGCCATGTGCGTTGGGGCTGGAGCGTTCCGCGAGTCTACCACGCATGCGTCGGTTGGCGCTTCGTCACTGTGCAAGCGTAGGTTGGCGCCGCCCCCAGTCTGCGCCAGTGTGTAAGGCTGGAGCGGCGTGAACCGTTCCAGCACTGTGCTGGCCCCCTGTGGGGCCAGAATCGGTTGTCCCCGCGCCCCGTTTTGCACCGTCGTGAAACGATACGGCGTTCACGACGCCGCGAACACTTAGTCACCATTTCGGAGAATCGCACCCCATAAGTTTGGAAAGTTTGGGAACCAAAGGGGTGGCACAGTGGTTAGCGGTGATGCCACACAGGAACCTGGGTTCAATTCCAGGCATGAGTGACTGTGTGTCTGGAATTTGCACTTTCTCCCTGTGTCTGTGTGGGTTTCCTCCGGGTGCTCCGATTTCCGCCCATAGTTCAAAGATTTGCGGGTTAGGTGGATTGGCCATGATAAATTTCCCCTTATTATCCAAAGATGTGCCGGTTTGGTGGGGTTAAAGGGATAGGTTGTTTGTGGGCCTAGGTATGATGCGTTTTTGCAATGTGAGTGCAGACTCAATGGGTTGAATGGCCTCCTTCTGCACTGAAGGGTTCTATGAAAGTCATCTGTTCCTCCTAAACATGTGACGCGTATGTGGTGTCCCAAATTACTCAAACACCATATCCAAAATGGCGTGATTCTCCCCAACGGCTGCCGCGACGAAAGGCTGCGACGAAAACGGCCGTGTTTTACGGCCGCCTCCGTGCCCCTGACCGGGAACCGATTCTGCTCCCCGGTCGGGGCTAGCATCGCGCGGCCGTGAACTCCGGCATCGCGGGCTTAACGAATTTCGTTAAGCTCGCTAGCCAGAGTTAGCGACGGGTGACGCGTCAGATGACGTCAGCCGCGCATGCGCGGATTGGACGACTCCAACCCGCGTATGTAGCGGATGACGTCATCACGCATATGCGTGAAACCCGCGCATGCGCGGGCCGGTATGTCCCTCAGCCGCCCCGCGAATGGATACAGCGGGGCGGCGGAAGGATAAAGAGTGCGCGGGGTAAGTACCCGCTGCCCGCGATCGGTGCCCACCGATCGCGGGCCCATGGCACCCATGGCACGGCCGTGGTACTGCCGTGTCAATCGGTGTCATGGTTCCCCAGGTCGGGACTTTACGGCCGTTTTTACGAACGGTCAGACCAGGTGTGATTTACGTTCATAAAAACGGTCGTAAAGGCCTTGGAAATCAGCCCATCGGCCAGCTGAGAATCGCTGCTCGCCGTAAAAAAACGGCGAGTAGTGTTTCGTGTCGGGAGGCGGCCGTGGGGGGGGGGGGGAGAATAGCGGGAGGGCGTCGGACCAGCGTGTCCGTAAAAATTTACGCCGCCCGCTATTCTCCGCCCCGTCGTGAGTGCGGAGAATTCCGTCCATTGTTTCCTGAAAGAAATGTATTGATTTGTATCTAAGTGAGCCAGTACTACTTGCTTCCAGCATCTTCCTACAATTGCCACTCCACAAATTTACCACTTGCCCACAGAACTAACTTTTATGCAGCTTAGTTTGAACTTACCCCTATTCAAGCCCAGGTCGTGTCCTCTGGTTCTCATATTGCAGAAAAGAGGAAACAGGTTGTGCTGGGCTATGTTATTGAGTCCTTTATCTGCATTACCTCCACAATAACCAGAACCCAGTTTTGTTCTCTGGAATTATACTGCCCTTTTACAATTACGGGCGCCCAAAACCTTTTCTCAACAAACCAAGAGTGGGCTGTTCTCACAAGGATTGATATGACTCAGCCAAAATTCTCTTGATGGAAAAGTAAAACTAATTCTCAGAGTGTTGTCTTCCTCCTTCAGCCAGCACTCGACCTAAAATCTAAAGATATGCAGGTTAGGTGGATTGGCCATGTAAAATTTTCCTTAGGTTTGATGGGGTTGCAGGGTTCGAGGGATAGGGTGGACGTGTGGGCTTAAGTAGTGTGCTCTTTCCAAGAGCTACTGCAGACTCGATGGGCCAAATGGCCTCCTCCTGCAGTGTAAATTCTATGTCTACATGTCTAAAATATTTTTTTGCATTGTAGTTGCTGCCTAATGTGAATTTATTTTCATAATTGTTTATAAAGATTACCTCTGGTCATAGGAGATTAAGTGGTGGAAAGTTTAATCCCCCGCCCCTCCGGGAACAGAAGTGCTTGGTTGGTTTGGGTGAGATGTTATAATGGAAAACATCCCCCGAACCCAACCTGCTTTGACTCTTTCCACTTGAAATTTAAAAAGAGCCAGGGTGAGGGGAGGTGATGGGTGACAAACCCCCTCTCGGAGGCCCAAGGTCTGTTCGATCGGCTGGTTCTTCTTGGCCACGAAGAGATTGGCTCACCCCTGAGTTTTAAGCGAAGGGTGCGAGGTCACCGTCTCTATGTTACATTCTGGCCACCATATGGCCATTCATCTCGTTCTGTGTCAATTAGCTGCCAGAGCAGTGACTGCACTTAAAAAGGAAATCATTGGCTGTGAAGTGCTTTGGAACACCCTTGGGTCATGAGAGCTTTTATGTAAATACCCAATTCTCCGGTCTGCCAGCATGTTTTCCATGGGCTGCGTGCCCTCGCCGACAGCAGGATTCTCCATTCCTGCCACCTGTAAATGGGATATCCCATTGTGGCCACCCCACGCCACCGGGAAACCTGCGAGTGTGGTTGTGCTGCCATCACAACAGAGAATCCTGCCGGCAGAGAATCCAGCCCAGGCTCTTGACATATTTCTATACTGCATTTAACTGGAGAGCAAAGACTGCCGGATTTTTGATACTCTCTGTGGTAGTCACTACTGTTGTATTATGTATACTGCATAGAAGGATATTACGGTAAGGCCCCTGTACTACAGGTATGGGGGTAGATCCCTGCCTGCTGGCTCTGCCCAGTAGGCAGAGTATAAATGTGTGGGCTCTCCGAGCTGCAGCCATTTCGGCAGCAGCTGCAGTTGGCTCCACATCTCTCCGTAATAAAGCCTCAATTACTCTCTACTCTTGTCTCATCGTAATTGATAGTGCATCAATTTATTACGCAGAGATTTTAAAACGATGGATTTCCGCATCAAGCCTGATCGCCTGCACCCTCAAGCAGACAATGCCAAGTCGGCCTTCGCACATTGGCTAGCTTGCTTCGAGGCATACATCGGATCTGCGACTGAACCACCCTCAGAGGCACAGAAGCTCCAGATCCTTTACACGCGCCTGAGCTCCGACATCTTTCACCTCATCCGGGACACGCCGACCTGTGCTGAGGCCATGGCGCGACTAAAGGAGAACCAACAAAATCTATGTCAGACACCTCCTCTCCACGCGTATCAACTGCCCGGTGAGTCTGTGGAAGATTTCTGGCGTGCTCTGCAACTCCTGATGAGAGACTGCGATTGCCAGGCCATTTCGGCCGCTGAACATTCTGACCTGATACTTAGGGATGCGTTCGTTACAGGCATAGGGTCGACCTACATCCGCCAGCGACTCTTAGAAGGGGCTACCCTTGACCTTGCGGCAGCCAAGAAACTAGCGCTCTTGCTCACAGTCGCCTAACGCAATATACAGGCGTATGCCCCCGACCGCACGGCCCACCCCTCCTGCGCATCGTGGACACCGCCAATGAACACCCCACCAGCGACCTTCCCCAGCCAACCCCAAAGGCCTGCAGGAAGAAAGGACATTTCGCTGCCGTGTGCCAGGCCCACTCGATCGCCGCTATTAACCCGGCACCCCCCATGTGCGACCCGCAGGCGCCGCCATCTTCCTCGCCTCAGACCTCGTGCGGCCCGTGGGCGCCACCATCTTCCTCGCCTCAGACCTTGTGCGGCCCGTGGGCGCCGCCATCTTGCCCGTCTCAGGACCCCTGCTCGCGGGCACCTCATCGGACCGCTCATCGCCTGCAACCACCGCCGACCAGCCACGTCTGGCCTCCATCACGATCGACCAGTCCCGACCGCACAACCTCGCGACCACATCGACAACAGTGAAATTCGATGGCACACGATATCCTGCCTTCTTGACTCCGGGAGCACTGAGAGCTTCATCCACCCCGATACGGTAAGGCGCTGCTCCCTCACGGTACACCCCCACTAACCAGAGAATCTCCCTGGCCTCCGGATCCCACTCCGTGGTGATCCGGGGGTACTGCACTGCCACCCTCACCGTCCAGGCCATAGAGTTCAGCGGCTTCTGGCTCTATGTCCTCCCCAACCTCTGCGCTGCCTTGCTACTCAGCCTGGACTTCCAGTGCAACCTCCAGAGCCTAACCCTGAAATTTGGCGGGCCGCTACTACCCCTTACTGTATGCGGCCTCACGACCCTTAAGATCGACCCACCTTCCCTGTTTGCGAACCTCACCCTGGATTGCAAACCCGTCGCCACCAGGAGCTGATGGTACAGTGCCCAAGACAGGACCTTCATCAGGCCTGAGGTCCAGAGGCTGCTATGGGAAGGTATTATCGAGGCCAGCAACAGCCCCTGGGGAGCCCAAGTGGCAGTGGTGAAAACTGGGGTGAAAAACAGGATGGTCGTTGACTACAGTCAGACCATCAATCGGTACACGCAGCTCGACGCGTACCCCCTCCCATGCATATCTGATATGGTCAATCAGATTGCACAGTGCCGGGTCTTCTTGACAGTGGACCTGAAATCTGCCTACCACCAGCTCTCCATTCGCAAGGCGGACCGCCAGTACACCGCGTTTGAGGCGGACAGCCACCTTTGCCACTTCCTTAGGTTTCCCTTCGGCGTCACTAACGGGAGATGGACCGAATGGTTGATCGGTACGGACTGCGGGACACTTTTCCGTACCTGGATAACGTCACCATCTGCGGCCACGACCAGCAGGACCACGACGCTAACCTTTCCAAATTCCTCCACATCACCACTTAACTGACAACAAGGAGAAGGGCGTGTTCAGCACGGATCGATTAACCATCCTCGGCTATGTGGTTCAGAACGGAATTCTAGGGCCCGACCCCGATCACATGTGCCCCCTCATGGAACTCCCCCTCCCCCACTACCCCAAGGCCCTCAAACAAAGCCTGGGGTTCTTCTCATACTACGCCCAGTGGGTCCCTAACTATGCGGACAAGACCCGCCCACTCATCCACTCCACAGTTTTTCCCCTCACCAGGCCTTCAAGGCTGACATCGCCAAGGCCGCGATGCACGCGGTCGACGAGACTCTCCCCTTCCAAGTCGAGAGCGATGCATCAGACGTCGCTCTGGCCGCCACCTTCAACCAGGCAGGCTGGCCCGTGGCATTCTTTTCACGCACCCTCCATGCCTCCGAAATTCTGTTTAAAAGGAGGCCAAAGTGATCGTTGAAGCTGTGCGGCATTGGAGGCAATAACTGGCCGGCAGGAGATTCACTCTCCTCACTGACCAACGTTTGGTTGCCTTCATATTTAACAACACACAGCGGGGTAAGATCAAAAACCATAAAATCTTGAGGTGGAGGATCGAGCTCTCCACCTACAACTACGAGATTTTGTATCGCCCCGGTAAGCTCAACAAGTCCCCCAATGCCCTATCCGGAGGTACATGTGCCAGCGCACAAGTGTACATACTCCGGACCCTGCACGACGATCTCTGTCACCTAGGGGTCACCGCTTTTACCACTTCATAAAGGCTCGCAATCTGCCCTAGTCCATCGAGGAAGCCAGGGCTATCACCAGAGACTGCCAGGTCTGCGCGGTGTGTAAACTGCACTTCTACCGGCCAGACCATGCGCGCCTGGTGAAGGCCTCACGCCCCTTTGAACGTCTCAGCGTGGACTTCAAAGGACCCCTACCCTCCTCCGACCGCAACACGTACTTTCTCACTAGGTCGACAATATTCCAGATTCCCCTTCGCCATCACATGCCCCGACATGTCGTCTGCCACCGTCATCAAAGCCCTCATCACCATCTTCGCTCTGTTGAGTTTCCCCGCCTACGTCCACAGCGACCGGGGTCCTGATTTATGAGCGATGAGCTGCACCAGTACCTGCTCAACAGGGGCATTGCCTCGAGCAGGACGACCAGCTACAACACCCGGGGAAACGGGCAGGTGGAGCGGGTGAATGGGACAGTCTGGAAGGCCGTCCAGCTGGCCCTACGGTCCAGAAATCTCCCGGTCTCCGGCTGGCAGGATGTCCTCCTCGACGCCGTTCACTGCATTCAGTCACTCCTGTGCACTGCAACTAACGAAACTCTCCATGAACGTCTCTTTGCCTTCCCCAGGAAGTCCACCTCCAGGGTTTCGCTCCCAACATGGCTGGCAGCTCCAGGACCCGTCCTCCTCCGTAAGTACGTGCGACTCCACAAGGCGGACCTGTTGGTTGAGGGGGTACAGCTACTCCACGAGAACCCGCTGTACACCTACATGGCGTACCTCGATGGCCGCTAAGACACAGTCTCCCTCAGGGACCTGACAGGCTGGGTCCCCACACACCCCCCCTCTGCCCCGGCGCCACCCTCCCTTCCCCCCGGTGCACCCCACCACAGCCCCCGCTCCAGAATGATCCGCCCTCCCCTTGGTCCCACCCCGGGATGAAGATGAGGTCGACACGCTCCCGGAGTCACCCAAGGGGTAGCACGGTAGCATTGTGGATAGCACAATCGCTTCACAGCTCCAGGGTCCCAGGTTCGATTCCGGCTTGGGTCACTGTCTGTGCGGAGTCTGCACATCCTCCCCGTGTGTGCGTGGGTTTCCTCCGGGTGCTCCGGTTTCCTCCCACAGTCCAAAGATGTGCGGGTGAGGTGGATTGGCCATGATAAATTGCCTTTAGTGTCCAAAATTGCCCTTAGTGTTGGGTGGGGTTACTGAGTTATGGGGATAGGGTGGAGGTGTTGACCTTGGGTAGGGTGCTCTTTCCAAGAGCCGGTGCAGACTCGATGGGCCGAATGGCCTCCTTCTGCACTGTAAATTCTGTAAATAAGTAAGTGCATCACTCTCCTTAAGGGCCTATGTTGCTCTGTGCCAAGAATGCTCCCTTCCTCTGACTGGCTTCATACAAAAAAAACTCATGCACTTTCTTCAGTTAACCTTGGGCTCTGGATTCGTGCCAGCAACGTTGATCTAACTAAATTTTTTAAAGCTGCTGCAGACCTTTAGCTCCTGCACACGAGCCTCCAAATGGTGAGCTACCACTGCATCATCACATCAGTAACAAGTAATGTCCCAAGGTATTCCGGAGGGGTCCAATTTGACTCTTTCCTTTTCGGTTGCTGCACTGCAGATCTCGCGGTCTGCTGTTCCGGTTCATTGGTCGTGTCCCTGGGTTCGCTGTCGGCCTCTTGGTGTTCCTGGGTTCGCTGTCGGCAACCGAAAAGGAAAGAGTCAAATTGGACCCCTCCGGAAGGCCGCTGCCCTAGACTCGACATGTATGCTCAAGCCGTCAGAAGTCGTGTCAATGCCAGATTCATCACTCGCAATCACAAGGCAGCCTCAAACGTCACCCAAGCACAACGCAACGCCATCCGCACTCTCAAGACCAACCGCAACATCGTCATCAAACCAGCAGACAAAGGAGGGGCCACCGTCATACTGAACAGAACAGACTACTGCAAAGAAGTATACCGACAACTCGACAACCAGGAACACTACAGGCAGTTACCCGCAGATCCAACCAAGGAACACATCCGCCAACTCAGCAGACTGATCAAGACCTTAGATCCAGACCTTCAGAACACCCTACGTGCTCTCATCCCACGTAATCCCCGCATTGGAGATCTCTACTGCCTCCCGAAAATACACAAGGCCAACACACCAGGCCGTCCTATCGTTTCAGGCAATGGGACCCTGTGTGAGAACCTCTCTGGCCACATCGAGGGCATCTTGAAACCCATCGTACAAGGTACACCCAGCTTCTGTCGCGACACGACGGACTTCCTACAGAAACTCAGCACCCATGGACCAGTTGAACCAGGAACATTCCTCGTCACAATGGATGTCTCGGCACTCTACACCAGCATCCCCCATGATGACGGCATTGCTGCAACAGCCTCAGTCCTCAACACCGACAACTGCCAATCTCCAGACGCAATTCTGCAACTCATCCGTTTCATTCTAGACCACAACGTCTTCACCTTCGACAACAAATTCTTCATCCAGACGCACGGAACAGCCATGGGGACCAAATTTGCACCTCAATATGCCAACATCTTCATGCACAAGTTTGAACAGGACTTCCTCACCACACAGGACTTTCAACCGATGCTATACACCAGATACATCGATGACATTTTTTTCCTTTGGACCCACGGCGAGACATCACTGAAACGACTACACGATGACATCAATAAGTTCCATCCCACCATCAAACTCACCATGGACTATTCTCCAAATTCAGTTCCATTCTTGGACACACTCGTCTCCATCAAGGACGGCCACCTCAGCACCTCGCTTTACCGCAAGCCCACAGATAATCTCACGATGCTCCACTTCTCCAGCTTTCACCCGAAACACATTAAAGAAGCCATCCCCTATGGACAAGCCCTCCGTATACACAGGATCTGCTCAGACAAGGAGGAGCGCAACAGACACCTACAGATGCTGAAAGATGCCCTCGTACGAACGGGATATGGCGCTCGACTCATTGATCGACAGTTCCACCGCGCCACAGCAAAAAACCGCACCGACCTCCTCAGAAGACAAACACGGGACACCACTGACAGAGTACCCTTCGTCGTCCAGTACTTTCCTGGGGCGGAGAAACTACGACATCTTCTTCGCAGCCTCCAACACATCATCAGCGAGGATGGACATCTTGCCAAGGTCATCCCCACACCCCCACTACTGGCCTTCAAACAACCGCGCAACCTCAAACAAACCATTGTTTGCAGCAAATTACCCAGCCTTCAGAACAGCAACCACAACACCACAAAACCCTGCCAGGGTAATCTCTGCAAGACATGCCAGATCATCGACATGGACACCACCATTACACGTGGAAACACCACCCACCAGGTACGCGGCGCATACTCGTGCGACTCGACCAATGTAGTCTACCTCATACGCTGCAGGAAAGGATGTCCCGAAGCGTGGTACATTGGCGAGACCATGCAGACACTGCGACAACGAATAAACGGGCATCGTGCGACTATCAACAGGCAGGACTGTTCCCTTCCAGTTGGGGAACACTTCAGCAGTCAAGGACATTCAGCCTCTGATCTCCGGGTCAGCATTCTACAAGGAGGCCTTCAGGAGACGCGACAACGCAAAATTGCTGAGCAAAAACTTATAGCTAAGTTCCGCACGCATGAATGCGGACTCAACCGGGATCTGGGATTCATGTCGCATTACATTCGGCCCCCACCAACAAGCCTGGACTTGCAGAGGCCTACCGACTGAACTGGCTTGGGACAATTCACACCTCTTTAACCTGGAGTTACCTCTCTCTCTGCATCTTTGATGATTTGATTGCCTGCAGGTGCTCGCATTCTGGGGCATCTCTGACTGTGTCTATATAAACATTTCTGGAACAAGCCTTTCCATTCACCTGAAGAAGGAGCCGTGCTCCGAAAGCTCGTGTTTGAAACAAACCTGTTGGACTTTAACCTGGTGTTGTAAGACTTCTTACTGTGCTCACCCCAGTCCAACGCCGGCATCTCCACATCATGGCTCTTTAACCTGGAGTTACCTCTCTCTCTGCATCTTTGATGATTTGATTGCCTGCAGGTGCTCGCATTCCGGGGCATCTCTGACTGTGTCTATATAAACATTTCTGGAACAAGCCTTTCCATTCACCTGAAGAAGGAGCCGTGCTCCGAAAGCTCGTGTTTGAAACAAACCTGTTGGACTTTAACCTGGTGTTGTAAGACTTCTTACTGTATATATAGAGAGAGTGAGGAGTCCGGTCTGCAGCAAAGGAACTGGGACATTGTACAGAGTCTTGTTTAGTGGAAAGGAAGGAAGGAAATAACTGCAAGTCTTCCTTTCAATGGAAGTCATTTTTTAATATAAATCAATTAATGAGTCTCAGTGGTGCTCTCAGTTGAACCCAGCCACCTCTTCCTTGATTATGCTCATTAACCTCCCTTGATATCCTACTGTAGCAAAACCTCCTTGATTATTTGTATCCCATTAGTAGCAACCTCTTGCAACTCCTACACAGTCTTTAGCATTTTGCAGTAGCTTTCGCTCTGTAGTGTGGCCATTAGGTACCCTGAATGTGGGCCAAACCTTCCATGCATTATTCATTTTCTGGTTGTATTCACTTACCGTTGATCAAACCTGCCCATTGGAATCACTCATGAAATAATTAGTGCAATTATTACTACTTATAATCATTAGATGGCCCACACAGGACATGAAAAGTCCTTAATTAACAATTCATTAAATGGTGCATTTAATTAATCAAAACTCCCTTCTACTGCTAGTTTTATCGCTGCTGCTCCATGGATTGCATTGAAGTGAAACATAAAAATGTCTTTGTAACTTCTGTCCTGTGTGTATTTGTCATCTTGAAAGGGCCTTAAAACAAAAAAAGCATCTACTTGACCTTTTCCTCACCCATCTATCTGATGAAGATTCAGATAGGAGCAACTTGGAGTGTTATATTCGCCTCCAAGTAGTGAAAGACATTGAGGAACAAATCTGAAGGGAAATCACAGAGATGTGCAAGAGCTATAGAGCGGCGATACTGGGGTACTTTAGTCACCCAAATATCGATTGCATGATCCACTGCCACGGGCTAATTTATTGCAATGAGAGAGCCAAATGCACCAGTCTCACCTGCCACTTCACTGCCTCTGCATGACCAGGACTCACTGTAGTGCCTTGTCACAGAAGCTAAGGCACCCTCTGGCCCTCAGCTGAACAGCAAGAGATCCGGGAGAAACATTGGCGCCCAGAAATGCAATGTACAGACTAACCGGCTTGTGGACATGCCCTGATGTCCATAGCCAGGTTCCAGCCATGGTTTAAATAGTACCCACTGTTTTGTGGGGCTAACTTGGGACAGTCAAAGGCATTGAAGCTGAGACGTTTAGATGACTGGTTATCCCTTTGAGCAAGCATCTTCCAGCAACTATGTTTCTCCAAACATAGGGGCTCCTGCCTTTCCTCTGAATTCAGTCAATTCAGTCTGACAAGGAGGTAGTAAATGGGCACCCATAAAACAAAAGATGAAGGTTCTCTGGCTTTGAATCTGGAATATGGGGACCTTGTATTCCGGCATACACAAGGATTGCAATCAACAAAAAATGCATGAAAGACAGTATTGATCAAACGTGAGCTGCACCATTTCAACATCAAAATTGTTCCTCGCTGGCTAAGCCCGCTGAAACTTGACTTGCTGTCATTGGATCAATACATGAGGCTGTTTATATCTTCTACTAGCATGGCAAAGGTGCAGGTGAGCACTGTGAACATTGAGTGCGCTCTGATGCCAATAACAAATTAGCACAGATAATGGAGATCTTTGTTGTGAGCTCTGAAATCTTGTGTCGCTTTGTTTCGTCACAAAAAGAACATAGAAAATAGAAGCAGTAGAAGACCATATGGCCCATCGAGCCTGCTCTGCCATTCAATATGATCTTGGCTGAACTTGGGCCTCAACTCCACTCTCCCACCCATTCCCCATATCTTTGGATTTCCTAAAAGACAAAAATACGACTGTCTCAATCTTAAATGTGCTCAGTGATGGCATATCTACAACCATTTGGGATGGAAAATCTCAAAGATTCACAACCCTTTGAGTGAAGAGGTTTCCCTAATATCTGTCCTAAATAATCACCCCTTATCTTGGAATTGTGCCCCCATTATTTAGATTCCCCAGCCAAGGAAACCTCTCAGTTTCTACCCTATCAAGCTTCTTCAGAATCATCTGTGTTTCAGTGCGATCACACCTATTCTTCTAAACTCCAGAGAATACAGACCCAATATACTCAGCTTCTCATCATAGAATCATTCTCTCATCCCAGAGACCAATCAAGTGACCCTTTGCTGTACTGACTCCAATGCAAGTACATCCTTCCTTAAATATGGAGACCAGAACTGCACACAGTAATCCAGGTGAGGTCCCACCACACCCCACACAATTGTAGCAAAGTATCCTTTTTTTTTTGTACTCCAATTCACCTGTTTGTACACAGTTTTGCTGAGAATACCGGTACTGAAAACATACAAAGGCTTGGTTTGTCATTTGACAACACTTTCTGACTGACCAGTAATTCAAACATGATCATGCGTTCCAATTGTAACTTGATTAGGTCAAGTCTGGCAACTCCCCCTCTGCACCAGGATCCCATTGTTCAGGTGATTAGATTTTATGGCCCATCTCCAACAGTTGAATACCACAGGTGATCGCCATAGATCGCCGTGCTAAACGCAGGGGAGGGTGTGAGTCCTCCACACTCTTCTGGGTTTTGCAAATAGACTGACTCCATTCCAATAAGGTTGGAATGAAGAATGTATCGTAATCAATGGTAAGTATGTTCTTCTCCAAACAACAGCTTCAAGATAAGGTTAAAGAGCAACAAATACTATTCTACTTTGCTTTTGTGGATCTCATAAAAGCATTAGACATGGAGCGGGATTCTCCGACCCCCCGCCGGCTAGGAGAATCCCCGGGGGTGGCGCAAATCCCGCCCCGATGCCGGCTGCCGTATTCTCCGGAACCGTTTTTTGGGCGGGGGCAGGATTCATGCCGCGCCAGTCAGGGGCCGCTGGTAGTGGCCACCCCGACGATTCTCCGGGCCCTACTGGGCCGTGCAGCCATCCATTTTTTGGCCAGTCCCGTCGGCGTGGGTTACGCATGGTCCCAGACGGCGAGACCTGGCAGGTAAGTCAGCATGGGCGGTCCTCGGTGGGGGGTGGGGGGATCCGACCCAGGGATGGCCCCCAAGGTGGCCTGGACTGCGATCGGGGCCCACCGATCTGCGAGTAGGCCTGTTCCGTGGGGGCACTTCTTCCTTCTGTGCCGGCCCCTGTGGGCTCCGCTATGGCCAGCACGGAGAAGAGAACCCCCTGCGCATGCGCCAAAAAACGACGTCCAGTGTGCGCATGCCCGGAATCACATCAGCCGTTTTGCGCATGCGCGACCTCGCGCAGTCCCTTCGCCGCCAGCTGGAGGGGCGCCAACCCCTCCGCCGTCCACCTAGCCCCCGAGACAGGTGGGAATTCCTCACCTTGGGGCCCGTTGATGCCAGAGTCATTGGTGCTGGTTTTCCTGCCGGCGTGGGGACTTAGTCCCCAGGAGGGAGAGTCACGGCCCAGGAGTAGGACAAGATACTGGGTATTGGAGAAAATCAGGTGGAATCTCATACAGCCCTTGCATGAAAGGTGCCATGCACCATTCAGTTCAGCGGCTCCGGCCCTGATGGTTTTGTAATCAAGAATGGGGTGAAAACAAATTGCGTCTCAGCCCCTATTCTGTTTGGTGTAGTTTCTCTCTCCTATTGAACTATGCTTTTCCTGCTGACATGGAAGAAGTGTACCTCCACACATGACCAGAGGGGAATCTCATCAACCCGTCAAGATTCAAATCAAGTTGTGGCAAGTCCTGATCAGAAGATATCCGTATGCTGATAGTAATCTTCACATAGATTGGGCAAATCAAATTAGCCACAATGCCATCTAGGAGGAATTCCTGGAGTATATACAGGATGGTTTTCTTGACCAATATGTGGAGGAACCAACTAGAGAGCAGGCCATTTTAGACTGGGTACTGTGTAATGAGAAGGGAGTCATTGCCAATCTGATTGTGCGAGCCCGCTTGGGGATGAGCGATCATAACATGATAGAATTTTTTATCAACGTGGAGAGTGAAGTAGTTGATTCGGAGACTAGGGTGCTGAATCTTAATAAAGGAAACTATGAAGATATGAGGTGTGAGTTGGCCTTGATAGATTGGGGAGAGTTACTTAAAAGGATGACAGTGGATAGACAATGGCAAATATTGAAGGAACGCATGGAGGAACTGCAGCAACTGTTCGTTCCTGTCTGGCACAAAAGCAAAATGGGTAAGAGGGCCAATCCATGGCTTACAAAGGAAGTTAGAAATAGTATCCAGTCCAAGGAAGAAACATGCAGATTGGCCAAGTAAAATAATAGGTTTGAGGATTGGAAGCAGTTTAGAATTCAGCAAAGAAGGACAAAGGGAATGATTACGAAGGGGAACGTACAGTACAAAAGGAAGCTTGCAGGGAACATAAAGACTGACACTAAGAGTTTCTATAGACATGTGAAGAGAAAGAGATTGGTAAAGAGAACTGTAGGTCCCCTACAAACAGAAACAGGGGAATGCATAATAAGGGACAAAGAAATGGCTGGGCAATTGAAGACATACTTAGGTTCTGTCTTCACAAAAGAGGACATAAATCAGATACCAGAAATGTTGGAGAATGAAAGGTTTAGTGAGAGGGAAGAACTGAGGGAGATCAAGATTAGTAGAGAAATAGTGCGGGGGAAATTGATGGGATTGAAGGCGGAAAAATCCCTAGGGCCTGAGAATCTGCATCCCAGAGTGCTTAAGGAGGTGGCTCTGGAAATAATGGATGCATTTGTGGTCATCTTCTGGGATTCCATAGACTTTGAGCAGTCCCTGCAGATTGGAGGGTAGCTCATGTCACTCCAATATTCAAAAATGGAGGTAGAGAGAAAGCAGGGAATTATAGACCAGTAAGCCTAACACCGGTAGTAGGGAAAATTCTTGAATCCATTATCAAGGACTTTCTAGAGGAACATTTAGAAAGCATTGGCAGGATCAGTCAGAGTCAGCATGGATTTATGAAGGGAAAATCATGCTTGACAAATCTGTTGGAATTCTTTGAGGAGGTAACCAGTACAGTTGACAAGGGGGAGCCAGTCGATGTGGTATATTTGGACTTTCAGAAGGCATTTGACAAAGTCCCCCATAAGAGATTATTGTGAAAAATTAAAGCGCATGGGATTGGGGAATGTTATTGAGGCGGATAGAAAACTGGTTGGCAGAGAGGAAACAAAGAGTAGGAATTAATGGGTCCGTTTCAAATTGGCAGGCAGTAACTAGTGGGGTGCCACAGGGATCTGTGCTGGGGCCCCAGCTATTCACAATATATATTAATAATTTGGATGAGGGAACAAAATGTAACATCTCAAAGTTTGCAGATGATACCAAGTTGGGTGGGAGGGTGAATTGTGACGAGAATGCAGGGATCCTACCACATGATCTGGACAGGCTGGGCGATTGGGCAAATCAATGGCAGATGCAGTGTAATTTGGATACGTGTGAAGTTATTCACATTGGAAGCAAAAACAGGAAGGCAGATTATTACCTGAATGGTTGTAAATTGGGAGAGGGAAGTGTGCAGCGGGACCTGGGTATCCAATTGCATTGAAGGTAAGCATGCAGGTGCAGCAGGCGGTAAAGAAGGCTAATGGTATGTTGGCCTTTATTGCTTGAGTTTTGAGTACAGAAGCAGGGATGTCTTGCTGCAATTATACAGGGTGTTGGTGAGGCCACAACTAGAATATTGTGTGCAGTTTTGGTCTCCATTTCTGAGGAAGGATGTTCTTGCTCTCTCTCGAGTGCAGCGAAGGTTCACCAGACTGATTCCAGGGATGGTGGGGCTGTCATATGAGGAGAGATTGACTAGGTTAGGATTGTTCTCGCTGGAGTTGAGAAGAATAAGGGGAGATCTCATAGAGACTTATAACATTCTAACAGAAGTAGACAGTGTAGATGCAGGGAAGGTGTTCCCAATGATGGGTGTATCCAGAACCAGAGGTCACAGTCTGAGAATTCAGGGAATTTTGGACAGAGATGAGGAGACATTTCTTCGCCCAAAGAGTGGTGAGCCTGTGGAATTCATTACTACAGTAATAGTTGATGCTAAAACATTGAATATATTCAAGAGGCAGCTAGATATAGCATTTGGGGAGAATGGGATCAAAGGCTATGGAGAAAAAGCAGGATGTGGGCAAATGTGCCAAACATGCTAGTGCTTATCAAACAAAGAAAGCATCACTGGCTTGTGCACTGGATGGAAGATTACCACACCCCCAAGAATATGCTTTATGGGGGGGAGATAGCTGGTGCCAAGAGACTAAAGCCCAAATTCAAGGATACTGTCAAATGAGAAGACATGAAAGTCCTCAATGTCAGACAGAATAGGAAACTCTGGCTGATGACTGACAGAAATAGCGAGATTGCTGTGGGCAGATGTTCACCACTACTACGACATGTGGCTTCTGAATGTTGAAAGCAAATGCCAGCCCTGCAAACAAGGAATCAGCAGAGGGTGGTTGATTCAGCGTTTTCGATGATCAGACCACATGCTGCACTGGGTAGACTTGTGAGTGGACTGAGGGGGGTGCGTGCAGCGCCGGCAGTGGAGGTTGGATGTGGGGCTGTTGGCGGATGCGAGGTGAGCGGGCGGGTGAGGGCTGCCTATCCAGGGGTACATGCATCTGAATGTTATGAGAGAGTTCACAGCTGCCAAGCTGTGAGTGGTAATATATGAATAAGGTGAGAAGACGAGTAGGATGCTGGCCCACTAGTTGAGGAAGCAGGGGGCGGCAAGAGAGATTGGTAGAATAAAGGGCAAGATGGGTCGGGTGGTGCTGGACCCGGAGGGGGTGAACAGTGTGTTGAGGCGTTTTACAGGAGATTATATGAGTCGGAGCCCCTGGTCAGAGGGAGTTCCCCAAGGTAGAGGAGTTGCCGCAGGTTTTTTAAGGGGGTAGAGGTTAGATGTGGGCGGTGGACAGGGAGGCCCGCAAATCACGGCCTCATGTTTTGGGCATGTCCGAAGCTGAAGACGTTCTGGCAGGAGTTTGCGGACGTAATGTCCAAGGTGCTGGGGGTGAAGTTGGCCCCGAGTCCAGAGGTAGTGATATTCGGGGTGTCAGAAGACCCGGGAGTCCAGGGGGTGAGATAGGCCGATGTCTTAGCCTTTGCCTCCCTGATAGCCTGGAGACAGATCCTGCTCGGATGGAGTGACTCAGAGCCGCCAAAAGCGGGAGTGTGGGTGAGCGGCCTTGCAGAATTCCTGAGGCTGGAGAAGGGCAAGTTCGTCTTGAATGGGTGGGTTGATGGCTCGCTCGGAGGTGGAATCCTTCTTTAAGGAGGACTGAGGGTTCAGCAAAGTGAAGGGAGATAAGGGGTAGGCGGTAAGAGGTAAGAGGGTTAAAATGGGGAAGCCAGGAAGGGAGAAGGGGGCGATATTGGGAAGCAGGGAGGTAGTGGGTGTTGGTTATTTATAACGTTGTATGATTTTTATTCTGCTTTTGTTTGTTGTGTGAAAATGGCTTGAATAAAATATGTTTTTAAATATGATTGAAACCGTTGGTTCATCAAGAGATCTTTTTATTTTAGGAACTGTTTCAAGATTGCCACCCGGTACATTTTTTAAACTCAAGAGCATTTGGCGTTAAGGATAAACCAATCACAGTCCGAAAGTGAGTACCTTTAAATTCCTAACTTTGTAAGATTGTTCTAGAATCATGATTAAGAATTTATTTACAAATGTCCATTTGGACATTCGATGGTGTAATCAAAACTTAACTATGTTACATAAGCATATATCAAATCATATATTATGGTAAAGATTGTAAGGCAATGGCCCCATTGACCTGCTCAGGTGACATCAGACATCCTGAGTGAAATGTTAACTGATCTCTTGTGCTAAATTATTTTAGATTTTTGCCCGATTTTCTTCCACTCCTTTCCCAATTCATGCTGACGCCTTTGAACAACTGCAACCTCCCACTGTGTCATTCACGTTGTCATTCGTTATTTGCAAGTGGAATCTGTCACAGGATCTGCCTGAGAAGTTTTATTCCCAGTGGAGGAGTTGAAAACCGCTGGATAATGGATGCAATCTAGCATATTGACTATTGGTCCTCCTTAGCATGTGGCAGTGGAGGAGTAGGACAGCCCACCCATCCTTTGGCTAATTAATGGCCACTGAAGGGTCTCCTCCTGCCCCTGCAGGACCTTACCAGTGATGAGTGGATCCATGGCAAGCGGTAAGTCTGTCAGATGAACTGAATGCTGGTGACCTGGCTGCATGGTGAGTAAGTGAGGCAATCCTGTTCGTACACCCTGTACCTGATGGAGCCCCCGCCACCATAGTATTCACCATGCTTCCTCCCCTCCTGATAGTGGCCCCTCACCCATTAAACCCATGCCTGGGCCTGTCAGGCCGGCCCGGCAAAGTCACCACACTTGCCTCGGTGTCCAGCTCTAGCCATCCTTTTCTTCTAAAATCTTTTTATTGGCATTTTCCAAATTTATCAACAGTTATATACATTGTTTGCCGCGTTAATTTATTGTATTATACAGAAAGGTTTAATTTACTCTCAAGTGTGCCATCCGAATCACGTCCCGGCATCGGAGCGGCTTGGTGGGATTTTCCGGCATGACCGGCGATTCTCCGACCCAGCGCGGGCTCGGAGAATCTGGCCTTCGTCTCCCAAACAGAGAATCCTGCTCTTTACCTCATCTCCTCTCTAATCTTTCTCGCAATCACTTTAAATCTACGCACGCTGATCACTGACCTTTCTGCTGAAGTAAATAGATGCTCCCATCCACTATATATATCTAGGCCCTTCACAATTTTTTTCACCTCAATTTAATCTCCCTCCAGCCCTGATGTTTTGAGTTCTTTAATTTTTTTTATTCTGTTCTTAGCTTTTGTCATTCAGACCGTTCTTGTATGCAAACCTTACTCCATATATTCTCAGCAATGTTTTCACTTTCCTCGAATTTACAGATTTTATCATAGCATGCCAGCGATGAACATAAGAACATAGAACATACAGTGTAGAAGGAGGCTATTCAGCCCATCGAGTCTGCATCGATGCACTTAAGCCCTCACTTCCACCCTATCCTCGTAACCCAATAATCCCTCCTCATCTTTTTGGTCACTAAGGACAATTTATCATGGCCAATCCACCTAACCTGCACGTCTTTGGACTGTGGGAGGAAACCGGAGCACCCGGAAGAAACCCAGGCAAACACGGGGAGAACGTGCAGACTCCACACAGACAGTGACCCAGCAGAGAATCGAACCTGGGACCCTGGCACTGTGAAGCCACAGTGCTATCCACTTGTGCTACCGTGCTTCCAAGGACACAGATTTTATTTAGATTACGACCGACACCAATTCTATCGCAGGTTCCCTTGCTTTCAATAGGTGACAGTTATTGTTTTTCAATAAAATAACGTTGCCTAATTGAATTCATATTGAGGGGAAGTTTGTAATAATTGGAGGTTTCAAAGAATTATCCAGCAAAGGCTCCTAAAAATCAGGAGTGGGATTCTCCGTTGCCCAACATCATAATCAGCAGTCGGGTGAAGAATCCATTCCAACACCCAAATGGGGACCGGCGCCGGTTTGATGCCGGTTTGCAAGTCTCCGCCCGCTCTGAAATGGCATCATCGCGCCACGCACCGCACGCCGTACCAATTGCGTTGTCGCATAAATGGCAGATCCTCCCGTGATGCTCCGCCCCGATTGGTTGAGTTCCCAACTGTGCGGTTGATGTGTGGTCTGAGCAGTTGGAAACCAGGCGTGGTGGCTGCGGATGGTGACCAGCACTGCTACAGCGGGATCTGTGCCGCTGGCCAGGGGGAGCTTCCACAAGGGTTGGAGGAACTGTTGGGGGACGGCCAGGAGGTGGTTTGTGGGGTCGCGGATGGTGGGTCGGGTCCGAGCACGGCAGGCACCATGTTGTACAGGACGACCGCTGCAGCTCGTCACCATGCGCATGCACATGCGCGGCCGGGGACATGGCCATTCTCTGGCCGTTTCCGGCACTGGAACGAGGTGTTTCACACGCACCGCTGCTAGCCTCTCACCAGTCCCGGAATCGGTGAGGGTTCGGGGCCGATTTTTGCATCATAAAACACCCGCGAATTCTCCGTTTCAGCCGGCCCTCAGCCGCTGAAACGGAGAATCCAGCCCCTGTGCCCATTACGTTGCTGTGTGCAGTTTCTTAGATATGTAAAGCCTTGCCTGAATGTGCTGTAATACATAATCCATAAGAATTTGTCTCATATATCAAGGTGTGTGTGGTCATTTTGACTGCCTATACTCATTCTCTAGACCCTTTAGGCAATAATATGGGAGTGAATACAAAGCACCATGTTCAATATCGGTGCTGAGTTCAGCACCAATCTGAAGTAAAATTTTATTGCAACAGTATATTACCTTCACAGTGTGGGGCCCGTTACAATTTTCATGAGATGAAAGCTATAAAAGAACTGCTGAGAAGAAAATATGTGCTCTCATAAAATGTTGTTGCAGGTTAGAGAGCACTTAGAATGGGAAAGCACACACTGGGACCCAAGACTCCCACGTCTCCTGCAACTTTTATGAATGTTACAGCATTTTAAAATTTGAACGTGGGCACTGCATAATGGCTGCGATGAATCTGTTGCACAGCAGCAACATATTGAGATAACACTTTTAATGCAGTGAAACATTGCAAGGTGTTTCATAGCAGCATTGTAAAACAAAATAAGACACCGAGCCGAGTCAGGAGATATTAGATCAGATGGCCAAGAGATAGGTTTTAACAAGTGTATTAAAAGAGGATAGCGAGCTGGCAGGCAGGCGCAGGCAGGTGCAGGCAGAGAATTCCATAGTTTGGGGCTGAGGCAACTGAAGGCAAATAGGTTAAAAGCAAAAAGGAACTCAAGGTCAAAGGAAAACATAACACACAGGTCATTTTAAAACTTATTTAAGAGACTGTCGGGAAAGACCATAGAGATCACAAACATTTTTTACCGAGTTGTCTCTGTGGTGAATGTAACTTGGTAATTCACACTGTATTTACCAATACCTTTGTAAGCGCAATAGTGTTATCCGACCACTAGGGGGAGTAGCTCTGGGAATGCTCAGGAGTTTGTACACGGCTCCACCCTTGGCTCCGCCCATGACTCCTCCCCCCGTGCTGCTGTATAAATACCCTTGTCCAGAGTCAGCCTGCAGTTCACCGAGAGTTCATCAACGGGTAACAGGCTGGCTCTGTAGTAAGTAGATTAAAACCACTGTTCATATCTGAAAGCACGTGTCAGGTGAATTGATGGTTCCATCAGTCTCTGAAGTATTTCTTCTGGTTTGCAGATGTGTTATCAAACAACAAGACAGACAGTCATTAGAGAGTCAGTATTAAAAAAGGAGCTATTGTGTCAAACATCTTTTCTTATGACACTATTGCTATCAAGCCATGTCTGCATATAAGGCATACAGAGATTTATTAAATGCAATCAGCTTGCTGAATTCAATTTTTTAAAAAATCTCAGTATGGCTGCACAGTGAATGTTTTTGAAATGTCCTGGTAACGAAAGGCCAGTATGGAGATTCTTTGCTGTGTTCTGTTCAAACCAAAGGCTGATTTAAGGGTTTTTATATTTATGTATACACAAAGGTGGCATGGTAGCACAGTGGTTAGCACTGTTGCTTCACAGCACCAGGGACCCAGGATCAATTCCCGGCTTGGGTCACTGTCTGTGAGGGGCCAGCACGTTCTCCATGTGTCTGCGTGGATTTCCTCCGGGTGCTCTGGTTTCCTGCCACAAGTCCCAGAAGACATAGGTGAATTGGACTTCTGAATTCTCCCTCAGTGTACCCAACAGGCGCCATGGTGCAAATGAGGACCAGGCAGAATGGCATTGGGGGTCTCCCAGGGGACCTGAATCCCAGTAGATAGCCTGGCTAAATGTGTTCATTATGGTACCCTGTTCCCATTCAGGGTAGGTCGCGCCCATAAAGTTTTACAACACAAAAAGAGGTCCATCGGCCCATTGCACTGGCCATCAAGCACCTATCTATTCTAATCCCATTTTCCAGCACTTGATCAACAGCCGTATAAAACAGTTTATTATCTGACTTAGCATGAGCAATCTTTTTTTTTCTTTTTTTTTTAATTTACAGTACTCAATTCATTTTTTCCAATTAAGGGTCAATTTATCATGGCCAATCCACCTACCCTGCACATCTTTGGGTTGTGGGGGCGAAACCCACGCAAACACGGGGAGAATGTGAAAACTCCACACAGACAGTGACCCAGAGCAGGGATCGAACCTGGGACCTCAGCACCATGAGGCAATAGGGCTAACCCACTGCGCCACTGTGCTGCCCAGCATGAGCAATCTTAAAGGAAGCAATTTGATCATTCACCAGCTGTTGGAAATTCATAAGCATTTTGCAATCGCTGATTAAACTTTTGATTATAGCCTATTAACAGCAAAATAAGAGATTTGAATTACATTATTTAACATTTGACCTTATTACATTTGATAATATGTTGTTTGCATTATGAGTCAACTGGACATCAGATAATATATAGGTTTTAATGTAATTATTCACAGATCAGCTTCTTCGGAGATATCATTCATAGAGGGCAGCAGTTTATTTGTGCCAGAATGCAAACACCAGTATCTTCTAGACCTGATTAGATATGCAGACAACGTTAGTCACTGGGTGTCTGCTGAAATTGTCACATGTGACACACCAAAGGTGAGCATTTTACATTTATCTGACAGGAATTAATTTATCATTTGAAACTTCACTGTAATAGTAAATACATTTTTGAATGGTAATGTTCTGTATTTTCTGAACACTGTGGGATAATAAAAAAATCTCCAGCATCTCACAAAATTATTAAGTATTAGAATCATAGAATTTACAGTGCAGAAGGAGGCCATTTGGCCCATCGAGTCTGCACCGACCCTTACAAAGAGCACCCTACTGAAGCTCACGTATCTACCCTATCCCTGTAACCCAGTAACCCCCACTTAACATTTTTTGGACACAAGCATGGCCAATCCACCTAACCCGCATATCTTTGGACTGTGGGAGGAAACCGGAGCACCTGGAGGAAACCCACGCAGACACGGGGAGAACGTGCAGACTCCGCCCAGACAGTGACCCAGCTGGGAATCGAACCTCGAACCCTGGAGCTGTGGAGCAACTGTGCTAACCACTATGCTAAGGTGCTGCCCCGGATTGTTATGGATCAGTTCAGACCCTTTATCTTTTTGAAAATAATTTACATTCAGTCAGGACGTATTCAATCAAAACTAATTAAAATGTAATGCCATCCATTAACATCCATCCTAGTGAAACCCAGGTTCCATTCTTGACCATCTTTCCTCCTTTAGATGCTGCCTTAGAGATGGTGACCCTGAACACTAGGGTTCTTTCAATCTCCTGTCGTAACTTTGGCTGTTTACATTACTTCCCTGAAAATTACTCCAACACATTCACTTTCATATCAGAATGTGTGAAATGTCATTTTACTCCTCCATCGTTTACTGAAAAGTATTCTGTTAATGCAGCATTTTCAGCATAAATCCGTTAAAAAATTTCTTGCATACTTATATATCCTGCCCTACTATTTCAAAGAAATAGTTTTGTACTTTTTGTTCCTGCTTACTTTTATGCAACCATTTCCAGAATTCCTTCCAAACTTTTAGGCAGGAATGTTCCAACGCACCCCTCACGGTGCCAAAGTCTGCAGCATTTTGCATGGCTTGCCCGCATGACAAGGGTTGACTTCAGCGGGACCAAAAAATCCTGTCGGTGGGAAAGGTCGGAAAATCCTGCCCTTAATCTTCGGCCACGTGTGCCCCTTCTGAGACACATGTTCATACATGATACCAAACAAGAACCATTCTGTCTCACCAAAAATATGTTCACATTTCTCCACAACAGAAGTGAGAGATGCCTTGGGAACATTGCCTGAAAATCAATCTTCTTGGAATTGGTGTGGAGGCCTTGTTCATTAATTGTCAATGTTTAAACTGATTGCTTGGGTGCTTGAGAAATATTGAAGCAATTTTATTATCATGTGTCATTGTGTCATGCTCTTGCAAATCACACACATTAAATCTATTATTGTGATGACACCCTGTTCTAGGTCGCAGTCAATTCAGCCCCCCTTGACCTAGAGTTGCAACACAATTGAATTAACAAATAATTCTTGGAAAAATACCAAAAGTCTTTGGCCCTTGGCTGCCCAATAATTACAGTCACCAGGTTCATTAATTTAAACACAATTAATTTTTATTAGTAACAAGAACTACAATGAAATATGCATCAAATACAACTGGGCAACAAACATCTAATTCCTAATCCTGCACTTTAACTTGCCCCTCACCCTCTACATACACACACACAGAGAGGGGAAGAGAGGGGTGAAAATAATAAGTAAAAGGGAAAAGAGTCTTTGATTCAGATAATTTCTTCAATCACACATTCCCCCCCCCCCCCCCCCCCCCCCCCTCCCGCACATGCGCTGGGATCATGCTAGCACACGCTGGCACTCCCGCGCATTCGGCAACTCGCGCCGGCCGGCAGAGGCCCTTTAGTGCCGGTTGGCGTGGCACCAAACACTCCGCTGCCGGCCTGGCCCCTGAAGGTGCAGAGGATTCCGCACCTTCCGGGCGGCCCGACACCAGAATGGTTCACGCCATTCCTCGGCGCCAGTGCGGCTTGCCCCGCCGGTTAGGGGAGAATCCCGCCCCAGGTCTTGTTTGCAGCCTGTAATGGCTTTACTGCAGATTCATTCATTCGGGTTCTCTGGAGGTTCAGGAATACATCAACTCACAGCCTTCCAGGAGAGAAAGAGTGAAAAGAGAGGGAACAGGTGCTTGTCACCATGTGTCCAAGTCTCAACTCTGCTTTCCTTTGATCTCTGGAAATCACCTCACTCAGACAAGATTCAATCACCACCTCTTTTTGTTTTAACAGACAATTTTATTGAGGTATTTTTTGGCATTATAAACAATAACAATATACATTAGTGTGCAGATACCAATTACAAAAAACATAATGCAAATAACAGTACCTCTCTCGCAAATAGACCCGCCTATTCTTCCCCCCTACTGTACACTATTCTACACGCCCCCCCCCCCTCCCCCGCTGACGATTAGTTCCCCGCGAAGAAGTCGATGAATGGCTGCCACCTCCGGGCGAACCCCGATAGTGATTTTTTTCCAAGCCGAGAAAACTTGCCATGTCCAACAGCCATACTTCAGTCTCCAGGCCAACAGTATTCGTCGCCAGGCTATCAGGGAAGCAAAGGCCACAACGTCGGCCTCTATCCCCTCCTGTACTCCCGGGTCTTTCGACACCCCAAAAATTGCCACCTCTGGACTCATCGCCATCCTTGTTTTCAGTACCCTGGAAATGACGTCCGCAAATCCCTGCCAGTATCCCCTGAGTTTTGGACACACCCAGAACATGTGGACATGGCTCGCTGGTCCTCCCCCACATCTAGCACACTTGTCCTTCAGCCCAAAGAATTTGCTCATCCGGGCCACCGTCATGTGAGCCCGGTGAACTACCTTGAACTGAATCAGGCCGCGCCTGGCACATGTTGCGGTTGCATTTACCCTCCTCAGAGCGTCTGCCCATACTTCTCCCTCCAACTCCCCACCAAGCTCCTCTTCCCACTTGAATTTCAGTTCCTCGGTCCCTGTGTCCTCTGCTCCCATAAGCTCCTTATAAATTTCCTAGACTCTCCCCTCTCCTTCCTCATCCCTGGAAACTACCCTGTCCTGGATCCCCCTTGGTGGAAGGCATGGAAAGGACGGGGACTGTCTACGTACGAAATCCCGCACCTGCAAGTAGCAAAAGTCTTTCCCCCTCGCCAGCCCGAACTTCTCCAGTGAAGCTCTCTTCCAGGAACAAGTCGCCCATCCTTCCCACTCCCGCCCTCAGCCACGCTCGAAACCCACCATCCATCTTCCCCGGGACAAATCGGTGGTTGTCAAATATTGGGGATCAGACCGACGCTCCCACTTCCCCCGCATGCTTCCTCCATTGGCCCCAAATCCGCAAAGCCGCCACCACTATAGGGCTGGTGGAGTACCTGGCCGGCGGGAGCGGCAGGGGAGCCGTGACCAGGACTGCCAAGCTGGTGCCCCTGCATGAAGCAGCCTCCACCCGCTCCCAAACCGACCCTGTACCCACCATCCATTTCCTTATCATGGCTATGTTAGCCGCCCAGTAGTAGTTGCTGAAGTTCGGCAATGTCTGTGCCCCCTCGCTACGGTTCCGTTCCAGCATCCCCCTCTTTACCCGCGAGGACTTCCCCGCCCAAACAAATCCCAGGATGATTTTAAAGAAGGACCACGGAATGAAAATAGGGAGACATTGAAAAAAAAACAGGAACCTCGGGAGGATCATCATCTTCACCGTCTGTACTCTTCCCGCTAGTGACAGCGGGAGCGCATCCCACCTCCGAAACTCGCTCCTCATTTGCTCCACCAGCCTAGACAAGTTCAACTTATGCATCTTGCCCCAGTCACGCGCCACTTGCATCCCTAAATACCTAAAACCTTCCCCAACCAGCCTAAACAGTAGCTCCCTCAGCCTATTCTCCTGACACCTCACCTGCACCACAAACATCTCGCTTTTTGCAATGTTCAACTTGTCGCCCAAAAACTGGCCAAATTCCCCTAGGATTTCGATAATCCCGTCCATTCCTGCCGCTGGATCCGACACATACAAAAGCAGGTCATCCGCGTAGAGCGAGACCTTGTGTTTTATCCCCCCCCCACCCTCTGACCATTCACTTCCATCCCCTTGCCGCTCTCAGAGCAATTGCCAGCGGTTCTATGGCCAACGCAAACAGCAATGGAGAGAGGGGGCATCCCTGTCTTGTCCCGCGGTGTAGTCTAAAATACTCAGCTGTCGTCCTGTTCATCCTTACACTAGCCTCCGGGGCCTGATGTAGCAGTTTAACCCAGTCCACAAAGCCCTCTCCAAACCCAAACCGCCCCAGCACCTCCCATAAATAGTTCCACTCCACCCGGTAAAAAGCCTTTTCAGCATCCATTGCCACCACTACCTCCACCTCTTTGCCCTCCGGGGGCATCATAATCACATTGAGTAGCCTTCTTAGATTGGCTACCAGCTGCCTGCCCTGAACAAACCCCGTTTGATCCTCCACAATCACGACCGGTACCCAGTCTTTGATTCTGGACGCCAGGATCTTGGCCAGCAGTTTAGTGTCCACATCAACCAGGGAGATTGGCCTATAGGACCCACAAGCTTCCGGATCTTTATCCCGTTTTAATATCAGCGAGATGGTGGCTTGCGACATCGTCGGGGGTAGCACCCCATTGTCCCTCGCCTCGTTAAACACCCTAACCAGCACCGGCCCCACTAATCCCGAGAACTTTTTGTAGAACTCCACTGGATACCCGTCTGGCCCCGGGGCTTTACCTGACTGCATGGCCTTCAGGCCCCCCATTACTTCTTCAGCTCTAATCGGGGCCCCCAGACCCTCTACCATCCCCCTGCCCACCTTTGGGAAGGTCAGCCTATCTAAGAAGCGCCTCATCCCCTCCGGCCCTGTGGGGGGTTCCGAGGTATACAGCTTGCTTTAAAAGTCCCTGAATACCCTGTTCAATCCTGCCGGGTCTCCAACCCGGTTCCCTGCCCCGTCCACTACCGTCCCTTTTTACCTGGCCGCCTCCCTCTTCCTAAATTGCTGTGCAAGCATTCTGCTGGCTTTCTCCCATTACACATACACTGCGCCCCTGGCCTTTCTGAGCTGCTCTACAGCCTTCCCAGTGGATAGCGCCCCCAGCTCCGCCTGCAGTCTCCGTCGTTTCCTAAGTAGCTCTGCCCTCGGGGAGTCCGCATATTCCCTATCCGTCCGTATCATCTCCTGCACCAGTCTGTCCATCTCCGTCCTGTCCGTTCTGTCCCTATGGGCTCGGATTGAGATCAGTTCCCCTCTCATCACCGCCTTCACCGCCTCCCAGAGCATCGCTGCTGAGACTTCCCCTGTATCGTTGACCTGCAGGTAGCCCTGCATGCATTTGCCCACTCTCACCTGCCAACAATCCCACCTCTAACCTCCATTGTGGGCGCTGGTAACTTTCTTTGCAGACCAGCAGGTCGACCCAATGTGGAGCATGGTCCGAAATAGTGATCGCCGAGTATCCTGTATCCCTCACCCCCTCCAAAAAGTCCCTACTCATAATAAAGAAGTCAATACGAGAATAAACCTTGTGAACATGTGAATTGAACGGGAACTCCTTCCCCGTCGGCCGGCTGATTCTCCAGGGGTCCACTCTCCCCCCCCCCCCCCCCCCCCCCCCCCCCCCATTTGTTCCATGAACCCTCTCAGTTCCCTTGCCATTGCCGGGACCCTGCCGGTTCTGGAGCACGACCGGTCCAGGTTGGGAGCGAGGACTGTATTAAAATCCCCACCCATAATCAACTTGTGCGAATCCAAGTCGGGGATTTTCCCCAGCTGCCTTTTGATGAAATCTACATCATCCCAGCTTGGAACGTAAACATTCACTAGGACCACCCTCACCTCCTCAAGCTTGCCTGGAACCATGGGAAATCTACCACCCCCATCCACAACTGTGCTGTCTGCCTCAAATTTAATCCGTTTGTTAATCATGATCGCGACCCCTCTGGTCTTAGTGTCAAGCCCCGAATGGAAGACCTGGCTAACCAGCCCTTCCGTAATCTAATCTGGTCCGCCACTTTCAAATGTGTCTCCTGCAGCAACGTTACATCCGCCTTCAGAGCCCGTAAGTGCGCGAACACACGTGCCCATTTAATCCTCTAACATTCCAGGTGCTCAGCCTGGTTGGAGGCACCCTGCCCCCCCCCCCCCCCCCCCCCCACCAATCAGCCATCCCCTTTCTTGGGCCCACCCCCTGCCCATGTGCCGCGCCTCCCCTGGTCCGCCTCTTGGCAGCTCCCACCCCTGACCTCTTCCCTGTTACCTGGTTCAGTTCCCTCCCTCGTCAGCAGATCATCTTCCCCCCTCCCTCCCCCCCCCCCCAGCAACAACCCCTTGTAACCTAACCCCTGCCATATACTGGCTGTATACACACCCCCCACCTCGATCCCGTTGACTAGCTCAAAGTAGCTAGCCTGGTGGTTGTCACCTCCGGCGCCATCATGTCTCCTCCCTCTCCCTTCCCCCCGTCTATCAACACCACCTCTCCAGAACAGCCCTGTTCCAGCAATCGCTCTGGGACCGAAACAGAGAAAGAAAACAAACAAAGAACAAAGCTCGCCTCCACAATAGTGCAATTCAAACTGTGTAATGAGGTGGGCGCTATCACCCACCCCCCTCTCAACATACCCAGAAAAATAGCAAAAAGAACCCGAACAGCCCCCCAGCACCCAATAACTTAAACTTTAACTATAACTTTGGCAGGCAGCACGGTGGCCTAGTGGTTAGCACAACCGCCTCACGGCGCTGAGGTCCCAGGTTTGATCCCGGCTCTGGGTCACTGTCCGTGTGGAGTTTGCACATTCTCCCCGTGTCTGCGTGGGTTTTGCCCCCACAACCCAAAAATGTGCAGAGTAGGTGGATTGGCCACGCTAAATTGCCCCTTAATTGGAAAAAAGAATTGGGTAATCTAAATTTTTTTTTAAAAAGAAAAAAACTATAACATTGGCTTTAACTTTAAAACTTTCAAACAGGCAAACACAAACACAAGAACACCCCCAATTTTAAGTAAAAGAGCATGCCGAACGACATCGCTAATATGAAGGGCAATCTGTGAACAAATGCAAACATCCATTAATACACTCTAACTTGAGTCCATGGGTCCTCAGTTCGGCACCAGCCCATGCCCCTTAGCGAAGTCCATCGCTTCCTCCGGGTCGTCAAAATAATGTTGCTTGCACTCTGTGTGCCCTGTCCAGCTCCAACGGACGCGGGAAGAAATCATCCCCCACCAGCATCTGCAGCATGTCTGCCACATATGCCGTGGCATCCACTCCCTCGACCCTCTCCGGGAGCCCAATGATTCTCAGATTCTGCTGGCAAGACCTGTTTTCCAGGTCCTCCAGCCTATCCATCAGCCTTGATTGTTGCTCCTTCACCTTTCTAATTTCCACGTCCGCTACCGTTTGGAAATCCGCCTGCTCTTTCACTGTCTTCTCCAGTGCCTGGACCTTCTTATCCTGCATGTCCAGCCTTTGATCCAGTCGCTCCACCGCTTTGTGGAGCGGTTCCAAATTATCCCGCTTCAGTGCTGCGAAGCTCTCTTTCATGACCTTCAGCATGTTGTCCAGTGCTGTCTGGACCGTCCGTTCCATGGTCCGTTCATTGGCCATCTTTCCTCCCACTTGAGCTTCCACACCACCTTTGTTCAGCCCCTTCTTCGCCTGTTTTCGCTCCCTTCTGCTCCTTAAGTCCATACAACTCTGTATGGATTCAGATCTAGCCTGCTATTGTTTTTCACTCCAGCGCTCAAAAGTTCAAAAAAGTCGGGGGGAAAGGTCTTAAAGTCTGACCGGAGCGAGAGCCACCAAATGCGCGACTTACTCCCTCACAGCCGCCACCGGAAATCCCAATCACCACCTCTTACCAGGCGGAAGATGACCTTTTGACCAATTAATTGGCCACCAAACAATGAAACTGAGCCCCTCCCCATCTCTCAGGTGCCACAAAGTCTGGGTCTGCTGATCGAAAACCGGCATCAAATATGACATTGCAACCTCTTGAATTCCTTATTCTCTCTGCTGCTTGACTTAAAGATACATGTCCATGAAGCATCCAAGGATCAAAAATGATAATGTCAAAAACAAAGAAAAGGGAAATAAGGGAAGCAACAGGAAGGACCCTTACTTACATTGTCAAGAATGATGTAGAAATTATGTAGAAAATGTGCATACTGCCATTCTATACTCAGAAAGGAAAAATAATCTTTGAGATGTATTTATGTTTTTGTCCTTTGCAGGCACAACATGCACAACTATCAAAATTTCTATCAATTGCAAAGATTTGTTATGAATTGAGAAATTTTGCCACAGCCATGCAGATTCTTAGTAGCCTGGGAAGCCTGATAGTGCGCCAATTACCTGTAAGTAATTACTGAGAGTGGGAAAGAACCAGTTCATCCCAGTCTAATCAGTCTGTCATATGTACAAGCTTAATTGAAACTTTCTTCAACATTCCCCAACATTTCCCAAGTCCTGCTGGATTTAGGCATTGCATCTCACAACTTCAGTCCCAGCCGGATGGCTACTAATCTGTTTTAATCAGAGATAGATCAATCACTGTCACTAGTTCTAGGCAGCTCCTTTAACTTGGAGTGTAGAAGCAAAACTGGCCCACTTTAGTCTGATTAGTGGTCCATGGCAATGCCGACCATTAATGTATGTCTTCTACATTACATCCTCAGCATCACAACTGTTGACAGGAGAGGTGGACTTGCAATGAAACATCATGCTTAGGGACATGGCTCAAACCAATGGGGGGTCCTTTGCTGGCCTATGGCTGTGGGGGCACCAACCAGAGGCCGATATCTCTAAATTTTCTGAAAGGCGCAAATCAGCAGTCAAGAACAACATCGGGCTCTGATTGGTCGAGTCCCCTTACAGCAGTAATACACTATTTTGTTGATGGTGTTGATGACTTGGATGGAGAGAGAGCAGTAACGAGAATCTACAAAATATATTTATTTTAAAAGTAGCAGCCAGGTTTCTGACCCAGAGCTAAGGAAGCCAGATAACCTCAAAGGTAGTAATCTCAGGATTGCTACCAGTGCCACGAGCTAGTCAGAGTAGGAATGTCAGGATAGATAGGATGAATGCGTGGTTTGAGAGATGGTGCAAGAGGGAGGGATTCAAATTCCTGGGGCATTGGAACCGGTTCTGGGGAAGTGGGATCAGTACAAACCAGACGGTCTGCACCTGGGCAGGACTGGAACCGATGTCGGGGGGGGGGGGGGGAGGGGGGGGGTGGTTGCTAGAGCTGTTAGGGAGGGTTTAAACTAATGTGGCGGGGGGGTGGAAACCAATGCAGGAAGTTGGAAGGTAGTAAAACAGGGACAGAAGCAAAAGTAAGTAAGGGGAAATGTGTACGGCAGAGAAGCCAGTCAAAAATCAAAATGGGCGACAGGACAAGGTACAGTGACTAAGGGGAGCTCAGTGAATAGGCCCAGTAATACGAAAAGGAATAAAACTGGAAGTAAAAAGGTTAATGGTAAACGACGCGGCAGGTTGTTACATGAATATATGGGTTCAATGACAAGGAAAATTAGGAGAAAAGTTAAGAGGAAATATAACTTAGGAGAGGTTGCTGATCGAGGTGTTAAGATTCAAAACAGAGGTAAAAAAGCCAACATAAGCGTACTTTACCTGAATGCTCGTAGTATTCGGAATAAGGTAAATGAGTTGATGGCGCAAATCATCGTGAATGACTATGATTTAGTGGCCATTACTGAAACATGGTTAAAGGATGGTGACGACTGGGAGTTAAATATCCGAGGGTATCAAACTATTCGGAAGGACAGAGTCGATGGTAAGGGAGGTGGTGTAGCTCTGTTATTTAAGGATGACATCCGGGCAATAGTAAGGGACGACATCGTGCTATGGAGGATAAGGTTGAATCCATTTGGGTGGAAATCAGGAATAGTAAGGCGAAAAAGTCACTGATAGGAGTAGTCTATGGGCCACCAAATAGTAACATTATGGTGGGGCAGGCAATAAACAAAGAAATAACGGATGCATGTAGAAATGGTACAGCAGCTATCATGGGGGATTGTAATCTACATGTCAATTGGTTTAACCAGGTAGGTCAAGGCAGCCTGGAGTAGGAGTTTATAGAATGTATCCGCGATAGTTTCCTAGAACAGCATGTAATGGAACCTACGAGGGAACAAGCGGTCCTAGATCTTGTCCTGTATTAATGAGACAGGATTGATTAATGATCTCATAGTTAAGGATCCTCTTGGAAGGAACGATCACAATATGGTGGAATTTAAAATACAGATGGAGGGTGAGAAGGTAAAATCAAATACTCATGTTTTGTACTTAAACAAAGGCGATTACAAGGGGATGAGAGAAGAACTAGCTAAGGTAGACTGGGAGCTAAGACTTTATGGTGGAACAGTTGAGGAACAGTGGAGAACCTTCCAAGCAATTTTTCACAGTGCTCAGCAAACGTTGATACCAACAAAAAGGAAGGACGGTAGAAAGAGGGGAAATCGACCGTGGATATCTAAGGAAATAAGGGAGAGTATCAAATTGAAGAAAAAAGCATATAAAGTGGCAAAGATTAGTGGGAGACTAGAGGACTGAGAAATCTTTAGGGGGCAACAGAAAGCTACTAAAAAAGCCATAAAGAAGAGTAAGAGATTATGAGAGTAAACTTGCTCATAATATAAAAACAGATAGTAAAAGTTTTGACAAATATATGAAACAAAAAAGAGTGGCTAAGGTGAATATTGGTCCTTTAGAGGATGAGAAGGGAGTTTTAATAATGGGAGATGAGGAAATGGCTGAGGAACTGAACAGGTTTTTTGGGTCGGTCTTCACAGTGGAAGACACTAATAACATGCCAGTGATTGATAGAAATGAGGCTATGACAGGTGAGGACCTTGAGAGGACTGTTATCACTAAGGAGGTAGTGATGGGCAAGCTAATGGGGCTAAAGGTAGACAAGTCTCCTGGCTCTGATGGAATGCATCCCAGAGTGCTAAAAGAGATGGCTAGGGAAATTGAAAATGCACTAGTGATAATTTACCAAAATTCACTAGACTCTGGGGTGGTCCCGGCGGATTGGAAATTAGCAAACTTGACACCACTGTTTAAAAAAGGAGGTAGGCAGAGAGCAGGTAATTATAGGCCAGTGAGCTTAACTTCGGTAGTAGGGAAGATGCTGGAATCTATCATCAAGGAAGAAATAGCGAGGCATCTGGATACAAATTGTCCCATTGGGCAGACACAGCATGGGTTCATAAAGGGCAGGTCGTACCTAACTAATTTAGTGGAATTGTTTGAGGACATTACCAGTGCAGTAGATAACAGGGAGCCAATGGATGTGGTATATCTGGATTTCCAGAAAGCCTTTGACAAAGTGCCACACAAAACGTTGCTGCATAAGATAAAGATGCATGGCATTAAGGGTAAAGTAGTAGCATGGATAGAGGATTGGTTAATTAATAGAAAGCAATGGGGTTAATGGGTGTTTCTCTGGTTGGCAATCAGTAGCTAGTGGTGTCCCTCAGGGATCAGTGTTGGGCCCACAATTGTTCACAATTTACATCGATGATTTGGAGATGGGGACCAAGGGCAATGTGTCCAAGTTTGCAGACGACACTAAGATGAGTGGTGAAGCAAAAAGTGCAGAGGATACTGGAAGTCTGCAGAGGGATTTGGATAGGTTAGGTGAATGGGCTAGGGTCTGGCAGATGGAATACAATGTTGACAAGTGTGAGGTTATCCATTTTGGTAGGAATAACAGCAAACGAGATTATTATTTAAATGATAAAATATTAAAGCATGCCACTGTGCAGAGAGACCTGGGTGTGATCGTGCATGAGTCACAAAAAGTTGTTTTACAGGTGCAACAGGTGATTACGAAGGCAAATGGAATTTTATCCTTCATTGCTAGAGGGATGGACTTTAAGACAAGGGAGGTTATGCTGCAATTCTTTACGGTGTTAGTGAGGCCACACCTGGAGTATTGTGTTCAGTTTTGGTCTCCTTACTTGAGAAAGGACGTACTGGCACTGGAGCGTGTGCAGAGGAGATTCACTAGGTTAATCCCAGAGCTGAAGGTGTTGGATTATGAGGAGAGGTTGAGTAGACTGGGGCTGTACTCGTTGGAATTTAGAAAGATGAGGGGGATCTTATAGAAACATATAAAATTATGAAGGGAATAGATAGGATAGATGCGGGCAAGTTGTTTTCACAGGCGGGTGAAAGCAGAACTAGGGGGCATAGCCTCAAAATAAGGGGAAGTAGATTTAGGACTGAGTGTAAGAGGAACTTCTTCACCTAAAGGGTTGTGAATCTATGGAATTCCTTACCCAGTAAAGCAGTAGAGGCTCCTTCATTAAATGTTTTTTGATAGTTTTTTGAAGAATAAAGGGATTAAGGTTATGGTGTTCAGGCTGGAAAGTGGAGCTGAGTCCACAAAAGATCAGCCATGATCTCATTGAATGGCGGAGCAGGCTCGAGGGGCCAGATGGCCTATTCCTGCTCCTAGTTCTTATGTTCTTATGTTGTTATAACCAGGCAGGCAGCCTGAGCCAACAGCGAGGTCATCGAGCTTGCCTCAGGGATGTGAGCCCAGGAGGGCCAAACAAGGAGGCAGGCGCTGGTAAACAGTCATCAAGGAGAGCAACGGGGCGTCGCCCGATCCCCAGGGCAGGGTTGAGGAGGAGAGCTGGCAAGCTAAAAGTATGAAAAAGGCGGCAGCAACTTCAGGGCAAGGGTGGTGATGAGGCCAGATAGCCAGACAGGCAGGCAACCAATGAGCCAGCAAAGCTCCCGAGGTGGATGTTGAGCAGAGCTCGAGGTGAGGTGTGAGGGCCGAGAAGGTGCCGCCGGTCGCCAAGGAGAGTGGTGGGGATACTCGACTCCCAGGATATGGGCTGAGGAGTGAAATGCAAGGCTACATGGTGATGGAACCATCAATTCACTAGACATGTGCTTTAAGATATGAACAGTGCTTTTAATCTACTTACTACAGAGCCAGCCTGTTACCCGTTGAACTCTCGATGAACTGCAGGCTGGCTCTGGACAAGGGTATTTATACAGCAGTCCAGAGGGAGGATTTGTGGGCGGAGCCAAGGGTGGAGCCCTGTACAAACGCCTGAGCATTCCCAGAGCTACTCCCCCTAGTGGTCGAATAACGCTACTGCGCTTACAATGGTATTGGTAAATACAGTGTGAATTACTAAGTTACATTCACCACACATGGCCAAGCAAGTAGCTTGAGCCAGCAGCGAGATCAGCCCAGTCCCTCACGGTCAAGGGGAGCAGCTGCAGTGGAGATCTGACCCCAGACCAGGACTGAGAAGGGCTGGGCAACTGAGGGAGAAGCAACACCATAGCCAGGCACCCAGAGCCAGCAGCAAGGCGAGGTCGTCGAGGTGAGCAGGAGCAACTTGAAGCCCAGGACTGAGGAGGGCAGAAAAAGCCTGCTCTTTCAGAAAATTCATTCATTTAATTCAAGAAAGCTCAGTCAATATGAAATGGCACTATCAATCTAGCAGTTGAAAGTGAAGCAAAAGGATGAAGCTAGACAAAAAGACAGTTTGTCATTTTACTTTAGAAAGTTCAAAGTATTGAGAAGTGCACAAACTGCACCTGCATCCTCGTCCACCAAAAGTATGGGTGAACTATCTGATGACTTCAACTGATGATTTCTGGAGATACCACATCGCCTGAAAATGTTGAACAAAAAGTGGACTCTGAAACGGGAATGGAACTACAAGATACTGTAGATTCTTCTGCTGAAGTGAGGGATGAAACCTACGCTGAAGGCATTGCCTTATGGCCAAAATGTGTTCCACTGGGAATTATAGAATATTTCATACTACATAAACCAGAAAACAGGTAACAGGGCAAACTTGAGAAAAGTGTTTGGGTTTGGAGGCCAAAAGCACGTTAGAAGACTTCATCAGTCCCATTTTCTGAGGGTGAGGAGAAATGGGATGACGGAAACTAGGAATTGGTTGATTTATTTCGGAAAAGTCTACTGTTCTTTGCAAATTATTCCCCGACCCTAGTAAAGGGAAACAAGCATTTGTCGATGGGCACTCTAACTGGAGAAATGTTGGAAGACATCGTGCTGTTCATGTAACTCCCAAAGTTCATACTGAAGCTGTGTGTTTATTCATGCAAATTATCAGGAAGATTTGATTCTGCGTTATCAGCTCAGTTTAAAAAGGAATGTCCTTATTGGAGGAATGTACTGAGATATGTTGTTGCCACAGTCAAACGGCTGTTTTCCCTGGGTCCACCTCTGCGAGAACATGATGAGTCATCATTCTCAACTCAAAGAGGCAATTTTCCAGACAGCCTTGAATGTCTCATGAATTTGATGAGCTTATCAAAGACCATTTGAAGGCTATCAATATTGTGGCTCAGGGAAGGTCAACGTTTTAACATACCAAATCTACGATGACCTAATCGCTATAATGGCAGAGTGGCTCAGAAACCATTACACTCATGAAGTAAAAGATGTCAAATACTATTCCATAAAAGTCAACACTTCATGAGTCATGTGGACCAATTAGCATTAATTTCAAGATATGTGACCAGCAATGGTGAAGTTGCAGAGTGATTTCTCTGTTTTGTCCAGCTACTGAGTGCTGGAGACAACTATTTTGGAAATCATTGCAAATTTAAATTGGACATCAAAAATTGTTGTGGGCAGAGCTTCGATAACAACGCATATATGGGCAGCACAGTGGCGCAGTAGGTTAGCCCTGCTGCCTCACGACACCAAGGTCCCAGGTTCGGTCCCGGCTCTGGGTCACTGTCCGTGTGGAGTTTGCACATTCTCCCCATGTCTACGTGGATTTCGCCCCCGCAACCCAAAGATGTGCAAGGTAGGTGGATTGGCCACGCTAAATTGCCCCTTAATTGGAAAAATGAATTGGGTACTCTAAATTTATTTTTAAAAAACAACGCAGATATAGCAGAACAATATTCAGGTCTACAAGCAAGACGGAACAAGCCCCAATGCATTATCCATCCCACGTTCCAAGAGCCATACATTTTTTGTTCAAAACTTATGTGCTTTTTTTCCGGTTTCCATGCATCGGCAGAATATGTGGCAATCACTCTTGGAGCAAGCACAGGGAAAATATTTGACGGTCAAAATAATTTGTGACACCATGTGGTCCGCTGATACAGATTCTGTTTTGGTTTCAAAACTGAACTTTGTTGATCTACCGGAAACCTTATCAAATTCAGAAAAGCCATATGTGAAAGCTGAAGAAAAATCTTCGGCCAGAAGTTTGAAAAGTATGATATTGCTGTTTACTTTTTTGTGGAACCATTTACTTCCATTTATGTCCAAGGCATCTTCAGTTGCTGCATCAATGGCCTCCTTCATGTTGAGTAGACTGGGACTGTACTCGTTAGAATTTAGAAGGATGAGGGGGGATCTTATAGAAACATTTAAAATTATGAAGGGAATAGATAGGATAGATGCGGGCAGGTTGTTTCCACTGGCGGGTGACAGCAGAACTAGGGGGCATAGCCTCAAAATAAGGGGAAGTAGATTTAGGACTGAGTTTAGGAGGGACTTCTTCACCCAAAGGGTTGTGAATCTATGGAATTCCTTGCCCAGTGAAGCAGTTGAGGCTCCTTCATTACATGTTTTTAAGGTAAAGATAGATAGTTTTTTGAAGAATAAAGGGATTAAGGGTTATGGTGTTCGGGCCGGAAAGTGGAGCTGAGTCCACAAAAGATCAGCCATGATCTAATTGAATGGCGGAGCAGGCTCGAGGGGCCAGATGGCCTACTCCTGCTCCTAGTTCTTATGTTCTTATGTTCTTATGTTCATAAGGTCAGAAGTAGGGATGTTTGCGGATGACTACACAATGTTCAGCACCATTCGTGACTCCTCAGATAATGAAGTAGTCCGTGTAAAAATGCAGCAAGACCTTATAGCCACCGAAGTTGGCCATTCCCTCAATACAAAATGGAGGAACGCAAAGCTTGCAGGGTAAAATGGACAAAGTTTGCAGCACAAGCAGGCTGCAACAAGCCACTGTGTATTCTGTCTGCTAAGAGAGCAGACAGCACCGAAACAAACATTCCGCATACTAATGAGGCAATCTCCGGGACAGTTAACATAGTAATGGAACGATCCCAGGGACAATGGACACAAATAGGGAAGTGATTGCAACATTGTATAGGATACCAGACACCCCGGCACCAGCGGGGTTCGAAGACAAAGCACCTGAAGGCCCGCCCAGTAGCCGAGGGACAGCCTCAGTATCGGCGGGATTCAAACAAATTGATTGGGAAGAGACCCAATCGATCCCCAGCAGATAGAGGGTCCGCCCAAAAGGGCGCAAAGCCCTAGGGCCTATAAAGGACAGGTCCCAAACTTAGTTCGTTCTTCTTGACCAGCCCTCCTCTCTTGACCAGCCCTCTCGACCAGCTTTTACCGAAGAAGACCGAGAGAGAGGAGAGGTTTGGGACAGCAGCCGCCAGCAAGTAAGTGTCTCACAACGATCGCTACCAGAGATAGACACTCCTGACCCCTTTTTAACCCATACCAACCTGACGTCTGCAGACTCAGTGCAGAGCAAGAGGCCTTGTCCCCTGATCCGGCAGTTCCCTTTAAGATAAGTATTGGTTTATTTAGCGGTAGGAATAGTTTAATCATCTTACCGTGTGCATGAGTAGTTTATAATTGTATTATAATAAACTCAGTTGTTTGAACTTACTAATTGGTGTATGGTTTTATTGCTTTGAACTTGACCTTGAAACTTGTGGCGGTATCTTAATGATACCTGGCGACTCCAGAGCTAAGTGATGAAACAGAGCCAAATTGAGTGTTAAGCACACTCACCCAGAACGAGCAACAACCTGGACAATATTCAGGCATGCGCTGACAAATGGCAAATTAAAGAGGCAGCATGTGGCACAATGGTTAGCATTGTTGCCTACGGCGCTGAGGACCTGGGTTTGAATCCCGGCTCTGGGTCACTGTCCATGTGGAGTTTGCACATTCTCCCCGTTTCTGCATGGGTTTCAGCACCACAACCCAAAGATATGCAGGGTAGGTGGATTGGCCATGCTAAATTGCCCCTTAATTGTAAAAAAATAATTGGGTACTCTAAATTTAAAAAAAAAGAAAAAAAAGCAAGTGGCAAGTTACATTTGCGCCACACAAGTGTCAGGTAATGGCCACTCCTACAAGACAGGATCTAACCATCGCACCTTGACATTCAATGACATTACCATCGCTGAATCCCCCACAGTCAACATCCTGGGGGTTACAATTGATCAGAAACTGAACTAAAAATGAAATGAATTGAAAATTGCTTACTGTCACAAGTAGGCTTCAAATGAAGTTACTGTGAAAAGCCCCTAGTCACCACATTCCGGCGCCTTTTCAGGGAGGCTGGTACAGGAATTGAACCGTGCTGTTGACCTGCCTTGGTCTGCTATAAAAGCCAGCGATTTAGCCCTGTGCTAAACCAGCCCCAACTAGCCACATTAATACTGCGGCTACCAGGAGAGGTCAACGGCTATGAATCCTACGGTGAGTAACTCACCTCCTGACCCCCTCCGAAGTCTGTTGACCTTCTACAAGGCACAAGTCAGGAGTGTAATGGAATACCCTCCACTTGCCTGGATAAGTGCAGCTCCAACAACACTCAAGAAGCTCGACATCATCCAAGATAAAGCAGCCCGCTTGATTCCTCCTCCTTCCACAGACATTCAAACCCTCCACCACCGATAAACAGTGGAGGGTTTGAATGTTTAATATTGGACTTAGATTCACTGGACTCCATTTGGTTGAAGTATTTGCCCCTGCACTGGACTCTTTCTGCTTCATTCTGTTTTCCATTGGCCTATGCTGCAGTCATGTTATTGGCTGACTTTTCCATCTCATTGCTCATTGGCCAGTTCCATGTTTGCTACCCTCAAGACACATCGGTCACAATATTGACCATTTTACCATCATTATGAGAACAGGTAGGCTTGAATTTTAATTCAGCAATTACAGGCATGTTTTCATAATTTAAGTGACCAAGTTGTGTATTTTTGTGGCTCATTCATTTGAATTCTGTGAGGTGATGGTGGCGGGGTTGGGATGCCCGTGATGTCACGGGTCGGAGTGCGGCCTCATTAGGGGTGGGGTGTAATGTCGGGCCGTGCAGTCATCAGGGGGGGGACAGAAATGAAGATGAGTGCAGGGCCCCCAAATGTGTAAGTCCACCTCTGGTTAACAGTATATTAACTGTCGTTTCCATTTTTCTGACATATAATTGGGAACTCTTTTGTACAGTTTGCACCAATTAGATTGAAGTTTTACATTTACCTCTGCACCCTGAGCTCGACAAAATATTCCTACGTTGAATTGTTACCCACTGATTTCTACTGGTTATTGTGCCTGTTAGGTGAGGTCATGACTCTCTGAGACCGTAACATTCCTATTTTTCTATTTTTATTTTTTATTTTTCCAATTAAGGGGCAATTTAGCATGGCCAATCCACCTATCCTGCACATCTTCGGGTTGTGGAGGTGAAAGCTACGGAGACACGGGGAGAATGTGCAAACTCCACCCGGGTCCTCGGCGTCGTGAGACAGCAGTGCTAACCATGCCACCCCTGACTGTAACACTCCTAACATCAAAAAGCTTGTTGAACAGAACTCACATGTGACCATTTACCCCTGGTTGAAATAGTGGAGACCAGTAACCTGTGGCACCAGTACCACAGTATAAGTAAACATATCCTGGAAAGATGAAAACAGATCGATAAAAAAAAATTACATTTTAAATTGCACGCGTAAATTCACCCAACATAAGCTGAGAGCATATGAAGGAAATTTAATTGTGTCATTTAATAATTGGGATCATTTCCTTTGTCTGGATTTGACCACTAGCGAGAAAAGAAATCAATGTCCCTACGAGATGGTTCACAAATTTGGAGCAAATTTCAACACTTTAAAAACACTTTTTCTTTTCCTGAGCACAGTTAATGTGTTAAATAAACATCAAAAGAAAGTAGATGATTCAGAGTCTAGTTACCCTTTAACAGGGAACTGCATTGATATCTGTTGATAAGGAGAGCTGAGATGTATAAAGAATTTAACAGTTCTGCTTCTTGTTTATCTCTACGGAGGTGAAGAAAGACAGTCAATGATGGAATAATAATGTATTGGTAATCATGCACTGACCCAGAGGGGTGGATATATTTGGGCAATGAACATTGTCTCAATTGGAACTTCTCTATTTTTAAACTACATGGTTTTATTCTTTTTACTTTCTAATTTGGCTTCTTTTATTTCCCATATTACATGTTCCCACCACACAACTTTATTCTGCCATAAGACCATGTAAGAATGATTATCTGGATGGCAGACTACCTGTAACTGTTGTAATTTCAGCTGTGACTGGGTGAATGGAGCTGCCTTCACAGCAAAGGGAGCTACTGTTTGCTTTGCTTCTGTTAAACCATCTTCAGTTACAAGCCACCCAAAATTCACTATTACTGGGGCAGCACGGTAGCATGGTGGTTAGCATAAATGCTTCACAGCTCCAGGGTCCCAGGTTCGATTCCCGGCTGGGTCACTGTCTGTGTGGAGTCTGCACGTCCTCCCCGTGTGTGCGTGGGTTTCCTCCGGGTGCTCCGGTTTCCTCCCACAGTCCAAAGATGTGCGGGTTAGGTGGATTGGCCATGCTAAATTGCCCGTAGTGTCCTAATAGTAAGGTTAAGGGGGGGAGTTGTTGGGTTACGGGTATAGGGTGGATACATGGGTTTGAGTAGGGTGATCATTGCTCGGCACAACATCGAGGGCCGAAGGGCCTGTTCTGTGCTGTACTGTTCTATGTTCTATGTACTCTGTTAGCTGTCCTATAGGTGAGCCTCTCAATAGTTTCCTTTATCTACACATCATTATGCGCACTGTTGATCACAAAGAACAAATGTAATTTTTGACAGCTGCCTGGAAATTGCTAAAATAAATCTTCAACTTTCCCTGAGAAAAGACTTACCTTTCTTTAATTGTTTGTGTACGAAGGTCATCACAGGGTTTTGATATTTGCTTTCTTTTTATTTTATTTTATTTCAGTCGTGGAAAAGCTTGTCCTCAAAGGCGTTGGAAATCACGGAGGAACTGACTGCTGTACAGGTACTCAAAAATAGTCAAAGGTGCCAAAAACTCCTCTATCAGCCACATTTTAGGTGTTGTCGTATAATTGGTGATAGTGAAACCATGAAATGGCAGATTTGAAATCTTCAGCTCATTTGAACATTATTCCCAAAGCAGCTTCGCATTTGCGAAGGAAGCCAAATCCAATCGGCCAAACCTAAATTTTGGTTAGCAGGTCCACTTCAAAGCTACTGCCTGCATTTGGGTCAAATATTAATTTCAATCTTTTCAAGCTTCAAGATCAGTTACAAAGATGTGTGAAGCTTGGTCCAGGCTAGAAGTGAGAGAAGTAAATTAATTGAAAGGAAAGCCGACAGTATTGAGGCAGAAAATAAATTCCATCATTAAAATGACAGAATGGTGCAGCGTCATACTCTCTAATCAATGGATGATAACTAACCATGTAATTGCATGAGTTGGGTATGAAGCCCTTTGTGAAATTCAGAATGAGATTCCATCTGCTGAGGTTATTAAAGTATTATTCATGGCAGCAGATGGAATGCTGGCACAAATGTGTACGTATCACTCACAGGATCTGGGAAAATGGATAAGAAAAGGGATTGAGTGAAGAAATTGTATCCAACAATACTATGTATTATGTGCATGGCCCAATAGTTGCTTCTTGAAAAGTGCTTCCTTTTCCAAAAAATTTTTACGGTTTATTATTTAGGTGGGTGAGCCACTTTCACTTCTTGGGTAGGAAAGTCCTGTGTGAGCGCAGCATTCAGCATGCAGGGGAAGCCATTGGGAAGGGCAGTAGAACCTTGCTCAATGTTGTGTATTCCTGCACGACAGACCAACTGAGGTGAGAGAAGCATTGAGTAGGCCACATTGCAGAAGCTGCTAAGAGGGTGGACCAATCAGGCCAGAAGTGCTCAAATGTCATAGGAACCAGTCATTCAGCAGGAGCACACGCCAGTGGGGACAAGAACCTGAGAGTGGGAGCAAGTGCAGGATACGAATAGCAATAGCCTCATGGCCACCTGTATTGGGGGCTCAGGAAGGGGAATTTGCAGAAGGTGGAAAAGAGAACCACAAGCAGCCACTAGTATGTAAAAGAAGGGTATACAGACAGGCAAAAGGTAAGCTACCTACAGATCTCAGAAAGACAGTGCCACAGAAGACTGCATCTCTCCCGAGAGGCTGTGAGGTGAATTCTGGTTGCATTGGTGGCACCTTCAGTGATGGATACTCGCTGACAGAAAATACCCACTGAACAGGTGGTTGTTGACACCAATGAAGAATCCTAGGACTGAGGTTGGGGCATGCTATAATGTGAATCACACTGCTACCAGAATGGTCCTCGAGCAGACGACTGGTCTCCTCAAGATGAGATGAGATGCCTGCATCAGCCAGGTGTAACATCAATATGCATCAGAAAGTGTCTCCCACATCGTGGTGGTATGCTGAACTTTAAACATCCTGGGACTATGTAGCAGTCTAGAATCTATTGAGCAAAAAAAATGTCTTGTTGTGGCATATAAATCCGCAGAAACACTTTTGCATTAAAATTGGCAATCCAAAAGGCAAATGCACACAAACTGAATCTGAAGCATTTACATCTTACATGTAAACTTGCACTTTTTCATAAATACGGAGAATCTCATAAAACACCATTACTACTTATCAGTCTTGACCTTTGTTTATAGGCAGGTTTTGTAGCAGGGAACAATTTCAGTAATTCACAATTCATTCCAGGCAAAACAGAAATAGGTGGAAAGGCAAGTTGCGAGAGTGATACAAACAGTTTGCAAAGTGATATTGATAGGTTATGTCAGTGAGCAAAAGGTTGGCAAATGTGGGAAAATGTAAAGTTGTTCACATTTTGGAAGGGAGAACAAAAGAACAGTATTATTTAAATGGATGAAAGCTGCAGAAAGCTGCAATGCAAATGGACTTGGAGGTACTTGTGCACGAAACATGGAAAGTTAGCACACAGGTGCAGCAGGTAATCAGGAAGGCTAATTGAATGTTGGCCCTTACTTCAAGGGGGTTGGTGTATAAGAGTAGGGAAGTCTTGCTGCAGCTGAAAAAGGTACTGGTGAGACTACATCTGGAGTACTGTGCACAGTTTGGCCCCTTATTTAAGGAAAGATATTGAGCATGATTCTCTGGCCTCCCAGCCGCATGTTTATCGTTGGCATGAGGTAGCACGCCATTCTCTATTCCTGCATTGAAGCCACCCCAAACTGCCTGGAAACCCACGGATGGGGGTGCACTACTGGCAGGACCAGAGAATCTCACCACCAGTGAAGGTTCACTCGGATGATCCCTGGTATAGGATTGTCTTAGGTGCAAAGGTAAAACAGGTTGAGACGCTACTCATTGGAATTTAGAAGAATGAGAAGAATGAAGAATCTCATTGAAACGTATAGGATAAATTCTGAGAGAATGTTTCCCTTCATGGGAGAGTCTAGAATCAGAGAGCATTGTCTTAGAATAAAGTGGTGTCCATTTAAAACTGAGATGAGGAGGAATTTCTTCTCTCCGAGCGTTGTGAATCTTTGGAACTCCTTCCCACAAAGAGCTGTGGGGGCAGAGCCCTTGCATTTATTTACATAGAATTTACACAGAATTTACATAGAATTTACAGTGCAGAAGGAGGCCATTCGGCCCATCGAGTCTGCACCGGCTCCCGGAAAGAGCACCCTACCCAAGGTTAACACCTCACCCTATCCCCATAACCCAGTAACCCCACCCAACACTAAGGGCAATTTTGGACACTAAGGGCAATTTATCATGGCCAATCCACCTAACCTGCACATCTTTGGACTGTGGGAGGAAACCGGAGCACCCGGAGGAAACCAACGCACACACGGGGAGGATGTGCAGACTCCGCACAGACAGTGACCCAAGCCGGAATCAAACCTGGGACCCTGGAGCTGTGAAGCGATTGTGCTATCCACAATGCTACCGTGCTGCCCCAAAGGCTGAGATTACAGTAAGGGAATCAAGGGTTATGGGGGAAGGGCAGGAAAGTGGACGTGAGGAATGTCTGATCAGTCATGATCCTATTTAATGGCGGAGCAGACTCGAGGGATTGAATGGACTCCTCCTGTTTCTATTTTGTCCGGTCTTATTTCTGGCTGCTGCCTTATGTTTTTGCCACAAATTTTTACCTCTGCGATTGGAAGGAGAATGGAAATCAATGTCATATGGAAACAAATTAATGCACAGCAAGGACTTTAAATAGCTTCAAAACAGAGACAATTATTTAAAAGAAGATTTGTGATGTGATGTGAGCACGGGTAGCGGTTGCGTTTTCGCGAACTCCGGCGCTGCTCATCTTTTAATTCGCCGTTTAATCCTGGTCCATATTTCTTGCTTGTTTCTTCTTGGACTACACGGTTTGTGCCATGTCCCTTAAAGTTCTTGTCCAGTCTTTTTGTGGGAAAAAGCCAAGAGAAAATGCTTAAATCCTTAGGGGGTTTTCGTGGTGATCAGCAGGAGCTGAAGAGGGGCTCAGCTAGTTGTGACGCAGTTGCTGTTAAATGGGCTCTCAGATGATGGTCGCCTTCAAAGATGTTACCTTGACTGAGAATTTTGGCTCTGTGGTGCAGGTCTTCAAAGCTCATTTTGAGAAACTGCAGGGAACATTGAGAAGAGCGGTGGAGGAACATGAGAGAGTTCTTGCACTCGAGAGAGAGCACTACCCTTGGTTAGGGCCTGCCATTGGGTCATCAAAATCCTACTGCATGGTGTGCCAGGTGTTCTTGATGGATTTGGGAGATGACAACCAGGCAGGATGTCTCCCTGACCTTGGTCCTTGGCGGAAGATGGGAGATTAATTCCCGATTGCTTCGAGAATTGGTTGACATTCTTTGTTAATCTTCATTTGGAGGCCAGGTGCATCAGATTCGATTGAGCACAATATATCCTGTCTGCGAGGCCAAGGGTCAGTAGAGCCCAACGATCACAGGTCCTATATCGTGCTATCCTCAATGCTCTTTATGAGAGGTTGTAGATGGCTGAGTGGGTGGAGTCATTCACCCTGGCCGGCCTAGACTGCGGACCACCTGGGATTCAGTGAGATGCATGGTGGAAGTAATGGTGTCTTATGCTTCGATCGATGGAATCCTGGAGAGACCCTGGAGAGCGTTCATTGATCCTGCCAAACCCTTTGCTTCCTCATGCAACATGGAAGACATTGTTATCCTGCTGTCTGCCCTATGGTTCTTTGAGTACCCTGATTGTGACTCCCCATTGATCATGTTGCTTTTTATTATTGTCTTTTTTCCTGAAGGGATGTGTGAAATGTTAGCCTGATGGTCTGTGAAATTGGTTATCCTTCTCCTGTTATCTTCTGTTAGCGCAAATCCGTTTTGGGTTTTTCTTTTAGATTTGTACATTCTTTGCATCAAGAATCCATGTCTGCATCCTTCTTTGGCCTGGGCAAAGTTTTTTAAAAATTAAATTTAGTGTACCCAATTCATTTTTTCCAATTAAGGGCCAATTTAGCACAACCAATCCACCTAGCCTGCACATCTTTGGGCTGTAGGGGCGAAACCGATGCAAACACGGAGAGAATGTGTAAACTCCACACAGTGACCCAGAGCCGGGATTCGAACCTGGGACCTCGGCGCCATGAGGCAGCAGGGCTAACCATTGCGCCACCTTGCTGCCCGGCCTGTGCAAAGGTAGTAGCCTGGGGAGGACAGCGCTCCTTCTTTCGGTTACGTTTCTCCTCCTTCTGTTTGGGTCTCTTTTTGCGTTCCTCCCCTGGGCCTCTATGATGGTCGGACCATAGAGTTGGGAGGGTTTCTCTAGATTTTTGCAACGGTGGTCAATTCGAGGTAGGCTGGGTGTCCCCTTCCTGGGAGAGTTCTTCTCTTCTTCTTGTCATCTCTTCATTGAGGTGAGCATTGGGATTGTCTTCTAATCTGATCTAGCCTGGTGGTTGGGTGGGGGCTGGGTTCTGTGTTTGTGTTGGGGAGGAGGGAGGAGGCCCTCCCTCCTAGGGGGCCTGATTTTTGTGTGTCCTGACGATTCCTCTTCCTCCCGGGCAGGAGCCCACCTCTTGGCCGGGGCTGAAATGATCATCCTCTTATGGTGCGTTGCTCTGGATGGGGTTGGAAAGATGCAGGCACAACTGGGGAGCAGGTTTTTTCAGGAGTATGCCGGAGAACCTGGGGGTACAGACCTTTTGTGTGTATGTGTTGATTGGTGCTAGGCGAGGCCAGGCCTGGTACTGGTATCCTTCTTACCCCTCGGGGATTAGGATGTCCCTCTTGAGAGCGTGGGAGGCACTTCCTGGGGGACTGGGCCTTATATCCTTGTCATTTTGTTGCACAGGGGCTGAGGGATAGTTCAGGTTCATGTGCAGTTGCAATTGTACTGGGGACCTACGAGTTTCACATGCTGTACAGAAAGTACACGAGCTGGATGGCGTCCAATTTGAACTGTTACGGAATGTAATTTTCGAAACTGTGAACAAAGTGTTTTTTTGTGAGGGAAATGCATTCTCAATTGCTGATAATTTTTCCTTTTTCTAAGCAGCATCCCACGCATCTCCTTCTAGAAATGGTTGGATTCCAAGCAATGTGCAAAAATAAGTTATTTTACATGAATTAAACATGAATTAGAGCCTGTCCATGATGTGTATTTTCTGATTTAGTGAATTATTGTTGATATGGTTTTTTAATCAGGTTTTTCTGAAGAGCGACAGCCTTTGTCTGATGGAAGGAGATAGTTTCAGTAAGCAACCAACAATGCCTTGTGCTCATATTCTGGCAATGCACGTCCAACAACTAGAAATAGGTGCTTTTACTATGGCTAATGGCACATACAAATGGCCAAAACTAAGGTGAGTATGACAAGCTTAGAAAAGTGCTAAGTTATGAACATTTTCAGAAATGCTAGATTGTTCTTTCCTTGGATGTAGTTTGTCTTGTCCAAGCGGTGGTCATATTTATGTTATAAAATTATTTATTTTTTTAAATTTAGAGTGCCTAATTATTTTTTTCCAATTAAGGGGCAATTTAGCGTGGCCAATCCACCTACCCTGCACATCTTTGGGTTGTGGGGGTGAAACCCACGCAGACACGGGGAGAATGTGCAAACTCCACACGGACAGTGACCCAGGGCCGGGATTCGAACCCGGGTCCTCAGCACCGTAGGCAGCAATGCTAACCACTGTGCCACCGTGCTGCCCTATAAAATGAATCATTATTGAACTTTGCATTAAGTTGTTTTTGTTCTGTTAAATTCAGTTTTAAACGTGCACAACGGGAATCCCGGGGCTGGATTTATTGGCTGTTCACACCGGCTGGAAATGCCGGTCCCTTGCCGGTGCACTTGTTTCCCAGCGATGAGGGGTGCTGTCAAGCAGAAATCCTGTTGACAATGGCAGGACCGGTAGATCCTGCTGGTGAACCACCTTCGCAGCCAAAAAACAGGCTGGTGGGAAAATCGCGACCCTATTCACAAAGAAGCCACCTGATTATTTGACTATAATAATGGAAAGTTACATTTTAAGACTGCCAGAATGCAGTGCTGTTTTATTTTAGGGAAATATTCCAAGTTCTTAAAAGGTGTAAGAAAATTCTTAGGATTGAATTTTTGCTTCAGAGGTGAGGAAACAGGAGTTGATCTGTCTCCCAGGGACCGAACCCTCCTCTGGGGACAACAGTCACTGACCTGGGATTTTGATCAGAGTACCCTCTTAATACACATGGAGACAGGCTCCTTGTCCAATTAAGGATGACAGGCAATGCTGGTAGGCCTTTACGAGATCTTCTAGGTACAGTGGAGCAGCAGGCTAAGGGTGTGCTTCATCCTGAAGGTGCCTTTCCATCAACTTTTGAAAACAAAATCAAATTTTAAAAATAGCACATGTAGCCAGGCCACCACTGGCGGAGGTTGGGCAGAGGGCTGATGGTGGCGGTGGGGTGAGAGGAGAATTGGCTAGACCTGCACCCAGAGCCAGACAGGGAGGGTTTTAAGGCTGGTCCAACCAAGCCCACCCCTCCTCCCCAGCCTGCTGTTGTGAGCATGCCTTCAGCTGGTTATACTCCCAGCAGCGCCAGGAAACTGGAGGCAGGTTATGAAATCCTCAATAAGGTTCTGAATGAGCCAATTGTCTGCCGATACTGTGGGGGTGACTTTGTGGTATGGGTATCTCCGCTGGGACCCAAATCCATCTTCCCTAAAGTGACTGGAGCTGGGAATGGCATTGAGAACAAGCACAGCAGCCGCCATTGGTATTTCAGGCTTCTTTGCTCTGTTTTTGGCCTTGGTGGATGTCATAATATACATCTATGTATATAATGGAGTGCAGACAGGCAGTGATTGACACACAGGATGACCAGTAAGCACACAGAACAGAGCAGCCAATCACCAGACAGGATGCCACCACTATAAAGCCAGAGGGCACTAGGTTTCCCGTTCTCTCTGGACCCAGCCTCTGAGACAGTCAGAGTTCGTGAGCTAGCCAGTGCAAACACCATGTGGTAGCTAGTAAGTCTGGTCAGGCTAGTACTAGGTCTCCAGTCAAGTCACCATAGTGTCAACCCACAGTTGAACATGTATAATAGTTTAGACGTTAAATAAAATCGTGTTCGACCTTATCAAGTGTTGGAGGTCTGTCTCTCGCTACACTGCATCAAGTGCAGTCCACATCGATCCAGCCTGGCCAACACATCAGTGGAGTCCAAATATTCAGTGCTTAGTGTTTTTCTTCCCAATGTCAGAAAACAGAGGTAGTTTTAAGTAATCCATATATGTATTTTTGGGTATTAGAAACAAGGTGTAGCTTTAAGTAAGTTTAATTTTGTGATTCTGTGTTAGAAAGGGTTGAAACTTCAGTTAGCTCATCTTAAAATAAGGTGCCTGCATTGTAATTAAAGGGTTTACGATGGAAAACAGATAGGGATTAAAGAAAGACTGGGCTGTTTCTTCGCAACCAGGAGGCATCCTAAATTAGAAGTAATTTTTGAGGTTAGTTTTAGGGTGGACCCAGAAGCACCTGTACAGGACCAGGGAGCTGCAGAAAACAGACTTCCAAAAAGAACACAACAAAGTCCAGAAACCAGGGAGTTGGGACAAAAGGCATGTTGTAGGAAGACAGTTAAGTTAAAGGAACAAAGACGTTGAACAGACATTAAAGGTCCTGTTCAGGAGAAGTCAAGTAAAAGGCAGCAAAAGTGCTGTGAATTAAAGAGTCAGCTCAAGAACCAGATTTAAAATTAGCCAAACGAAGCCAAACATTTGAAGTAAATCAGAAGCAGCCTGCCCAACACATGATGGTACCAGTGAGTGCTGCTAACATTTGACGAACCTACCTTGAGTGAATCAGCGTTGACCAGCAAACAGCCATCCGGTGTCATGGAAAACGTCCGCCCTCCTCCGCAGCTTCGCGTCGCCGGCAACCTCGTGCAAGTTGGAAGATCTTCAAACAAATGTTCCCACTCTATCTCGAAGCCACCGACCTCGAGGCTGCATCGGACGCCAGGAAGATCGCACTATTCCTCTCCACAACCAGGGACCACGCCATCCACATCTACAATTCCCTCACATTTGCTGAAGGCGAAGACAAGATGAAATTTAAAACATTCCTGCTGAAGTTCGACAGCCACTGCGACATTGAGGTGAATGAGAGCTTTGAACGGTATGTTTTCCAGCAGAGGCTTCAGGGTGAGGATGAACCTTTTCAATCCTTTTTGACCCATCTCCGCATCCTCGCGCAGTCATGTAACTATGACTCGACAACTGATTCCATGATCCGGGATCAGATCGTTTTCGGGGTCCACTCCGATTCCCTTCGCCAGCAGCTCCTGAAAGTCAAGCAGCTCACCATCCCCATCGCCATCGAAATGTGCGTTCTCCACGAACATGCTAACAATCGGTACTCCCACATCAGGGCGGCAGAAATGGCAAAGCTAACCTCCCACGAGGCGGAACGGGTGCAGGGCCTAAGTATCAACGGGACTGTCCATTTTGCGTGCTTTTCCCGGGCCCCTGCGCATGCGCGCCACGTCCGAGGGGATGGCGAGACCGACGACCAGACTGCCATGTGTGTACATCATTCGACTGCACTGCGCATGCGCGATGTCGCACGGAACGCGCTGGCGTCATGACGTGTCCGAATTGTGGCTCCGCCCATTCAACGCGGCAATGTCCGGCAAAATCATGACGGTGTCTGCAGTGTGGCAAGCTTGGCCACTACGCAGCCCTGTGCAGATCTGCTCCACTTCCCAGCATCCAGCGATCCCAGCCACGGCGCAGAAGCGTCTGTTCAATACAGCAGGCCATGCACAACCCCGACAGCCCAACAGATCCTGTTGCTGAGTGCCTCAAATCCCCATACCGGGTGGACATCATTACGAAGTATGCGCTGCCTTTCTCCAAGATAGTGAAGCACCTCCCGATCCTCAGCGTGGATCCCGACGATGAGTGGTGTGTTGTCCTCACAGTCAACAAGGCTCGCATCTGGTTCAAACTGGACACCGGCGCATCGGCGAACCTCATCTCGAAATCCGATCTCGACACTATCCGCGTCAGACCAAGTATTCTTCCACCAGCCTGCCAGCTCCTTGACTACAATGGCAATGCCATAGCTGCCAGTGGTTCATGCCAACTCGGAGTTTCAAATAATTCATTTAAAGTGACACTGCGATTCGAGATCGTAGGACCTGACAGAGCATCCCTGCTCGGTGCTCGGGCCTGCAAACCCCTGAACCTGGTTCAGCGCGTCCACACCATGTCATCCTCACAGGCGATGGCCTCACCAGATGAAAACTTCCAGGCTGAAATTGATGACATCATCACGCAGTCCCACAGCGTGTTCGACGGAATGGGCACACTCCCATACCGATACAAAATCCTGCTCAAACCAAACGGCACCCTTGTGATCCACGCACCATGTTGGGTGCCGGCACCCTGCAAGGACCGCCTCAAGCAGCAATTACAGGACCTCCAGGACCGGGGCATCATATCAAAGGTCACAGAACCCACGGACTGGGTCAGCTCCATGATCTGCGTCAAGAAGCCATCAGGGGAGCTTCGAATCTGCATCAACCCGAAGGATCTAAACCGCAACCTCATGAGGGAACATTACCCGATACCAAAACGAGAAGAATTGACCATTGAGATGGCTCATGCCAAATTCTTTATGAAGTTGGACGCCTCCAAGGGGTTCTGGCAAATACAGCTGGACGCATCCAGTCACAAGCTGTGTACATTCAAAACCCCGTTTGGTCCCTACTGCTACAACCGGATGCCTCATTTCATCTCTGCCTCACCGCATCATGGAACAGATGATGGAGGGTATCGAAGGGGTGCGAGTGTATGTTGACGATGTCATAATCTGGTCCACAACTCCTCAAGAACACATCGATCGCCTCAAGTAGGTATTCCACAGAATCCAAGAACATGGTCTCCAACTCAACAGGGCCAAGTGCACGTTCGGTCAATCAGAAATTAAATTCCTTGGTGAACACATCTCGTAGCAAGGCGTGCGGCCTGATGCTGACAAGGTTTTGCCGATCAACACCATGAAGACCCCAGAAGACAAGAAGGAGGTCCTTCCCTTTCTAGGTATGGTTAACTTCCTCGGGAAGTTGATTCCCAACATGGCGTCCCACACCACAGCCCTCCGACATCTCGTCAGGAAGTCAACGGAATTCCAGTGGCTGCCCGCTCATGAAAAAGAATGGCGTGAGCTGAGGGCAAAACTCACCACAGCCCCGGTTCTGGCTTTCTTTGACCCTACCAAGGAGACCAAAATATCCACTGACGCGAGCCAGGACGGTATTGGGCCGGTGCTCCTCCAACTGGATGACTCCTCCTCCTGGGCCCCAGTTGCATATGCCTCCAGAGCCATGACGCCCACTGAGCAATGGTACGCTCAGATTGAGAAGGAATGCCTGGGCCTCCGAACGGGAATATACAAGTTTCACGACTATGTGTATGGCCTCCCAAAATTCACGGCTGAGACGGACCACAAGCCATTAGTATACACAATCCAGAAGGATTTAAATGACATGACGCCTCGGTTACAACTAATCCTTCTCAAGCTACGTCGCTACGACTTTGAACTTGTCTACACACCAGGCAAATAACTCATTGTTGCAGATCTATCACAACGTGTGAACAAACTGACTTTGTCTGCCAAATCGATGCGCAGGGGCAAATGTGTGCCTCCAACCTTCCGGCCTCTGATGAGAGGGTCATCCAAATTCATGAGGAAACGGCCAAGGATCCTCGGCTACAGCGTGTGATGCAGCACCTTACGAATGGCTGGCAGAAGGGACAGTGTCCCTAGTTTTACAACGTCAAGTACGACCTGACGGTGGTGGACGGCATTCTCGATAGGATCGTGATTCCGCAGAGCATGCGAGCTATGATGCTCGGCCAACTCCATGAGGGTCACCTGGGGGTTGGGAAATGTCGACGCAGAGCTCGGGAGGCAGTCTATTGGCCGGGCATCAGCCAGGATGTTGCCAACACGGTCCTCAACAGCCCCACATGTCAGAAATTTCAGCCAGCTCAACCCAAAGAAACTCTGCAGCTACATGAGATAGTGACCTCCTCATGGTCCAAAGTCAGTGTCGACCTTTTCCACGCCAAGGTGCGTGACTATGTCTTCCTGGTCGACTACTTCTCCAATTACCCAGAAGTGGTGAAACTGTCCGACCTCACGTCGAAGGCGATGATTAAAGCCTGCAAAGAAACGTTTGCCAGGCATGGGGTACCGCTCACGGTGATGAGTGACAACGGTCCCTGCTTTTACAGCCAGGAATGGTCTGATTTTGTCCAGCTATATAACTTCCATCAAGTAACCTCCAGCCCCCACTACCCGCAGTCAAACGGGAAGGCCGAAAAAGGGGTCCACATCGTCAAGAGATTACTTTCAAGACTGAAGACTCAGGTTCCGACTTCAACCTGGTGCTGCTGGCATACAGAGCAACCCCTCTGTCCACTGGGTTGTCTCCAGCACAGATGGTAATGAATCACACTCTGTGAACCACGGTTCCAGCCATCCATGTTCCAGACCTTGACCACCTCACGGTCATACAAAAGATGCAGCACTCTCGGGCCCAACAGAAATCAGCATGCAACGCTCATGCCACGGATCTCCCTGAGCTGGTCCCAACCGATCATGTTCGTGTACAGTTGCCTGTCAGTGGCTGGTCCGCCACAGCTGTGGTGGTCAAGCAACTGGCCCCAAGATCATTCCTTGTCCGCATGGCTGATGGCTCTTTCCTACAACGCAACAGACGGGCACTGCGCAGAATTCCACGCCCGCCACCTAACCACGACGTCCCGCCTCACAAAATGCTTCCTCCGGACGTGCCCTGACATGAGGCCACCGATCTACCAGCAATACTGCTGACCCCTGCGACCACCACACTGGCGGCGGTCCCACCCATCGAACTGCAGACGGCCCCTGATCCACCCTTGAGGCGATCAACCAGAATTCGTCACCCGCCACAAAGACTAAACTTATAGACTGAACCTTTGCACAGTTTTGTTACCTTATCGTTTTGACCTCTGTAAATATTGTATTTACCGTTTCATCTGCCCTATATCTGCACTAGCGACACCTTCCTATGTATATAAGTTCATTTTAGCACATTCTGTATATAGTCACACAAATATACACATCCACATGCACACGCACCTTAATATTTATTATCTGAACACAAACAAAGAAGGAAAAAGGGGGGGATGTCACAATATACACCTATGTATATGATGGAGTGCAGACAGGCAGCGATTGACACACAGGATGGCCAGTAAGCACACAGAACAGAGCAGCCAATCACCAGACAGGACACTACCACTATAAAGCCAGAGGGCAGCAGGTTTCCCGCTCTCTTGGGACCCAGCCTCTGAGACTGTCAGAGTCCGTGAGCTAGTCAGTGCAAACACCATGTGGTATTTAGTAAGTCTGGTCAGGCTAGTATCAGGTCTCCAGTCAAGTCAGCATAATGGGCAGCATGTTGGCACAGTGGTTAGCATTGCTGCCTACGGCGCTGAGGACACGGGTTCAAATCCCGGCCCTGGGTCACTGTCCGTGTGGAGTTTGCACATTCTCCCCGTGTCTGCGTGGGTTTCACCCCCACAACCCAAAGATGTGCAGGGTAGGTGGATTGACCATGCTAAATTGCCCCTTAATTGGAAAAAAATAATTGGGTACTCTAAAAAAAAATTTTAAGTCAGCATAGTGTCAACCCACAGTTGAACATGTATAATAGTTTAGACGTTAAATAAAATCGTGTTCGACCTTATCAAGTGTTGGAGGTCTGTCTCTCGCTACACTGCATAAGTGCAGTCCACGTCGATCCAGCCTGGCCAACACATCAGTGGAGTCCAAATATTCAGTGCTTAGTGTTTTTCTTCCCAATGTCAGAAAACAGAGGTAGTTTTAAGTAATCCATATATGTATTTTTGGGTATTAGAAACAAGGTGTAGCTTTAAGTAAGTTTAATTTTGTGATTCTGTGTTAGAAAGGGTTGAAACTTCAGTTAGCTCATCTTAAAATAAGGTGCCTGCATTGTAATTAAAGGGTTTACGATGGAAAACAGATAGGGATTAAAGAAAGACTGGGCTGTTTCTTCGCAACCAGGAGGCATCCTAAGTTAGAAGTAATTTTTGAGGTTAGTTTTAGGGTGGACCCAGAAGCACCTGTACAGGACCAGGAAGCTGCAGAAAACAGACTTCCAAAAAGAACACAACAAAGTCCAGAAACCAGGGGGTTGGGACAAAAGGCATGTTGTAGGAAGACAGTTAAGTTAAAGGAACAAAGACGTTGAACAGACATTAAAGGTCCTGTTCAGGAGAAGTCAAGTAAAAGGCAGCAAAAGTGCTGTGAATTAAAGAGTCAGCTCAAGAACCAGATTTAAAATTAGCCAAACGAAGCCAAACATTTGAAGTAAATCAGAAGTTTGGTGACACCTTAATACGACCTGTGAAGCAGTAGTGCTCTGTTGACATGGCAGGGTACCTAAGAGATTGTGTGGAAGCTTGAATGCATGTGGCAATCCAAGACAGAGGAATACTGAAAGGAGTGATTAAAATCCTGAAAATGGGTCCTTGGTGAAGGCATTCGGGAGAAAACATTGTTTGGGAGCAGATTCTAAGGTGTGTTTTTTGAGAATAGAGTTTGTGGAGGTCAGATTTCCAGTGAGACAAGTTGTCTCAAGGTGTGGGAAGCATCTAGGGATATTTGATGAGAATCCACTGGAGCTGTATTGGGTGGCACCTGCCACTTGGTTTCAGAGTATTGTGTCTGACCACAGTTGGTCTGTTGGTTTACATAGACTGTGTACTTACTGAGAACATTATAGCATAGGATACATTTTGTAACCTGTTATCCGTAAAAACCTGTGTACATCTGTGAAATGTGGCGGGTAGTGGGGTTGGGAAGTGGGTTTAAGGAGTAGCGTATTATTATTCATCTTTTCATGTTTAATAAATGTTGCATTCTTTTGTTAAAAGTTAATTGGTTGTCCTCTAAATCTGTTCACCCACGTCTCTAAACAAAAAATAAAAGTTACGGTCTATTGAGCCAGGGTTCAATTCTGGACACTGTCCTTTCTTAGACAAGGAGGCCAAAACTGCACACAATGCTCCAGGTGTGGGCTTACCAAGGCCCTGTACAGCGGCAGTAAGACATCTATGCCCCTGTACTGAAGTGCTGTCGCAATGAAGGCCAACATACCAATTGTTTTCCTAACCACTTACTGTATCTGCACGCTTGCTTTCAGTGACTGGTGTACGTGGAGTCCCTTTCTTTGTCAACATTTCCTGACCTATCACCATTTAAATGATGCTTTACCATTCTGATTCTTTGTCCGAAGTGGATAATGTCACACTTGTCCATGTTATACTACGCGTATTTTCCCACTCACTCAATTTGTCTGAAAGGGCAGTACGGTGGCGCAGTGGGTTAGCTCACAGTAATTTGCTTTTACTTCCAGAATCTATCAGTGTCTGACAATCATACTGCTTTTTCAAGGGCAGCACGGTGGCGCAGTGGGTTAGCCCTGCTGCCTCACGGCGCTGATGCCCCAGGTTCGGTCCCGGCTCTGGGTCACTGTCTGTGTGGAGTTTGCACATTCTCCCTGTGTTTGCGCGGGTTTTGCCCCCACAACCCAAAGATGTGCAGGCTAGGTGGATTGGCCATGCTAAATTGCCCCTTAATTGGAAAAAATGGATTGGGTACTCGAGATTTACAAAAAAGAAAAAAAAATTGTCTGAAATACCTGGAAGCCTCTTGACATCCTCCTCACTGCTCACCTTCACACCAAATTTGGACTGTGGTCAATCATAATAACAGTTCTGTTTCAGTTTCCAGTATCCAGTCTGCCTTATCGTTTTACAAATATGATAGACAAATATATGCAACTTATAAATTTCTTAAATTTTGTTTTTTTTTTCAGGAAAATAGCAATGGTGGTTAGCCAAATTCGTGCATTCCAGGAAAAGCCCTACGTGTTCACCCCTGATCTGGACTTGCAAGCTCATCTGAGGCAACAGATAACTAATTTTAGTGAAGTGGATATCCATGTTCTAGCTGCCGAAAATAAGACTAATTTTTACCAGTCGTCAACTGAATGGCACTCACGGAAGATTCAAGATGCACTTCGCAAGGTGAAAGCGACATTCCAGTAACACTTTAAACCTGCACGCTCTTCAAAATAAACTTCTATTTCCTTTGATCAGCAGAAAGACCAGTACTGTCTCCCTGGATCTTACAGCAACCTGTATAATGAGTAGAAAGATTAATTTATTCTATTATAAAACAAATGCTCCTTTTGCAGATTTCTTTTGTATTTCATAATAATGAGTGATTTGTATGAACAAAATATAGTGCACTTTTTATTGTACAGTAAAATGATATCTAACTACAAGCTTGAGTACATTAGAAACTAAATCAGCTTTTACATTTAATGGGAACTGCAGGCCCAAACAACTTAAATTTCATACACAAATTCTTCCCTGATATTAGTCTCGGAAAACTCATTTTATAATTTAACCTGCTCCGGAAGCATGCCTTCATTAGCGTGACACTGATCTTGTTTTGTCAAGCTCCAGTAGAGCAAGAGTGTTGGCATGAGTTGATGGGCAGAATGGCCTATTTCTCTGCTCTATGTTATATGTAAAATTCTCCCATGTACACTTTGTAAAGTTTTCTTTAAATTTGTTTAGTTAGTCATTTCTCTCCTTTCGGTTCAAAAGTAGCAATGTGACTTTGTTTGGGTAGTGATTGTGGGGAAGTTATTGAATCAGAACCGGAAACCCATAATTTTGTGATTAATTTAAGGGTGTTGTTTGGCAAATATATTTTCATTTGTTGACCAAACACATGTTTTGGGGAATTGGATAATGAAGGGAAGCTTTCTGTTTTAAGTGTGTGTTATTTGGAACCTACAGTTTATTTTCACATATCAGGTTATTAATTTATTGACTACATAATGAGGGAATCTGTTACCTTGAACATATTTCATTTGATAATGTACAAATACATGTTAAAACAATTAACGATGGCAGCACGGTGGTGCAGTGGGTAGCATTGCAGCCTCACGGCGCTGAGGTCCCAGGTTCTATCCCGGCTCTGGGTCACTGTCCCTGTTAAAACAATTAACAATTATGTTTTGTATTGCCTTGCTATCTCACTGAAATGTTTCGGCACTCCTCCCAGCTGAGAGGCAGGAAGGCAAGCTGCTGCAAAGTCTCAACCAGTATACAGTGTAAACTTCAACCACAGATTCACTCACTGAGAAAATAATGAGAGGAAGACGAGATGGAGAAGTCTCTTAGTTGGGAAATGCATTTCAAAGATAAATAACAGGGTACATTTTCTGGGCTCGTCCACCAGGGGAATTGTCACGGGCGGTTCGGAAAATTTGTCGGACCATTTAAAGGTCCGCTGAACTTGGGCGGGAATTTCCGATCTTGGGTCAGGGGCCACCGGAAAATCAAGCCCAATGAGTGGGTGGGCAGTGGTGAGATGAGAATTTGGAATCCAATTTCTGCTAAATATCAGTCAGGATTATCCCAGCCATCCTGCATCATTAGCTGTAAGGTAGGCACCACATTCACCCTTAAAAATAGTTTCTAACTTACTTTGGGGATAAGTCCTCACTCAGTTCTGGGTCTGTAAGGCAGTCTGACTGGGATATTGTGCGGGAATTGTAAATACAAAGCAATGTCTATTTACTATCTGGCATTTAGTTCAGAACCTTTATTAAACAGCCAAGAATAACAAAGCGTAATTGAAATGTGGATTTCCTTATACCTTGCTCCTTCGAAATCTTCACATTTATTCTGTAACTGGAAGAAAATACTTCACTTTGGTACAACAGCCATAGGAACAGCACAACAAAATATTTTTGCATGTTGGCTTTAGTTACATGGATTTATGAGGCAGCTGGTAAGATCTCCGTTTGAAAAACCAAATTAAAGCTGGCTTCGAAGAAAGAGGATTTGAGTCCGGTGATGCACACAGACTATTGTGATGCTACAATTCTGCAGCACACCAAAGGTGTCTGATAAATGGCTATAATTCTCCAATCATTGGGATTCACTTTTACCACCGGCAGCGTACTCCGCCCTCGGGTTTCCTGGCAGCATGACACAGTGGTTAGCACTGCTGCCTCACGGCGCCGAGGTCCCAGGTTCAATCCTGGCTCTGGGTCACTGTCCGTGTGGAGTTTGCACATTCTCCCTATGTTTGCGTGGGATTTACCTCCACAATCCAAAAATGTGCAGGGTAGGGTGGCATGTGGTTAGCACTGGGACTGCGGCGCTGAGGACCCGGGTTCGAATCCCGGCCCTGGGTCACTGTCCATGTGGAGTTTGTACATTCCACCCCCGTGTCTGCGTGGGTTTCACCCCACAACCCAAAGATGTGCTGGTTAGGTGGATTGGTCATGCTAAATTGCCCCTTAATTGGAAAAAATAATAATTGGGTACTCTAAATTTATTTTAAAAAGATGTGCAGGGTAGATGAATTGGCCACAGTAAATTGCCCCTTAATTGAAAAAAATGAATTGGGTACTCTAAATTTATTTTTTAAAAAGTAGAACATCCTGTTGACAAACGACGCAAGGGGAGAATCCCGCTGTCAGCGAACGGCACGTGGCCGAGAAACATACGGCTGGGGGACAGAAGAATACAGCCCAGTGTGACATATATATGCATGGTGCTACAACCGGAATAGCAGAAAATTGAATTGAATTTGGATTATCCTGACCTACGTCAAAAACATGCAGAAATAAACTTAATATTTATTTAATGGGCAGAATTTAATGCCCCCAAAATCGAATTTGGAGGAAAGGGAAATATTTAATCAGACACCGCTGTTATTTTTAATCATGATATAAAGGCACCAAACACTCGTAAGAATCATAGAAACCCTGCAATGCAGAACGGGGCCATTTGGCCCATTGAGTCTGCACCCACCCTCTGAAAGAGCAACACAGCTAGGCCCTAAACCTTTGGAGACTAAGGGGCAATTTAGCACGGCTAATCCACCTAACCTGCACATCTCTGAACGGAGGAAACCCATGCAAAAATGGGTAGAAAGTGCAAACTCTACATAGAGTGTCACCCAAGGCCGGAATCACGTCGTCCCTGGCACTGTGAGGCAGCAGTGTTAATTGGGATTGTGTAAACACTTTGTGGGTTCATTTATTTAAAATCAGCACATAATAAGATAGATACATGGATAGAATTCTTGAAGACATCAGAGTTCTGCTGTGTCTATTTATTCATGGAATGTGGGCGTCGCTGGCTGGACCAGCATTATTGCCCACCCCTTGTCCTTGAGGGCGCAGTTAAGAGTCAACCACGCTGCTGTGGATCTGGAGTCACATATAGGGCAGACCTGTTTATGAAGGCAGATTTCCTTCCCTAAAGGACATTAGTGAACCAAATGTTTTTTACGACAATCAGCAATGGTTTCATGGTCATCATGGTTTCATAGTCATGCTCTGTTCTGCATTAGGCCAATGTGAAACTGAGGCTTGATCACATGATGCACTTCTCTCCTAGTGATGGCATGCTACAATCCCTTAGAAGCATATTACAACATCACCTTCCCACCTCTGTGTCCATTCAGTCTGGGATGGGAAGGCTAGTGGACGGCCACCTACCCCAATGCCAATTGAGTCTCTGAAGTGAGCAATAATGCCACCAGCGTGGTATTTAACCCCCACCCTTGCCCCTCACATGGTAACCTTCACCACACAATCCGCATCCTGCTCTCACTCACTTGTGGCCTGGATCCCTTGGGCACTGTGGGCCTCTAGTGGGTGCATGGTCAGAAGTTATCGTGGCTCCTTTGGTGGTGCTGATTTGCTTTGATTAGTTGGCAGCTCTCAGGATATGTGATTTTGACCCCAAGGAAGGCCTACCACTGGCCACTTAAATGTCTGATTGGCCTTCGCCGAAGGAGGCTGGCAGAGATTGGGGTGGGGGAGGTGGGGGGCTGCTGGAGAGGGCAGGTGGACTGTGGTGGTAGGAGACACTCCCAACACATTGCATGGATTAAACTCCACCAAAAATTTCAAAAATGCTAATTTGTCGATGATGGTCCAATGCTGCAATGAATTTTTTTTTAATTTGGAGTACCCAAATCTTTTTTTTCCAATTAAGGGGCAATATAGCATTGACAATCCACCTACCCTGCACATTTTTGTGTTGAGGGGGTGAGATCCACGCAGCCACAGGGAGAATGTGCAAACTCCACACGGACAGTGGCTCGGGGTCCGGATCGAACCCGGGTCCTCGGTGCTGTGAGGCAGCAGGGTTAACTATTGCTCCACCGTGCCACCTCCTGCAGTAAATTTATTAAGGTGAGGAAACTTCGGTATTTCATTTTATTTTAATTCTGGTGATTACTCACAAGAGAAAATAAATGACCCATGTCATACACTCCCTAAAGCTGAGGTTCTCACCCTTTTTGGTTCCGAGGTCACTTCCATGTTAGAAAAATACCATGGATCCCTGTAACACATATTTTCTGTATAAAAATTAACTGAACAATTAATCATGCATTCTTTTATTTGTTTTACTTGAAGGGTAAATGCCTGGTTGCCTTATCTCCTAAATAGAGAGCATAGCCTCTGTGTAAAGGGTCATCCATTTGGGACTGAAATGGGGAGATATTTCTTTCCTCAGAAGTTATGAATTTTTGAGCTACTCTGTCCCAGAGGATGGTTCAATTGTTGAGCATATGTAAGACTGGGATAGACAGGTATTTTGGACTATAAGGGAACCACACGATATGGAGTTCAGGCAAAAGTGGAGCTGAGGTTCAAAATCAGCGAAGGTGTATGGCAGAGCAGGCTTGAGGGAATATTTTGCCTGCTCCTATTTCTTATTGTCTTGTTCGTACCTGCAGGGCAAAACTTGCTGCTGGTCCTGGTACCAGATCAAGGCTAAGGTGAGGGGTGTAAGAGTCCACAGAAAGCCTACTCTGCCTGTCCCCCTGCCCTATCTCACAACTTATCCTATTCATCAATCACCTAATTCTCGTTGACCTAATTGGCTGTCAGTCTTCTTAATTTCCAATTTAAAATTCTCACCTTTATGTTTAAAACCTTTCATAGCCTCATCCCTCCCTCTCTTTCGAACATTCCCCAGCTTTACAGTCCACCAACTTCTCTGTGTTTCTCCAACCCTGAAGCAACCCTGCTTCCTTCACCCACCATTTACAGTGCTGTCAGAAGGAACAGATATGGAGGAGATGATGGACGTTGTGGCCTAGCGTAATTTAAACACGAGAGGTGAAATTTTCTGACCCATTCAGCCAGTAGGAACTTCCGGTCCCATTGCCAATGGACTTTCAGCTAGATCACCGTATCAGCCACGGTCGAATACGACGTGCCGGGGCTGGGAAATCATGGCCGAAGATTAAGCAAGGTATTTGTGTCAAGGACCCAAGTGCAAATCAGTGAGAACAGAGTAGATGGGTGAGCCAGATTGGGTGTGGGATAAGATAAATGCACCAGAGTTTTGGATGTGTTCAAGTACAACTTTATGAAAAAAAGCGAAAGTCATCAAAGTCCCCAAGGACCAGGGGCGGGATTCTCCCAAGCCGCGGCAGCGTGTCTACGCTGTCGTAAACGCTATCACATTTTATGATGGCATGAACAGGCCGCTGCCAGGAGTAATTCTGGCCCCTAGAGGGGGCCAGTACGGCGCTGGAGCAGTTCCCGCCACTCCAGCTGCCGATTCCAGCTGGTGTTGCTCGTTTTACTAAGTGTGCTTAACAATCAATTGGCTCTGTTTTATTCCTTAGCTCTAGAGTCGCCAGGTATCCTTATGATACTGCCACAAGGTTCAAGTTCAAGTTCAGATCAATTACTCAATACACCAGTTAGTAAGGTTCAATCAAACACATTTATTATTTACACAGTAAATCGATACTCATGCAACTAATACTAGCGGACTAAACTATTCCTACCACTATGAGCCAATACTTATCTTCGAGAAGGGAACCCACTGGATCAGGGAACAATGGCCTCTTGTTCTGTCCTGAGACTGCAGTCTTCCCAGTTGGTACGGGCTAAGGGGTCAGGAGTGTCTATTCTCGTAGCGTGCGTTGGTTGACACTTACTTGTAGGTGTAGCTGTTGGCCAGGCCTCTCCTTCTCACGGTCAAGTTCTTAGAGAGCAAAGGTGTTCTGTTGGGAGGGCCGGCTAAGAGAGAGAACTGGACTTGGGACCTGACTTTTATAGGTCCCAGGGGCTTCGCGCCCTTTTGGGCGGACCCCGAGCTTACTGTCAATCGATTGGATTTCATACCAATCGATTGGTATGAATCCCCCCAATACTGAGGCTGTCCCTCGATCACTGGGTGGATCTCCCTGGCTTGTTTGTCTCCTTTGTTTCAGACCCCGTTGGCGCCGGGAAGTCTGACCTGCTATAGAATGTCCCAAATGTAGCTAATCGTTGTATCCATTGTTCCCGGTGATCGTTTCATTAATATGCAAACTGCTGGTTTCGGTGTTGTCTGCTTTCTTAACAGACAGAATACACAGGGAGATTCTGCAACCTGCTTATCTATCTTAAAGTGTCCAGTTTTCCCTGCGTGCTTTGTAAATCGCCATTTTGAGTCGGGAAGTGGCCAACTGTGTGCCGCGGGATCCGTGCATGCGCACTGGCGCCGGCGCTAACGCGCAATGCGCGGTGGCCTCCTTCAATGTACCGGCCCCGACGCAACATGGCGCAGGGCTACAGGGGCCGGTGCGCAGGAAAAGAGGCCTGGGGACAGAGGCTGGCCCACCGATCGTTGGGCCCCAATCGCTGGTCACGCCGCATGGGAGGTCCCCCCCTTCGGGGTCGGAGCCCCCCTCACCCCCCACAGGCTGCCACCCGACCCTTGCACGCAGTGTTCCCGCTGGCTGCGAGCAGGTGTGGACGGCGCCGGCGGGACTCAGTGTTTTTTTTAAAATTTAGATTAGCCAATTATTTTTTCTAATTAAGGGTCAATTTTAGCGTGGCCAATCCACCTACTCTGCACATTTTTGGGTTGTGGGGGTGAAACCCACGCAGACACAGGGAGAATGTGCAAACTCCACACGGACAGTGACCCAGAGCCGGGATCGAACCTGGGACCTCAGCGCCGTGAGGCGGTTGTGTTAACCACTAGGGACTCAGTGTTTTAACTGCGGTCGTTCGGCCCATCCCGGGCCGAGAATCGGCAGACCGGCCGCGTAGAGCGGTCTGCAACCGGCGCTGCGCCAAACACGCTGCCAATGCCGCCAATTCTCCGCTCTGCAGAGAATTGCGTGCCATCGTCGGGGCGGCGTGGCCCGGTCGCAGGGATTCTCCGGCCCAGCCCAGGGCTGGGAGAATCCCGCCCCAGAGGCTTCTCTCCCCTTTTTGAGACTGAGAGCTGACTGGTCGTGATATAACCTGAGGGTCAACACACCTCAGGCAAGGGGTAAGGGTGAGAAGGTGGGACCTTCATGAATAACCCCAGCCAGTACGGGAATTTAACCCACGCTGTTGACGTTGCTTTACCTCACAAACCAGTGTAGCCATCTAAGATGGACACCAGTAACACAAAATGGAAGACTGCAAAGAATACAGGGAAAAACGGACATAGTAAAGAGCAAACAGCTTGCAGAAGCAGTCAGCATTGAGACACTTGCAAAAACCGGTTTCCCGACAGCTGCAGAGTTCAGGCAGCGCTGTAAATGGGAAAACAGTTTACATACTAATGAGGTGATACCGGGACAGTCCCGGGCACAATAGATACACTCAAGTATCAATCGATACTTTCAATAGAGAAGCAGACACGATGGAGCCAGCGAAACCAGGTCAATGAGTCCTAAGAACCGCCCCAGCCATCAAGGGGGGTTCAAATCATATCGATTGGGGAAAGGCCCAATCGATCCCCAGCAGGTGAGGAAGCCCGCCCCAAGGGGCACGGACCTCCTGGGACCTATAAAAGAAGGTCCCGCACATGGTTCGGTCTCCTGTCTCCGGCCTCCGACTCCAGCCTCCAGAATCCTGTCTTTTACACCAGCCGTTGAGCAGCAGCCATCGATAAGTAAGTGCCAAACGACGATCGCTACCTTGACTCAGGCATTACTTATACCCGTGCCGACCAGTAGTAACAAGAAGTTGCAGACCAGAACGGAACGAAGGCCTTGATCCCTGACCTTGCCTGTTCCATCTTAGATAAGTATTAGTCATTTAATGGTAGAAGTAAGTTAGTCTTTAGCGTGTGCATGAGTATTTATTATAATTGTTATAATAAACTCTAACTGTTTGGACTTATTAATTGGTGTATAGCTTTATTGCTTTGAACTTGACCTTGATACTTGTGACGGTGTCTCTTACGGCACCTGGCGACTCCAGAGCATAGAAACGAGAAACAGAGCCAAGCGAGTGTTAAGCACACTTCCTCTGCTGGAGGACTGTTAAACACACTAACTCAGAACGAGCAACACAAGTCAAAGTAATAAGTTCCAAAAATCTTGCTACAATGACGCAAGATATAATTCAGAAGTGAAGATTCATGCATAGATCGTTTCCCACTGGCACGTGCTTCAGATGGACCTATTGGTTCCGTGAATTGTAGAGGAGATAGAAATCTGTTAGAATAGGTCAGTGCGTCTCAGTGACAGCAGTCTGACCTCTGAATTATGAAGGTCATGAATTCGAACTAAATACCAGGATCTGAGCATTTAATCTTGGCTGACACTATAGTGCAGGATTTTCCAAACTTTTGACCTCCCAAGAGCATCACGAGACCTAAAGCATTCTCTTAATGTCAATGTAATGATGAACACTCACAGACTTCATTAGAAACACAAAGGAATATATTAATAAGGATAACTGTACAGAGGTCAAGAGCCACCCAGCTGACCCAGCAGCCCACCCAGCTGCCCAAGTCCCTTCATGCCTTCTACATGTCTTCGATATGTCTTCTGCCTGAGGGAGGATTCCACCCCCGGGGTGACTACCCACTCTCATTCGAATTGGTCCCCTAAGACATGTGACCCTCTTCCGTGTTACCCTTAAAGGGACAATCACCATAATATGTTTGACTCTTAAATGCCTTCAGGGATAGGCAATAAATGCTGATCCAGCCAGCGACGCCCACATCCCATGTTTGAATTTAAAAAGTTGACTCTCTTTTTGGCTGCAGAATAGGTGAACTCTGAAATACGGTAGCACAATGGTTCCCGTTATAAAGTGCAGAGGCTGTGCTTATGCTCTTTAGAACAGTGACCTCTTTAAGGGGTCTTAATAGTGGTGTTTGAAATCAAGAAGGTTTTAGATAGAGTAAATAAAACGAAACTGCCCCTAATGTCTGAAGGGTAGTTAACCAAAGGACCCCCAGTTTGGGCAACCCTTTCTCTGGTGCATTACTGATGAAGTGATTCACTGCAAAAGTGCTGTCTATTGCATGAGATGTTAAACAGTGCTACTGGCAGTCACTCTGAGGTGAACATTATTATCTCAGGTGCAATTATTTGAAAAAGAACAGCATAGTGCTGCAAATGCCCTGACCAATATGCATCCTTCAATGAACACTACAAAAATGGTTTACTGGTCACTTGTCGCATTGTTTGTGGGACCTTGCTGTGCACAGATTGTTCACAGAATTTACAGTGCAGAAGGAGGTCATTCGGCCCATCAGGTCTGCACCGGCTCTTGGAAAGAGCACCCTTCGCAACCGCACACCTCCACCCTAATCCCATAACCCAGTAACCCCATCCAATACTGAGGGCAATTTTGGACACTAAGGGCAATTTAGCATCAACAATCCAGCTAACCTGCACATCGTTGGACTGTAGGAGGAAACCGGAGCACCCGGAGGAACCCATGCACACACGGGGAGAACGTGCAGACTCCGCACAGACAGTGACCCAAGCCGGGAATCGAACCTGGGACCCTGGAGCTGTGAAGCAATTGTGCTAATCACTATGCTACCGTGCTGCCCTACCGTGTCTCCTACATTACAATAACTATATGTCAAAGGTGATTTGTGCTTTTACCGGCAGCGTAGCATGGTGGTTAGCATAAATGCTTCACAGCTCCAGGGTCCCAGGTTCGGTTCCCGGCTGGGTCACTGTCTGTGCGGAGTCTGCACGTCCTCCCCGTGTGTGCGTGGGTTTCCTCCGGGTGCTCCGGTTTCCTCCCACAGTCCAAAGATGTGCAGGTTAGGTGGATTGGCCATGCTAAATTGCCCGTAGTGTCCTAAAAAAAAAGTAAGGTTAAGGGGGTGTTGTTGGGTTACGGGTATAGGGTGGATACGTGGGTTTGAGTAGGGTGATCATTGCTCGGCACAATATCGAGGGCCGAAGGGCCTGTTCTGTGCTGCACTGTTCTATGTTCTAAATGTCCTGTGATCATTTGTCCTTCTGGTTGTGAGTCAGGGAGAGGACACTCTCGTGCCCCTAACAGGTGTTAATATTTAACTTCAATTTAAAGTAAGGTCAGGTGATATTGGCCATAATTCTCCATTGGAATTCTCTGTTCCAGCCGACGTGAGAAATCCAATTGACAAGCAGCAGGAATAGAGAATCCTGCCACCAGCAAACAGCGTGCTGCCGAGAAACAGGCTGCTGGGGGACCGGAGAATCCCACCCATTATTTGACCTGTGATCAGTTTCCCTCGTCCATTGCAGATCAATTATAGGTGGATCCTTTTTAAAGTGGGCATTCAGTTTCCCAGCATCACACTTGAAATGCTGATAGGTTTGAAGAGACGGACCGTGTTGGTAATAGGTGAATGGCCTCTGGGATGATAAAAACATTTTAAAGTGAACCTGTTGTGGTAGGGCGCGCACTATGCCAGAAACTGCTGAGTACAGCTAGCAAATTCTTAGCTCACACCATAACCTTAGCAGATTAGAATGACTGCGCCATTGTATATATGCTACTTAGAATATAAAAAACAAATGTTTTTTGCGTAAATAAAAGCAAAATACTGCAGATGCTGGAAATCTGAAAGATAGACAGAAAATGTTGGAAAAGTTCAGTCGGTCAGACTATATTTGTGGAGAGACAGTTAGGGTTAAACTTTACATGTCAGGAAAGTACAATGTCTTTAGAGAAGGAGGATACCTAACCACCATTACCCAGTTTCATGCCAACATTGGAGCGCAGGATGTTCCTGGACCGTGCAGATGGATGTCTTCGGAGATATGAGATGAAGAGAAAGGGTTATAAGGGTTATGTAACCCTGGGTTTTCTGCAGAATTGCCACAATGCTGTCAATGGCATTCAGGATGGCCCGCACCCTGAATTATTTTTGCCTTAGGTCTGTTCAAGGGCCCCCTGGGACCAGGACAACACCAATCAGCAGTGCACTGGTACATATAATCAATGACTGGGGGCTTGTTAAAAGAAGTAGTAACCAACTCTCAATGCTCATGGGAATCACAGAGCTCAGGCTCTAGGGTTCCTTTAAATGGCTAGATTCCCCCAAAACCCCTCCCAGCCTTCTTTTCCCTGCCCACGAGCTACTCTGTGCTGATCCTCATCTGCGGTAATATTTGAGTTTCACCAATCCACCCACACCCTGCCCTACCTCAACCGCCTGACCTCAGGCTGTTCAGTGACCTCTGCTGAAAGTGTTAATTTTGTAGACATTGTGCACTAACAAAGCAGACTTAACTGCATTGCCATCCATGTTTGAATCGAATACTGCCACTCACTGTTAGCTCAAGGAAGAAAATAAATCGTGAACACAGCCCAGTCCATCACACAAACCCGCCTTCCATCTATTGACTCCGTCTGAGGGTGGCACGGTAGCACAGTGGTTTGTACTGTAGCTTCACAGCTCCAGGGTCCCAGGTTCAATTCCCGGCTTGGGTCAATATCTGTGAGGAGTCTTCACATTCTCCCCTTGTCTGCGTGGGTTTCCTCTGGGTGCTCCAGTTCCCTCCCACAGTCCAAAGATGTGCAGTTTAGGTGGGTTGGCCATGCTAAAATTGCCCTTAGTGTCCAAAAAGGTAGGTGGGGTTACTGGGTTACGGAGATAGGGTGAAGCTGTGGGCTGAAGCAGGGTGTTCTTTTCAAGTGCCTGTGCAGACTCGATGGGCTGAATGGCTTCCTGCTGCACTGTAAATTCTATGATTTTATGACCTTTCGCTGTCTTAGGAAAGTAGGCAGCATAATCAAAGACCCATCCCACCTGGGTTATTCTCTCTTCCATTGGGCAAGGGATACAAAAGTCTGAGAACTTGTACTAACAGATTCGAAAATAGCTTCTTCCCCATGTTACTCGACTCCTGAATGACCATCTTATGGATTGAACTGATCTCTCCACGCATCTTCTCCACTGAGTAGTACTACACTCCGTATGCTTCACCCGATGTCTATGTATTACATTGAGTATTTAGAGGATGTCCTATGTTTTTCATGTATGGAACGATCTGTCTACTGCACGCAATACAATATTTTTCACTGTTCCTCGGTACACGACAATAAATCCAAATCCAAATAAGTGAGAAACTGGAACATTCCCAATGGCCAATCAGGCCCATATCCCAGCAAGAATCAGTGACACCAGGAGAAGTGAGACAGAAAATATAGCCGACGACAAAATTACAATTAGTCATTTTCTATAGCTTTTATTTGATCTTGCACAGAAGGCATTTTTCCTTACTTATTTACTTTTGTTTTATTTCTTACTGCAAGAATGTGGCAGGTTCAATAGCATTATTTAAATCATACCAACATATACAGATATGCATAACATTGCTTGCTGTAACAATATAAAATGATAAATGTCCAACACATTTGGAATTTTCATACACTGAATTACTTGAAAAAATAGCTTTGTTATTAAGGGAGTGATTTTAACCCCATCAAATCAGCGGGAATGGAACAGGAGAACAGGCAAAATGGAATGCTTCCATTTTGTACTGCAGGCTTTGGTGATGAATAAGATTCCTGCAAGACTTCAATATGAACCTCAAATAATGTGTAAATTGGGATGCTGTGGAACTGTCTCCTGAGCGGGACATCTAACACGGTTGCTCCTCCAAGTGAAGCAGGCAAGAGGCCAGCAAGGCCTGCTAAGGCACGTAACACAATGAAGTCTCTTACAGATCCCACAATGGAAGTCATGGGTGGAATTCTCTGTTCCTCAGACCATATGTTGACTCAGGGGTAGGATTCATGAATTTCCATGATAGCAAAACAGTCGGCATACCTGGACTGATTCAGAAACCTTTGAGAGGTTAACACTAGTGCTACGTGGAACACAATTGATTCCAATGAGAAACAGTGCTGGATTAGCCAGATTCATGGTTTTTTTTTTTTTTTAACATTTTTTTTTTTTCTTTTTTTTTTATAAATTTAGAGTACCCAATTATTTTTTCCAATTAAGGGGCAATTTAGAGTGGCCAATCTACCTACCCTGCACATCTTTGGGTTGTGGGGGTGAAACCCACGCAGACACGGGGAGAATGTGCAAACTCCACACGGACAGTGACCCGGGGCCGGGATTCGAACCCAGGTCCTCAGCGCCGTAGGCAGCAATGCTAACCACTGTGCCACCGCGCTGCCCGCCAGATTCATGGTTGATACTCAACAGGCTGACAAGCTGCAGCCGGATAGAGAGCATGCTATCCGGCTGCATCACAGCCTGGTATGGCAACTGCTCGGTCGCAGGAAACTGCAGAGTGTGGTAAACTCAGCCCAGTGCATCACACAAGCTTGCAACCCCCATATTGATTCTGTATACACCCTGCTGCTTCAGGAAGGCAAACAGCATTATCAGAGACCCTTCCCACCCAGGCATTGCCTTCCTCCAGAACCTTTCATCAGGCAGAAGGTACAGAAGTCTGAAGACCCGCACATTCAGACATAGGACCAGTTTCTTCCCCACAGCTACAAGACTACTCAATGACCCCCTCGTACTGATCTGTTCCCTGTAAGAACACTATTCCCAACGCTCTATGTATTTTCTTTGTTTGGCCCCTTGTTCCACACTATAACCAATCGCTGTTTGTCGATGTACCATTTGTCAATGTTCTCTGTTGATTATTCTCTTTGTCTACTATATACATACTGTGTGAGTAAAAATACTTTTCTACTATATACATACTGTGTGAGTAAAAATACTTTTCACTGTACTTCGGTACATGTGACAATACATCAAATCAATCAATCAATCAATATAAACACTGCACTCCCCACACACACCGTCCTAGCTAACAAGGTGGCAGCGAGGAGAGCGTTACCCCATTGAGTTTAATAACCTGCTGATGCTGTGGAGGAGAGGCGGGAGACCCTGCACCCTGGTCCGGTAATGTGGCTGCCAGCCGCCACGCCTGGGCAAAGGTGGCAGAAGCAGTCAGCGCTGTCAACAACACTGTCCAGACCGGTCAGCAGTGCAGGAGAAAACTGCACAACCTCCTCAGGGTGGTCAGGTTGAGTAGGCAGCACTATGCCCCAGGCACAAATCCCCCCTCCTACACACCCATAACCCTACGCAACCTCAAGGGCGGACGAACTCCACCCTGCCAGCACCCATACTGCCACCGAAGCCACTGGCTACCCACTACCTGGGCTGCGTGCGCCAGACTGTCTAACACTGTTGTTTCCTATTCACCTCCCCACCAGGTGGCGACCACAGTAGAGAGCCTGGTGCACGACAGCAGCAGCATGAGTGCAGGTGTCCAAGAGGGTAGGTATGGGGGGAGTGTGCAGTGGGGGGAGAATGTGGGAGAGGTGGGAAGAGTGGAGCGGCACCATCGGGAGAGTGGGGCAGTGGTGGACACTCTATGAAACTCATTAGAAATCGGCACCTTGACCAGTATGAAACCTCTGGCACTTTCTTCCGCGATGTGGGCCGAGCACCAATCCCATGCCCCAGCTCCCCAGACATGGGGGTCCTGGACTCCTGCCTCTGGAGGTCCTGCGGTTCCTCCCTAGGTTTTTCCTCCAGTTCCTCCTGGACCAGCGCCTCCTCATCCTCGTCCTCCTCAGAGTTAGAACATAAGACCATAAGACCATAAGACATAGGAGTGGAAGTAAGGCCATTCGGCCCATCGAGTCCACTCCGCCATTCAATCATGGCTGATGGGCATTTCAACTCCACCTCCCAGCATTCTCCCCATAGCCCTTAATTCCTCGCGACATCAAGAATTTATCTATCTCTGCCTTGAAGCCATTTAGCGTCCCGGCCTCCACTGCACTCTGCGGCAATGAATTCCACAGGCCCACCACTCTCTGGCTGAAGAAATGTCTCCGCATTTCTGTTTTGAATTTACCCCCTCTAATTCTAAGGCTGTGCCCACGGGTCCTCGACTCCTTGCCTAACGGAAACAGTTTCTTTGCGTCCATCCTTTCTAAGCCATGTATTATCTTGTAAGTTTCTATTAGATCTCCCCTTAACCTTCTGAACTCCAATGAATACAATCCCAGGAAGGCCAGCCGTTCCTCATATGCTAGACCCGCCATTCCAGGGATCATCCGTGTGAATCTCCGCTGGACACGCTCCAGTGCCAGTATGTCCTTCCTGAGATGTGGGGCCCAAAACTGGACACAGTACTCCAAATGGGGCCTAACCAGAGCCTTATAAAGGCTCAGTAGCACATCGCTGCTTTTATATTCCAACCCTCTTGAGATAAATGACAACATAGCATTCGCTTTCTTAATCACGGATTCAACCTGCATGTTTACCTTTAGGGAATCCTCGACTAGCACTCCCAGATCCCTTTGTACTTTGGCATTATGAATTTTCTCACCGTTTAGAAAGTAGTCTATGCTTGGATTCTTTTTTCCAAAGTGCAAGACCTCACATTTTCTCACGTTGAAATGCATCAGCCATTTCCTGCACCACTCTCCCAAACTGTCTAGATCCTTCTGCAGCCTCCCCACTTCCTCAGCACTACCTGCCTGACCACCTAACTTCGTATCATCAGCAAACTTCGCTAGAATGCCCCCAGTCCCTTCATCCAGATCATTAATATATATGGTGAACAGCTGCGGCCCCAACACTGAACCCTGTGGGACACCGCTGGTCACCGGCTGCCATTCCGAAAAAGAACCTTTTATCCCAACTCTCTGCCTTCTGTCAGACAGCCAATCCTCAACCCATGCCAGTAGCTCACCTCGAACACCATGGGCCCTCACCTTACTCAGCAGCCTCCTGTGTGGCACCTTATCAAAGGCCTTTTGGAAATCCAGATAGACCACATCCACTGGGTTTCCCTGGTCTAACCTACTGGTCACCTCCTCAAAGAATTCTAACAGGTTCGTCAGGCACGACCTCCCCTTACTAAATCCATGTTGACTTGTTCTAATCCGACCCTGCTCTTCCAAGAAATTAGAAATCTCATCCTTAACGATCGATTCTAGAATTTTACCAACAACCGAGGTTAGGCTAATTGGCCTATAATTTTCCATCTTTTGTCTTGATCCTTTCTTGAACAAGGGGGTTACAACAGCGATCTTCCAATCGTCCGGGACTTTCCCTGACTCCAGTGATTTTTGAAAGATCTCAACCAACGCTTCCGCTATTTCTTCAGCCACCTCCCTCAGAACTCTAGGATGTAGCCCATCGGGGCCAGGAGATTTGTCAATTTTAAGACCTTTTAGCTTTTTTAGCACCATCTCTTTTGTAATGGCAACCATACTCAACTCAGCCCCCTGACCCTTTATAATTTTTGGGATATTACTAACGTCTTCCACTGTGAAGACAGACGCAAAGTACTTATTAAGTTCTCCAGCCATTTCCTCATCTCCCATCACTAGCCTTCCAGAATCAGTTTGAATTGGCCCAATGTCTACTTTGGCCTGACGTTTGTTTCTTATGTATTGAAAGAAACTTTTACTATCATTTCTTATATTACTGGCTAGCCTGCCTTCATATTTGATCCTCTCCTTCCTTATTTGTCTCTTTGTTAACCTCTGTTTGTTTTTGTAGCCTTCCCAATCTTCTGATTTCCCGGTGCTTTTGGCCACTTTATAGGATCTCTCTTTTTCTTTGATACATTTCCTGACCTCCTTTGTCAGCCATGGCTGTCTAATCCCTCCCTGGATAATCTTTCTTTTCTTGGGGATGAACCTCTGTACAGTGTCCTCAATTATGCATTCAATCTCCTGCCATTTTTGCTCTACTGTCTTCCCTGCTAGGGTCTGCTTCCAGTTGATTTTCACCAGTTCCTCTCTCATGCCCTCGTAATTACCTTTATTTAACTGTAACACCATTACATCCGATTTTGCCTTCTCTCTTTCAAACTGCAGACTGAACTCAACCATATTATGATCGCTGCTTCCTAAGTGTTCCCTTACTTTAAGATCTTTAATAAAGTCTGGTTCATTACATAGCACTAGGTCCAGAATAGCCTGCTCCCTTGTGGGCTCCATGACAAGCTGTTCCAAAAAGCCATCTTGTAAGCATTCCATGAATTCCTTTTCTTTGGATCCACTGGCTACATTATTTACCCAATCCACCTGCATATTGAAGTCCCACATGATCACTGTGACCTTGCCTTTCTGACATGCCTTTTCTATTTCCCGGTACATGTTGCGCCCCTGGTCCTGACCACTGTTAGGCGGTCTGTACATAACTCCCATTACGGTTTTTTTGCCTTTGTGGTTCCTCAATTCTACCCACACAGACTCCACATCATCCGACCCTATGTCGTTTAGTGCCATAGATTTAATTTTGTTCTTAACTAACAAGGCAACCCCACCCCCTCGGCCCACCTCCCTGTCTTTTCGATAGGTTGTATATCCTTGGATGTTTAACTGCCAGTCCTGAACCCCCTGCAGCCATGTCTCTGTGATGCCTACCACATCATAATCATTCACGATGATCTGTGCCATTAGTTCATCTACTTTGTTACAAATGCTACGAGCAGTACAGCACAAAACAGGCCCTTCGGCCCTCGATGTTGCGCCGAGCAATGATCACCCTACTCAAACCCACGTATCCACCCTATACCCGTAACCCAACAACCCCCCCCCCCCCTTAACCTTACTTTTTAGGACACTATGGGCAATTTAGCATGGCCAATCCACCTAACCCGCACATCTTTGGACTGTGGGAGGAAACCGGAGCACCCGGAGGAAACCCACGCACACACAGGGAGGACGGGCACACTCCGCACAGACAGTGACCCAGCCGGGAACCGAACCTGGGACCCTGGAGCTGTGAAGCATTTATGCTAACCACCATGCTACCGTGCTGCCCACACATTCCTTCCCCTGCACCTCCAGCAAGTCGCCCCATTGCTGTGCCAGGTTGTGGAGGGCGCAGCAGATCACCATAAAGCGGGTGACTCTTTGGGAGGTATATTGGAGAGCACGACCAGAGAGTTGAGGAATCGGAACCGCAATTTAAGGATTCCGAAACACCGTTCAATGACAACCTGGATGGCCGCTCATTGTATTGGGTCTCTGCATTGGTCACGAGCCTCTGTACTGGCTTCATTAGCCAGGTCCTAATCGGGTACCCTCTATCCCCAAGAGCCAACCGGCCATCCTGGGGTGGACCCCAAAGAGGTTGGGGATGACCGACTGCCCCAGGATGTAATTATCGTGCACACCCTGGGAAGCATGCACACACATGCATAACCTTCATGTGGTGGTCACACAAGCTAGATATTCAGGGAGTGGAACCCCTTCATGTTGATGTATGGCACTCTCTGATGGCCCATCTGGGTACAAGGCGTCATGCGTGCTATCTACTAGCCCCTGGACCTGGGGCATCCCATCGATTGTGGAGAATTCTGTTGCACGATTATCTTGTTGGGCTTGGTCTATGTCAACGATTATATAGTTTGCTGTCCGGACAAACAGGGCATCTGTGATTTAACGGAAGCACCTGTGGGCTGCAGCTTGAGATGCCACACATGTCCCCCCTCGAGCCCAGGAATGATCCTGAGGCGTAGAAGTTCAGGGCTGTGATGACCTTGATGGCCATCAGGAGTGGGTATCTCCTTCTCCATGTGGTGCCATATCATCTCCTTGTTGAGGCAAAGTCTCCTGTGGTACACATTGTCTGTCATTTTTTTCGAAAGACCAGCGACGCCTGTACACTTTGGCTGTCACGGGCCTCCCCCTCTGGGTCCCTCCGTGGCCTGTTGAGCTGCTGGGTCCACAGTGATGGGGTGGGGCCCAACACATGGGCCACCACCTCTTTAACGCTGCTGCCACTGCCTCCTCCAGCGTCTTGCTGCCTGGCCTACCAGCAGCACCACTAGGGCAAGTTCCGCTGAGTCCAAAATATCGTCCATAGCGTTTAATTTCTGTAAGGAATTGAGAGAGGGTGTGAGATTGAAACCAACAGTCTGCAACACCGGGACGCTCCAGTCCGCTCCCCCCCCCACCCCCGGTCAGCCCCCTGGCAACCCCCCCCCCCCAACACCAACCAGAGCGGGGCCGCTGCTTACCGGACCCCACATCCTGCACCCGGACACTCATACGTTATCTGGACTGGGTGCAGATTTTTCCCCACTGCACTCACCCACCCTCCGACCGTGGTAATGTCCCCGGGGCAGGGGCCCAGCCCCTGGGTGTTCAGATTTTGGACGCTAATTCCATAGTGTTGCTCTCTGCAGTGTCCAGGCATCACAGTCTGATTGGGATGCTACACAATAACTCCCACATGCAACATGGCATACCAATCCATGGGAATCAACTTGGGAAATGTGAGGTGCTCACTTAACTATGATTGCCAATTCCCTATTAGCAAAAGCCTTCAGCCGTGCGGCCAGAAGCCTCCGTGGTCAGTGTGAATTATGGGTGTTCGGTGGGGCAGACGGACAGGAGCTAGGGCTGCCTCCAGAACAGGTACACACGATCCAGGGGTTGGCATGGCAGACGCGTGTGTGATTAGACCCCCCCGCCAATACCATGGGCAGCCACCCCCCCACTCCACAACCCACCCTCCCTATTGCAGCTCACCCTGACTGAGGCTGCCCCCACCCGCAGTACCAGTGCCCCCGGTCTCTTTGCCTGTGAGCGAAGATGACTACTCACCTCCCTGGGTCCCCGCAGCAGCCCCTCCACCAGTTTCACGTTTTTTAAAAGGAGTAATAATTGGCGCCCGCATGATCACTTGCTGGGGATGCTGTTAGATCACATGGAGGGCCATTGGATAGGTGGTCACTCCTGTTAAATATGTGGAGATTGGGCTTAAGTGGTGATTATTAGTTTCTCGCCACACTCAGGAAAGATTGGATTTTGCCAAAGGGAGCAGGCTGGTTAGATTGTAAGCAGATCGGCGTCCAGCGCAGTTCTCACTTTTGGCCTCTCCCAATATTTAACGGCTTGTCGTGCTCTCGCTTAAGCACAATCTGGTCATTAAATCGCACCCAACATTTCAGATTGTGATCTTTCAACAGAACCAAGGATAACTCCCCTGCTCTTCTTCAATATAGCACTGAGACCGTTAAAATTTATCTGAGAGTGGAGACAGGGGCTTGATTTAGTATCTTCCTTAAAGGCAGCACTCAACACAGCCTCTGATCGCACTCGAGTTTCACCATTAATTTTGTACTTGAGTCTGGCAGCCGGTCTTGAACCTAGTCTTTGGACCTCCTGAGTTTCAGCGGTCACTGGCACGTGTTCGTCTCTAAGACGTAAAGAGGGAAAATGAAGATCGCTGATATTATTTCCTTAGGACAAGTTCAGTTCAGAGAAGGTTCACTTGCCACTTACCTGGGATGGGCGAAGGGTTGACTTATGAGAAAAGGTTGGGCCTGTGTCTATTGGAGTTTAGAAGATTGAGAGGTGACCTTATTGAAGTATCCGGAGAGGATTTGACAAGCTGGATGATGAAAGGATGTTTCCCCTTGTGGGAGCTCTAGAACCAGGGAGCAGTTTAAAAATAAGGGGTTTCTCATTTTAAGATGGAAGGAAGAACGCGGTGAGTCTTTGCAACTTTCTTCCCCCGAGAGTGATGGAGGCAGGATTAATGAATATCTTTAAGGCTGATAGATTCTTGACTAACAAAGGAGTCAAAAGATATGGGGGAGAGAGGGGCGGTCGAAGAGAATGCGAAGTTGAGGCCACAATCAGGTCAGCCATGGTCTTATTGAATGGCGGTGCGGGTTTGGCGTAATTCCTGCTGCTCCTAATTCCTCTTCACAAGTAAAAGTAAAATACCCGACATCTACTAAAGTGTGGCATGCTTGAGGAATGGTTAGCAATTTGAAGCGATGAATCTCAGGACTGCACTGGGATTCCCGCCCCCGTTGAGGCAGAGCGACAGCCCTGCTGCTGTGTCCCGCCCTCCAGCAGCGACACCTTCAAAGGCAGCATCAACACGTAAGTTAACTGATAGTCAATCAAGGCTCTCAGATCTCAGACTCACGCCTTATTTACTTTAAATAACAATTTATTGCACAAATGCAGCGCTAAACAGGGCCAGAAAGATCAAGGTTCCCCGATTAGTTTCAGGAGGAGGGGGGGGTTCTTTAGAAGGTCAAGTGCTAATTGTTTTGTTAGTGGTGCAGACTTGGAGAGACGTCAAGGCTGCGCGGTCGAGGAACAAACGGTGAGATGAATAAATCATTGGACACTTCCTCCCAAAGCCAATTTTTACTTGAAACATTCTGATGTCTATTTGCTAATCTCTGAGCTACACTTGCCATGTGTACTGATAGTTACTGACATCCATCTTTCTCTGGGGTCATATCATTTACTTTAAAACCTTTCACGATTCTACTACTGGGTTTAAATCGTTATTCATCCATTTTAATTGTAAATGTCGTATTGTACGTTTGTCATTTTTTTCGTGTTTTAATTAATTGAATGGCTTATTTCGCTTCAGTTTAAAAAGTGGCCTTGGCTTTGTTGACTGTTGCCTGATTAAATGATTCGCCTTTGGGATGAGCATTGTTGAAGTGAGTTAGCAGCTAACACAGACTTTCTTTCTCCTGTGTCAGTGAGATGGGAAATCTGCACATAGGCCGCTAGACTGCTGGCGCCGCGCTCCTGTAGTGAGCCTGGAAATGTGTTTCTTTAAAAAGACGCCCTCACTTCACCCGGGTTCAATGGGGGCGAATTCCCACCAAGCGGTTCACAGGGAAAATGGAAACTGTGGGCGTTGTTCCAACACTGTCAGCAAATACAAACATCAGGGCACCTTAGAAATGGCTAGTGGCTAATGAGACAGCCAGGAAGCGATTCGGCCCATCGTGTCTGGGCAGGCTCCAACCTGCAACCCTCCCTCCCGTCCGTCCCAGTACCCTCTTTCACCACCACCTCCCTAAAATGCACCGTTTGCCCCTCATTCGTCCCGCCAAGGTTTTTTCAGCTTTGATCTATGCAAATCAAAAAAATCAGAGTAATTTAAATTGTCTGGTTTCAAGGCTGATTTTAAGGAACTTCAGAATTACACATTCTGCGAGATGGCCTCATTTCCGTGCCAAGATGTGAATTGAGTGCTGTATTAATATGTTATTCGTCCTGACTAAAGTGTCAGCAAATATAAATTCTCATTCTACAAAGTCTCTTAGTCACAATTATTGCTGCTTGTTAGATCCTTGCCTTTGTGGATTTCTAAAAATAAGGCGTCCGTTACATCAAAACATTTCTTTTGACATTTGTAATCATCCAAATCCTGTTGTCTGGCGGTTATATGTGCAGGTGTGCGGCAGCACGGTGGCGCACTGGGTTAGCCCTGATGCCTCACGGCGCCGAGGTCCCAGGTTCAATCCTGGCTCTGGGACACTGTCCGTGTGGAGTTAGCACATTCTTCCCGTGTTTGTGTGGGTTTCGCCCTCACAACCCAAAGATGTGCAGGCTAGGTGGATTGGCCACGCTAAATTGCCCCTTAATTGGGAAAAAAATGAATTGGGTACTCTGAATTTAAAAAAATAACTAAATAAATTATCTCTTGTTGGATTGTGATGCACACAGTATAGAATTGTGTACATCTCCACTGTCATACTGCAGAACAGGTGACACTGCCTGTCCACAAGGCTCTGCTCCCTACCAGCATATTTCATAGCTATCCTCAGCTTCAGTCTTGGTACACTGAAACACACGCACCACTTGGTTGTTCTCCAGCAGATACTGAAACCACTTTGTCCTGCATACATCACTTTTCCGCTGCTAATCTCACAAATGTCCTTTCCAAAGGTATTTGACCATCACCTTCAAGTCACACCCCTTCCGGACTTGGAGCTAGAATCATCATTCCTTAATTGTTGGTTAGCACTGCTGCATCACGGCACTGAGGACCCGGATTCCAACCCGGCCCTGGGTCACTGTCCGTGTGGAGTTTGCACATTCTCCCCGTGTCTGCCCACAACCCAAAGATGTGCAGGATAGGTGGATTGGACACAATAAATTGCCCCTTAATTGGAAAAAAAATAATTAGGTACTCTGAATTTTTTTTAAAAAATCATTCTTTAATTGTTAGTTGGATCAAAATCCTGAAAATCGCTATGTCCCAGCACTGTGGTGGTAATTTCACCCTATGAATTGCAGCGTTTCAAGAAGGCAGCTCACCATCAAGGGCAATTAGGGATGGGCAACAAATGCTGGTTTTGCTCACGATGCAATGTTCTCAGAATGATGTAAAAAAAATAGTGGATATAATACCAAGCAGAACTGTAAACTCCATTTGCACCTTCTCAAAAATTCCACCCCCACAACTCCCAATGATTTTCCTCTTCTCCTCCTGAATCACTCAATGAATCTGACCAACATTCCTACGTGTTTGTTGTTCTATAAATAAGATATGTTGGAAAAGCACACCAATGCACTGAATCTGATTGAAAACTCATTTCTCCTCACCAGGATTGCCCTGCAAAGCTTATTTCCCATCCCATGCCCCGGCCACTATGGTGCTTATCTTAAGATTCAACCTTTGCCTATTCACATTGCTCCGGGTCCTTAGCCGCTTTCAAACATTTCATTTTAGACCCACTCCCGGGCACATTTCTTACCAAAATATATTTCTTTAATGTCGGTTTCCGCACAAGTGAGTGCTAATCCTCAGTGACTTTAATTTTCACTTGAATTTGTCCTTCCCATCATCGGTGATCTTTTATTTAGAGAAATACAGCACAGAACAGGCCCTTCGGCCCACGATGTTGTGCCGAACATTTGTCCTAGGTTAATCATAGAATTTTGGACACTAAGGGCAATTTATCATGGCCAATCCACCCAACCTGCACATCTTTGGACTGTGGGAGGAAACCGGAGTACCCGGAGGAAACCCATGCACACACGGGGAGGATGTGCAGACTCCGCACAGACAGTGACCCACATCGAAATCGAACCTGGGACCCTGGAGCTGTGAAACAATTGTGCTATCCTCAATGCTACCGTGCTGCCTTTAAGAAGAAATTAATCTACACTCCATTATTCTACCCTAATCCATGTACCTATCCAATAGCCGCTTGAAGGTCTCTAACGTTTCCGACTCAACTACTACCACAGGCAGTGCATTCCATGCCCCCACTACTCTCTGGGTAAAGAACCTACCTCTGACAGCCCCCCTATATATTCCATATGATCATATTATAAACCTCTATCAAGTCGCCCCTCATCCTTCTCCGTTCTAATGAGAAAAGGCCTAGCACCCTCAACCTTTCCTCGTAAGACCTACTCTCCATTCCAGGCAACATCCTGGTAAATCTCCTTTGCACCTTTTCCAAAGCTTCCACATCCTTCCAAAAATGAGGTGACCAGAACTGCACACAGTACTCCAAATGTGGCCTGACCAAGAAGATCTTCATAATCTGCACTCTTTCCTCAGCTTTAATCTCCACATCAACTCCCCTATATTCAATGCCATGAAACATCAAAAGTTTTTATTGTTAGGAGGGATTTTCTCTGACCTCTTTTTTTTTCACATACTTATCTCCATAAGTGCGCATTGGCCACACTAAATTACCCATTAATTGTAAAAGTATTAAGTACTCCTCTCATAGCCCTGAATATTTCTCATTGCACCGCTCCCACAATGCAACAGTGACTTTCCCAGACTGAAAACTATGAATTCAATCCTATTTGGCACTCTGTAGGCCTGGGGGTTTGGCACTAGAACTGGCTGGAACACCTCAAGATTTAATATTTTGTCTCCTGGCTCAAAGGTGTTTTAATCGTTCAAATATATCTTGGAGAACAGAGTAATTCCAAACTTTCCTTCTCCACAACCATAGTCTTTGGGGCAAATCTCCCTCCTCCGCAATCCCATTCCCCCCTTAACCTGACAAACCTTTAGTGGCACAGCACAGTAGCACAGTGGTTAGTACTGTGGCTTCACAGTGCAAGGGTCCCAGGTTCGATTTTCGGCTTGGGTCATTGTCAATGTGGAGTCTGCACATTCTCCCTGTTTCTGCGTGGGTTTGCTCCGGGTACTCCGGTTTCCTCCCACTAGTCCCGAAAGACATGCTATTAGGTAATATGGACATTATGAATTCTCCCTCTGTGTATCCGAACAGGTGCCAGAATGTGGCGACTAGGGGCTTTTCACAGTAACTTCATTGCAATATAAGCCTACTTGGGACAATAAAGATTATTGTTATTATGTCTTGTACCAATTTAAGATGAGCCCAATTATATACAGTGTTACTGTCTTATCTCACCACCCCTCAAATTCTCATCCCCCGTCAGCTCCAACTTTCCTTCAAGCTGGGGTGGCACGGTGGCGCAGTGATTAGTACCGCTGCCTCACAGCGCTGAGGACCTGGGTTCAATCCCAGCCCCGGGTCACCAAGGGCCTGGGTTCAATCCCGACCCCGGGTCACTGTCCATGTGGTGTTTGCACATTCTCCCCATGTCTGCGTAGGTCTCACCCCCATAACCCAAAGATGTTCAGGAAAGTTGGATTGGCCACGCGAATTGCCCTTAATTGGGGAGAGATAAAGGAATTGGATACTTTAAATTAAAAAAACTTCCCTTCAAGCTCATCATCCAACAGGGTTTTCAATAAACAAGGAGTTCTAAACGGAGCTGAACACTGTGCAAGCTGGAACAAGTGTACAGAAAACATTATAAACTTGAAAGATGTCAGGCAATTTAGTCTCCAGTGATCACCTACATCAAGAGCCGACTATCCATTATATACTTAATTAACAAAAGCTTAGTCAATGGAGCTGCTTTCTGATTTTAACTTTACATTTATTAAGCCCTACTTTCCAGATGTAAGAATCAGAAATTCTTTCACTGCCCAGAATTCCTTCCAATACATTGTGCAAGTAGCCATTGTACCAAATTGAGCTGTATCATTGCGTGCCTATCGATAGTCAACTGCAAAGCGAATCTATCATAACTAAGTTTCTCCTGCACTAGCATGGACATAATCCATTTGAGTAGGTGTAATGGTGTTGTGGTTAGCAGTAGGGTCCTTGACTGAGCTTTCTGCCCTTAACCCAGATCATTGCTGACAATTAGAAAACATCTGGCACTCACTTCTGGGATAAACTGACCTAACGTCGATAGGGGAATGAGCTGGGGAACATCCTGCTGGGACTTTTTAACTTGAGTATCAGGCACCCAGCATTCTGAGTCAAATGATTATAGTTTTGGTGCAAAAACCCGACTCCTGTAGTCCAATAACAATGTGAATAGGTCCGTGTTTGCTGGCAGAATGAGTGAAACAGATGTAACACAAACCTGGAACCACCTCACAGATACACTTATCCTTGAATTTTTAAAAAATAAATTTAGATTATCCAAATCATTTTTTTCCAATTAAGGGGCAATGAGTCATGGCCAATCGACCCAGCCTGCGCATCTTTGGGTTGTGGGGGCAAAACCCACACACACATGGGGAGAATGTGCAAACTCCACACGAACAGTGACCCAAGGCCGGGATCGAACCTGGGACCTCGGCGCCATGAGGCAGCAGTGCTAACTGAACTTTAACTGTGCAAACAGCTGAATATACCAAGTGGTATATAGTATCATAGAAATTACAATGCAGAAGGAGGCAATTTGGCATATCGAGTCTGCACCATCCCTTGGAAAGAGCACCCTACATAAGCCCATGCATCCACCCTATCCCTGTAGCTCACCTAACCTTTTGGACACTAAGGAGAAATTTAGCATGGCCAATCCACCTAACCTGCACATCTTTAGACTATGGGAGCAAACCGGAGCACCAGGAGGAAACCCACACAAACACAGGGAGAACGTTCAAATTCCACGCAGTCACCTGAGGCCGGAATTGAACCCAGGTCCCTGGAGCTGTGAGGCAGCAGTGCTAGCCACCGTGCCACCCAACATAGAAACATGCAAAGTAGTATTTCAAGTTAAACCTTGATTGTCGGACAGCAGGACATGGTAGAAACTAGTTAAACTTCAGAACGTGCAAAGCTAAGTGGTCTTCCAAAGACTTGCATTCCATTCGTGACCTCGGGACATCCCAAAATATTTCACGCTGTTGTATGTAGCAAATACAGCAGCCTGTTTACACCTTGATAATAACCAGTTAATTTGTTTGGTTTATGGTGTGATGTTATTTTAGGGACAAGTATTGGCCAGGACATTTGAGAAGATACCTGGCCTCAAACTCAATAGTGTCAGGGGATATTTTACATCTACTTGGAAGGGTAGATAGCGTCCGTCTTTAATATTTATTTTGAAAGACTGCAGCTCTGGTATTGCAGTTCTTCCTCAGTGCCCCATTGAAGCATCAGCCTAGATTTTGCTCTCGAGTCTCTGGAATGGACCAAACAATGGGAATGTCAACCATAGTTCAGTGATGAACCTTCATCCACATTACTTTTGTTGACATAGTACCAAAGGACAACTGGCAACAGTAAAACTGAACCCATTATGATCCAGTACCTTCAAAATAGAATTGAATAGTCAGCACATAAGGTGACCATTCTTTGAAATGTATCCAATTAATTCCATCCCTCTCATCTTTTCCTCATGGCCCTGCATATTTTCCTTTATCTTTTTTTCTAATTTGTCCAATTAAGAGGAAATTTAGCATGGCCAATCCACCTACCCTGTACATCTTTGGGTTGTGGGGGTGAGACTCACGCAGACACAGGGAGAATGTGCAAACTCCACACGGACAAGTGATCCTGGGCCGGGACCAAACCCGAGTCCATGGAGCCGTGAGGCAGCCGTGCTAACCACTACACCACCATGCCGCCCATATTTTCCTTTCAAGTATCTAATTCCCTTTAAAAATTGACCATGGAATTTGATTCCATTACTCTTTTTATGCAGTGAATTCCAGATAATAACTTGCTGCAAATAAGAAAAAAATTGACTTCTCTCTGGTTCATCATAATTTAATTAAATCTGTGTCATAGAATCATTGAATTTACAGTGCAAAAGGAGGCCATTTGGCCCATTAAGTCTGCACCAGCTCTTGGAAAGAGCACCCTACTTAACCCTATCCCCGTAACCCAGCAGCCCTATCTAATCTAAGGGCAATTTAGCATGGCCAGTCCACCGAACCTGCACATCTTTGGATGCTGGGAGGACACCAGAGCACCCGGAGGAGACCCAGCAGACACGGGAGAACATGCCAACTCCACAGACAGTGACCCAAGTGGGAATCGAACCTGGGACCCTGGTGCTGTGAAGCCATAATGCTAACCACTATGCTACCGTGCTGCCCTCTGGTTGCCGATCTTCTTGCCATTTTGTCTCCCTTTAAATTCCAATCCATATCCGAGCCCCCAAAAATGGAACATTGTCTTCCTTTCTTCATAGGCTGCGCAGCGTTTAAAACCCAAATCTTGGCACCGTCTAATTCTTAAGTTAACATGTTTTTTTCTGCCCTTCGTTACTCTCGCAGTCTTGTTGGTCCTTCAATTCAATCCTGTTGGCTTCATGAAGTGGTTATTGTGGTTAAGGTTGTATCAGTGCATTAAGGCAGTCTGAGGAAATGTTTGTAACTTGCTAACGTGATTCTCAAGTTTTAACTTTTAATTGTGGACTGCTCGATAGGCCCATCAGGAATATATCAACATCAGACAGCCTCTCTGGGGTTGGACACGGCTCCTGAAATTCAAGTATTTGCAGCAAAGTGGAATTCAGTTTTACAGCGTACCAGATTACCGAGGGCAGGAATCTTGATTTTTTCAATGCTTTTAAAACAAGATTTAAATAAAAGATTAGGGTCCTTATTTGCTTATGAAACTGTTTGGGTTTTGCTTCTCTCCCTGAGTAAGCATCAGATCAAGCCCAAGATGAGGAGTTATGCCTTTTCTCGCCAGCTTGGATCTTGTGTGTCTCCCTTGTGCATGCATTAATTAGCTTCAATTTAAATTAAATTTACAATGAGATGGATTAAGGGTTTACCCCGTCTGCTCTGTGCACCGGCGTTGTAATTTTAAGGATAGGATTTAAAATATTTTTTTAAAGAACTGTTAGGGCCTGTTTGTTGCTGTATTGCCTGTTTGGTGCTGTATTTAAATTTTTAGCCATTTATCATTTTGGATCAATGTAGATATGACACTTCATATTCTATTTGGAGATGCGGAGTTCCTCATAAACATTGTCAGCTTGAGAGAGGAAGCAAAGCAAGATTTGTGAAGCTTGGGTGACACTTTTTATCAACACAAAACAACCTGGCGCCATCAGTCTAGACGCTGCTTGTAACCCAGAAATTCATCAGTATTACAATTTTGCAGCCTTTTCTGTGCACAGTTTACCCTGGCTGGAATCTAGTAACTAGCTCTGGGCAGCGTATCAATGTATCGTTGCTTCATTTCAGATAAATAATTCTTTAGTAATAATGATTTTTTTTTTAATTATTCTCTCAATGTGGGACATATAGGTAATTTTTCCATCTCCTTATTGTATTAAAATAGGAGAGGATAGGCAGCTCATAATGCCACTTTTTCAGAAATCATAACCAATCAAATTTTACAAGACCAGCTTTTTAAGTAGTCAGCATTAGGTAGTAAAACATGCTTCTATTATTTGGCCGGCACACATGACTTTTCAAAATTCACACAAAATGGATGCATGGAATCATAGAATTCACAGTGTAAGAGGCCATTCGGCCCATCGTGTCTGCACCGGCCCTCGGAAAGAACACCAAGCCCACACCTCCACCCTATCCCATAACCTAACAACCCCACCCAACCTTTTTGGACAGTAATTTATCATGGCCAAGCCCCCTAACCTGCACATCTTTGGACTGCGGGAGGAAACTGGAGCGCCTGGAAGAAACCCACACAGACATGGGGAAAACTCCGCACAGACAGTGACCCAAGCCGAGAATCGAACCTGGGACCCTGGAGCTGTAAAGCAACTGTGTTAGCCACTGTGCTACCGTGCATAACCCCAATAATTAGTTAGATCTGTCTTTTAGAGGGTGGAATGTTGACCCACTGCTCCAGTATTTCAGTGGACCCAGAGCTTCCACCGAACCCAATAAGTTAATCGTGCAACCTCAAATGGGCTAACTTGAAGGACACCTTTTGGACAAATGCAACATTCTTTCACAGCCGTATTGTAGATTATGTGTCATTTCTGGAGTGGGGTTTAAAGCCAATAACTAATGGAAACCGTTGTCAAACTTGCAACTGCTCCATTTCCTGGTGGAGTGAAAAGGTGCATGTAATGTTTTGTGACGAGTAACAGCTGTCGTTATAGCACAGTCCAGAAAGGAGTCTCTTTTATAAGAACTGTCAATTTTATTATCAAAATAAGATAGAAAAATTAAATAGTGTATTAAATAAAATGAGTACTTTTCGGTTTTAATTTCCCCCCTCGCTACTGGTATTGCACAACATCGCCCAAAGTCTCCCACAGTTGTGGTTTTGGCACCCTGAAGCAGCTCAGGAACAGATATACAGTCCCCCTGGAGAACGATTCAGTAGTAGCGGATAAAGGTAGGGCTGATACCCAGGAAGGTTTCGCTCCAAACTCGAACCGTGTCCGTGGGCTGTCTGATGGTAGGCGGCTTGTGGGAGGCGGTGGGTGCCGCTGGCTGCCTGCAGGATGCCCCGATCGTTCATGTAATATCCAGGAAGTGAGCACGGGGGCAGGAGGGACTCTCTCATGGGCACCGGGCCGGCCAACAAAGCGGGGGCAGCAAAGGACACTGAGCACAGATCCTGCAGCTGCCGTTTGAGCTTCATCCTGCGGTTCTGAAACCACGTCTTTACCTGGGAAAGAGAGTGAGGAGGAGAAAAATAATAAAAACATCCACTGTCAAAATGGTATTCCCAAGAGCAATTTTTAGTCTTGTTACTACTCAGCAGGACCTGTTTTTAGCTCTTCAAGAGAACACTATTTGGAATAGTCCCATCCTGAAATATAACACTATTTGGAATACTCCCATCCTGAATTATAACACTATTTGGAATACTCCCATCCTGAATTATAACACTATTTGGAATACTCCCACACTGAAATATAATACTATTTGGAATAGTCCCATCCTCAAATATAATACTATTTGGAATACTCCCATCCTGAAATGTAACACTATTTGGAATAGTCCCATCCTGAAATATAATACTATTTGGAATAGACCCACCCTGAAATATAATACTATTTGGAATAGTCCCATCCTGAATTATAACACTATTTGGAATACTCCCATCCTGAATTATAATACTATTTGGAATAGCCCCATCCTGAAATATAACATTATTTGGAATAGTCCCATCCTGAATTATAACATTATTTGGGATAGTCCCATCCTGAATTGTAACATTATTTGGAATAGACCAATCTTGAAATATAATACTATTTGGAATAGTCCCATCCTGAATTATAACACTATTTGGAATAGTCCCATCCTGAATTATAGCATTATTTGAAATAGTGCCATCCTGAAATATAACACTATTTGGAATAGACCCATCCTGAAATATAACACTATTTGCAATAGTCCCATCCTGAATTGTAACATTATTTGGAATAGTCCCATCCTGAAATATAATACTATTTGCAATAGTCCCATCCTCAATTATAACACTATTTGGAATAGACCCATCCAGAAATATAACATTATTTGGAATAGTCCCATCCTGAATTATAACACTGTTTGCAATAGTCCCATCCTGAATTATAACATTATTTGGAATAGTGCCATCCTGAAATATAATACTATTTGCAATAGTCCCATCCTGAATTATAACATTATTTGGAATAGTCCCATCTGAATTATAACATTATTTGGAATAGTCCCATCCTGAATTATAACATTATTTGGAATAGTCCCATCCTGAAAAATAGCACCATGAGGAATAGTCCCATCCTGAAATATAACACTATTTGGAATAGTCCCATCCTGAAATATAACATTATTTGGAATAGTCCCATCCTGAATTATAACACTGTTTGCAATACAGTAGTCCCATCCTGAATTATAACACTGTTTGCAATACAGTAGTCCCATCCTGAATTATAACACTGTTCGCAATACAGTAGTCCCATCCTGAATTATAACATTATTTGGAATAGTCACATCCTGAAAAATAGCACCATGAGGAATAGTCCCAACCTGAAATATAATAGTATTTAGAATAAACCCATACTGAAAAATAGCACCATTAGGAATAGTCCCATCCTGAATTATAACATTATTTGGAATAGTCCCATCCTGAAATATAACACTATTTGGAATAGTCCCATCCTGAAATATAACACTATTTGGAATAGACCCATCCTGAAATATAACATTATTTGGAATAGTCCCATCCTGAATTATAACACTATTTGGAATAGACCCATCCTGAAATATAACATTATTTGGAATAGTCCCATCCTGAATTATAACACTGTTTGCAATACAGTAGTCCCATCCTGAATTATAACACTATTTGGAATAGTCCCATCCTGAAATATAACACTATTTGGAATAGGCCCATCCTGAAATATAACACTATTTGGAATAGACCCATCCTGAAATATAACACTATTTGGAATAGACCCATCCTGAATTATAACATTATTTGGAATAGTCCCATCCTGAATTATAACAGTATTTGGAATAGGCCCATCCTGAAATATAACACTATTTGGAATAGACCCATCCTGAAATATAACACTATTTGGAATAGACCCATCCTGAATTATAACATTATTTGGAATAGTCCCATCCTGAATTATAACAGTATTTGGAATAGTCCCATCCTGAAATATAACACTATTTGGAATAGTCCCATCCTGAATTATAACATTATTTGGAATAGTCCCATCCTGAAAAATAGCACCATGAGAAATAATCCCATCCTAAAATATAACACTATTTGGAATAGACCCATCCTGTAATATAACACTATTTGGAATAGTCCCATCCTGAATTATAACATTATTTGGAATAGTCCCATTCTGAATTGTAACATTATTTGGAATAGTCCCATCCTGAATTATAACTTTATTTGGAATAGTCCCATCCTGAAAAATAGCACCATGAGGAATAGTCCCAACCTGAAATATAATAGTATTTAGAATAAACCCATCCTGAAAAATAGCACCATTAGGAATAGTCCCATCCTGAATTATAACACTATTTGGAATAGACCCATCCTGAAATATAACATTATTTGGAATAGTCCCATCCTGAATTATAACACTATTTGGAATAGACCCATCCTGAAATATAACATTATTTGGAATAGTCCAATCCTGAATTATAACACTGTTTGCAATAGTCCCATCCTGAATTATAACATTATTTGGAATAGTGCCATCCTGAAATATAACACTATTTGGAATAGACCCATCCTGAAATATAACACTATTTGGAATAGTCCCATCCTGAAAAATAGCACCATGAGAAATAATCCCATCCTGAAATATAAAACTATTTGGAATAGACCCATCCTGTAATATAACACTATTTGGAATAGTCCCATCCTGAATTATAACATTATTTGGAATAGTCCCATCCTGAATTATAACACTATTTGGAATAGTCCCATCTTGAATTATAACATTATTTGGAATAGTCACATCCTGAAAAATAGCACCATGAGGAATAGTCCCATCCTGAAATATAACACTATTTGGAATAGTCCCATCTTGAATTATAACATTATTTGGAATAGTCACATCCTGAAAAATAGCACCATGAGGAATAGTCCCAAACTGAAATATAATAGTATTTAGAATAAACCCATCCTGAAAAATAGCACCATTAGGAATAGTCCCATCCTGAATTATAACATTATTTGGAATAGTCCCATCCTGAAATATAACACTATTTGGAATAGACCCATCCTGAAATATAACATTATTTGGAATAGTCCCATCCTGAATTATAACATTATTTGGAATAGTGCCATCCTGAAATATAATACTATTTGGAATAGACCCATCCTGAAATATAACATTATTTGGAATAGTCCCATCCTGAATTATAACACTATTTGGAATAGACCCATCCTGAAATATAACATTATTTGGAATAGTCCAATCCTGAATTATAACACTGTTTGCAATAGTCCCATCCTGAATTATAACATTATTTGGAATAGCCCCATCCTGAATTGTAACACTATTTGGAATAGACCCATCCTGAAATATAACGTTATTTGGAATAGTCCAATCCTGAATTATAACACTGTTTGCAATAGTCCCATCCTGAATTATAACACTATTTGGAATAGTCCCATCCTGAAAAATAGCACCATGAGAAATAGTCCCATCCTGAAATATAACACTATTTGGAATAGACCCATCCTGTAATATAACACTATTTGGAATAGTCCCATCCTGAATTATAACGTTATTTGGAATAGTCCCATCCTGAATTGTAACATTATTTGGAATAGTCCCATCCTGAATTATAACTTTATTTGGAATAGTCCAATCCTGAATTATAACACTGTTTGCAATAGTCCCATCCTGAATTATAACATTATTTGGAATAGTGCCATCCTGAAATATAATACTATTTGGAATAGACCCATCCTGAAATATAACACTATTTGGAATAGTCCCATCCTGAAAAATAGCACCATGAGAAATAGTCCCATCCTGAAATATAACACTATTTGGAATAGACCCATCCTGTAATATAACACTATTTGGAATAGTCCCATCCTGAATTATAACATTATTTGGAATAGTCCCATCCTGAATTGTAACATTATTTGGAATAGTCCCATCCTGAATTATAACTTTATTTGGAATAGTCCAATCCTGAATTATAACACTGTTTGCAATAGTCCCATCCTGAATTATAACATTATTTGGAATAGTGCCATCCTGAAATATAATACTATTTGGAATAGACCCATCCTGAAATATAACACTATTTGGAATAGGCCCATCCTGAAATATAACACTATTTGGAATAGACCCATCCTGAAATATAACACTATTTGGAATAAACCCATCCTGAATTATAACATTATTTGGAATAGTCCCATCCTGAATTATAACAGTATTTGGAATAGTCCCATCCTGAAATATAACACTATTTGGAATAGTCCCATCCTGAAATATAACACTATTTGGAATAGTCCCATCCTGAAATATAACATTATTTGGAATAGTCCCATCCTGAATTATAACACTGTTTGCAATACAGTAGTCCCATCCTGAATTATAACACTGTTTGCAATACAGTAGTCCCATCCTGAATTATAACACTGTTCGCAATACAGTAGTCCCATCCTGAATTATAACATTATTTGGAATAGTCACATCCTGAAAAATAGCACCATGAGGAATAGTCCCAACCTGAAATATAATAGTATTTAGAATAAACCCATACTGAAAAATAGCACCATTAGGAATAGTCCCATCCTGAATTATAACATTATTTGGAATAGTCCCATCCTGAAATATAACACTATTTGGAATAGTCCCATCCTGAAATATAACACTATTTGGAATAGACCCATCCTGAAATATAACATTATTTGGAATAGTCCCATCCTGAAATATAACATTATTTGGAATAGTCCCATCCTGAATTATAACACTATTTGGAATAGACCCATCCTGAAATATAACATTATTTGGAATAGTCCCATCCTGAATTATAACACTGTTTGCAATACAGTAGTCCCATCCTGAATTATAACACTATTTGGAATAGTCCCATCCTGAAATATAACACTATTTGGAATAGGCCCATCCTGAAATATAACACTATTTGGAATAGACCCATCCTGAAATATAACACTATTTGGAATAGACCCATCCTGAATTATAACATTATTTGGAATAGTCCCATCCTGAATTATAACAGTATTTGGAATAGGCCCATCCTGAAATATAACACTATTTGGAATAGACCCATCCTGAAATATAACACTATTTGGAATAGACCCATCCTGAATTATAACATTATTTGGAATAGTCCCCATCCTGAATTATAACAGTATTTGGAATAGTCCCATCCTGAAATATAACACTATTTGGAATAGTCCCATCCTGAATTATAACATTATTTGGAATAGTCCCATCCTGAAAAATAGCACCATGAGAAATAATCCCATCCTAAAATATAACACTATTTGGAATAGACCCATCCTGTAATATAACACTATTTGGAATAGTCCCATCCTGAATTATAACATTATTTGGAATAGTCCCATTCTGAATTGTAACATTATTTGGAATAGTCCCATCCTGAATTATAACTTTATTTGGAATAGTCCCATCCTGAAAAATAGCACCATGAGGAATAGTCCCAACCTGAAATATAATAGTATTTAGAATAAACCCATCCTGAAAAATAGCACCATTAGGAATAGTCCCATCCTGAATTATAACACTATTTGGAATAGACCCATCCTGAAATATAACATTATTTGGAATAGTCCCATCCTGAATTATAACACTATTTGGAATAGACCCATCCTGAAATATAACATTATTTGGAATAGTCCAATCCTGAATTATAACACTGTTTGCAATAGTCCCATCCTGAATTATAACATTATTTGGAATAGTGCCATCCTGAAATATAACACTATTTGGAATAGACCCATCCTGAAATATAACACTATTTGGAATAGTCCCATCCTGAAAAATAGCACCATGAGAAATAATCCCATCCTGAAATATAAAACTATTTGGAATAGACCCATCCTGTAATATAACACTATTTGGAATAGTCCCATCCTGAATTATAACATTATTTGGAATAGTCCCATCCTGAAAAATAGCACCATGAGGAATAGTCCCATCCTGAAATATAACACTATTTGGAATAGTCCCATCTTGAATTATAACATTATTTGGAATAGTCACATCCTGAAAAATAGCACCATGAGGAATAGTCCCAAACTGAAATATAATAGTATTTAGAATAAACCCATCCTGAAATATAACATTATTTGGAATAGTCCCATCCTGAATTATAACATTATTTGGAATAGTGCCATCCTGAAATATAACACTATTTGGAATAGACCCATCCTGAAATATAACATTATTTGGAATAGTCCCATCCTGAATTATAACACTATTTGGAATAGACCCATCCTGAAATATAACATTATTTGGAATAGTCCAATCCTGAATTATAACACTGTTTGCAATAGTCCCATCCTGAATTATAACATTATTTGGAATAGCCCCATCCTGAATTGTAACACTATTTGGAATAGACCCATCCTGAAATATAACATTATTTGGAATAGTCCAATCCTGAATTATAACACTGTTTGCAATAGTCCCATCCTGAATTATAACACTATTTGGAATAGTCCCATCCTGAAAAATAGCACCATGAGAAATAGTCCCATCCTGAAATATAACACTATTTGGAATAGACCCATCCTGTAATATAACACTATTTGGAATAGTCCCATCCTGAATTATAACATTATTTGGAATAGTCCCATCCTGAATTGTAACATTATTTGGAATAGTCCCATCCTGAATTATAACTTTATTTGGAATAGTCCAATCCTGAATTATAACACTGTTTGCAATAGTCCCATCCTGAATTATAACATTATTTGGAATAGTGCCATCCTGAAATATAATACTATTTGGAATAGACCCATCCTGAAATATAACACTATTTGGAATAGGCCCATCCTGAAATATAACACTATTTGGAATAGACCCATCCTGAAATATAACACTATTTGGAATAAACCCATCCTGAATTATAACATTATTTGGAATAGTCCCATCCTGAATTATAACAGTATTTGGAATAGTCCCATCCTGAATTATAACATTATTTGGAATAGACCCATCCTGAAATATAACACTATTTGGAATAGTCCCATCCTGAAATATAACACTATTTGGAATAGTCCCATCCTGAATTATAACACTATTTGGAATAGTCCCATCCTGAAATATAACACTATTTGGAATAGTCCCATCCTGAATTATAACACTATTTGGAATAGTCCCATCCTGAAAAATAGCACCATGAGAAATAGTCCCATCCTGAAATATAACACTATTTGGAATAGACCCATCCTGTAATATAACACTATTTGGAATAGTCCCATCCTGAATTATAACATTATTTGGAATAGTCCCATCCTGAATTGTAACATTATTTGGAATAGTCCCATCCTGAATTATAACTTTATTTGGAATAGTCCCATCCTGAAAAATAGCACCATGAGGAATAGTCCCATCCTGAAATATAACACTATTTGGAATAGTCCCATCCTGAAATATAACACTATTTGGAATAGACCCATCCTGAAATATAACATTATTTGGAATAGTCCCATCCTGAATTATAACACTATTTGGAATAGACCCATCCTGAAATATAACATTATTTGGAATAGACCCATCCTGAAATATAACATTATTTGGAATAGTCCAATCCTGAATTATAACACTGTTTGCAATAGTCCCATCCTGAATTATAACATTATTTGGAATAGTCACATCCTGAAAAATAACATTATTTGGAATAGGGCCATCCTGAATTCTAACACTTTTTGGAATAGACCCATCCTGAAATATAACACTTTTTCGAATAGTCCCATCCTGAAATATAACACTATTTGGAATAGTGCCATCCTGAAATATAATACTATTTGGAATACTCCCATCCTGAAATATAATACTATTAGAAATAAACCGATCCTGAAAATATAATACTATTTGGAATAGTCCCATCCTGAAATATAATACTATTTGGAATAGTCCCATCCTGAATTATAACACTATTTGGAATAGTCCCATCCTGAATTATAACACTATTTGGAATAGTCCCATCCTGAATTATAACATAATTTTGAATATTTTAACCCAAAGTTAAACGAACGCTGAGTACATGTTGAGAATTGCGGAGCTGCCAGTAGTTTTTTCTGACCCTGGACTACACACTGCTTACCTGGGTCTCAGATAGACGGAGCAGGGCTGCTAACTTCGACCTCTCGGCCGCCCCCAGGTAGGTGTGTCGCCTAAACTTCCTCTCCAGCTTGTGGATCTGCTGGGCGCTGAAAGCGGTGCGCACCCGGCGAGGGACATCACAGTCGGTCTCTGACTCCACGCTCGTCTCTCTGTCCAAACAATCCGAGCGGCCGGAATCGCTCTCTGAGCCCCAGCACTCCTCAAAGCTGGGGGGCACTGTGAGGAGGGAGATCAGGTATAGAGGGAAGATGTCAGTGAATTCCTGTGGAGGACAAACAAATCCGCAAAGCACCAGACTTTGTTTTAGTGAACTGTTACTTACAGCTTGGAGCTGCCGGGTCCTGCACACCTTGTTGTGCCTCACAGTCCCCCAGCCACGGTTCTGCTGCTGTCTCCAGTCCGCTTGTGGAGTCTGCAGTCCCTCTCAGTCTCTGCTGGGCCACCCAGGGGCTGTCATCCCTCCAGGAGTCTCCGGCAGCCTCTCTCTTTGTGCACCCATCGCGGCTACTGCGGGCGAGCCATTCAATGGAAAAGTCTCCCTTCACCATCGTTGGGTAGTTTCCTCCTCTCTGTGTGTGTGTGTATGTGTGTGTGTGTGTCCCACCAGCTCGCTGACCCTGCTGGACTGCCACCGGCTTTAATTTATGTGGCCTTTCTCCGCGGAGATTTCCATGTGTGAAGAGACTTCAAAGCGAAGATAGCGGGGCAGACAATGCCAAACAATTGGCTGTAATTTAGGAAATCATTAATGTGCTCGGGTATCCGGCAAATCCGCGAACACTGGCTCCAGCAAGTCTGCGGCCCTTCTCACTGGCCTTTCGAAATGGCACATAAAATGACACATCTGAGGGATCCGTGCTGTTTCGTAAATAGGCATGATAAATAATGAAAGGATATATATTTATACACGCTAAACACGTATCGTTTTCTTTTGGAATGGCCCTCAGCAATTTGCAAAGTGCTTCCGCCGACTTCCCGAGATGTATAATCAACTACTGAAACTCCAGCCAGCCACAGTGCTGGAATAGAAGTCCCCCAACTTTTTTTTTAGAAAGCCCCATTAAAATGGAATAGACGGCAGCACATGATCACTTCCAGAGAGAAGAATTGTACACTTTAATTCTGCGGAAATTCTCGCCTGCTCAACTTAACCAGCTCTATTTTCCGCAGTGTCAAATCTAATTTTAACACATGACTGAGTTTGGTCATGGATTTTGTACCGAGCTGTAACTCTTTACCCAGCTAGTCAGCATCGTCCCCTCCCACCAGTTACAGCGGTAATAACACAATATCCAGATGCTCTTTAGGTAATAGTTAACCTAGACACGTTTAGGCGTCAGAAAAGCTAACCACACTTTTTTAAAATTTTGGCTAGTTTAAGATCGATCCAGTGCTAAAATGCTCAAGTGTTTGCCTCTCAATCTAGTGTTAATCAACTCTTTTTGATCCAACCATTAGTTACATTGGCAAGTAATATATAAAGCAAAATGCTGCAGGTTCTGGAAATCGGAAATAAAAACATAACATTTAATTTAATTATAGTATATAGCGCCAGTAAGAATGGAGCCTTTCCCTTGAACTGTGCCTTCCTTATCCTCTTAGCAAAATGTCACTTGATGAAAATAACATAGATACATTCTTGAATGATGAACTTATCCAGAGTTAATAAGCAGCTCCGCACATGAAGACTTAAGGGTTTTGAGGTCCTTTAAGAATTATTTTCTTCAGTTTCACCACTGGTGTGTAACCACCATTTCTCCAGGGATCGTATCTGAGGTTCTAGCCTATTGGTTCATGATATTGTTATTGATTTTCTTCTCTGTTCTCCATCAGACTGGACTGGAATAGACCATTCACTCACAGCAACTTTCACACTAATCTTTCTGGGACCATTGATTTATTTCTCAACATTTCTTTCTCATTGTTATATTTGGAAAATATGGGTGCGATTTAACGGCCATATTGCGCCTGGCGCAGATCCGTGTAAGCTGGTTAGATCACGGGAGGGGCCGAAATTGGGATCCACACCTGTCGCCGATTGGTTTTCGATCTAACCAGCCCGCTTCCATTGGTGGGTTCTGGATCCCGCCTAGACGTGGTGAGGTTCTAATGAACACCAATTGAGGGCTGTCTCCATATCATTAACAGGATGGACGTCCTACCTAATGGCCTCCAAAATCTAAGTGGGTCACATGGGCACACCCTTTAGCACACCTATTTAAAAACAGGAAACGAGCTAGATTGAGCAATGGCTGCTGAGGTGAGTGGCCATCTTCAATATTGGGCATGCTGCAGCCTGGGTCTCTGGAGATGTTGCTCCAGTGTTCGGGGGGGGGGGCACTATCAGTGGGGACTAGCCCCACGATCCTAACTGTCATCACCATCCCCCCCCTACCCCCCACCCAATCGTAAACACATTATTGGTGGGGACTAGCCCCAGGATCCTAACAGTCATCACCATCCCCCCGCCCCCGATCATAAACACATGTAACAGGGACAAATTCAGCTGCTGCCTATTCGTCCCACTGAACACCCAGGGCAGAGCCCTGTCTGTGGTAATATGGTGCAGTACACTTTAACTCCCTCTGACTGTGAGCAGCCTCTGGCTGCACAGCTGAAGGCTATTGCTAACAGGGAATTGGCACTGTTAGTTATATGAGTACATCACAGCTCCCGAGTGGAATGACTTAGGTACACGTGCCATAGAACATAGAACAGTACAGCACAGAACAGGCCCTTCGGCCCTCAATGTTGTGCCGAGCCATGATCACCCTACTTAAACCCACGTATCCACCCTATACCCGTAACCCAACAACCCCCCACTTAACCTTACTTTTATTAGGACACTACGGGCAATTTAGCATGGTCAATCCACCTAACCCGCACATCTTTGGACTGTGGGAGGAAACCGGAGCACCCGGAGGAAACCCACGCACACAGGGGGAGGACGTGCAGACTCCACACAGACAGTGACCCAGCCGGGAATCGAACCTGGGACCCTGGAGCTGTGAAGCATTTATGCTAACCACCATGCTACCCTGCTGCCCCCTTGTCGCAGATGAGTATTATTGCCTAGCATCCCAATCAAACCCTGGACACTTTGCCTTAATCCTGGAGGCTTCAACACCACCGGTAATGATCAAATACTCTAGAACTGGTCTTCAGCACTGGGGATACCCCTGTGGCTGGGAACATCCCTGTGACCAGAGGTAAATGTTTATGGATGTTGGGGAGGGGGGGGGGGGGGGGGGGGGGGGGGGGGGGGGGGGGAGAAACCTGAGCCCTCCCCCAGCAGTGGTCCGATGCCCAGATGCCCCTGCTGTGGCCTGCAATGCATGCACAACCGGTTTGTTTGATGCCTCCCTGAGAGAGTGTGGAGAACACAATAATAATAATCACTCATTGTCACAAGTAGACTTTAATTAAGTTACTGAGGGGGAATTCAAGGGTACTAGGGTGGAAGCCATAATTGATTGTCGGTCTCTGACCCTCTCCAATTCCTTACAGATATCACATTATGGATGGTATAATGGACCCAGCAGAAGCTGCCCTTGCAGTACTGGTTGCTAGATACTGGAGAAGGTAGCAGCAGCAGTGTTGATGCAGGCTCAAGGTGGCAGCCAATGAGCAGGGGCCCGCCCCACACCCTGAGGACCCGGAAGCCCATCAGGCTAGGGAAGGACTCCGAGGGGGAGGCCAGTGATGGCCCATGATGTACAGGCATTGTTGCTCATTTGAGGAGATGTTGGACTGCATGTGCTGCCATTGAGTGGTGCGTTGGGCTGCTCAAAATGCAGTTCTGATACCTCGACTGCTCTGGTGATGCACTGCAGTACACCACCCCCACCCAGAGGGTCGCCTGCTTTGTGATGGTTTGCTGTGTCCTCCACAACTTGGCACAGCGGTGAGGTGATGGATGAGGGACAAAGAATACCTACAGAGCAGAAGGGGGCCATTTGACCCATAGAGTCCACACCAACCCTCTGAAAGAGCATCCTACTAGGCCCACTCTCCTGCCCCAACCCCGTAACCCCAGCTAGCCTTTGGACACTAAGGCACAATTTTATTCACCTAACCTGCACACCTTTGGACTGTGGAAGAAAACCAGAGCACCCAGAGGAAACACACACAGACACGGGGAGAATGTGCAAAGTCCACACAGGCGCCCACGGTCAGAATTTTTCTTGTACCACATTGCTGATTCAAAAGCAAATGGCACATCTTTGGACTGTGGGAGGAAACCGGAGCACCCAGAGGAAACCCACGCAGACGTGGGGAGAATGTGCCAACTCCGCACAGTCGTCCAAGGTCAGGATTTTTTCTTGTACCACATTATCAGAATGTTTTGTTGTACCACATTGCTGGTTCAAAAGCAACTGACTCAATTTTAGTTTTCGCCTATCTAAAAATTCTAGTTTGGGGCGGCACGGTCATGCACCGGTTAACACTGCTGCCTCATGGCGCGGAGGACACGGGTTTGATCCCGGGTCACCATCCATGTGGAGTTTGCACATTCTCCCCGTGTCTGTGTTGTTCTCACCCCCACAACCCTAAAAGATGAGCAGGGTAGGTGGATTGGCCACGCTAAATTGGCCCTTAATTGGGAAAAAAAGAATTGGATACTCTAAATTTATAAATAAATAAAAAATTATTGCGGGTGATGTGAGATTTAGCCTTACAACTGTGGCTGTGTTGCTCAGGAGATATTCCAGTCAAGCTCATCGAGACTATATTTGTGATACCTGGCACCCTTTGAGATCTTACACCATGAAAATTTATGATTTGGTGGCAGATGGATTCATAGGTGAGAATCAATTAGACTGCGTCTCTTCCATTTGTCCTGTGCTCAGGTTTCTTTGAGCAGAACAGGTGAGCACTTTGACTCTACTCCTTTTCCAGGTAATGACACAACATGGTGCAATTCACTGAAATTCTCCCCTGTCCTGTATGCCATTTTTTACCATCTATTCCATTTCTGCCTGGGACATGGGCAATATTGTTGTAATTCCTATAGGGGAAAATGAAGATGCTGGGTATACATGGCAGTGCTCAGCTTTGAAAGGGGACTTAAGATTTCTGTGTGGACTTTCATTCGAACTCAAAACATTAATCTATTTTTTTCTCTCTGTAGAGCCGCTGACCTATTGTAATATGGACAACACTTTTCTGACAATATTAAATTTTAATGTTCTTTTATATTTTCTAATGGCTTCTTCTCCTATTTCCTCTGGAGTTTCCCAATGATCATATTTCCATCGTGTCCCCTTTTATGTGGCAACGTAGTCGAAAGTCATTTGGGGAACTTGCACATGTATGTTGAAAATAACCCAGTTCTACCCCTCCACCACACTGCTTATTCTCCCTGCCTCCGTGTTGATCGTATCTGATGAGCCATCGTTTCCCTGTGTTAAACATTGGGCAGAGCAAAGCCTTTATTTCCGACCCTGCCATCAGTTTTGTACCTTGGACACGGGCTGGTTTAGCTCACTTGGGTAAATTGCTGGCTTTTAAAGCAGACTAAGCAGGCCAGCAGCACGGTTCGATTCCCGTACCAGCCTCCCCGGACAGGCGCCGGAATGTGGCGACTAGGGGCTTTCCACAGTAACTTCATTGAAGCCTACTTGTGACAATAAGCGATTTAGGGGCTGGTTTAGCTCAGAGCTAAATCGCTGGCTTTTAAAGCAGGCCAGCAGCACGGTTCGATTCCCGTACCAGCCTCCCCGGACAGGCGCCAGAATGTGGCGACTAGGGGCTTTTCACAGTAACTTCATTGAAGCCTACTCGTGACAATAAACGATTTTCATTTCATTTTTTCATTTCACTTCCCCTTCCATAGCCACTCTGTCCATTTGCAGCCGTGGCATATTTTTCAACCTTGGACTGAGCTTCCAATCCCATATCCGCTCAATCACAAAGACTTCTACCTACCTCCTTAACATCATTCACCGTGGTCCATGTGCAGCTGAAATCTTCATTCAGCTCTTTCTGTCATCTCCAGATATGACTGTTCCAATGCTCTCAAAATTGGCCACTCCCCTTTCACCCTGAAAAAAACTTAATCTCGTGCAAAAGCCAAATACAATCAATCCTATTTTATACCAGATCACCTCATCCCTGTACCTGCTGACTAACATTGCGTTTCAGTTTACAAATTTTAAATTCTCACCCTTGTGTTTAAATCCCTTGACGCTTTAAATCATCCATTCCAACCTGTGGAACTTCCTCTTACTCTGCTATCTGTGCTGCTGTGATTCGAGTCTTGAGCACCCCCCCCCCCACTCCACTCTCCCTCACCCCCCCACTCCCTCCCTCCCTCCCCCCTCCCTCCCTCCCTCCCTCCCTCCCTCCCTCCCTCCCTTCCTCCCTCCCTCCCTTCCTTCCTTCCTCCCTCCCTCCCTCCCTCCCTCCTCCCCTCCCTCCCTCCCTCCCTCCTCCCCTCCCTCCCTCCCTCCTCCCCTCCCTCCCTCCCTCCTCCCCTCCCTCCCTCCCTCCTCCCCTCCCTCCCTCCCTCCTCCCCTCCCTCCCTCCTCCCCTCCCTCCCTCCCTCCTCCCCTCCCTCCCTCCCTCCTCCCCTTCCTCCCTCCTCCCCTTCCTCCCTCCTCCCCTTCCTCCCTCCTCCCCTCCCTCCCTCCCTCCTCCCCTCCCTCCCTCCTCCCCTCCCTCCCTCCTCCCCTCCCTCCCTCCCTCCTCCCCTCCCTCCCTCCCCCCCTCCCTCCCTCCCTCCTCCCCTCCCTCCCTCCCTCCTCCCCTCCCTCCTCCCCTCCCTCCCTCCTCCCCTCCCTCCCTCCTCCCCTCCCTCCCTCCTCCCCTCCCTCCCTCCTCCCCTCCCTCCTCCCCTCCCTCCCTCCTCCCTCCTCCCCTCCCTCCTCCCTCCTCCCCTCCCTCCCTCCTCCCTCCTCCCCTCCCTCCCTCCTCCCCTCCCTCCCTCCTCCCCTCCCTCCCTCCTCCCCTCCCTCTCTCCTCCCCTCCCTCCTCCCCTCCCTCCCTCCTCCCCTCCCTCCCTCCTCCCCTCCCTCCCTCCCTCCTCCCCTCCCTCCCTCCTCCCCTCCCTCCCTCCCTCCTCCCCTCCCTCCCTCCCTCCTCCCCTCCCTCCCTCCCTCCTCCCCTCCCTCCCTCCTCCCCTCCCCTCCCTCCTCCCCTCCCCTCCCTCCTCCCCTCCCTCCCTCCCTCCCTCCCTCCTCCCCTCCCTCCCTCCTCCCCTCCCTCCCTCCCTCCCTCCTCCCCTCCCTCCCTCCCTCCTCCCCTCCCTCCCTCCCTCCTCCCCTCCCTCCCTCCCTCCTCCCCTCCCTCTCTCCCTCCTCCCCTCCCTCCCTCCCTCCCTCCTCCCCTCCCTCCCTCCCTCCCTCCTCCTCTCCCTCCCTCCCTCCCCTCCCTCCCTCCCTCCTCCCCTCCCTCCTCCCCTCCCTCCTCCCCTCCCCTCCCTCCCTCCCTCCTCCCCTCCCTCCCTCCCTCCTCCCCTCCCTCCCTCCTCCCCTCCCTCCCTCCCTCCTTCCTCCCCTCCCTCCCTCCCTCCTCCCCTCCCTCCCTCCCCCCCTCCCTCCTCCCCTCCCTCCCTCCTCCCCTCCCTCCCTCCCTCCCTCCCTCCTCCCCTCCCTCCCTCCCTCCCTCCTCCTCTCCCTCCCTCCTCCTCTCCCTCCCTCCTCCTCTCCCTCCCTCCCTCCTCCCCTCCCTCCCTCCCTCCCTCCCTCCCTCCCTCCCTCCTCCCCTCCCTCCTCCCCTCCCTCCCTCCCTCCTCCCCTCCCTCCCTCCTCCCCTCCCTCCCTCCCTCCTCCCCTCCCCCCCTCCCTCCCTCCCTCCCTCCTCCCCTCCCTCCCTCCCTCCTCCCCTCCCTCCTCCCCTCTCTCCCTCCCTCCCTCCCTCCTCCCCTCCCTCCCTCTCTCCCTCCCTCCTCCCCTCCCCTCCCTCCCTCCTCCCCTCCCCTCCCTCCCTCCTCCCCTCCCTCCTCCTCTCCTCCCTCCTCCCCTCCCCGCCCTCCCTCCTCCCCTCCCTCCCTCCCTCCTCCCCTCCCTCCCTCCTCCCCTCCCTCCCTCCCTCCCTCCCTCCTCCCCTCCCACCCTCCCTCCCTCCCTCCCTCCTCCTCTCCCTCCCTCCTCCTCTCCCTCCCTCCTCCTCTCCCTCCCTCCCTCCTCCCCTCCCTCCCTCCCTCCCTCCCTCCCTCCCTCCCTCCCTCCCTCCCTCCCTCCTCCCCTCCCTCCTCCCCTCCCTCCCTCCCTCCTCCCCTCCCTCCCTCCCTCCTCCCCTCCCTCCCTCCCTCCTCCCCTCCCCCCCTCCCTCCCTCCCTCCCTCCTCCCCTCCCTCCCTCCCTCCCTCCTCCCCTCTCTCCCTCCCTCCCTCCCTCCTCCCCTCCCTCCCTCTCTCCCCTCCCTCCCTCTCTCCCTCCCTCCTCCCCTCCCCTCCCTCCCTCCTCCCCTCCCCTCCCTCCCTCCTCCCCTCCCTCCTCCTCTCCCTCCCTCCTCCCCTCCCGCCCTCCCTCCTCCCCTCCCTCCCTCCCTCCTCCCCTCCCTCCCTCCCTCCTCCCCTCCCTCCCTCCCTCCTCCCCTCCCTCCCTCCCTCCTCCCCTCCCTCCCTCCCTCCTCCCCTCCCTCCCTCCTCCCCTCCCTCCCTCCCTCCTCCCCTCCCTCCCTCCCTCCTCCCCTCCCTCCCTCCCTCCTCCCCTCCCTCCCTCCCTCCTCCCCTCCCTCCCTCCCTCCTCCCCTCCCTCCCTCCTCCCCTCCCTCCCGACCTCCTCCCCTCCCTCCCGACCTCCTCCCCTCCCTCCCGACCTCCTCCCCTCCCTCCCGACCTCCTCTCCCCCTCCAACTTTCCCCCCCCCAACTTTACCCCCCCAACTTCCCCCCCAACTTTCCCCCCCCCAACTTCCCCCCCCCCAACTTTCCCCCCCCAACTTCCCCCCCCCCAACTTTCCCCCCCCAACTTTCCCCCCCCCAACTTTCCCCCCCCCAACTTTCCCCCCCCCAACTTTCCCCCCCCAACTTTCCCCCCCCCAACTCCCCCCCCCAACTTTCCCCCCCCCAACTTTCCCCCCCCCAACTTCCCCCCCCAACTTTCCCCCCCCCAACTTTCCCCCCCCCAACTTTCCCCCCCCAACTTTCCCCCCCAACTTTCCCCCCCCCAACTTTCCCCCCCCAACTTTCCCCCCCCCCAACTTTCCCCCCCCCAACTTTCCCCCCCAACTTTCCCCCCCCCACTCCCCCCCCAACTTCCCCCCCCCCCAACTTTCCCCCCCCAACTTGCCCCCCCCCCAACTTTCCCCCCCCCCAACTTTCCCCCCCCAACTTTCCCCCCCAACTTTCCCCCCCCCAACTCCCCCCCCCCAACTTTCCCCCCCCCAACTTTCCCCCCCCCCAACTTCCCCCCCCAACTTTCCCCCCCCCAACTTTCCCCCCCCCAACTTTCCCCCCCCAACTTTCCCCCCCACTTTCCCCCCCCCAACTTTCCCCCCCCAACTTTCCCCCCCCAACTTTCCCCCCCCAACTTTCCCCCCCAACTTTCCCCCCCCAACTCCCCCCCCAACTTCCCCCCCCCAACTTTCCCCCCCCCAACTTCCCCCCCCCAACTTTCCCCCCCCAACTTTCCCCCCCCAACTTTCCCCCCCAACTTTCCCCCCCCCAACTTTCCCCCCCAACTTTCCCCCCCCCAACTTTCCCCCCCCCCCAACTTCCCCCCCCCCAACTTCCCCCCCCAACTTCCCCCCCCCAACTTTCCCCCCCCCAACTTTCCCCCCCCCAACTTTCCCCCCCAACTTTCCCCCCCCCAACTTCCCCCCCCCAACTTCCCCCCCCCAACTTCCCCCCCCCAACTTCCCCCCCCAACTTCCCCCCCCCAACTTTCCCCCCCAACTTTCCCCCCCCCCAACTCCCCCCCCCCCAACTTTCCCCCTCCCCACCTCCCCCCCAACTTCCCCCCTCCCCAACTTTCCCCCTCCCCAACTTTCCCCCCCCCCAACTTCCCCCCCCAACTTTCCCCCCCAACTTTCCCCCCCAACTTTCCCCCCCAACTTTCCCCCCCCAACTTTCCCCCCCCAACTTCCCCCCCCAACTTTCCCCCCCCAACTTCCCCCCCCAACTTTCCCCCCCCAACATTCCCCCCCCAACATCCCCCCCCACTTTCCCCCCCCAACTTTCCCCTTCCAACTTCCTCCCCCCCCAACTTCCCCCCCCCCAACTTTCCCCCCCCCAACTTTCCCCCCCCCAACTTTCCCCCCCCAACTTTCCCCCCCAACTTTCCCCTCCCAACTTCCTCCCCCCCCAACTTTCCCCCCCCAACTTTCCCCCCCCCCAACTTCCCCCCCCCAACTTCCCCCCCCAACTTCCCCCCCCAACTTCCCCCCCCAACTTTCCCCCCCCAACTTTCCCCCCCCAACTTTCCCCCCCCAACTCTCGCCCCCCAACGTTCGCCCCCCAACTTTCGCCCCCCAACTTTCGCCCCCAACTTTCGCCGCCAACTTTCGCCCCCCCAACTTTCACCCCCCCAACTTTCCCCCCCCCAACTTCCCCCCCCCCCCCAACTTCCCCCCCCCCAACTTCCCCCCCCCCAACTTTCCCCCCCCAACTTTCCCCCCCCAACTTCTCCCCCCCCCCCCCCCCCTTAGGCATCTAGGTCCTAATCTCTGGGTTTCTCTTCCTAATGCACTTTTCCACTCCACTTGCCTCTCCGTCTTTCAGATCCATCCAACAGCTAACACTTTTGGTAATTCCCTCCTAATATTTCCATGTCTGACTCATGTCCAATTTTAGAACCATGGTATTGTTATACATTGCCCTGTCAGATTCTCCTGACATCATCCATGCCATTATTAAGACTGTCTAATTTCACTTCTGTAACATCATCTGACTCCACCCTTGCTTCATCTGCTGTTGAAATCCCTATCAGTTCATCTGTTACCTCTGGACTTAACTACTCCAATGCATTACTGACCAAACTCACACCCACTACTCTCCATAAATGTGGACATCATCTCAAACTCTGCTGCCTAATCCTAATTTGCAGCAAGTACTATTCAGCTATGGCCTTGTGCTCACTGACATACATTGTTTCTGGCTAAACAAAAGCCTGATTTGTCCTTGCTCTCTAATCAGCTCATGGCCTCAGTCCTCCCTATCTCTGTGATCTCTCACCCAGCCTGACAATCCTACAAGAAATCATTACTCCTAGATTTCTGGCTTATTGAGCAGCCTTGTTTATTTGCCTCACAGCACCAGAGACCCTGGATCAGTCTTGAGTGACTGTGTGAGGTTTGCATGTTCTCCCCATATCTGCGTGGGTTTATCCGGTGCTCCGGTTTCCTCCCACAGTCCAAAGATGTGCAGGATAGGTGGATTGCCTATGCTAAATTGTCCATTAGTGTCCAAGGGTGGGGGGAAAGGCCTAGGTAAGGTGCTCTTTCGGAGAATCGGTGCAGCCTTGATGGGTTCAATGGTCTCCTTCTGCACTGTAGTAATTCTGTGGTTCTATTCTATCATTGTAATCAATCCAGTTCTATTCTATGATTGTAATTATGATTGATGGCCAGAGCTTTAGCTGCCCAGATCCCAAACTCTAAAATTTCTCCCTAAACCTCCCCACAACCTCGACCAAAGTGCTGCTTCTAACTTGCCGCGTTGGCCAAATATTTGGTCATCCGCATTAATATTTCCTTTGGGCCTTGATGCTCAATGTTTTAAACTTTCCTGTTAAGTGTCTTGGGTACTTTCATTATGTAAAGCTGTATAAATGCAGATTGATGTAATGTTGAGAAGCAATTGAGTGGAAATATTAGAAATTAGATTTATGGCAAAAATAGTTAAATTATTTAAACGGATGGATTTGTAAAATTGGTTGCCGTTAAATTGAGAACATCCAATGAATGAATGAATGAATGTTGGCAATCTCTGTACTTCTGGGCTCTTGTCCAGGTCAACCTATTCCATCCATATTACGGGTGAAACGTTGACCCAGATCTTTTTCCTGTAGCAGTTTTCAATGGATATATTTCCTGACAGTCCAGCGCCCCCTCAAGCCAAGCATGCATTGATCTTCAAATAGAATATGTAAACTTCAGTGATTTGGATATAAAAGAGTCCTGTTCATTGCAATGCGACTGTGCCACGTGTGTTTTCAACTTCAATAGCGTGATGCGATGGGACAATTGTAAATCGATTAAATCCCGTTTGGGAAGCACATCTGATTTGCATTAAGATCTGTAGCGTGGCTCAACACCATGAAGGGTGAGCCTGTCACCTCTCCGGTCAGTCTATGAAGCAGTCAATGATATCAATTTAAGTGGGGCATCCCGCCAAGCACACTGCCTGTGTCCACTAGGTGTGGCATCCTCACATTTCATTTTTGAAATTAGTTCTCCACATTATTAACACTATAGGCTATCTACACAAGGGGAAAGGGGTAGTTTGCAGAACGGTGAGCATTTTGATCAAATGTTTTTTTTTGCAGATCTTACCCCCAATGAGTCAGGGGAAAACAAATCTTAATACACTCAACGGCGGGTCTCTTTGGAAACTTAGAGGACGATTAGAATGACGCGCGTTGTGTGTATTGTAAAAACACTGAAGGCAGTGAAACCAATTCGGATTATATTAACTGCTGAAGGTTTTTCGTTTCTCTTTTGATTCCCATCAACTTTTAATCAGAAAATTTGATTGGCTGGCCTGCTCCAAATGGGATTTCACCTGGGACTGTTTAGTTTGTGTTCAATCTGCTGGGAGCAAGGTTTGAGATCTCATTCGAAATACAACTCGACCTCCCCAATCGGTATAAAAACGGAATGAGAAAGTTTCCGGGATCTGCAGTGTGTCTGTCCAGGTAGAAATCTTCAACACAATGGACACACACAGACATTATGGCGCCAACGATTAGCAGATTTACCGATTCCCAGTATTACATTGATGTCTTTAATTAGTTCATACTGGTCCCCGCTATTTGCTCATTATCTTTCCTTTGATGCCTTCTTCAGACATGCAAATTATCAGCCAGCCTGAACAAACGCTCTCTTCATTTCAAAGCTTGTGAAAGATCCGAATTTGCCTTCTCCATTGATCACAGCTTGAAGTGGCCGTAATGATAGAGAGAGAGAACATGTTCCAGCGTGTATTGGTAGCTGATTCACCTCGCCAGTGTCTCCATTGTTCATCCATTGTGCTCCATGTGCTACCAATTATCAGTGTAAAATTGCCATTGAGCCATGCAATTGCTAAAGTAATCGAGAAAAAAAACATTCAATGATGGGAATCCCAATAAATAACCGTGAACTGAATGGACACATAGAACCGGAGTAGTCCATTGAGCCCCCCGAGCCTGTTTCGCCATTCGATTAGATAATGATAGATCTAAGGTTGGCACACTGCTGCTTCACAGTGCCAGGATCCTGGTTGTAAAATATCAGAAAGAATATTACAAATATTTCAGGTTCTCTACATAGACTGCACTCTCAGGTGCTTCAATACAATTGTGATATATTCAGTGTGAGTCATACAGCCCAAGGGGCTCTATATAATTTCCCTCCCCTCAGCCCACTATGGCAGGAAAGTCTTAGACCTTTTCCCTGTTGCTCCTCAGAATTGGCTGTCACAACCTTTAGTACCTCCCTCAGCACGTAGTCCTGGGCTTTGGAATGTGCCAATGTGTAATTCTCGTTTGGGCACAATGCTGCACTGGAAAACTAACAGGTTTCAGGCACACCAAAGGGCATCTTTCACTAATTTGGTTATTTTCCAGCAACAACTGATGACGAAGTGCCACCATGTCCCCAGTGTTGCGAAGGATGGGTCTGGTGAAACCTTTTGGACACTTAAGGGGCAATCCTAACCCACTGGCATATTGGACTGGGAGGAAACTGGAGCACCTGGAGGAAACCCATGCAGACACGGGGAGAATGTGCAAACTCCACACAGATTAAATGTATTTTGTTAAGGTTTATCCTGAGCAGCTCCACGATACAGGACTCTGTCTGTGCTCTACGTGTGGTTCCTAGGGACACACACCAATCTCACCAAATATCACTCTAGTGTCCACTCCATCATCAGCAAGTGGTGGAAAATGTTGCCCATGGTGCTATTAAGTGGAACTGATACAGCAATAACCTCACCCATGTTCATTTTGGGTTCCATCAGGGCCACTCGGCTCCAGACCTCCTTACAGCCTTGGTCCAAACATGTAGAATGTGTCATCAAGGAGCCTTGGCAAAATTCAAGCCATTAGTTGGAGTCAAACCAAACACAAAGGAAGATGGTTTGAGGCCAATCATGTCCATCCCTGGACATTGCTGCAGAGATTCCTCAGAGTAGTAAACTCGTCCCAACCACCGACAAACTGAACGAATGTTACAAGCGCTGCTGGACTAAGAAGAAAACCCAATAATTCTCGGTATTGACCGAATGATCTGGTATTGATTGAAGTTGAATGTTCACCTAACAAAGCAGCGCCCTTGTGAATTCAATCACAAAATCGAATTTGGAAGAATTAGATATTTGGGGGCATTTGCAGATCCAGTACCCAAGGGGAACATTTCGCTCACCTTGTGGGATTTAATCAGGACCTTTTGTTGAAATGTGTAAAATTGCGATTTGCCCTGTTCTGAGAGCGATCGTATCTTCAAACAAAACTTGTGGTCACTGCTATCGGTTGTCATCAGATTTTACCATAAATTCTTGTATATCAGTGATGGCGCTCTTCGAGATTAGCAACAATCCGACAGCGCTGTAAATGATTTGTAAACACTTTAAATTTACATTTGTTTGGCTAGTTTTACTGTTTTTCCTCCCCACAAGACTTTGATCGAAGTCAAACGATCGGAACAACCACAACACTAACGATTTATATTAACACTTCAGCGCCAGACTCCCGGGCGTCCGTCTGACTGAACATGTAGCTGTGATGTTAAACAGAGGACTAACTTTCAAATTAAGCCACTCCGCTCAAAGTCACAAACTTTCCGCTCCTAATTACTTGTGGCAATGTCTTCGGACTTAACTTTCTATTAATCGGTGGAATTGATCACCATTAAAACGAATTCATCCACTTTGTTCAAACCTTACTTTTTGCGCCATATGAATGAGATTTACTTTTTTGTTCAATGATTGACCCACTGAATTCAGCATGTGTTCGGAAACACGAACGCCGAGAGTACTTATTTCATTGGAAAGGAATAACTTCCGAGTTTCTCATCTCTTCTGCTTCTGCACCAGCGATTTGGCGATTTAAGAGGGTAATGCAATAGTGGAGAGTCCAGTTGCCATGGAAATTGGCTGGGCACAAGCGGAAAAAATTCTTAATGTACCTTCAGAGTACTGGATGTGCTCAGGTTTTCAGTGATCCGAACAACTCAATGATCTAAGATGTTCTTAAGGGGCAGCACGGTGGCACAGTGGTTAGCACTGTTGCCTCACAGCGCCAATTCCAATTCTGGCCTTGGGTGACTGTGTAGTCTCCCCGTATCTGCGTAGGTTTCCTGGTACAGTCCAAAGATGCGCAGTTTAGGTGGTTTGGCCATGCTAAATTCCCCCTTAGTGTCAAAGGTGGCTGGGTAGGGTGTACATTTAGAAGGGAGAGTCGGAGCACACTCAATGGGCCGATTGGCCTCCTTTTGCACAGCAGGGATTCTACAATAAAAGCAAATTACCTCAGATGCTAGAATCTGAAACAAAGCTTTGGCAAAGAGACATCCAGAACACACATTAGCTCCTTTCTCTCCACAGATGCTGTCAGACCTGCTGAGATCGTTTTCTGTTTTAACTCCATACTCTTATTTTCTTTGGGTTAGCCAGCAGACATACCAATTTCAGTGTCTCATAAAACCAGAGAAAATATAAACACCTAAAAATCGAGATATTTGATTTAAAAATCTGGATTGGTGTAGATTTATCAATCTCAGTAGCGGTTTATTCAATCTCTAACAGATCAGGGCACTTTTGAAAAACAAAATACGACAAATGAAATGCTTTACAATCACCTAAAAAAACAATTCTACCTGTTGTCCACCCCCTCCTCCTGTTAAAACAGGATCTGTCCTCTCACCGCAGCCACAGAAATAGCTGCTTCCTTATAGGACAACAGCTAACCCACATGCCATAGCTTCATGCGTTAGCACATTAAAAATACACTTGCCCAATTAAGACCTGCAAGCTTGAATTATTCAAAATGATATTGACGGTTAATATAAAGATATGAATTATAACTGATGGGTAAGGATCCTTTTGGTTCATCCAACCTGCCTCACACGATTGTAATATCTTGTTCATCACTATTGTGATGCACACCTAAGATCTGTAAAGATTTCTGTTTTAAGGATCCGAATGAGTCATTATTGTCATAGCTGGAGCATCATGTGCAATGGCTTCCCTTGTTGCTCCTGAACTGTTATGTCCGTTGGAGATGCATGAAGCATTCAAAAATGAATTAGACGGCAACCCAAAAAGGAAGAATATACAGGGTTATGGGGAGTGACTTGCTCATTCAGAGCGCTGGTGTAAACACGGTGGTCAAATGGCTTCCTTGTGCACCGTAACCACTGTGATTCTCTGGCATCTCCCAAGGATCTCCCAAGGGGCAGCAGGGTAGCATGGTGGTTAGCATAAATGCTTCACAGCTCCAGGGTCCCAGGTTCGATTCCCGGCTGGGTCACTGTCTGTGTGGAGTCTGCACGTCCTCCCCGTGTGTGCGTGGGTTTCCTCCGGGTGCTCCGGTTTCCTCCCACAGTCCAAAGATGTGCGGGTTATGTGGATTGGCCATGCTAAATTGCCCGTAGTGTCCTAATAAAAGTAAGGTTAAGGGGGGGGTTGTTGGGTTACGGGTATAGGGTGGATATGTGGGTTTGAGTAGGGTGATCATGGCTCGGCACAACATTGAGGGCCGAAGGGCCTGTTCTGTGCTGTACTGTTCTATGTTCTATCTATCATAGAACATAGAACAGTACAGCACAGAACAGGCCCTTCGGCCCTCGATGTTGTGCCGAGAAATGATCACCCTACTCAAACCCACGTATCCACCCTATACCGTAACACAACAACCCCCCCCCCCAACCTTACTTTTTTTTAGGACACTACGGGCAATTTAGCATGGCCAATCCACCTAACCCGCACATCTTTGGACTGTGGAAGGAAACCGGAGCACCCGGAGGAAACCCACGCACACACGGGGAGGACGTGCAGATTCCGCACAGACAGTGACCCAGCCGGGAATCGAACCTGGGACCCTGGAGCTGTGAAGCATTTATCCTTAGTTTCCTTCTATTCTCAACTGCATGCCACACCTTGGAGATGTCATCCAAAAACAGTATTATTTTCCACATGTTTTCTGCTGACAAAATCCAGATCTACACCACCATTTCGCGACCTTCCTACTATTTCTAAATTACAAGACTGCTTCTCTGATATCCAGGACTGGATGAGCAGAAATGAAACATTTGAAAGATTGAAGACATTACTTTTGATCCCAGCTACAAATTCTGTTACCTAGCTATTGACTCTGTTCCTCTGACTGACAACTATCTCAGGCTGAACCAGATTGTTTGCAACATTAATTTTGTTTTTTTAAAATAAATTTAGTGTACCCAATTCATATTTTCCAATTAAGAGGCAATTTAGCGTGGCCAATCCACCTAGCCTGCACATCTTTGGGTTGTTGGGGCGGAACCCATGCAAACACGGGGAGAATGTGCAAATTCCACACGGAGAGTGACCCAGAGCCGGGATCGAACCTGGGACCTCGTCGACTTGAGGCTGCAGGGCTAATCCACTGTGCTGCCACAATTGCAACATTGATGTTGTATTTGACCCAGAGATGAGCTTCCAGTGCTACCATTAAAGTTGCTTACCACCTCTGTCATATCACCCTTCAACTCATCTGGTGCTGAAGCCCTCATCCATGCTACAATTAGTTCTGGATTTGATGCACTACTGGCTGGTGTCCCAAAATCTACTCCACTTGAGTCATTCGGAGCTCTGCTGCCTGTGTCTTCAGCTGTACCAAATCATAATTGCCCCTGTGCTCACTAATCCTGATCAACCACTTTAAGATTCTCATTTTTCTCCAAGTGCTTTGTGTGTCTATATCTCTGGAATTTTTTCCAGCCCACAAAATATCTGTGCTCATCCAAATCTGGCCTTTTGCACATCCTTGATTTTGATAGCCCTACCACTGGTGGCCATGCCGTTGGCTGCAATGCCCCTAATAGCTACTATGTGGTCTTGCATTTTACTTTATAACACTCCCATTGAGATGTTTTATTATATTAAAGGTGCTATATCAATATATGTGGCGGCTGGTTAAGCTCACTTGACTAGGCAGCTGATTTGTGAGCTAGACAGCTGGTTTGTGATGCAAAGCAAGGTCAGCAGCATGGGTTCAATTCCTGTACCAGCTAAGCTTATTCATGAATGTCCACCATCTCAATCTTGCCCCTTGCCTGAGGTGTGGTAATCCTCCGGTTAAATCACCACCAGTCAGCTCTCCCTCTCAAAAGGGAAAGTAGCTGACAGTCATCCGGGACTATGGTGACTTTTACCTAATCAATATAAATTGTTTTCATTTGCAATCCCTTGAAGTGAGGATTTAATGTAACATATGGAAATGTAAAACAAGAGGTACTCAGTGAAGGGTACAAGTGTGCCAAAAGCAAATTACCGTGGATGCTGGAATCTGAAACAAAAACAGAAAAAAACTGGACAATCTCAGCAAGTGTGGAGAGAAAACAGAGCCAACCTTTCGAGTCTGGATGACTCTGTCAATTGTGCTGCTGCTTTAGTACCAACAGACAACTATTTGCAATTCTACAATACTCCTTATTCAAGGACACCATTGTCAACTGCTTTACATTAAAGAATATAATGCCAAGCAGGAGGCAAATGTTTAAGGATGGTAAATGAAAGGCACAATAGATGAAGTATTTGAGGACATTCTTCAAGAGAAATTAGCGTGAGGTAAATTGAATGGAGAAGGCAGGACAGTAGTGGTTAAATTAGGGGCCATCAATACAAGAGTGAAGAAGTGAAACACTGTAAGAAGCTTGATGTTCTAGTGAGTCGGGGTTTCAGGAAATTGAAAATTAGACCAATTCTATGAACTTTAATAAGCCAAGGGTGAGTGAAAAAGGGAGAGAGATTGAAAGACAGCACTAGTATTATAATTCCCTGGCTCATTGTCTCCAACCTTTCTCTCACCCACCCCTTACCTGTTTGTGTAGAACTTACTCGGCCAGGACCAACTCTCAAGAGGGTGATGACATTGATCCTCAGCTCAATGGTGGCGATTCCTGGCTCTCACCTGCTGATAAAGTTGGGGCCCTGCTCTGGTCAATGGGGCTGGCCAAGCTGCTCGATCATAATGAGAGCAGATACAGAAACTAGTGCAATGCTTCTCATATTGTCTTCCCCTCATGGTGCCACCAAAATGTCCATTTGCACTATTTTGACATAGTCACATAACGACTTCAAAGTGAAAGAGCGCAGTTGTTCCTTGCAGTCTGGGAGATGAGCAGAATGTTGCAGGCTATGAGAAAAAAAATTGCCTGTCAAATATCCAAAGATTTCAGACCTTCTCATGAGAATAAGTGAGGCTTACCTCATATCTCTCTCAAATTTACCAGAGTTGGCATGTGTGAACCAGCGACTTGATATACATTGAATACATCACTAATGAAGAGTAGATACTCCTAATCTTCCTATCACACTTTGGCAGATTTACGACAATTGATCTAAGAATGAGTGTCTTCATTTATGCGGATAGATTGGAGAAGTTGGGGTTGTCCTTCTTTGAGAAGATTCAGAGGAAATTTGATATAAGTGTTCAAAATCATGAGTTTGGGGAAGAGTGAACAATGAGAAACTGTTCCCATTGGCAGAATGGTCGAGAACCAGATGACAAAAGAACCATCAGTGACATGAGGAAAAAAATTTTTATGCAGCATGTGGTTAGCATCTGGAATGCACTACCCGAGAGTATGATGGAGGAACGTTCAATTGCGACTTTCAGAAAGGAACTGGATAAGCAGCTGAAGAGAAACATGTGCAGGGTAGTGGGAAAAGGCCGAGGAATAGTTCCGCGGAGTTGCTCTTGCAGAGAGCTGGTAGACACAATAGGTCAAAATACCTTCTTCTGCGCTACAACCATTTTATGATCCAACTTGCAAAGTTTGTTAGGGTTATATCACCACAGTACATTATATAGTAAGCACCTTGCTGGTTTTCAGAGTGGCATCATGTATTCGTGAGGAGTTAGTTTTGGTTAGCATGATTATCTGGAGCTGAGGCAGAAGAATCTCAGGCCCCAGTTTACTTTTCAATATATCAGGCTCATTGCTTACTTTACAACTAAAGGGCATGGCTGAAGAATTAAATCTCTATTTCATGTCTTTACTTAAGAAGAGGATGCTGCCAAGGTCACTGTCAAGGAGGAGGTAATAGAGAACTTGGATGGGATAAATTGTTGACAGCGTTCAAAGCAGAAAAGTCACCTGGTCTAAACAGAATGCATCCAAGGTTACTGAGGAAAATAAATATGGTAATTGCAGAAACTCTGGTCACAATCTTCCAATCTTCCTTGGATGAAGCAATGGTACCAGAGGATTGGAGAACGCAAACATTATAACCCAGTTCAAAAATAAACTAGAAGCCAGTCAGCCTAATGTTTATAGTGGATAATGTGTGGCAAAAGGTTAATAAATGAAAGCCAACATTGATACATCGAAGATAGGAGCAGGAGGAGGCATTTTGGCCCTTTGAGCCTGCTCTGCCATTTATCACCATCATGGCTGATCATCCAACTCATAGCCTATAACCTATAAATCCCCATAACCTATGATCCCATTCGCCCAAGTGCTGTATCTAGCCGCCTCTTGAATATATTCGATTATAATAATCACTTATTGTCACAAGTAGGCTTCAATTAAGTTACTGTGAAAAGCCCCTAGTCGCCACATTCCGGCGCCTGTTCGAGGTTGCTGGTACAGGAATTGAACCCGCGCTGCTGGCTGTGTTCTGCATTACAAGCCAGCCATTTAGCACACTGTGTTTTAGCATCAACTACTTCCTGTGGTAATGAATTCCACATGCTCAGCACTCTTTGGGTGAAGAAATGTCTCTTCATCTCTGTCCGAAATGGTTTACCCTGACTCCTCAGACAGATCCTACCCACCATCAGGAACATCTTCCCTGCATCTACCCTGTCTCGGCCTGTTAGAATTTTATAAGTCTCTGAGATCCCCCCTCATTCTTCTGAACTCCAGCGAGAACAAGCCTAACCTAGTCAACCTCTCCTCATATGACAGTCAAGCCATCCCTGGATCAGTCTGGTAAACCTTCTCTGCACTCCCTTGAGAGCAAGAACATCCTTCCTCCAAAAAGGAGACCAAAACTGCACACAATATTCTAGGTGTGGCCTCACCAAGACCCTGTATAATTGCAACAATACATCCCTACTCCTGTACTCGAAACCTCTCGCAATGAAGGCCAACATACCATTAGCCTTCTTTACCACCTGATGCACCTGCATACTTATCTTCAGCGACTGGTGCACAAGGACACCCAGGTCCCACTGCACACTCCCCTCTCCCAATTTACAACCGGTCAGGTAGTAATCTGCCTTCCTGTTTTTGCTTCCAAAGTGAATAACCTCACACTTCTCCAAACTATACTGCATCTGCCATTGAAACATGGATTTCGTACGGGCATATTGTGTTTGGCTAACCATGGGCAGCATGGTAGTAGAATGTTTAGCACTGTTGCTTCACAGCTCCCAGGTTTGATTCCCGGCTTGGGTCACTGTCTGTGCGGAGTCTGAACGTTCTCCCCGTATCTGTGTGGGTTTCCTCCGGGTGCTCCAGTTTCCTCCCACAGTCCAAAGATGTGTGGGTTAGGTGGATTGGCCATTCTAAATTGCCCTTGGGGTCCAAAAAGGTGAAGTTGGGGTTACGGGGATAGGGTAGATACGTGGGCTTGAGCAGGGTGCTCTTTGTAAGGGCCGGTGCAGACTCGATGGGCTGAATGGCCTCCTTCTGCACTATAAATTCTATGATTCTATGAATGGATTTATTTGATGAAACCTGGAGTATGTTGATGAGGATTGTGATTGGAGGATACATATATGAACTTTCAGAAGGCATATGATTGTGTCACATTATAGATTTGTTAGCAAAATTGAGGTAAATGGGATTTGAGGGGCAGTGGCCAGGTGCATACAAATTTTGCTAAGATACAGAAAGCAAAGTGAGAACAGTTGCATTTCAGGGAAGTGTGCACTGGTGTCCCGCAGAGGTCAATGTTGCAATTACTTTTCTTTGAGATAGATATTAATGACTTGGATATGGGTATACATGTCATAATGTAGTAAACAGGGAGAAGGATGGTAACAGTTTTCAGGAGGATACAGATGGGTGAAATGAGGAAGCTGCACAAGATTATGTAGTGAAGTGTCAAGTGATGTGAGAGTAAATGTGACAATTTGAAATAGGAGCAGAACAGGGAAACCTGAGATGGATATATATAAACCTGGGGTGGGCAGCACGGTAGCATAGTGGATAGCACTGTGGCTTCACAGCGCCAGGGTCCCAGGTTTGATTCCCGGCTTGGGTCACTGTCTGTGCGAAGGCTGCACCTTCTCCCCGTGTCTGTGTGGGTTTCCTCTGGATGCTCCAGTTTCCTCCCACAGTCCAAAGGCGTGCAGGTTAGGTGGATTGGCCATGATAAATTTCCCTTCATGACCAAAAGGGTTGGGGGGGGGGGGGGGGGGGGGGGAGGATGGGGGTTATTGGGTTGCGGGGATGGGGTGGAAGTGAGGACTTAAGTAGGTTGGTGCAGACTCGATGGGCCGTGTGGCCTCCTTCTGCACTGTATGTTCTATGTTCTGTATGTTCTGTACACAAGTCTTTGGATGCACATGACATCCTTGGCTTTATAAATAGAAGCACAGAGTATGCAACTAAGGAAGTTATTCTGAACATTTTATAAAACATTTAATATGCCCCAGCTGGTGTATTGTGGTTAATTTTAAGCACTACATTTTAGGACAAATGAGTTTGGAGACATCAGAGAAGAATTACTGGAATGCTTAGAAGTGTGTGATATCAGTTAATGATCAATGACTAGAAAAACTAATGTTGTTCTCCTTCTAGCAGTGAGCTAAAGAATTTAATAGAGGTGTGAAAAACATTTTAAAGTTTTTGATCCTGTAACAAAGTAGAAACTGTTCCAAATGGTGGAAGAGTAGTAACTATCATGACAGAGATTTAAGGAAACTGGTAACAAAATCCAAGGCAATTTGAGGAAAATAATTCTGATACTGCATGTTGTCATGGTCTGAAGGAAACTGCCTGAAAGGGTGGGATAAACAGATTCAACAATAACTCTATAAAGAGAACTGGAATAAATAATTGAAGGTTTTTTTTATTCAGCGCTACAGAGAAAAGCAGGGAATAGGGACTATTTTGAAGGCTGACTTTAGTTCATTGGAGCAAAGAGCCTCTACGTGCTCTATTATTCTATGATTCTCTGCCTTGCATCCACTGAAGTACTTTTTGACATGTCGTCACAGTGACAGTCCAGTACTGTGGTTATGTATTTAGCAAGTATGCCAAGGAGGGTTGACACAGTTCCAATTGTTCATGGTCAGACGTGTTGCAGGCAACGTGCTGCAAAGGTGTATCACTTAAATCCTCCACCTTCCTGTTCAATAAACAGTGCAGCATATTGGAAAATACTATTCCATTTGGCTGCCTAATCAACTTTGTGTGCAGTAAAGAGTTAAGAGATACAATTCGAACAGGAGGTTGAGCTTTATTTATGTTATGAAAGGAGAATGAGGCAGCGGCAGATTTGCATTGATTGAGGGCAGCACAGTGGTGCAGTGGTTAGCATTGCTGCCTCATGGCGCCAAGGTCCCAGGTTCGATCCCGGCTCAGGGTCACTGTCCGTGTGGAGTTTGCACATTCTCCCCGTGTTTGCATGGGTTTCGCCCCCACAACCCAAAGATGTGCAGGGTAGGTGGATTGGCCACGCTAAATTGCCCCTTAATTGAAAAAAAATGAATTGGGTACTCTAAATTTATTTTTAGAAAAAGATTTGCATTGATTGCAGTGAAAAATACTTAACGTAGAGCAGCAAAAAGCCATGGAATTAAGGAAAGTGCTCAATGGGCCAGAAACCACATGTTGCAATTTGGGTATAATGCAATAAGAGTGGAGTCTTGGGAGGTTATTTATGATGGGGAGGTGGAGGTGATGAGGGAGAGGCAGGGTTTATAAAAGGAGGGAGATGGGGACAAAGCAGGGCTGTATAGTGGGTGACAGGAAAGGAGTACATGGTTGAACCAATATGTATTACATTGAATATAAAGTTGCGGCCTTGTGTTACTCGTGCAAATGTAGTGATGTGTATATCACTGTATTGTCCATGAATATAGTTGAAAAGTGGTGATAAACAGTCCGGAGCCTGATTGGAATCAAAGAGAGTCTTGGGCCTGGTGCCAGGCATAACCAAAAATGTGCTCGCCAAAATTTGCGTGAAAACTGCCAAAGAAACTTACCTACCACAAATTTAAATGTCAATATTTTCTTTCAAAAGCAGAGGTCCTTCTCAATGCTGACTTCCTATAAGGTTAGAAGCTGCTTGGTCTCGAGCCCCACTTTAGATGGGTGAACTTAAGGCAGAGCAAGGTCCTGAATAGTTCAGAGAAACCAGTCACAACAGTATATTGTAATAAAGCAAAACTCTCACTTGGTTCCAATGGAAAATGTTTCCCTTTATGTCCCTGTCATTGTTTAATCACAATCTGCTCACTGTGGTAAAATCTTTGATATGATTTATTTAGCTTCTTCATTAGAATAGAAAGAATGCAACTTCTTACCTACTGTTATCATATTTAAGGTGTACCACAGGAGACCAAAATACAATGCCTAACACATTTGCCGAAATGTCATACCACTTGTTGTCTGACCAGAGGCATGAATCTGCTGAAATGAATGGTTCAATGTTTGCTAAATTTTCAGGCATTAGTGCATTAGCATTAGTCATTTACAGCAAGGGAGACTGTTTGGCCCTTTGCGTCTATGCTGGCTCCGATCCAGTCAGTTCCAGTCGCACACTGGATCTCCCTTCAAGTGCCCCAATCAATTTCCTTTTGAACTCATTGTTTTTTCTGCTTCCACTACTTTCCGAGGCAGCGAGTTTTATGTAATTTCCACTCGCTGTGTAAAATGTTCTTCCTCACATTCTCCCTGCATCTCTTGCCCCAGATATTAAATCAGTGTCCCCTCTTCCTTGTACCATCAGCTAACAGATATTCCATGTCTACGCGATCTAAGGCTCTCATAATGCCCATATCCTGTAGATGATTTTTTTAAAAAAGAGCCTCACCTCAGCTCATTTGCTTAGAGTAGCCGCACCAATTTGAGATCATCTTCCAGAGTCAATGTGAAGGAATTGCATTGTTTCACTGTGAAGCACACTTCACATTACAGCTCATTACAAATGCCTTTATTGACAAGTTCTTCCTCTTTAACTAAAAATTTTTTTTTCCAATTAAGGGGCAATTTAGCGTGGCCAATCCACCTACCCTGCACATCTTTGGGTTGTGGGGGTGAGACCCATGCAGACACTAGAAGAATGTGCAAACTCCACACAGACAGTGACCCAGAGCCGGGATCGAACCTGGGACCTCGGTGCCGTGAGGCAGCTGTGCTAACCAATGCGCCACTGTGCCACTCTGACAAGTTCTTCTTATACCAGTGCTCCTTCTATTCTAGATTAAGTCGAATACTGTATTATGAAAGTGTGGTGAAAATAACGTATCAATATTAAGGAAACAGAGATAAACATGGAAGTGTTATTTAGGCTGAGTTATAAATCTCAGGAGAAGTAGCATTGCAAGCTTTCAAGGAAGAAAAAGAAATAGGCAAGTGTTCCCACCATTCCAAACAGCTATGACTAACACAGAATATTCAGGAGAGACTCATTCAGGAGGTATTGCTGGTGTCTGCTTTCTACCAATTCACATCCAAATTTGAGTCGGGTCTAGAAGGTTCCAGGGGGTAAATAATTGGAAGAAAAAATAAAAACATCACTCACAAACTGGTTGAAGCAAACCACAGGACAACAAGTCCAAATATTTTATCCTGTGTATATAATACCTTGAGCCAGGAGCATTCTGCTTCCAGAAATAGGAGGCTCTGACATACAATTTCATGTATTCGTGTGATAGCTCCTTTACAAACCTTTAAAAAATATAATCTATCAAATGACTGAAGAAGTTTCAATAAAGAGGAATGTGACTCACGCCAGTGCAAATCTGCGCATTTTCCCTTAATAGCACGACTGGATTTAGGCTGGATTGTACAAAACTGATTTTGACTGAAAATGTACCAATACATCATGATTTAGTACATATAATAAATGTAAATAATACCCCACATGATTGCAATAATACATGAGAAAACATAAATATGCTATAAAATATTGCATGATGAAAGGTTTATAAATTATTCCTTTTGATGTGTAGCTTATGATGCCATACATTCACTCCTTTATTAGATACTGAAGTACGGATGGAATCGACAAGCAGAGGTTGTTGCATCTATCTGAGGTAAATTCAGCTGATGTTCAAGAAGTGGCAAAGAGGCAGAGGTCTGGGTGTTGTGAGGTCCAAATTTGACACAATTGGGTAAGAAGCTGGAGTCCGCCATGGGATACTGACTGTTAATGGAGATGTACGGGTGAGAAAAATACTGAAGGAACAATCTGGACTTAAATGCCTCAGCCTGAGCATCTTGAAGCTGTTGTTTGAGCTTCATTCGGCGATTCTGAAACCAGGTTTTGACCTAAAAAAGGATATAAAATAACAAATCACCACCAATAAATAAGCCATCTGATCAGGAGTTACCTGAGCACAAATTACAAGTTTTCCTTCATGCGCACCCACCCCCAAAATCCTTGTGGGGATGTGCCTTTTCTAGGAAAGTGTGTGGATAATATGATTGACTTCAGAAGCGATGCAGAATCCTCTGGGTCTGAAGCATGAATTCCTGTAGCGTTAGAACAGTATCACCTTGCCAGCAATCGCAATTACTTTTTTTCTTCCAGTTTTCCCCCCCCCCATCAATATCACTGGATCAACAGGGCAGCACGGTGGCGCAGTGGTTAGCACTGCTCCCACGGTGCTGAGGTCCCAAGTTCGATCCCGGCCCTGAGTCACTGTCCGTGTGGACTTTGCACATCGTCTCCGTGTTTGCGTGGGTTTCACCTCCACAAGATGGGGTAGGTGAATTGGCCACACTAAATTGCCCCTTAATTGGAAAAAATTAATTGGGTACTCTAAATTTATAAAAAAAAGTATATCATTGGATCAACATCCTGCAAAATCCACATGGATGACAGCAGTTCAAGGAGACAGCTCACCACCACCTTCTCAAAGACAATTAGGGATAGGCAATAATTGTTTGCCTTCCCAGACAGCCCTTAACTCAGAGGGATATTATTGCTTCACTAACTCTTTCAAATTATGACTCTTTTCTGTGTGACCCAGGGTAGTAAATGTCACCGTGCCATTCAATCTTTGGGGTGCGTTCAAAAAGGTCTGACACAAAATTCCCACCACTGGACATTTCTAGCAAGGGTTGCTGAATAAGTCAAGCTGACTTTTTTCCCCTCCATAACCCAGGGAGCACCATATCAGCTTCCCTGCTGAAATTGGTTACCCGGGAGGCAGTGACGTAGTGGTATTGTTGTTGGATGTGTAATCCAGAGACCCAGGGTAATGCTCTGGGGACCCGGGTTCAAATCTCACCACAATCTAATTTCAATAAAAATCTGGAATTAAAAGTCGAATGACAACCATGAAGCGATAGTTGCAAAAACCCACTTGGTTCACTAATGTCCTTTCGGGAAGGAAATCTGTTGTCGTTACCTGGCCTACATGTGACTCCAGACCCACAGTGTTTGACTCTTAAATGCTCTCAGGGATAGGCAATAAATGATGGCTCAGCCAGCGATGTCCACATCCGATGAATGAATTTTTAAAAAATACACTGGGAATGGAAGAACATTTTGTTTCGAACAAGCATTAGCAGATCTCCAATGGAATTTCACACTGTGACTGAGAGGATATGCTGCCTTGACAAGAAGTTACATTTTACAGTGGTTTTAATGTAGCAAAACATACCACCAAGTTGCTTCACAGAAGCATTATATTTTCTTAAACTAAACTTAGAGTACCCAATTAAGGGGCAATTTAGCGTGGCCAATCCACCTACCCTGCACATCTTTGGGTTGTGGGGGTGAGACCCACGCAGACATGGGGAGAATGTGCAAACTCCACACAGACAGTGAACCTGGGCCGGGATCGAACCCGGGTCCTCGGTGCTGTGAGGCTGCAGTGCTAACCACTGCGTGACTGTGCTGCCTTTTCACAGAAGCATTATCAAACAAAATTGGGCAACTAGCCATATTAGGAGATACTAGGACAGATGATCGAAGGTTTAGTCCATGAGATCGGTTTTAAACAGCATTTAAAGATGTGAGAGATTTGTTTTTCAAAAATGCCAGCAGGGCACTGCGGCCTCATGGCACTGAGGACTCATAGAACATAGAACATAGAACAGTACAGCACAGAACAGGCCCTTCGGCCCTCGATGTTGTGCCGAGCAATGATCACCCTACTCATCCCCACGTATCCACCCTATATCCATAACCCAACAACCCCCTCCCACCTTACTTTTTAGGACACTATGGGCAATTTAGCATGGCCAATCCACCTAACCCGCACATCTTTGGACTGTGGGAGGAAACCGGAGCACCCGGAGGAAACCCACGCACACACGGGGAGGACGTGCAGACTCCGCACAGACAGTGACCCAGCCGGGAATCGAACCTGGGACCCTGGAGCTGTGAAGCATTTATGCTAACCACCATGCTACCGTGCCAGGCCACTATCCGTGTGCCGTTTGCACATTCTCCCTGTGTCTGCGAGGGTCTCACTCACAAAACCCAAAAATGTGCAGGGTAGGTGTATTGGTCACGCTAAATTTCCCCTTAATTGGAATTTTTTAAAAATGCCAGCAGGTTTTAGAGAAGAAATTCTAGAACGTAGGGCACAAAAAGCTGAAGGCAAGCCCATAAATGGTGGGACAATGAAAATTGAGAATGTGCAAGACTTGAAAGGGAGCCGATATCATGAGGCTTTTATGCCTGGAGGTGATTTGAGATAGGAAGGGGTGAGGCTATGGAGTTGGATTGAAGGTGGGCCGGTGCAGGGGGGAATGAATTTGAAAACAAATTTGAGCACTACAAAAGTGAGGCCTCAACCACAGTCTGGGAGCCAATGTCAGTCAGCAAGCAAATAGAACAATAGGACTTGATGCTAGTTACAATATGATCAGCAGAACTTTGGATCAGCTCCAGTTTATGGAATGTGCAATGAAGACTAGCCAGGAAAGCATTCGAATTGTCAATTGTAAAAGTAGAAAAGACAAGAACAAAGCAGCAGATGTGCTGAGGCCGAGGTGGAAGTTGGTGGCTTTGGTACTTTGGGGATATGTGGTTGGAATGTCAGCCTGCAGTCAAACAAGCCACCAACCCACATAACATGTAAGGTATTATGAGGCTACTCATTAATGATAATTACACAAGCCAAATTATATTTTTACTACGGATTACTGGATATTGATATTGGTTAGAGATATTATAACCTTGAAATCTATGTCTGTATGGACATGTATTGACAGAAGTAATTTTCAACCCCTTGCTGCCAGTGGAACATTTGGCAATAAAATATATTGTGAATTTGGACACAAAATGTTCTGACCATTTAGATTCTAGTTTTTAAATGGAAGATTTACTTTCAAAATAGAGAGGGGTCATGTTTCAGTTTGATATTCTATGTGAGGAGGTGGAAGGCTTGAAATCCCTTGGAATATTAATGTAAAAGAGAGGTTTTGGCCTGTGGTAGCACTGATATGGTGGTGGCGGAGAGTGGGCCTATTGGAAGGGAGTTATGATCTTTCCAAGTGGTATTTGTAAACGCAACAGTAATGGGATGATGAGCCGTTTGCATCTGGGAGAACTGAGGAGTGGCTTCTGCAGTGAGTTGTACCAGAGATAACAATCTAGGTCTGTTTACAATGGAAATCAGTGCATTGGGTTTGGAACAAAATCTCTGAGAATTTTGAGTGTTTCTCTTTTTAAAATTCAATAGCTCTAGGGAATGAGAGACCCAGATTGCTGTAGCAATGGGGGCGAGTTGTCGGTATCATCAAAGGAATAGAATGGTTCAGCAGTAAAGCTTTTAATGTCAGATTAAAGCAGTGTAAATAGCTTGGGATGGGGGGGGGGGGGGGGAGGTGCATGGTGTTCAGCACAGAGGACGACATGAGACTGTTAATCACCCCCATTTAAATCAATGGGAGCTTTCAAACAACACAAAAGAAAATCACTGTTTACCACTTGCCAAATCAGTTGGATTTCCTTCTTGACTGTTTTATATTTTTAGATAGCAACATGCCTTCCAAATAAAGGAAGCAAATTCTAGAAGTACATGGTAGTAGTGTCAATATGCGTAATGGGGAAATTTAGGTTAACATTCAAGTGTCGATCCTCTGAGAATCTGTTGATGAAAGGTCTTCACTCAGAATCATCGTTTATCTGTAGGTTATTCTGGACCTTTCTGCTGTTATTGCCATTTTACTGCAGTTGAAGAGTTTAAACATTTTTTATTATTTTTTTAAAATATAAATTTAGAGTGCCCAATTCTTTTTATCCAATTAAGGGGCAATTTAGCGTGGCCAATCCACCTAGCCTGCACATCTTTGGGTTGTGGGGGCGAAACCCACACAAACACGGGGAGAATGTGCAAACTCCACACGGACAGTGACCCAGAGCCAGGATCGAACCTGGGACCTCGGCGCCATGAGGCAGCAGGGCTAACCCACTGTGCCACCGTGCTGCCCTAGTTTAAAAATTAAATCCCTTTCACTGATCCACTGCTAGGATGTTTACATGTAGACAGTATTGCTCAACTGACCATTTGCCCAGAAGAAAAGCAACACCAATATATTCTGAACAAATAGAAAAATAAAATACTGCAGATACTGAAAATTTGAGATTAAAAAAAACCAGAAAAAATGCTGGAAATATTCAACGAGTCAGGCGGTATCTGGAGAGAAACAGAACAAATGCTTCAGGTTGATGAAGAACTTTCATCCGCACTTTTATTCCTTCAATGATGTAACCAAGATGAAAGCATTTACTGTGTGCCTAACAGGAGAGAGAGCAATGAGAAAGATCTTCTCTATTAATTCTATGGGAGCATTTGAATTCCCATGTCCTGCATCATTGCACTGGCCAACTATTTCAACATGCCCTTTAACAGCAGATTTACCAGTCTTGGACAGATTAGTTGGCAGATTGAAGTAAAAACTCTCCCATTTCTTGGAAAGGCTGACTATAAAGTGACAAAGGCAGAAATATGCCAATGAGTTGCCTTTCCATTTGTTTTGTTGGTCATTGTTACCGGGGTACATTTGAAAACGTCTGTAATGTTTCTTCAACTGTACTGAAACACCTCAAGCGTGCAACATGATGTATGCAGAGAACCAGAGTATTATTGTACTTTGTGTGATGGCCATTCTGAAGTGTTCTTTCAGATATTTTATGAATAAAGTTTTTTTTGCAAAAAAAAACCCCCAAGGGTTTTGTGTGGACGTTGTGGGTCTGAGATATGGAATGGGGGGGGCGGGGGGAGTGGAGTGCTGGTGTTGCTGGGAGGAGACCTGCTCTCACCTGTGTATCTGATTGGTTAAATTCTCACCTGGGTTCTGATAGGGTTAAATTAACACCTGGGTTCTGATAGGGTTAAATTAACACCGTTGTCTCTCATACGTTAAGTTCTCACCTGTGTCTCTGATAGTAGCCATGATGTGGAGCTGCGCTCCGAAAGCTCGTGTTTGAAACAAACCTGTTGGACTTTAACCTGGTGTTGTAAGACTTCTTACTGTGTCTCTGATAGGCTTATCTCTTACCTGTGTCTCTGATAGGCTTAGCTCTCCAGCTAAACTCCGCCTCTGCTCGGATCCCGGGTATTGCTGGCACTGGAACCTCAGCTCGAGTATGCGCAGTTGTTCCACGGTGAAGACAGTTCGGAGGCGCCGGCGATCAGTACATTCCTCGGTCCTGAAATCAGTCTCCACCTTCCCGGAGTCACTGACGCTGCAGGTGATCCCTGCTGCTGTACACAAAAACAAACATGCAGCTGATCGTGTCTGTCGAAAGGTTAAATAAAGTGCACTTTCCGAACTGCTGCTCCTGGCTCTTGCAGGGAACCCCCTCCCCCCATTCCCTGCATAATTATTGGGGCGAGAGGTCATCTGACAACTCCGGTTACCTGATAAATTTAGCTTTCCTCTCGAACCAATTGATATGAAACGCCGATTAGTGTGAATACTCCAAATAAACTGTCTAGAAGCTAATAAATAACCAGGAAAACTAACCAAAAGAAGTTCAGGTCGAGAAAAAGCAATTAAACTGGTGGAAAAGTAGGTCAAAGTTGAAATTATAGTACACGATCAAATATGCCACTTTATTTATATGGTTCCCATTATTTTTATTTATTTTTAATTAAGGGGCAATTTAGCGTGGCCAATCTACCTCCCCTGCACGTCTTCGAGTTGAGACACGGGGACAATGTGCAAACTCCACCCGGACAGTGAGTTCCCATCATTACTTACCGAACAGTTGCTGTGGAGATTTCTCCCCATAGTTGTCACCCCTTACTGAGCTGCCACTGCTCTCCATGGCACTCCTTGTGTCTTTGGCATGTGCTGTCTCAGCTCTGCGCAGGTCACGGTGCCCTGATTCCTGTTCGCCTTGAAGCGCTTTACTGCTGGGAGGCGAATGAGTGTCCGGGTACTGGCTCTGGGCCAGTACATGCTGCCCAAGCTCCTTTAGGCTTCGACTGCTCTGGGCGAGCCATTCCACAGAAAAGGCGCCTTCGAGCATCTTTTCGGGCCGAGCCGAAACTGAAAGGCGCAGCTGTTTTTTTTAGAAAAGAGCCAGTATTTATGGGACGTTTCATTACCACTGATGGGTAAATTTGTTTCCACATCAAAGCAAGGATTCCAATAAACAAGTGTTTGACTCACCAGCAGTTCCTTGTAACATTGGACAGGAGAGGCATGAATACACGACGTGATAGATTGAGGATATCGAGATGTGGCGCCAAGTTCAACTGGAAAAAAAGATGGCTTTATCAATATAACGATAAGTGTTGGTGATGAATTAACCCGAGACAAATACTGTGAACCCAACCGCCAGCCCATTACAGACACCATTATCTGAGAGCTCCAAACACACAGCATCTTCACAGCAACCTAACCATTCAAATGGACGGCAGTTGTTGCTGAGTCTGATCAAACTATTCGTTGTAACGCAAGTTTATATGAGTTGGGTTCATTCAAACATTCGGATGAAAGTGACTATCTCAGGGCCAGAAGCTATTACTAACTCTGCTGTCAAAGCAACAAGAACATTGAGGTAAAAACAGATAAACATAAACATTCGATACACGTAAACACCCCCTTTTCCCAGTTGTGACTGCATTGTGCTCAGTCATCACATTTTGTATTGAGGACATAATGGACCTAATTTGCTTATGTTTTTAACACAGGAGCTAATCAGGCCTCGGATCGAAGGGCGACACCATCGTTGTCACTTGCCAGTAGCTGACATATGACCGAGATTTTATCCCCCCCCCCCCCCCCCCCCCCCCCGCGAGGAAGTGCCTGTACTTCACAGAGGGAAGGGGGTGGAGTGGAGAGTTCCCACTGCATCCCTCTTGTGGCATTGCAATTGAAACGATAAGTGATTATTATTCGCCGAATCAGCTTTGAACGGTTAACTTCACAGTGAATGTATTTGACGCCAGCTGCGTGTCACTGGTGATTTAAAAATGTTTTTTTTCTGTCAGTGAAGATGAACGTGTGTATATATATATATATATATAGTATCCAGGGAGAACTGGAGAGGGGATGGTGGATGTGCAATACCAGGTTGGAAAAGACAACCAGCACCCTGTATTTATATCTTACCTTTAACATAGAAGACCGCTTTCAAGAACCTCACACTTTATGGAGCCGCAGGTGGAGATGTTCGGGCAGATGTCTAAAAGCTTTCCAAAAAGGTTTTAAGATGAGTTTCAAAGCGAGAGAGGGGGAGGAGAGGTTTAGAGAGGGAAATCCAGAGTTTGCGGCCAGTATGGCTAAAGGCAAAGGGATTGTGAATCCATAGAATCCCTACAGTGCAGAAGGAGGCCATTCGGCCCATCAAATCTGCACTGACCTTCTGAAGGAGCACTCTACCTAGGCCCATTCCTCCACCCTATCCCCCTAGCTCCACCTACCCTACACATTTTTGGACACTAAGGGGCAATTTAGCATAGTCAATTCACCTCACCTGCCCAGCTTTGGACTGCAAAAGGAAGAAACACCTGGAGAAAACCCATGCAGACACAGGGAGAATGTGCAAGCTCCACACAGTCACCCAAAGGCAGAATTGAACCCAGGTCCCTTGCACGGGTTGGGTGCTAGCCACTGTGCCATCCTGGTGGAGAGGGTTGTAGTGTATTATAGGCCAAAGTCAGGGGCCACATAGGTGTCAGACTGGATAGGTTTGCAGAGATTAGGAGGGAAGGGGTATAAGAGGATGAGTTTAGTTTTAATTGAGGCCGAGGAAACCAGGAACCAATGTAAAGTGGAAGGAGCCATCTCGTAAGATCCCTACCAACAGCAATGAGATTAATGATGTTCGCTAGATCATCGAAAAGAGCATCACGCTCTTTTTAATAATGACAGGAGATACTTTACTTCCACCTAAGAGTGCAAACTAGCAGGGGCGGCACAGTGGTTAATACTGTTGCTTCACAGCTCCAGGGTCCCAAGTTCGATTCCTGGATTGGGTCACTATCTGTGTGGAGTTTGCATGTTCTCCCTGTATCTGCATGGGTTTCCTCCGGGCACTCAGGTTTCCTCCCACAAGTCCCAAAAGGCATGCTGTTAGGTCATTTGAACATTTTGAATTCTCCCTCAGTGTACCAGAATGGAGTGTTGCGACTAGGGGATTTTCACAGTAATTTCATTGCAGTGTTAATGTAAGTCTACCTGTGACAACAAAGATTATTTTATTATTACAGCCTTAGTTTAACAATTTATCCCAAACAGCCTCCTCCAACAATGTAGCACCGCTTTCCCATCTCTCCCCATTTTTCCTGCCAAAATGAACCATTTCCCCAGGCCTGGGTCACTGTCCGTGTGGAGTTTGCACATTCTCCCTGTTTCTGCGTGGGCCTCACCCCCACAACCCAAAAGATGGGTAGAGAATGTGATTGGCCATGCTAAATTGCCCCTTAATTGGATAAAAAATAATTGGGTACTCTAAATTTATTTGAAAAAATTAACCATTTCATTTTACTCAGCATTCAGTTTTATCTGTCAGCATATACCCATTTTCAGTCTGTTTATATCAGCCTGGAGACTGTTAGAACATAAAACATATAGCGCAGAAGGAGGCCCATCAAGTCTGCACTGACCCACTTAAGGCCTCACTTCCACCCTATCCCCATAATCCCTCCTAAACTTTTTGGAAACTAAGGCAATTTATCATGGCCAATCCACCTAACCTGCACATCTTTGGACTGTGGGAGGAAACCGGAGCACCCAGAGGAAACCCACGCAGACAAGGGGAGAACATGCAGACTCTGCACAGACAGTGACCCAGCAGGGAATTGAACCTGGGACCCTGGCGCTGTGGAGTCTAACCACTATCCTACCGTGCTGCCCAAACTCTGCTCTGCTTCTCCCTGTTTACTTCATTTACCAGTTTTTGTGTAATTTCCCAACCTTAAAATTATGCCCATACCTAAATTCAGATCGTGAATACAAGGACAGTTTTATAATTCGGATCCCTGGGGGGGCATCACTATGTTCCTCCCTTCAGTCTGAAAAACAACTGTTCCAATTCCCTTTAATCTCCTCATTTATTATGTGGCGCTTTTGTCAGAAGCCTTTTGAAGGCTCATCATATACACTTCAACTGCACTGTCCTCAACAGTTCAGCCCATTACTTCACTCGATCAAGTTAGTCATAGACGATTTGCATTTAATAAATTAGTCTTGTCTTTCATTTATTATCCCATACACTTCACATGACAATTATTACCCAACACACCCCCCCCCCCCCCCGCCCCCCCATTATTGTCTCAAAAGCTTTCTCAACACGGATGTTTGGCTGAAGGCCTGTAGTTGTTGGATTTATCCTTTATTCCTCTTTAAAAACACTTTTTTTTCCAACCATGTTAACTAAACTGATCACAAAAATAGCAGCTTTCACTCTTTCGTCTGTTTTTGTCCACTGGCTTTTACAAATTTAATTTATTGGCGCTGATCTTTTTTTTAAAATGTGGATTTAATTTATGGCAGCCAGGAAATTTGCATTTATTTTGTACAGTTGAGTGAAGAATGCACTGTCTCACAGGCAGACCTGAATCGTGGCTGAGTATCCGCTAAACCTACTGATTTTTAAAACTTTTGAATAATTGTTTAAAATGCGAGGGCAGCGATGACCCTTTTTGCTACCAAATTATTTCCATGTGCAGTCTTGATATTTAGAATGAACTGAAAGAACATCAGATAGGGACCCGGGTTCAATTCCGACCTTGGGTTACTGTTTGGAGTTTGCACTTTCTCATCATTCCTGTGTGGGTTTCTATGGGGATAGGGCCAGTGCAGTTCCGATGGACCGAACGGCCGTCTTCTACACTGTAGGGATTCTATGGTTCAATAAATTGACATACAATATCAGTCATGTTCAAATGGATGTGGTCTTAAAAATTGTCAATATTTTATTTGCACAATAAATGTAAGATTTCTCATTTTAGGGGAGGCACGGCTACACAGTGGTTAGCACTGTTGCTTCACATCTCCAGGGTCCCAAGTTCGATTCCTGGCTTGGGGCACTGTGCGGAGTCTGCACATTCTCCCGTGTAGGTGTGGGTTTCCTCTGGGTGCTCCGGTTTCCTCTCACAGTCCAAAGATGTGCAGGTTAGGTGGAGTGGCTTTTCCAATTTGCCCTTTATACCCAAAATGGTTCGGTGGGGTTACTGGGTTATGGGTCTATGGTGGAGGTATGGGCTAAGTTGGGTGCTTTTTCCAAGGGCCTATGCAGATTTGATGGGCCGAATAGCCTCCTTCTGCACTGTAAATTCTATGATTCTATGAAATAGTTTCCAATTATGAGGAGACCATTGCTACAGCTCCAGGTTTATATAATAAACAACTTGCGGGGAGCACGGTGGCGCAGTGGTTAGCACTGCTGCCTCACGGCACCAAGGTCCCAGGTTTGATCCCGGCTCTGGGTCTCTGTCCGTGTGGAGTTTGCACATTCTCCCTGTGTTTGCGTGGGTTTTGCCCCCACAACCCGAAGATGTGGAAGGTAGGTGGATTGGTACAGACCGTGAAAATGACGGTGCTCCCCAGATTTTTGTTTGTCTTCCAGTGCCTCCCCATCTTCAACCCTAAGGTTTTTTTCAAGCGGGTAAGCAAGATTATTTTGGGCTTTGTATGAGCGAATAAAACCCTGTGGATGAAGAAAATGTTGTTGGAGCGCAGTTGGGGGGGGGGGGGGGTTGCATTGCCAAACTTCTGCAACTACTACTGGGCGGCCAATATAGCAATGATTAGGAAGTGGGTAATGGGGGAGGGGTCAGCATGGGAGCGGATGGAGGGGGAGTCATGCAAAGGCACCAGTTTGGGAGCACTGGTAATGGCACCTCTGCCGTTCTCGCTGGCCCAGTCTGCACTAGCTCGTTGGTGATGGCGGCATTGAGGATCTGGGGGCAATGGAGGAGATATAAGAAGGTGGAGGGTGCGTCAGTCTGGGTCCCGATTTGCAACAACCACAGGTTCGCGCCAGACAGGATAGATGGCGGGTTCCGAAGTTGGCAGAGAGTAGGAATTAGGAGGATGGGAGTTTTCCCAGTGTAAAGGCACTGGAGGACATGTTCAAGCTGCCACCGGGGAATGGTTTCAGATATTTACAAGTCCGGGACTTTCTGAGGAAACAGGTGTTGTCATTCCTGCTGATCCCGCTACGGGGTATACAGGACAGAGTAGTGTCCAGAACCTGGGTGGGGGAGGGAAAAATGTTGGATATCTATCAGGATTTGTTGGAGGTGGAGGAGATCCTGGTGATGGAACTGAAAGGCAAGTGGGAGGAGAGGCTAGGTGGGGAGTTAGAGGCGGGCCTGTGGGCGGACGCCCTAAGCAGGGTTAATTCCTCCTCATCACGTGCTAGGTTCAGTCTAATACAGTTTGAGGTAGTACACCGGGCACACATGACAGCGGCGAGGATGAGCAAGTTTTTTGGGGTAGAAGATAGATGTGCGAGGTGTGCGGGAAGCCCAGCAAACCATCTCTACATGTTTTGGGCATGCCCGAAGCTTGGAGGATACTGGCAGGAGTTTGGCAAGGCAATGTCCAAGGTGCTAGGTACACGGGTTGTGCCGAGTCCAGAGATAGCGATCTTTGGAGTATCAGAAGACCCGGGTGTTCAGGGAGTGAAAGAGGCCGACGTTTTGGCCTTTGCCTCCCTGGTAGCCTGGAAACAGATCTTTTTAATGTGGAGCGACTTGAAGCCCCTGAGTGTGGAGACTTGGGTCAGTGACATGGCTGTGTTTCTCAAGCTGGAGAAAATAAAGTTTGCCTTGAGGGGGTCAATGCTGGGGTTCCCTCGGAGGTGGCAGCCATTCGTCGAATTTCTCGGGGCAAATTAATGTGTCAGCAGAAGCAGCATTCTGAAGGGGGGAGCGGGTAGGTGCAATATGGTTAAGGGATGTACAGAAGGGGTTGGGTAGGAAATGTCTAGTTTACCATGTTGAGGTTTATGTTATTATTGTTTTATTTGTTATTGTTCTAAAAATTTTGCAAATGCTTCAATAAAACCTGAATGTCTAACCTGGTAAGGCAAATATAAAGTTTTTGATCATTTTAATACTTGGGCCGATGTCAAACAACCCTTAAAGAAATGATCCACTCGAGTAAAGCAGATTGTTAGTTAATGCAATTATCAGGTGTTGGGACACACTATGAAATGTCGACACATCGAATCGTGGAAATACTGATCCAGACTCAACAGAATACATTCCTATCTTAATCATGTCTATTGTTGTGACTACGTGTGGCTGTTCAGATTGCCAAGCATCGCTAACATATTTTGGACCCATTCTGACAATTTAATTGCAAGAGCATCAAATCTTATGGACTGCTCAAAATAATGCTTTATTTTTTTGTGTAAAAACAGAATTGAATGCATGTTGGGAGTTTAGTTTCCGTTCTTTCACTAATATAATTGCAGCCTATTTACAGGATTTAGTTAAATACTTACTTGGAAAGGAGTGGATTTATTCCAATCAGGTGCTGAGTCAATGGTGCAACTCTGCTGTGTGGTGCAAGCAATAGCATCATATCTGCTCTCACCAGAAAATCTCTTTGAGAGTTGGGTATAAAGCTACAAGGTTCTGTTCAGTGTTTGCATAAACCATTAACATTTTTAACATGAGATATTTTAGTCAATCCAACTGACCTAACTTTTATCAATGTTCTGAAAGTTGGTGGAAAAAGCCCACCCACATCTTCCACATTGTGGCGCAGGCCAAATGTGGGCTTTACTCAGGACTGATACACAGGATTTATCCAACAATGTCCGTGTTTGCTTCTTCTTTTCAGCATTTTCTAATTTCCTGCTTTTTAATCACCAGAAAACAGTGCAGAATACTCTGCCTGTTAGAAATGTTTGCAAATTGTCATAATCGTCTTGTTTTATCAACTGAATCAATAGATAAAATGAAGGTGCACACGTTGCCAACTAGTATTTTTAATGAGTATTTTGGAACTCGCAATTTTAGAATTTTTTTCTCAAAAGTGCCTGAAAAAAATATTGCGTCCACAAAAATGGGTAGAGAGTTACTCCATGGAAGCAGAGCTTGACTCTATTAATCAGCATCATTTTACGATTTTGTTGCGAATTTGATAGGTTATGCAAGCCTCATCATAAACCAAAACCAAATAATCGCTTATTGTCACAAGTAGGCTTCAATTAAGTTACTGTGAAAAGCCCCTAGTCGCCACATTCCGGTGCCTGTTCGTGGAAGCTGGTACAGGATTTGAACCCGCGCCACTGGCATTGTTCTGCATTGCAAGCCAGCTACTTAGCCCACTGTGCTTAACCATGGTTTATATGATAAACAACTTGCGGGCAGCACGGTGGCGCAGTCATTAGCACTGTTGCCTCACGGTGCCAAGGTCCCAGATTCGATACCGGCTCTGAGTCACTGACCAAGCGGAGTTTGCACATTCCCCGTGTTTGCGTGGGTTTTGCCCCCATAACCCAAAGATGTGTAAGGTAGGTGGATTGGTACAGACCGTGAAAATGACGGTGCTCCCCAGATTTTTGTTTGTCTTCCAGTGCCTCCCCATCTTCATTCCTAAGGCTTTTTTCAAGCGGGTAAAAAGATTACTTTGGGCTTTGTATGGGTGAATAAAACCCCGCGGGTGAAGAAAATGTTGTTGGAGCGCAGTCGGGGGGTGGGAGGGGGGGGGTGGGGGGGGGGGGGGTTGGCACTGCCGAACTTCTGCAACTACTACTGGCCGGCCAATATAGCGATGATTAGGAAGTGGGTAATGGGGGATGGGCAGGGCCGGCTCAAGGTACCGGCAACTCGGGCAGTCGCCCAGGGCGCCATGTGCTAGGGGGCGCAATTTGAAAGTTGCTGGCACCGCCTCTTCCGCGAGTGCATTCTAAAGTCAGAAATCCCTGCATGGAAAGTATTCTCAGCACACCCTCCCTCCAACCACGCTGCTCCCTGCCAACCCCAAGTATCAATCCGCCCCTCTCCTTCTCTCTCTGACTGTCTACTTCAACATTCTTACCTGGGTTTCTGTGAGACACAAGCTGTTTGCGAGTTGTTTTCTCTCGGCTCCCACCACGTAGTGATTTTTCTCAAAGGCTTGCTCTAATCGCAGGAGCTGGGACGGGGAGAAGGCCGTTCGAATCCGCTTGGGTTTTCTGGTGAAGGGGCTGTGGAGAAGCAAGCCCTCGGCTCCCCCCTCTATTTTGAATTGATAACCTCTTTTCTCTGACCCCTAAACTGGGGAAAATAATCCTTCACCCTATCCAAATTCTTCATGATTTTAAGGGTTCCTAATAAATCTCAGCAAAGGCTTCCTCACTCCAAAGGAAATAACCACAGTGTCTTACATCTGGACATAGTTTGACTTTTTAAATCCCTGGTATCATCCTGATGAATCTGTGTTGTACATTCCATTTGGCACTATGTCCTTCCTATAGAGTGACATAAATGCACACAATCCTCTAACTGCACCCTAACTAGTGCCTTCTAAGGGCAGCACGGTGGCGCAGTGGGTTGTAATAATTGTAATAAACTCTTTATTCTACATTTTCAGTTTTTCTCCTTGTGAAAATTTTTAAAAATTATACTTGTAAGGGCGCCGAAGTTCAGCTTGCCCGGGGCGCCAGCAACCCTAGGGCCGTTCCTGGGATGGGTCAGCCTGGGAGCAGATGGAGGCAGCGTCATGCAAAGGCACCAGTTTGGGAGCACTGGTAATGGCACCTCTGCCATTCTCGCCAGCCTGGTACACCACTGGCCCGGTGTTGGTGGCGGCATTGAGGATCTGGGGGCAATGGAGGAGATATAAGAAGATGGAGGGTGTGTCAGTCTGGACCCCGATTTGCATCAACCACAGGTTCGCGCCGGGCAGGAAAGATGGCGGGTTCTGAAGTTGGCAGAGAGCAGGAATTAGGAGGATGAGAGCTCTATTCATAGATGGAAGTTATCCCAGTATGAAGGCGCTGGAGGACATGTTCAAGCTGCCGCTGGGGAATGGTTTCAGATATTTAACCCTATAAAGCAAGTCTATGAGGAACAGGCAGAAGGAGGAATTGTGAAAAGTGGGTGCTCAAGATCAGATGAGACGTGAACTTATTGAATGGTGCAGCAAGCTCCGGAATTGAGTGCCCTAACACCTGCTCCTATTTCATGTATGTTGTCCCATCAAACAATCGCCAATACTATTGGTTGGGGTGGCACCTTGGTTAGCACTGCTGCCTCACAGCGCCCGGGGCTTAATTCTGACCTTGGGTGAATATGTGGAGTTTGCCCTTTCTCCCCGTGTCTGCATGGGTTTCTTCCCACAGTCCAATGTTGTGCAGGTTAGGTGGATTGGCCATGTTAAATTGCCCCTGAGTGTCCAAAGATGTGCAGGTTAACTGTGGTTATGGGGATAGGGCAGGGGAGCGGGCCTAGGTAGGCTGGGTGCAGACTCGATGGGCCGAAAGACCTCCTTCTGCACTGTAGGGATTCTATGGATTTTATGGATTAAATATTGTATGTAATTCCTACTGGTACCACCGGGGCTGAGCGAGTCAAGCATTCAGTTCACTGAAGGTCGCTAATTTTTTATCCCACAGGATCCTCTCATCACACAAATTGTTAATTAAAAGTGTGAATAGTTTAATACTCATTTTTCATTTGGCAAATTAATGTAATTGTGGAAGATTATGACAAACCAAATCTGAGGTGTAAATATATTTGTTTTGGGTAATGTGCTCCAATCACTCTCTCAGGGCACCGCCGAAGGAAGACAAATCACCAGAGATTGCGGCGCAAGGTTAACGCTCTTTCATGTAATCTGAAAAGTTACAACTATGGGGGGGTGGGAAGCCATCAAAAGTCTGTCCTTCTCAGGAAGAGGGAAAATCGACCAGGGTTGTGGCTCC